>NW_026988419.1:49759642-51043928 GCF_030222135.1 Aotus nancymaae | reverse complement strand
GGGCACATTTATTTCATATTACTAAAATAAATAGCATTAACTCTAGTAGATAAAAATTACAAACAGGCAAATGTCAGCTCACGAGTTCTCATTTTGTACAGTTTATGCCTAGCACAAAGGCACTTGGCCAAAGGGAAGGATGGATTTGCAATCTAGCTAGTGCTCCTGATTGACAAGCGGTTACCTTAGGCTGAATTAGCCTGGAAGAAAGGGCACCTTTTTGTAATTCAGCATAGAGGAGGTGCCTTTTCTAATCTGCCCAAATGTACAGTAACTCTGAACATTCATAAAAATGTCAAACAGTATTGTCCAGTGACAACATACTCTGCCTCTAGCGTAGGTGGCTAAATCAAAGTTGAGTGCCACACACACCTGTGCTCCACCCACAAGGAGAAAATTGAACCATATAGCCTCGAAAGTTCTTTTCAGTCTGATTTCTCTGCTGCCTTAACTTTTTGACTCTATTGTTCTATAAATTATCCTATGGATCTCTGATCCTTAAAATACCTCACACACCTTTAATGGTACAATCTCTAAAACCTGCTTTTAGAAGAGAAATGATATCATATGCCAGGATGGGCTTATCATTCATACTCTTTGATTTGTGTACCAATAGGCAATTAGGAAAAAATAATTCTTTCCAGGTTCTCCCAGAAGTTTTTCTGATGCCATTATTACATAAGATACTATGTTGATGGTGGTAGCAGAGTAGAAATGCAACTTTAGCACAAATATTTCAAAAGATGCCAATCTATATTCAAAAGTAGTTATGATTTCAGCACAAGCCAAAATGAAAGAAGTGTATTTTTATTAATGTGGTAAGATCCATTTTAAAAAATTATGAAAAAATTACAGCATCTTATAGTATATATATCTAGCTGTAATTGTTCAAATTATACTTCATATTTATATAGCACTATTTCCTGATGAACTCATCATCATATAGGATTTATTTTGTAATTCCAGTTCCATTTGGACTCACCAATGCACACAAGAATACATTAAAACAATAGTCCCACTGGACATGCAGAAGAAATGTCCTCTTTTTGCTTTACTCTTTCATATAAATTTTCTTTCAAAAAAAAAAGTATGAATTGAATCTTACTATGACATAATTTTTGAAACTAAAACAGTATTATGACCATCTTTCTGTAGTATTTTATAATACACAAAGTTTCAAATATATTATTTCAATCACAAAAATAACACTGTAAGATAGGCAGGAAGACTAAAACTTTCAAATATTCACAGATTTATTCAAGAAATATTTTTTCATAAATATTGAGCCAATACACATACTAAAATGGTTTTATAAGCAAATGATGTAATTTTATAAATGTGCCTGTAGGAGGAGTGTTAGGCAGCTAATAATTAGCCATTATGAACAAATATAAGTAAATTCTAAATTTGCTTTAGGTAATATTCTATTGTTTTGTGTTAAAGTAAATATAGTACTTAGTAATATTCACACATTTAGAGAAAAAACCCTAGAACATATTTTTGTCTCCAATAAAATTAAGAAGGAAAGCACATTTTGATGATTTCCTCTGCCTCAGTTCAGGCCTTGTGTATCAGTTTTATTTTCTCCAATCTCTTTTTCTCTCTTCGTTTTTAATTTTAATTCTGCTGGTGGAGTCATCTTTGCCAAACCAGATTACAACACTATGATAAAGAAAAATGTACACCAACTGTAGATCAATGAATGCATGATGAGTAAACTGCTGAGTGTAGTATAAGGATCCACCTATAACCTGGACTTCCACCTCCTGTAGTATACATTGTTGGGAGCCTTCCTAGAAATCATTTTGCCCTTTCTTCTCCCTAACAGAATCCAGATTCAACTGAAGCATTTTAGCCTTCAGGAAAAGGGGATCTACCCTCAGTCTCTAGGAAGACTTTTGATGGTTAAAGAAATGATTATTCCAGATTGAATGTGCTAATACAGTATCTGTGCCCAAACTGAAAGAAATTTTAAATCATCATCAGGATTAACGTATGTTGCGTCTGTCTCACACACATATTCACACCACTCCCCATCTCACTGGATATTAATAAGAAAGGATCAAATTCACTGGCAGCTATTTTATGATGATAGAATAAGATTTCAGATAATGTCAAAACTGAGGAAAGTAGAACAGTTATGGAACAAACTCTCAAGATGTATGGGTATAACATACGCAGACATACAGACACACAGACACACACATGCACACACACTCCCCACCACCACCACTTTTACAGTACTGCCTGCTAGCCTGACTTCCTCCCCTCACTTTTTGTTTTCTCTGCCTCTTAAAAACTGCCTAGTTCAAATGCTTTCCTTGAACTTTCCCATCAAAATATCACCTGAGACATCAGAGTTCTTTTATGTATACCCCAGCTAATATAGCTTTAAGTATATATTTGAATCCCTAATAACCTGGAAAGCCATTCAACTGCAAGTATGATAGCTTATTCATCTTGCATCCTGCACAATGTTGAACACAGAGCAAGCATACAATGAGATTCTTGAAGTGAATACTATATAGTAATATCCATGTCAAGATGCTTTGTAGTAGTCACATGTAAAATCAATGACACAAAATAGTCATTGAGTATGCCAATAAGTTTATTCAACTTTTAATTGTCTCACCCTAATACAAATCTCAAACTTTTCCTTTAGCCAATCTTTGAAAATCTTCCATAGAAAGGAAACATAAATCTGAATTTTTTCTCTTCCTTATAAATCACCTCTAAATAAGCCAAAAGTCACAAACATGAAAGGTTAATTTCTTCACTATAACTTTATTTTAACTCAGAAATTCTTCTTGAGTTTTTCATGGTAGTTTCTCTTTAACCTCTATAGTCATAGATGCATTTCATGGAGGCTGACCTTCCCACGAAACTTGCTCTTTTTTTAGGAACTTTCTTCTACCTCAATCCATCAAGTCACTAGGTGTAGTCTCCCATGACAGTATTTACATCTTGAAACCTATCTCCTTCGTTTACAGCTGAGTAAAGCCACATCACTGTGAATCCCTTCCCCAGGAATTTGTAACTGGGACTAGGAAATTCCAAGCGAACTCTGGGCTTATCCCTTAAGTAGGCTTATTTTATAATATTTTTCATCAATTAAAATTTATTGCAAATTTCCACTGTGAGTGAAGTCACATAGAAATAAAGCTAGAGAAGTTGCGATTCTCCATAGCATCGCCTCTTCTACTCAGTTCCCCACCATATGAAAATAAGTCTCAAAGAAACAAAGGAATGTGGTTGCCAAAGTCAAAAAATCAAAAAGGATATTACTAGTCATCTATTAATTTTTGTATTAACAAGTTTCTATTTTCCTTGCCACAAATCTAAGTATATTTCTTAGTTTACACCATGAATTTAAGCTTCTGGAATCTCTAAATTCATCTATTAATAAAATCAGCAGTTTAGTGCTTAGTTTTGACCTAACCAGCAGGGGTCAGAGTCAGAACGAAAACAACCTAAGGAAGAATTCCATGGAAAGACATCAACTATATAAGTGAGCAAAAAATCAATTGCTTGTCTAACTGCAACATTAATGTGTAAATAACAAACATCTCAATGAATATATAAACAAGTATACAGCTTCCTTTAGAATTCTATCTGACAATTTAGGTATGAAAAAAATCTGAAAAAGTTCAAAGAAAAAATATTAATATTCTAATAAAAATAACAATAAAAAGGAAAATAAATAATAACTCTGGAGCTGGCTGCAGTAGGTTATGCAAGACATAAAAACACTGTGGATATTACAAATAGTTTCCCAAGTTTGCCTTTAGAAAAAATTCAGGTTATCTTGCTTTTGTATGTTTTTGTAAATGGCGAAATTATATTCTGAAAATTACTTACTTGTTACATCAGTTTTTATTCCTGCAAGCTTCAACAGAGGTTCAACCTTCTCATAATAAACCTGGGTAGCTTCTTTTTTGTGACTCTGGGGGTTAAGGAATATTTTTAATGACTTCGGTCTGTTTGGAAAGCCTAAGAAGAAATTTTAAAGACAAAGTTGTAAAGTGCTTGTCAGCATTTTTCTTCTTTCCCTTTAAAATGACACACAATTCTGTTAAAATGTTATACACATTTAAATAGTATTTGCTATTTTTATTTGAAATTCTTGCAAGAGTATTCCTGAATATAACTTTATTTTAAAACATTTACATTTTCCTAGGTGTGAAACAGGCATATCCCTCTTAAAATGAATGAGTTAGAACAATACATTTATGAAGGAAGATGCACCAAAAAAAGCCAGACAACTTTGTGAATATTAGGCAATGTGTATGTATATTTACCAAACCACAATATATCAAATGTTCTTTTAGCATTTGTTTCTGGAAAAAAGCAATGGACTGTAACAAATAGAAGGGTACATTTCCTCTCCTTAGCTAAATGTGCTCATTATTGGAATTGGGCACCCCAGTGACCCCAGGGCTACCAACGCCTGACCTACTGATGAGTCCAGGGCAGAATAGAGGAAGCAGGGATGGGTCAGTGTCAGCACCAAGTGCAGTGCATGCTGGGAGTTAAAAAGAGGGTTTCGGTCAGAGTTCAAGCCTGAAAAGGGGCCAGGGGAGAAAGAACTCTTTGGGGAATTGGGAAAGCATCGCCTCTCAGCAGGGATTCGATGATAGTGCTGCCTCACAGTTGGGGCTGAGATTTGATACTACAATTTTCTGGGCTTGCAAGATGCTTATCTCTTCGAACCCAGTTGGAGCAGGTGCAAAGCAAATTTTCTGTTGTTAGGAAGGGGCAGGAGGGACTGAGGAGCCAAAGGAAAGCAGACAACCGTTTCTTTTATAATAAGCTGCTCTCAGAGGGCCACGTTTAAAGATTAAAGAAGCAGTTATTAACATCTATTTTTAATAAAAGCCATTATTAAAGAGAAGTGAAAACCGTCCACTACAAGGAGCCAGGGTTTCATACCTCAAGTAGAGACAATGTTTCATTTCTCACCATATTTAATACAATAAAATCTTTCAACAGGACATACTGTTTTGATTTTAGGGAGAATTTTAGATGAAGAAAAGATAGAGTCATGATGAACTCCTTAAACACTCCCAGTCAAACTGCCTAGGATGCTTTTTGTTAAGAAGCCTGTGTCAGCCTCACTCAAGCTGGAAACCCCGAATCCGTGCTCAATGTCTTCCTTTTTCCTTGCTACATTTGAATGGGGTCTCAGAATTGTAAGATGGTGACTACCTGCATCCATGCCTTCTCCCTTCTCCCACTGACGTGCTCTGACTTGGGGCCGGTGCCCAGGCATGCTGGCTGTCCTCCCCTTCCACCGTATCCTTTGGCATCGCAGCTCTGATCAGTGCTGCACAGTTCAAAGGTGACTGTGGCTCACTGCTGCCTGAAGAGCGAGCCCAAACCCCTTAAAATGACATTCAGAGCCCTCCTGCTCCCAATCCCAACCAATCACTCTCCTCTCCTTTCTGTCACACATGTTAAAGAAACATTTATTGAGCATTTGTGCTAAGTACTGGGAAGAAAGGCCAAGTGATTAAGATATGATTCGTGTTTTAAAGGAGGAAGATGTGTCCACAAATACAGATGGCACAAAACATAGATTTGTTAACAGAGAAGCACAAAGTACAAAAGGGTGTGTGAGAGAAGGTGGTTAATCCTTATTAAGGATCTGGAAAAGGTTTCAAAAGAAGGGAGTATCTGAGCTGGGCTTTTGGCTTGTACTGTTTTCACTCCCTAAAATTCCCTCCCTCATTACCCCTCATCCCACCCTATAGCAAAACAGCAGGGGTGGAAGTTTTGGGCAGTGAGACCTGCCTGAGCAAATAAATGAAGCTAAGTGCAGAGGGTTTTTATGTTCCATTTCAACTTCCTCATCAAAGTCCAAAACTACTGTATTATTGCCGAATTCCAAGTCTGCTGAGCCTTCCTTTGTTCAGACACTTTTTTCTTTACGCTCCACCCCATCCCCACTTTTGTCAAAATTTTATGACTTTTCACAGTTCACTCAAACAACACTTCCTCAATGAAGCCTTTTGTTTTGTTTTATTTTTTGTTTTTTTTGAGATAGAATCTCGCTCTGTCGCCTACTTTGGAAGGCAGTGGCATGATCTCGACTCACTGCAATCTCCACCTCCTGGATTGAAGCAATTCTCCACCTCAGTCTCCTGAGTAGCTGGAGTTACAGACATGTGCCACCACACCCAGCTAATTTTTTTTGTATTTTTAGTAGAGATAGGGTTTCACTATCTTGGCCAGGCTGGTCTTGATCTCCTGACCTTATGATCCACTCACCTCAGTCTTCCAAAGTGCTGGGATTACAGGCGTGAGCCACCGTGCCAGGCCTGAAGCCTTGTAATCAGAAACAGAGGTCACCTCTCTGAAATTTGTCTCAGAGTAGGGTTTCTCTATTACTCATCCTTATATCATTTACATGAAAGGACTCTGATGAAAGACCCCAAGCTGAGACAATACAGAATTGAGTAACAACCAACTCCATGAGTAATACTGACACTAAACAAACAAAATACAAGAGAACATTCTGTTCTATAGTAGAATAATATTAAGGTAATTAATATAGAAAAATTATAAAGTGAGAAAAATCACTATTTCCAGTCATCATAATAATTATTGTTGCAGATAAGAATCACCAATGGGTGCTAAAGCCATCCAGTGACAGTCAGTTGGGGTCAAAATATTTATATATCCTTAAACTCTATCCCTCATTACTCTAATTATTAATATAAAGGGTAGCACCTTTAATAGAGACTAAGGACATGAAAATTAAATGCAAGGTATGATTCTGGATTAGGTTTAAAAAAAACACCATAAAGGATAATATTGCTGTCCTTTAACCAAGAATGACTAAGCTTACTTTTAGCTTACTAAAAATAACCTAGAGCTTACTTTTACTGAAACACAACAGGAAAAAGAAACTTGCTTAAAGCCCAAAGGCCAAGTGTCAGATTAAATATCCTGATTAAATTTAATTTACCTGGTAAATTTATTGGAATACCCTGCTTTACTTCTCAAGCAGGGGCAGTCCCAATAAAGACAGTGTTATCACACACAAACAACTTTTATTTATTTCTCTTCCTATATTCACTCATTTATTCACAAATAACTACATGCCTGCTAGGTGTATCAGGCAGAGTTCCAGAAACTGAGGCTCTGTCAGTGAACAAGAAAAGCTTCTGCCCTTGTGAAGCTTCCACTCAAATGGCACAAGGCAGAAAGAAACAAGAGTATATCACATGGTAATATAATACATTCTAAAGATCAAAATGAAGATCGCTAGTAGTGGGAGAGAGGGAGGGCAAAGGTGGGCGTGACTTCCTGGCCAGGAAAGGACAGATCACCCTAAAGCCTTGTAGACAGTTACAAGGACTTTGGCTTTTGTAGAGTAAGAAGTGAAACATGGTGAATTTCAATCAATGAAGCCACATAACCTTAGGTGTTGAAAGAAACTCTCTGGCTGCCTTGTGGAAAGTAGATAAAGTAGGGTCAAAAGCCACCAAACAAGAGCAGTTGCAATACTCCAGGTGGGAAATGGTTATGCTTGAACTGGAATGACTGCAGCGGAGGTTAAAAGTTAGATGCCACATGTATTTTGAAGGTATAGCTGACAGCATTTGTTGACTCTTTGGATATAGTTATGTGAAAGAGAAGAGACCAGGAGTACTCAAATGTCTGGCTGGTAAGGGGAAAGTAAGGACTTAAGATGGATGAGTAGTAGTGAAAAACCTGTAGACTCGAATTGTGGTCTCAGAGAAAGTTGTCAGTGATGACAAGATCTAAGAAACTGGCATATTCATCAGAATCACCTGAAGGGCTTCTTAAAACATAGATCTTGGGCTCCAGCCCCCAGAGTTTTGGGCTCAGTAGTCTGGGATGTTATCTAGAAATTCATATTTATAACAGGTTGCCAGATGCTGATGATGTTTGCAAAGGAACCACATTTTGAGAACCAATGTTCTAGAAATCATCCTCGTTGAAGGAGAGGAGACTAGAAACTGAAAGAATAGCTTAAAAATATATATTATAAATATATATAATATTTTAATAGGAGCAGTGTCAGAGAGAGTAAGAGTGAAAGTAAGATAGTTTAAGTCTTCAATGAGTAAAGAAAGTACCTCAGTGGTCTGCACAGGACTGCAACTGGTAGTGCCAGATAGAAGTATCTAATAGATTGAGCTTAGCGCTGAGAATTTTTAAGAGAGAAAAAAAATATGGTCTTGAAATTGAAGAGAGATGGAAGGAAGACATCAAGACATTGACAATATCTCCAGAACCAGTGGTATAAAATGTATGAGAGAGAAACCAGTTACCACTTTAGAGAACTCTAAGGAAAGCTATACGTTCCTGGGAGAGCTGAGTCTCTACTATAGCAAGAACGTGGGGAAAATATTTAGAAAGGAGATTGAAAATACAGGAGATTTTGCTAATGATGGACTATTCATTCCAGAAGGCAGTGTAAAATGGTGTCTGGAGTTGAGGAGGGTAGGGGACAGTGTCAGGCTACAAGGTGCACAGAGACTCAGAGGCATGGGAGTTCAGGTGATGAAGGGTTTTAGGCAGTGACATGGGGTGGAAGAGGTAAGAATTGTTGGCAGCAGTTACGGTTGGAGAGTAAGGCAGTGGGGGAAGGGTCTTACCCCAAGCACTTAGAGCTCTAAGAATTTGTCTTCCCTCCAGCTAATGTCAAAGCCGGGAAAGGAGCAATGCTGCCTGGAGCTAAAGGAGCTCCAAAGCCCCTTTCCCTTTCATCAGTCCTGGAAGTCCTGGAATCTGAACCTACATCTGTCTGACATGGCTACACTTTTCACCAAGTGACCTCACTGCAAACATTTGAGAACCACATGCTTGACTGTTTTCTGAATTGGTAAATCATACACATGCTATAGAATTCGAAGTCTCCTTATTTAGCTCATTTACTGATATCTAGTTTCCGTCTTACAAAACAATCACTGATATCACTTTGAGAATCATTCTAGAAATATATATTTTTTGAGATGGTGTCTTGCTCTGTCGCCCAAGCTGGAGTGCAGTGGCATGATCTTGGCTCCCTACAACCTTTGCCTCCCAGGTTCAAGAAATCCTCTCACCTCAGTCTCCCAAGTAGTTGGGACCACAGGCATGCACCACCGGGCCAAGCTAATTTTTATATTTTTCCTAGAGATGGGGTTTTGCCATGTTGGCCAGGCTGGTCTCAACCTCTTGGACTCAAGTGAACCCCCCACCTCAGCCTCCCAAGGTGCTGGGATTACAGGTGTGAGCCACCATGCTTGGCCCCATCTAGAAATATTCTATGCATGTACAAAAACTCATGTATATTCTATAGTTTTTCACATAGACAGCAGCTTCCCTACATGCTATTCTGTATCTTGTTTTTTCCTTTTACTGTGTTTTAAAGATGACTCCATATCACTATACAGGATGCCATCTCACTCTGTCTAAAGCTGACTCATATTCATTTGGATGAATTTACTTCAATTCTTTTGTATGGATAAGCCCTTGAGGATAAATATTTAGGTTGTTTCCAATCTTCCTTTACTGCAAATAACAATGCAACGAATGCTATTTTCCATCTATTTGATGCAAAATGGACAAACTGCAGGACAAACTTCTGGAAGTAGAATCATTGGATCAAAGAGTATGCACTCTTAAGGTTTTATCATGTATTGTTAAATCACTCACTATAGAACAGAGCTGCGACCAAAAGTAGACACTTGAGTAAAAGTAAATGGTCTCAAATCTTCACTCTGTCATTTACTAACTGTGTGACTTTGGATTACTTGTCTAACTGTTCTTCAAATTCTTCATGTGTAATACAGAAATAATGATAATACTTTCTGGATAAGGCAATTGTGATACATACTTAAATGTAAAGTGCTTAGAAAAGTGCCCGGCAGATAGTAAGTAGTCAGTAAATTTCTCTTATTACTACCAATTTTCACTCTACAAGGAATTTATACTGCTTGTTTTCTTACATCCTTATAAACATAAACCCATACTATTTTCAAACTTTTTGATCTTTGAGAAATGAGAGGTGAAATATTGTATGTCACTCTAATTTCAATTTCCATTTCTCTCACCATGATGGAAGTTGTAAAATTTTCCAAATGTTTAAGAGTTATTATTTTTTCCATGAACTTTTAGTGTATATCGCTTGCCAGTTTTTCATAGTTTGTCATGAATTATGGTAGTACTTTATACAGTAAGAAAATTAGGCTGTGTGTTATATGAGTTACAAATACTTCTCCTAGTGTGTCATTTGCCTTTATAATTTATGGTGTTTTCTCCATACTGAAAGTTTTCATTTAAATGGACCTACATTTGAATTTATCATTTTTTATGGCCTCTGGACTTTGTACCATAGTTAAGAGCCCCCTTTTGAGACTCAAAAACTATATTTTTTCTTCTAATACTTTTACAGTCTCAATTTTATATTTTTCATTGTATCTGAAGTTCATTTTGATAAAAGGTAAAAAGTTGGGATTTGACTTTACTTTTTTCCAGATGGCAATCTATCCCAACATTATTCATTAGGAAATCCATCTTTCCCTACAGATTTTAAATGCCACCGTTAGAGGTACTAAATTTTTTAATGTGTTTGGATCTCTTTCTGAACTGCCCATCTGAGATCCACTGATCTATTCATATGTCAGTACCATGTTTTACATACTATAGCTTTATAAAGACTTAATAGTGAATAAGGCTGGTCTCTCCTTATCACTTTGTTAAAAGAATTTTTCATCTCTTTTGGTTATTTTTATATATGATCTTTGATAGAAGTTTGTCTATTTAAAAAAATTCTCCTGGTATTTGAGATTGCATTAAATATAAATTTTAAGAATAATGCTTTTGCGATGTTCAATCTTTCTGTATAGAAATGTGGTATGTTTTTCCATATAAATAATCTCCTGTCTGTTTTCTGTTGCTGTCAACATGTCTTTTCCCCAACTCATCTCCTAAGTATAGACTGCGTATATCAAAACTGTTGATTTCTATACCCAGCCCTTTCCTTAACTCCTTAATTGTAGGCTTTCCCTTTATTATCTTGAATTTCCCGGTTAACAATTATTTTATCTAGAAATAATCATTTAATTTCCCCTTTCCAATTTTCATTCCATTCATTTTCTTCCATAGTCTACTTGCATTTGTCCCATCAGAAAAATATGACTAATAGTGCTCATAATAAAGGACATTCCTGTCAGTTCTAAAGTAAAACCTCAAATGTTCCTCCACATAGTCTTTAAAATGTAATAAGCATATTTATCATGTTAATAACTATATCCACCTATTCTTATTTTATTAAGAGCTGTTTGACATTTATAAGTAATACTGATCTCTAATTTTCCTTTTTGGACTTGCATTTTCAGAATTTGGTATCAATTTCATGTGAGCTCTATAAGTAAAATCTGAAGTTTTCTTTCCTTTTCTACGCTCTAAAATAGTTTAAATAGTATTAAAGTTTCCTGTTCCTTAAGAGTATAATAGACATCTCTGTGAAAATATCAGTCTGGTACTTTTTTAGAAGTACGAAAAAATGCCTGGTTCTTTGGTGTTAATTGATCTGTTCAGATTTCCTATGTCTTCTGGGTTCAGTTTGGCCATATTCCCTTTCTTAGACGATGTACTCATTCATTTTATCCTGCTACGAGGAGGCAACCCAGGTTTCCTCCTAGGTTCTGGACATAGTCTTAGTCCTGAGTAACAGCAGCAACACTATTTCTCCCAATAATCAGAATCATCTTTGCCAGCATAGCATCTTCATTTTTTTTAATTATTTCAGTTATACAGTTCAGCAATGTGGCCAGATTATTCTAAATGTCCAATTCAATTGAATAACTGTCATGTTCCTATGTGAAAGTATTGTTTCCTCACAGTAAAACCTCTGTATCAGCAAAGTTCAAAGCTGCAGAGGCAAGATGTAAAATTATTTTGAACAGGTGATTAGATGTAAAGGTAGAGATGACACTTCTACCTCCACTTCTTGATTCATAGACCCCTGTATTCTCTTTATAGAACTAAAAACTACTTTAATGTTACAAGGTTTTATCTTCCAGGTAGAATACAATATGCTACAACAGAAAGATGGTAAGACCATGGAATCCTGTAGTTGTCAGCCAATTGCCTCACTTACTTTCATGTGAATGAGTCTCTTGATCAAAAGCAATATTGTATAGGATGTCATTTTATTGACTAAGGCTTTTAATAAGGCCATAGATGTTATTGCTGGCAGAAACATGGTGGGCAGGGTATGAAAATCCATATGTAGAGTAAGCATTCATCACAGCAATGACAAACCACTGACCTTCTATAATGGAGCAAATCCAATGTAATCAGCCTGCCACCAGGTGGCTGGCTGGTCGCTCTGTGACATGGTACCATATCCAAGGCTCAAGGTTGATCTGTTTGCAGGTAGAACACTTGGCAATAGTGGCATCCCAATCAACCTTGGTAAGCAGCAGTGCTTATTAAATCCATTTATTTCTCCCATCCCTGCCCCAGTGCTACTTTAAGTGTTTATTGCAGAAGCCTTGGGGTTGCTTTGCAGTGATGCTAGCATCTGTAGAATGGGGCATCTTGCCTACCTATTTCCTCCTCTGAACATATTTTCTTTGTTGAACATTCACAAAAAAACACCAATCTCCTCATATTCTGTTCTTCTGTGAAAGTATACTTTCCACCTCATACATCTTTGTCACCAATCTTTTCCTTTCAACTCTTGATTATTTCACCAAACCCTGAACCACTGTCCATACACTGATAAACATCAATCCCTTGGCCAGCACACCCTGACAATTCATATCAACTGATTAAAGTTCTGTCCACCAGAAAGACCTTCCCTGCTATTTGGGGGGAACACTCTTGAGTATGATTGTAATGTTTTAGTAGCTCATCTTTGTTATATCATGCAGAACTATCTCTGAACTAGGTTCCTTTTATTTCCTTCAGTGTGCTGGTCATAGAAAATGTTTCATGAGGCCACATGTGTGTGATGAAGAGGAAAAAGCAACACAGCAACAGTTGTAGGCCACCAGTATATTTAATGTACTACAGTCGTATCCTCTTATAGTAGTATCTGTATAAAATGCCTTTCTACCTAAAATAGCCAGAATATTTTATTTTATTCAATATTTTATAATGTTGAAATATTGTCAACATTATATACGTGTGTGTGTGTGTGTGTGGAGAGACAGAGAGAGAGAGAGAGAGAGAGAGAGAGAGAGAGAGAGATGGAGTCTCGCTCTGTCACCCAGGCTGAAGTGCAGTGGCAGGATCTTGGCTCACTGCAACCTCTGCCTTTCAGGTTCAAATGATTCTCCTCTGCCTCAGCCTTCCAAGAAGCTGGGATTACAGGTGCATGCCACCATGCCCGGCTAATTTTTGTATTTTTAGTAAAGACAGGTTTCACATGTTGGCCAGGCTGGTCTTGAACTCTTGGCCTCAGGTAATCCACCCACCTCGGCCTCCCAAAGTGCTGGGATTACAGGTGTGAGCCACTGCACCCGGCCTCATCAACACGTTTCTAATGAACATCTCAAACTTCACATATTCAAAATTGATATTCTGGTTTTCCCACCAAACTTAGTCTATCTATCCACAGTCTTGCCCATCTCACTAAATGACCACTTTATCTTTCCACTTGCTCAGGTCAGAAACTTTAGTGCCTTACTCCAAAAACTGGTAATTAAAAATTGCTTAGTTAACTAATAATTTATTCTACCTTTATAATATGCACTATATTTCTGCATAACAAAATAGCCCCAGTTTTGAATTCACATCCTTTTAAAAATAAAAAGAATGCCATTAATCTAGAAAAAAAAAAAAAAAGATTGAATTAGAAAGTCTCCATGTTGCTATCCCTAATTAAATAATTAGTGCAGGCAAGGATAATCTATGTGTGTTAAAACCATTAGGTGAAATATTTATTGAAAACTAGATATTCCACCTGGTCTCTAACTTCCACTCAACAAATTATCTAGTAGTTTCAAATGGAAACATCACAATAGAGGGATCAGGCTGCCACCTCCTTAGCTTAGCCTCATGAATAGTGGGATAGTCAGAAGTAAGCGCTACCTAACATTAAGTCCTACCACTTAAGTATTCTTGCCCAAAGTATCGAACATGAAACTCAGTAAGTCTTTAGATTGAAAATTCAGTTTATAGGAAATGCAGGCAACAGAACAAGTTAAACAACACCACAAAGAAGCTATCAGATAGTGGTACCACAACAGTGCTCAAAGTATGGTCTTCAGAATGACAGCCCAGCATCACCAGCAGCTCACTGGAAAGAGCCACCTCAGATCCACTGAATCAAAATTTCTGAGAGTGGGGACTAGTAATCTAAGCTCTCCAAGCGACTCTTATGGGTGATCAAATGTCTACAGGACAAATCATCTAGTCTCTTCCATAAGTCAGTGTCAGAAAGAATAAAACATATGATGAAAAATCATGTTGTAATGTTATAGTTTAAATGTAATTGATTAAATGAATAATTCTTGAGTAGGCTCTAGTTAGTGAAAGTTAACTATAAAAGATATTATGGAAAATACGGAGAATTTGACTACGGACCAGGTATTAAATGTTAATAAGCAATTATCGTTCATTGATTTGGCAGGATAATGATATGTGGTTATCTGAAATACCTATTTTTAGAGCTACATGCTGAAGCATTTTGGAGAGAACTATCACAATGTCTACAATTCACTTTAGAACACACTGACAGAATAAAATGTTTCAAGCAGATACAGAAAAATGTTAAGACCTGTAGAATCAAGGTGCTAAAAATATGGGTGCCCATTGGAAAAACATTTATATTTTCTCTATGTTTGACACTTTCCATAACAGAATATTAATGTCATCCTTGACTTATCCTGTTAATAACCCCCATATATTTGCTAGACATTGTGGCTCACTCCTATAATCCCAACACTTTGAGAGGCTGAGGTGGGAGGACTGCTTGAGGCCAGGAGTTCAAAACCACCCTAAACACAGAGAGATACTGTCTCTACCCAAAAAAAAAAAAAAAAAAAAAGAGTTAGCTGGATACAGTGGCATATGCCTGTAATCTCAGCTACTGGGGAGGCTGAGGTGGGAGGATCACTTGATATCAAGAGTCTGAGGCTGCTGTGAGCTATGATCACATCATTGCATTCCAGCCTGGACAACAGAGCAAGACCTTGTCTCAGAAAAGAAAAAAATCTGCCATGTCTATGTCAACCTATGTCAGTAAATGACATGTCTATGTCAGCCAGCTCTATCTGGAAATTCCAAAGTCTAAACATATGTCACCATCTCTCCCATTCCCAACCTAATTTAAGTCACCATCTTTTGCCTGGATTAATCTATTTTCCATTTAACCTGTCTCCTGCTTGCCTGTTTCAATTATTCTATCCATTCATACTTTCTCCACTTAGTGGCCACAAATTCATTTTAAAAGGAAGTTATGTTACTTATCTTTTAAAACCCCCAAATAGCCATCCACTTTTTCTTTCAGAAAAATAATATACAAATCTTGTAAGGCCCTTCATGACCCACCCTCAACTGCATTTGTGACCTAGTCTTTCCCCTGCTGACTCCACTTGAACATGACTTTCTTGGTCAATTCTTTGCACTTACTGTTTCCTCTGATTGGACCATTTTCTTCCTTCATCTATCTATATGGCTTTCTTTCCCCATTACTTTCAGCTTTCTTCTAAAGCTCCACAGTCAATGAAACCTTCCTTGCCTACTCTGTATAGTAGAGGAAATATTTTCATCTCATTGCCTGGCAGTACATACCATCACTTGACATAATACAAACACATTTGATTTTTTTGAATTCTCCCTCTATCACTAGGATTTAAGCTCCTTGAGGTCAAGAACTTCGTGATTCTGCTCTCTATGTTTACTAATTCCTTGAATAGTGTCTGGCAAACAGTAGATGCCCAATAAATATACATAAATAACTAATATTCTTTTAAAACCCAAAATATAAAAACAAATTATAAAACTGCAATTTCAATTGCATTAAAGAAAACAAAAGCACAACACTGCAAAACAATCATTTACGCAAAAAGCTTCTTTAAATTGTTTTATAAAATAAGTCTAAAATTGCAACAACTTCTATTAATTCCTAAAATGAGACAAAAAAGCTAAGGTAAATTCTTAATAAAGAATCAGTTATCAAAAGTAAGTTTTCTGATAGATATCTAAATCTCTTAGAAGAAATATTTAGCATGAAAAAACAAGCAACTTTTTTTTTTGAGACAGAGTTTCGCTCTTGTTACCCAGGCTGGAGTGCAATGGCGCGATCTCGGCTCACCGCAACCTCCACCTCCTGGGTTCAGCCAGTTCTCCTGCCTCAGCCTCCTGGAGTAGCTGGGATTACAGGCACGCACGACCGTGCCCAGCTAATTTTTTGTATTTTTAGTAGAGACGGGGTTTCACCATTGTTGACCAGGATGGTCTCGATCTCTTGACCTCGTGATCCACCCACCTCGGCCTCCCAAAGTGCTGGGATTACAGGCGTGAGCCACGGCTCCTGGCCCACAACTTCTTATTACTGCCAAGTTAAGTTTTAAAAACAAAAAAGTAATTCAATCCCTGTCTCATACCTACTCCTTACAAACTTAAAGTCAGTAGAAAAATCTATTTGAGAGCTGGTAAAAATCTTTTCTAAATTAAAACTTTAAATTTATAGCAGCATTAAAAATAAATACCGACGCTTTTGCTCAGAACTTAAATCGGTTTGCCTTCCAGAAACAAATTATCAGTTATAATCTGACAGTGGACTTAAAAGAAGCAGCCTGTATGACACTAGTTTATTTTGAAAAGCAAGCTCATTGCCTTATCCTAGGCTTGGACACAGAGCACTGTCCCTCAGCCCCATCAGGGCATGGAGCTTCATCATCTCACAAGAAAAAGAAAAATGCAAAAAAGCAGGTGGCCCAGGGGATGGCAACCAGTAAGGAAAGATGAAGCCAAGACAAAATTCACCCTCTGAAACTGCCAAATGATGCAGTAAACCTATCTCCCATGAAAAGAACTGTAAGAATAAGAAAGCATTAAGAGGCTTTAGTAACTAGGTTAGTAAGGTAAGAAAGAAAAAAGAAACCTTTAGATTTTAAGAAAATTAATTGATAAAAATAGAACAGTTTAGTTTTGTTTTTTTTTTCTGAGACAAGACACACATCCTAACCCTCTTGACTAAATAAAATAATTAACATTTTTAGGTAACCTAGAAATACAGTGTACTATAAAGACTTATGTATAATCATTAGATACAAATAACTCTCTGGAAAACATTTTTAAAATGCTCCAACACAAGATATCAGGTAGTCATGACCTAGCTCTGCTCTCATCCAATTATGGCAAACTGTTTAATATGAAAGTTATATTGAGATACTTAAATCCCCTAAACTACTTGAAAAAAAGATGCATTTCAAAGTGGTAATTATCATTTATTCATAACTTGACAATAGTGTATGCATCCCCAAAGTAGATAATCCAAGATTAAAATACAGGTATAATTCGACATTAATATGCAACTGACTTGGTTCTCAATCCTTTGGTAACTTCCCAATTCATACTCTAGAGTATAGACCTTTTTAGCACGCCGGTTTGCAGTGAACCAGCAATGTAAAACAGAATGGCCAACTGTTCCTCTGTTGGTAACAAATGTGCTAATATATACTAGTTTAAACTTGATCTATCAGTGAGTCAATGAACCATGAAAGGTGGGGGTTAATCAGGGTGTTCTCCAAACAAAGGCTCACGAGAGTGGCAGGGACGCCACTCCCAGACTCACATCTGTGCTGTTTTGAGTGCAGCACGATGGAAATGGCATGGTGTTCATCAAAGTTAAGAGCCCAGAACCTTGTCATACTCTTGTGAATATTCACCACTATTTTACACAGAAAAGCAACCAAGTTGTTGCAAAGACAAAACCCAAACACAGGAAATAGAAACCTCAGTTAACCACAAGTCTTAGGAGCTATTAATATTAAACCATGCCCAGTTAATGTGTAACAGTGATGGTAAAAACCTTTCCTACATAAGATTTGACAGCTTTCCAGTAGAGCTCTGAGTTAGAGATATTTTATGCTGGCAATTTATATTAAAAAGTATCAATGTCACCTTATTATCCACAAAAACTTATAGATGCAGATCTTTACATATACAGATGAAAATAATTTTAATGTCACAGTCAAAGCAAAAACAAAGCCATATAACTTCTAAATTTACATGAAGCCCAGCAATGTAAACATATCTCTATTTCTAATAACTGACACTGACTGAACAGTAATTAGTAGAAAGAATCACCTGCTGCCAGAATAATCACCTCAATACTTCAGAATTCAAATGATGAAAGAGCTAAGACTATTTAGATAGAGAGCAAGAGAACATTGAAGAAAGAAAAATTCAGCCAAATGTGTTATTGATACATCTTTATCATTTTTTATCCTGATATAATGAATTTTTACTCATTTTAGAAGATGCTATAGAGTAACCTATTTAACTCTATCACTTTTCCCAATTAAAAATCTAAACTAAAAAGAGATATATGTAACTGGCTTTAGGAAAGTGTTTTTTTTTTCCCCCTACCTACATAGAAGTCAACCACAAAATTGGTTAAAATAATTAGCATTTAAATACAATTAACTTCATAAAAAATCCAATTCAATGAGATAATTGTATATTTAATCCTTCATGAACTAGAAAATTATAAAAATAGTAGAGAATACTTTTATGAATATGTTTTACCACAATAATTTTATCAGTTAAAAAGCTTTTTCAAAGTATCCTTTCTGGATCATATGTAAGTAATTATGTGTGACTTTTAAATTTTTAGTTATTTGCAGGGCCTCCAAAAAAAAGTTTTTAGCATTCCAAGAACATATGTTCTATTATAAAGAGTTGTGAAAAGATTTGTGTACTATATGTTAAAGACCAATTAGAGAATTTTTTAAAATTTTTAATTGAAAATAAACTATATATTTAATCATGTACATCATGTTGTTTTGAAATACATATACATTGAGGAATGGCTAAATTGAGCTAATTTACATATGCATTATCTCACATACTTATCATTTTTGTGGTATGAACAGAAAATCTACTCTTAACAATTTTCAAGTATACTTTATTATTAACTGTGGTCATCATGGTATACAACAGACCTCTTGAACTTCTTCCTCCTGTCTAACTAATGTATCCTTTGACCAACATCTCCTTGATCCCTCACCCTATCACATATCCCTGGTTACTACCATTTTATTCTATTTTGATGAGTTCAAGTTTTTAAAATTCCACATATAAGTAAGATCATTTTTCTTCTGATGCCTGGCTTATTACACTCAGCTAACATCCTCCAGGTTCAACCATGTTGTGGCAAATGACAGGATTTCTTTCTTTTTAAAGGCTGAATAGTATTCCATTGTGCATACACACCACATTTTCTTTATCATTTGTCCATTGATAGATACTTAGACTGACTCCTTATCGTGGCTATTGGGAATAATGCTACAATAGTCATTAAAATACCGATCTCTTCAATATACTGATTTCATTTCCTTTGGATATGTTCCCAGTAATTGAACTGCTGAATCATATGGCAGTTCTACTTTTAACTGTTTGAGGAACCTCCATACTCTTTTCCATCATGGTTATACTAATTTACACTGTCACTAACAGTGTGCTAGAGTTCCTTTTTCTCCACACCCCACCAATACTTATCTTTTGTCTTTCTGATAACAGCCATTCTAACAAGTATGAGGTGATATCTCATGTGGTTTTAATTTGCATTTCCCTGATGGTTAGTGATGTTGAGCATTTTTTCATGTTGTTCATTGGTATGTCTTTAGAGAAATGTCTATTTAGATCCTTTGCTGATTTTTTATCATGTTGTTTGTTTTCTTGCTATTGAGTTGTTGCAATTCTTTACATATTTTGGATATTAACCCTTTGTCAGATGTGTGGTTTATAAGTATTTTCTCCAATTCCATAGGTTGTCTCTTCACTCAGTTGTTTCCTTTGCTGTACAAAGCTTTTTGGTTTGATGTAATCCAACGTGTCTATTTTTGCTTTTGTTGCCTGTTCTTTTAAGTTCATATCTTAAAAATGATTGCCAGGGGCCGGGCGCAGTGGCTCACACCTGTAATCCCAACACTTTGGGAGGTCGAGGCAGATGGATCACGAGGTCAAGAGATCGAGACCATCCTGCTCAACATGGTGAAACCCTGTCTCTACTAAAAATACAAAAAATTAGCTGGGCATGGTGGCGCGTGCCTGTAGTCCCAGCTACTCAGGAGGCTGAGGCAGGAGAATTGCCTGAACCCAGGAGGTGGAGGTTGCAGTGAGCCAAGATTGCACCATTGCACTCCAGCCTGGGTAACAAGAGCGAAACTCCATCTCAAAAAAAAAAAAAAAAAAAAAATGATTTCCAGACCAATGACATGAAGCTTTCCACCTATATTTTCTTCTAGTAGTTTTACAGTTTCAAGTCTTACATTTAAGTTTTTAATTCATTTTGTTCCAGTCTGTGACAAAGATAGACTTTTTAATAAATTATTTTGGGATAACTGGGTAACAACTACTTGGAAATACGTAGGATCAATACCATCTCCCACACACAAAATGAACTCCAAATGGACTAAAATAAAACTATACAAGTACTAGACGAAAATATGGGTGAATTTATCTATAAGTAGAGTGTAAAGAAAGGCTACTACGTTGCAAAAGCCAGTTGCATTAAAGTATGTAAATTTAACTACTTAAAGGTATGTATATATGTATTGATTTAATTTAGAAACAGGGTCTCACTCTGTCACCTAGGCTGGAGTGCAATGGCACAATTACAGCTCACTGCAACCTCGACCTCCCCTGGCTCATGTGATCCGCCTGAGTAACTGGGACTACCAGTGCATGCTACCACACCCAGCTAATTGTTTTTTTTGTAGATAGGGGGTTTCCTCATGTTGCTCAGGCTGGTCTCCAGCTCCTTGGCTCAAATGATCCACCCATCTTGACCTCCCAAAGTGCTAAGATTATAGGCATGAGCCACTGCACCTGGCCCATAAATGGTTTTGTTTAATTATATATTTATTTATTTTTGAGACAGAGTCTCATGCTGTTGCCCATGCTAGAGTGCAGTCGCACCATCTCAGGTCACTGCAACCTCCACCCACTGGATTCAAGCAATTCTCATGCCTCAGCCTCCTGAGTAGCTGGGATTGCAAGCATGTGCCACCATGCCCAGCTAATTTTTTTCTCTTTTTAGTACAGACGGTGTTTTACTGTGTTGGTCAGGCTGGTCTTGAACCCTGGCCTCAAATGATCTGCCCACCTCCATCTTTCAAAGTGCTGGAATTACAGGTATAAGCCACCGTACCTGGGCCTATAAAAGGTTTTAATTAAAAACTTTGCATAAAAAACTCATTATAAGAAAAGTCAAGAGATAAGTTATATATTGGGAGAAAAATATTTGTAACATATCAAATAAAATGACTAATATTCCTAAAATACAAAGAACTTGTAAGAATTGAGGAGGGGCCAGGTGCAGTGGCTCACAACTGTAATCCCAGCACTTTGGGAGGCTGAGGTGGGCAGATCACGAGGTCAAGAGATCGTGACCATCCTGGCCAACATGGTGAAACTCCATCTCTACTAAAAATACAAAACTTAGCTGGGCGTGGTGGCGTGTGCCTATAGTCCCAGCTACTCGAGAGGCTGAGGCAGGAGAATTGCCTGAACTCGGGAGGCTGAGGTTGCAGTGAGCCAAGGTCGTGCCGCTGCAGTCCAGCCTGGCACCTGGCGACAGAGTAAGACTCTGTTTCAAAAAAAAAAAGAATTGAGGAGGAAAAAGACCAAAAGTATTATAGAAAATGGGAAAATGATATGAAGACAATTCACAAGACATTAAAAATAGCTCTGAGACGAGCTGAACATGAAAAGATGCTCAACTTTAATGTAAATTAAACTATACTGATACACCATTGTTTACCTATCACATTGGAAAAATTCTAAAACATAAAAGTACATAAAACATACAATCTGTTGGTGAGGCTCTGAAGAAATAGACACTTTTATACACTTCTGGTAAATATTAAAAAAATGATATAAACTCAACAGAAAGGAATTTGTCAAATATCTAACAAAACTACACATGTACTTAACCTTTAATCCAGAAATCCATTTCAAGAAATTTACCTACAAGAAAAAATATGCACAAAGTTTACTGCAGCAATATTTGTAATTGCAGATACCAGAAACAACTGAAAAGTCCACACATGGGGGAGTGTTGAATAAAATGTGGTACAGACAACACAACGAAGTCTTACTTAGCTATTAAAAAAATAAGGAAGCTTTCTGTGACATGGTATGAAGCAATTCCCAGTATACACTTAAATGAAAAGGGAAAGTGCCAAAGTATATATGGCATATGTTACTTTTTGTGTAAAAAAAAAGAAAATTTAAAAGCATATATATGGTAATTTTTCAAAAAGGAATATAAGTAAAATAAACCAGAAACCAGTGCAATTGGTTACCTATAAGAGGTAATCGAGATTAGATTGAAATGATGCATGGAGTATTTTTTTCTTTTAGAAACATGTTAATGTCCTACATATTAAATATATATAATGAAATTAATGAAGATATAGAGAAAACTGAATATAAAAACAAAGCCAACTGTATTTCAAGTAAATAATATTACTATTACAAAGGGTGGAAAAGCTAACCCAAGTAACTTTTGGACACAATACTTGAAATATATACTTTCAGTCTAGGGGGCCAAAAAAAAAAAAAGAGCTGCCAATAAATCTTGAACTAATTTCAGCAAGTTTATTTTTCTTAGTGGTTTGGCAGCCACTTTTCTGAAATGAGTTTTTGTACATTATATGATTGAGCAAATGGGCAGATGCTTTGTTGTTGGGAGCCACAGTTCTTACTATGGAAGAAAAGAGACACAAATAGAAAGGAGAAACAGGGAAGAATTTTGTAGGATTGTACAGATACTAGCAAGATCACTTTAAACTCATTATTTCTAATACATATTTCCTAACTCCTTCTGCTGCAAAAGTCTAGAAGTTATGACCTCCTAACCACTAGGAGTACATTTAGCTCCTAGATCTTGGTTTCCCAATACTGTTCCCCACTAAAAGGAACCACATTTCTTAGAGAAATGGCTGATTCCTGGGCTAGGGCAAGGAAGGTGTGAGATAAACCTGGAATATTCTATTGTGCCAAAAAGTGAAGAAATGTTGCCAAATTAATAGAAACAGATTGAAAAACCACATCAGAAAGCTTTAAGAAGCTTCTTAAAATATCTTCACTTCTATACCTCAAAGAAAACTCAATTTCAACTTGTGTAAAAGGAAGACTTCTTTATGTTTCTCCCTACACCTACTCCTTTATTTCAGTTCAAAGCACTTATATCCACCAGTGCAAGAAATCTGAATTGTCTTTCTCTTTCTCTCTCAACCCAGCTGATTTAATGATATAAACATTTAAAATTTTTCTCTCATCTTCTGGGTCTGACAGTTCTAAAATTCCCAGATCCATTTCAACTGTTGCTTATGGACATGTTAGTGACATGAGAATGGTATCAACTGTATAATTAATATGAAAAAAGCTTATTGTTTTAGCTAAAAGTCAAATATAGAACAATATTTTAGAATCAGCCCTCAAACATATAGAAGACAGATTACATAAGTACTAACTATAAAATATTATATTCGCACCTATCACTTTTTGAGTATTTGAATATTTGATGCCCAGTTACATATACAACCAAGGTAGGAGTCATAAGTATAGCACAATCTGAATGGCATATCAAAAACAGCAACTAACAAACTTCACCAGATTTAAAATTAGATTATCTTTGCAGCAACATTATAGACTATGGAGTATGCCACCTAACTTTTAAAGTGCCAGGAGAGCATGGTGGGTTAAGAACATGGACTGTGGGGACAGACTGCCTGAATTTGATTCCCAATTCCACAACTTTATAGTTGTGTGACCTTATCTGTAAAATGTGATAATTTCTTGTCTCAAGGATATTGTGAAAATTAACATCTGTTGGTAATGTGAAACACAGTACATTCCCTGACACACCAAGAAATCATGATGATGATGATGGTGATAATAATGAATTCTATTAGGGTAATGGCAATCTTTCTCACCCTCTCCTCTGGAAAAACAATGCTTAATCTTGGTCTCAAAGGGCTAAAGAGTTTCGGGTTATGGATTCTATAGAAGCTCAACACATACCTGGAGAGCTATGGCAAAAACAGTAAGAGTTACCTTTTATTGAGTACCTGCTGCTTTACATACATTACGTAGTTAAGCATCTCAATAACCTAGCAAGATAGGCATTATCACCTTCACTTTACAGATAGGAGATCATAGAAGATACAGAGATGCCAAGTGCTAAAGCTAGGAACCAAACCCAGATTATCCATATAAAAATTCAATCAGTCACAATGACTAATTGATTAATCTGACAATGATGTATTTGCCATTCAAGTAAAAGGAGATAAACAGAGGACCCATCCATGCTATCTAGTGTAGTCATCCTTCCCACATATCTGGTGGGACAAGGATAAGTAAGTCACCTCCTTTCTGACAGATTTACTAGTATCTGTGGTAAACAGCTTAAAGAGCTTCAAAACAAACATTTGTGCAGTTAGGAGTTGAAAGTCTTTTGATTCTGTATGTACTGCAACAAAATGAAAATTTTTATTTTTGACAAGAGAGACAATTCAGAAGCATGTAAAGAATGGCATTTTCCTTTTGGAAAAAAACCCTAAAGTACCACTAGTAAAAGTTGGGCTGTCTGGAGCCTATCTACTCTGCACTGAACTCAGAGAACAGGAAAGTTCTGTTCCCTTAGATTTTAAAGGATCCTCTCTTTTGCCAATATCAAGCGTTCATAACTAGCTGACTTTCCTTGCTAACCAAATTTATCAGTTTCTCATTTAGAAATCCTTCAACCCACATAGCTCATTCATGGACTCCTTTCCAGTGTTGCCACATTTTAAATATACTTGACCATGATATACTTAGTCCCAAATATATAGCATAGTCAGTTATACCCTGCCTTTCAAGAAAACACTACTCGAAAGAAAGAAAGAAAGAAAGAAAGAAAGAAAGAAAGAAAGAAAGAAAGAAAGAAAGAAAGAGGGAAAGAAAGAAAGAGAAAGAAAAGATTAAGGCTTTAAATATTTTTGTTGGGAGGCAGTGTGGTACAGTAAAACAAAACAAAATAAAATAAAATAAAAATGTGTTTTTGAATTAGAAAGCCTGGATGGGAATCTTGCTCTACCACTTCCTGACCAATCTCTCAGTCAACCAGTCCCTTAGAGTTCTGATTCCTTAGTCATCTGTGAGGATTAAAAAATATTGACTATAATAAAAGTGTTGTAATAAGGATTAAATGAGTTGGTCTATAACAGAATCAACTAGAATACTGCCTACCACATAATAGATAAGCAGTATACTCAGCACACCTCACCAACATTTACTGAGCTAGGCACTGTGCCAAGTGTTAGAAATAAAAAATAACAAACATTTATTGAACACTTACTATATGTGAAGCTCTGTTCCAAGCACTTAATAATCTCTGTGCTAAGAAGAGTTACAGTCTTTTTAAAGTAAAAGTATCCCCTTTGTGAACCCACAATTAACATTAAGTAATGATGTGTTCTATCAGAGTACGAGCAGTGCCAGGAACATATTAAAGAGTAAGTGCCTGGTTTTGCTCAGGTGCAGTTAGTTTTGCAGAGGCTCACCTGGTTTGCACCAGACCTTGAACTTCAAACTGGATTTCACTGGGCAAACAAGAGAAGGGGGCATTCTAGACAGAGTTCCTGGCTCTGTCGCTTAATTAGCAAGTGGGAAGGCACTGACAAGAGAACACAGCCTGGCATTAGATGCTATGAAGGGCCCAGCATCTAACCTGAACACACACACAGGCTTCACCCTTGCCTATCTCTGTTCTTTCCACTGAAAAAAGGACAAAGTTATGAAACTAGTAAAAACTGAAAATGCACTTTTTCAAAATACGTAATTTTCCACTTAAGGTATTTTTTCAAAAAATATAGTAAAAAATAGATGCCTTTGCTTTAAAGATAATCAATGAGGAAAAATGGTTGATTTGAAAACTATTACCAGAATGCTTCAGCATATAGCTACGGCAAATACGCAACTACCTACCTAAAACAACAAATATATTCATACACAATTATAATAAAATTCCTGGAGTTACATATATCTGCATAAATACCACACAATTTCATTATCATTAATGGTAGTCTAATGAATGCTAAGGGGCTTAATAATGATTTGTTGCCTAATTTAAAATATTATGTACTTCCTATTTATTCATACTGTGCGAGTAGAACTTTATTACTTTTTACATCATTTCTTTTCAGTGACAAATGTTATTAAGTGACAATCCATTATACTCTCATCTAAGGATTTCGTCAACGTTTTATCTAGTTCTGTAGGTTTACAGAATTTGTGTTTTGCTTAGGAAATGCTGCTAAACATAAAGCTTGATAATCAGTCACAAACCAGTGTGTTCATATGTGTTTTTAAAATTCCTTTAGGTTAACAAAAAGAAATATCTGCCATTTTTTTCGTAGTACACACCCAATTCAGCCCAAGGCATTTCAGAAATCTCAGTAATAGCAACCGTCATGAGGAAACTTTAAGTATTGAGAAATTATTAATGCTGACCCTAAAAGTTGCCTGCTTCAAGAGTTTGGAATTCTGAATCATGATGTTTAGAAAAGAACACTAGAGAGAGACAATTATCAAACAAGACGATATGGATACTTTCTAACAAGCGTCTGAAGTCCTTGTTTTTATAGTAGTATCTAAATCTACTATAAACCTAAATACAGTAAAGTATACTTAATAGGTATTGTAGAGTAACTGATGAGCTTCTGGAATGGCAGATCAGTTAAGGGTTCCTGCTCCAGATTCAGACATGTACAGACTGTTCCAGCTCCTCTACCTCCTACCAGTTGTTTAACCTTGTTAACTGATTTTTACATTATTTAAGCCTTGGTTTTTTCTTTTATAAACTAAGAGATGATGAGTATAATAATAAAATTCACTTAATTATACTATTTTCTAAGTCATACGTTGTTTTCATTCTTCAAACCTCACAGCAAAACTCAAACTAATTTTATTTCCCTTTTTACATAAAAACATTCGTAGTTCTTGATGCTATTATGATTTAATGAGATAATTCATAAACGTTGCTAGCAAAAAAATGGCACATACTAAATGCTTAATAAATATCAGCTATTATCATTAGGATTTAAATTTTTAAAATAATGACTTTAGTAAAGGAAGAAATGTTAACTTATTTAACAGCATGCAAACTTAATTCAACATTTTACTGAAAATAGAGAATCTTCAGTTAGCATTTTGAATATAATCACATAAGATCTGATAAATTTTATCTAAATTGATTTCTCCAAAGAAGTTTTGTTATACAAAGCACAGTCAAAGGGCTTCTTCCTAGCAAAAGGATTTGAAATATATCAAAAATAACATGACAATGGATATACTTAACTCCTATTTTCAGGATACTCTGTCAATGACTAAAGCAGGAATACAATTTCCTTGAATAAGACACCAATTATTTGTTTTTAGGATAATTATGAGCAATTACTTGCAAAAATATATCCCTCCCTTAGAATAAAAATGCCACCAGGGCCCATGGGAAGCCCTAGGGAAAACTGCCTGATGTCATTTATCCCAAGTATAAATAGAATGAAACATTTCTAAAGAGCTAATAGCTTTCAGCTGAAAGGGTAGAGGTTCTGCATTATGGTTGTTGCTGGACAAGAGAAACTTTAAGGGAACCTTTGCCACATCTTTTCCGGGATCCCATAAACCAGTCATAAAGTAAAACTCTTGGAAAAGAAGTAAGAACTTTACATGACTCAGGAATCAGTATTGGTTAACCTTTAATAATATTTAATAACAAGAATATAGCATGTTCTGTCACCTATAATTAATCCCTGCATAGGTTTCTTTGGTTAAGTGTGGCATTCAGGGTTCTACATATGTTCATTAAATCAAACTGTGCTGCTAAAATCTTGGCCATCCATGGTTCTTGGTCCTGGCAACACATTAGAATCACTGAGGAGATTTTTAAAGAAAGCCCATGCTTGGGACCCAGTCAGATCTATTTTATCAGAACCTCTCAATCCTCAGCCTCAGGAACAAGTCCTAAGAAGGATAAAATTCTAAAAACTGATACTCATGTGTACATAGGTCATAACACAAATGCTATCCTTTTGTGATAGCACCCTATTATTTTATGTTTTCAATTTCTCTTTTTTTGGTTGATCATTTTTAATATGCTTAGTTTACATTCTCTGCTTGCTCTATTACGTGGCGGTCTCGGCAGTCTAATGATAATTTGTTATGTCTGCAGACTCTTACAGTGAATTTTTCACACCACTACTTACTATAGTAGAAAGGGTTCAAATGTCAAACTAACATGCTTTTGGTCCAAGATAAATAGTAATTATTAGTAATTATCCCTATTCTTTTAATTAAGCAAATTGTACAGAACTATGTCTTCATACATTTATTTTTTTCAGTTACAAATTTGAAAAAATTGGGATTTTGGTTTAAGAAGATTTTCTTTTGTTAACAATCCTTTAAATAGTTAAGTAGTGCCACTAGGCATTCAGAATTTAATACAAACTAGTTTTTCTTTTTCTTTTTTCTAACATGGCTGACCACAGACCTTGGATGCCAGTTCTTCTTAGAAAGAAGATCAAAGTTACTGTCAAATGGACAAGTTTCTAATGGAAAATTGAGAGAACAGAGCCAGGACCTTTTGGAGTGCCCATGGGAAGAAGCTGGGGTGCAAAAAAGAAAAGCAGGTAGACTCTGGCAGTGATCAACTCCCAAAAATCTCAGGGCCCCACCCCTTGCAACCCAGGGCAACGTTATTGGTGGCAATTTGGGAATTTCCCAGGGACAGAGAACTCAATGGGCAGCTCCTGCAGGTCTTTCCATACTCCCCTCAGACCAAAACTGAGATAGCGATCACCATATTGGTTGTGCACCAGTGGTGGGCCTCTGCTCTGCGCAGGGATTCTCTACCCTTGAGTCTCTGTAGCACTAGATTCCATACAAACATACCACATAACCTGTTCTGACTTTGAAAAGCCCAGGGGACCAGCAAGTTCCCAGGGAGTTATGGAACCTCTGGAAGTCTATCCCCCAGGGCAGGCCATCTATAATGGAGTGGGGCACAACCTGCCAAAACCCCTTTGGGACAAAAGAAATGTGAGCACAATCCCAATCGCTAAAGGGGGCAACGCCATGTCAAGAAATGGACACGGAGAGGGAGGTCATCTCTGGCAATGCCCTCACATCCCATACACTGTTGAAGATCAGCAGTGGTTCTTTCCAGTGGGGGCCAGCATAGGTACTTGAAGAGTTCTTCATGTTTTTCAAGATGGTTTCACCCCTGCTGAAAGTGAGTCTATGCCACTTGGGCTTACATAAAGGGTGGGGTCAAATTCCCCATCCCCACACAGAACAGCAGTGTCCCAGCAATGGAGGACATAGAAGTCATGGACTTGCCTGCCCTAGACTCGGGGAAAAGGCTCTGCCCCAAGACCATTTTGGTGGTGGCCTTCAGAGGGGCATATCCATAACCTACAGCCACACTATGGCTGGGAACCAAAGGACAAAATCTTTATGAACTTAAGGTCATGAGCCCTGTGATGGGGCATGATAGAAAAGTAGATCGCATTCCTGCCAGTACTGGAGAAGGAGCTAGTGCACCTCCCCACCCCAACCCCCAGCCCCTGACCCCAAAGGCCTCAGCACACACCAACACAATCTCTTCCTGCCACTCCCCTGTCAGAGCAGGTGCTTCTTTCTACTGGACATCAACCTAACTGAGGGCAAGCTGGTTCTTAAGTGCCACCTACTGGATTGCAGCCTGAACTGTGCTATCAAATAAAAAGCCTGCTACCAGAAAGGCTTAGTGCTACTCCACAAAATAAACTTCCTGAGACTTCTGCACCCTCAGCCTCACATGAGATAGTGTGTCAGTTCATATATCCAATACATTGCTACAACAAGCAGCATCTAAGAAAGCTACTACACCTAAGAAATCCAGGGTCTTGGCCCCCTGAAAACACTCAGAAACAAAGTCAAATGATCACACACAACATACACCACAGTCATACCCTCAGGGGGAAAAAAAGTTTAAGTCTTGTCCAAACAATAGGAGATTCAAAAGTAAGAAGCAGCAGCCCCTTCAAATAAAAAGGGATCAGCCCAAGAACTCCAACAGTACAAAAAGAATGTCTTTACACCTCCAAAGAATTGCACCAGCTCTATAGCAATGGATCCTAACCAAGTTGAAAACTTTGAAATGGCAGATTAAAGAAACAAAATATGTATTGCAAGGAAACTCAATAAGATCCAAGAGAAATTTAAAATCCATTTCAAAGAAACCAGAAAAACAATGCAGGATATGAAACATGAGATAGCCATATTAAGGTAAAACCAAATAGAACTTTTGGAATTGAAAAATTCACTAAAAGGAATATCGAAATACACTTGGAAGCAGGCTGGGTGCAGTGGCTCACACATGTAATTGCAGCACTTTGGGAGGCCGAGGTGGGCGGTTCACCTGAGGTCAGGAGTTCGAGACCAGCTCTGTCAATATGGCAAAACCCTGTGTCTACTAAAAATAGAAAAATTAGCCGGGTGTGGTGGCATGCACTTGTAATCCCAGCTTCTCCAGAGGCTGAGGCAGGAGAATCACTTGAACCCAGGAGGCAGAGGTTACAGTGAGTTGAGATCTCCACTGTACTCCAGCCTGGGCAACAGAGCGAGACTCCATCTCAAACACACATAAGCACACATACACACACACACAAGTTTTAATAATAGACTACACCAAGTGGAAGGCAAGATTTCAGAGGTTGAAGACCAGCCTTTCAAATTAACCAAGTTAGCCAAAAATAAAGAATCTGAAAAATGAACAAAGCCTTTGACAAACGTGGAATTATGTGAAGCAACCAAACCTATGACTTATTGTCATTCTTGATGGAGAAGAGAAAGAAGTAAGCAAATTGGAAAACATATTTGAAGCAATAATTTAGGAAAATTTCCCTAAGCTTGCTAGAGAGGTTGACATCCAAATATAAGAAACTCAGAAAACACCTGCAAGATACAAGATGGCATATAGTCCATCAGACTATGCAAGGCCAACACCAAAGAAAACAATCTGAAAGGCATCTAGAGAAAAGGGCTAAATTACCTATAAAGGAAATCCAATCAGACTAATAGAGGACTTGTCAGCAGAAACCTTACAAGCAAGAAGAGATCGGGGGCCTATGTTTAGTCCCCTTAAAGAAAATAAAAATGCCAGCCAAGAATTTCATATTCTGCCAAACTAAGCTTCATAAATGAAAGAGAAGTAAAGTCTTTCCCAGGCAAGTAAACACTAAGAGAATTTGTCACCACGAGACCTGCCATACAAGAAATACTCAAAGGAATTCTAAACATGGAAACAAAAGAACAATACTTGCTACCATATAAGCACACAAAAGTATAAAGCTCAGAGATCTTATAGAGCAATTACACAACTGAGACTGGAAAACAACTACCGAACAATGCTCAAATATCAAATTTATAGAAACAAAACCTCAAATATCAATGTTAACCTAGAACATAAGTGGCCTAAATGCTTCACTTAAAGGACATCTGCTGAATTCAAGAAACCCATCTCACATGTAATGACAACCACAGGCTCAAAGTAAAGGAATGGAGAAAGATCTAGCATGCACATGGAAAATAAAAAAAAAAAAAGCAGATATTGCTATTCTTGTATGAGGAGAAACAGACATTAAAACCACAACAGTAAAAACAGACAAAGGAAAGCATTAAATAATGATAAAGGGTTCCATTCAACCAGAAGATTAACTATCCTAAATAAATATGCACTCAATATCGGAGCACCCAGGTCCATAAAACAAATACTACTAGACCTAAGGAAAAAAAGATAGCTATACAATAATAATGGGGGACTTCAACACCCCACTGACAGCACCAGACAGATCACCAAGGCAGAAAACTAACAAAGGTATACTCTGGACTTAAGTCAGACTCGACCAAATGGACCTGACAGACATCTACAGAATATTCCACTCAACAACACAGAATATACAATTTTCACATCTGTACATGGAACATTCTCTAAACTTGACCACAGTCATAAGTCACGTCTCATTAAGATAAAAAAAAATCAAAATCATATCAAGCATCTTCTCAGGTCATAATGAAATAAAATTAGAAACGAAGAACAAGAGGAATTCTCAAAACCACACAAACATATGGAAACAACAACATGCACCTGAATTTTGGATAAACAAAATTAATGCAGAAATTAAAAAAAAATTGAAACATGAAAATCAAAACAAAACAACCAAAACCCCTTGGATAGGCACTTTAATAAATATCAGAATTACATGGACCTGAAAGTGAAAGAAATTTCTTAAAGACAAAACCTCTTGAAATACTAATTTTAAAAGAGAAGTGCCAGCCAGGTACAATGGCTCATGTCTGTAATCCCAGCACTTCGGGAGGTCGAAGAGGGGGAATCACTTGAGGTCAGGAGTTTAAGACTAGCCTGCCCAACATGATGAAAACCCATCTCCTCTAAGTAATACAAAAATTACCCAGGTGTGGTGGCAGGTGCCTATAATCCCAGCTACTTGGAAGGCTGAGGCAGGGAGAATTGCTTAAACCCAGGAGGCAGAGGTTGCAGTGAGCCAAGATCGTGCCACTGCACTCCAGTCAGGGAGACAGAGTGAGATACTCAAAAAAAAAAAAAAAAAAAATGTAGAGAGCTTTGGAGCCTCAACCATTCATTTGTGTCTGATGAAGATGGCCCAGAACTGTCTTTGTAGGGAGTGGGATAAGGAGTCAGCATCTCCCATAGGACTCCCTGAGTCCACTTTGGTACAGAGATGGAGCAGTAATGTATCAGTCTTGGTTAGGTTCCTTCACTTTCATTAGAGGATTTTAAAACTGTTTGTTTGCATGAGTTGATTTAAAAAGTCAATCTATTTGCTTTTAATCAGCAAAATCACTCTGTTCTCCAAGACCATGCCAGAGAATGACTTCCTGAGTGCCTCCATTTTCTTATCAAAATCAAAGGTTCAGAAAGTAACATTTTCAGAGGATGGTACAGCAAAGGATATGTAGTTTATTCATCTCTGTAATTTGTCTACAATTTAACCCTAGACCAAACCAAAACATCACGCATTAAGCTGAATATCTGGACAGTGTTTTTTGTTGTTGTTTTTGTTTTTGACAAGTCCCTCTACTCCTATAAAATTGCTTTTACTGGATTGAGCTTTGTTGTGATGTCCTCTGCGTCTTACTTTCTACTGGTTTTATTGCTGAGATATATTGAAGTTGCCTCAGCCTAGCCCTTCATAAGCCCCATAGGAGAAGAGTTCTTCGGACTTTAAGTGCAAGAAAGATATCTGACTCTCCTAATTAAATGACATATCCTTATTTTATAGACAAGACCATGCAAGTCTTATGAATATCTGGTCATGTTAATAAATTTAATTCCATTGAAATTATTTTCATTTTTATTTTTACTTTTTAAATCACTTGACATATATTTGAAATAACACTGTAAAAGATTCACTATTAAAGTGCTTTTATTTAATTATACATATTTTCTATGTTTTCAGAAAGATAAACTACACTATGGCCTCTGTGGGTTCTTGCCTCTTTGCAAGAAGCAAGTCTTTTTGGAAGTCCCAAAGAGGCTAACAGGGAAGCATGGAGCCACTTAGTAAGAGGGTCTTCCAATTTTAATGTAATGTCACTTCAGCTCATCTCCCAGGAGCATAACTTTATTAGCTGGCTGCCTTTGATCAACTTGGGTCCTCATGGTTTTCCTTATCAATGATGCTGAAACTGGAAATTTCTAACATCGCTCTGTGACTGCTCTTTGTCTAGCACCCATTTCTGTCCTGTGCCATCTAACCCTAAACTATGCCATCAACTACACAAGCTGCCTCCACTCTGATCGACATGGCAAACAAAAAGAAACGAGTTAAAGGAAAAACAAGCAAGATTCACAAACCTACGACAAAAAGAAATCAATCCTAAAACAGATCATATTTTAACTACATAACTTCTAGAAATCCAAATTGCATCGTATTTGTACTTATGAATTGCATATTTGTACTTAGGAATTTTATTTAGTATGCAAAATATGAAAATGTCATTTAGAAATTTCAGGTACACTGAATTCATTAGCAGATATATTCTAATGAACATGTTCTCTTTTCTCTGGATACTAACCTTTATAAAAAGCTACTGTGAAATAGGTAATTCTCAATTACCAGAGTATAAAGCATGGCCTCTTGTGATTATTCAAAAACTTCTTATTTTTAGGCCACAGAGCACATATACACACTTGCCATCAGTGTGTGAGTGGAAGGAGGATACATTCTTACATAAGTTCAAAAGAGACATTAATAGAAAAATAAATATGCTTCTAAAAACAACTCTCAAGTGAGCTAAATTATTTAAGAATTTTATTTCATATTTTTTAAGCTTCTTCATGAAAATGGTCATTCAAGAGCTACTTCTCAACTCAATTCTATGAAGCCAGTATTACCCTGATGCCAAAGTCAAACAGTACAGAAAAAAACTACAGAACAATATGCTTTATGAATATTGATGCAAACATCCTCAACAAAATATTAGCAGACCAAATTCAATAGCATCTTTAAAAGATAATACACCATGACTGAGGGGGATTTATTCCTGGAATGCAAGGGTGGTTAAACATATGAAAATCAATTAATGTAAGATACCATATTAACAGAATGTAGGGAAAAATATGATTATCTTAATGTAGAAAAAGTATCTTACAAATTTCAACACTTTCTCATGACGAAAACACACAAAAACTAGGAACAGAAGGAAACTACCTCAACATCATTAAAAGTTGCTTTTATTCAAAACACATCTAGATTAATCATCTATATCAAGGAAACTGAGCTGATTTTAAAAATTCCCATAAGGAGTACTTACCTGCCAATATTTTCTTGAACTGTCTAAACCATATGTCACAGTGGTCTTCACTTAAATTAATAAGATCAAGTGTAGAATTCTTTAGTTTATTTTGTTCCTTTTTCAAGCAAATGAAGAGTGTGATACCTAATAAAGTACCACTTCTCTGCTGTTTAACAGAACAACGCCGTTTCAGTTTCACAGAGAATATGTCTTTGAGTTCAATAAATTCTTCTTTACATAGCCAGTCATACTTAGAATCACCTGAAAAAAAAATTTAAATTTTCAATTAAAACCATTGTATTCCATAGAGAGGAACAACAGATACTGGGACCTACCAGAGGGTAGAAAGTGGGTAAAGGGAAAGGATCAGGAAAAATAATTAATGGGTACTAGGCTTAATACCTGCTTGATAAAATAATCTGTACAACAAACCCATATGACACAAATTTATCTATATAAAAAACCTGCACATGTAACCCTGAACCTAAAAGTTAAAAATGAACTACTGCTAAGAAAAAAAAAGTGTCTATATCTTAAGTGTATGAATAATAGTTGAAACCAAAAAATACCTTTATCATTTGTAATTGTATGGATTGCCCTTTATGCCAGTCCCTATATGAGATGGAAAGGGAAAGAAAATATAAATTGGGTTTATTTTGTCAAGAATTAGATTAAAAATAGAATAAATAGAAGAGAGTCCCTGCTACACAGGCCTACAACATTCAACATCTGAGGATAGTCAATGTATGAAGAATTCCAATAACAAACAGGGCGACATTTTAGTAATAAATTGGTATCACATGAGGAGCTCTTTGGTACTAAGGATAAAGTAAAGAAACAGAGAAAATAGTAGATAGAATTCACCAGCAGAAGTGAATTTATGACAAATTGTTGAAGGCAGCCTTAATGAAAAGGAAATATACATTCCCATTAAAGTAACACATATGAAAAAGAAGAAGAAAAACAATTATTGTGAGCAAGAAATATTATCAACTCTGTCAATCTAAAAGGAAATAAATAGCCCCCTGAATCTATCCATAATCAGACTTAAAAAAAATACTGGCATAAAATTTTCATGACTTATCTTTAAACTATAGGTCAGAAAATAATTACTGTGGAAAAGATCGTTTCAATTGACTCTCAAAGTAGACGTGTTTTAGACATTAAAAAAAGACTTCCAAAACGTCTGCCTTGGCCAATGTGGGATAATAGAAACTAGTTTCACCTTTCACCTAAAACTACAAAAGCACAATAAGATACATGAAACAGCAGTTTTCAGACATTGGACATCAGGTTGCACAGGACAGTGAAGCTGAAGAGGGGGAAAACAAAGTGAACCCTATGATAGCCCCAGCCTATTGCCTGCTCACAGGACAGGTCACAGGACAGACAGGAGAATCCTGATGGGGCCTGGTGGTCTTCCTGAGTAAAGGAGAACTTTGGATTTAGGAAGGCCAAGGTGACTAAGACCAAGTGAACCCTGAGAGTTCACTGTGCAATTTACTACAGAAGATAAGGGTGAACAGTGAACTCTGTAGATTTTCAGATGTCCCCTCGAGACTTTAACTGAAAGTATTGACCAGCAGATGTGTCAAACCAGGTAAGAACTACTAAAAGAATTAACAGAACAATGCTCAGAGATGACACAGGTGTTCCCACCAGCCAAAGGGGAAAATCATGAAAATTCATATGACATTATGGTAAGTATTTAGAAGAGTACTGTTCCTGGCCGGGCGCGGTGGCTCAAGCCTGTAATCCCAGCACTTTGGGAGGCCGAGGCGGGTGGATCACGAGGTCAAGAGATCGAGACCATCCTGGTCAACATTGTGAAACCCCATCTCTACTAATACAAAAAAATTAGCTGGGCATGGTGGCGCATGCCTGTAATCCCAGCTACTCAGGAGGCTGAGGCAGGAGAATTGCCTGAACCCAGGAGGCGGAGGTTGCGGTGAGCCGAGATCGCGCCATTGCACTCCAGCCTGGGTAACAAGAGCGAAACTCCGTCTCAAAAAAAAAAAAAAAAAAAAAAGAAGAGTACTGTTCCTTAGTGAGCTGACTAAAGGCTGCTGTGATTCCAACTAACAAAGCTTAAAAGCAAGCCCGTCAAAAGGATGACACTGTTTCCAGGTAACTACATTCTAGAACAATGCCAAAAAATATTTACAGGAATTTTTTAAAAAATCCAGCAACTCTACATGGTAAAATTCACAATATCACTTACCTAATCCAAAATCACTAGACATGTAAAGAAGCAGAAAATATATGAACCAAAATAGGAGAAAAAGTAACCAATAGAAACAGATACAGAAATGACTCAAGTGCTAAAACTAACAGAAAGCAGAGACTCTTAGCTTTTTAGCCCTTTAAGTACAAACAATGTTATCCTTCAATTGGAGTAAGGATGATCCTATGGTCACTAAGACGGGAGAGGGAGGAAGGGAGGGGGAGGAAGAGAGGAGGAGGGAGGGGGAGGAAGGGAAAGCAGGAGAAGGGGAGGAGGGGGAGGGAGGGAGGGGAAGGAAGGGAAGGGAAGTGGGAGAGGGAGAGGGAAGGGAGAGGAAGGGGGAGGGAGGGAGAGAAAGGGGAGGGAAGTGGGGAAGAAAGAGGGAAGGAGGGGGAGGAAGAGGAAGGAAATGGGAGAAAGGGGGAGGGAGAGGGGGGAGCAAAAAGAGAAGCCTTTTTCTCAATTATTGTGGTCATGGGATAGGGTAATGCTAAACATTTTCAGGCCTTTTATTTCTTAGAAGACTCACATTTCAGGTTTTCTCCTGGTCCACTTCTAGAGTTAGCCAGTGACCTAAAACTCAACACTCTCAAAGTATCAATTCAACAGGTTTTTCACCACTTAATCAGTAGAGTAAAAGTATTTTATGAAATGCTCTGCATGTCTTTAGAAAATGAATGGTTTGCCCTTCCCCTGGTCAGTAAATACTCACTGATTAACCTACATCAGTCAGACTTTTCTCTAGTGCAGCAGTTCCCAGACTCTTTAGTCTCAGGCCCCACCGTGTACCCTTAAAGACTGAGGGCCACAAATAACTTTGGTTTATGTAGGTTATATCTATCTATACTTATTCTATTCAAAATTAAAACAGAGTTTTTAAAGGACAAAAATGCAAAGCACAAAGCACACACTCCATTAGGACAAGGCCATCACCACGCATCCCATAACTTCTGGAAAACTCCACCATATCCTTGGAGAGAAGTAGAGTGAAATACTTCTTAGCAATATTATGTAAACTTGTGACCTCACCAACCCTGAGTCCCTGGACCACACTATTTTAACACATTTTAGACTGTTTGTTCCTCCTGATCATATTATGAAGTTACATTAACAAAAATTCTTGTTTCCATTTTAACACTCATACTTGTCACAGACTGAACAAGAGTCCCTTCAATCTAGCTCTTTTGTTACAAACTATAGATGTCTTTGAAAGCAGCCTTACTCTCTTATAAAAACAGTGTTTCAACTTCATCTGGATTCCTCAAGAAGTCCTGATTCTTTTAAGGAAGAATATCTTAGAAATTAAAAGTTGAATAGTATGGCATTATATACAAAGGAAACCAAACTCAGTCACAGCAAATCATCAGTGATACACTTGCATCTGGTCAACTTATTACCAGTTATTTGCACCTGTTGAGCAAGCAGGCTTATGGCCAAGGTCCCCAGAACACTTGGAAGAGACCAGGGAGGTCTTACGCCCTTCCTCTGCCCTCAAGAATAAAAGCAAGCAGGCTTACCAACGGTCATGAAAAATGCTCACGCTATGATGGACTACATGGAAAATAGTGTCCTATGAAGTTTAAGGAAGCTTGTCTTCCACATGGGGGTGTTGCTTGGCGTCTGCTTCACATTGGTGAATGCATATAGATAAAATGTATCATTTACCCACCTAACTTGTGGGCTTGGTTATATTTGTGGGTGTTTTCCAAAAATCAGCTAGTGAAACAACAAAACTGAATATCTTTCCATTTCTTTTTTCTTTTTCTTTTTTTTTTTTTTTCTCTTAAAGACAGAATCTTCTTATGTTTGCCCAGCCTAGAGTGGAGTGGCTATTCGCAGGCATGATCATGGTGCACTACAGCCCTGAACTCCTGGGCTCAAGTGATCCTCCTGCCTCAGTCTCCCTAGTAGCTGGGACTACAGGTGTGCACCATTAGACCCATCTCACTTTTGTATTTTTTTTTTAAGAGTTGCCTCTACACATGCTTTGCCTTATTCTAACTGGTTGCCTATTTTTTTCTTACCAATTCTTAAAGCCCTTCAAATAATCTTGAAATCAGTCCTTTATTATATACATTGCAAATCATTTCTTCTAGGCTAATTTTATAATATTAGTTATGATTTGTACCACATATAAATGTACAGTTTCTTCTTACGTAGTCAAACCTAAAACAGTAAGAGCACAAAGGAAGGAAGCCAGAGGGTGAGAGGGGACAAACAGCTACTGAGAGAAAGAAAAAATCAAAGTGATGAAATAAACTCTTTTCACTTTTCATTGAAGTCCTGTGCTTTAGTCTGAATTTCACGTTTGTGCTTTACTTTACTTAACAATTCAATGACTATTCCAAAGTAAAACATCTTGTAAAGTGCAAATTTAAAGATACTAAACCAAGTGCCAACATCACACTCATTACTGAAATGCAGAAGGATTTCCAAAAACAGCTCAAGAATACCTATTATCAATTACTCATTCTATTCAATTATTCTAGACATCCTAGTCAATACATAAGGAAGTGAAATAAAAGACAGTAATTGATGGTTAGGGGAAAAGAGGATCTGAAACTGTAACTATTTAAAGGTGTTATCACTTTTTTTTTTTTTTTTTTTGGTAAAATCCAAAGTAATAAACTTAAAGCCATTAGGCCTAATTTAAAAATGCAGTGAGGAAGCTGGTTACAAATATGTCTACATCCAAGAAGGCATAATGGAGTTAAAGAGATTCCCATATCAATTAGCATGTTATGTCTAGGAATAAACTTAGCAAAATGATTCTAGACTTGTGTGGGATAAAGAGCCATTCAAAATCTACTGAGAGACAATGAATTGAATAAGTGGAGATACAACAAGTTCCAAGATTACATATTTTCCGTGACAGTAATCTCTTTATTAATAACCACTTATAATAGAACTTCAATCAAAAATCACATTTTTTAATGTAAGGAATGGACAAGGAATCTCATTAAATTATTTGAAACTTTTCTTAAAATAATTACATTAAGAAAATGTTTTAAAAGCAATGAAGGAGCCAGGCATGGTGGCTCATACCTCTAATCCCAGAACTTTGGGAGGCCGAGGTTGGCAGATCACCTACGGTCAGGAGTTCGAGATCAACCAGGCCACCATGGCAAAATCCTGTCTCTACTAAAAAAAAATTACAAAAATTAGCCAGGTGTGGTGGCGCACACCTGTAACCCCAGTTACTCAAGCGGCTGAGGCAGGAGAATCGCTTGAACCCAGGAGGCGGAGGTTGCAGTGAGCTGAGATTGCGCCACTGCACTCAAGCCTAGGTGACTGAGCAAAACTCCATCTCTAAACAAACAAATAAAAAGTAATGAGGGGGAGTAGATGCCCTATCAGATATATTTGGTAAAGCTATAACAACAAAAATATCTAGGGATAGAGAAATGAACAGATCAGGAAACAATTACACATTTAAAAATTCACTGATGTGATCATGGTAGCAGCTAAGCTCAGCTAGAAATAGCAAAGGATGATTTAAAACCGATTAATCTTTTGTAAAGGAAATGGAGCCTTATTTCATAATATACACCAGTATTTATAGATTAGAAATTTATGTAACCATAAATAAAAAATCCCTAAGACACAAAGAAGACAGAGATCAGTATGTTTAACATTAGAATTATTTAATACCTATAAAGTGCTAAAGACTCATAAAAAGTCATAAGCAAAGGCCAAATGGACAGAAATGTTTGCAACATATGACAGTTACATAATCTATTTAATCAAGAAAAACACTTTAATGGTAAAGTACATAAAAGACCCAAGCAGGCATTTCACAAAAGAAGAAATGCAAATTGATCGGTGAACATATGAAAAAGTTCAACCTAATTAGTAATCAAAGAAATGCAAATTGAAACAACAAGATACCACTTTTTGCCTTTTAGATTGGCACAAGATCAAAAATAATGCTAAATGATGGTACAACTAAAGGGAAGTAGCCCCAGTGCTAGTAGGAATGCAAAAAAGGTAATTGCTGAAGAACAAGTGGGGAATATGTATCAAAAGCTTTAAAATGTTAATTGCAGTAATATTTATAATAACAAAAATATCTGAAGCAATATTCATGTTCTTCAATAGGAGAATGGTTGAATAAATCATAGTCATCTTCTGCAGCTCATAAATGAGTAAGTGAGATCTCTGTATTCTGGTCTGGAAAGACATTCATGCTAAGAGGTATGAAAAAGTAGAATAAAAGTAAGTTACAAAGTAATCTGAGGGATCTGATCCTGCTTTTATTAAAGGAGATAAAAAGAAATCCCAGTGGAAAACACAACAAATTTAAAACTGGTTGCCTATTAAATATCCAATATGAGGTATGAAATATGAGATTAATTTTTTCTGATAAAGCACCATAATTTTTCTTTCCTATAATCAGAATTACATTATAATTATTTTTAATGTAGAAAAGGAAAATTCTTTAAAATATACACGGTTTTGATTCAGCAATTTACTCCCAGGAATTTATCCTAAGGGAATAAATAATATGCACATTTAGCTAAAAGAATACTTACCCAAGCATTATTTGAGTGAAACTTGGAAACAACCTAAATGTACAATAATGGAGTATTTGTTCTGTAAAAAAAAGTATCTTCATATAACAGAAGGCTATTCAGCTATTAAAATGTAGAGGTCAGTGCAGTGGCTAATGCCTGTGATCCCAGTGTTTTGGGAAGCTGAGGCAGGAGGATCACTTGAGCCCAGGAGTTTGAGACTAGCCTGGGCAACATAGTGAGACCTCATCTCTACAAAAAATAAACAAAATAAGCTGGGCATGGTGGTGCTTTCCTGTGGTCCCAGCTACTCAGGAGGCTGAGGCGGGAGGATTGCTTTAGCCAGGGATGTCCGGCCTCCAGTGAGCTGAGATCACACTACTGCACTCAAGCCTGAGCAACAGAGTGAGACCCTGTCTCAAAAGTAAATAAAATGTAGAGCTGACTAGAAAGGTGTTCAAAATAGTACAGCACATTTCCATTACTGTTTTGTATATATTTATAGAATATATAACATATGTGTAATGTTTTCATATGTATATAAGTATGAATATGCATATGAAAATTTGAATGGTAATGAGATTGTAAGTTTACTTTGCTTATATAAATGTCTAATTTGTCTTCAGTGAAAATATTTCTGTGATTAAAAAAAGACTGTTTCACTTGCTTATCCTAAAATAGTTTGATTTGTTTTAATTTAAAAAGTTCCATTCCCTAAAAAATAAGGGTAGCTAATACTTAACATGTGCTACACACCAGACACTGCCCTAGGCACTTCATTTGTATTATCTAATTTAATCTCTACAACAAAAAGTAGATGCTTTCTCCTAAAAGGGAAGGAACTGAAGAAAGAATGTTAAGTAACTTGTCTATGGTCATACATCTGGTAGAAACAGATCCATGATTTGAATCCAAGCATTTTGGATGGTTGTTACCACAACTCCTTATCAACTGACCCATATAAAGACCTTCAAGGAAACACTCATTAACCCTCATCTGTTCTGGTTTTTATTAAGGTATAAATTACCTAAAAAAATACAGATTTTTAAGGTCCAATTCCATGAGTTTTGTCAAGTATATGCACTCACATAATCACTATCCCAATAAAGACATAGAATTTTCCCACTATTCTAGAACATTTCCTCATGCCACTCTCCAGTAATTTCCTCAGGACTATGATTTTGATTGTTACTATAGCTTAGTTTTGCCTTTTCTAGAACTTCATATGAATGTAACCGTAAAGTGTGTGCTTCTTTGTATCTGGTTTATTTTACTCAACTTTAAGGTTTTTAGTTTTATCCACAGCGTTCTCATAGATACGTAACTGGATTAGTGTCAAGAAATTATCCATATTAAAAATTATAAGACTAATGAAGGACTTAAAAAAAAAAAACAAAACTATTGTATGCCTCTCCTCGGGAGATTTACTGGTCCCACCTTCCTTAATCTCCAACCACTTGCTATTTTTTCTTCCAAATTACTTTTTAAATTATAACTATTTTTGGCAGTTTTATTACAGTATAATTGACCAATAAAAATCATACATGTTTATGTATATGTTTATTACAGCATAACTGACCACTAAAAATTGTATCTATTTATGCTGTACAATGTGAGGTACTGATACATGTTTACAATGTGAAATGATTAGATCAAACTAATTAACATATTCATTACCTCACACCTTTTCTTGGTATGTGGTGAGAACATTTAAGATCTAGTCTCTTAGCAATTTTCAAGTATGCATTATTAGCCAAAGTCACCATGCTCTACAATAGATCCAGAACTTACTCATTCCATCTAACTGAAATTTTCTATCCTTTCACCGTCATACCCTTGCCTCCCGCTCCCCCAGCTCTTGGCAATCAAAATTGTACTCTCTGCTTCTGTGAGTTCGACTTTTTTGGATTCCACATATAAGTGAGATAATCTGTTTTAAATCTAGCCAAACTTAAAACAGTAGGTGAATCACAGTTCTGCCTGTACTCCTTAGGAAAACAGCAAGACGGCATATGTATAAATTAACTGAGGAGTATTTCATCAGAAACTGAGGTGGCCTTCAAGGAGATGGAAAGTTAGATTGCAGCAACCAGGAGCACCCAGAAGTGAAAATTCGAAAATCCTTATAAGGATCTGAGCAGTATTTCCTGCTTTTCCAGCTCACGCTTCCAATCTCTACTTCTGCATTTGTGTGCAGATCAAAATCTGAGGTTTACATATGAATGGTCTTTTTCACAAAGTTACAAGAAGAAATTAAAAGCAAAAACTATAGACTTACAAGAAATATTTAGTTATTTGAAATTAGTAATTTGTGAATTCTGTTTATAAATGTGTAACAATAGACAAATATTCTTCAGCATTCCATTTTTCACAGCAGTAAAACATTATAAATCTCTCAAGTGTCAATATCTCACATAGAAAACCTGATCTATTACTCATTTTGCCAATACTAACCATTTATGTTACATGAGTAAATCTGACCAGTTCTAATCACAAGATTCACTTGATTTTGCACATAACTAGTTCCTAACATGTGTATACACATAACATGTGTATAATATTAGCTTTAAGGAAAATTATTTTCTCACTCTGAATATAGTCTTTGGGAATAAAACTTGTTAGTATCCTATAAACAAGCTTAAAATGTTTGTATTTAAAGTCTTGAGCCATCTAAATATTGCTTAATCAGTTATCAAATTAGATGGTGCTTTGCTAGTTTTTGTATTATTTCTGAAGTTCTCATATGAGGAGTAGACCAGCTGGCTCTGTGGGGCCTCAGGCCACTGGCTTCCTAGACTTGAGAGAGCACTAAGGCAGAAGGTTTCTAAGGTTTCTCAGGTTTCCAGGTGAAAAGCCCTTCAGCTAACCTCAGTGAAGGTTGAAGGTTGAAGGTTCTAGAGATCATCTTATAGAATCAGCTGAAATCTAAAAAGATCTTTCTTTCTCAACCCCCACTCCAAAACACTTACTCTTTGGACATTCTTAGAATACACAAATACATATGAGAAATATGATTAAAGAGAAAAAAGGAAAAACAAACCATATTGAGAGAGAAAATTGTTGTTTTGGGTATATTTAAAAATGGATTGCTTATCTATACACCTTTGCAGTATCACTTTAAGAATGACTCAGACTCATTTTATTTTCCATATGAATCAGAAAAATACTTGTTTATAAAATTTTACTTATAAATTGTTAAGTGCCAAAAAAATTACATCTTATATGGCTGCTTAAATTTTTATCTATGCTAGCTACTCCTGTTATAGTATGAGTTTCTGCCAGAAATAAAAGCAATTGTTTTCCTAATTGTATGTAAAAGCCACATTTCCATACACAGCCCAATATATGCAGACAGTATAGTAAAAGAGAAGTTTAAAAAAATTCCCACATACTTTGGGACATGTATTTCAAATGTAACTTTAATTCTACCTTAATGTCAAAACATACCTTTATTGGTAAAAAATATGAAATGGAACTCTATTCATAAACCGATATTTGATTTCTTATGAGTAGACAAAAATATAGAAATCATGTACTGACACTTTCTTGCAGGTATGAGAATTAAATCCTTATGAATGATATATAATTTTGCTTGGTGGCATGTGGTTTATTATTTGAAATCTACTGGTTCATTAGTATCATACTGGTTATAGCTAGTTGTTTCAGAACATTAACTGTCCTCTCACATTACTTACAGAGATACTGGGGACCATCTGTTCTTGCAAGGGATTTAAGTATACATCTACTGGGTATCATGCTATTTATTTAATTCAGCACCCACTTCCTATTGTTGTATTTTCTTAGGGGGAAAAAGTCAACTTAATTACAGGGAATAAAGATAACCTCTCCTGGCAGGTTACCTTGTCACCGTAAGAGCAAAGCAGGACCTGCTTAAAGTAGGTTACAGTGGTTAATAAGAAGAGCAAAACCAACAACACTTAAGACTATTTAGCAAAGGTTTAACAAAAATAGAACGGTGAATGGCACTTTTAAAAATATTACTGTAAGCCTCGGGCTTGTCTAAATCAATCTTGGCACATCTGTCTGATGTAGACCGTAAACAGGATTAGAGCTGGATTTATCTGCTTGGCGCTAATTGTGCTCACAGTTTCTGCACATGTCCACTTTTTAAAATACTGCCTAAAAAAACAGGTCTGCCTGATAGATGGCTCCCACAACATAGTGTATACGCACACTTATGGTATATTAGATGGTTAAGCAATGTGATGTCTAACAATTTTTTTTTGGCTCTTCAGAATTAGTTATCTAATCCCCTAATTAAAAATACAAAATTCTGTTTGAATACACCACATACTGAGATAAATCTGTGAAGCAAGGGACCAATAATTTTAAATACACTTTAAAGAAGAAAACACAATTTAATTGTTAATAATCAGGTTAAAGCATGGTTTAAACAAATAGGGCTAGGGCTGTTGCTGTAGTTTACTGAAAACCCATCACAATGTATTACTATCCTCAAGATTTATGATATAACATTTGTTAGCAGAAAAGCTTAAGTTCCTAAATACATATCAAGAGTGACAACAAAGAAACAGCCTTCTTATCCAGTAAAAGAATTAGAGAAACATTTTCGATCATTTTCAGAAAGACAGAAAATTCCAGTCCAATATGCAAATGTCACATTTTATCAGTTCAAACAAAAAATATTGAACTTCCATCTGCAGTTTTTTTCATTTAGTTATTTCTATCACGTGTAAATGGCTGAGATACTTAAGAATGTAAGCACTTGAGGATATACAGATATTTTCACATGAAGTCTAAAATGAATTAATGAAACAGTCAAAATCTAAATGTTATTGAATTTTAAAATATAGACAATAAAATGCTAATCTTTATTCCAAACATTTAATACCTATGACACTAACAATGCTAAATTACATGGTTTATGTTTAATCATAAATATCACATAAAATTGGTAAATTCTTTGAAAAAGAACAGAATAATAGTAAATGAGAGCTGTTTGACTTTCAATCACAGACAATCTTCTAAAGCTTTTTTCTTGATGTATGATTTATTCAGATTCTAACTATTCTGGCTAGTTCTTAGAAATTATTTTTTCCTAGATCTCTACCATTAATAAAATGTTATGTCTATATGTCTATATATCAAATGTTTTGTCTATATGTCAGGTTAAACTAGGGTTTAAACAAATAGGGCTGCTGCTGTCTTGCTTTATATAAACAAATATTGAGGAGAAATTGGTGAATTAAGTAAATCCTTTCAACACTTATGATAAACACTTTCATCACCAATTCTCAATTTGTAGTCTCAAAGAGTACACAGGGTAAAAATGATTTTTATAATAGTATTAAAGATGTTATTTATCTTTTTTACCATTGACATTTGTACTAAAGGTGCAAAAGAAATAGTGGATAAAACTCCTGGAGTGTCAGTATGAACCAAGGTGGGGCACCAAATTTTACTAGTAATTGATCATTCTTCACTAACTCAAACTCAGTTTAAAAAATCCGATTTCATTTGACTCTTCTTGATTAAGCAATAACACTTATTTTTTTAAAAATCTCTACCCTTGAATACATTTTAAAAATTTTTATGGGTAATAACAATGGAAAGTATATATACAGCATTTCTGCTACAAATGGAAGTGGTGGTTTGCTCCAGGAGAAGCACTTATATCATTTCAGTGTAAGTGAACAGCTAGCTGAACTAGCTGTTTTTCATAGAACACCACTTTTTACTTGCAAGATCAACTGACAATACAGACTCTGGTATTTAGGCACCAGCATTTGGCAAACATTTTCTGGAAAATGAGCAAAGTGAGTCAATCACTAAAGGAAAGCAACTGAGAGCTTTGTCAAAGAAAAAATACAAGGTTTCAAGTAAAATTAGATTTTTGTAAAACTTGTATGATGATGAGCTTAACAGCTTTCTAATCTTAAAGAATTTTCTTATGAGACTGGCAGTGATATTATTAGACTTTTGAAAATATTATGTAATAAAATGTATCAACACAGAGACTTTGTAAAAGAGTAAACAAAATTTTCCAAAAGGCCAATACAAGATATTATAAAATCATACATGGGTAAAAAATATCCATTCAAAGGATAAGACAGACCAATAAATTTTCAAATAGCAGACCACAATTAAATTGATATGTTTTCAGATTCTACATTATAACCAGCCTTGAAGAAATTAGCACTTGACAAGTTTTGCTATATTATCAAAAGAGAACATCCACAATTATCTGAACATATTATTAAAAGACGCTTCCTTTTCAGCTGTACATGTGTATTAAACTGGATTTTCCTTAGATACTTCAATCAAAACAACATATTCATAACAGACTGGAAGCAGAAGCATTCTGAGAATTCAGTTATGTTCTATTAATCCAGACTTGAAAAAACTCAGAAAGTCAAATACCACATGTTCTCACTATAAGTGGGTGCTAAGTAATGTGTACATAGGAACACAGTGTGGAATAATAGACAAAGGAGATTCAAGAGGGTGAAGGGGTAAGTGTCAAAAAATTATTTAATGAGTACAATGTATATTCTTTGGGTGATGATACACTAAATTCTCAGACTTCACCATTAAGCAATATATCCATGCAACAAAATTGTACTTGTACCCCTTAAACTTACACAATTTTTTTTTTTTAGAAAAGGGAGATTTGAAAAAAATTTAAAATAGTAGAGAGGTATTGCTCTTATGACTGTTTAGCTATTTTTAATACAAATATGTTATTTATTTTAATATGCAATGAACTTATTTACAGTTATTTTTATTTTATTTATTTATTTATTGAGACAGAGTCTTGCTCTGTCACCCAGGCTGGAGTACAGTGGTGCAATTTCCGCTTACTGCAACCTCCACCCCTGGGTTCAAGCAATTCTCGTGCCTAACTTCCTGAGTAGCTGAGATTACAGGTGCCTGCCACCACACCTGGCTAATTTTTGTATTTTTAGTAGAGATGGGGTTTTACCATATCGGCTGATCTTGAACTCCTGACCTCAAGTGATCTGCCTGCCTCAGCCTCCCATAGTGCTGAGATTACAGGTGTGAGCTACCACACCCAGCTATACTGTTATTTTTAAATAGTAAATATTTTTAATGTCTATTTAATTTCTAATATAACAAATATCTATGGTTATAACTTAAATAAACGGTCTTCATGGTTTTCAAAGTATAACGAGGTTCCAAACCAAAAAGCTAGAACTCCTGTTATACAATCTTATAAAGACAGGCATAACCTTATGAAAATGAAGCCTAAAATGGCATGATTTATGCATTGTTTTCATCATCTTATATTAAATACCTAAAGTTTAATTGCTAGATTATTTTTACACTTTCTATGCAACAAGTTCCTATTACATCTGAAACATAATGAAATAAACCAATTCAAAATACTTCATATTCTATACCCTAACTTCATCATGCAATGTGATGGGCTTTCATCATTTTCATTCATTTCAAGAAGGGCACTTTTGTTGAGATTATTTATCCCTTGATTTTACTATCTACTTATGTATTTACCCAGGCCTTTCCTTTTATATGTCCACTTCTATCTCAGTGCCTCAAGAAAAACATTTATAAATGTACAGTGTTGGGGAAGGTCTCCAAAAATGGCATCAATAGAAAATATGACCTTAATGGATTCATCTTAATCATAAAATCTAGTCATTTCTTTGGCATTATCACTTCAGCTACATATCAGTGTACACATATCACTTCAGCTACATACACAGTTCATATATACCATACCAGATGATCTTTGCACCGATTCCTTATGAGCTTCAGATTATGGTAATTGGCCCTTTCTCTAGCTTCTCAGTAATTCACTTCAACAATATCTTCATCATTATCCTCATCTCTAATCTCTGTATCCCAGCACCTCGCTAATGCTTCAAACACAGGCTAGGCTTCCAATAAAATTTGTTATTGGCTGTATTTACTATCAACCAGAAGATCCCTTAATCACACTGTATGCATTTCCACCTCTGGACCTTTGCTCCTTCATTTCCTAGCACATGGAAGGCCTTCTTGACTCCAGTCTTTTCAAACATTAACCAACTGTCAAAGCACACCGAGTCACTCTTCTAAAAAATAACCTGCATTTTTCAGTCCCTCTGAACTATTAAGGTCCACTATTACTCAGATAACATTTAGCCGCATATCAGAAGTTATTAACTTACCAGAAGGTGAAGGTTCAAAGGTCTTTGAAAACCCTTAATCACTTGTTATAAAATACTAATTAAATAGTGCTTTTAAGATGGTGGTAGTGGGAGGAATTAGAGAAAGAATGAAACCGTAGTAGCTCAAATTAAGTCCAAAAGTTTACTTTTTTCATTTAACAAGTTTGAATACCAACTACATTCCAGGTACTTCTTTGTGTATATTACAATGTTAATATTAGTGTAACTGAACCTCCATGGGCAGCTGTTTCTATGAGAACAAAGGATAGAGTGCTTAAACCTTTTGTGGCCTGGACTTGCCGGACTGTAGGAACAGGATGAGATCTAAACCACATGGCTTCTATTGCCAGGGTCTAAGGATTATGTCTGAGTATGGGCTTCCTTATTGGTAAAGGCCCTTACATCTCACGGTTCAACTCACTGATACTCTTTTTTTCCTGAGAACCTCAAGGATAGTCCTATGTACTTTGCTCTCACCTCTGCCATTATTCTCAGTCAAAGTAGTACCTCTGCAGGTCAGATCCCATCACTTCCCAGCTGTCATGGTAAAGATATCGCACAGCCCTCTAAATTATCCAAAGAGTTCTGCTACTTAAAAACAGTAAAAGTCTCACTTTTATACCATGCACATTCAGTTCTCCCCTCAATGCTCTCATTATTTGATCATAAGATGACAAGAAAGTATTCAGAACAACTGTTCAAATTTCAGGATGTCTGAACTCGGCAGGGGCAGATCTGTGTTGCTGGAAAGGAGAAGAACCTTTACCTGAGAGATTAAAGTAATTGTTATTTTTTACTTGAAGACTAGTCCTAGGAACATAAAAGAGGTGGAAGACATTCACCTAACAGCCTTTAGGATATCTGAACTCCTCATTCCACCTTCCTGATGCCAGCAACAGCACCACTGCAGTCAGGGATCATTTTGGGGTGCACAGTGGCAGAGAAGAGAGGGAGGATAAAAAGAAACTGTCAGAAGCCAAGTTGACTGAACATCCAAAAGTAAGCTTCAAACACACCTAATTCAAGATGTTCTAAAAAGTATTTGTAAAAATCCGTTTATTCATATAATGAGTATTTTTAGGTCTAGACTTACTGGAGACAAAGGGAAGGTGATAAGCAATTTTAATATAGTTTATCATGGTTTGATTTTTAAAATACAACTTAATAACATTCAAGACAAAGGTCATGTTTATTTTTAATATGCTAGGCAAATGGGGGATATGAATCTTTCATTTCCACAATTAAAAGCATATAGTTGACAAATACATTTGGTTTTCATTTTTGGCATTGAGAAAGATAGTTAAGTAAATCAGTAAGAATTAATTTCACAAGAAAGAAAAATTACAAGGAAATTACTTATAAAATATAGTCAAATTTCCTAAGTTTCTAAGTTATTTTTAGTTGGAGGAAACCATCATTCTCAGCAAACTGACACAAGAACAGAAAATCAAACACCGCATGTTCTCATTCATAGGTGGGTATTGAACAATGAGAACACCTGGACACAAAGAGGGGAGCATCACACACCAGGGTCCGTCGGGGGGCTGCTACGGGAGGGATAGTGGGAGGGAGGGTGGGAGAGGGATAATGTGGGGAGAAATGTCAGGTATAGGTGATGGGGGGATGGTGGCAACAAACCACCTTGATGTGAATGTACCTATGCAACAATCTTGCATGATCTGCACATGTGCCCCAGAATCTAAAGTACAATAAAAAAAAAGTTTGTCTTAATAAAATTTAAAGTCTTAATAAATACCTTAAATCTTAAGCACACATATACTTCACAAATTATGCTAGTCAGCTTATAATTTAGACTCCTAGTCACATGAAATATGATACCCTACCACCGTATTTGAAGTGAAACAAAATTTTAAAGGACATTTTGGAGTGGAAATTAAAGGAAGCCACTTATATTGAAAAAGCCTTAAATTGATTCAAAAAGTCAGATACTAAAATAAGCTCAGTGTTTTTACCTTGGCATTCTACATAGATGGTAATTATACAAGTGTGTTTCTACTTTATAATGATTTTTAAATGATATTCATCATAACACAATTACTGCCGCATAGTACTATGGTAAGAAGCCAGAATTAAAGGTGAAGGTGAGAAAGTATTACCTGATGAGAAAATTTTAGAGAAAGCTTAAACATTCTAGATCAAGTATTTTATATACTTAAATATACTATGTAGCATGTAATCAATGTAAAATAGCTTATAGGATTAGAGCAAGCCATCCTCTCCTCTGTGCTGTAACACTACTGTCAGTTTTTTTTAGAAAGATAAATTTGATATCAATACGATGTGACACAACTGCATCAAACCTTAATTTCACTCACAGTAAGAAGTCACAGGATTAAATAACACTGTGCAGTCTTTTAGAAAAGTTTATTGCTTCCAGATGGATTCAAGTTTCCTTTCAGCCCTGATTACATCTAATATGCACAGGGTGCCAACATTATAAAGGACAGAGTCAAAAATATCATTTATATAGATAGCAAGGGGTGGAGCAGGGGAACTCTGGCTTCTAAATAGGTTCTGCTAATCAAGTCTTGACTCTTTTTAAGAAATCATAATAAGCATTTAATGAAAAATAAACATTATACTATATAAATATCTCCAATAATGGTTGTTCCACAGAAAAACACAAATCTACAGTAAAGGAGCCATAAAATGACTCCTAGCTCAAGCCGCATGCTCTTTGCCCCCATGTTGGGCTGTGCCATGTGTCACACCGCATGGGGCTTGCTACCAAGATGTCCACCTGTGCCTCTGTAGCAGAAGAGGCATCCATTTTTATTTCATTTAGTAGGAGCACTGTTGAATATAAGCCATTGCAATCAGATATAAATAAAGACCTTCAAAAATAGTGACTACTCAAAGGCATGTTTGCTAACTTTAAGGCTGCACGCAAATGACCACTTATATTTTAAAAAAGCATCTTCTTATGCAACTTAAGTATCACTATCAAAATAAATGAAGTCCTTTTCATAAAACTCCCAAAAAATTCCTTTTCATAAAACTCCCAAAAACTCTCCATATTGCAAATTAAAAAGTAAAATCCCAAAAAAATCCTTTTCATAAAACTCCCAAAAACTCTCCATAATGCAAATTAAAAAGTAAAATCACATCCACTCTATCTAATCTTGGAGAGGAAAAAAAAAGATTGAAGGATTTCAGTCAGTAGATCAGATGTCAACTTTTTAAAATATAGTAAAACCGTAAGACAACTTCTGTATTACCAATTTTCTTAAAAATTTTTCAATTGTTCCCCTGAAAAAAATTATACAAATTACAAAGTTGATAGAATATAAATGTTAAACAATTTATTATAATTACTTAAAACAGATTAGCAATTTAAATATCATTATGGTCCCAAAGCTCTAAAGAGGAGAAAAATGATTTCTGGAAATACATAAAATCTTTCTTACTGGAGAATTGTTTGAGAATGTGGTACTACAATAATTCCTACCCATGCTTAACTTTCTCCTGTGGAGTATACTCAACCAAAACTAAGAAAAATATCATTATGATATTTTATTACACATAATCCTTTAGAGAGACTAAGTTCCTCTATATAAGGAAAATAAATGAATGTTAAAATTTCAGATCTTCACAGAAGTTTTTCACTATCCTTTATTTTTCAATTAGTTCTATAAGTGGTACTTAAAATGAATGTATTAAAAATTTTAAGTAGATTGAAATAGCGATATCTTTCAACTATCTATCAACTGTTTGAAAATGCTTGAAGAACACACATAGCAATCAAAAAGGATGAAATTACATTAAAAAGTAACTTAATGTTATAGGCCAAATCAATAACAGATCAATGAGACAAAGTTCAACCAGTTAGGCTACCAGGAACTAAAACAGATAATGGGTTTTATGTCAGCAGATGACTCATCCATTAAGTATTTCACATATCCCTAATACTAATACGTGTTTGTGTTAACTATCCCTAATCAAATAGTACTTTGCTTCCAATAATGATTAACTATTCTTAAACTGGCCACTGTCTTCTAAATAATATGTATTTGAGTGAAAAATGATTTGAGCTTCATTCACTCTTTCAATATTGTTAACTGGAAACTTTTCACATGCCAGTCTTGTTCCACACAGAGAAGCCTTTTAGACAGAGATCTTCCTTGACTACCCAATAAATAATTGTTGAACAAAGATTGGAACAAAATAAGGGAGCAAGCTGTGTAGGTACGGGTCCAGAATTTCTCGTCTGCAATTCTGAAATGCCCAAAGCTCCAAAAACATTTTTTTCTTAAGTCATTTGGCAGCAAATCCTAAGCTGACCTCATTCTGCAGCTGAATTGACAATGAGATTTCAGTTTTTACTTATCCCTCTTAGCATGGGTATTCTTAATGTTTCATTCAGAAATATTGTTTGATTATGAAACACGACCACGAACCAGTTGTGAGTGTTATATAATATATTATATATACCCCATTCAGCTCTCTAAAAAAAATCAGTAAATATCTCAATTTTAACACACAGCTGGTTCTAAGGGTTTCTGGGCAGAGGGAACGGTAAGCATCAAGGTCCTGTGGCAAAAGCATGTTTAGTGTGTTCAAGGAACAGTAACAGTAAGATGTGGCTGGTGCTAGTGAGAAAGCAGGAGAGGGATAAGGCATAAGAGTAGAGGGGTCAGGTGCAAGTAGCCCATTTAGGGAGATATAGACTACATTAAAGACATTGGATTTTACACTCAACATGCAGAAGAACGATGTGTTGTAATGTACACTTTTAAATTAGCATCTGGGCCGGGCACAGTGGCTCATGTCTATAATGCTAGCACTTTGGGAGGCTGATGCAGAAAGATTACTCCAGGTCAGGAGTTCAAGACTAGCCTGGGCAGCAAAGGGAGACCCCCCCCCATCTCTAGTAAAAGTTAAAAAGAAAAATTAGTCGAGTGTGATTGTATATCTGTAGTCCCAGCTACTGGAAAGGCTAAGGCAAAAGGATCACTTGTGTCCAGGAATTAAAGGCTACAGTGAGCTATGCTCAACACTGCATTCCAGCCTAGGCGACAGTAAGACCCAGTCTTAAAACAAAAACAAAGCTGCTCCATGGAGAAGAGAGACTGATGGGGGACATGGTTAGACAGATATTAGTAATACAATACTCCAGGTGAGAAATGAGAGTGTATAACACCACAATGGTGGCAGTGGTGCTGCTCAAACATGGATATATTTCAAAAGAAGAGGCAACAGGATTTGTTGATGGTACAGATGTAGAATGAGAGAAAGAGTGGAATCTAGCCGATCTCCAAGCGCTTTTGGTTTGGACAGTCAGAATAATTAAGTTCCCACTTACTGAAATGGAAAAATCTATAGGAAGCACATATTTAGAGATTACAGGAGAAAATGTGGAGTTCATTGTAAAACACAGTAAGTTTGAGAAGTTTATTAGACCTCTAAGTTAATATTTAAGTAGAAGATTTATAAATCTGGAATTGAGAGGAGAGCTCTAGAATAGAGATATAAATTTAAAAGACATGAGCATTTAGATAGTATTTGAAGCTAGAAACTAGAGAAGGTCCAACCAGAGAACAGAATCAGAGACAATAAGAAGTTAGAGGACAGACATGGGAAAATGAGAATACCCAAGAAAGAGACTGGGAAAAAGCAGCCCAGTGGGGTAGGAGGAGAACCAGAAGAATGACATCTGAGAAGATAGGTGAAGAAAGTTTTATCAAGGAGGATAGTGTGACTACTTGTCAGACTCTTAATAGGTAAAGTCAGATGAGGACTGACCTTGACAAGTGAGCTGTGGAGTGGTAGGAGTCAAATCTGACCACAGGCGATTCGAGAAGGAATGAAAAATAAAGTGAATCTATAAGAAGTCTAGCTACAAAGTTGGGGGCTGGGGTGAGCAAAAAAAAAAAAAAAAAAAAAAATGGGACTAGGGGCTCTACAAAGATTATCTCGGTTAATCCTCACAATAGTTCTATAAAGTAGAAATCACCTCAATTTACAGATGAAAATGTAGAAGATAAATGGTGTGCCAATTATTTTAATAAGAATGTTAGAATTTGATAGCAAGCATACTTCATTATCAAAGTTTATCCTCTTACTACCACACAGCTTCCTATTCATTTACCATATAAATAAACAAATATTGAGCAAATGGCACTGTGCTCCCAGAAAGGACACTGGTGTAGGAAGAGAAAGCCTTAGATTTAGTCCCCAACTCTGTTACCAATCTTGAAGAAAAAGCTTTTGCTTTTGAGCCTAACAGCTCATTCCTAAAATAAGAGGATTAGAAGAGATGCATTCATTCATTCATTCAACAAACTTGTTGCATCTCTACCTGGTGGAAAATATCTTAGGAGTTAGAGAAACAGTGGCAAACAAAACAGAAACTTACCCTCTCATAAGGAAAATGACAAATATCCAATTTAATCTAAATTTTCTTTAACACCTAAAATGCTAAATTATTTAATAATAGACAAAAATTCTGTTCTGTGTAGTGCAAATACGTTTAGATTCATTGTGTCACTGAATGCTCACTACGCCATAAATTGGGTACTATTATTAGGATCCATTTTACAGATTGTGAGGAGGGACAAACAGATAAACTTAAAAGTTTAGCTTGCCCTAGTCTCAGGAGTGGCAAATTCCAAATTCTAGCAGACATTCTGACTCCAAAAAACCATCTTTCAATGACTTTCAGGGTATAGTAATATACTACTATAATACTTCGACTGGTGTTTACCTCTCCGTTTCTGTTATTTTGCTTTTCTTGATGGATCTCTGAATGTTCAAAATGGAAAACAATAAAGACTAAGAGAAAAGGAGAACAATAAAAAAGGAAGTGCAGTAGAAGCAAATAGTGATATTCGCTTGAAAAAAAAATCAAGAAAAACCAATATGGTGGAGTAATGAGAACACAAAAGAGAACTGAGAAGGCACAGGAGAGAAAGAACAGCTGCCCTTGAGATGGTGGCTCTGGTCAGTCACCCACTGGATGCCACATGCCTAACTGTACAGGACAGTTGGGAAGTGAATCAACTACAGCTCCCCAGGGTTGCTCTATTAGAGGGGCCTGGCTTCTCCCATTCTCTCCCAAATCACCCAAACATGTTGTCCATTTAACAACCCTACCAAGAAGCCAAACTTCTGATGAATCTGACAAAGTAAATATGCTCCCTAAATACCTCAGAAAGGAAATCAAGGTACTGTTTGATACTTTTTGGTAGGATCATGTTAAGGAGAAAAGCAGTTCTTAAGAGTGGGTACTGAGGAAAGAGGTGAGACCCTTACAGAAATCAGAGTAGAAAGGAGAAAGGATGCAGAGATGAGTCACGTGGACTTCCACCAGGGAGGTCATCTCCTGATTTTCAGCAGACAAACCAGTATGTGGCTCTTGCCTTTGAATCAGGGATCTGCAGCCAGCAGTAGGTCCACATGGACTCTCATTGGCTGGAAGCCAGTTTATCTTCCCTAGTTTTCAACAGAGTGGTGATATCAGAGTAGCCAGATTTTCCTTTTCAAAGAATTATTCTTTTAATACAATATTTGCCCCTAATAATCTGAAGATATTTAGAGATCATATTGATTTCAAATTGTTTGTAGAGGCAACAAACATATTTTCTATCAATAATCTATTGAGTTGCAAAATTTGAGTGTCTCTTCTATGCCAAGTGTTTTCTGACCTAAATAATTGAAGATTTGAGGTTAAATATGGTTCTTTCCCTGCAGAGTTTGGTACAATGGAGAATGGAAACTAACCATCATGTGGACCTTCACCAGATTCTTATTTCCAATTTACTGCCTTACAAAAGGGGGTATCCTGACTGCCTCCTAAAGCAAACTAGGAAACCCCCATTGGTTTAAAAAAAAAAAAAAAAGTCTACTAAGAAATTTACAGAATAGGTTAAGAGGAGAAATGTAGAAACTGAGAGAGAGAGAAAATAATGAGACGATATAATTGAAATAAGAGCAAGAATTAAAAATTACCAGGAGTTGACTCATGTGATGCTGCTACTCTTGCTGTTCCTAGTGAGGCATAAATCTTTTCCCAAACATTTTGGGGAAATCTATCAAATTCCACTTCTATTCATCCTAAAATGTTTTATGTGTCCTACTCACAATGCAAAGTTCTTTACCAATTCCAACCCAGGACAGGATGGGTATTTCTTTTGACAAAAATGAATGATCACGTAGTGGGGAACAGAAATCTGATCACAATCATCTGGTCTTATCATCTTGTGGTTTTTCTCTGGATCCCGAGTTCAGCTGTGGAAATACACAGACTTTGCTAAGAGGAAAACATTCCCACACTCCATTACTGTAAGGAACACCGCATACTTCACTGCCCTCAGTACTAAAACACTAGATGTTGCGATAGCACACCAGCCCTGAAATGTGCCACTCTTATTAGTCGCCATCTTTTCTCAACAGATGGGAAAACTGTGCCATGGCAATATTTTAGTGTGAAGGAGCTGTTAGGAATCAAAAACTAGATGGTAGCACATTTATAAGATCAACAACAACAAAAAAATACATGCTTATCATTAAGATAATAAAATAAGATACATGACGGGAATCATTTAAGGATATTCTTAAAACATAAATGTCTTGTCCTGAAGGTTTCAATTGTGTTCAGAATATTTTTTGTGTGTAAAAAAAATGATTAAATGACCTTGGTACTAACCAACTATTTAGACCATGACTACTGACAAACTCTTATTTAAGCTCCAGACTCCAAAAACCAATACCACCAACTTCAGAAATTTTTGTAAGGGCCTTCACAACTTTGTAGCTACCTATTTAAGAAATGTTTTACACAGTGGCTCTCAAACTGACCTCCAGATAATTCCTCCATGACCCAGACCTAAGCGCTCTACTTTACTTTACCTACTGGGAGAGAAGAAAGAGGATGTTTAAAAATGACGTTGGAACGGAATAAATAACACAGACAGTACTGCTTTAATACAGTCCTTGGTACAAATAACTATGGATTTGTTTCAAAGGGTTACTGGGATGCTTAAAGATCAGAGATCAGTTTATTTGTTTGAAATGCTCTATTTTCAGTGGGCATAAAAAAAAAAAAGGCAGTAACCCCCAGAGAATTAGTCCAAAGCCTCAGTATCAATACACATATTAGGATTTGGAATCCTGGAAACCTCTTCCAAAAAGCTGTTCAAAGAACTTTCAAAAAAATGAAATTATTTTCTGCTCTTCCAGGGGATAAATGAGCTTAAGTTTACACAAGTTCATTTTTCTTTTAATATACGTATTTTAGAATTATATTATCTTCCAATATATGCATTCAGTTACCACCTACACAGGATTATTATAATCTAACCCAAGTAATTACTGCTGAGATCAGCAAGTTAATGCCCTTTGTTTGCCAAATTTTTATTTCCCCAAGAACAAATCCCACTCAATAAAGATGTGTTTCCAGGATACATATAATTATGCTGGGTACAACATCTGTTGCTTTGCATTTTCAGAGCCTTACCAAATCAAGATAAGAACACGTTTCTGTGTCTACTTTAGGGAGAATGACTAGAGTAGTAAAAGCTTAAATACTCAAAAGATTTTTTTAAAAAAGCAGTATTCATCAAAAACAGAAGCAAATTCTAATTTAACTATTTCCAAATGGAATTAACTCATTTTAGTCCTTACCATCTTTTAATATGGTTATATCATTTTTCAACATGATTCAATAATCCTAAAAATTATCTTTCCTATGATTTTATGTAAAAATCTTAGTTCTACTAACTTCAACTTCAGTTATCTTTTAGAAGCAGAATGTGTAATCAAAAAAAAAGATAATGATTTATGATCAAGAACAGCAGAAAAATAATATTGGTGCCCTCTTTTCTGGTATTTCCTCTCAGGAACACAATGGATTTAGATAACAGATAGGGCAGTGTTGCACTTTTAAATGTACGTCAGTATTCTGATTGTACTAGAAAAGTAAATGTTCAGACTTGAATAAAGCAGGGTAATAGCCGCCTAAGTCACTTTTCTGCGTGGCCTTTTAAGGCTGCCCCCAGCAACGTGATAATGCTAAGAACTTTTCAATATGTAAGGTAATTATTTATTGGCAAGATTTATCAGGAAGACACAAAGATAAGTGAACACTGATTTCGGTACCAAAATATGAAATAAACGTAATAAATGGGGGAGGGGTCTGCCACTACTCTCCTCAAAAAAAATCTCAGTTATGAATTCTTACTTTCAGAAAACTTTAGAACAAGCAAATTCATGACATTGTTAGTGAAGTTCAGATGTATTTCACTACCTTTGAGAGCTACTACTTCTATTTGTCTATATAACTAAGATTGTTATTTGTGCTACATTTAGACTGATTAGATTGACCAAATTCCAGAGTTAGAGTTGAGAAAACCTACTTAAAATGTTAAAAATTACCCATCTTTCCAAGCATTTTAATATGTTCCATCTCACTTGACTCTCCTAATAATTCTTTATTTCTTGGTGTTATATATCATTTTTAAGTAACTATACATTAGCCATTGTATTAAAAAAAAAACACACAAAAAAAAGCTTCAACTCACTATTAATAGGAATTTAGGAGGAAGAATAAAACCCACCATTTTTTCTGAGACAAGGTCTCACTCTGTCACCCAGGCTGGGGTGCAGTGGTGCAATCTCTGCTCACTGTGACCTTTGCCTCCTGGGCTGTAGGGATCTTTTAGTCTCAGCCTCTTGAGTAACTGGGACTACAGTGAGCGCTACCAAGCGCAGCTAGTTATTATATTTTTTTTTTTTTGTAGAGACAGGGTTTTGCCATGTTGCCCAGGCTGATCTCAAACTCCTGGGCTTCAGTGATCCACCCTCCCAGCCTCCCAAAGTGCTGGGATTACAGGTACGAGCCACCACACCTGGCCTAAACCCACTCTCAAGGTTGAAAAATATTTAGGTAAAGGAGTATTATAGCAAATCTACCTGTTATGGACTGACTTGTATTCCCCTAAAATTAATATGTTGAAGCCCTAACTTCCAGTGTGACTGTATATGGAGACAGGGCCTTAAATGGGGTAATTAGATTAAATGAGGTTATAGGGTGGGGTTCTAATCTAATACTGGTGTTCTTAAAAGGAAGACACCAGAGATCTCTATCCATGCAGGCAAAGATAAAAGGCCACATGAGGATGCTGTATGAAGATAACCTCCTGCAAGTCAGGAAGAGAACCCTCTCCAGAAACCAACTCCAATGGCATCTTGATCTTAGACTTCCAGCCTCAAGAATGATGAGAAAATAAATTTCTGTCCAAGCCTCCCAGGCTGTAGTATTTTGCTATGGCAGCCCTAACAGACTCCCACACTATCCTGCCTTGACTTGTCTTCAGTTTTAATTTCTTCTTTAGCATCTCTGAATGTTCTTCAAAGAGTGACCTGTTGTATTGCCATATCAAGGAAAACATAGCAAGCAGAGACACTGATTGAATCTTTTCATTTCTGTGTTCCAATATTTCCAAATGTTGGCACTGGATATTTAATGCCAATGAGAGAAAAGTCAAATAACTGCTTAACTTATTGATTAGAATACCAGATTACATTGGGAGGCCATTGAATTATTTTAGTTGAGAATTAGTCAACATAACAAGGGATGCAACACAGTCTAGGGAGTACAGATGTAGGTAACTGAGAACCTTGTGAAGGATCTGAAGGCATCATTTACAAGAATTTCTCATGTTGCCTACTTGAAGGGTAAAGATGAAAATTTCTCAAAAGTCTTCAATATTTTTACTCCCAGGTTCTCACTGGTTCTTTAAAAGTTTTTTTCATTACTTTTTGAAAAAATATTTTATTTTTCTGGTTCTTTGAAATTCTTGTGATTGAACTAGAACCAGTGCTTCTCAGAGCTTCCAAACCCAGGAGAAACCAGCATTGAATGATACACCTGGAAAGTTAAGAGTCAAGATTAGCCCAGGACTAATTGGAGAAACAGGTCCATTTGAAAAGAGTCAGAGGTAATCAACTAGAAAAACGGCCCTTCAACCACTTCATATCTCATTCCCCTTATACCCCTCCACCCCACCCCTCCTCTGTGCTAATGTTGCTTTTTGCATCTTACACCCCTCCACACCACTCTCCCTCTATGCTAATGCAGCTTTCCACATGACCTCTGTCCTAGGAGCTCACGGTCTAATTTAAGGAGCTTGAAGGGAGGGCTCAAGGAAGGTCCCATATGGATGAAAACTTTGCCTCAAGCAAAGCACTCTCCCCTCTTACCACCCACCCTGTTATTTATCCTCTCCAAGGCCCACACATGACTTAAGAGTCTCAGAAAAGGGCTCTTGAGTATGGAAAGGGGAAAGAGAAGGAAATAGCTTATTCTGAGAGTTTCTCTAAAGGTAACAGGGCTGGACTGTCACATTTTGCTTTTCCCTATATATCATTTTTACCCCCACCATTGTTAAATTAAGCCATCTCTAGATATCAAAATACCATTTTCAGGAAGGCATTTATCTGAAAGAAGAAAATATAGAGTACTAAATGTAGTATTTTGAGAACAAATTTAAATAAAATTACATAATGAGTTTATTTATATTTCTGAATAATTTATTGCAAAGATAAATATACCACTATTTTAAAAGAGTGTTTCCAGTTTGCTGTTTTTCACTAGTTTTTGTATCTTTGCCTTTGCAAAACATAAAATTTTCAACCTTACTAAAATGTATCATCAATAAACTTTGAGAAGTATTATTAAATTTCAGTGGTTAAGAGAACTTTTTAATCGGAAAATATTTATTACCCTAAGACACCATTAGATTTTTTTCTCATATATAGGGATCAGAGAAAAAAAGGAAAGAAATCCAATTATTTAAAACAGTAATCCCTTAACACTGGGATTTTGTTTTAATTATAAAGAGTGTGTCTTATTAAAAAACAAAACAAAGCCTTGTCCTTTACGGGAGACACCCAATGTTCCTCTAGTGAACAAGCATGCAACATTTCCCATAGAATGATTAAACAAATTAACTTTGCTATTCTTCAATTTCCCATGATGTAATTGACTTATTGAAAAGAACATCAAGTAAACAATTATGGGTGCATCTGTTCAGGGTATCATACCAAGCACCATACAAAGTTAATGGGAATATTTCTATTTTCTTCACCCCCATGATAGACAAAATTCACTGTACTAAAACCTAACAAGTATAGGCAGTAATAAGTATCGGAGGAAAATTGTTAAAGAGTCTTTTAAACTTATATGGTACTCCAGATATACCCAGTACCTGAAGGCCTTTTTCCATGAATCTCCTCCCTCCTCCTGTAGCTCCTCCAGGGCCTTGGATAGGGTAGTGGGGACAGACAGATGGGAAGCTATGACTGAAAGTAAATGGCCTCCTCCTCAGGAGGCAGAAAGGTCACTAGGGACTTCCCTTACTTGGTCCCACTCCAGTCCTACACATAGGGAAACTAAACCACAATTTAGGGAAATTATACTCACCAGCTCACTTATAATAGCTGAGTGCTGGGCTCAGAGGGCTGAGGGAAATCCCTCTTTCTCAAGGGACATAGAGGCCCGTGACTCTCCTATTTCAGGCTTAAATGAAAGCTACTTAGACACTCATCATAGCCACGCTTGGGTTTTGTCACTAAAACTAAAGCTTCCAGTCATTCTGCCACCTCCAGCAGAATGGAGTTTTGGAGTAGAAGGCACACAGATATCACAGAGGCACAAACTGAGCCACAAGAGGTGGCACACCTAATGCAACTGGCAAGGGCCTCAGCTCAGTTTCAGCCAAGTGGGGACAGAAGGTTGTCCTAATGACATAAGTCACCCAAGGGACAAAAAGGGGACTAAGAGCAGCAAAGATGACTGAATGAGCATGGAGATGTAAACGATGACATGCTTCGAGGCTGAGGGCGGACAACAGCTGATGTACAGAGAGCAGACGAGTAGAAAATAAAAGTAAACTGTTCTAGTTATTACCTTAAACAGAGGGATATGCTGTAACACAGGACACACTTCCTTGGGTTTAGGTTTGGTATCAAGTGTGAAGGTAATACAAAATTGTACTGATAGCATCATCTAATAAAATAAAGTTGGAAAGGTGGTTTTGTTTGTTCTCTGTTTTGTTGATGTTCCAAGTTTAAGTCCCCTAAATAAAAGTTCACATTGTTTTTTAATAAATAGCTGTCTTTAAAAACGTAATAGCTGTCTTACAAGAAGCAAAAAGAAAAGCAGGAGAGAGAAAGTGTCAGACAATGAAAATCTTGATTGTTTCTTCTCAGTCAAGATTGTGAAAAGCAAGTCAAAGAAGGGATCCTAACTACAATAGAATGAGTGGCTTGTTTTATTTAGAAATTTCTCTAATCTCCATAAGGCAAAGATTTCAGTTTTATAAAAAATTCCACTTCCTTTGTCCTCACACACCCATCGAAGAAACTAAGAGAGATTAGCAATTAGCACAGGATATAAACTGACCAAGGATACACCACAACTACTGCACACTTCTTACCAAATTCAGAGAGTAATTTCAGGACCAACAGACAGAAATTTTCAAATTAAGATTTTGGTATCTAAAAGATCCATTAAAAGGGCACTTTTCAACTTTAAAGTGTCAACCAATGATAAAAAATGTAAAGGCACAATTGTGAAAAAGATATTTTTAAAATAACATGCATAGACCACTTCAGTTTCTTTCTGAATCATGCCATAAAACTGACTCAATTTTGTTAATATCAATGGCATAAAAACTAGAAAGGAAGACTACTCTAATGAAATATTGTAGATTCACGTTGAAAAGGGACTGCCAGGTCAAATTCTAAAAGAGAAACAGTAGATACCACCACAAAACTAGCAGATGTTTCTTGGGGTCATTTGTACAAAAACATAAGCATATGTTAAAGAAATCTGACACTATCATGGAATCAGTTGGTGTCTAAAATAATAGCAGCTCCTTATGGCAATATGATAATATCCGTATCAAATGCACAACACATTATGTTGCAACAGTATGTGCAGACAAAAGAGCATCAGCAGCAGCGGTAATGACCAGGGCTTCCATTAAGGTGAAAATTTCTATTCCAGTGCATAGCATTGTTTAACAGTAAATTGAACATAATAGTATGTAGAATTAGAGTTTAAATTTACCTGATTTTATTGAAACTCTTATAAAGCCAGAACACTTACCACGTAAGACTGAGGTTTTTACAGGGACCTCTAACATGGGTTTTCTGATTTACCCAGTCTACTCAAGAATAATGAGAAAAGATCATTGTTATTCTCAATGTTAATGAACATACTGGGTTAGTTTAAGATATAAACAAGAATTCTTCACTTCAAAATCAATGATTTCAACCTGGTGCCCTATACCCACTAGTTAAGGAATAAGTAACTGCTGCAACATTATTTTAGTGTAAAAGCAACACATAACTTACTAGTGTATTATCACCTTCAATATCAGAAGGCTGAGAGCTTCTAGAATATTCCTTTGTAACTAGCCATATCAAACAAAAAGGTACAGAGTACACAATAAATGCTAATTAAATATTACTGACTGAAAATCTTTGAAAAGTCAAAGCCAAAAGCCATTCCATCGTTTTCCTAATTGTTGGGACTCATATTCTAAGAAGGTCAAATTTGAAAAAGCACTTAGAATCTCAATGCACATATTTTCCATGCAGAAGAACTGGATGCAAGATGAGTCTGGCATGCACCTAAGAAGGTCTTCAAGTGCCAAAAACACTTCATAAAAGTAAATCTCACCCATGAGATGTTTCCAGAGTAAGTCTGATCCCAATGAAAAACATTAAAACAACCTATAAAATGACAGATGTGTTTTTAGTTCAGAAGCTAGGGTACCAAGACATAATGTTTTTTCCTTAAATAGGAAAAATGCTAAATTTAAGAAATAAAAATAACTTTGAGAGAAGTTTGTTTCTACTTTTTAAAAAACATTATAAATCAAATCACATGACAAAAAATGTATCCATGTTATTTATTTTACTGTGTTTAAATCAAGTATCTAGATAAGTGGGTGAGGAATGCAACTTTCACAATGTATTATGTTCACCAAGTTTTCAACTGTAATAAGTTTTTATCTGTATGATGAAAACCACAACAAAACATATACTATCATCCCTTTACACTTTCAAAACATGAAAACATACTTAAAATATAAGGAAACCAATACATGCTAACAGCTGCTCAGTTGTATTGATCTTATTTTTCCTGCACAGATGGACACTAAAGAGCGCTTTGAATTATGTTTGTAACATTTAGCAAACTTTAAAGATTAATTTGGGGTAAATAATAATTTGTATTTGACCAACTATCAACATGAATATTTTAAGTAAATGAAGAACTTTTAAGCTTAAAATGGTATGAGCAGTTATTTTCCACAGATAAAAATTGAAAATTGACATATTTAAAAATGACAATTTCATTGACTTTTTACATTCCAATAATGCAGATATATTATAAATGTACAAAGATCATGTTATTTACTAACATCTAATGAATAATATTTTCTGAAAATGGAGAGCTTTAAACTATGATTATTTTTAAGTAGCCTCTACTCTAATAAGAAACAGGATACAGAAGGAAAGAGCCTAGGGCTCATAGGAAACACAGATCTTAGGCTTAAAAGGGTTCAACTTACAGTCCTTCAGGAGCAGTTTCTCCCGTTTGTGCACTTTCCAAGCTACTTTCCTTCTGTTTACACATTTTGCTAGTCACTGGCACATCTGATGCTAACATTTGGTAGAATATATTTCAAATAAGATGCTGCTTATTCTGCTGATTTAAAAATTAACTTGTGCAGTGTCTATTATCTATTCCACCGCCCAAGCTAGAAATCTCAGCATCGCTACCATTTATTTCCTTTTTTAAGCCTCACATCCTCTATGTTCTGTCTTTGACAAAATCCCTTGCATCCAGGCTTACCTCGCCATTCTCCCTGCCTTGCAGCCACTGCCTCCTGATCTTCTGGTGGATCACCCATCACACTGGGCTCCTCAGTGTGGAGCCCATTTATAATCTATCCTGCTACCTCATTTACCAAAAAAGCAAAAATTCCTGATCTCAGCTAATACCCAGCCTTTGTCACACTTTCCTCAACACTCAGGTTGAGATGCCAACTTCCTGGCATGCTATTAAAAGTCCTGTATAAATTACTGACTAATAACAAAGCCCTGTCATCTCCCCCATAAATGAGACAATGTTCTTATTTTGCAAATATGCCAAAGCAGCCTTTTTTGAGCATTTTTTTCAAAATTTTCTTTTTCTAGAATGGTTTCCTTGCTCCTTGGTCTGACTTGATAACTCCTAATCATACTTCAAGGCCCACATTCAAGTTTACCCTCGAACTTCTCTGTAGCTTTTCCTAACCTCCCCCTCAGCCCACTCAACAGGGAACAATTTTCTCCCTTACCTATTTTTCCATGTGCATTTATAATGCTCTGTAAGTACTACCTCAATTGCACACAAAATAGATCATGTAGTTATTCTTCTGTCAATATACCTTCCTGAAGATTGTGAATATCTTAAGACAGAAATCATGTCAAATTGATTATAGCATCCTGGAGCCTACTAGAGACCCCAGTACATAATAAGTGCTCCCTAAATGTTAGAAATTGCACAACCCTTGTGAAAGAATTTGGTAATATTGAGCAAAATTATGCATTTATTCTTTGACTCAATAATCTCACCTCTAGGGATCTATCCTAAAAGTACATTAAAAAAATACAAAATGCAAAGTAAGGTTTTTTATTAAACACTATTTGCAGTAAGAAAAATGACTAGAAACAATCCAAATCCTCCAACAGAGGTCAATAAGCAATAGTACAAAATGGATTATGGTGCTGATGTAAAAGGAAACGAGGACTCTTGCCACATAGTGCTACAGAGTAATCTTCTGGGCATATTGAGAAAGAAATCAAGGTGGAAAAACAAATATGATACGTGTGTTTACAAAGGCAGGTACTATGGGGTAATGAAAGGAATATATGCACATGTTTAGTTATATTTTTAAAATAAAAGAGCAACCCAGAGCTTTAAGAAACAAATAAGCTTCCCTACCTACAGGAAGGAAGGAAAGGCATAGAAGGGAAATAGAGAAAAGCTATACTTCCCAGAATATAATTTGTTTAGCAGATTTGACTTTGGAACCATATAAGTATTTCACATAACTATAAAATTGTTTTTTTTTTTAAAAGAAATGCCTAAATATACAAAGCAAAATGAAACAATACAAAACACAAATAAGTTGGGAGCATAACTTCACAGATACGAATTATTCCAAATGTCTTTAAAACATAGTAACTTGTCTACACCTCCCTAATAGTGTACACTGTGTGAACAAAAAAAACTGCAGAACTATCTTAAGTGGGTTTCAATAATTATACTTTTGATTGGCAGCATTGGTGGTGTTATTCTATTGTGTCTACATAGTGCAGAATAAAGCAAATGAGTAATGATGTTGTTATAATTAGGAATCAGGACTTTAGGGGTAGGAGAAAAGAGACCATGTAAAAAGCTTAGGCCTGCACTTGAAAGTATCAGCATAATCCTATGATACATCTTTCCTTTAAAAACAAAGCAAAAAAATAAATTAATTAATTAAAAAAAAACATATTTTCTATCTCTCTTCTTCGAAAAACCTAAGTAACAAGGTTCACATAGGGGAAGTTTTTGCAATGATCATGCTTAGTTCTCAAATTGAGGTCTCTAATGCCACTATCCAATGAAAGGAACCAGACCTCTCTAATGATTAGCTTGATTCCATATCTCAAGCATGGAATGTTCAGGATGAACCTGGAATAACTTGCCATTCCAGAAAGCAGGGAAGCTATCAAAGAGACAGCTGAGGGAATGTCAAAAGAACTCAGAAGTCAACATGAAGGGGCTCCCATTGGTCCAAAAATCCAAAATTGTGACAATTTGAAGATCAGTAAAAATAGCCATTGCTGTGAATTGAGTATTTAACAGGTTTAAATCCCTGAGTTCATAGTGATCATAACAATAAAATACCTCATTGGTCATGGTGGCTGCTAGGATCCACGTTTGAGGAGGAACTTGCCATGCCAGGGCAATGAGTATAGTTATGGTTACAATGGCCACCAAGGATTGGTATCCTCAACTTCAGAGGAGCTGAGGTCCTACACTTCCAAGGCAGCCCACAGCCTGTGACAGCACAGCTAAAGTCTGGCCACTTTTGTGCAAGGCAGGACTCCTAATGGGCAGTCTTTTTCCCAAGTCTTCACCCTAGGTAAGCAAAGACCTTGTGACATCCGATCGTGGTCTGAGGCTCTCACTTCCCCAGCCTGCCTCATCCCCTTTACAGGTATCAGATTGATGGGCATCCCAGTCTGAAGATGATTCTTGCCCATGGGAAACTACAGGGCAGAGAAATTAGTTTGTTCAAAAAATAAATTGAAAGGAAAATAAAAGAGGAATCTGTGGATGAGAAAATTTAAAAGACATAGCCATCAACTACAATATGGACTTCATTTCAGTGTTGACATATTTAAAAAATAGAGAAACTATTAGGGAAATCTGAACACTAACTGGGTATTTAAAATTATAAAGATTATTTTAAATTTGAATAGTAATACAATTTTTTAAAAATCTTTATCTCCTAGAGAAACATGCTGAGAGGTTTATAGATGAAATTATATGATGCCTAGGAATTGCTTCAATCACTCCAGGGGAAGAAGGGATGTGGGTAGGGTACAGGTGAAACAAGGCTGACCATAAATTGAAAACTGTTTAAACTCAGTAATGGGTCACATAGAGCCTTACCCCTCTTAGGGTTGAACATGAAGGCTTATTATATAATTGTTTCTACATTTGGGTATGTTTGGTGGTTTCTATGAAAAAATATTGGATTAAAAAACCTTATTAAAAACTCGAATTTATCACTCCAATTTTCTTCATTTGTTCAGAAATTGGAAGTGGCCAGAAAAATGGAATAAGCTGTTGAAGATGGAACTGTCTTAAAAGGCTGAAAGAAGTCAGCTAACATTGTTTCAAAGGTTTTTATTATTTTGGTTCAGACCATGACGCTTTAGTATCACCAACTTGGATATCAGACCGATTCCTGACGGCATTAGGGAGAGTTCTTGCTTGCTTGACTGGAGAAGCAACATAACCTAATGGGGTCAGTGCAGGCTCTGGAATCAGACTGCCTAGCTTTGAACCCCAGCAACTGCATTAATAGCATGACCTTGGGCAAGTTATTTAACACCTCTGGGCCCTAGGGATAAAAATCCTATCTAGACTATATAGTTTAGTTGCTAAGGTTAAACAAGATAAGATACTTAGCACAGAAGCTGGCAGAGTAAACAAATGTAAGTGTTCACTATTTTCAGTCAAGCACTGGGTACTATTGTGTAGCAGCAGTGGTAGTTTCCAAAACACTGTTTCTAATGAAAATCTAGGAATGTATGCAGGAATTCCCTGATGCCAGCTGGTACATTATTTTAGACTTACCCTTAGGCTTAATATAAGTTCATAACACCATACCAATGATAAAAACAAAAATGCTGACCAATTGTGAATACTTTTGGTACCTGTACCTTCCTGCTTGACTGTCTACCTCTGGATTCAGTCATCCACTACACTAAGGTTCCTCAAATTCTGGTTTGCATGTCAAAAGCCAGCTAATGGTTTAATGTCTGTCAACTTCATGCCTCTCTCTTCTTTGTTTTACTTCTCCTAGCACATACTGATTTTGGCCAACACAAGAGCATTTAGAGCCACAGCAGAGAGTTCGTTCTCATTGCTCATCACACCCACATACACATGCAGACACACACAATCAAAACTCACTTGCTCAGTATATACTACCCCCATCATTGGCACAGTACTTCTAAAACTTGGGCAGGAATACAGTCAGAAGGTTTTAAAGAAGTCTGTGTTTAGGATTTCAATGATGCTTGTAGACTTGTCAATGTCTGAAATGTAATCTAATAACCCAATCAAGTGACAGGTAGGTGGGATAACAAGCAATATGGTTATGAGTATTCTAGCGCTGAGATTATACAACTGCAATGAATTATATCTATTAAATCCCTGACCTTTTCAACAAGGATGGTCCATTTCCCCAAATTACAGAGGGTATAAGAATGTCCTGTCTAGGCAATAGCATCTTCCTGCATACTCAATTGCTCTGTTCTCTATATCCATTGCCCTGGTTCTCTATTCCTTTAGCTTGGCCATGTTTAGATTTCTGCAAGTCACTTCAGAACTTCCTGCTTTGGACAACCCCATCTGGATTGCCCTCTCTGGTTTAGTGACCTTGGTCTAGCCTATCTGATTCTCAATTTGCATGTCTCTTGGTTTCAATGAACCCACTCCTAGGGGAAAAGTTCTGTGCCAGTTTTAGACCCATAGGGGTGCAGGGAAGAGAGAGAGGAAGGGTCTCCAAAAGTAGATCAGTTTTTAAAAAGTGTTTGCCTTCAGATGGTGCCACATGGTTGTAGCATATTTAGGAAGAACATTAGTTTCCAGACGTTCACAGGGTCAGAGTACACAGACTAAGCTAGTCACCATTTCAAATCTATGTAATTACTCTTGTAGTAAGATCGAATTTGCCAAATTTCAGTTCAAACGACATATCACAATTATGAAAAATAACACAATGATTTCTATAGACAAGACTTTAACTTTACTAGTAACCAACTAGTCCACATATAATAAAAACATTTTTGTACACACAAAATATGTTTATATATGTGTGTGTATGTGTGTGTGTGTATATGTATTTTTCCCTAATATGGGGTCTCGCTATATTGCCCAGGCTGATCTCAAACTCCTGGGCTCAGGCAGTTCACCCACCTCAGCCTCCCAAGTGCTGGGATTTCAGGTATGAGCTACCATGCCCAGCTGACAAAATATGTTAAAGGATTCTGCCACTTTGAAATGTCTAAGCTCAGTTGCTTTATCTTTAAATAGGCAGTTCAAATTGCATGACCATATCAGTTCTACATTCAGGTTCATTTTTTGAAAGCCATATCTTCCTATGTAGAAACAAAGACACTAAAATGAAAGCCTGGGAATAAAGAAAACATTTTCAACTTTCCATGTGTCAGAGCTGTGTTGTCCAATGCAGTTGCTACTCACCACATGAAGTTATTGAATTCAAATTAATGAAAATTAAATATAATTAAAAATTCAGCTTCTCAATCACATTAGCCATGTTTCTGTTCAATAGCCACATGTAGCTGGCAGCAACGGTATTGTACAGTTCAGATATAGTACACTCCCATTTCAGGAAGTCTAACTGGACAGTCCTCCTTTAGAAAATTCACTCTACATTTGTTTTCTGTGAGACCCAACTTACCCTAATAAAAAGCTAAAAACTTTGAGAATATTTTTATACATTAGTAGACCTGTCAAAACATTTTAAAACTTTATAGGCAGATAGTATTTGCAGTTACTATGGAACTTTGCATCCATCTTTTAAAAATATCTTTATATTTGACAGCTTAGGAACAGAACTAAATCTTTTTCTAAAGAGGCATTTTTTTTCTTAATGTGTAGACTGATGAATCAAAGCATCATGTTTTACTGAGTAATTAGTCCTTCAATAATTCACATGAGTAATAGGTCATATTGGGGTTTAACCCCGGCTTCCATTATTTCTGACCACACAGTCTACCGACAGATGTCTCACTTGGGGTGTACACAACAGAACACTGGGTATCTGTTTCATGTACATCTGTTCCCAAACAGCTTAGACAGATTAATACTTAGAATATACACTGCTCTGCGAAGTCCCACATAATCACTAACTCTTGTTTTGAAATTTTTTTCTCGTTTTCAAATTTTTGCACATTATCTTTCACACTGCTGAGTTTCAAGTAAATATATAAACTTAAAGCTCAAGAAAATCATTTTGACTCTCTTATAACAATAAGAAACACTTTCCAGGCCTTATTTTGAAGCTCAGCTTTCTCAGATTTTCTAGTCACTGCTCTAATTCAGCTGAGCTCTGAGTTGTGGCAGGAATACACTTTTGAGAAAACAACATGAAATTGGTAACTTGAGAGAGCAAGTGTATGAAAAATAAAGTTATAAGCCATAATTATGATTCAAAAGCCAAGTTTTATTTTTTAAAAACCTTTGAAACATATTTGAATGCTAATCAAGCATAGTGTAAAATCTTTACTCAAAAATTTGATACAGTAAAATGAATGAAGAATGGATGAGCTAGTCCTTTTATCCATCATGAAACAGCTGCTTAAAACTAGCCTCAACCAACTCTTTTCTTCCAGAAAATTGTTTCTTCCTTTCCAATGACAATACCTACGCCAATTGCAATTGCCCACTTCTGGTCACTGTGCCCCAAAGCTGAGTAAGGAGAGCAAAGGACTTTGACCTGTATTTCCCAGGTGGTTCTTCTAATTAGAAATTCATTAGGACTGTGAAATTCCTGTTGTAAAATACAACACCCCTCCACACACACCAGACGGTTGCCCCATTGGCCACTAAACCTGAGATTTATTTGACAAAATTCCCTAACACCTAAAGGCCATAGAAATAGATATTTTCTTTAACATGAAACTTCATAGGTGGTCAGAACTGCCAGTACTTAGAGACAATATCATAGAAGCCCCTCACTTTGCCGATGAATAAACCAACTCAGATGTGTTAAATAACCTGTGCAAAGTCCATTACACATCTTACCATTTGCTGAGACTAGATATCTTCCTAGGGCCTTCAGTGGCCATCCTGAAACCTTTTCTACACCACAGATGGAAGCAGATTACAGAGAGCTGGGGGAGGGAAGCTGTGAAAGATCCTGTAGTGCTTATTCATACTTCAAGACGCTATCCGTTAGGAAATTATGAAGTTAATTTCATGAATCATAATGAGCATTTGTTTGTAATGAAAACAGAACATATCAGAGTGACTTTTTTTTGAGACAGAGTCTTGCTTTGTCATCAGGCGCCAGACTGGAGTACAGTGCCACGATCTCGGCTCACTGCAACCTCCACCTCCCAGGTTCAAGCAATTCTCCTGCCTCAGCCTCCCAAGTAGCTGGGACTACAGGCACGCACCACCACACCCAGCTAATTTTTTTATTTTAGTAGAAATGGGGTTTCACCACGTTGGCCAGGATGGTCTCGATCTCTTGACCTCGTGATCTGCCTGCCTCGGCCTCCCAAAGTGCTGGGATTACAGGCGTGAGCTATCGTGCCCGGCCCTGAGTGACTCTTAAATGGCAATGGAAAGAATTGTTTTGTGAAATTTTTGTTTTAGATAATTCACATATCAGTACAGAAATATGTATATTATTTGTCAATCCCTAAAGGGCCGTCACTTCAGGGGACCGAAAAGAGTGGAGGAGACACGTATTTCCAACATGAGATAGCATTATGAGCATTTGGCATCTCTGTCACAGAGATCCCTAAACTGATCATTCTTAAACATACTAATGTATGAGCTTAACATTGTCTAATCTTACCCATTACTTACTCTCCCCATCAGTAGTTTTTCCTTTATGGGAAATAATGACACTACATTTATTCACACAGGACAGTAAACAAATCCTGCTTTGGGGAGGCACAAAAATGCCTGAATCTTCTGCTTTAACATTTCAAATAAAAGCTTACCACTTGGTAAACACATGCCCTAGAAATTTGTCCTTGGTTGAGATGTAACCAATGCCAACAGGTGATTAGCGATGCTTTTGAAAATACTAAACACTGAAAATATCTGATCCAATATCAGTACAAGCTAAGGGATAAATCATGAAATATGCAAATTAGCCTGTGGTATCTGTCTACATCCCCTTTCTGAGGTGTATTCACACTTTTTGGCTTCTCACACCCGGTCCCTGGCACCATACTGGGGGCTGGCACTATTGGGCACAGCACTTGACCTGCTCTGCCTTGGCAGGGTCCTATGACCCAGAGTTGTCTGATCTCTTGCAATTGACCTCAAAAACACTCACCTGATCCCTCTGTCATTCCTTCAGGATTTTTCTCTCTCATAGGTCACAGTTAACTTGATAATTACCTTATTTTAACATGAACTCATGCATGATTCTATAATTAAAATGGCTATAATTTAAGATTGTAACAGAAAGATTATCAAGCACCACTGCAGTCAATGAAAAAGATATTTTTTGAATTGATGATAGCCTTTTATAAACACAGTTTATATTATAATGGCAGCATCCTAATCTATTTATGCCCTGGCTCAGCATTTTCTACTCTGCAGCAGAGCAACATGGAACCTTCCTGCCATGAACCTCACATCAGAGAAGTGGGCCAACCTTAACTCTTATAATAGAAATTCTGGAATAACTCAAAGTTGAAAAGAATCTCAAGGAGCTTACCATACAATGGGGAAAAAAATCAAAGTTTTATTCAATGTCTCAGTATATGAGATCCAATTACGCCTAAAGAAGAAACAACTGTAATGAATCTTCATTAATTTTAATGAATGTAAACATGTAGTCTTTCAAATAAAAAAAAAAAAAAAGGAAGCACAAAAGAAGCTAATTCCCAGCTGCTGGAATGGCAAGAAAAAGTGCATACAGAACTAGTTTTGTAATTCTTTCAATTACAGGATGGTAAAATATGAGGGAACTACTGAGAAATAAGGATGCAGAGAAAGGCAGGAGCCAAGCATGGAAATCTTAAGCCATGTTGAAGAGTGTGTCTCTCACCCCATTTTCTACTTCAGTGGGCTTCAAACAAGACAGTCAATTCCTGCTAGGCAAAGAAGAAAACCAAGCAGACAGACTTGGGGTCTTTTACCCACTATTCTAATCAAGGCACCTGTAGTTTTCTGTTATATACTGGGGATGCATTTAAGAATTTTTTCTAAAGAGTTTTGATGTTTAAAAGAGGGGAGAGGGGAATATGCTTTTGTAGTTGATGAGGAGTTGGTATCAAGTATGTAGGAATGTTGTCATCAAGTTAGACTAGGCCAAACTAAACCTCATGAGACCAGTAAACCAGTAATGAATTCATTCATTCAACAAATGTTAGCTATACGCCAGGCACTCTTTAAGGTGCTGACAGTGAAGAAAAAGATATTCTGAATATCTTCCCTCTCCCCCATCTAGATTTAGTCTCCATCTTTCTCCACCTCCCCTGTTCCCTGGGAGGCCACACTGCATGAACTACACCAAGTGCTCCCCTTGCCCTCTGGTTTAAAGTTGGCTTTGGACTGTGAAATGGGCCAGAAAAGAGGGAGATTGGATAATTTAGTCCCCACTTCCCTCCCTGCAGAATTAGTGAGGAAATCAGTCAAGCTGAGGCAAAGTTCACAGCTCCTGCCTAGTGGCCTCCTCTACATAGTCTCTCTGAATCCAGGTTCAGGCACCTGCTCCTTCACTGTGAGCTTAAAAATAATATCACCTGCCCAATTATTACTAGTCCCAAGAGTACTTCACTATCCCTTATCCTGCCTACACGTTTATAAATACTGACTTAAAAATTCTTCAAGTTATCCTAATATAAACATGCCATTTTTTTCCTATTAGGACAGTCACTAATGTAACAGATGAATCCTTGCCATCTTGAAGTGGGGTGGCAGCAGAAAGGACAGAGATTACACATATAGTATACAAGAAGATAAATGCCACTGAGGAATATAAGGCAATAAAGGGAACCAGGAGTATGTAGCAGATGGGAATTTTATACAGGTGATCAGAGAAAGCTTTACTAAGAAGCTAAGATTTGTGCACAAGTTCAAAGGAGGTGAAGGAGTAGGTCAAGCGAGAGAGTATAAAGGCCTGAGCTAGGGCAGTGATTGGTTGGACAGAGAATAATCGCAGATTTGAGACATACTAAGTAAATAAAGTAGGCAGGATTGGTGGGTGTTTAGAAATAGTGAGTAAGGGACAATGAGGCTGGGGTTACCCTCAGAATCCTGACTTAGATAACATTCCAGATAGCCTCCTAAATACTCCTTCACATACTAAGCCCCTATTTCATTAAATAGATTTTCTGTGCCTTTCTTCAACTTTCCTCCCTCTGCCATTTATGTAATGCAAAAATTTCTTTGCTTGTTTTTTTAAAAAAATACTTTTCCTCTGACTGGGTTATTTCAAAAAATCTATTCTCAAATTTTGAAACTCTTTCTTCTGCTTGATCTAGTTTATTCCTGAAGCTCTCAATTGTGTCTTTTATTTACCACTGCATTCTCCAGATTTCTGTTTTTAAATGCAATTCTATGGATCTATCCAACATAAGTTACAAGCTAATTCTAGTTATCCTAATTATTGTCCCATAACTTACACAAACCTAAGTAGCAAAGTTAAATATTCTGATAGCTGATGCTGAATAACTAGTAGGGTCCATAACCATGATAGGGAACAAAAGATCAGTAGTCTACAGAGCAAGAAAAGTTGCTTTCCTGATAAACTTACTAAATTTTTGGCACTCCTGGAGGTAGATGATGGTAGATGAAAACCACAATGGGCAATACTACCCAGAAAGCACGTGACGAGGAACAGCAGATCAGACAACACTTCTTTGGACTCCACCATTTGGCAGGCAGATGGAATGAAGTCCCCATGGGAGACTGATAAACTAGGTGCTGGTGGTATTACAGAAGCCAAGAGAATTAAGTCAAAGTCAAATGAAGGAGAAATACAAAAGATAAGGACTGAAAGTTCCTACTTGATTGAGCAATTAGAAGACTTCTGCTAATCTTTGTTTGAAGAGTTTCAGTAGAGAAAGAACAAAGCCAGGTCTCAGACGGTTGAAGAATAATTAAGAGGTGAACTAACGGAGGCAGAGGCAGTGAGAGTAAGCCAATTTTTCTAGGAGCTTATCAGAGCAAGGGAAAACAAAAAAAAAAGAAAAAGAAAAGCAAAGTAGCAGCTAAAGAAAGAAGCTTGTAGGATCAAGGCAGGGAACCGTTAGAATGGGAGAGTCCTGAACATATCTCTGTGCTTAAGTTAAAGAGCTGGTAGACAGTGAAGGCTAAAAACCAAAGAAAGAAAGTGTAACAGATGAAACAAATTTCTAGATGAAGATGAAGAGATGGGATTGGTTTGCCTTCAGTAGAGATGACAACATTTATTATGTGGTCATGGGTAGAAGCAAGTGAAGGGGAATGGAGGTGAAGGTCACCAAAATGGAAGAGGTCTACAAAGTCTGAAGTTTTAATAATGATTGTGATATAACCAACACCAATGGCCAGACTTTGGATAAAGAACACTGTGAGCCAGACAACAAAGTTTTAAATAAATATGGAAGAAAAGCTGGAGAAAATCATCCTGGGGAGCCCAAAAGACAGATTTTCAGCCCTTTGAGCCTGCAAGTGTCCAACCTGACAATCAGCCTGACACACCTGTCCCTAGCAAAACTATACCACCGTCAAAAACTCCTTTAGCCTAGGCCACTGAGGCAACCACAGACATTGCTGATGAAGATTACAGCTGAAAAAACTACACAGAGACCATGCTACTGAATCCACCCAAAACCAAAGCCAATGTACCATACCCAAACAACACTCTAGGACCCATCTACAGGAAAAGTCTCTCCCTATGAAAAGTACTCCTTACAACTGGAAATGTGACTATTCCACCAGATGTGCAGATGTCACAAGAAACATGAAAAAGCAAGGACATATGAAACCCCAAAAGGAACACAAAAGTCTCTAGTAACAGACCCCAAAGAAAAGGGTTTTATTAAATGCCTCAAACAAAATTGAAAATAATGACCTTAAGGAAATTCAGCAAGATATAAGAAAATACAATCCAATGAAATCAGGAAAATGTCTTAAAATGAATGAGAAATTAAAACAGGATATATCATTTAAAAACACAGAAATCTGAAGAAAGCAGTGAATAAAGACACAATTGAGAGCTTCTAGAATAGAGCAGATCAAGCAGAAGAAAGAATGTCAAAATTTGAAAATTGGTTTTTTGAAATAACCCAGAGGTAAAGTATTTTTAAAAAATTTAAACAAATTTTTGCATTATAGAAATGGCAGAGGGCAGCACCGGAGAGAGATCCAAGATGGCTGATCACTAGCAGCTCGGGCTCGTAGTTCCCAGTGAAAGCGCAAAGAACGAGAGGACGCCACACTTTCAGACGAATATTTGTTGCTCACGGACCAGGAGATTCCCAGCAGAGGAGCCCCACGTGTCACCAGGGTGACTTTTGTGGCCGGCGCAGCGGTTTTGCTGGTGTCTTAGCGCACCAGTTTTTGGTGCAGAGTCCGGAGATTCCCGGGCAGAAAAGCACCTTCAATCTTAACACCGCTATTTTGGCCGGCACAGTGGATTGCTCAGATTTCGGCGCTGGGAATCAACAAGTTGGACGTCTGCTCAGAGACCTAGTTAGAAAGTCGGTAATTACAAAGACGACAGATGGATAAATATATAATGAAGGGAAGAAATCAGTGTAAAAAGGCAGCGAATACTCAAAATCAGAATGCCTCTCCCTCTACAGGGGATCGCAATTCCTCATCAGTAACGGAACAAGGCTTAATAGATTACGAGTGTGTTCCAATAACAGAAGCAGGTTTCAAAACGTGGATGATAAGAAACTTCTGTGAATTAAAAGAACTTGTTCTAACCCAATGCAAAGAAACTAAGAACCTTGAAAAAAGGTTTGACGAAATGTTAACGAGAATGGACAATTTAGAGAGGAATATAAGTGAACTGATGGAGCTGAAAAACACAACACGAGAACTTCGCGAAGCATGCACAAGTTTAAACAGTCGAATTGATCAAGTAGAAGAAAGGATATCAGAAGTCGAGAACCAGCTCAGTGAAATGAAACGAGAAGACAAGATTGGAGAAAAAAGGATGAAAAGGAATGAACAAAGTCTCCAGGAAATATGGGACTATGTGAAAAGACCTAATTGACGTTTGATAGGTGTACCTGAATGTGATGAAGAGAATGAATCCAAGCTGGAAAATACTCTTCAGGATATCATTCAGGAAAACTTTCCCAACCTGGCAAGGCAGGGTCATATTCAACTCCAGGTAATACAGAGAACACCACAAAGATATTCTTCAAGAAGACCAACCCCAAGGCACATAATTGCCAGATTTATTAGGGTTGAAATGAAAGAGAAAATACTAAGGGCAGCCAGAGAGAAAGGTCAGGTTACCCATAAAGGGAAACCTATCAGACTTACAGCGGATCTCTCAGCAGAAACCCTACAAGCCAGAAAAGAGTGGGGACCAATATTTAACATCCTTAAAGAAAAGAACTTTCAACCCAGAATTTCCTATCCAGCCAAACTAAGCTTTATAATCGAAGGAAAAATTAAATCCTTTGCCAACAAACAAGTATTTAGAGAGTTCACCACCACCAGGCCTGCTTTACAAGAGCTTCTGAAAGAAGCACTATACATATAAAGGAACAACCAATATCAGCCTTTCCAAAAATATATCAATAAGAAAAGAACATTAACACAACGAAAAATTTACACTAACTAATGGGCAAAACAGCCAGCTAGCATCAAATGCCAGTATTAAAGTTATATATATTCTAATCGGATAAAAAGCCAAAACCCATTGGTGTGCTGCATCCAGACCCATCTCACATGCAACGATACACAAAGACTCAAAACAAAGAGAAGGAGGAAGATTTATCAACCACTCAGAGAGTAAAAATAAACAAATAAATAAAAAGCAGGAGATGCAATTCTCGCCTCTGATAAAGTAGACTTTAAAGCAACAAAGAGCAAAAGAGGCAAAGAAGGACATTATATAATGGCAAAAGGATCAATGTAACAAGAAGAGCTAACGATTTTATAGATCAACGAGAAAGAAAATTAACAAGGACATCCAGGACTTGAACTCAGACCCGGAACAAGTAAACTTAATAAACATTTATAGAACTCTCCACTTCAAATACATAAAACATACATTACCACCTCACACCTATTCCATAAGTGACTACATAATTGGAAGTAAATCACTCCTCAGTAATCGCATAGCATTTCATAGGTTTAAATGAAATATTGATTGGCTGCTTGTTTGTTATTTTCTTCCCTTATTCCTTCCTGTTTACATCAAGTATAATTATTGGTATAAAAGAGGTTTTCAATACCCATGACTAAACTGCATTCTAGCCTGGGCAAGAAAGCAATACTCCCATTCTCTCTCTCTCTCTCCCTTTTTCTTCCTCTTTTTTATTCTTTTTCTTTCTTTCTAAAAAAAAAAAAAAAAGAAAGAAATGGCAGAGGGAGGAAAGTTGAAGAAAGGCACTGAAAATCTATTTAATGAAATAGCTAAAAACTTCCCAAATATTGGGGGAGATATAGACATCCAGATTAAGGAAGCATAAAGTTTCCCAATTAGACTAAAACCAAAAAGATTCTCTCTGTGGCACATTACATTAAAACTGTCAAAAGTTGAAGACAGAATTCTAAAAGCTGCAAGAGAAAAGCATCAAGTTACATGTAAAGGAATACTCATTAGACTGTCAGTAGATTTCTCCTCAGTAACCTTATTACTGATGTAGGCTAGGAGAGAAAGGGATAATTTATTCAAGGTGTTAAAAAAAAAAAAAAAAACCACTATCAGCCAAGGATAAAGGATACCATATCCAGCAAAATTAGCCTTCAGAAATGAAGGAGAATAAAAGCCTTCCAAGACAAGCAAAAGGTGAGGGAATTCATCACTCCTACACCAGCCTTAAGAAATGCTTATGGGAGTGCTACGGCTGTAAATGAAAAAATGATACCTATCATGAACACATGTTAAAGTATAAAAATCACCAATAGAGGTAAATTTATAAATCCAACGCAGAATGCCCCCAAGATATCATGGTACTATGTAAATCTCTGAGTCCTCTAGATGAAGGTTTAAAGTCAAACTGGTCAAAAACAACAACAGCTACAATGGCTAAGGAACACATGGTGAGGAAGGAGACCCAGGCATCTAGGATCACCTCCCCCTTGACTTCCACACTACATTTCAATAGAAGAAAAGGCTGGCCGACTGGTGCCTCCTAAATCACCTTCCTGTAAATAGCAGGCATGGTATAGGGGAATGTCTCCAGAAGACATTGTTTTTACCTAAACAAGATCAAAGCCCCAGACCACTCCTCCATCTGGAGACCAGAAACCCTTTCACTTGTAATTCCTAAAACTGTAAACCCAAGACCCTTTCATATGTGATTTCTAAAGCTATAAACCCAAGACCCTTTCACTTATAATTTCTAAGGCTGTAAACTTAAGATTCTTTCACGTGTAGTATCTAGAGTGTAAGCCTATATAAAGGCAGAGCTTCTCTTTGTTACGGGAGCTTGGCTGCTTGGACAAAACATAAAGCCTTGCTCCCAGGCCGTAATAATAAAACCCCTTCCTTTTCTAGTTCGGTGTCTGAAAGGTCTGTTTCTCATGGCTGCTCCTGCTTCGTTTGGTTCGCTAACTGGGAAACGAGTTTCGGTTGGCAGACGGCCAGAGAAGCCTCTTAGATGGTTTGCCTAGCCCTTCAAAGCATCCCTACAGGGGGCTCCTGCCTAATGACACAGTTCCTGAAAGTGCTCCTGGGCAGGTGTTTGCCCAGTGGAGAGCCTCGCCAGAGCAGAGCAGGAAAGCCCCCACAGTGTGGATCCACCCAGTGGCTGAACACCAAGACGGAACGGGTACTAGGAACATCTGGACAACAGAAACATGGTAGGATTGGTCCCGGGAAACCTGCCCACCTCCTTTAGATGGAAGTGTGGCCTGATCACCCACGGGTGCCAGATTTGGCACTTTTGAGCTTGGCACTCTCTCTCTCTCCCCACTTTTTTGTAACTAACCTTGGAAGCTGTTGCTTATGGTTTCATTTTGGGTGGAGGGAGGAGAGCATTTGTGTGTGTGTGTATAGGGGTCCAGCTGGACTCATCAGCTGTGAAAGGTGGGAGTATCAGGCCCATTAGAAGGGGCCTCATACTTCGATCATTTTGTAAGGCTAGTTGGAATTAGAGACAGTCACATAAGGCTGAGTGGAGGAGCCTTTGCCATCTAGGCGTTGTAAAAGGATTGAAGTGAGTGTAAATTGGAGAGTGTGTACTGCGTTTTGCTTGGTGGGAACTGCTGTGGGTGGAGTAACACTCTCTTAACTGTGGGAATTGTTTTTTTGGAGCGTAGGCATGGGTCACGCTCATAGCAAACCCACTCCTTTAGAGACCATGCTGAAAGACTTCAAGAACGGATTTAGTGGAAATTATACAGTAGCTATGACACCAGAGAAATTAAGGACTTTATGTGAGGTACATTGGCCAGCACCTGGGGTAGGTTGACCCCCCGAGGGGACCCTCGACAGGTCTCTTGTCTCCAAAGTAAGGCATGAGGTTATATGCGGTGAGCTAGAACACCTTGATCAACTTCCATACATAGACTTATGGTTGCAATTAGTTTTTGAACCCTCCAAAGTGGTTAAGAGGACAGGCAGTGACTGTTTTAGTGGCCAGGGGACAGACTGCTAGGAAAAATCCCCCCTCCCCTACCAAGAGATGCGGACTCCCAAGATCTGGTGCCTGGACAGGGCAGAGTCAGTGGCAGAGACATGGACCCCAATGTCCTGGAAGACCCAGCGGTAGAAGAGATTTTGATACCAAAAAGCCATGGGCTCTTGTTGACCTACTGCAAATGATTATTCAGACTCATAACCCCACTCCTGATAGGCTGCTTATGTATCTTTTTAACACAGACAAGAGGCTGGGTGAAGCGTTTCACATGTATACTCCTTTTGATCCCGAAAGCCCTGAAAACCAATGCATGATAAATACGACATCTGTCAGTCAGTGTGCAGAAGACATCAGATGAAAATTGCAGAAACAGGCAGGATTTGCAGGCATGAATGCCTCACAGTTTCTGGAGAGAGATAACCAGGTGTCTGTGAACCAAGAAGCAGTGAGCAGTACAGAAAGTCAGAGAAAATCAGTGTCGGGCTCAATGAAATGCCAACTTGATAGCTGCTGCTATTAGATGAGCGCCCTCAAGAGTGTGGGGAAAGGGGGGTTCCTGGAAAGCCCCGCAGTCTGCCCCGCCGCGCCTGCAACGTGATCAGTGTACTTGCTATAAAGAAGTGGGGCACTGAAAGGACAGGTGTCCCCAGCTAACAGGAAAACAGGAAGACCCTAAAGCGTAAGTCTTCAGACAAAAGTAAAGGAGCTCTGTTCAGTCTAATGGAAGGGCCACTGGACTAAAGCAGGGGGCCGGGCTCATTTGCCCCCAAAGAGCCCAAGGTCTGGACGACAGCCCTGTAACCCCCCATCGAAGGAAACAAACCAGTTTTGTTAGAGCTACTAAGGTGTTAGGAAAACAGACTCTTATACTTGCTGAACTGCCCCTACCCCTCTTCTCTGGCAAAACTTGTTATGCTCATTAAGAGCTACAACTATCATATTCAATAATGAGGACTCCCTGCAGCTAAGACTGCCTCAGGCAGGGGTTATCCAAGCTCTCACCATCCCTCAGGAAGGAAGGTGGAGACCTTCCCTAACCAGGGACTGAAGACTGGTATTTCCACCCAGGCCAGTGCAGGGCTTGCGTTTGGTTAATCAGACTACAGTGACTTTGCACCCACTTGCACCCAACTTGTGCATGCAGTTGGGATTATTGCCATCAGAGGATAGTTGGTTAACTTGATTGGAAGAATACTTCTTTAGCATTAGACTGGTCAAATGCTATTTGCATTTCAATGAGAAAAATCCAGAAACAGGTGTGACCACCCCGTACACCTGGTCCCAGCTTCCCAGGGGCTCCGAAACTCTCTCACCATCCTTGGGGAGGCACTAGTCAGTGACTACCCCCCAGAAGTTTCTTGCTAAGGACTTAGGCTGCATTTAGGCTGCATGCTGCCCCTATATGTTGATGACCTTTTATTGGGACACCCCAGAGCAGCCGGGTGCACAAAAAGAACAGTTGCCTTACTTTGGCACCTGGAGGACTGTGGGTATAAAGGGTCTAAAAAGAAAGCCCAGATTTGCCGACAGCAAGTGTGATATCTGGGGTTCACCATCTGCGGGGGGGACGCAGCCTAGGAGCAGAGAGGAAGCAAGTCATCTGCAACCTGCCAGAACCCGAGACTAGAAGGCATGTGAGGGAGTTCCTGGGAGCCATGGGTTTTGTAAATTGTGAATTCCAAACTTTGCAGTACTGGCCGAATCTTTACACAAAGTGACAAAGTGGGTAGGGGAGAAGTCAAGAAACTGTTTGAATGGGGCAGAAACTAAAAGCGAAACTTTCATCAGCCCTGGCTTTGGGGCTATCTGATTTAACAAAGCCTCTCATGATGTATGTGTCAGAAAGAGGAAAAAAAAAAAAAGGAATGGCAATTGAAGTTCTAGCATCAACTCCAGGAAGAATTTAAATATGAAAGCACCCCACACAGTAGTGACCCTAATGAATACCAAAGGACATCATTGGTTAACAGATGCTAGGCCTACCAAATACCTGAGCCTGAGAAAGTGAAAATCTCCGCATCACCATTGGGGTTTGTGCAACACCCTAAACTCTGCCACTTTGCCCCTGGTGCCAGGAAACCCATGAAATAACCCGTGTGCTGTTTCGAGATCTCATCCCTAGGTTTGGACTGCCACTGTGCATTGGATCAGGCAACAGACCAGCATTTGTGGCAAATTTGGCCCAGAAGACAGCAATGGCCTTGGAGTATTACTTTGGAAACTGCACGCTGCCTATTGCCCTCAGAGTTCGGGAAAAGTGAAAAAAAAAGGACCAGACCATCAAAAATAGCTTAGGGAAAGTGTGTCAGGAAACAGGATCAAAGTGGGTACAGGCACTTCCCTTTGTGTTATTCCAAATTAGGTGCACTCCCTCTATGAGGACAGCATATTCCCCCTGTTAAGTCTTATATCATAGGCCCCCTCCCATACTCCGGGCACTCCAGCGAACTCCTGGGAACTCCTCAGGAGTCAGGAAAGATTGAGTTAGGATGCCAGTTACCAGCTCTAGAGAGAATCACTCAGGATATTTCAATCTGAATAAATGAAAGATGTCCTGTAAGCTTATTCTCCCCAGTTCACCCTTTCTCACCAGGTGATCACATGTGGATAAAGGACTGGAATGCAGCCCCTCTAAAGCCACAGTGGAAAGGACCCCAGACCATGATCCTGACCACTCCCACAGCCGTAAAGGTAGAGGGAATCCCAGCCTGGATCCACCACATCTGTGTGAAAACCAGCAGCAGCTGAGACTTGGGAAGCTACACCAAACCCAGACGACGACTGCAAAATCACCTTAAGAAGGACAACAAGCCCTGCTCCAACCACATCCGGGAAACTGGCTGGTCCACACACGGCCGAAGCATGAGGAAATTCATCATGGGACTTGTTCTTAATATTTGGACTTGTACAGTAGGGACATTAACTGATTTTGAAGAATGCTCTCAGTGTGTACACCAGGTTACTAAGGTAGGACATAAAGTCACTGCCATTCTTTTGTTCTCCAGTTATTAAATGTACAGGAACACAGAAGGGAACCTGTTTATATAATGGTACTCAGTATAAGGTGTGTAGTCCAGGGGATGGACAGTCCAATGTATGCTACGACCCATCAGTGCCCCTACACATGCAACTTTTGAAGTTAGATTCCTAACAGGGCAATGGAATAGCCCTACTAAATTAAAAGCTAAAACAGAGGACAATGGAAGCCCAAAACAGGTTATACTAAGGTTTGATGCCTGTGCAGCCATCAATGCCTATCATTTCAGTAGGGGGGGTTGTGGTTCCCTTGGATGGGAACAAAGTTATGCAAAAGAGCATAAGTATATCGGCCAGAGAACCTACTGGTGCAGTAATTGCATTTTGGGATCATGCGTCATCTGGGCCGCTTGGAAAAATAATACAAATAATCCCATTCATCTTGTAAAAGGGAGACACACCACTCCAGGGAGTAAGGTCCCTTGTGTCTCAGGACATTATAACCCAGTAGAATTAATAATCACAAATCCCCAAGACCCTAAATGGGAAAAAGGGGAGAGTGTAATGCTAGGAATTGATGGGAAAGGGCTTGACCCTGGAGTCAGTATCCAGATTCAGGGAAAAATCCAAAAACACTCAGCCCGGTCAGTGTACCAGCACTTTTATGGTATATTAAATAAACCAGTGCCGGAACTTCCAAAAAAGACAATTTGTTCCTCCAACTTGCTGAAAATATGGCCCATTCCCTCAATGTTACTTCTTGCTATGTATGTAGAGGGACGACTATGGGTGACAGGTGGCCATGGGAAGCCCGTGAGTTATTACCCTCTGACCCTGTCCCTGACCTGACCTCAGTTCAAAGCGTTCAAACCAACAGTTTCTGGGTTTTAAAGGTTTCAATTATTGGACAATATTGTTTGGCCAGAGAAGGAACAGACTTCACTGTTTCAGTTGGAAAGCTTAGCTGCATAGGGCACTGATTGTATAATGAAGCAGTGGACACTATAACCTGGAGGGGCTCAAACTATACAGAAAAGAACCCCCTCCTAGAATTTCCAAAATTACAGGATGCTTGGAATCACCCTGGGGTCCCGGAGAGACTGGACAGCCCCTCCTGGGTTGTACTGGATATGCGGACATAGAGCATACCTACAGCTGCCCGAAAGATGGACAAGTAGCTGTGTCATAGGCATCATTAAGCCTTCTTTTTTCCTATTATCTGTTAAGACAGGTGAGCTGTTAGGACATCCAGTCTACTCCGCCCGGGAGAAAAGAAGTCTGAAAATAGGTAAATGGGAAAATAATAAGTGACCACCGAAAAGAATTATTGAGTACTATAGGCCTGCCACAGGGACAGGGAATGGCCCATGGGGACACTGGACTCCCATCTATATGCTAAATCAGATCATCCAGTTGCAGGCTGCCTTGGAAATACTCGTTAATGAAAAGGGCAAAGCTCTGTCCATTTTGGCCGGACAAGAAACTCAAATAAGAAATGCCATTTAAGAGAAATGGTTGGCTTTAGATTATTTGCTAGCAGCTGAAGGAGGAGTCTGTAAAAAATTCAAACTAACCAATTGCTGCCTGCACATAAACGAACAGGGTTGTGCAGTTAAGAACGTAACCACACTAGCACACATGCCTGTGCAGGTATGGCATAAATTCAACCCTGAGTTCTTGTTTAAAGGTTGGTCCTCAGACTTGGGAGGACCAAAAACCCTCATCATAAGTGTGATAACAACAGTGGGTGTTTGTTTACTACTCCCCTGCTATCCCCCCTTGTTCCTCTAAATGGCTAAGAAATCCTTTACTGCTGGAATAGACCACAAAAACCACATCACAAGTGTTTTATATCCATCATTATCAATCAGTTTCTTTAGAGGATCTGGAAAATGAGAATGAGAGTGGGGGGGGAGGTGAGGAAGGCGACCCAGGCATCTAGGATCACCTCCCCCTTGACTTCCACACTGCATTTCAATAGAAGAAAAGGATGGCCAACTTGTGCCTCCTAAATCACCTTCCTGTAAATAATAGGCATGGTATGGGGGAATCTCTCCGGAAGACACTGTTTTTACTTGAACAAGATCAAACCCCCAGCCCACTCCTCCATCCAGAGACCAGAAACTCTTTCACATGTAATTCCTAAAACTGTAAACCCGAGCCCCTTTCATATGTGATTAAATTATAATTTAATCATAGAGATTAAATTCTCTAATTGAAAGTTATAAAGTGGTTGCATGACTGGAAAAAAAATTCAACTACATGCTGCCTACAAGAGGCTTACCTCGCCATTCAAGACAAACCAAAAGTGAAGAAATGGAAAAAGATATTCCATGCAGTCAGAATCCAAAAGTGAGTGGGAGAAGCAATACTTATGTCAGACAAAATAGACTAAGTCAAAAACTGTAAAAACGTCATAATGCTAAAGAGATCCATTCAACAAGAGGATATAATAATTGTAAACAAACATATACTCAATACCTAAGTATCCAGATATATAGAGCAAATGTTCAACCTAAAAAGTGAGATAGACTTCAACACAATGATAGTAAAAGACTAATACCTCACTTTCAATAATGAATAAATTATCTAGACATGCATACATACACACACACCCCAACACAACACACAGAGATCAAGAAATATTGGATTTAAGCTGCACCATAGACCAAATGCACCTCGCAGACACTTACAGAACATTCCATTCAACCGCTGCAGACACACATTCTTCTCAAATGCACGTGGAACACTCTTGAGGATGGTTCACATGTTAGGCCACAAAACAAGTCTTAACAAATTTAAAAAGATAATATCAAGTATCTTTTCTGACCACAGCATTATAAAACTAGAAATCAGGCCAGGTGCAGTGGCTGATGCCTCTAATCCCAGCACTTTGTGAAGCCAAGGTAGGCAGGTTGCTTGAGCCGAGGAGTTTGAGACCAGCCTGGGCAACATAATGAAAGCCATCTCTACTAAAAATACAAAAAAACAAACAAAAAAATTTACCCAGGCACAGTGGCACATGCCTGTAGTCCCAGCTACTTGGGAGGCCGAGGTGAAAGGATTACTTGAGCCCAGGAGGCAGAGGTTACAGTGAGCCAAGATCACACCTCCACGCTTGAGCCTGGGACACAAAGCAAGATCTTGTCTCAAAGAAAAACAAAAGAAGAAAAATAACTAGAAATCAACAACAAGAAAAACTGACGACTTCACAAATCATGGAAACAACATGCTCCTAACAACCAGTTTATGCACCTACAACAGCCAACTGGTTTTTTTAAGATGTCAAGAATATACACAGGGAAAAAAGTCTCTTCAACAAATGGTAGTAGGAAAACTGGATATTCACATGTAGAAGAATGAAATTAGACCCCTCCCTCTCACCATATACAAAAATCAACTCAATATAGATTAAAGATTTAAAATGTAAAACTTGAAACTATGTAATTACTAGAAGAAAACAAAAGGGAAATTATTCTCAACACTGAGCTGAGCAAGGATTTTAAAAATAAGACCTCGAAAGCACAGAGAAAAATAAGATTACATCAAACGAAAAATCTTTGCACCTTAAAGAAAACTATTAACAGAGTGAAAACAGCTGCAGAATGGGAGAAAATATTTGCAATCTATACATGTGACAAAGGGATTTAAAAAAATCCAAAATATAAAAGAAACAACGAAACAGCAAAAAGAACTTGATTTTTTTTTTTTTTTTTTTTTTTTTTTAAAAGATGGGGTTTCACCATGATGGCCAGGCTGGTCTTGAATTCCTGACCTCAGGTGATCCACCCACCTCAGCCTCCCAAAGTGCTAGGATTATAGGCGTGAGCCACCACACCCGGCAACTTGATTTTTTAAATAGGCAAAAGACCTTAATTGACACGTCTCAAAAGAAGATACACAAATGACCAACAGATACATTTAAAAAAATGCTTAATATCACTAATCTTCAGGGAAATGCAAATCAAAACCACAATGAGATACACCTCACTCCAGTCAAAATGGCTATTGCCAAAATGACAAAAGAAAATTAGTATTGACACAGATATGGAAAAAAGAGAACACTTAACACATTGTTAGTATGATTGTAAACTAGTACAGTCATTATGGAAAACAGCATGGGAGTTCCTAAACAATTAACAATAGAATTTCATATGATCCAGCAATCCCACTACTGGGTATATATCCAAAGGAAATAAAATCAGTATGTTGAAGAAATCTGCACTCCCATGTTTATTTCAGCACTACTCACAATGGGCGAGACATGGAATCAACCTAAGCAGACAATGGATGAATAAAGAAAATGCGATATATAAACATAATGGAATAATAGCCATAAAAACAAAAATAAAGTCCTGTGAATTGTGAATGGATAAACCTGGAGGACATCATGTCAAGTGAAATAAACCAGACACAGAAAGAGAAATACCACATGATGTCATTCACATGCAGAATATTTTTCTATTATAAAAAAGTTGATATAGGTAGAGATTAGAATAGTGGTTACCAGGGAAGAGCAGGGGAGAAGGAAGGACGGAGAGAGGTTAGTCACCCGATACCAAGGTATAATTAGATAGGAAGAATAAATTCTGGTGTTTTGTTGCATAATAGGTGACTATGGTTAGCAGTAAGATACTGCATATTATAAAATAACGAGAAGCTTTTGAATATTTTAACCCACAAGGAAATGAATATGTGAAGTGAAGGATACACTACTCTGATTGGATAATTGTACAACATAAATATCAAAACATCAAATAGTATCTCATAAATATGTGCAATTACAATGTGTCAATTAAATTTTTTTAAAACAATTAAAAAGTTATTAGACCAGCTGTTGGATCTGGTTGAGTTAATGTGCTTAAGCAGCACATGCATAACATTATATCACACATTTGATTTAAAATTTTTTTTGACTTAAAAAAAAAAGTGAAGATACTTTTGTGCCTCCCAACTTGACTTATAGCCTGTTTTTGAAAGCCTCACTTCTACAGGGAAGGGTAACACATCCATTATTCCAAGTCACCCCTGAACCCAATAAAACGAACTACAATTACTATGGTTATGCTCATTTACCCTGTCAACAAGACCATCAATTTGCCCCAATTTTGGCAGTCATAGCCTTCATAAAATACATTAATGTCTTTGCTCATTACTCAGATGGAAAATTAGAAAAAGATCACATGGTATTTTATTTCATCAGTGAAAACAATTAAGGCACTATGAGGTTTAAAAACTAAGCAGCCTTGGTGGGGCATGGTGGCTCATGCCTATTATCCCAGTACTTTGGGAGGCCGAGGCAGATGGATCACGAGATCAAGAGATCAAGTCCATCCCGGCCAACTTGGTGAAGCCCCGCCTCTACTAAAAATACAAAAATTAGCTGGGCATGGTGGCACATGCCTGTAGTTCCAGCTACTTGGGAGGCTGAAGTAGGAAATCGCTTGAACCTTGGAGGCAGAGGTTGCAGTGAGCAGAGATGGCGCCACTGCACTCCAGCCTGGCAACAGTGAGACACTGTCTCAAAAAAAAAAAACAAAAAACACTACCAGCTAAGCAGTCTTGAAAACGTACATATGTTCTAATAATGTCCAGTGACTTCCCCTACCTACCCTCATCCTTTTCTGAGACAGCCAGACATGGACATGCTCTCCCCCGACCACATCCTACCATATCGTGTCCTCCCAAGTACAGTAACTTTGATATAGCTCCTCTTCCATTTCATCTTTTACCACTCACATCTATGTTTATTCAACAACAGAAAGTCTTTCTCACATTTAAATATATCATCTCTTAATATCTTCCTATTTCCCAGTGTTTGTTTTTTGTTTATTGTTCTTTTGAGATGGAGTTTTGCTCTTGTTGCCAGGGCTGGAGTGCAATGGCACGAACTCCGCTCACTACAACCTCCGCCTCCTGGGTTCAAGCAATTCACCTGCCTCAGCCTCCCAAGTAGCTAGGATTACAGGCACGAGCCACCACGCTTGGCTACATTTTATTTAAATAAAACATCTCTTGGTTTCTTCTATAAATAGAAGTATTTACTAAGGTGATAGGCTTCTTCTGTGCCTTCAATTTTAGAGGCCTAAAGTGGTTTGAATACTAGGTATTAATTACAAAAAAGAAGTACAGGTGGATCTTTTTCGTAATTAATAGTAAAGGAAAAGAGTAGTAAAGGAAAGAAAAGGTACACCTGTATCTTTTTTGTAATTAACAATAAAGGAAAAGAAAACCAAATGGTTTTAGGGCATAATTAAACATAAAGAATCAGTACTTACAACCTTTAAAGTTACAAATCTGTCAAGATGTATTTTAGAACTCTACTGCCAGGAGTGCTAATTGAACCTATTTTTCTCAAGCACCACTCAATATAAAACAGTGTTTCTTTTCTCATGTCATTTTTTTCATACACAAATACTGCAACATTGGTTTGTGTGACCTCTCATTGCACAATGTCTCATTTTAATTCTATAGTATTTCAGCAGCATTGTAGGTTAAATTGGCTCTTTGGGCTAATCCAAACTGTAATTATGAACTTCTATATTGCATAACTGGAATTGCCTGAAAGACAAATCATTCTATACCATATGCCTAGCTTTTAATTTAAAACATTCAAGAAAATACTTCATCTTGGTTTTTAAAACACCTGAAAACATTTTAATTAAGGTCAAAGACCATTTTCATGAAGTGACCAAGCGTGGCACACGCAGCACAGGCCGAATTCACAATTGCAGCCAGTGCTGGGGCCCTGGTAGTTGGTTTCATAGACTTTTGAGGAAGAAACTTTAAGACAGTGACTCTTTCTATTCTGTAACATAAATAGCCCACTGTGTCTTGTTTTCCAACAGGAATTTTTTTTAATTTCATAAATTTGTGTTCAACTAAAAGAGGTTGAATATCAAATTCCAAGGTTTCCCAAGTCATCTCCTCGCAAGTAGATGATCTTGATATGGTAGTTCCTCACATCTAAGCTCACCACTCTCAACTAAGTTAATTCAACAATGGGGAGTATTTCTGGAGTTTAGACTTGAAAATAAGACTATATTGTAAGATGGTCTTTATAAGATAACTGTAAGTCTATAAGACTATTTGACTAAGACGTGAAAATAGATTCGAAGTATTTGTTATAAACTACAGCATTATAACTTTAGGTAACTAAAATTTTAAGTCAATAAAAGGCAAATGTACGCAAACCGCTTGATGTAACTAACCATCGCGAAACTGTAATCCAATATTCTAGGGTCAATATCAAAAATCAAAAGTTTCGAGACTGAGCCTGAAGAAGTCTTGATTCTAGACAATGGCAAGGAAGGTGAGGGGTAGAAAAAAATCCAGAATCACTCCCAACGCTCTGGGGTTACATTTTCAAGTCAGCAAAATGAGCGCTGGATTCAGAACTTATGTGTAGGCATATCTGTAAAATGTTTATAGTTTCAGTGGAACATCAAAGTTGATGGAGTAAAACTTTTTCCACTTGGAGTGGCGGAGTAAGTGACCTTCTCACGTTTGTAAATTATCTCCCCTTTGGGGCTCCAGATTTTCTGCCGAGACGCTGCGCAAAAGCCCAGCGTCACGTTTGCCCGGGGAAGGTCCCAGAGGCGGGAGAAAGCGCGGTAGCGAGAGGACCCCTGGGGGTTCTGGGGTGGGGCAAGGGGCGTGAGTTCCCGGCTGGGAAGCTGGAGGAGGCGTCTTGGGGACTCGGGAACCTGTCCCGGCAGCGTGGAGAGCGGGGGAGGGGAGGAGAGAGGAGGGTGGAGTGAGAGCGCGCGGTGCTGGCCTCGGGCCGGGGAGAGGGAAGAAGTGCCGAGGGAGGCGAAGGCGCTGAGGCCCGGCACTCACCCGCCGGGCGCTCGGGCAGAACGGGCCGCCACCGAAGGGCTCGCTCGCTTAGCACCACGTCACAGCTGCCCCTCCTGATCTCGAAGATGCCCCGGAGCAGAATCCGCTCCGCCGCCGCCTCCGTCTGCTGCGGGGACGTTAACGGCGCCGAAGGCACAGCGGCAGCCTTCGGGGGCGCCTCTTCCTCCCGGCCGCCCTCCAGGGCACTCACCCGGCTCCTGCGCCTCCTCCGTGGCATGGCGGAGCGGCAGGCTGGGCCCGAGCCGGGAGGCCGGGGAGACCTTTGGAGGAGGAGATGGAGGGCGCCGCAGCCCAGCTCTAGCCGCGTCCTACGCTGCCACAGCAACGACGTGCAGGGCAGGGACCCAGGAGGGAGGCGGGGCGGGCAGGCGGGGCCGCGCCAGAGCCAGTCCAGCACCCTGGCCTTCCAGCCTCCCCGCTTCGCCACTTACCACAAAAAGACCCAGCTGGAGGGAGAATAAGTGGCTCCCTCGCCCAGCTTCTCTTGTAAAGTAGGATTCCGCACTTACCGTAACCCCCAGTTAAACCAGCGCTCCTCAAACTTTAACTTGCATATCATCCGTTGGGCATCTTGTTCAAATGCAGATCCCTGTTAAATAGGTGTGGGGCTGGCCCCCAAATATCACAAATGTAGAAACTACTAGGTGATGGCTCTCGCTGGCCACGTAACACACTTGCAAGGGTGGAAGCTTCCGTTTCTCCACCTCCTTTCCAGAAGGTTCCCTGGAGAGCAGAGTAGGTGCTTTACAACCCTGTTTCAGAATACTAGCGCACCTTCAAAACCCCTGAGGGGAAGCTAGAGATAAGGCCCTTGTTTGCATAGACAAATTTGCATCTGACAAATTCAGTATTAAAGTTTAAGTGCCTCCAGGTGTAAGCATTTAGGGTCCTACTTTTCCCCAAAGTATCTCCTCTGCAGTATTGTCTTTGCCTGGGTCTTGCACTCCCTTGAGGGAGATGGCAAGCAGCAGGGCTTCTCCTCCACGCACTGAAGTAAAGAAGTGTCACCTGGAAAAGGAGTAGAGCCCTGGGAGGTTCACCGTTTTCTCTTGATAATCGAGATTTCTAAAATCAGCTGCAGGTTACTTTGGAAAATACAGAGAGTCTGGAGGCTAGTGATTCTCAATAGTGACTGCACATTAGAGTTACCTGGGGAGCTTTTGAAAACCCAGATGTCCAGGCCGCACTTAAGACAATTAAGCTGGAATCTCTGGAGGTGAGACCCAGACTTCCGGATTTTTAAAAGTTCCCAGGTAATTCCAATGCTCGCTCAGCCAAGGCTGATAATGGCTGCTCTAAGCAGTGTGATAACACTGGGAGCTGAGTGCTTGTAACGGGGAAGCAGCCAGGAAGAAAGAGTCGCTGGGAAGCAGAGCAGAGTGGGAGGCAAAGCAGAAGGCTTTAAAAAAAAAAAAAAAAAAAGGTCATTATCATATTGAAAACAAGTTAGGAGTAGGGGAGTTGCAGAGGAAATTAAATTCATAGGGTTGTAGATCTAGTTCCAGCATTCTAGTGCCTAAACAGTTCCATCATAGAGGCAGCAAACTCTTAGATTCTGTCCTCATTCCTGGTCACACTACAGAGTCGCAGAAAAAGCTATTTATAGCAGGAGTTTCTCAAGGTTCTTAGCTCAGATGGTTTGTAGCCCTAACCAATTCCCCATCAAACATAAAGCGCTGTGCACCAGTTAAGCTAGGACGCTTACTGTTTAATGCTCTAACAGTAAGTACCCAAGCTTCCAGGAAAAGCAAGGAAGAGCTTCACTTTGATCTGACTGCCGTGAGCTATTTCTTAGAGCAGAAGTGCAGCTGCTGCTAAACCCCATGCAGGCTTCAGGTGGCTCTGCTCAGCAGTCATTAGTGGGAAAAGGATGGTGCCCTTTGCAGAATGAGTTGCAGTTCTGGAGTCAGCATCTTGTATTCACAGCTGTTAGGCAATCAACACAATTAGAGCTCACTGGCATTTTAAAAGCTCACCCAGAGCCATGGCAAACAGGCCAAGCCAATGGCTACTCCTTAGGACCTTTGCAAAGGGGCAAGTTGACATTTTTCAAGCTTCACTCAGGCCAGAAAGTCAAAAACAGTGGCTCTGAATTGTCCTGACAATGGAAGTAATAAGAGTTGTGTTTCTTTTCTTCTCCCCACCCCCCAACCCTTCAATAAGCTGTCTTCTTCCAGGGCTGTAAAGGCTGGAGTGCCCTAGGGCTCTGTCTTTAGGATCTATCCCCACACACTATCCCATGCTTTATGTACTATCCAGAGCTCTGCAAATGATGTCACCAGCTCCAATCACTCCCCTGAACTTCAGATATTATGTCCAACTGCCTACCTGACATCTCTACTTGGCTGTCCAATAAGCTTCTAAAACATCTAAAATCAGACTCATGATTTTCCAGCCCAAACCTGTTCCTTTCAGAATGTTTCAAATCAGTAGTGTCATCAAAATCCTTGAAATCATCCATGTCTCCTTTGTCTCATACCTTCAATCTACCAGCAAATCCTGTCCATTCCATCTAGCACGTATAGTCCTTTCTGCCTGCTCTCATTCCAATCTGCACTTCTGCACTTCTTAGCTGGACAACTTCAGGCTCTGTTCCCCGAACCCATCTCTCTGCTTTCCCTTTCCGCTATGCTGGCACCTCCAGCCCAGAGCTGATTTTCCATTTTGGAGTTACATTGTGGCTTTAAAAAGTAACAAGAGCATATAACCCTGCTCACGACCTTTCAATGACTTCCCATTATTCTTGGAATAAAGTCAAAATGCTTAGCAAGGTGAGAGGTCCTTCATATTCTGGCCCCTGGCTATGTCTCCAAGATAACCTACTAACGTTTTCCTCTTGACAGTCCTCAAACACTCTGAGAATAGTCGCTTCTCAGAGCATTTGCTTTTGCTGTGCCCTCTGACAGGACTGCTTTTCCCCCCACCAGATGGTTCGTTCCTTTACTTTGCTCATTTTTCTCTTTAAAGGCCACCACCTCAAAGAGGCGATTCTTAAGCACCCTCCATAATTCACCATCCTGTAAACCTGTGTATTCATATCCTACTGCTGCTGTATCCAATTACTAAGTCCACAAATTTAGTGGCTTGAAACAGAATAAATGTATTATTTTACATTTCTGGAGTTCAGAAATCCAAAATCAGTTTCACAGGACTAAAAGTGCCAGCAGGCCTGTATCCTTCTTTACGCTCTAAAAGAAAATATATCTCCTCTTTTCCAGCTTCTAGAGCAGCAGTTCCCAACCTTTTTGGCACCTAGGACTGATTTTGTGGAAGACAGTTTTTCCACAGATGGAGGCAGGATTGAGGGATGGGCATTTTGAATGCATTAGATTCTCATAAGGAGCACAGACCTAGATCCCTGCATATGCAGTTCACAATAGGGTTCAGGCTCCTATGAGAATCTGGTACTGCCACTGACCTGACAGGATACTGGGCTCAGGTGATAATGCTTGCTTGGCCATCACTTGCCATGCACCTCCACACACCTCCGGCCTGATTGCTAACAGGCCACAGACAGGTACTACTACATGCTGTAGGGACTGGGGACCGCTGTTCTAGAGGCCACCTGTGGGTTTTGTTGTGTTTGTTTTGGTTCATGTTCCTTTGTTCCATCTTCAAAGCCAGCAACCTAACATCTGTCCTTTTTGCTTCTATCCTGCGATCTTCTCTTTTCCTCTGTCTTTGACTTTTGTCCCTTCATCTTACAAGAACTCTTATAATTACATTGGGCCTGCCCAGATAATTCTTCATTATATTTGCAAAGTCTCTATTGCTATGTAAGGTAACATATTCACAGGTTCTGGGAATTGAAACATGGACATCTTCAGGCTGCCATTAATCTCTCTACCACAACCTGCCTTATTATTCTTTACAGCACTTGTTATTAATTCTTATTACATACGTCTTTATTATCTAGCTTCCCCACTGAGTTAGTGCACTTAATAACAGTACTGAAATATAGAGAACACTCAGTAAATTTTAAGTTGTTGTTAGAATATAAGCTCCTTGAGGGCATAGAATTTATTTCATTCACCATTGAATTTCCAGTATCTATCACAGTTCCTAGTAAACAGTAAGTGCTCAATTAATATCTGAAAGAAGTAATGAACTTCTTCGACATTTATCTGTAACAATGATACAAAGATACCCCAGTTTTTTTCACTTTAGTTTCTGAAGATCAATTTTCTCATTAGTGATTCATATATATATTATACTAATACATAAAAATTGCTTTCAAAAAACTTTCATGGCCGGGCGCGGTGGCTCACGCCTGTAATCCCAGCACTTTGGGAGGCCAAGGCGGGTGGATCACGAGGTCAAGAGATCGAGACCATCCCGGTCAACATGATGAAACCCGGTCTCTACTAAAAATACAAAAAATTAGCTGGGCACGGTGGCACGTGCCTGTAATCCCAACTACTCAGGAGGCTGAGGCAGGAGAATTGCCTGAACCCAGGAGGCGGAGGTTGCGGTGAGCCGAGATCACGCCATTGCACTCCAGCCTGGGTAACAAGAGTGAAACTCTGTCTTAAAAAAAAAAAAAAAAAAAAAAAAAAAAAACTTTCAGAAAGCTTCCTGAACATTGCTTTCTCTCCTTTGGCTGAAGCTTGGGTGTTTGATTCCAGAGCATTAAACAGTACAAGTCCTAGTTTAAAAGGCACTTTGTTGCTTTAAGTTTGGAAGGGATTTGACTAGATCTGGAAATACAGTCTCCATCCCTGGTTCTTAAAAATCCAAGTCTGAGTAGAACACCATAAAAAACATTCCGCTGTTGTTAACATTGTTTTCGAGAGGCCTTTAAGTATGTTCTGAAAACAAATACCCAAATTTCCAAAAGAAGGGCAGCAAATCCTGAGGTTATAGGCCAATGGGACAGACTCCAGAAGCCTGGGCCACCTTCTCAGAACCACAGATGGAGGCAGAAAAATTCACAGCCGATAGAGACATTCAGACCCACTGCAAAGAGGGCAACAGACAAGGAAGTCTAATTCCAGTCAGGACCAGCTGCTATGGATCTGAATTTTAACCAGTGGGTAATCCTATGGTAGTCCCTTTGATCTCCCTAAGTCTCTGCTGAATTAGAAGTTTGGAGTTTATGTGACAAATGAGTGAGGGCTTTTGCTATAAAAATTATCATCAGGCTGGGCGCAGTGGCTCACGCCTATAATCCCAGCACTTTGGGAGGCCGAGGCAGGTGGATCACGAGGTCAAGAGATTGAGACCATCCTGGTCAACAAGGTGAAACCCTGTCTCTACTAAAAATACAAAAATTAGCTGGGCATGGTGGCGCGCGCCTGTAGTCCCAGCTACTCGGGAGGCTGAGGCAGGAGAATTGCTTGAACCCAGGAGGCGGAGGTTGCGGTGAGCCGAGATTGCGCCATTGCACTCTAGCCTGGGTAACAAGAGCGAAACTCCGTCTCAAAAAAAAAAAAAACACAAAGACAAACAAACAAAAAAAATTATCATTAACATAGTTCTTTCTCAAACTCCAGTTTATAAAATTTTTTTTTTAGGAACTTCTCACTGCATGTGGAATAAATTCCAAACTTCTATTATGACCTATGTTGACCAATTCCTGCCCACCTGCTCAAACCCTCTCTCTTCTATCATTTTTCTTCTATTATCAGTATGTGTCCTACCACACTGGCCTTCATTCTACTCTTCAGATAAGCCAAGTTCATTCTCATTCAGGGCCTTTGCTGTTGCTGTCTACTCTTTTCACCATGGAACAGTTTTCACCATGATATAGCTTACATGGTGCTCAGGCCAATTTCACGTTACCTCAAAAGGTCTTCCCTGTCCAGCCATTCCGAAGTTAACACCTATTCAATATTATCTTTCTCATTGCACTTTATACTGTGTAAAAGTATGTAGTTGATTTATATGTTTACTTATTTCAGTCTACTCTCTCATATCAGATTGGTACCTCAATGAGTCCAGTGATTTAATCTGCTTATATGTGGCTCTACCTCTTGTGCCTAAAACAGTGCATTTATATAACAGATGCTCCATAAATGTGTTAAATGCATGAATGAGTAAACTTTTTAAATTGAATCGCTTTATACATTTCAAATATTATTTAACATATGTCTCATTGGTGAGAATGAAAGATTCATAACAGCAGATTGTATTTACTTTCTTATATCAACATATATTTTGAGTGAAGTGAGTTTTAGTTGTGTCCATCTCTCAATCACTTTTAATGCTAAATGGGCACATCATCAGTGTGTCAAGGGGACTGCTTCCCTCTCATGCTGAGTGGAAATTTTGTCAGAATGTTCCTGCTATTCTAGCTCCTGCTGCCCAAAAGGTAGAGGGCCATATGTCCCTACAACAATTACAGAAAAAAATAGAACAAATCCTAGAATCCCACCAAGTCAGAATATCCAATTTTCTGCACGTGCCAGTTTTCTGTACTCAGATGGAAAGTGTTAAAGGTGAACTGCTCAGCTGTATTCTAAGACGCATCTCACTCAGTGTGATCTCTAGCGTCTCAATCAGCAGTAACAAGAAGGAACACAGGCAGGAAGAGTAGGCCCTCACTTTTCCTTTCCTCAAGTTTTTAAAAAGCTCCTTTTTAGGTAGGTTCTAATACTCATAAACTTGGAGCAAAAAATTTGCAATGTATTTCCACCAAATAGGGAGCTTGAAATATTCCCGCAGTAACTGCTAGCAATGCTGTATTGTAGAATCTTAAATTAGATGTATCCAGGCACACAAATGAAATAGGCAGTTTAAGTCAGAAATCTATCCTCATTTTCTGTACTATATGTATATATAGTTTCTATGATAGTTGTGAAAAAGGCATTATGCTAAGTGGCAACATCCCTTCTCACTATTGAAAATAGCTCACTAATGTATACATCTAGAGACCCACAAAAATAAAAAATAAATTCAAAAAGGAAAGAAAATAGCTCACTCTCTTCAGCTTCTTACCCATACGCATCAAAAAATTTGGCACCAGACTTGCTGTCTTTGACTTTTGCTTCATTATTTGTCACCATTTGGGGGCACTTCAGTGCCTATGTCAACAACCTGTACAACTAACAGTGGTTTAAAAATAAGATTTTATTTCTGACATTAAAGGAGGTTCAGAGTCAGGCTGTTCCTGGATTGGTTCATCCCATACTGTGTCATTAGAAATCAAGAGCTTTGCAGCTTTGTACTTCACTATCACCAGGTAGCAACAAGGATTCTACTGTTGGCTTCAGGATGGCTACAGAAGTGCTAAGCATCATACCCTCTCTCAAAAAACGTCCAAAAGCAACAATGGAAGGGGCATTTGTAGGTTTTCCTTGGGCATTTCTTTTTCCTTAACCAGAGAAAAAAAAATTTTCAAAAATCCCACCCAGCAGACCTCCTCTTATATCCTGTTGATTAGAATTGGGCAATATGCCTGTGCTGTAGCTCCCAGAGACACTGGGAAAGGTGTTTTCAGCTTCCAGTTGGGAGGTGAGACCTACTAAAATGGAAAAAGAAGTTCTAGATGAATATTGATGAGGCAACTAACAGTGCACTATCTTCTTTTTTCCCCCCAGGCTGTATAATTCATCTGGATTTGTTAACCGGATAACAAAAAAAAGAGTCAAACTTATTGACTTAAAGCAGCAATGATTTGTTATTTCCTATAGTTCTGTGAGTTGGATGACATCAGCTAAGCAGTTCTGCTCTGTGAGGTATCAACTGAACGTAGTTGCATTTAACTGGAAGCTCAGCTGGGGCTGAAATAGCCAAGATGGCTTCATCTGCATGTCTTGCATCTCAGCTGGAGTGGCTGGAATAGGTAAAAATTAGCTGGGCCTATCTCCTTTCATGTGGTCCCTCATTGCAAGTAGTCTACCTGAGCTTTTAAAAAAATGACACTGAGTTTCAAGAGAGTAAAAGCAGAAGCTGTCATGCCTCTTAAGGCCCAGGTCTAGAACCAGAATAGCATTACTTTGCTTCTTGCTGTTAATCAAACAAGTCACAAGGGGAAATGGAAATAAAGCCCTTCAGTTGCTGGCAGATGAAACAGTCACATTAACTAGGAGAATGTATATATGTATAGAAAGAATTATTGGCAGCCATCTTTGCAGACAAGCTAACACAGTGGACCCTGTGAGGGTGTTTGTCAGTGGTTAACATCCCTCCTATTTGCCATATGTACTCATTTTCTTTCAGTATTCCCAAGTCTCATCCAATTATGATATCAAGTTCAAAATCAAGCATCTTATGGTGCTCCTCTTATTTGGAGAACCTAGGAACTAAAAACACATGTTATCTTCCCACACAAATACAACATACTGATGAGACAGGGAGAAGATAAGCATGATAAATGCTCCCATCAAAAAGGGAAAAATATAGAAAGGACATCACAATCACTGGCCCATAGCAGTTCTGAAATTCAGGAAGGCATGTGTTAACAGTTTCCCAGACCCTGGGAAAAAGAATGTTCCTATCTCACATCCAGATCTGCTCCCTGAGAGTGGTTCCCTAATTCATCACTCTCAGCAGCTCTTGGCTGCAGCCTCTGGGATTTTGGCTCTCCCCTTCATATTATTCTTCTTTTCACCAAGAAATGGCCCATGATTGCAGCCAAGTAGCTTTTTCAGCCTTCTTTTTATCCATAAAAAGTTGGAGGTACAGAGGCTTTTCATGTTAAACTTGTAAACCAAAAATAAAATTCTAAGCCTCCAACCATCTCAATGGACCCCTCCTCTCAGCCAAGGACATTCCAAAGTTACCCTGAAAAACTAGTTCATGCCACAATGGGAAAGGCGAGTCAGAAATGCCTCATTACACCCTCCACCCTTTTGGAATTCAGACATAGCTGACCAGCATTAACATCAACACAGAGACCTTAAGACTGGTAGAACAGACTTTTTAGGTCTAATAAGAAACCTTTACAATCTAGTCTCTCTGAAGCCTGCTACCTGAAGCTCCATCTGCACGATAAATTCCTTTCTATTAATTCCAGGTCTTTAGATAATAACTCAACCAATTGCCAATCAGAAAACCTCTGAATCTTCCTATGACCTGGAAGCCCCAACTTTCAGTAGTCCTTCTCTTCTGGACTGAACTAATATTCATTGGTTGATGTCCAATGTCTCCCTAAATGTATAAAACCAAGTTGTAGCCTGATCACCTTGGGCACATGTCATCAGGACCTTCTGAGGCTGTGTCACAGGCATGTCCTTAACACTGGAAAAATGAACTTCTAAATTGATTCAGATTTGTCACAGATACTTTTGGCTTACAAACTGTGTAAATGGACACAACTCCTTTAGAAACTTTTTGAGCTTTATGTAGTTCACTTATCTTACAGATATCATGTATGTGTGTGATATTGTGACATAATAAGAAATATATATTTTGATCTTCATCACTGGCTTCTGGACAGAGCTCCTAAAATCCTTGTAATTCCCAAGAGATGAAAGCAAAAGTTTAGTTTTTGTTGTTCTTGTCGTAGTTATAGTATTAGGCTTTTGTCACTAGCTGCTGAAACAACTCAGAGAGAAAAAGGAAAAAGGCGCATCTTTTGTTATTCAAAACAATCCCATTTCAACCACACCTGAGTTTATGTTAATGTGGTGACTTTCAGAAGTCCTCAATTTCATCTTCACTATGTCCAGGGTTTTCTCCATCTTAGTGTATAGAAATTAGCAAGCAACAACAAAATCAAAGCCTCTCTTGTATCAGGCAATTCTTGTGTGTGGCAGAAAACCCAACTCAAGCCAGCTTAAAATAATAAAACCTACTTAGAGGCATAGGGATGGCTTATGGAAAGACTTGATCCCACAGCTCAAATAATATAATGCAAAAAAAAACAATTTTCCTGTCTTTCTTCACTCTGCTTTCTATTGGGTGAGCATCATCCTCTGCTCCATGTCTTTCTATTCTGCTCGAATTCTCTCCTCCAAGTACCTAACTGCTACCACATTCCAGACCGCTAATCCACATACATATCACATTTGTCACAAGAAAGACACGTCTCTATAGATATTTCTTACATAAAAAAGGAAGTTTCTCTATTCCAGTAAAGTCTTCTTGCATAACATTTTGTCTTAATAAGTTATTATCTTTATCAGTTAGCAGAGGCAGAGTTATGATGTGGTTTTCAAACTTTTCCAGTGGCTTAAAACAACAAAGTTTTATTCCTTACTGATGTTCACCTGACTAAGGGTGGGCATGAAATGAAAAAGAAAGCAAGCATAAGAGGTGAAAGTACCAACTATCCCAAAACAAACAAACCAATAAAGATTAAAAACAAGATAGAACCCCAGATCTACATAAAACCCAAACTTCTAATTAAATACCTTCAGATGAAATGATCACTAACTTGTATTTAGAGCAATCAAAATAGACAAATAATCAGATGAAAGCCCCATGTAACTAAAATTGAAGTCTTAGCCTTTTAAGGTCACAAGAAGAGTTCTGGCTCAAGGCCCTAAAAAATGCAAAAATAGAGACAGAATTTTTAGAAATTATGGCACCTAAATTCATTTGGACTAGAATTATTTTTTTAAAAAAAATGTAATTTTAAATATAAAATTGTGTGTTTAATGAGTCTGTGAAATCAGGAAAATGCTACATTTGTTCTCTCAGAGGCTCTATTTTTTAATATATATGCTGCTCCACAAATCAAATAAATATGACATTTTCTTCACATGAAGAATAAATAATAGCTGATATTTGATACTTTATTATGAATTCAAAGATAAGACTTTTAAAAAATTGCCCATAGTTTATTGGCTAGGCCCATTCACACTTCACTAAATGTAGATGTCAGTTTAGGTCATTCACATGAATAATAAACAATACAACTTTTATATAATTCAGATGCTTATTAAATAGCTGTTTTTGTCAGCTTTTTCAATATCAAACCTTATATCAACTAAGTATACTGGCTGTTATATATTGTCTCATTAAAAGTTTAAGATGACATTTTCAGAAGAATTTAAATAAACTCTCCTATACTTATATATATTTAACATCAATTTGTTAGAAATTTTAGTATACCTATCAGTTTCCTAGGGCTGCCATAACAAATCACCACAGACTGGGTAGTTTAAAACAACAGAAATGTATTGTATTACAGTTCTAGAGACAAGAAGTTTAAAATCAAGGTGTCAACAGGACAGATTCTTTCTTAGGGATTCAGAGGGAGAAGCTGCGAATTCCTGTCTCTTTCCCAGCTTCTGATGTTTGCCCCAAATCCTTAGGGCCCCAGGCTTGTAGACACATCACTTCAATCTCTGCCTTTGCCTATGTATCTGTGTATCTGTGTTCTATCTTCTTATCAGGACATCAGTGATTGGATTTAGGGCCCACCCTAATCCAGCAGGAACTTGTATTAATTTACATTTTATATAATTCAGTCTGGACAGTATTTCAAATGAGGTCACATTTTGAGGTTCTGGATGGGCATAAATTTGAGAGAGAGGTAGGGAAGGGAAAGGGATACTATTCAGCCAAGTACAGCATACACTCACATACACCACACACACACATACATTCTATATCTATCTATCTATCTGTTTTCCCTTGACAATATGTTTTAATATAAATGCACCAGTAGTTAATTAGATGAAAATGAAACCTTGGGAAGCAAAATATCTCTTTGTTTAATATTTTTAATACACCAATCAGAGTCAAGGAATCATTAATTTATTTATCAAAAAATCTTTTGTTGATATTTTAAGATATCTAAACAAGTAGCCTTGCCTCTATTAAAAACTTATTCTAGTAAAGAAATATGAAAAATATCACTACTTAGATTTAGTTATAATTTATATGCATTTGTACTATCATTTATTATGTATTTAGTCACTGGCTGGAATAAAGATTATTCAGTTATCTATTAACAATGACAAGTGATGTTATCTCAAATAATTTTTTTTTTTGAGACAGGGTCTCACTTTGTCACCCAAACTGGATGGCGTGCAGTGGTGCAATCACATCTCACTGCAGCCTCAACCTCCCCAGGCTCAGGTGATCCTCCCACCTCAGCCTCCCAAGTAGCTGGGACTATAGGTGCATGCCATCACGCACCACTAATTTTTGTATTTTTTGTAGACACGAGGTTTCACCATGTTGCCCAGACTGGTCTTGAACTCCTAGCCTCAAGTTATCCACCCCCATCCGCCTCCCAAAAGTGCTGGGATTCCAGGTGTGAGCCACTGCACCCAGCCACAAAATCTTCTTTTTAGAACACTCTATTATCCTTTCTCTGCTTTGATGTTAACATTACTTAGTCACATACCTGCTATGAGTAAACAAGCACTACAATTGTTAGTGACACCAGTGGAAAGGGATTAACAGTTCTCTTAAGCATTGTAATACCCCTTCATTGACGTCACCAAAAGTGATGGTGATCTCTTAACTGACATCATTGAGAGTGAACACTAAAAAAATAGTATTGATGTGCTGAGTTTATACACTAAACACTTTAAAATAGAAATTATGAGCTAGAGTAATTTTACATAACACTAAAAATAGAATAACAACAATTGCTGAAAGAATAATGAACTGAAAGGAAAAAAATAACATGCATTGAAATACATGGTCGGAGAGATCCAAGATGGCTGATGATTAGCAGCTCGGGCACGTACCTCCCAGTGAAAGCGCAAAGAACGAGAGGACGCCACACTTTCAGACGAATATTTGTTGCTCACGGACCAGGAGATTCCCAGTGGAGGAGCCCCACGGGTTGCCAGGGCGACTCTTGTGGCCGGCGTGGTGGTTTTGCTGGTGCCTTAGCACGCCAGTTCTTGGTGCAGAGTCCGGAGATTCCCGGGCAGAAAAGCACCTTCAATCTTAACACCACCGTTTTGGCCGGCTCAGTGGATTGCTCAGATCTCGGCGCAGGGAATCAACAAGTTGGACGTCAGAGACCCAGTTAGAAAGCCGGTAATTATAAAGACGACAGACGGACAAATATATAATGAAGGGAAGAAACCAGCGTAAAAAGGTAGAGAATACTCAAAATCAGAATGCCTCTCCCTCTACAGGGGATCGCAATTCCTCATCAGTAACGGAACAAGGCTTAATAGATTACACGTGTGTTCCAATAACAGAAGCAGGTTTCAAAACGTGGGTGATAAGAAACTTCTGTGAATTAAAAGAACTTGTTCTAACCCAATGCAAAGAAACTAAGAACCTTGAAAAAAGGTTTGACGAACTGTTAACGAGAATGGACAATTTAGAGAAGAATATAAGTGAATTGATGGAGCTGAAAAACACAACACGAGAACTTTGCGAAGCATGCACAAGTTTAAACAGTCGAATTGATCAAGCAGAAGGAAGGATATCAGAAGTCGAGGACCAGCTCAGTGAAATGAAACGAGAAGACAAGAATGCAGAAAAAATGATGAAAAGGAATGAGCAAAGTCTCCAGGAAATATGGGACTATGTGAAAAGACCTAATTTACGTTTGATAGGTGTACCTGAATGTGATGAAGAGAATGAATCCAAGTTGGAAAATACTCTTCAGGATATCATTCAGGAAAATTTTCCCAACCTGGCAAGGCAGGGTCATATTCAACTCCAGGTAATACAGAGAACACCACAAAGATATTCTTCAAGAAGACCAACCCCAAGGCACATAATCGCCAGATTTATTAGGGTTGAAATGAAGGAGAAAATACTAAGGGCAGCCAGAGAGAAAGGTCAGGTTACCCATAAAGGGAAACCTATCAGACTTACAGCAGATCTCTCAGCAGAAACCCTACAAGCCAGAAAAGAGTGGGGACCAATATTTAACATCCTTAAAGAAAAGAACTTTCAACCCAGAATTTCCTATCCAACCAAACTAAGCTTTATGAGCGAAGGAAAAATTAAATCTTTCACGAACAAACAAGTACTTAGAGAGTTCACCACCACCAGGCCTGCTTTACAAGAGCTTCTGAAAGAAGCACTATACATATAAAGGAACAACCAATATCAGCCTTTCCAAAAATATATCAAAAAGCAAAGAACTTTAACACAATAAAAAATTTACATCAACTAATGGGCAAAACAGCCAGCTAGCATCAAACGCCGGTATTAAACCTATATATATTTTAATTGGATAAAAAGCCAAAACCCATCGGTATGCTGCATCCGGGCCCATCTTACATGCAACAATACACAAAGACTCAGAGAGAAGGAGGAAGATTTACCAATCAAACAGAGAGTAAAAATAAACTAATAAACAAAAAGCAGGAGATGCAATTCTCGCTTCTGATAAAGTAGACTTTAAAGCAACAAAGATCAAAAGAGGCGAGGAATGACATTACATAATGGCAAAAGGATCAATGTAACAAGAAGAGCTAACGATTCTATAGATCAACGAGATAGAAAATTAACAGGGATATTCAGAACTTGAACTCAGACCCGGAACAAGTAAACTTAATAAACATTTGTAGAACTCTCCACTTCAAATACACAAAACATATATTACCACCTCACACCTATTCCAAAGGTGACTATATAATTGGAAGTAAATCACTCCTCAGTAATCGCATAGCATTTCATAGGTTTAAATTAAATATTGGTTGGCTGTTTGTTTGTTATCTTCTTCCCTTATTCCTTCCTGACTACATCATTAAGTATAATTATCAGTATACAAGAGGTTTTCAATACCCATTACTAAATTGCATTCTAGCCTGGGCAAGAAAGCAATACTCCCATTCTCTCTCCCTCTTTCTTTTCCTTCTCCCTCCTCCCCATTCTCTCTCTCCCTTTCACTTCCTTTTTCCTCCTTCCTATTCTCTCTCAAAAAAAAAAAAAAAAAAAAAAGAAATACATGGTCTAGAAAGAGCCTATAATAGTTTTTCCTTTATTCCAATTCCAGGTTATATTTAACCAAGTGATATCAATAAAAAGAAACTATGGCTGACAACTCATGATTACCCATCCTTGAAAAGGAAGTGGAAGGAATTCGGTGCCATGCAATACAATAAGAAATTAGTTTCAATTGTTTTATTTTTATAGAATCAATGTTTATAACATTTGCTAGACTGAAAATAATCTGTGGTCCTCTCCATTCTGTACTGACTTGACTTATAGCATAGTGGTTAAGGCAAAGGTTTGGCATCACATTAGTGTTCTTCAATTCCCTTGGAAAGTTAATGTTTATTGAGGATCCTCTAGGTCTTCTAAGCAACAGAGGAATAGCAACAAACAGAAGAGACAACTTTGTCTCTGTTTCTGTGGTGCTTAGAAGATCTAGAGATAGATAGTTTAAAAAGAAACTAAACAAATAGTTTAAAAATAGGCTAAACAAATAAGTAGACAAGATAACATTTGATAGGTAAATGCTCTGGAAAGAGGGAGGGGCAATATAGTGATTTTGGTGGAGTTGAAGTCAGTTGCTATTTTAAATGGGAATCAGGAAAAGCTTCTTTGAAAAAATAGCATTGAAAAAAATCTGAATGAAGAAAGGAAGACAGAATGCAAATATCTAGGTATTTCAACTTCCTGAAGTGTCCCCATCTATAAATAAGGCAGGAGGCTGCTTTGATGATGCAATATGTAAGTGAATGAAAAGCACTTAGCACTGGCCTAATATGTGAAGCCACCTCTCTGGATGGCTATCCTTAGACATGAAAGTGTAAAGCAGGTTAGCTTTTGATCTTGTTAACAGAAAAGTCAGTTACCAAGTTACTTTATATATGCTAGATTGAACTTACTGTTTATTTCTCCATGTCATTTCAAAATTCGATCCATGTCTGAGAATTGTGGTTCTGTAGAGATGGTTATTGTCACTATCTATCTACCTCTAAATTAGCTGGGCAAATAACACAATAATGCTTAGATGGTCAAATCCACTTTTAATGTATCTGAAGATTTAATCCAGCATTAACATAATACTCTGCATTTTAAAATTAGCAATTTAACCAGAGTCCCCAGAGACTGTGGCCTTGTCTCATCAATGCCACTAGTTTGGCTGCACAGTTAATTCCATCAGAGCCATTGGACCAAGCTTTAGTGTGTGTGAAGAGAGTCCATGAGTCAATTGCCAGCACAGAATTCTTCCTGTCATAGGAAGGCAGATGATCTCAACTTTGAGCACATACAGTGCAGATTTCTAGTTGAATGGTTCTTGACAATAGTGTCCTCTGAAACATAGTGCCTGGCCGGGAGCCAATGATTATGCCACCATACAAATCACTGTGCATCTGACGCCAGAACGCCTCTTTGCAATGGTAACAACAAGAGTTTTCAGTCCTGGTGTTCCACAAGATGTTGCATTGGCTCTTTTATTCTTTATCAGACCCTGGAATTAAAGATTTTATTTAGATAATTTTCAGGAAGTAAGTGGTGTTAGAGGGAAAGAAAAAGATAAGTGAGGAGGTTTTTGTGTAGTTTAAGAGGGAGTTTTGCTATTTTACATTTCCCATTAGGAGAAAGTCAGCTAATATTTTGAAACCTAGTTTTATTAATTGCTTAATAGATATTTTCACTCTAAATTTCTTGTATAATTATAGAACTAAAACAGCTTGGTTCAAACTGTTAGCTAATGATCCATATATCATTTTAGTAATTGCTAGCTTCTTTGAGAAAATGCATTAATTTTGTGAGAGTGTAAGGATTTTCAAATGTAAAAACATAAGAGAGATTTTAAGATTAATAAATTAGAACATAAAATTTATTTCAAATGTTATTTTACTGTAATATATCATAAACCTAAAATTAAAACATTCTTATGAAAGATTATAAGATATTATAATCTTTCATAAGAATGTTTTAATTTTAGGTTTATAAGATATTATAATCTTTCATTTTAATTTGTATATAAGTGTTTTAAGGATTGAAAGTGAATAGATCATACTATATAGTTGCAATTGGTTATATAAAATACAATATGTTATACAAAGTAACCTATTCAATGGTAATTATACACCAGTTATTATATGTAGCAAAATTTCATCTTCAACTGTGAAATTTCACCCTGATTTTGCATACCAGCTTTTTCTAGAAATAACTATTCATAGGATTTTCACATGAAACAAATATACCTAAGCATCTTTTTGATAGGAATAGTTGTGGCTCAAGATGAAGAAACATATAGAATCCTAAGTATTATTCATGACAAGCATTAAACAGCAAAACTAAAAGAAATATTTTTTCCAGTGAAGCCAAACTTGCCAGTATTTTTTTTTTTTGGTTGGTTTTCATTTAGTAAAATATGTTCTTTTCTTACAAACTGGTTATAAGCATTAGCCAATTACAAAAACTGTAAGAATCTCTTTGAAATATGGGTAGCAATTCATAAAAGAAGAAGATAATTTAAAATGTTTCTTATGGTTTGAAAATGCCTTCCAAATATTCATTAAACATTTAAGTGAGTAAATTTGTAGAATATGTTTCTGACATTGGCACTGGTTCTGTGGTATTTCTCTGATCAGATGGAAGTGCTATGTGTTATGCAGAGTGCATGCAGTTCATTCATGCATAAACAATATCATTTTCATAAATTAAATCCTCCCCTGCAGAAGGAACATCTGTGCCTGCCTTTGAATAAAAGATGGTGGCATGTGAGTTACTCCTTGACTGACTGAAAGAATCCCTATGTTTTAGAATGAAGTTGTATTGGCAAAATGGAAAAAAAAAAAAAAATCAAACCTAACTTATAGTCTTCACTTCTACCTTACAAAAGAATGCAGTCTAGATTTCCCTTTTTGCTATTTTGAAAGCTGAAATTCTTGAAATGTCATTATTTTATTTCTTCTCTTCACTACAGTAACAGATTTTAGTTTGCATGAAGATGTCTAATTTTAGTTGCAGGTGAAATTGAGCTACTTAATAGATTAGATCAGGTCTAAATGCTCACTTCATGATCTCCTACGCTGATAGTATTCACGTATCATATCAGTATTATGTCTCTTAAAGTAAGAACAGTGAGAACAATCCAGGATATACAAAGCAACAGATTGATTCCAAAATAAAAACTCTGATTCACTTGAAATGAGATTGCTGCATTTTAGATAAAGTTGGGACTAACTTAAAAGTATTTCTGTCATGTGATGAAGGCTGATAGAAAACATGTTAAAATGATATATTTTAAATTGCTCTCAAACATTTTTTTAACATGGAAATATTCCTTACTGCTACTGTCACAGCTTGATGCAGCCTCATTGGCAATGTTATTAGTATGGCTAATTGTTCCTGTCCATTACATTACTCACATTTTTCTGGAGCAGCTTGCTAAATGAGGTCAGCTTTCTGGAACCCCTAAATCACCAATGAGAAGGAGATTAAAGGAACAAGCTTGGGAAGGGGGGTAGTCATCCAATGTGGCACCCGAATCAGAGTAGAAACAATGGAGTTACTAATGACAGTAATCAGAGCACCACAGTAGAGCCAGGGCACAAGTGCCAACATGATATTCCCTAGGAATCATGACTGTCAGTCAATACATCCAGAGGAAAAGGAATGCCAAACTCTTTTTTTTTGTTTTTGAAGTGGACTTAACAATAAACAGAATCATTGTAAGATTTTCCAGTGAGTTGTGTTCATGAAACAACGGAATAGTGCCCCAAAGAATGGGGGGAGAGGAATAATTACACCTTCCTAAAATACAGTACAAATAGCGTTCTCTTCAGTACAAATAATCCATTACGCTTTTTCATGGGAAAATGATGGAAATCATCAAAAGATGTTTGTAGAATAATTATAAAATGTCACTTCTCTTGGATTCTTTAAATTAATTAACCCATTTACCTTTGGTACTTTCTAAAGGTATATAAATTTCTCTGGGATTGTACTGGTTTGCAAGATAAACCTGTTCAGAAAAATGTACATATAACAGAACACCAAGAAAATGGTAATGTTTTTATATGTCTTAAATGTGTAGACAAACTAAGCTAGGATAATTGTTTATGTCTTATTTGTCAATAATTAACAAAATCGACCTTTTTTAAAAAAAGAAATAGAATAAATTTTTAAAAATATAAATAAAAAACTTAAAGGCTAAGCCACTTAAAACAAAGGAAAAACGCACTGTTTGTACCGTGTTCAATCTCATACTCCAAATGATGAACTATTAGTTAGGTCTTTTCATTATCTACAAAGAGCTGGTGACTCCCTATGCAAGACAGACAGATAAGACCATAAGCCAAGGTGAACTTTTTTCTTTTCTTTTATTCTACATATAGTGTTTAGTATTTTTTAACTCAGAAAAAAAGCAACTATTTTCCCCCAAAATAAAAACAAAATCCCTTTAAGAAGAAATGCAACAATTACTACTTTCAATACTACTTTATTGCAACTGGATGAATGTTTTCTAAATTGTGCATTACACCATAATATACATGATTACAAACAAAATTACAGTACAGGTCGATTCCAGTGGTACCAGCATCACATCTCAAACAGCACTTATTCTGGACTGCATTTTACATGCAATAGCTATTGTTCTAATTATGAATTAAATGGTTTGAATGTATTTAAGCTACTGTACTAATTGACTACAATAGATATAAATCCCAACATTAACAACCTGATTAGATTTAGGCTCAGATTTATTACATGAATATATGACAAACCACCATTTTTGTGACTACGTATAAAATCATGCATTTATAGTTTCTGGAAACATCAATAGCTTCAGATTCTCTGTAAAATCATGGAATGCAAAGGAGTAAAAGACTAAAAAGTAACAGTGCAAATTGTATGTGATAGTCAAGCAGCTTTTGATTTAAAGAAGGGTATGTTGGCATTTATAATATGTACATACAAGCTTGTGCAAGTAATGTGTTGAATTAATATGTTTTGATAGGGAATGCATCTCTTAATTTTTTATTCTCTTGAAAGTTATGATTCTGGTTTTTATTTTAGAGAGAGAGAACGATTTTAAAGTGAAATGAATTGCTCAAATTGTGCAATTTGTTTTTACAATTAGAGAGGAAAGAAGTGCTAAGGCAACACAATAACTTTCTAAGCACTTTTCTGCTGGTTTAAATTAGTTAAATTATTTTGTATAAATTAGATATAATTCTACTTTTCTGATATGTATAAAAATTGATGAAGCTGCATGGTTTTAAAATAGGAAATCCACATTATAAAAAGTCATTAAAAATTCTGTACAAAATCACAACAAAATAATTCAGCATGGGAAAGGTAACAAGTAGTAAAATGCTGGTTGAAAAATATATATTTATATATATTTTAATTGGCCCATTACTAGTTTAAAAATTGCATAGATCCTAATTATTGCTTGTGATTTTGTTATCCCGATCAGATAATTAATACGATCTGAATACAGCTACACCAAATTCGTGGTGCATTTTTTTTTTAACTTTACTGTATTACTTTTTTATAATAGAAGAGCTATAGAAAATAATACATAAGGTGAACAGGAACTTTGATCCCCTGTTTCTTCCAAAGGCAGTAATGACAATAAATACATATATCACTTGAAGCTTGGAGTATTTGCACTTTGCAGCAGTAGTACCCAAAGGGCTGCCTTTTGTAAACACGACAGTCACTGTAAGCACAGTGGGTTCGTTTCCCGGAAATGGTGACACTGGCGTGCCCCTAATCGTGAAAGATGGCATTGAGCTGGGCACTCATGACTCGCTCATGATGTGAATGGCTATCGAAGGGCATAATATTGTCTATGGGGATCTCGCAGCGAGGGGCAGCGGTGCCCGAGAAGATTGATCCGTGGCTTTGGGCCCCTGCCAGGGTCGCTGCAGGATAGTGCATGGTAAAGGCATAATTTTTCTCAAACTCGGCGGACGGTTCGTGTTTGAAAGAGAAGTTGCCATTGATGCTAAGCGGCGGGCTGAGGGGTCCGTCAAAGGAAGGGCTGGTGCAATCAGTCAGAGGGCTTTCAAAGAAGGGCTCCAGCGCTGCGCTGTAGGCGTGCGGCGGCGGCTTGACATGGAAGACATGGGAGCTGTCCATGGTACCGTAGGGCGGACTGGGCAGCCCAGGAGACTGGTAGGAGTAGGGGTGTACGGGGAAGGAAGCGCTGGCCGTCGGCAGGTGGGGGGGCATGTCCTGGTTCTGCTCAGGCAGAAAAGTCCGAGGATTGAGTTGCAGACAGCCCGCAACCAGGTTGGTGGTGGGTTGGGACAAGCCCTTGCAAAGCGTCTGAACGAAGGAGACCAGGTCTGGGCTTTTGCCTGAGCGCAGGATCTCTGACAGAGCCCAGATGTAGTTCTTGGCCAAGCGCAGAGTCTCAATTTTGGACAGCTTCTGCGTCTTAGAATAGCAGGGCACCACCTTTCGCAGGTTGTCCAGCGCCGCGTTCAGTCCGTGCATGCGGTTCCGCTCCCTGGCGTTAGCCTTCATGCGTCTCAGTTTAAAACGCTCCAGGCGAGCCTTGGTCATCTTCTTCTTTTTGGGGCCGCGTCTCTTGGGCTTTTGATCGTCATCCTCCTCTTCCTCTTCTTCTTCCTCTTCCAGGTCCTCGTCGTCGTCCTCCTCCTCTCCCCCATTCCTCAGTGAGTCCTCCTCTGCGTTCATGGCTTCAAGGTCGTCCTCCTTCTTGTCTGCCTCGTGCTCCTCGTCTTGAGAACTGAGACACTCGTCTGTCCAGCTTGGAGGACCTTGGGGCTGAGGCTCACCCATGAGCCCACTCTCGCTGTACGATTTGGTCATGTTTCTGTTTCCTACATTCAACAGGAGAGAGGCAAACAGAAAGAAAAGGAGAAAAAGCTATATTCAAAGCTAGATACGCCTTCAGCTTCCACCCACTAAACCTCTACAAATGCATGCGAAAAATACCTGCTCATTACAAAATGAATGCCTCTGAGAAAAAGTTAAATGTAGTGTTTTATAATGGCACGGGCGTGTGCCCCTCTGGTACGTAGGAGTGAGGACAGGACTTGGGGAGGGCAGTGAATATGTATATGTATACAACACTCACGCATATGTGTATGTATCCTAGTGATTAACTTAAATGTGTTTATGGTGGTTGCCCAACAGGATAATGTGTGTGGAAATGACTGTATATTTCAGCGACTTCATGTTTATCCAAATGTGTTCAAAGTTGCTCGCAACTCCACCAAAAAATGAGTTGAAAAAATCACACATTCTGCTTCCATTTCTGTTCTGGCTTCTAGGTACTTAGAGATTTAAGTTGAAGAGCCATTGCGTAATTTAATAACACTGGCAGCGAGCGATTTTTAAGAAGATTATACTTACGGATACTGAAGAGTAAATGCAGAAAGGAGGAAAAATAGTTTCCACCAAATTGTTTCACCATCAATGTAACATTTGGCAATAAAAGTAGACAGGATCCTCCATTCCACCTTTGCCATTCTTTTCTTGCCTTCCATCTCTGGCCTGCCGCTAAATTTCCACCTTGTACAAAAGCTATCGGTACAGGGCCAGGGCTGGGGGCACGCCGCAGAGCGCTCTCCCACGCGCCGGGGATCAGGTGCGGAAGGCTCCTCTCTAATAAACAGCCCATTGAAAGGGCCGCCCGTTCTTTATTGGGGCTTTTCAAAGTTCGCCTCAAACCTCCCTTTAAAAGATTTAGTAATTATAATGGTCAGCGATTGGCAACGGCGAAGTTGCCGCTTCTAATAAGGAAAATAAAAAGCCTTTAGTAAAACAACTGAATTTCTGGCTCCAGTAGTGGCTGCTGGGGACTTGGCCGCCTCTGGAGCGGTAACAGGTAGCAGAAGTGAGTCCCTCTCCCCTTCTCCACTTTCCCCCACTCTCAACTAAACTATCTCTGAATCTGATTTATTTTCCATGGTGTGAATACTCAAGGTATCCATGTCCCTTTCATTCACTGAAAACACAGATTGACACTCCCAATGTAGATAAAATACATGCACACTCTGTAGATAGATAACAGCTTTTTTTTCTTACTGCAAGAAGTGAGAAAGTGAAGTCATTATTGCTTTTGAGACTTTAAAATCAGCACTAGCAGCTAATCATGGTTACCGTGTATTCTTTTATCAAAAAAAAAATCCAAGAAGCTCCTATGCTATTCACAAAATAAACCTAAATTTTTAAATTTTAAATTAGAAAGACTGCAGGGGGTATCTGAGTGACATTACTCATTTGTGTGAGTAGTTATGGGCAATTATGGAGAGAGATGCTGGTCTCAACACATATACACACGCTTGCAAACGCACACATACAGAATATGTAGGTGCATCAGTCTTCAGTTACTGTTTCTATTCTATAGCAAAAAATGAAAGAATTGTAATTACCTTTGTTGTTAGTAGGTCCTGAGCGGTGATAGTCTCATAACCCTGGGGCCTCCGGACGCCGTGCCTTCTGCGTGGGCGAATTCCTCGTGTCCTGGCCGCGCGGGCGCTCAGGTTATATAGCCCAGTTAGTGATGCTAAGCGCGGGCGGGGCCGCGAGCTGAGCGGCTAGCAGGTCTCTGCGCCCGGCGCCTGCGCACGCGTCCAGGCTGTGCGCTCCTAGTTCTCCCCTCCTCCCTACTTCTCCCCACGCCTTGCTCTCCTCCCGCCCTCCTCCGACAACCGCTCCCCTCACCCTCCACCCCTACCCCCGCCCCTTCTCCTTCCTCCCCGGCATGCGCCATATGGTCTTCCCAGTCCAGCCAAGAGCCTAGAACCACGTGACCTGCCCATTTGTATGCCGCGGAGCGCTCCATTCCGGCCCCTTTGTGGCCAGAAGAAAGTGGCCCATCTGTCGCCAGTTAGAGACTCCGCGGACCTGTTTTTACCCGCAGGAGAGATTAACCCTTTCAGGCGGCAGAAGGGACCGGGGATGTGGGGGGAGGGGATTTGAAGGAAGGAAGGGAAAAGCTAATGTTGACTAGGTCTAGGTCAAAACGAGTGGCCTGCTTTCGCACCGGGAGTAGGACAGAGGTGAAAGAGCCAGAAGCGGGGAGACTGAGGCACGCAGTGAAGAGTCCTAGCTCCTTTCGATTCTTTGCCCTGGCACTGGCATTCAGAGCAGCATGACTCCCTGCCCTCTCTGAAAGGCCCATCCCTTGGCTTCTCCTTAGCAGATGCTTTGATCATTGGCGCCAAAGGGTGGCTTCTAATCTCCGTCGGCCCCTCTAAGCAAACATACACGCCATGTAAAAGCCGCTTCATCTGTAAACGCAGCGTTTAGATTAGTTCCCCAACCTCCCTAACCGGACGTCCGTCCCAGTTCCTTCCGTACAGAAAATGTGTACCTGCCATTCTATCCCTACCATACATGCAATCAATCCTTCGTGTCCAGACCCTCACCTACCACTGTCCCTCGAGACCTTCTCTCTATGTCAGTTCCCACCTCCATCCCCAGGATCTTGTCCTCAAAGCGAGCTAGTTCTCCAGAGGCCTTGGCTCCATTGGCCTTTGCGCTCTCTTGTGTGGGAGCTGGGGGCTTCTTTGACGCTTAGATTCTGCCCTCTAACCATAGCTACTGGGTTGCTGCAAAGGGCACCCTCACTTAGCTAGTCCAGGGACCCTTCCGGTTCCCTGGCCAGCCCTCTTTGCATGGCCTCGGCTCTCTAGTCCAAGCATTGACCACAAGTACGGTGGTGGACACCTCACCACAGCCGGACCTGCGCTCTTGCTCCCTTCAATCTCGAGTCTTTATAACACACTTGATTCAAACAAACCTTTTCAAAGAGAAGATGGAATGGGTGTGTGTTGAACCGGTCTTTCCGAGCTCTTTCTAGAAATGCCTTTAGCACAACCCCGGGAAAGATTAATGGCTGCAAACTCTTCCAGGGTTCAAAGCCTCTGATTTGAAGCTCCCACCTTGCAGGTCAAGCAAAGACTACAGAAATTCTCGATCAGTTCTGAAGGAGCCATTATATATTGTTGCCTAAATAGTCATTCTTTACTCTCTTCGAACAAGGATCTTCCAGAATAATACATTTTAAAAAGAAAGAAAGAAACTGGCCTGTCTGTTCATTCTTTCCCAGCTTTGCCTCTATTCCTTCCTTAACTGACTCCTTACCCCCTCTCAGACCTGAAGCCCTCTGCAATAAATACCTCTTACGTGAATTACTTATTTAAAGGCAGTTGCCCTAAACATCCCTCGAGTCTGCAAACAGTGTCAGTGTTGAGTGGCTGGAGTGGGGTGCATCTGGGAAAGTGTGGGGACGGAGGAGAGAGTGGAGGTGGAGGCGGTGGGTCCTAGCCAGATCGCTGGTGTCTGAAGGTGGCAGGTGCAGCCTTCCTTGCACAGTGTGAATCTAAAAAAGGAAGAAAGGAGTTGTGCCACCGAAGCGTGGCATGAATCGTTGTGAGGTTCCGGAGTTTTGCTTGCTTTTCTACGTTCACTTGGCTGACAAAGAGCATAGGAAAAGATAAAATAATTCACCCAGGAGCCTGGTCCCAGGATTTACCCCTGTACTGTCTGTATCTTCAGAGTTGGGCTAAAACTCGAGAGGCGTCGGAGTACTAGCCCTTAGAAGCTGGTTTACAGCCAGAGGTCCGAGGACATTTGCGGCAGGGCCAAGCTAAGTGCTGCGCCTCGCCCGGCAGCTGTCCGGACTGGCAGCGTACCGTGCTGCAGGCAAAAGGAACTTGTGCCTAGGCTCTCGTTTTTCCAACCTTGGGAAACTCCAGAGGATATCTGGAGACAGAGTGGGAGAACGGACTCCAGCTAACCCCGAGGTCAGGGGTGGCCTAGAGGTCTCTCTGCTAAATCCTTGTCCGTCACCCTCAGAAAGCAGAAACTATTCTAGTTTGCTACATCCCGTACAATACAGAAGAATTATGGCGGAGTCAGATGTTCCTGGGCCAGAGGGACGCCCGAGTGTTTTGCCAGACGTAGACTCAAATACATAAAGTGTGGGAATTACTAGTCTGTTTCCTCCCTCTCCCCTTGATAAATTCATCTCTAATCCCACTGAGCGTTGTTAGCTCAGGTCTAGGGATTTGTACAAAGGAAAGGCCACTCCAGGATGTTTCAGAGACCGGGCTGAGGTTGGGTCTCACGATGGCTGTTACTGGGCTTCCCAGCCTGCAGCGATCTCATGTGACCCTCCTTTGCGCGGAGAATTTCGACCCCGGGGCGCCGGCATCGCGACGCTCAGCCAGTGCCCACGGGGCTCCCGGGAGATGGGGGGGTAGTTAGGTCCTAAAAGGAGGAGCCCAGACAAGGCCTGGATTGAGTTGCATTTTGTTTGGGGTTGAAGCCGCGAGATATCGGGGCAAGAGAACAGAGTCAGCCGGACGCCGAGAGAGGACGGAGCTGAAGGTACGGCGTGGCTTAGCGCTGAGGACCTTCTCCGCGGCCTCGCCCCGCCTCCTTATTTTCTTCTCTTTGGACACGTTTGGACGGTTGCACACTTTCCCCCCTCCTGATTCCCTAAGTTTTTTCTCTCTCCCCTCGCTGCCCGTTAGCTGTACTCCCCCAGCTCCAGTCCCCACTGGGCGCTGCAGGCTACCCAGCGGCACGCGAACCGCACGCGCGGGCAACAAAAGCCGCTTTCATGACTCACTGCCCTCGAGCAATGCCCCAAATCTGCCGCCTCCCGGGTCCCCGCTCTGAGCGCGCCGAGCTGGCCGGGCGTCCCGGCCGTTACAGCGGCAGCCGGAGCGCCGGCGGGAAGGGGGGCGGGAGGAGGCGTGTGGCCGGGGGTGGGGAGAAGGGAGTGTGGCCTGGGCCGGGCGGAGGGGAAGGGGGAGGCGTGTGGAGGGATGGGGGTGGGGAAGGGATGGAGGCTAGTGGCCCGGACGTAGGGGGTGGGAAGCGTGTGGCTGGAGGCGAAAGCGGGAGGTGGGAGGTGGGAGGTGGGGGCGAAGCATTCACAGGGCCAAGATAAAGAGCAGGGCAGGGCCGGCGTCCGCGGCGGTGACCTGTTTCTCAGGGAAACAGATGCTGGGTCTTGCAAAGGGAGGTTTGCGTTCAATGAAAGGATCAAGTGTGGCCTGGGCGGCCCCGCAGACCTCGAGAGGTTCCCGCGTCCTCTCCCCGCCCTACCTAGGAGGGAGGTGTCCGCGCCTGGGCGCGTTCCAGGGGCGGGAGACGAGGGTGGGGGACGGGGTAACCGAGGGGCCCGCGAGACCGTGGGGCGCAGAGGCCGCAGGAGTCGAGGGCTGAGAGCTGCAGGTCCTACAGACGCCCGGTAGCTCAGAGGCTCCAGAGAGCTTCGAGGGGTGGGGGGTGGGAGGTGGGCGGTTGACGCGAGTTCGGACTAGACCGCTGACGCGGCGCCTCCGCCCCAGGGGAGGCAGTTGGGCTCCCGGGTCCTGGCCTGAGGCTGGAGCTGCCCAGGCTCGACAGGCAGGCAACCGGGGAGAGCCATGCGCAAGAGAGATGCTATTAAAATGCCTCGCCGTCGCCCCGAGCGCAAAACCCGTCCTCCCCAAATCTCCTGGGCTTGCGGCATAATCTTAATTAAGATAATTGATTCATATTGCACCTGCGAGAACGGAAAAAATTGATTTCAACCCCCAACCCTACAAATCGCTTAGAGCTATTGGATGGAGCACGATGCGACTGTGATTTGGGGAGTGATTTAGTGCCGGGCTTCCCCAGCTCCGCCTGCCTGGGCCTTTTTATTTATTATTTATGCCCTCCCAGTCCCGACGAGGCCTCGGTGGTTCCTTTCTCGGCTCCCACAGACCTTGGAAGGATTTGTCTCTGATTCCCCGTCGGGATTGAGGGGCTTTCCTTAAACCATCCAACACGCAGAACCAGCAATGTAAAATCAACGCAGTAGGACCATCTTGGCAGGTGTGGGTCACCGGCACAATTGCTCAAGGCCTCGTGCGTCCGATGCGCTGTGTGTGCAAGAGTGTTAGTGTGTGATTGCACTTGAATGTATGTGTGCGAATCCGTGTACGCCTATGAATGTGCAAGATTATGTGAATGTGTGTGCAAATCGTGTGTGCATATGAGTGTGTGGTTGGTAGTATGTATGTGAACATGACTGTGTGAAGATGTGTGTCAATAAATGTGAATGTGTATGTAAGTGTGTGTATAAGTGGGTGGGGTGAGACTGTCCGTGAGTGTATGTCCACGGGCGCACCTGCTCTCGGGTGAGGAGCGTGAGCAGAGGGCGCACACCTGTTTCCCAGGGATCGAGGAACAGCTTGCGGTTCAAAAGGGATCGCAGGGCCAGGGAACTGACAAGCACACGCTATTTGCCAATCTTTGCCTTAACAGAAAGAAGCAAGTAAACAAAAATCCTCGGTAGCTGTGTGTAGCTTCGGGAGTGGAGAGCCGTGACACACCGACGGCGCCGGAGCTTCCCAAGAACAATGGCTGCTGCAGGGGGTTGGGAGAGGAGACCGGGGCAAGTTCCTAAAGGCACGGGAGGAACGCCGGCAAACCAGGTTTTCAGCCCCAGGCAACTTGTAGAAGGAATGACTTCCTCAACTTATCAGCACCGTGGACAATTCCCACTCCACAGGCCCTGACGTTCGCCTACTAGATTCAGCAGAAATTCTTCCCTTCTTCCTTCCTCCTTTCCTCCCTCCCCTACTTTCTCCTTTTCTCCCTCTCCTTCTTTTACCTCTCCTTGCTATTCTCCCTCCCATTCTTCCTCCTTTCCTTCCTTTTCTCCCTCCCCTTCTTCCTTCTTTCCTTCCCTTCCTCCTTCCATTCTTCCCTGTTGGCTTTGTTTTAAAAACAAAAACAAAACAAAAAACCATTGGCCACCATGTCTGAACCAAAGAGTCCTGTAAGTCTACATCTAATTAGCCGCATATTCACAGTAAATTTTCTGGAAAACCTGATAGCCAGATTTAGGGGTAAGGAAAGAGCTTAATCTATAATTTGAGCTGTCTAGTCTGAAACAAAGACAGAAATCATATATTGAATAACGTTAAGAAATAGTCCTTATTCCAACATTTGTACTTATTTGCCACACAGCTTCAAAACCAAAATGAATTTCTTATTTACCGTCCACAGAATTTCTGTCCAATGAATTTCTTGTTTACTGTCCACAGAAATAATAAGAATATCTCTAAACATGATTTTTATTTTGCTTATGTTTTATGAAGTATAAATTTTATTGAAAATATAAATCTTTTTCACCATCATTTTATCAATGCTTCAGTTATTTCATATTGTAAACAATTTATGGTAAATGAATGAAAAAATAAGCCAACAGAAGTTAAATGGTATTACTCAGATTCAGTGAGCCACACAATTAGCTAAATCATGCCAGATTTAAAATATTACACATGGAGTACTCATAACTTATCCAAGATATACTGGAAAAGTCTAGTAAAGACATAATTGAGAAGAGAAAGCTCCTTTGGCAATTTAAAATCTGAGAAATATATACCACATCCCCCCCACACACACTTATTGATGTAATTTTCAAAATATCATTATTAGTAGTAAACAAAATCCTTATCAAGTATTATTCAGACTTCACTGTAATGAGAAATATAATCATTTTTGATTAAAGAATTCATCCCTAGAGTCTCACCTTCTTTAAATAAAATGTTTTCTTTCCTTTTTAACAAATGCATTTCACTTGAATTAAATATTGATAATTTGACCTTTTATGTCTTTAACTAATCAAAGGAGGAAAATTCCAAATGTAGATCTCGGAGTTTGGCCCTGGTGGGTCTTTCCGCTTGAGTAGGCACTGAGATTAAAGGAGGCAAACTTCCACTTTCACTGCTCTCTCCTTACACTAATTGCTTATGCAAAAAATGCAGATTTGTATTAATTAGTAACTCCACTGATTAGTTCTGTGGTATTTTCACATAATAAATCATGCTGCAGACATGAATTTTGGCACATCACCCAGTGGTGGCTCGGCTGCAATACGGGTTTCTTATTAAAATAAAATCTCTGGCTAAATCTACCTTTCGGATGCAGGTACCGTGAGCAGCCACCTGCTGGGAGCACCTGCCATGGGAAATTACTTTCACTCAGTGACAAGCCACTTTAGGGGCTCAAACAGAACAATTTGATTATGAGGTTAGGCTCTAATAATAAACAAATAAATAGTTAAACACATGCATACATATGTGACACAAATGTGCCTAAGCCTTAGGCACATTTTGTAGACAATGATGTCATAACAGATAATTTACTTGTAACAGGTCCAGATGTTTAAAAACAATTTCCCAATTTATCAATAAATACTTCAGTCTATTTTCCTCCTGTGACATCTTTGCTATTTTGTGAGATGGTCTGGTATTTTGAGACTCTCACATAACTCACACTCATTGACTTTACTCGCTCCCTAGGCAGGCAAGCTAGTTTTGGAAGGAAAAGGATGACAAAAGCATCAAGAAGAGGAATATGAATGCCAAGAGCCCTCCCAGAGGGAATTGCCCACCCTGCCATCCCAGCATCAGATGAGAAGCTGTGAGACCAGACACCCACAGTTGCCTGATGTGAGGCAAATTCTCACTTTCCCATTGTTCACTATACAAACTTTTATACAACTTCTTTCTCTTGAAATCATTTAATTTGATAAGGCAGTAACATGGTTCAAATTTCAGTTACACAGTGTATTGTGAGTAATTGCTTAAAGTATAAGCTTCACTGCTAGCTCTTTAGTCCATGAATCTCTGTGTAAATAACAGACATGTATCATGGTCAGTGACCAATCACATCAGTCGTTTCAAATTCTGTTAGTGATTGGTCACTTCCTATTTGTTATTTAGTTCGTGCACAGACAGTAAAGTCTTGGTTGGGTTGCCTCCTTCTCTCCTTGTATTAAGCTCATATGACGTTAAAGAAATCAGTAGTAGAGAAAAGTGACCAACAGCAATTAAAGTGCAGCAAATAAAGTAAAAGTGATAATGCTGAAAGTGAAATTGAATGTGATGGGATTTGAAAATGGAGACCGCAAAGTAAAGACAGGATGAGACCTAGCACTGCCTGAAGGTAGTGAACAAATGATGTTGAAGAAGTCAAATCATTCAAAAACAAGGTAATATAGCTTCAATATTGTTTACTTTAAATCGCACTCAGAACAGAAAGCTACTTAGGGTAGAACGGAGCATTTACTTTTACTTAGGATCGAAGAGTGTAATGAAAACAAAACCCCGATCAGCTTAACTGTCATGTAGGCCAAACACTGAAGTCAGGTGCTGCATTGAAAGGAAATAGTAATTATAAGGAGACTGAAGAGAAATATTTCACTGCCAGTGAAGGCAGATTTTAGTGTTTTAGAAACTGGCATGACTTCACAGTATTTGAATTGAATATTAATGGAATTTTAGGAGAAATAGCTGACTGTGGGAATGTTGACACCTCCTATTCAAAAGACTATGTTTGCAGCCACAGGAACTTCATGAAGGCAAATGTATAGACTTAAAAGAGGAAAGTGGTTGTGACAAAAATGATGAAGATATCCCAGAGGAAATAACAACAGTAAAGTAAAACAGGCCGGCCGTAGGAGGAAGATGGCGGTGGAGTCACGCGTTACCCAGGAGGAAATTAAGAAGGAGCCAGAGAAACCGACTGACCGCGAGAAGACTTGCCTTCTGCTTGCTGCAGAAATTCCCCACCAACAACGGCTGCCACCACCTCGCCACCACCGAATGGACGAGTTCTCCCGGGGAAACGTACCATCCAGCGAGTTGCAAATCTACACTTGGATGGATGCAACATTGAAATAACTGACAAGTTGAGTAAAAGAAGTCTACCCAGAAGCTAGAAAGAAGGGCACTCACTTCAATTTTGCAATTGTTTTTACAGATGTTAAAAGACCTGGCTATCGAGTTAAGGAGGTTGGCAGCACCATACCTGGCAGAGAGGGGACTGATGATTCCATGACCCTGCAGTTGCAGAAGTTCCAAATAGGAGATTACTTGGACATAGCAATTATCCCTCCAAATCGTTCACCACCTCCTTCAGGGCACACGAGGCCATATTAAATTCTATTTATTATCTTGCATTTATTTTTTGGTCAGTTATGTAAAATAAACTTACTCCTTTCCTCCCCTGATTCTTGCCATTAAGCCTTTAAATTCTAAACAAATTATAATGCATCATCTATTTAGGAATTAGATTTGGGTGTGCTGTTGTATGATTACCAATGGAAAGTTCAGCCGGGCACTGTGGCTCACGCCTGTAATCCCAGCTCTTAGGGAGGCAGAGGCGGGAGGATAGCTTGAGCCCAGGAGTTCGAGACCTGCCTGGGCAATATAGCGAGACCCCGTTAAAAAAAAAAAAAGAAAGAAAGTTCATATGTTTCAAGCCCTTTTATAAATACGAAGAAAAGAGCTCTAAGCACTCTGTAAAACTGTACTGTTAAATATATGTGTGTAATTTAAAAAAAAACCCTTCAAATGAAAGGAAATCTCAGAGATATTTTACAACATTGAAAGGGCAAAAGGTAAAATGTTGGAAGCTGATCCAAATTTATAAAGGAGTATAATAATTCACTAAGGCATAGAAAAAATGCTTGTCCAAACCACTTTCAATACACTTTTACAAAGAAATAAAACACTTGAATGCTTAATTATCTAATGTTTTAAATTTTCAGTATACTACATATTAGTTTTGTAATTTTTTAGTTTCCCAAAATAAGAGACTTTTAATATTTTAACAAAAAAATCTAAAGGTCTTGGACCAATTGTAATTTTCCCCATTAATTGTTAAGATCACTTTTCAGACTTTCAGCTTGTAAAGTCATTTTTAAATTTATTTATTTTTTTACAGAGTTTCACTCTGTCACTCAGGCTGGAGTGCAGTGGCATGGTCTCAGCTCACTGCAACTTCTGCCTCCCGGGAGCAAGCGATTCTCCCCCCTCAGCTCCCTGAGTAGCTGGGACTACAGGCACATGCCACCACGCCAGGCTAATTTTTGTATTTTTAGTAGAGACGGCGTTTTGCCATGTTGGCCAGGATGGTCTCGAACTCCTGACCTCAAATGGTCCTCTGCCACACCCTCCCAAAGTGCTGGGATTATAGGTGTGAGCCACCACATCTGGCTGTAAAGTCATTTTTTATGGTCCTGCCTGCACTACTATGCAGAGCAGGGACTGCCCGTATTCATTAGGATACAATTCAAACTGGTGTAAGAAAAGCAGGCACATCATTGGCTCACATATTTGAAATGTCTAGGGTTTGGTCTTGCTTCAGGCATGGCTGGATTCAGAACTGAAATGACATAAAAAGAACTCAATTGCCCTTCATCTCAAACCTATATACTAGACTCCTTCTCAGGCTCAATGTGATGGCCTCCAGTTGTTCTCATCCTTGTGGTGGCAAGATGGCAACAACTCTAATTTCATATTTTTCCTGGTTCTAGTCTAATACGATTGAGTGGAGTAGACTTTTATTTTTAAATCAATAACTCCTGCACACATCCTTAGACAGACATTTATTTTACTAGTTTAGGCTGCCAACCTTATACCCCAATCACTGTGGCCAGGTGTGTTTCATATTCTATCCTTGGGGCCAAATATGGGTGGAGTCCTATCCAAATCACACAAATTATTGGTGAAGAAATGTAAAATACTCAAAATAATTAAGGGGAATGTGCTGGCAGACAGACTATAAATATCCATGAACTACCCTTGGTGATCATCCACTCCTATACCTTTATCCTGCACATGAGAAAGGCTCGCAAGATCTGTCCAGAAATTATGAACTATGTTGCCAGTTGCCAGCAAGATGACTTCCCCTTGCATTCCCTATAAATACCTCAAAATCAACGTGTTTGAAGGCTAACCTTTTATATTCTCTACTCCCAACCCCAACCAAGTCTATGTGTCCTCTTTGTTTTCTATCTCAATGCATGTCATCATTATCCACATTAGTTGCTCACACTAGAAATCTGGAAAATAGCTTAACTCCTTACTCTCCCTCACCCAAGACTAAATTTAATCACCAATAAACTCTTGTTAATTGTACCCCTAATATTTTTAAACTCAACCTGTGTCTCTCCATTCATATTTCTCTTGTCTCATTTCAGCTACCATCTTTATCTTTGGCCTGCATCTCAGCAACAACCTTTTTAACTTGATGCCTAGCCATTGTTTTTGGTTTTTAAGTTTTGTTAAAATACACATGACATAAAATTTGCCATCTTAACCATTTTTAAATGTACAGTTCACTAATATTAAAAAACATTCACATTGTTGTGCAACCATCACCACCATTTATTTCCAGAACTCTTTTCATCTTGCAAAACTGAAACTCTCTACCAGTTAAACAATAATTCCCCTTTTCTCTTCTCCCTACCCTTGGCAACCACTATTCTACTTCGGCCTCTCTAATTTTTACTATTCTAGGTACCTCATATAAGTGGGACCAAGCAGTATTTGTCTTTCTGTGATTAGCTCATTTCGCTTAGCATGTATCAGGATTTCCTTCCTTTTTAAGGCTTGAATAATATCCTATTGTATGTATATATTATATTTTGCTTACCCATTCATCTATCTATAGATAACTTGGGTAGCTTTCATGTTTTAGCTATTGTAAATAACTCTGTTATGAACATACGTGTACACATATCTCTTTGATCCTTCTTTCAATTCTTCTGGGTATATAGCCAGAAGTGGAATTGCTGGATTATGTGGTAATTCTATTTTTAATTTTTTAAGGAAGTGCCATACAGTGACTGGACCATTTTATGTTATTAACAACAGTGCACAAGGGTTTTGGTTTCTTCACATCCTCACCCACCAATGTTTGTTCTGTTCTGTTTTTTTTAATTTTCTTTTTCTTTTCTTTTTTTTTGGATAGTAGCCATCTTATGGATGTGAGACACGGACATTGATTATCTTCTAAACTTTTTTCATACTGTAGCCAGAATGATCTTTAGTAAACATATCATGATCATGTAACTGAAGGTTTACATCCTTCAGTGGCTCCTCATTAACTTCAGGATAGTCTGACCTCCTTAACATGTTTCATAAAACTCATTCATGATTTTTTCCCTAACGTTTTTAGCCTTTTCAACTGATCCCTTTTCCACCTCTTTCCCTATAGCTCATCCTCCACTTACTATATACACATATACACCTTATGCATCAGTCACTCTGAAATTTGTTCAGGTCTGTGAAAATGCTCTACTTCCCCTCAACCCCAACACAATTCCTTCTGATAGATGCTGTTTCTCCCTCATCACCTGGCCAGCTCCTACTCATCCTTGAGGTCTCAAGATAGCATTTTCTCCAGGAAAATTTCCTTGATAAATTCCCTCAGCCAAGCTTCATTAGTACCCTTACTATGTGTTCCCACAGCACTCCATCCTTGCCCTAACACAGTACTCTGTGTCAGTCACACTCTATAATTGTCTGCTTATTTATCACCATTCCTCTAGTCCCATGCCAGCCTATGCAGCTCTTGGACAATAACTGTAAATAGTATGACTGAGGAACTGAATTCTGAACTTCAATTGTTACAAATTGTAAATTAACACTGATATCTGAATCAGTTATAGTAAAATTATAAAGTATGTTTGGAACAACTTGGACATGTGAGTCTACTTTTCAACTGTAAGTTTATGAGATCTAAATACAGATAAGAAGCATCTGAATTGAGATGTGCTGTAAGTATAAAATACATTGAATTTTGACGACTTAGTACAAAATAAAGAATGTAACTTTTTAGATAGGTTACCTGTTGAAATAATATTTTTGATATAGCAGTTACCATAAACTATTTAAATCAATCTTATTTGTAATTCAGCCACTTTTTAGTATAGCCACTAGAAATGCTTACATATGTGGTTTACCTTGTATTTCTATTAGACAGCACTGACCTAGACTATAAATTCTGTAGGGACAGGAATCATGGCTGCCTTATTTACTTATTTTTAAAACTTTTATAACATTCACCATGCATTGGGTGTTAATCTATGCATTACTTGGAATTGCAAGCATTAACTATTTTGATCCTTATAACAACCTTTTGAGCTAAGTAGTGTCATTATCCACATTATACATACAAAGAAATGTTTAGCTCAAGGTCAGGGAGTTGACCCTATGGAGTTAAACTGTAGAGGGGATAGAGAAATTATACTCCTAATAATTTTGTTGTATTGTTTCTTGTTTGTTCTCTTATTGTAGGTATCCAGAGAAACAATTACTACCCAACTTTTTTAATTAACAACAATCATCATTCAATTACTCTTTTAAAATTAATCAGTCTGTTCATTCCATAAGTATTAATTGAACTCTTAGTGCCAGGTACTTTGCTGGGTAATAAGGACTCTAAATTGAATGAAACAAATGCTTTACTTATAAAGAAACTCTTTCTGATGGTGGTGACAATCATATAACGAAATAATAATAACACAATATTATATACCCACGACAGCCTTGAGGAAAGGAACAGGAGGGAAAAAGTGAGAGAACATCTTGAACAATGAGTAGGAGTAAACTAAAAGTGGGTGAGTGGGAGGGGAGAGGTAGTTGAAGCAGGGGAGAAGGTGAGCAGAGCTAAGAAATAGCCTGGTGTTGGTCATAGAAGTGGTTTAAGGAAGTAAATAACAAGTTCATATTTACCTACATAAAAGGTCGGGTGAAGTTGGAAAAGAGATTGGTGGAAAGGAATTATCACTTAAACCAGAGAAACAATTAACAGTTTAATGCTGGCCGGGCGCGGTGGCTCATGCCTGTAATCCCAGCACTTTGGGAGGCCGAGGCGGGTGGATCACGAGGTCAAGAGATCGAGACCATCCTGGTCAACACGGTGAAACCCCGTCTCTACTAAAAATACAAAAAATTAGCTGGGCACGGTGGTGCGTGCCTGTAATCCCAGCTACTCAGGAGCCTGAGGCAGGAGAATTGCCTGAACCCAGGAGGCGGAGGTTGCGGTGAGCCGAGATCGTGCCATTGCACTCCAGCCTGGGTAACAAGAGCGAAACTCCGTCTCAAAAAAAAAAAAAGAAAAGAAAAAACAGTCTAATGCTGTAACTCTAAGCACAGATGATGGTAGTTTATATTAAGTGGGGGCAGTGGTGGAAATGGGCATATTTTCATGATGTTTAAAGGATAAGACCCAACTTGATATTTGGTTGGAAGGAAGGTGCAGGGGGGTGGGGATTTGTTGCAGATAGTTCAAGTTATTTAATCAATTTTGTATTTTCAATTTTTTCCTGCTAAAGGAACTCTGGCTTTCTGAGGAGCCAATGTGTCCATCTTGAGTAAATGGATCTTGATTGGAATAGCCCAATTACAACAATCCTGTTCCCTGTTTTCTCAGTCTCCCTTGTCCTGGGGTAGTCATTTGGCCTATTCTGACAAGTGAATTATAAAGAGAAGTCTGCTGGGAGGCTCTTCAGGGAAAGCTGTGTTTCCTTGTAAAAGAGACTCATAAGACTGCTTCTTTCTTTTGAACATAAAGGTGATGCAGTTCTGTCTCAATTCCATCAGGGAATACCACATAAATTGTAGAAATGTCGCTGGACATTTTTAGGTTATTGAATCAACACCACAGCAACCTACCTTGAACCTACTTATTATGTGAGAAAAAGAAAACAACATCATTTAAGCTACTGTAAATTGAGTTGTCTATAACTTGGAAGGTAGCATATGACTATTTGATATTGGGTTAAATGAGAGTAGTCAAGGGTTTTCTCTGGTTTGTGATTTAAGCAATTGGGTAAATGGTACAGGGAAGTCTGGGAGTGGAGCAAGGTTAATGGGAAATGTGTTGGACTAAAGACTGTTTATGTGAAGTTTGATGGTTGTGTGCATATCCAGGTGACAAGTGGACCATTTGATATACTTGCTGAAGTTTTGAAAGAGAGCTCTGGCCTGGAGATACAGATTTGGGAGACATGAGAATATTAGCGTCAATTCATCTACAGACAGAAAGATACAATAAAAGAAAAATCTATTGCATATAAAATCATACCTGTCAAGTACAAATATGCATGCAATTACCAGCCTCACCTCAAGATATATAGAGTTGGAATGTTATCTGCCTGCCTAATTTGAAGATAGGATACAATATCACTTGAATATAGACTAGAAGCATGTAAGAAAAGAAGGAAATCCAGTGGCAATATCTGGGCTTGGGTTCCTTAAAAGTAGACTCTGAGACAAAAATTCAGTTGAGAAATTATCCCAGCACATATAGGTAGGGGAGTGGAGAGAACCGATTTAGGAAAATTAAGGGTGTTAACAAAGGGTGTGTTATCAGGCAATTACTTCTTTGGGTAACTGGAGCTTTATACTGCTGGAGAAATCACAGAGCCATTATACAATATATGCCTTAGAGTTATTCCACCTGACTATGAGAGACCCGGCCTGTGTATAGACCAATTTCTGTCAGCCAGTACTGAAGGCTGCTCCTATGCACACAGGTGGAACAGGCTCTACAATGAGCTGCCGGTGCTGGCAGTTGAAAGTCTGCCTAGCATACACTGTAATGGTAAGGTCCAAAAATTATGGGTATTATTGACAGCATCTGAAATGGAGCATAATCAAAGCCAGGAAAGCCACGGGATGAAAATGGGGACATCAGAAAAAGGTAAGAAGAGCTGAAACAAAAAAGGAGACAGAAGCTAAGGAAATTTTCTGAGTTAAACAAAGGGTTTAGTGACTCAGAGTACTCCAGCCATCTTGGGTTCCAGCAGGAAAAGACCTAAGGAACACTATGCTATTAAACTGCAACTTTGGTGGCATTTGAAAAATAATTCCTGCCTTTACTACTAATTCTTAATTCTCAGTAGACTAAAAGTACATTTTCTCATCTTAAAAAAAAACTCAATGGCATAACAGTGTTTGTTTTTATAATATACACTCTATCCTTGAAATAAAGGAAGAAACACTAAAAAAACAAAAACAAAAAAAAAACAGTTCTTGAGAGAAAATGAAACAAAGAAACCAAAATCTCTGTCCACTGCTAAAATATTTTGCTCCATCTCATTTTTCTTCTTGTAGTTGTTTTGTAATTTTTTTTAATTTAACTTTTAAGTTCAGGTGTACATGGGCAGGTTTGTTACAGAAGTAATTTGTGCCATGGGGATTTATTGTTCAGATTATTTCATCACCCAGGAATTAAGCCTTGTATTGTTAGTCATTTTTCCTGATCCCATCACTCCTCCCACCCTCCACCCTCCACCCTCTCAGTGTATGTTGTTCCCTTCTTTGTGTCCATTTGTTCTCATCATTTAGCTCCCACTTATAGTGAGAACATGTGGTACTTCATTTTCTGTTTCTTTTTATGTTAGTTTGCTAAGGATAATGGCCTCCAGCTTCATCTCTGTTCCTGAAAAGGACATGATCTTGTTCTTTTTCATGTCTGCATAGTATTTCATAGTGTATGTATTGGCCTGTTTGACACTGCTATAAAGAAATGCCTGAGACTGCATAATTTATAAAGAAAAGAGGTTTAATTGACTCCATTCTGTATGGCTGGGGAGTCCTCAGGAAACTTACAATCGTGGCAAAATGGAAAGCAGGCACATCCTACATTGCAGCAGGCAAGAGAAGTGAAGTGAAAGCACAGGAAAAACTGCCACTTTTAAAACCATCAGATCTCATAAGACTCATTCACTATAATGAGAACAGTATATGGGGAAACGGCCCCCCTAATCCAATCACCTCTCATCAGGTTCCTCCCTTGACACACAGAGATTACAATTCAAGATCAGATTTGTGTGGGGACACAGTCAAACCATATCATTCTGCCACTGTCCTCTCCAAAATCTCATGTCTTCACATTTCAAAACACAATCATGACTTCTCAACAGTCCCCCAAATTCTTAACTCATTCTAGCATTAACTCAAAAGATCAAGTCCAAAGTCTCACCCAAGACAAGTCCCTTTCACCTATGAGCCTTAAAATCATAAGCAAGTTGGTTACTTCCAAGACATAATGAGTGCACAGGCATTGGGTAAATATTCCCACTCTAAATGGGAGAAATAGACCAAAATAAAGGGGCCACAGGTCCCATGTAAGTCAGAATCCCAGCCAGGCAGTCATTAAATCTTAGAGCTCCAAAATAATCTCCTTTGGCCCCATGTCTCACATCCAGGGTACTCTGATGCAAATGCAAAAGGTGGGCTCCCAAGGCCTTCAGCAGCTCCCTCACGGGCTGGTGTTGAGTGTCTGCAGCTTTTCCAGGTGCAAGGTATCAGCTGTCAGTGGATCTATTTTTCTGGGGACTGGAGGATAGTGGTCCTTGCCTCATAGCTCCACTAGGCAGTACCCCAGTGGGAATTCTGTGTGATGGGTCCAACCCCACATTTCCCTTCCACATTGCCCTATCAGAGTTTCTCCTTGAAGACTCCACCTCTGCAGCAGACATAGGCCTGGATATCCCGGTGTTTCTGTGTGTCCTCTGAAATCTACGTAGAGTTTCCCAAAGCTCAGTTCTTGTCTTTTGTGCAACTGCAGGCCCAACACCATGTGGAAGCTTCCAAGGCTTGGGGCTTGCACCCTCTGAAGCAATGGCCCAGCTGTACCTTGACTCCTTTTAGCCACAGCCAGACTTGGAGCAGCTGGGACGCAGGGCACCAAGCCCTGAGACTGCACAGGGCAGTGGGGTCCTGGGCCTGGACCACAAAACCATTTTTCCCTCCTAGGCATTGGGCCTGTGATGGGAGAGGCTGCTGCAAAGGTCTCTGACATGCCCTGGAGACATTTTACCATTGTCTTGGATATTATAATAACATTTGGCTCCTTGTTACTTATGTAAATTTCAGAGCCAGCTTGAATTTCTCTCCAGAAAGTGAGTTTTTCTTTTCTATCACATAGTCAGGCTGCAAATTTTCCAAGCCTTTATCCTCTGGTTTCATTTTAAATATAAGTTTCAATTTCAAACCATTTCTTTGTGAATGCATAAAACTGAAGACTTTCAGAATCAACCAGGCCACCTCTTTAATGTTTTGCTGCTTAGAAATTTTTTCTACCAGATACCCTAAATCATCTCTCTCAAGTTCAAAGTTCCACAGATCTCTAGAGAAGGGGCAAAATGCCACCAGTCTCTTTGCTAAAGTATAGCAAGAGGCACCTTTGCTATGGTTTCCAACAAGTTCCTCATCTCCATCTGAGACCACCTCAGCCTGGTCTTCATTGTCCATATCACTATTAGCATTTTGGTCAAAGACATTCAAAAAGTCTCTAGGAAGTTCAATTTTTCCCACATCTTACTGTCTTCCCCTGAACACTCCAAATTGTTCCAACTTTTGCTTGTTACCCAGTTCCAAAGCTGCTTCCATAGTTTTGGGTATCTTTATGGCAGTATCCCACTCTGCTGGTACCAATTCTCTGGATTAGTTTATGTTCGCACAGCTACAAAAAAATGCCTCATAGTGGATAATTTATAAAGAAAAGAGGTTTAATTGACTCACAGTTTTGCTTGGCTGAGGAGGCCTCAGAAAACTTACAGCCATGGTGAAAGGGGATTTCTGTCTTTAGGTTTATGAGGAATCGCCACACTCTCTTCCACAATGGCTGAACTAATTTACACTCCCACTGACAGTGTATAAACGTTCCCTTTTCTCCACAATCCTCGCCAGCATCTGTTATTTTTTGACTTTTTAGTAGTAGCCATTCTGACTGTTGTGAGACAGTATCTCATTGTGGTTTTGATTTGTATTTCCCTAATGATAGTGATGTTGAGCTTTTTTTCTTATGTTTGTTGGCCACATGTATGTCTTCTTTTTGAAAAGTGTTTGTTCATGTCCTTTGCCCACTTTTTATTGGGGTTGTTTGTCTTTGAAACAAACAAACAAAGATACAACATACCAGAATCTTTGGGACACAGCTCAGGCAATGTTAGGAGGGAAATTTATAGCACTAAATGTCCACGTCAAAAAGTTAGAAAGGTCTCAATTTAACAACCTAACATTACAATTAAAAGAATTAGAGAACCAAGAGCAAACAATCTCAAAGCTAGCAAAAGACAGGAAATGACCAAAATCAGAGCTGAACTGAAGAAGATTGAGACACAAAAGAACATTGAAAAGAGTAATAAATCCAAAAGCTGTTTTTCAAAAATATTAATAAAATAGATGGACTGCTAGCTAGACTAATAAAGAAGAAAAGAGAGAAGATCCAAATAAATACAATCAGAGACAAGAAGGGTGGTATTACCACTGACAACACAAAAATACAAATAACCATCAGAGAATATTATGAACACTTCTATGCACATAAACTAGAAAATCTAGAAGAAATAAATACATTCATGGACACATACACCCTCCCAAGACCAAACCAGGAAAAAATTGCTCCATCTATTTTAGTGTAAGAAAAATTCTCAATACAAATTCTTTTGAGATTTTGGAAGATAAAATGAAAGTACTCCAATTTTTGTGATAATTTGTTAGTGAGTGACTTATTTTAGGTCCAACGTATTGATGAGCTAGAATTTTTTTATGACATTTCTATGCCAGAAAATGCTGTTAAATTCTTGAAAGAGCTAGTATATTGTGATGTGAATTATATGGAACTGAAGGAGGGCCACATTTGTAATCAGAGATGAAAATATGTTGCTAGTAGTCTTATTTTCTCCTTCCCTCCCTTCTTTCCTTCTTCCTTCCTTCCTTCCTTCATTTTTCTTTTTTTTGATGGAGTCTCGCTCTGTCACCCAGGCTAGAGTGCAGTGGCACAATCTCAGCTCACTACAGCCTCTACCTCCCGAGTTCAAGCAATTCTTCTGCCTCAGCCTCCCGAGTACCGGGGACTACAAGTACACACCACCACACCTGGCTAATTTTTGTATTTTTAGCAGAGAGAGGGTTTCACCATGTTGGCCAGGATGGTCTTGATCTCCTGACCTCATGGTCTGCCTGCCTTGGTCTACCAAAGCTGAGATTACAGGTGTGAGGCATCACCATCACACTTGGCAGGCAGTCTTATGTTCACAGTTTGCTTGTGGAGTTTGTTTTTAATAACTGGATAACCTATATGCAGTCATACTTCTCATTGAGTTTGAAATTTTGCCATGTAGGAATCCAAAAGAGGCTTATGCTAAAGGATGACAGACGTGCCCTGATGATTTAGAATACATCAGACTCAAATGACCTAGTATTTGATAAGCTGTCTATCCCCAAGATCATGCTTTCCTGCTGACATTTCAGAGGCTTCCCATGAATGCAGGTAAACCTGACCATTACAAAAGAACTGAAAGTTGGTTGATCCATGAATACTTTCTTTGAGGGATAATATATTATGTTATATCTGGCTATAAAAGTTGAAGAAATTTAATTGGCTATTCTGAAACATCTCACACATTTCTCGTGATAGCTTATATGGCAGGGTGATGTTTGAAACACCATTGTAGGATAACATGGTGGTGGTCCTGGCTTTGATCTAGAGCCTGATGTGTGCAGAACACATTGTAAACACCTTACAGAAAGACTTCTTTTTTAATGGGAAAATCTTAGTTCCTCGTAGCCCAACGCCCTGCATGCTGAGTACACACAACTTATTTTGGACAGAGAAAATACAAAATCTCCTAGTGCATTCGCTCTGAATAACTTTTCCCAAATGGTGATGATAACATAGCAAAATCATGTACAAGTTAAGTAACTGTGATAAACAGCTTCTAAAAAGTTGTGATTCAAGTAAGAACATTGGAATATTCATTGTTTCCAAGCAGAAATTGTCATAATTGAATGAATCATTGAGCCATATCTATTATAAATCTCTCCTTTTCCTGCTTTAATAAAAAAGCCTAAACCAAAATGCAATAAAATAAATGTAAGTACAAACATCAGATGGCTAGCTTAGGCAGAGTCAGGAAATATAAGGCTTAAGTTCAGTACCTTACTTGTCCTGTTTTGACACCTCCAAATGTGTCCTTAAGGGAATGAAAAATTTGTTTTGAAAATATCTGCCATACGGCCTATCTGTTCCTCCTCCTGCTCTCCCAAATGATGCTGATTCAAGCCTCCTTTTAAAACAAAGCTAATATTCAAAGTTTTAACTACTCACTTGGGATTAAGGACTAATTTACATTCCAGTTCAAACAGAAAGAGAAGACTTGTCTGGAGGTGGGGGTGGATTGTGGTGGTGGGGGGTGTTGCCTGTAATCCCAGTATTTTGGAAGGCCAAGGTAAGAAGATTGCTTAAGGCCAGGAGTTTGAGAGCAGCCTGGGCAACATAAAGAAACCTCATCTCTACACAAAATTTAAAAATTAACTGGGCATGGTGGTGCTCACCTGTGGTCCCAGCTACTTGTGAGGCTGAGGTGGGAGGATCACTTGAGCCCAGGAGTTCAACTGCAGTGAGCTATGAATATGCCACTGCACTCTAGCCTGGGCAACAGAGTGAAACCTTGTATCTCAAAACAAAACAAAAAACCCCAAAAAGATACAATTAATACAGAGAGAATAGAGCGGCAAGAAAAACATTTTTGCAATTCACTTTGAACATAAATCCTGGCTATAAGTATTATATTTGAAGAGGAGAAAAAAGAGAATCCATCACTGCAGTGCTTCAGTTTGTTTTTTCCCCCAGACACAAATTTAATTTCAGAAGCTTTCCTAACCTAGAACCTACTTTCCACATTCTATCTGAGCCCAACTCTCACTCTCTCTGAATCTCCTCATATGTAATCTATGTATACTCCTATACTATACCTCCAGGCAACAATTTTACATTATAATAGGGGCCTTCTGGAAATAATGCATTTTACCAAAGGAGCCATTCAAATGGTGGGATTTCAGGGTAGCATAACAGGCCACAGAAAGATACATTTGGAAAAGCAGGTCTTTTCAAATCTTATACGTGTTCTACCCAGGCCTACACCAGTGTTCTTAGAACAGTGCTTCCTAAGGTATGTGTTGCAAAATCTTAGTACTTGCAATTGCTTGTATAGGAAAATGAATTTGCATGATCAAGTAAAATGCTTGGTGCCATGCTATCCCCTTGGAGGGTCACAAGGACAAAGTAAAGGTTATAAGAGATCCTGTAGTAACTGTTAGGGTTAGGGAATTTACACTTCCAAACTAACAAGACAGTCCGTCACCTTTTCATGGATGCTGGCAGAAGACATGAGATTCCTGGGTCAGAAATAAAGAACATGACGATGGCACAGCATGTAGCATGAGCATCATGCTTACCTTGATTCTCCTTGCCTTCTGAGACCCTTAGTTACATAATTTCATTCATCCTCTGGCCACCTTTTTCTACCTTTCTTCTGAACCTTGATCATGCCTCCACTCGTCCATCCTGATCTCTTCCAATTATGAAGAATTCTTCTGGAAGTCATTCTTTGTGTTTCCACCTCTCTCTTTTCCCTCCATTTTTTCAGGCCTGGATGCTATTTTAATTAAATTACCATGTAGGCTTTCATTTTCTTATCTGTTGAACTCACTCCAGCAATATGCAATTGATGGTTGCTGTTCTCCTGTTTCTTTCCTCAAACTTTATCTTTTTTTATTGATACATAATATTTGTACATATTTGTGGGGTGCAGGTGATATTTTGACGAATGCATACAATGGTATAATGACTAAATCAGGGTAACTGAGATATCCATCACCTGTAACATTTATCTTTTCTGTATGTTGGGAACATTCCAATTCTTTTCCTTTATTTTAAATTACATGATAAGTATGGCTCAAACTTTATCTTGATCATTTACAGCCTAATTTTTGCCCATATCTTCATCATTGTTAGAATGTCTCTAAACAGCAGCCTTTTCAATCTCCTTTTAAAATTGTAACCCCATGACCTTATTTTTTTGTTAAGTCTTGCATTATTTCGTAAAGATGAAGAGGTACAAGCTGGTCTTTCAAATCTTGTACTTAATGCTCCTAATCAAACATAGCGTTAGATATTCCTTTTAACTTTAATTAACTAAGATATTTATCTTCTATCAAAAATTTAAATTTTGGTATATAAAGATTCTTACTTTTACTTTTATGTTTATTTTGTATTATAAATTATTGTTCTCAGTTCTCCTGTAACAATATTTCACCTATTCAATAAAACTGTGTTTAACTGCAGTTGCAATATATTTCTTTGAAATTAAGGGTGGTAAACATCTGTTTGCTTATCTTACAACTCTGAAAATGGAAGCTGAAGCAAACATTCATGATAAATCATTTGCCATGAATCGGTCTTAAATATGGTAAGACTGAGTGTTGTTTTCCCTTAGATCATTGCAGGGTGTTGGAATTTTTCAAAATAACTACATACCTATATTACAGTCATTTAACCTGATTCTTCTTTGCCATTTCCTGGTTAGGAAATTGGGCTACATCTAAATGCATAGCTGATTTGGCTTTAGAAATCTCACATTTCTACACAAATAAGCTGGGCATACAGCCAGACAAACACATTTCTTTCAGTATAGGAGGTGACCCAGTGACTTGAGGGAATCAGAGTTTCTCTGAGTATCTCATTAAATAACAGAAAGATAAGGGACCCTTGGAACTATTCAGGTGGAGACATTTTTAAATAAGATTGGCAGCTCTGGTGTCATGCCACATATTCAGTTAGTCTTCAGGAAATTTATTATATGGAAGCAGCTAAAACTTACAGGGCCTCAGTTAATTACTTCTTTTACATTTTTGTGGGAAGTTTTATTTTTAGTTCTGATTTGTCCACCTACCACCACTCTCCAAAAAACATACTTGTTCTAGAAATAGGAAACTCAAGTAATAAGAGAGAGGGAAGACTTTCCATGTGAAAATAAAATTTTCCCCTACCCCTCATAAACTAGAATGATTTAGTACCAAGAAAGATGAAAAGAATGAGTCCATGAAATTATGAGGACAGAGCTAGGATGGATAATTCCACTGATTACTTTGTGCTACTCCAGGTGCACAGATCAAAGAGACAAAAATACCTGCTCTCATGGAGCATATACTTTGGTGGAGGGAGACAGACAATAAACCATGAAAGTGTATTGATATGGTTTAGCTCCATGTCCCCACCCAAATCTCATCTTGAATTGTACTCCCATAATTCTCATGTTCTGTGGGAGGGATATGGTAGTAGATAATTTGAATCATGGGGTGGGTTCTCCCATACTCTTCTTATGATAGTGAATAAGTCTCATAAGATCTGATGGTTTATCAGGGGTTTCTCCTTTTGCATCTTCCTCATTTTCTCTTCCCGCTGCCATGTAAGAAAGTGTCTTTCACCTTCCACCATGATTCTGAGACCTCTCCAGCCATGTGAGAGGCCTCACTATAAGTCCAATTTCTTTTTCTTCCCAGTCTTGGATATGTCTTTATCAGCAGCATGAAAATGAACTAATACAGTCAATTGGTACCAGTAGAGTGGGGCATTGCTGAAAGATACCAAAAAAAGTGGAAGCAACTTTGGAACTGGGTATTGGGCAGAGTTTGGAGGACTCAAGAAGACAGAAAAATGTGGAAAATTTGGAAACTCCTAGAGACTTGTTGAATGGTCTTGACAAAAATGCTGATGGTGATATGGACAATAAGGTCCAGGCTGAGGTGATCTCAGATGAAGATGAGGAACTTGTTGGGAGACAAGTATGCAGAGGTGACTTGTATGGAGCAAAGGTGACTCTTGTTATGTTTTAGCAAAGAGGCTGGCAGCATCTTACCACTGCCCTAGAGATTTGTGAAACTTTGAACTTGAGAGAGATGATTTATGGTATCTGGTAGAAGAAATTTCTAAGCATCAAAGCATTCAAAAGGTGACTTGGGGCTGGGTGCAGTGGTTCACGCTTGTAATTCCAGAACTTTGGGAGGCTAAGGCAGGCAGATCACCTAAGGTCAGGAGTTTGAGACCAGCCTGGCCAACATGGTGAAAGCCCATCTCTACTAAAAATAAAAAAATTAGCCGAGTGTGGTGGCAGGCACCTGTCATCTCATCTACTCAGGAGGCTGAGGTAGGAGAATAGCTTGAATCTGGGAGGTGGAGGTTGCAGTGAGCCGAGATTACGCCATTGCACTGCAGCCTGGGCAACAAGAGAGAAACTTCATCTAAAAAAAAAAACGTGATTTGGGTGCTGTTAAAAGCATTCCTTTCCATTTTAAAAGGGAAACAGCATAAAAGTGCAAGAAATTTGCAGCCTGAAGATGCAGTACAAAAGAAAAACTCTTTTTTTGAGGAAAAATTCAAGCTGGCTACAGCAATTTGCATAAGTAACAAGGAACTGAATGTTAATCCCCAAGACAATAGGGAAAATCTCTCCACAGTATGTCAGAGGTCTTCACAACAGCCCCTCCCATCACAGACCTAGAAGCCTAAGAGGAGCAAATGGTTTTCTGGGCTGGGCCCAAGGTCCCTGTGCTGTGTGTAGCCTAGGAACTTGGTGCCTTGCATCCCAGCTACTCCAACTGTGGCTAAAAGGGGCCAAGGTACAGCTTGACTCATGGTTTCAGAGGGCACAAGACTCAAATTTTGGCAGCTTCCATGTGGTGCTGAGCCTGTGGGTACACTGAAGTCAATAACTGAGGTTTGGGAACCTCCACCTAGATTTCAGAATATGTATGGAAATGCCTGGATGCCCAGGCAAAAGTTCACTGCAGAGGTGGTGCCCTCATGGAGAACCTCTGCTAGGGCAGTACAGAAAGAAAATGTGGAGTTGGAGCCCCCACACAGAGTCCCTACTGGGGCACTGCCTAATGGAGCTGTGAGAAGTGGTCCTCAGTCCTCCAGACCCCAGAATGGTAGATCCATCAACAGCTTACACCATGTGCCTGGAAAGGCCACAGACACACTCAGTGCTAGCCTGTGAAAGCAGCCAGTAGGAAGGCTGTGCCCTGCAAAGCCACAGAAGCAGAGCTGCCCAAGACTATGGGAACCTACCTCTTGTGTCAGCATGACCTGGATGTGACGCATGGAGTCAAAGGAAACCATTTTAGCACTTTAGAATTTGACTGCCCCGCTGGATTTCAGGCTTGCATGGGCCTATAACCCCTTTGTTTTGCCCAGTTTGTCCCATTTGGAATGGCTATGTTTACCCAATACCTGTACCCCGTTGTATCTAGGAAGTAACTTGCTTGCTTTTGATTTTACAGGCTCATAGTTAGAAGGGACTTGTCTTGTCTCAGATGAGACTTTGGACTGTGGACTTTGGGTTAATGCCGAAATGAGGTAAGACTTTGGGGACTGTTGGGAAGGCACGATGGGTTTTGAAATGTGAGGACATGAGATTTGGAGGGGCCAGGGGTGGGATGATATGTTTTAGCTCTGTGTCCCCACCCAAATCTCATCTGGACTTGTACTCCCATAATTCCCAAGTGCTGTGGGAAGGGAGGGACCCAGTGAGAGAAGATAATTTGAATCCTGGGGACAGTTTCCCCCATACCGTTCTTGTGGTAGTGAATAAGTCTCATGAAATCTGATGGTTTATCAGGGGTTTCCACTTTTGCATTTTCCTTATTTTCTCTTGACACGGCCATGTAAGAAGTGTCTTTCACCCCCCACCATGATTCTGAGGCCTCCCCAGCCATGTGGAACTGTAAGTCCAATTAAACCTCTTTTTCTTCCCAGTTCCAGTATGCCTTTATCAGCAGCATGAAAATGGACTAATGCATGTATTAAGTGTAATAAGAGCTAAGGAGAAAAATAAAGCAGGGAGAGGGATAGAAACATTGGCAGTGGGTAGGGGGAATAGATTAGAATGGTTAGAAAATACTCCACACTGCAGGGCACGGTGGCTCACGCCTATAATCCCAGCACTTTGGGAGGCCAAGGCAGGTGGATCACGAGGTCAAGAGATCAAGACCATCCTGGTCAACATGGTGAAACCCTGTCTCTACTAAAAATACAAAAATTAGCTGGGCGTGGTGGCGCGTGCCTGTAGTCCCAGCTACTCGGGAGGCTGGGGCAGGAGAATCGCTTGAACCCAGGAGGCGGAGGTTGCAGTGAGCTGAGATTGCACCATTGCACTCCAGCCTGGGTAACAAGAGTGAAACTCCATCTCAAAAAAAAAAAAAAGAAAGAAAATACTCCACACTGAATGTGGCATTTGAATAAAAATTTGAAGCAGGTAAGGGAGAGATCCACACAGAAATCTTGGGGAAGTGCATTTTAGGTAGAAGGAATAGCATGTGCAAAGGCCTTGTGGCAGGATCATGTCTGGCAGTTAGAGAAGCAACAAAGAGGCCAAGCTAGAGGAACCAAGTTAGAAGAACAAGCAAGGAGGTTGAAGCAAAGAAATAAGAGTCTCAGCTGACGAAGTCAGAAAGGCAAGGTGATGGAGGCAGATGATATAAGGCTGGTATGGTTTGGCTGTGTCCCCACTGAAATCTCATCTTGAATTACAGCTCCCATAATTCCTCCGTGTCATCAGAGGGTCCCTGTTGGAGATAATTGAATCATGGGGGCAGGTCTTTCCCATGCTGTTCTAGTGATAGTGAGTAAGTGTCACGAGATCTGATGGTTTTATAAAGTGGAATTCCCTTGCACATGTTCCCTTGCCTGCCGCCACATCGGATATGCCTTTACTCCTCCTTTGCCTTCTGCCAAGATTGTGAGGCCTCCCCAGACGTGAAACTGTGAGTCCATTAAACCTCTTTTTCTTTATAAATTTCCCGGTCTCTGGTATGTCTTTATTAGCACCATGAGAATGGACTAATACAAAGGCCTTATAGGACATTGTAAGAATGTGTGTAAGAACATCGTCCCTACCTTCAAAGAGTTTATAATAGAGGAGAAAATAAATAATTATGATAAGATGAGATGCCTATTAAAATTAGGAAAGTACATGATGCTGTGGAATAATAAGAGTGGTGAGTCCTAATGTGCTCTAGGGAACTACTTCTATTAAGAAATAATGTTCTCACCGAGATCTGCAGCATGAACCAGAGTTAGATAGATGGAGGTGTGGTGGCTGGGCCTATGGAAGAGGAATAAATTGCAGCTGCTGCTGGAGCACAAGCAGGATCAGGAAGAATAAACAGTCCAGATGCGAACATACTAGGAACTGGAAAGCTTATGACCGAGGTTAAAGAACAAGTGAAATAGTGTTGTAAGATGAAGCTAGAGGAGTGGGGAACAGCTAGATTCCCAAAAAGCCTTATAAGCTACAAAAGAGTGTGGATTTTACTTGAAAGCACTAGGGAGCCTTAGAAGATTGTAAAGGGATGGGGGTGGATTACATGATCAGGTCTATCTTTCTGAAAGGTCACTCTAGATGGAGCAAGCTGTGTTAAAGGGGAAACAGTTAACCCACTAGTGCAGTACTGCAGGGAGGAGGTAATGGGGCTTTTGGACTTTACTGGTAGCACTGGGAATGGAGAGACATGGACACACTTGAGACATTGATGGTTTAGAATAGATAGGACTAGGTGATTGGTATGTGAAGTTGCTGGTTCGGAAGGTTAAAATAGAAGGATCAAAGACGTCATTCAAGTTTCTGGCTTGGACCACTTGATGTATGGCTGCTGCCATTGACTATGAATAGGGAACAAAGGGTATTAGAGACGGAATTTGGCTTTCAGAAAATGCCACTGATCTGACTCAAAATAGCATTGACTGTATTTTTTTTCTGTAATTCCTTCCCTTAACTGAAAATTTAGAGATAATTGAATCAGATTGTTTCTTGGGTGACTTAGTTTTATATTTATACTTAACACAGTAATATCATTTCAAGGTGGTATTTCCTACAGATCTTTCCAGAAGTCTGTGCATCTGTTCCTTAGGCCGTGGTTTCAGAAATCACCCAATGATACAGGTAGAAAATATAGCTAAGCACGTGGCGCCATCTTCAGGACAGCTTGTTAAAAGCGTATAAACCAACCAGACGAAAGGCAAGTTTCTCACAACACACTGCTCTATATCCTGCGAGACTGACTCCATCTTGTTTGGTAAAAAGAAGCCGAAAAAAATGTTCCCACCAACTCCAATTGTGTGACTAAATCCTTTGTCTTCATAAGAACTGTAGTTTATCACAGGATATAGGAAAGGTGGCAGCAGAATTTTCTTCAAAAGCTTTCCAATTTGAAAGTGTGAGCTGGAAAATGAGCTTTTTGGGAACAAACAAGAAACTGAGGCACCATCGCTTCAGGTTTTCTGCCTTAGTACTGAGATTCTCTGGCGAATTTCCCATTTTATTTATTTATTTATGAGATGGAGTCTCTCTCTGTCACCCAGGTTGGAGTGCAGTGGCATGATCTCTGCTCATTGCAACTTCCACCTCCCGAGTTCAAGCAATTCTCCTGCCTCAGCCTCCCGAGTGCCTGGGATTTACAGTCACATGTCACCATGCCCAGCTAGTTTTTTGTATTTTTAGTAGAGATGGTGTTTCACTGTGTTGGCCAGGCCAGTCGAACGCCTGACCTCAGGTGATCCACCCGCCTCAGCCTCCCAAAGTGCTAGGATTACAGGCGTGAGCCACCATGTCCAGCCCAGATTTGCCCATTTTTAGATATATGTTTGTTCTGTTCACTACTAGGTGCTTCCTTAAATATATGGCATAGTAGAATTTAACTTACAAGAATTCACAATGCTTTACAAATGCATGAATAGAAAAAGTAGAGGGGGAAACATTTGTCAGATTTTGTACCCAAGTTGTTGGTTCAGGAAATGCAGTCTTATAGATTTATACAGCCTCCACTTTAAAAATAAAAGGTTGTTAATAAGAAATCAATAGTATACCCATAGCTAACCACATAAGAAAGACAAACAGAGGTTACTAGATGACTTCTATTTTTCAAATCCTCTCAGCTTTTAATTATTCCATTTGAATAAGCTCCACCTTTTCTTTATACAGAATTGGGCTATAAAGACACACACACGTGTCTGTCATAGTATCTCTGCCACCTTCTGTGCTGGATGTGGTGTTTAACCTACTCTGAGCATTTGGCATGGCCTTGCTGAATTACTGGGAGATAAACTGCTTGGCTTTTACGTGGAGGCAAGTGTTTTCTACCAACTTGCAGCACTCACTGATAAATGGGCTTTCTTTCTAAAGTTTTTCTCATTAGAATGTACATCTTGGGTTGAGGAATCTTAAATCCCAGAGTTCCTTTCAATCCTGAAAGAGGTAACATGTTAATCTAAATTCCATTTCTATATTAATTGATGCCCTGGCCACCCCATCAGGGATGGGTTTGGGTTTATTAGAGTCTGAATTGGACTTATGATAGGTGGGCAGAAGGAGGGTTTATATAGAAGGTATACTATCTCATAGTAATTACATGTTTACAATAGACCAGGTGCTTTACAAGGGTTATTTCATGTAATCCTCATAACAACCTATGGACACTTTTTAAAGGAATGAGTGTTTTTAGTATCTTTATTTTACAGATCAAGAAAATAAAAACAGAGAATTTGAAATAATTTGCTCAAGGTCTCACACTCTCCTTTTAAGTAAAGTTATGGAAATCAATCCTAACTCAGGCATTCTTCCTCTAAAGCCAACAAGCTTGATTGAAACCTCATACTGCCTCTTAAATGGAAAATATCCTTATGGCACAGATCTGAAATAAAGCCCCAGTCAAGAATCAAGCCAATAATTCAGGTAGAAGATTCAAAGAGCAAAAGATTTGGAACTGAGGGCAGAGGGCCAAACCTGGAAGGATCCTCTGGGGTGTAGAAGTTCTTTCTGATGGTTCCGGAGTCTCGGAACTGCTTGGGCCACATGTGACAACACAGGTCCTTGAGACTTCAGAGAGCGAATCTGGGAGAGGTTGGCACTGCCAGAGATGAGCCCGGAGGAATCCAGGAATTTTCCATTGTCCTCTTTACAATTGTTTTTAGGATCAAACCTAGAGATAAAGAGCCATGGTCTCTGAAAAGAATGTTGACAACACACACAACAGTGAGCAGAAGCAGAAATAAATAACACACTTCATTCTGTTCAGTCAGGCAGAGGTGAGTGCACAGAGCACGGTGCTGCAATTCTCCCCTGAAGTAGGAGTAGCTGAGACCAGCTAAGAGGCCCTCAGATAAGTCAATGGGATGACCAGCACATGGGTGGCACCAGCAACAGGGACAAGCTCAGGGCTTAGAGCCTGAAACCCTGGTTCCAGGCTGAACACTGTCACTGACTGTATGCCTCTGGGCAATTATTTAAATTATTTGATCTTTAATTTACTCAGCTGAAAAATAGCTATAATAGCTCCCAAATAGGGTTTTTGGTATATCAGAGAAATCACATGTGTGAAACACTGTAAGCTTTAATACTCACTGAGGGTCTTGCATGTGCTACAAACTAGGAATAGAAAATTAAGAAACAGTTCTTGCTCTGAAAAAGTTTGCAACCTAATGATATACACTGGAAATGCTAGTTCTCTTTCTTCTTGTAAGCCCCTCCCCTTTCTAATTCTCCCCCATTCCCTCAATTTGAATTTTGTCTTGGTTTAGGTTTTCTCAAAAGTAGACCCTTAGGCAAGGATTTGCACACAAGGGGTTTATTTGGAGATGCAAATAAACAGATGAGGTGGGAACAAGTGACATAAGAAAGGCAAGATCCCCAATATAGGGTGCACTATTAAGTCGACTACCGTGACAAGCCACTCTGGAAAATGCTGCAAAACGCACAACTCAAAGGTTTTCTACTTAAGGCAGTGGGGAGCTAGAGTGCTTTACACCAACTTCCATTCATCACTAGTGGAAGGCTAGCTTTACTGGGTGTAAATTCCCAGGCACTCTTGGCTTGCCAGGTGTATGGGCAGAGTGTCTCACAGCAGCTTCTGAAAAAGGCCTTGGCTAAAGAAATAGAAATACTGGCCGTTGGAAAGTGGCTGGTGCACACTGAAGTCAAAAGAACCAGGGACTGGGCAGGGTGCTGACAGCAGCTGCAAAGGTTGGCCCATTCGTCTGAGGGTGCCTGGGTGGGCTCCCTCTCTCACTAGAATCCAAGGCAAAACCAGGAGAGAATAATTTTTCAACACCACTGTAGGGGCAGGAAATAAAAAGTTGTACAGATTGGTGGTTCCTAAAGGTATGCTAATGCTATCTAGTGGCAACTTTGACCCATGAATCATTGCACTTTTCAGAAATTAGGCAGAGCTGTAGGTCAGTAGAACTATCGTTCACTGGTAAACTTTCTGTGATAATAGAAATATTCTATAGCTTCACTGTACAGTACAGTAGCCACGAGTCACAAGTAGCTACTGAGCCCATGAATGTGGTAGGTGTGATTGAGAAACTGCATTTTTACTTTTATCTAATTTCAATTAATTTAAATCACATCTGGCTAGTGGCTACCATATTAGACAATACAGCTTTAGAATATTTAAAACTGTGTTTCATTATTTACAAGTCATCTTCATTTTTAAATTAAAGGATAGAGGTAAATAAGTTATATTACTGAGTGTTAAAATCAATATTAAGCTGATTTTGTTTGTTTGTTTGTTTTTGAGATGGAGTCTCACTCTGTTGCCCAGACTGAAGTACAACTTCCGTTCAATCACGGTTCACTGCAGCCTTGACCACCTGGTCTCCAGTGATCCTTCCACCTAAGCCTCCTGAGTAGCTGGGACCACAGGTGGGCATCACCATGCCTGTCAAACTTTAGAAATTTGACTACTAAAATTTTTATCATAGTTTTATGACAAATGTAGATAAGATTTCATATTTATTCCCATGTCCTAGAAGTTTCTATTAGAATAGTAATATTTGGTTGTGACCCCAGCTCAATTTCCATTTAATGTTGTTAAAAGCAGCTTAAGGCTGGGTGTGGTGGCTCCATGCCTATAATCCCAGCACTTTGGGAGGTCAATGCCAGGGGATCACTTGAGCCCAGGAGTTCAAGACCAGCCTGGGCAACATAGTGAGACCTCGTCTCTACAAATGATAATAATTTTTTAAAAATGAGCCAGACATGCTGTTATTGTTTGCAAAGTCCTATTTATACAGTAGTATTTCTTTCTTTATTAGTCATTTAACTTTTCAAAAGCTGTGCTGGCATTTTTACTAGGAATATTATCATTTTTGTTAGCACATTAATTATAAAGTTCATATGTTTTGAGTGGAATTGCAGAGTGACTTAATCCTGATACTATTTTGCCCATAACCCCTATTGTTTTTAGTGTATAATCTTGTAGACTTGAGTTCATTTCTCTTTTTTAAGAAATACATTTGTTGCATTAAGGCAAAAAACCTATACATCGATTTTTCAATTGAATGAGAAGATAGTAACAATAACAAAAAAAAACATTAAGGAGGTCTACACTTCAGATTGTTTTTAGAATGATAACCTACATTTGAAAGTGAACAATGTTCCAAATTATATGCTTTGTTTATGTTATTGATTTTGGTAAGTCAATTAGATATGATGGTAATTTCCCAATTATCTCACTGGTCACATATAAGTCCTGGGATGCCAGAAATGACAGTGAAGTTGGTTATTGATTATCTTCTAAACTCCTAGACAAAAGATAAATGAAGGCCTAGATATTGGCTGAATACTTAGGCCGAAGACAAAGTTCCATGTCTCTATTAGACAGGAATAAATGCACACTGAGCTACATAAATTTTATTCATATATAAAATTTAAGTATATTTGTATACATACATAGGTTTTTTTTTTTTTTTTTTTTGAGATTTTGGTACTTTTTTTACATGTTCTTTTCAGGTCCTAAAAAGCCTGAAGAATGGCTGGGCGCAGTGGCTCATGCCTGTAATCCCAGCACTTTGGCAGGCTGAGGTGGGTGGATCATGAGGTCAGAAGTTTGAGATCAGCCTGACCAACATGGTGAAACCCCATCCCTACTTAAAATACAAAACTTAGCTGGGCATGGTGGCGGGTACCTGTAATCCCAGCTACTCAGGAGGCGGAGGCAGGAGAATCGCTTGAACCCAGGAGGCAGAGGTTGCAGTGAGCCAAGATTGTGCCTTTGCACTGCAGCCTGGGTGACAGAGCGAGACTCCATCTCAAAAAAAAAAAAAAAAAAAATAGCCTGAAGAGTATAACACACTTATCCCCCATGTAGGGGGCTTCCTTTTTTGGCCAAATATAATGCTGTTTTTTTAGAATATATGTAGAAAAAGCATCCACAAATGGCACGTTCATACTCAGGAGATTGAGTGCTTGTATCTCAGATAAAAAAGTTTGCTACCAAGTGGTATTGATATTCTGGGAGAAGTTGTTTCCTAGGTGTGTGTTTGTAGGGAGGAAGTATAAAGATCAATTCGTATGTACCCAACTGTTTAGTGCCCTTAAAAAATTTGTCTTTTGGAGAAAACTACAATAATATTAACATCCCTTAAAAGGCATGTGCATTAATTTTATTTATATACTATTAACTGCCAGCCATCAAATTTAGGGCTTCACACTGCCAGTATAACTCAGGAATGTGGCCCAGTGACAAACAGCAGAGGCCAAGATGTATTCAGAGCTTCATGCAAAATGTTCTCTGGGTCAGAATCCATCATTCCAGGTGCCATTTTGAGACCAAATGCCTGGAGATTGTGCTTTGAGACATTGTATCAGCTAGAAATGCAGACTCTGGGTTCAAAGTTAAGTTAGGTCACTTCTCTGCTGTGTGAACTTGGTAACTTAGTATCTTTGTCTCAATTTTCTCTTTTTTGAAAGTATAATAAAATGATTCCAATTATATTGGGTTGCTGAGAGGATTAAATGAAATAAATATAAAGTAATTAGCATAATGCCTGGCATATTATAAATGCTTGATACATGCTAGCCTTCATGATGATGTTTTCTGAGTGTTTTTTCCAAGTTATAAGTAAAATTATAACTGTGAAATAGTTAGCATTGCGAAGAGGCTCCCAGCTGAAAAGGCATAGAATGCTATCACCACTGGAGTCAGAATAAAGGTAATCAGTCAACTGAAAAGGCAAACTGATCACCAGCATTGATCAATTACTTAGAAGCAGAGCATCTGATCCTATGAACAAAAGGATGTTCCATTATAACCAAACAAAAATTCCTGTCAAAGAGAACATGGGACTAATGCAACTAATGGCTTAGGCTAATACCTAGTATCCAACTGGATACTGCCAGTGACATTTGGTCTAGCTCATGAACAAGGATTTTAATATATTCTTTTTTTCGTAACTATATATTTCCTGTATACAGTCAGGTGATATACCTTAAAAGGACATACTGTCTATGACCACATGTTGAGGAGCTAGGGAGGGTATGAGTACAAGTGTAGGCTCTGGCTTCAGATTTTCCACCTCTTTCATGGACCAGACATATCATTTTGGCAAATTGCTAAAGACTCTGAGTCTTGGTTTTCTCATCTGTGCAATGGGGGTAATAATGATTCCTGCTGCACAGATTTATTATGACTACTATATAACTTAATTGACATCAAATATATGGTGCCTTCAGCATAATTAATCAATAAATACTAGCTATTAATAGTTGTAAATTATTATTATTTTTAAGCATTTAAAAATAATCCACCATTTTACAGATATTTAAATATCACCTATATCCAGAGTTCCTGCTATGCATGTTAGGTCATATGTTTGAAAAAGAGCGGAAATGGCAGTTAAGAAGGAAGCAAGGAGCAAGTTTCTATTTCCATTTAGTTAGAGAAAGCTCACTGGGGAAGAATCTTCACAGCTCTTAAGAAGAGAAGATGTAAAACATGATTGTCTTAATGGAGACAAAGAAGAAAGAAAGACAAGAATTAACAAAGGTGAGGAGGTAGATAATGAAGGAAATGAAAAGTAAAGAGGATTACTTTTGAAGAAAAAAGGATGGATAGTGGGAGTAGAAAAATAAGACAATTGTGGGGTATTGCAAAGATGGCGTTAAAATTGTATTAGTTATGGTAATGCTGGCTGCTAGAATACATAAAGTGTATCAGTGGTTCAACACAACAGTATTTCCTAATTCTGTCAGTCCAATGGAGCAGTTCCTGGTTGGGTAACTTCCTTCCTACGTTGCATTTAAGGATCCTCTGCCATCTTGTGGATCTACCATCTTCCACATGGAGATTTTATAAGTCACCCTGTGAGGACTTCCATTCCAACCAACTGGGAGAGGATATCACATGGCATATTGCAGGCAGGGGTTTTTTATAGTCCAGGCGTGGCAGTGCTGCTTACCATTTTAACCCACATTCCACTAGTCAGAATCTATGACCTTACTACATCTAATTGTGTGCCCAAGAGGAAAAAGATGTGGGTTTTGAAGCAGATCCTAGCCTCTGCCCCAGCGACTTTTGTATAAAATGACTATATTGCTTTTTAAAATAGAGACCATAATAGAAATTTGTAATCCAACTAGGAACAAGAGAAATGTGAATTGTAACTGAAGATTCAGGGAGAATTGAACTCAGTATATCTCATTACTACAGAATAAAGATCTATGAATTAATTTTTATGCAAATCAAAATTCATTTTCTTCAGAAAGCTCTCACGATTACTGTATAAGAACAAAAACTAGCAGTTAATTCTTAATCTGGATGAGGCACTGTGCTAAGATCTTTATACATATTATCTAATTTACTTACCTTTGCTATATACCTTAATGAAATAGGAGTTATTATTTCTATCTTATATACTGAATTTCTATTTTATACTGAATCCAAAGAAAGTAAAAATCCAAGAAATGTGCTGACTTGCCCAAGATCACAGAGGTAGTAAGTGGTGGAATAGAGAAGCAAATGTAGGTTTTGTTCCCAAAGCCATCTCTTGTAACTTCTAATCGTTCCTCTATTCAGAAATCCTTGTGTATACCCATTTGATGCTCCTATACATCTCTCTGCAAATTTTGGTATGTATGTTGATTTGTAAGCTGTATTGGTTAATTATTAGTGTGTAATAAACACTCTTAAGTGCAAAACTTTAAAGAAAGAATGACTTGTTATTTCTCAAGATTATTTAGGTTCACTGGATGGTTTTTCTCTTTCACTTGGGATTGGCTGGAGTCACACATGAAGCTGTATCCAATTGATGGCTGGCTGGGCTGGCTGGAGGGTCCAAGAAAGCCTCTCTCACATGCCTGGGGCCCTAGTGTTATCAGCTATGATACCTAAATTCTCCTTCATGTGGGGTCTTTCCTTGTAGATTTTCCTCTTCCAGAACCTCTCCACATGCACTATTTTTAAAGAATAGTCAGCCGGGCACAGTGGCTCACACCTATAATCCCAGAACTTTGGGAGGCCGAGGCGGGTGGATCACGAGGTCAAGAGATCGAGACCATCCTGGTCAACATGGTGAAACCCTGTCTCTACTAAAAATACAAAAATTAGCTGGGCATGGTGGTGAGCGCCTGTAGTCCCAGCTACTCGGGAGGCTGAGGCAGGAGAATTGCTTGAACCCAGGAGGTGGAGGTTGCGGTGAGCCGAGATCGCGCCATAGCACTCCAGCCTGGGTAACAAGAGCAAAACTCTGCCCCCCCCAAAAAAAAAAAAAAAAAAAAAAAAAAAGAATAGTCTGGAATTCCTTACAGCATGGAGGTGTTTTCCAACAGGGAGAAAATAGAGGCTCCCAGTCCTCTTTAGGGTGAGGCCCAGAACTGTCTCAGCATCACTTGTGCCACATTCTATTGGTCAAAGGAGTCATGAGGCTAGCTCAGATTAAAAGAGTGGGGAAAGAGACGTCACTGCACTGCTCAGTGGAAGAAGCAGCAAAGAATTTATGGCCATCCTTTAATCCACCACATAGCATTCTTTGTAGAATTATTTGTAGGAATGTCTGGCACTGTCATCCAACTAAACTCCTGAAGGCAAGATCTGGATCTTCTTGATGTTGCAATTGGTTCTTAACACCTAGAACTATGCTCTTCTGTACACAATGGGTCTCAAAAATTTTGATCAACTGAAAGGAGAAAAGCCATAATCTATTAAATTTTGGTGGGAGAAAAAGCAGCTAGAACACTCACAACAGAACTTAGATCCTCAGGACATCTTAGGCTTACCACCTATGAGATTTGTTAAATAACTCCTTCCAATAATTTTCTTTACAGAGAAACTGTGGCAATGTACCTACATATCTTTATGGCTTATCTACTTCTGTGCACACCTAATCTTAGATGCTCACTGCTTACCTACTTGTCTGAGCTGAAATATGGAGCCTTTCTACTGATTTGTATCTGAAAGTTACAAAAAATGGTGCATTTAGAATTCAGGGCAAGTGATAATTTAACATTGTGCAATTAACTAACTATCCCATGAAAATATTCTGCTAAAATAATCGTCCATTTTTGTTGACTGTCTCTTAGAAGAAAACAAAATTGCTTAGGGTATACATAAAAAATATGTTGGCTCTCACATGATCTGTTTTGAAGCATAGGTGGTTAATAGGGTTCACTCCAGGCATGATAAACTTGGCTATAGAGTATGGCATCAGCACTTAATTGCTCACTGCTTTATAAGGGAATTTTTTTTCTAGGTAAGGCATACACACACATGTGTACAAGCCAATAAATAAATAATAAAAGATAATAAAGTTGTACAAGTATAAAACTATGAGACTGAATAGGAATCAGCAAGTTTTATCAGTAAAACACAGGGATGCCCCTTGTGAAAGTGAAACGGCTTGGTTAAATTTGCCTTGCCTTTTTTTGCATTAAACATCCAAAACCATGCATTCACATATGGTTTGCTGTACTAGAAGTAACACCTTTTTCTTCCATTCAAGGCTCCTTCTTTGCCAAGATCCCTGTAGGCAGATAATGACAAAAATTTATGAGGGTTAGATCCAAAAGCAAAGACCTGGGGGCATATTGTTGGAAAGATAAAAACTACTCTTTTGGGACTTCTCTATTCTTTATTACCTGAGAAAAGATGGAGTAGTAATTGACATGTGGTTCTTGACAGATGTTGACAAGGGAAAAGCATGTAACTAAGCCCCTTGGAGTTTTTGCAAAGGACGATTATGATGCTTGTCTCCATGTTCCATAACCTCAAGAGTACAATCAAATATCCTCCCTTACTCCAAGTGCCAAACAGACATCCATGTAGATGCCATAGGACTGTATCAGCATCTGGCCAAAGAATATAATTCTCTTGTCTCACATAAAGAGCATACACAATAGAGACCATGGAATGTGGAGTGAGTGCTTAGATATATTCTATTGTTAATCTCTCTTGAAATAGAGTGACTATTGTGGAGAAATAATTTACTAAAAATTTCCCTTTTTAACTCTCAGAGCTTGTACTGTGTCATGCACTATAAAATTAAACAATTTATTGTTTTGCTCCAAAATAGTATCCATATTTTATTTGATAAAAGAGTAGGATGACAGGGATATTAACACATATGCTATTAGAATAGTACTGGATAAGAATAAAAATTAGATTTAGAAGGGAAACATTTTCTCCATATTTGTCAAACATCCAGATGAAACGTTGAAAAATTGTCAGTCATGCAGATGTTTTAATATCCAGATGTTATATAGAGAAGATATTTGGCAACAAATGAAGCTTTCTTTATTCATCCATATGTTTCATTCTACGTTCATTTTGTAGAAATTTGTAGAATAATGGAAATTATAAGCATATTTTAGTTTATAAAACCAAAAATCAAGCAAAATGTAGTAATACTATTTTCACATTTCTTTTTAGTATGTCTTCAGGAGTACTAGGGCTTTAATGAAAGAATTGTTCATGATTTTAAAAAATTACACTGATCTGATTTCAGTATGCTCTGTATTCTTTTCTAACTTTGTATTAATCCATGTTTTAATAATATGGCTAAATAATAATTTGAGATTTTAGTTTGCTTTACCCTCGATATTTTCAAGTTTACCTCTCTCCTTTCTTTATTAACTCCAGCGGTAGTTTCTGTGGTCCTACCAGAGTGGGGGTACATATTAGAGTGAAAGGCACAAATGGCTATAAATCACCCTGAATTTGGCTTCCTAAACTTAAGCCTCAAAGGAGTCCAGTTAATATAAGGAAAGATAAAGACATGCACTTTTTCTTGTACACCTAAGTTTGTGGGCAGATACATTAAAATTGAATGGTGCATGCAGAGGTTATGCTATCATGATTGTATCAGTCAGCTATGCATTAGGAACAATCAAGTCCAAAATCTCTTTGTAAAGCAAAGGGTTATTTCTAACACTACATGTCTGCTATGGATTCTCTCTACTGAACATTGAAGCTGAAGGAGAACGTCTTTATTGAAACACTGACTTTCTTGTGACAAAAGGGGCAAAAGTCAGGCATAGTGGGGCACATCTGTAATCCCAGCTCCTCAGGAGGCTAAGGTGGGAGGATTGCTTGAACCCAGGAGTTCAAGACCAACCTGGGCAACATAGCAAGATTTCATCTAAAAAAAAGGGGGGAGAAAAAGAATAATGGTGAACTCCACAATGGCTTTTAAGGTCTTTGTTCAGAAATGACATATGTCACTTGTGCTCAACAATAATTGGACACATCAAGCCATATGACCAATCCTGTTATCTTTGGGCAGTAATTACAATCTTGTAATTGGGACAGGCTCTAAGGGAAAGATTTGTCAGGGAGTGGCAATATTTTTACCTCAATACAACTTCCCACAATTCTCATTTTAAGCATGCATTATGTGCTTAATTTTTCAAATTTCTGGGTTAGATGTGTCAAAATAGTTATTCATCTATATTTTCCCCAAAGGAGAATGTAAAATATGAGAGAAAACATCACTTAAGACAGATAGAAAACTGGATGAGAAGAGTGAAGCAGCATTGGATGTTTCCAGATAGGTATGCGGTATTGTATGTGTATAAAACAATACCAGATAGGTATTGTTTTATAATCACATACAGAAAGAGTAAATTCGTGTTCAGAATAGAGGAAACTGGTCTCCATTTTATCAAATTGGAAAAAGTTTATGAAGAAAAAGTTGTGGCTTAGGATCCATTTGAATGGGGGAGAAAAGTAATCAATAAATAATGATAACTAACATTTGAGTGCCCTCTTAAAATTTGTAACTATAATTTTATTTAATACTTTTAGCAACCACCTGAGGGAGATAGGATCACTTTCATTTACGAGTGAGGACACTAAGGCTTAGGTTAAAAAATGGTTGGCCCACATTTTCAGAATAAGTGTCAGAAGAAGCATTTGAGCAATTGCTCTACTTCTGTACATTGTACGCTTTACATGCAGAAAAGGATAAGCCAGGAAAAGCATATGGTGCACTTTGGCAGAGGCTCCCAAATGAGGGGATAGAATGGAAGAAAATGGCCTAGCACAGTGTTGGATTTGGCTGGTGGAATTCTCATTTGTGAGAACATGAAGGAAGTGAGGCAGTCGGGTATATATAACTTCAAGTATTTTGAATCCCTTAATTGGTGACATGGGAAGAAATACAAGGATTGACTTAAGAAATATTTGTTAAAGACCTGTAGATAGGATGATAGACAAGGAAGGCATTGCTGATAGAGATTGTGGAGATGGAAGAACTTAGCTGGGGATAATAGTTAGGTTAAAATTTCTAGCCATTTAATTCTATTTTCCATCTCCCACTTTCAGCTGCCTTAGGTCAGCAGGATATTAACTGTTTTTAATTATTAGAGTTATAAGGAGAGATTGGAAAATAGGTTTTGGCTTTCTTTGGAGAAGGATATTCTGGTTCTCATCATTAGTGGAAAGAGCCAACTGTTGAAAAAATTGTGATGTTGACCACTTCTGGCCACAACAGTGAGGAATGTTCCAATGGATTTGGTTTCTGTGTTCATTCAGGTCTTTTAAGGAATTAGTCACCAAGATGAGAGTAGACCTGCAAGAGATATGTTTGGTGAAAAATCTATGAAGGATGGCAGGGAGGGAGCAGAAGAAGGTAGGGAAAGCATTCAGACTATAATGCAGGTCTCACACTTGTGAAAGAGAGAGAAAAAGAATTGAGTAGAAAGGGTCTCAAATTGCAATGTAGTTTTAAGAAAGTTTTGTTGCCATTGCTTTGGTGTTTTAGTCATGAAGTCTTTGCCCATGCCTATATCCTGAATGGTATTGCCTAGGTTTTCCTATAGCATTTTTATGGTTTTAGGTCTTGGGATCTAATTAAACTAAAGAGCTTCTGCACAGAAAAAAAAAAAAAAATCACCAGAGTGAACAGGCAACCTACAGAGTGGGAGAAAATTTTTGCAATCTATCCATTTGACAAAGGGCTAATATCCAGAATCTACAAAGAACTTACACAAATTTACAATAAAAAAAAAAAACCCATCAAAAAGTGGGCAAAGAATATGAACAGACACTTCTCAAAAGAAGACATTTATGCAGGCAACAGACACATGAAAAAATGCTCATTATCACTGGTCATTAGAGAAATGCAAATCAAAATCACAATAAGATACCATCTCACACCAGTTAGAATGGCGTTCATTAAAAAGTCAAGAAACAACAGATGCTAGAGAGGATGTGGAGAAATAGGAATGCTTTTACACTGTTTGTGGGAATGAAATTTAGTTCAACCATTGTGGAAGACAGTGTGGAGATTCCTCAAGGATCTAGAACTAGAAATACCATTTGACCCAACAATCCCATTACTGGGTATATGTCCAAAGGATTATAAATCACTCTACTATAAAGACACACACACACGTATGTTTATTGTGGCACTGTTCACAATAGCAAAGACTTGGAACCAATCCAAATGCCCATCAATGTTAGACTGGATAAAGAAACTGTGGCACATATATACCATGGAATACTATGCTGCCATAAAAAAGGATGAGTTCATGTCCTTTGCAGGGACATAGATGAAGCGGGAAACCATCATTCTCAGCAAACTAACACAAGAACAGAAAACCAAACACCATGTGTTCTCACTCATAGATGGGAGTTGAACAATGAAAACTTATGGACACAGGGAGGGGAACATCACACACTGGGACCTGTTGGGGAGTGGGAGGCGAGGGGAGAAATAGCGTTAGAAGAAATGTCTAATGTAAATGATGGGTTGATGGGTGCAGCAAACCAGCATGGCACATGTATACCTGTGTAACAAACTGCACGTTCTGCACACGTACCCCAGAACTTAAAGTATAATTTTTTAAAAAAGAAAGTTTTGGCCAGACTTGAGAAGCTGGGGAGTTCTCAAACCAAAATGGCCAGTCATAGGAATTCAGGGTCTAGTGGGAATGGGCTGGGAATACTACCCTCGTTCTACTCAATCTTTGTCTGGCAGCTCCCTGTGGAAGATGTGGCCTCAGTGTGAACACAGTAATGGATCCAGAGGAGCAGAAATTGGGGCCATCAGTCAACTATGTTCCCCACAGCAGATCTGCACCATCACAGTCCACCCCTTACACTATGTGTATCTACTTCTCCATTCAGGTTTGGGGGAGAATTCCTCCATGGCTCCCATCAGCTTCCCTTCATGATTGGATCTTAGAGGGAACTTAGTGGGATACATGATGGTCCCTATCACTGCAGTTGGTCTCAGGGCTGTAATTGGTACTCATCCCCTTACTCCTCCAGAATGCATTCTAAATTCCCCCACTCTCAGCTACCATCTTGGCATGTATAATTAATTGCCTTACCGAGTGGTATTATCTGAATCTTTTATTCTAAGATGTCTGGGCTTTTGGCAATACTATATTTCTCAGACCAGGTTGCTCTACATGTTTTTTAACCACTATAGTGGGCCAAAGAGGTATCAGGAGGTGCCCAGTTGGATCAACTGAGTTGTACAGATATTCCTTCCCAGCCCTGTTGGATAAAAGCAGCCCTACCTCCTCCTGCTGATCATGGTAAATTACCCTGCCAGGAAGGTTATTCTTTTCCTGGTCTGCTGGTCCATGGACACAAGGAGTCCAAAGTGCCCTGGTAGCAACCAGAGCTTACAGTTTAATGAACCTTTCTTTAGCTCCTGAAATGAGAGTTCTCTCTTTGCAGACCAGTGTTTCTAAGCTGGCACAGTTCATAATTGTGGGAAATATGAGACCTGTCCCACCCACCTCCTCTCCGGCCCTGCAGTGTATCATTGGGAAGAATGGTAAGACCAATCCTGCTTCTACTCCATGGTTCCCAGATCCATGCAATTTTTCTTCTAGGAACATGGCACAGTACAGAAGTTTTTGATTTAATGCACATACTACATCCTAAAGAATGGTACCCTATCCTTTCAGAGAATTGCCTCCGAGTTGAAGCTTCATCTATGCCTTTAGAAGGTCATCCAAGTACTCACTGAGGCTGACTGCTTACGCATGTGTGGTACATAAGATCAGTGGATGCCATGGTCTTGTCATGGATCTAGCCTTCTGAGTAGGGTGGTATATGTTAAGATCAGTGGATCTTATCCAGTGTAGCCAGTCTTGTACTTCCTTTGTTTTGAAGTGGTTCCCCTGGTTGGACGCTATGCTGTGTAGGATCCATGCCTGTGGATCAAGCCATTTCATAAGTCCCCAGATAGCAGAGCTGGCTAAGGCTCTGTAAGTAGCAAAGACAAATATATACTTGAAATAGGTATCTTTTCCTATGATGATGAACCAACAGCCTCTCCAGAATGGAAGCAGTCCAGTGTAGCCAATTTGCTATGAAGTGGCTGGTTGGTCTTATCAAATATAGTACCAGGCCAGGGGCTTGGTATTGAAATTCAAAGGCAGAAATAATTACATTGGCCTTGTAAATAGGAGTCTATGCTGATGGACTTGTACACAGCCTTTGTACTCATGCTGGTTCTTGAATGGCCAATGAGAAAGAATAGCTAATACCAACCAGGCAAGTCATTTTGTCGACTTTGTGGTTCAGTACTTCAATGGTAGATGCTTTCTGGTGGCTGTCAACATGTAATACAAAAAAAACATTTTGTGCCACTCCCACATGTCCCACGTGCCTCTCCTGACAATTTCTTGCATCTTATTTTCTAGTCCTTTTTCCTCCAAGCCCCCACCAATTGTCCACTGTCTAGGAATCTTTATATATTCTCCTCTTGGACCATTTCTTGCATATCAAAAGGATAATCAGGTACACTGTTCTTAGCTCTGCCCAATGGGAAGATGTTTTTCCTCTCCACTATTTCTCAAGTCCACCCCTGAATGTATATCTGTAATGCAGTCACTGTCCATTTTCAGGCAAATTTTGGTCCTACACCATATGGGTCCCCCAGTCCAGGGTCTCTCCACATCATATGCCCTAACTATGAAACAAGACTGGAAAAGCATTTTCAAATTGATATTTCTCATGCTGTAGCATATAAGTTATGCAATTTCTTTTCTTAGTCTCTTATTTTATACTTATTTGATGCCTCAAAAACAAGAATTATATGTTCTAATTAATAAACAGAACAAATACATATCCTATTCCAAGATGCCAAACTTGGCAGTATTCAGGAATGCGTCTTATTTGCATGCACATTTGTGTTTATTCTAAATTAAAAGAAAATAAATGTATACAAGCCCAATCCTTGCTTGCATGAATATCTTTCTCACTAATTGTTTTCCTATTGTATTTCCACCCAGAAAAGCAGGAAGCTGAAATCATTTACAGTTAGTAACGCAACACTACTGCCATGCTTTTTATTACATAATAAACCATAATTGGATGATCAACAATTTCTGTGATACAGTAATGTTTCTAAGAATTAGGGAATGTTGAGTGTGGCAATACACGGTTACCTTCATCTATCGAAAGAATGCTAAATGTGTAACCAAAGAATGCTAAATGCATAAACTCTTTCAGAAACAAGAAGTAGGCAGTACAGCATGGCAGATTTCTAGTCACTTGAAATAAAAGGTTTATAACAAAGCTATACAAAACTACAGCTTTGTCAAACAAAATTGGAATGGGTTTTATCTAAAAGTAATGAGTGTTAAATGGAAAGTTAAACCTTGGTGTCTACCTGACCAAATTTTAGAGAAAATTTATGAACAAGGTAGGGGGAAATAGAGAGACCACATCTGCAATTATCCAAAGAAACAGCATAGCACAGTGAAAAGGGCATAGGTCTTTGTTTTGTTTTATTTTGTTTTCTCCAGTAGCTTTAGTGATACAAGTGGTTTTTGTTTACATGGATAAATTGTATAGTAATGAGGTCTGAGGTGTGAGTGTACCTGTCACCTGAGTAGTGTGCATCATATCCACTATGTAGTTTCTTTCTAATCCTTCACCCTCTTTCTATCCTCCCTCATTCTGAGTCTCCATTACACCACTTTGCATGCCTTTGTGTACCCATAGCTCAACTTCCACTTATAGGTGAGAACACATGGTTTTTGGTTTTCCATTCCTGAGTTACTTCACTTAGAATAATGGCCTCCATCTCCATCCAAGTTGTTGTAAACATTATTTTATTCTTTTTTTTTTATGACTGAGTAGTAATCTATGGTGTATATATGCCACATTTTCTCTATCCACTTATTAGTTGATGGGCACTTAGGTTAGCTCCTTATCTTTGCAATTGTGAATTGTGCTATGATAAACATGCATGTGCATGTATCTTTTTCATATAATGACTTCTTTTCCTTTGGATAGATACTAAGTAATGGGACTGCTGGATCAAATGGTAGATCTACTTTTTGTTCTTTGAGAAATCCACATACTGTTTTTCATAGAGGTTGTACTAATTTACAACCTCTGGTAACTAATTTTTGTTTCTACCAGAAGTGTATAAGCATTTTTCACCATATCCAAGTCAACATCTATTGCTTTTTGACTTTTTAATAATGGCCATTCGAGTTGGGGCAAGATGGTATCCCATTGTGGTTTTAGTTTGCATTTCCCTGATAATTAATGATGTTGAGGATATTTTCATATATTTGATAGCCATTTGTATATCTTCTTTTGAGAGCTGTCTATTCATGTTATTTGCCCACTTTTTGATGGGATTATTTGTTTTTTCTTGCTGGGTTGTTTCAGTTCTTTGTAGATTCTAGATATTATTCCATTGTTGGATGCATATTTTGTAAATATTTTCTCCCATCCTGTGGGTTGTCTGTTTACTCTGATGATTATTTCTTTTGCTGTACAGAAGTTTCTTAGTTTAATTAGGGCTCATTCATTTATTTTTGTTTTTGTTGCATTTGCTTTTGGAGTCTCAGTCATAAATTCTTTGCCTAGGCCAATGTCCAGAGAGGTTTTTCTAGGTTTTCTTCTAGAATTGTTATGGTCTCAGGTCTTAGATTTAAGTCTTTAATCTATTTTGAGTTGATTTTTGTATATGGTGAGAGATAGGGATCCAGTTTCATTCTTCTACATGTGGCTATCCAGTTTTCCCAGCACCGTTTCTTGAATAGTGTATCCTTTCCCTAGTCTGTTTTTGTGTACTTTGTTGAAGATTAGTTGGTTGTAAGTATTTGAGTTTATTTCTGGGTTCTCTGTTCTGTTCCATTGGTCTATATCTCTACTTTTACACCAGTATCATGCTGCTCTGGTTACTACAACCTTGCAGTATAATTTGAAGTCAGCTAATGCAATGCCTTTCATCTCCAGATTTGTTCTGTTTGCTTAGAATAGCTTTGGCTAGTTGAGCTTTTTTGTTGTTGTTGTTCTGTATGAACTTTAGGATTTTTTTTAATCTGTGAAAATAATGTTGGTATTTTGATAGGAATTGCATTGAATCTTTAGATTTCTTTGGGAAGTATGACTATTTTCATAATATTAATTCTTCCAATCATTAGCATGAGATGTATTTTCATTTGTTTATGTCATCTATTATTTCATTCAGCAGTGTCTTATAGTTCTCCTTGTAGAAATCTTTCACTTCCTTAGTTAAGTATATTTCTAAGTATTGTTTTCTCCATCTTTTGTAAAAGAAACTGCGTTCTTGATTCGATTCTCAGCTTGCTTGTTGCTGGTGTATAGCTGTGCTACCAATTTGCATACATTGATTTTGTAACCTGAGACTTTACTGGATTCATTTATCAAATCTATGAGACTTTTGGAGAAGTCTTTAGGGTTTTCTCAGTACACTATCATATAATCAGCAAACAAAGATAGTTTGATTTCCCCTTTTCCAGATTGGATATCATTTATCTCTTTCTCTTGCCTGATTGCTCTGGCTAGGACTTCTAGTACTATATTGAATAGAAGTGGTGAAAGTGGATTTTCCAGTTTTTGTTCCAGTTTTTAGAAAGAATGCTCTCAAGTCTTCCACATTCAGTATGATGTTGGCTGTGGGTTTGTCATGTATGACTTTTATTATTTTGAGGCATATTCCTTCTATGCCTAGTTTGTTGAGGGTTTTTACCATAAAATGATGCTGGATTTTATCAAATCCTTTTTCTGCATCTAATGAGATGTTCATATGGTTTATGTTTTTAATTCTGTGTATGTAATAAGTCACATTTATTGACTTGTCCGTGTTGAACCATCCCTGCATCCCCAGGATGAAACACACTTTATAACGGTGAATTTCCTTTTCACTGTACTGTTGAATTTGGTTTGCTCATATTTTGTTGAGTATTTTTACATCTACATTCATCAGGGCTATTGGTCTATAGTTTCTTTCTTTCTTTCTTTTTCTTTTCTTTTTTTTTTTTTTTTTTGTCATGGTCTTTCCTGGCTTTGGTATTAGGGTATACTGGCTTCATAGAATGAGGTAGGAAGGATTCCCTCTTTCTCAATGTTTTTGAATAGTTTCAGTAGTATTGATTGTAAGTCTTATTTGAATATCTGGTAAAGTTCAGCTATAAATCCATCTGGCCCTAGGCTCTTTTTTGGTTGGCAATTTTTAAATTATGATTCAATCTCACTGTTATTGTTCTGTTCAGGATTGGTATTTCTTTCTGATTCAAGCTGGAAGGGTTGTATGTTTCCAGGAATTTATCAATTTCCTGTAGATTTTCTAGTTTGTATACATAGAGGTATTCATAGGAGTCTCAAATGACCTTTTATATTTCTGTGGTGTTGGTGCTGGGATTTCAAAGATTTCATCTTGATTTGGATCCATTGCTGGAGAACTAGTGTGATCTTTTGTGAGTGTTATAGAACTCTGTTTTATCATATTGCTAGTATTAGTTTTTTAGTTCCTTTTCATTTGAGTAGAATATTTCTTCTAATTATTTTTGAATTTATTTTTTATTTAACTGTGTGTTTTTTTCTTTTTTCCCCTCAAGCATGTGACTTTAATGTTTATAGTTTATTGAAACCTAATTTGGTTACACATAGGTTACACTATCTTTTCACATAGTCTCATATTTCTTGGAGACTTTGCTCATTCCTTTTTATCCTTTTTTCTCTAATCTTGTCTTCTCATTTTATTTCATTAAGTTGGTCTTCGACCTCTGATATCCTTTCTTCTGCTTGATCAATTTGACTGTTAAAACTTGTGCTTACTTCATGAAGTTCTCGTGTTGTGTTTTTCAGCTCCATTAATTCACTTATATTCCTCTCTAAATTGTCTGTCTATTCTCGTTAGCATTTTGTCAAACCTTTTTTCAAAGTTCTTAGTTTCTTTGCATTGGGTTAGAACAAGTTCTTTTAATTCACAGAAGTTTCTTATCATCCACCTTCTGAAGCCTACTTCTGTTAATGGAATGCATTCGTTCTCCATCAGGCTTTGTTCCATTGCTGATGAGGAACTGTGATCCCCTGTAGAGGGAGAGGCATTCTGATTTTGGGTATTCTCTACCTTTTTAGGCTGGTTTCTTCCCTTCATTATAAATTTATCCATCTGTCATCTTTGTAATTACTGACTTTCTAATTAGGTCTCTGAGTGGACATCCAACTTGTTGATTCCCAGTGCCGAAATCTGAGTAATCCACTGCACTGGCCAAAACAGCGGTGTTAAGATGGATGGTGCTTTTCTGCCCTGGAATCTCCGGTCTGGCTCCCGGGGATCTCCGCCGCACCGAGGCACCAGAAAAACGGCAGCGATGGCCACAAGAGTCGTGCTGGCGACCCATGGGGCTCCTCCGCTGGGAATCTCCTGGTCCGTGAGCAACAAAAATTCATCTGAAAGTGTGGCATCCTCTCATTCTCTGCACTTTCACTGGGAGCTACAATCCTGAGCTGCTAGTGATCAGCCATCTTGGATCTGTGGCTCTGAGTTCTTTCAGTGATGAAGGCTCTCTATGATTTCCTTGTCTTTGTATGATGGCTTTCTCAGATACTGGTTGTATTAACAATGTGCTGGGTGTGTAAGTAGGTTCACTGTCTGCTGTGGGGTTAGAATGGCAGAGGTCTCATGATGCTTATCTCATTCTCCAGTGGTATACTTTTAAATTTATTTTTTCCCCAGTATTTTATTCATTGGTTTGAGCAGTTCAGGTTTCAGGCCAACAGGAGATGTCCATGAGTAAAAGCCAGCTGTAGCTAAACCAGCTAGCAAATTCAATATCCAATGGTGGACAGAGGTCCTAGCATTGACAGTGGTGGCTGGGGAGCTCGAAGGGAAACACACTGGGGTCTTTTCAGGGAGAAGGGTGGGAGCCACCCCAGGTTCCCTACAGGGCCAATAGAAAAGTGACCTCCTTCGAGTCACGCTTTGACTGAGTGTTCTAGGTATTCAGATCAGACAGGCATCTCTTTTCATTTGTAGGAATTCTGATATTCCATGTAGAGTCGGATTGTGACTTTACCCCTTGTGCAAGCCTGAACACAGAGGGCACTCCTCCTGTGTGAATGTAGTAACCCTGAAATGTCCCACAAAGGCTATCTACAGGTGCACCCATACTGAGCTCCCATGGGAGAAGTCCTAGCTGTGTCTGCAGTGGTGGGCAAGGGGGAGAAGTCCCCTTCTCCAAGACCCTTTATGAGCACCAGGGCTGTCTGACTATTGGGGTAGAGTAGTAGACTTTTCCTACCGAGCCCAGCACTGCATCTGTAGCTCTTTTGAAAGACACTTCTCACGGGCAGACATTTCTGTGACCTAAGGTTTGCCATCTGGATTCTTTTGTCCCTCTCTGCATGGAATATCAGAATTCCTGCTCTCTTGATGTGGAGCACCCCCCTTTCTCTAGGAGTAGGAGTCCTTGAGGGCCAGACTACTATGAATCCTGCTGCTTCTCTGGGTCTAGCAACCCAGTGGGGCTGCCACACTCCAGGCTGGTACCGGGGAATGTCTGAAAGGGATCCAGTGATGTGACCTGACCAGCCGCAGGTACCAGCGCCAGCTCTGATGGAGGTGACAGGGGAATAACATATTTTGAGAGATTTCCTTGGTTATAAATATCCTGACTTGTGTTGGCTTTCTCAAATGCCCATTGTAGTAGAGTAATAAACTGGTCACATGAGCACACTCAAAACCTCCTGGTTAGCCAGGATGTTACAGGCAATGGTGATAGCTGAGGTCACTCATAAGTTTTCTTATTCCTTGGTGCTGTATTTTTCTACCAGGAGATGCTGTAATGAATTGTGTCATTTCACCTTCAGCAAGGAGGTGGCGCTTGCAAAAGAGCATCAGCTATGGTGGCAGCAGTGGAATTTGTGCTTGCTTTATGTTACCCAGGGGAGATACTCTAGTGTCTCAGGCAATGGGCAGAGCCATAGAGCTCCCCAAAGTCCCTGTTCTTTGTGTTAAGCTACCAGACAGGTGGAGGGGCAAAGCCAGGTTGGGGTGGGTCAGGCAAGCCCATGCTCTGGCTCCCCATATGTGGGCACAAGTAATAGCCCCAGTGGGGACTAGAGGGAGGTTCTCTGGCTTCTGGGGTGATATTTCAGGGAGAAGTACAGCTACCTCTGCTGCACAGAAGAATTCACACAGGTAGTGGGGAGTAGCAGGTGGCAGTAAGCCCTACACAGGTTCCATGCACTTAGCAAGGCAAGTCTCGCACCCAAAGTGTTCCACTAGCAGCAGCTAGCTAGGTTCCAGGCAGCCTGTGCTCAGAACCCCAAACTGCCCTAGGCCATAAACCTTCCCCTCTGAGAAAGAAACCATAGCTTTCAGATCATGCCTCTCCTAGTCTGCCCCCCAAGCAGGGACATCCAGCTTCTGCACCTGTGGCTACAGCACACTTTATGCCCACGGCCAAAGGGGTTCATCCCTACTTGAGATCATATCACGAATCTCAGTTGGGAGCTTCTCTCTGTGACCACTACCTGAGTTAGCTGGACAACTTCCATGAGGTCCACTGTGAGGTAGGATCAGAAATGGCTTCCCTTTGTCCCCACTGGCATCTGGGAGTGCACACAAAGCATGTCACAATACCACTCCTTCTCATATACTCCCCACTGCTCACTAAATCAGCTCCAGCACTGGGTAGGGTTGAGGGCCTCCTGTGAGGCCTGGGTTGCCAGGTTCCCCAATGGGAGTGTATATCCTAGAGGCAGTTTCTCCCCCGAACATTCTGGGGACTTACAGTTATCTTCATAGCTCATGGTGTAGGCTACAGCCTGCTGCTTCTTTAAAAGGGTCTGTGGTTTCTTTCAGTTTCCTGTTAAGTTTCCATACTGCTTCTTGGAAAAAAGTTCACAGCATGAGTCTCTCCACACTATTTTGTCTTTCCAAGTGGGAGAGGCATGCTAACAACTCCTTCATTTCACCACCTTAAAAAAAAAAAAAGAAGCATAGGTTTAAACCAGAAGCTAATAGCCATGCCAACTTTGTCAAATTACATCATTTTCTCCTCTATAAATTGGAATAACAATATCAACCCTGCAAGAGTTTAAAATTTAAAATATTATTTTTGTAAAACTCTAATATAACAAAAATGTATCTAATAGAATGCCTAGCATATAGCTCTGTTTAATAAAATTTATTATATACTCTGATTTTATGCAGTTAACCCTTATGAAGTTGCCAACATTTGATCTTAACCTATGAAAACTGTAATTTCAATGTTTCAGGAAAGGAGAACAGGCTAACACTCCCCTATCAGGCCTTTGGGCCTAATACCATGTATACAGCTGAGGCATTGCCACTTTGTGGAATCTAACCATTGTTTTTATAAAGTTCTATTTAGATGGCAAGAATAAGCTTTAGTGATCTACTGCACTGCACTTTGAACATGGTTAATGATATGGTTTGGGTCTGTGTCCCCACCCAAATCTCATATTCACTTAGAATCCCCAATGCTGGTGGTAGGGCCTGGAGGGAGGTGATTGGATCAAGGGGGTGGAGTTCTCAGGAGTAGACTATCACCATCTCCTTGGTGATGTTCTTGTGATACTGAGTTATCATGAGATCTGGTTGTTTATAAGTGTGTAGCACCTCTCCCCTCTCTCTCTTCCTCCTGCTCTAGCCTTGTAAGATGTCTCACTCATCCTTTGCCTTCTGCTATGATTGAAAGTTCCCTACTTCTGCCTTGCCAGAAGCAGATGCCGCCATGCTTCCTGTACAGCGTGCAGAACCATAAGCCCAATTAAACCTCTTTTCTTTATATATTACCCAGTCTCAGATATTTCTCCATAGTAAAACAAGGATAGACTAATACAGTCAATAATAATGTACATTTCAAAATCACTAGAAAAATAGATTTTGAATGTTCTTACCACAAAAAAATGATGTCAGGTGATGGATATGTTAATTAGCTTGATTGAATCTTTCTATACTGTGTAAATATATCAAACCATCACATTACACACTACATAAAAATACACAATTATTTGTCAACTAAAAAATGGTAATTTCATGTGATCTAACCCATTATTATTAACAAAACTATGTATAATTTAATCCCAATTCCAAAAGTGCCTAAGATTCTAAGATTCAGATTTAGAATCTAATGTTTCCTAAGAATTTCTAAGAATTTTTTTGATTTCTAAGAATTCTTTGTTTTATAGAAATAATAGCATGATAATGCGGAAGTTAGAATTCTTCTTTTTGGTTCCATGCCATTTCAAATGATTAGGATTACTTCTGATCTGTGGTCTATGCCTTGGGTGTAAACTCCTTGATTAGATAGAATTCTAAAACCCATGTGACTGGGAAGTACACCTCACAAACTAAAGGTGGGGAAGGGTGGAAAGGAGGGAGATATATGAACAGAGAAGTCATATAGTATATCTTCCATTCCCTAGCCTTATGCTCTGACAATTAAAGCCAATTACCAAGGAGAATTCAGGTAATGATGCTAACTGATGCTGTCCATGTCAGCTTGTTCTCTCAAAACAGCTGAAAACAAGTGTGAGAATAAATGGATATTTCTGTAAATAAAAAAATTTTGCAAATTGTGGCATATTTCTTACAAGTGTTGGAGCTTCAGTATTTGTACTCTTCCATAGGGCAGAATTGAAATTTTCTATTATAATTACTTTCAGCTACTGAAGTCATGTGGGTCCATTTGAGGTATATGAATAGGTGCATTTTAAGACTATCTATTTCCTAACATTAAGTAAATGTTTGACACTTTAATTATAACTCATCAAGAAAGACCATCTATTTACATGTCTGTTATCAAAATTTCTAAATTACAGATTGAGGAAAAATGTGAATGCCAGCTATACTTAAAAGAAATAACAATAATTTACTTATGCAAGAAAATTATAGAGTACATATAATAAGCTGTGATGGATAATGCTTTGGTAAACTAATTGGATATATCAGTTGTATGATTATTCTAGAACCTGCATTTCTAACCACTCATATTAAAATAAAACAAATTCGACTACCTTGATTCTTTGCACATACACAAAAAGACACAAGTTGTTAAGAAAAAACTACCTATAAAAGTGACTACTAATAACTTATAGCTTAAAGGACAACTTAAACTATAATCTATTACGTTAGCAGAGATATGACTGTTATTGTAATTGTTCAATTATACCTGGAATGACAAAAATAAATTTGTTTTTACATGACAAACAGGCACAGGTCTGGAAATGAAAAAGTTTCTGTAGTAGCAAAGCTGAGAAGATGCATCTTGAAAGATTTAATCAATTTTTAAAGATTTCCTCACAGATCAAAGCAAAGATTACTACAAAGATTTATGAATCAACATCAGTTTCGTAGCACAGATCTAAGACAGGGAGAAAACTATATCAGGAAGCAAACAAACAAAGGCGCAGCCAGTTGTCAGTCTAGAAATATGGCAACTATTTTCCTTCCTATATTTGCCTTTTTGAAATATATGAATGAAAACAGTCAGAAGTCATATAGTTAACTCAAAGAGATAAGGTCCAAACCACTAGGCAGAAGTTATGAGAACACCACTGAGCTCCAACCTCCAAGCTGGGGATAGAAGCTGAGCAGAGGTGCCTAGTCACAGAACCCAAAAGCTAGTTGTTTTTTATTTCCTGCCCTTAAAATACACAACAGAAGATAATTAATGTCTGGCCCTCTCTGGCATGGTCAGACTAGAGCCAAGTATGAGCTGACTGAGTGTTGCACCTGTCCAACAAAATCAGGACATGTTCTTATTTCCCAGAGGTCCTTGTAATGGACTGTGAGGGTGTAGACAAGTCAGCTGTGATCAGACACACTGAACACTCTTGGACTAACTCATCTTGCCCAGGTGACATTTTTGCATGTTTGTTTATTTCAGGACAGGACAAAGAGAACCAGAAATTTGAGCTGTTTGCTTGGCAAGTGTGGACATTCTTTAGAAAAACAACAACAACAATATTTCTCATATTACTTTTGGTTGGTGGCATAAGGACTGGACTCCAGTTCCCTCCTCAGGAAAGTAGACTGTTGGGTCTATTTAGCTCCTTGATTGAAACCAATAGGAGGGAAGCACAAGTGAAGGGGAAATGACTTAATTGAATAGTTTGTAACTTTGAAACACGCCATAATCCATTTCCATATTCCACAGAGAATGCATTTGCTTTTCCTTGATGATTTTCCACTCTTGCCCTGAGCATTTGCAGAGTGTAAATCAGAGACTGAGAGGCACCAGCAGCCCATTCTGCTCCTGGGATAAGAACAACACATGCCCCAGAGCTTCAGTTAGTGGGTTCCCAACTATTGACAAATGGAATTTCTAACATTTCTCTCTAGTAATTGTATCAATGGGATGATTTTCTCTGACAGGAAGTATTTTTTCTGAAATTATCTGAAGTTTCCTCTTCTAAACTCTATCTTACTGCTCACTCCCATGGTTATCTCCTTGTGCACTGGAAAACAATATCAACTCGTCATTAGTTTTCTATTTTTAGACCTGGTTTGGTCAATCTATACAGTAAAATGGTTTATATTTAGCTCCTAAGTTTCTCCCATTAGTCATTCATACTTGTCACTCCCTTAGTCATTTTTGTTGGTTGGTTGGTTGTTGGTTTTATGATGCTTGACCTAAGTATGAAAACAGCATTACCAGGGACAGCTCATAAGGGTGGGGTCAGATATTTTCCTCCACAGACTATAATGAATCTACATATACCTTGGAAACCAGTCTAACTTCTTATCCTTTTTCAACCAGTATTTCTTTAGCCTCATGTAATTAGCTCTGAGTTCTTTTTATGAATGAAATCTTCCCATCTTGGAAAATATTTCCTATGGTATGTTATCCCTAGAACTTAGCCCATATGCCTGGCGCATAGTTAGAACTCAAGATACACTTGATGAATAAATGAATAAATAAATGATTCAAACATTACTGGTAAGAGTTATTTCCAAACTATTTTTGTCTGGATTTATAAGATTAAAATTTTTTTCTATTTTTCGTTAGTGTTTTACTTCAATTGAGATGTGTTATCAACTCAACTATTAGAGCACAATCTCATCCGGTACAGCACATATGTGCATGTTTCACATAAAATTTTTGGAGCCACATGACTTGAATGATCTTTGCCACAGAATTTCTGGCCTGGTAAGTGACTTTAGAAATCATCTAGTCTGATTTCAACATTCTATATACTTTAAACCTGACACCTAGAAAAGATTCTGGGGACTATGATTAAATGTTTTCTATTATAATTTTCTCTTTTGTTCACACTTTATTCTTTGTGTTTGAAGTCCACACCATTTCGTGTGGAATGGTCACCCCTTTTATATCACTCAAACATACATTGTTTTCTTACATTTGAAAATGTAGCTACTGTTTTAAAGGACTTAGCTCCATCTGGGTTTCAAACTCAGCAACTTGCAAGCTCTCTGGCAAGCCACTGATGATTCCTGAAGTTTCCTAGATGAGCATAGTTAATTCTAATAGTTAAAAGTTGACCTCTTAGAGTTCTCAGATTCATTGAGGTCCATAATCAGCATACGTCTGAGGTTCTTGCTGTGGTCTCTTTTCTGCATGTAACTATTTTCCTTAGTATATTTGCCCTTTTGATTATACATGGAATTTTGAGGTTGGTCGCTTGGTGGCACTGTAGTTAATAGCTTGATTTTCTTGTGTATTTTTCCACTGCCTTCATAGGTTTTGTTTTTAAATTGCAGCTATGTGAAATATGTGCATCTTTTAAATTCTGCTGCAGGTGAAATGATTTAATGACTCTTGACTTCTATATTAATTTTAAACATTAGAAACATTGTGAAAACAGACTCTTGCTAATAATGATCATTATCGTAATGGCTCGAGGCATAATCATTTACTAACATTAGCCAAGTGATTAAAATCCATCATGAGTTTAATTTGAAAAGATTTCTTTCCTTTGCAATAAACAGCTAATGATATTAGCCTAATCTTTGTGAGGACAAAATTTATCATATGACTGTATTTCACTGCTTGATAAAAATCTACTCTTATTAACACAGGTCATATTATGTATATTGTTTACCAAGCCTGTGGTGTTCCCTATATTGGTACTGAATTGGGCCATATGGTGCATAATGTACACGTAATTGTCACTTTTCTTTTATGGCCCTGCTATTTGATAATTTATTATTTTACTAAGCAAGTGATCTTAACAGATGTTAAAATTAATTACCATGATCAGTCAAACCTGTAGGGAAAGGGAAACATTCTCATTTTATGACTTATTTTTATCAAAACTGGATATGATATTTATAATAATCATAATCTTTGATATATTTGTATAACTTTGTAATGATGCCTTTAAAAAGTGTCCAATCTTAAAGTTAGTAATACTTTTCCAAAAATATTCTCTTTTAACTGATTTTTTAAAAAATAATTCAGTGCCCATTTTTTTTCCACAAAGAATCTGAGTCTGGACTTTAAATTTACTCACTGCCTCATTATTTCCTTTGATGAATCATGCAAAAATCTTGACCTTCAAGAGTCCTCTACCCAGCAGATACCCACAAGGATAATGATCTTATTTCCAAAACACCTTAAACAATTAGAAAAGGAAAAAAAAAAATATAACAAACAACCCCCAAAATAAACAAAGCTTGGCAACTGTGAAAGGGAAAAACCTGTATTTCTTAATGGGTACTATTTTGTTTCCATAAGTTTTCCCCAAAGGAAGCAACTAGGTGAATATTGCACACTGACTCATAATAGAGATCAGCCTTCCACAGGCTCGCAGATGAACTAAAATCTTTATGGCTATGTTAGCTCTTTCCTCTTCAAAACAAGTCAGTGTTGTTATTCTCATTTTTTAAAGAACCAGAGAGACTCACGATGGAGAATTAACATGCCCAAGATTGTTTAGTGAGTGGGTAGAAGGCATGTTAATTGGCCAATGAATGCTTATGTAAAAACTACACACTTGCTCTCTAATCAATTTCTTTTAACTGTTTCAAAACTCTATCTCTCCAGAATGCTGGTCTGTGAGTAGGCCAGAGGATTGCAGAGGTAAGAGGTAAAAAGAAAAAAAATTCCCGAAGGAAAATCAGATAATTTAAAACTCGCATACAGAATTTAGTATCGTGTGTGTGTGTGTGTGTGTGTGTGTGTGTGTATTTTTTGAGACAGTCTCACTCTTGTTGCTCAGGCTAGAGTGCAATGGCACAACCTTGGCTCACTGCAACCTCCGCTTCCTGGGTTTAACTAATTCTCCTGCCTCAGCCTCCTGAGTAGCTGGAATTATAGGCACATGCCACCACACCTGGCTAATTTTTTGTATTTTTAGTAAAGATGGGGTTTTACCATGTTGGCCAGGCAGGTCTTGAACTATTGACCACAGGTGATCCACCCGACCTCCCAAAGTGCTGGGATTACAGACAAGCCACCTTGCCCAGCATTACCACTTTAAGAGTTCACTCCATTGTAAAATACTCTTTTCCAAAAGCCTTTTAAAAGTCTCCTGTCCATTAGGTATTTCTCCTAATGTTATCCCTTCCCAATACCTAATGTAGATGACTAGGGGTTGGATGCGGCAGATCACCATGGCATGTGTATACCTATGTAACAATCCTGCACGATCTGCACATGTACCCCAGAACTTAAAGTATAATAATAAATAAAACATCCAAAATAAGAATTTTAATTCCCCAAACCTATATATAATAAGTGTATACTGAGATAGGTTAACCTGGGGGATGATATAGTAGAATGTAGTATGATTTATGTTTGTACTATGTGCATCTCAATAGAAACCACCCAGTGAAATTTTATATAACTTAAAGATATGAAAATTGTTCTCCCTGTGTTTTATGAAGCTTTAACAGTGACTCTAATGCATTTGTGGACTGAAAATTTTCCCGTTTCAAATAAAGTAAGGGGGAAAAACATATCCTTCTACAGGAAATAGTGACCATAAATTTGTTCCGTGGTTACAGATTTATTATTTCTAATACATTTTTTAAAAGTGGTTTTGGTTGTTGCTGCTGTTTGAAAGTTCTTTGCTCCAGTTATTTAGCACCTTTTAGCCGATAAAAGTTTATAAATTCACATGTCAAGTTTTATAAAACTTTTTATTTCCTTGCTAAGGTGTTTTAACTAATTATTTTAACATTTCCAATACTTAAGAATAATTAAACTATGATGATGATATCAAAATCATCCTATGACAAAATCCAGACTCTGTAGAGCAAAATGGGGATTTGGGACAGGCGGAGACAGACTGAGCTGCTGATCCATTAAGGCTGCCATGTAATGGTCTGACCACTTATCTGCTGAATTTCCTGCTAGCCAGACATGATTACATAAATTTCCTTTATAGGCAATTGTTACACAATTACAACTTTGAAGGGGAGCAAAGCCATTTTAGACTCTGAACACCAGGACCAGGAGTTAATTGAGCCCCTTCACCAGGAAGGAACAGTAACTTCCATGCTGTTTGGGAAATTTAATTGTGAAGAATGTGGTGTATGCCACATTGTGAAAGATGTCCTACAAAAAGCTCAGAAATTAAACCACATATAATTTATGTCTTTTGTTGTTATTTGATTGACATGTCATGAAAAATTTTGCCAAGGAAAGATAATTTAAGATTTTTATTTTTCCTTTTCTTTTTTAAAAAATCCCCAAATGACAAGAATGTCCGCTTTTGGCAAAATACATACATTAAAGTTTGTCTTGATGACCGTACTACTTTTCTCAGCTAGGGGAAACAACTATACCAACTGTTGTGTCCATTTATTCAGTTTCTCTTTTAACAGGCCATTGCTTTTCTTGATCACTTTACTAAATCTCTAAAGAAATGGAGAAGAGAGATCCAAGATGGCTGATCACTAGCAGCTCAGGCCCGTAGTTCCCAGTGAAAGCGCAGAGAACGAGAGAACACCACACTTTCAGACGAATATTTGTTGCTCACGGACCAGGAGATTCCCAGCAGAGGAGCCCCACGTGTCACCAGGGCCACTCTTGTGGCCGGCGCGGTGGTTTTGCTGGTGCCTTAGCGCGCCAGTTTTTGGTGCAGAGTCCGGAGATTCCCAGGCAGAAAAGCACCTTCAATCTTAACACCGCTATTTTGGCCGGCGCAGTGGATTGCTCAGATCTCGGTGCTGGGAATCAACAAGTTGGACGTCTGCTCAGAGACCTAGTTAGAAAGTCGGTAATTACAAAGACGACAGACGGATAAATATATAATGAAGGGAAGAAATCAGCGTAAAAAGGCAGAGAATATTCAAAATCAGAATGCCTCTCCCTCTACAGGGGATCGCAATTCCTCATCAGTAACGGAACAAGGCTTAATAGATTACGAGTGTGTTCCAATAACAGAAGCAGGTTTCAAAACGTGGGTGATAAGAAACTTCTGTGAATTAAAAGAACTTGTTCTAACCCAATGCAAAGAAACTGAGAACCTTGAAAAAAGGTTTGACGAGATGTTAACGAGAATGGACAATTTAGAGAGGAATATAAGTGAATTGATGGAGCTGAAAAACACAACACGAGAACTTCGCAAAGCATGCACAAGTTTAAACAGTCAAATTGATCAAGTAGAAGAAAGGATATCAGAAGTCGAGAACCAGCTCAGTGAAATGAAATGAGAAGACAAGATTGGAGAAAAAAGGATGAAAAGGAATGAACAAAGTCTCCAGGAAATATGGGACTATGTGAAAAGACTTAATTTACGTTTGATAGGTGTACCTGAATGTGATGAAGAGAATGAATCCAAGCTGGAAAATACTCTTCAGGATATCATTCAGGAAAACTTTCCCAACCTGGCAAGGCAGGGTCATATTCAACTCCAGGTAATACAGAGAACACCACAAAGATATTCTTCAAGAAGACCAACCCCAAGGCACATAATTGCCAGATTTATTAGGGTTGAAATGAAAGAGAAAATACTAAGGGCAGCCAGAGAGAAAGGTCAGGTTACCCGTAAAGGGAAACCTATCAGACTTACAGCAGATCTCTCAGCAGAAACCCTACAAGCCAGAAAAGAGTGGGGACCAATATTTAACATCCTTAAAGAAAAGAACTTTCAACCCAGAATTTCCTATCCAGCCAAACTAAGCTTTATAATCGAAGGAAAAATTAAATCCTTTGCCAACAAACAAGTACTTAGAGAGTTCACCACCACCAGGCCTGCTTTACAAAAGCTTCTGAAAGAAGCACTATACATATAAAGGAACAACCAATATCAGCCTTTCCAAAAATATATCAAAAAGAAAAGAACATTAACACAACGAAAAATTTACACTAACTAATGGGCAAAACAGCCAGCTAGCATCAAATGCCAGTATTAAAGTTATATATATTCTAATCGGATAAAAAGCCAAAACCCATTGGTGTGCTGCATCCAGACCCATCTCACATGCAACGATACACAAAGACTCAAAACAAAGAGAAGGAGGAAGATTTATCAACCACTCAGAGAGTAAAAATAAACAAGTAAGCAGGAGATGCAATTCTCGCCTCTGATAAAGTAGACTTTAAAGCAACAAAGAGCAAAAGAGGCAAAGAAGGACATTACATAATGGCAAAAGGATCAATGTAACAAGAAGAGCTAACGATTTTATAGATCAATGAGACAGAAAATTAACAAGGGCATCCAGGACTTGAACTCAGACCCGGAACAAGTAAACTTAATAAACATTTATAGAACTCTCCACTTCAAATACATAAAACATACATTACCACCTCACACCTATTCCATAAGTGACTTCACAATTGGAAGTAAATCACTCCTCAGTAATCGCATAGCATTTCATAGGTTTAAATGAAATATTGGTTGGCTGCTCGTTTGTTATTTTCTTCCCTTATTCCTTCCTGTTTACATCAAGTATAATTATTGGTATAAAAGAGGTTTTCAATACCCATTACTAAACTGCATTCTAGCCTGGGCAAGAAAGCAATACTCCCATTCTCTCTCTCTCTTTCTCTTCCTTTTCTTTATTCTTTTTCTTTCTTTCTTTCTTTCTTTCAAAAAAAAAAAAGACCCTGTCTCTCTAAAATAAATAAATAAATAAATAAAAAAGAAATGACTTTACATTTTCCTAGATTTGAACTTTATATAAGTAGATTCATATGCTCTCTTTTGTGATTTGCTTCCTTCACTCAGCATTATGTTTCCAGGCTCTTTCATGTTGACAAATGCTGTATGAGTCATCCTTTTGCACTGTTACGTAGTTTTCTACTGTATGACTAGTAACATTCATTTATCCATTCTGTAGTTAATGTATATTTTAGTTGTTTCTAGTATTTTGTTATTCTGGGTAACACTTCTCTAACATTCTTGGACTTGACTCCAGATGTACATGTGTAACAGGTTTTCTAAGCTGAATACCTAAGAATAAATTTGCTGAGCCAGAGGGTATTTTTTCCAAAGTAGTTACGCCAATTACCCACCCACAAGTAATGGATAAGAGCTCTATTGCTCCAACCCAGCCAAGACGTGAAATTTTCCAACTTTAAAAAATTGTGGCCAAACAGAAGAGTAAAAAATTAGTATTTCACTGTGGTTCTAATTTGCATGTCTTTGATTTCTAACAATTACTTATTTATGGTTTTTGCCCACTTTCCTACTACATTATTCATCTTTTCCTATTGACTTATAGATTTTCTTTAAATATTCTGGATTCTAATCCTCCATTGGTTATGCTCCTATAAATACTTTCGCCAGTTTGTAACTTGTATTTTTCCCCTTTTTATAATGGTACACATAATAGATGCTCTTCATTTTAATGTAGTAAAAATTATCTGTATTAGACCATTCTTACATCGCTATACAGAATACTTGAAACTGAGTAATTTATAAAGAAGAGAGATTTAATTGGCTCATAGTTCTGCAGGCTTTATGGGAAGCATGGTGCTGGCATCTGCTTCTGGTGAGGCCTCAGGAAATTTACAGTCATGGCAGAAGGCAAAAGTGGAGGCAGCATGTCATATGCCGAGAGCGGGAGCAAGAGAGTGAGGTTAGAGGAGGTCCTAGACTTTTAAACAACCAGATATCATGTGATCTAGCTGAGTGAAAACTCACAGAGCACCAAGGGTGTTAAACCACCCCACCCCCATCCAGTTACTTCCCAACAGGCCCCACCCCCAACATTCCGAAATACATTTTAACATGAGATTTAGAGGGAACAGACATCCAAATTACATTATTGTCCCTCGGTTTCTTTAAAATGTGTATTTTTTTGCCTTGCTTAAGAAGTTCTTCCCTATCTGGAAGTTTGAAAAATTCTTTTTTTCTATTTCTAAAATTTTCATTTTCACCTCTAAGTGTTTAATCCACTTGAAATCCATTTCCAGGTATGATGTAAGGAATAGTTTTAAAAAAAAATCTATATGGATAGCTAATTGTCTCACTTTGTCCTGCAACTTTGTGTCTTTTTGATACTAAGGGAACAATCTATAGGGTGAGAGAGTAAAATAAATCTTATTTATTGAGTTCTTTCAATGTTAAGCAAATTTAGGAATAAATTTGTTTTATTTATTAGAATATTGAGTTCTTTCAATGTTAAGCAAATTTAGGAATAAAGAGAAGCTGAAAACTTGGTAAAGAAAACAGTGACTTTCTTGAATAATTCATCCTTTCCCTTCTGACTTGTAATGCAAGCTTGGCCATATAGTTGACATCCTTATATGAATGGGTCTGTTTCTGAGTATTCTAAACTGTTGTATTCATTTACTTAAAAAATGAACACTTGTATTTGTCAGGTAGTGTTCCAAACCCTGAGGACACAGCAGTGAATAACAAGAAATTCCTGCCCTTGTATAGTTTATACTATAGTAAGATACGATAAAGAGATATAGAAGTAAAATATAGAGTATTTTCAAGGGTTTTAAATTGCTATGGAGAAACTAAAATGCAGAAGGGGAATAAGGACAGTAGTGTGGGTGGGAGGAGCAGACATTGTTATTTTACATATTACTTACTGCTCACTACTAAGATGGCATTTGAAATGAAGGAGATGAAGTAAGGGAGTGAGCTGTATCAATAGTCATCATACCAATGACATCCCACTAGCTATTAGCATAATGTCCATCCTTGTTTGAGCCCTACAGTCTGAATTGCTATGGCATAATAATAAATCATAATGTCTAGCTTCAGTCTTCTGTCTATGTCTTCTTCAGTTTGAGCTTTGGCTGTTCTTGACCATTTACTTTCCTATTTATGTTTCAGAATCAACTTGTCTAGTTTCACAAGAACAACAAAACAAACAACAAAAAATCTTCTTTTAGTTTTAATTGGATTTACATTGAATCTTCAGATTAATTTGTGAATAACTGACATTTTTATAGCATTGACTCTGTCTAATCATGGATATGGTATATCTTTCTATATAGCTATTATTTATAAATCTTCAACTGATTTGATAATTTTTTCATCTTTTCTTAGATTTACTCTTAGGTAGTTTATAATTTTTGTTTTTATTTTAACTGGTATCTTTTCATGGTGGTAAAATAAACACATAATACAATTTACAATTTTAACTGTTTTTAAGTATATAACTCAGTGGCATTAAGTACATCCACAAGTTTGTATAAATGTCACCACCATCCATTTCCACAACAGAAACTCTGTACCAGTTAAACAGTAACTTTCTATTGCTCCATCCATTATAAGCTCTCAAATGTGCCTATTCTGGTTTTCTCTTTTTTTTTTTTTTTGAAGGAAAATTCGTATTATTTTAATTATTTTTATGTACAGAAAACTTAACAGTGTACATTTAACCCAGTTTAGTGGCAAGTTCTTTAGCCTTTGCCTTTTCAAGCTTGGCGATGCAAGCCATGACTTGGGACCCAGGACATTGCCTCCCCAGTGACAGCAGATCTCATCATATCTGTTGTTGTAATCGGTCCTGACAGCTTCCATCAGCTTAGCCAAAGTGCCTTTGTCTTCCGAGTTAACCTGTTTGAAGGCGACAGTAGTGCAGGTCTTCCTGTGGACTACACGTCCCAGTCTTGCCTTCCCCTTGATAATGCAGTAAGGGATTCCCATTTTACGACCCAGGGCAGGCAAGAAGACAACCAGCGTGATGGGATGCATGTCGTGTGCAATCGTCACCAGCTGAGCTTTTTTGTTCTCCACCAAGGTGGTGACCGTGTTAACTCCTAGAACACACAATCACTGTAAGCACTCATGGGGCCTGCTCTGGTCACAAGAAGCTTCTGGGCCCAGCTGTTGAGGTTTTCTCATTTAAGTGGAATACAATATTTGTCTTTTTGCATCTGGCTTATTTCAAGGCTCATCTATGTTGTAGCACGGTATCTAAATTTTACTTTTTTAAGGCTGAATAATCATCCATTGTATGTATATACCACTTTTCATTTATCCATTCATCAATTGATGAACATTTGGGCTATTTTTATTATTTGGTTACTGTAGTTATTGTAAATAATACTGCTGTGAACATTAGTGTGCAAGTACCTGTTTGCATTCCTGCTTTCAGTTCATCTGGATTTATACATAGACGTGAAATTGCTGGATTATACAGTAATTACATGTTCAACGTTTTAGAGAACCACCAAACTGTTTTTCACAGTAGCTGAACTATTTTACATTCCCATCAGCAGTACGTGTTTTCCAATTTCTCCACATATTTATCAATACTTGTTATTATTTTCCTTTTTAAGAAATAATAGCTACCCTAATGGATGTGAAGTGGTATTCACTGTGGTTTTGATTTGCACTTTCCTAATGACTAACGATGTTGCCCATCTTTTCATATGCTTATTGCCCATTTGTATATCTTCTTTGCAGATATGGATATTCAAGTACGCTGTTGATTTTTCTAATTGGGTTGTTTGGATTTGTTTGTTGTTGAGCTTTATATATTCTGGAAATTAATCCCTTGTCAGATATTGATTTGCAAATACTTTGTCCCATTGTGTGGGTTGTTTTTTCACTCTCTTGATAGTGTCCTTTGATGCGCAAAAGTTTTTTTTAATTGCCAAAGCTTTTGGAACTATTCAGAAAATCGTTGTCATGATGTCATGATATTCTGATATGTACTGGAACTGAGTTTGAAAATTCATTCCCTTGGCTGTTTCTTTCCTTTACAATTTGAAGAGTTTTGAAATTACCTTTGGATGGCTTTCACTGAGGTGATGTGTTTGCTTGTTTATCTACTTTAAATCAGGAAAAAACAGATAAATATTCATATTATTTCTTGCTAACTAACTCAGTTGGCAAATTATTTTTATATCCTGGAGTTAGTGCCTACTCAGATTAAACTTTTTAAAAAGGAGATTGAGTTTAAAATAAGGCCACTCTTTAATCAGGTAGGATGCCTGGAACTATGTCAAAGGCATATGTGGATTTTATTTTTATAGGAAGTAAAGAATGAGACATTAGATTTATGAAGTTAAGATTATTATAGAGTAAGTAAATTTGCCTAAGAATAGGGATAATGAAAGTGTGTAATGATTTGCATTGAGAGGTTAGTGTTGTCAAAAGCTATCTGCCAGGCAGCTCTCTTCAAGCCATTATGCCTGAGACAATAACCTAGTTTCCCAGTCTCAGTAAAGTTGATCTTTATTATTATTATTATTATTATTATTATTATTATTATACTTTTCAAGTTCTGGGATACATGTACAGAATGTGCAGGTTTGTTACATAGGTATACACATGCCATGGTGGTTGCACCCATCAACCCATCATCTACATTAGGTATTTCTCCTAATGCTAATCCTCCCCTAGCCCCTCACCTCCTAACAAGCCCTGGTGTGTGATATTTCCCTCCCTGTGTCTATGTGTTCTCATTGTTCAACTCCCACTTATGAGTGAGAACATACGGTGTTTGGTTTTCTGTTCCTGTGTTAGTTTGCTGAGAATGATGGTTTCCAGCTTCGTTCATGTTCCTGAAGAAGACATGAATGAAATCATCCTTTTTTATGGCTGCATAGTATTCCATGGTGTATATATGCCACCGTTTCTTTATCCAGTCTATCATTGATAGGCATTTGGGTTGGTTCCAAGTCTTTGCTATTGTGAACATACGAGTGCATTTGTCTTCATAGTAGAATGATTTATAATCCTTTGGGTATATACCCAGTAATGGGATTGTTGGGTCAAATGGTATTTCTGGTTCTAGATACTTCGGGAATCTCCATGCTGTCTACCACAATGGTTGAACTAGTTTACACTCTCACCAACAGTGTAAAAGCATTCCTATTTCTCCACATACTCTCCAGCATCTGCGGTTTCCTGACTTTTTAATGATTGCCGTTGCAACCGTCATGAGATGGTATCTCATTGTGGTTTTGATTTACATTTCTCTAATGGCCAGTAATGATGAGCTTTTTGTTTTCACATGTTTGTTGGCCACATAAATGACTTCTTTTGAGAAGTGTCTGTTCATATCTCTTGCCCACTCTTTGATGGGATTTTTTGTGTTTTTCTTGTAAATTTGTTTAAGTTCCTTGTAGATTCTGGATATTAGCACTTTGTCAGATGGGTAGATTGCAAAATTTTCTCCCATTCTGTAGGTTGCCTGTTCACTCTGATGATAATTTCTTTTGCTGTGCAGAAGCTCTTTAGTTTAATTAGATACCATTTGTTAATTTTGGTTTTCGTTGCCATTGCTTTTGGTGTTTTAGTCATGAAGTCTTTGCCCATGCCTATGTCTTGAAAGGTCTTGCCTAGGTTTTCTAGTTTTCTTTTTTTTTATGGTTTTACATTTTATGTTTATGTCTTTAATCCATCTTAAGTTAATTTTTGTGTAAGGTGTAAGGAAGGGGTCCAGTTTCCGTTTTCTGCATATGGCTAGCCAGTTTTCCTAACACCATTTATTGAACAGGGACTTTTTCCCCATTGCTTTTGTCAGGTTTGTTGAAGATCAGATGGTTGTAGATGTGTGGCATCATTTCTGAGGCCTCTTTTCTGTTCCATTGGTCTCTATATCTGTTTTGGTACCAATATCATGTTTTGGTTACTGTAGCCTTGTAGCATAGTTTGAAGTCAGGTAGCATGATGCCTCCAGCTTTGTTCTTTTTCCTTAGGATTTTCTGGGCTATATGGGCTGTTTTTTGGTTCCATATGAAATTTAAAGTAGTTTTTTCTAATTCTGCTAAGAAAATCAATGGTAGCTGCATGGAATAGCATTGAATCTATAAATTACTTTGGGCAGTATGGCCATTTTCACAATACTGATTCTTCCTATCTATGAGCATGGAATGTTTTTCCATTTGTTTGTGTCCTCTCTTATTTCCTTGAGCAGTGGTTTGTAGTTCTCCTTGAAGATGTCCTTCACATCCCTGGTAAGTTGTATTCTGTGGTATTTTATTCTCTTTGTAGCAATCGTGAATGGGAGTTCACTCATGATTTGGTTCTCTGTTTCTCTATTATTGGTGTATAAGAATGTTTGCAATTTTTGCACATTGATTTTGTATCCTGAGACTTTGCTGAAGTTGCTTATCAGTGTAAGGAGATTTTGGGCTGAGACAATGAGGTTTTCTAAATATATAATCATGTCATCTGCAAATAGAGACAATCTGACTTCCTCTCTTTCTATTTAACTACCTTTATTTCTTTCTCTTGCCTGATTGCCCTGGCCAGAACTTCCAATACTATGTTGAATAGGAGTGGCCAGAGAGGGCATCCTTGTCTTGTGCCAGTTTTCAAAGGGAATGATTCCAGCTTTTGCCCATTCAGTATGATACTGGCTGTGGATTTATCATAAATAGCTCTTATTATTTTGAGATACATTCCACCAATACCTAGTTTACTGAGAGTTTTTAGCATGAAGGGGTGTTTAATTTATTCAAGGCCAGTTCTGCATCTATTAAGATAATTATGCAGTTTTTGTCCTTGGTTCTGTTTATGTGATGGATACGTTTATTGATTTGTGTATGTTGAACCAGTCTTGCATCCCAGGGATGAAGCCAACTTGATCGTGGTGGATAAGCTTTTTGATGTGCTGCTGGATTCAGTTTGTTAGTATTTTACTGAGGATTTTCACATTGATGTTCATCAGGGATATTGGCCTGAAATTTTCTTTTTTGCTGTCGTGTCTCTGCCAGGTTTTGGTTATCAGGATGATGCTGGCCTCATAAAATGAGTTAGGATGGAGTCCCTCTTTTTCTATTGTTTGGAATTGTTTCAGAAGGAATAGTATCAGCTCCTCTTTGTACCTCTGGTAGAATTTGGTTCTGAATCCATCTGGTCCTGGGCTTTTTTTTTGGTTGGTAGGCTGTTAATTGCTGCCTCAATTTCAGACCTTGTTTTTGGTCTATTCAGGGGTTCAACCTCTTTCTGGTTTAGTCTTGGGAGTGTGTATGTGTCCAGGAATTTATCCATTTCTTCTAGATTTTCTAGTTTATTTGTATAGAAGTGTTTATAGTATTCTCTGATGGTAGTTTGTATTTCTGTGGGATCTGTGGTATTATCCCCTTTATCATTTTTTATTGTGTCTATTTGATTCTTCTCTGTTTTCTTCTTTATTAATCTGGCTAGTGGTCTATCTATTTTGTTAATCTTTTCAAAAAACCAGCTCCTGGATTCACTGATGTTTTTTGAAGGGTTTTTCATGTCTTTGTCTCCTTCAGTTTTGCTGTGAGCTTAGTTATTTCTTGTCTTCTGCTAGCTTTTGAATTTGCTCTTGCTTCTCTAGTTCTTTAAATTGTGATGTTAAGGCGTCAATTTTAGATCTTTCCCACCTTCTTCTGTGGGCATTTAGTGCTATAAATTTCCCTATAAACACTGCGTTAGCTGCGTCCCAGAGATTCCAGTACATTGTGTTTTGTTCTCATTGGTTTCAAAGAACTTATTTATTTCTGTCTTAATATCATTTACCCAGTAGCCATTCAGGAGCAGGTGGTTCAATTTCCATGTAGTTGTGCGGTTTTGAGTGGGTTTCTTAACACTGAGTGCTTATTTAATTGCACTGTGGTCTGAGAGACTGTTTGTTATGATTTATGTTCTTTTGCATTTTATGAGAAATGTTTTACTTCCAATTATGTGGTCAGTTTTAGAATAAGTGTAATGTGGTGCTGAGAAGAATGTATATTCCATGGATTTGGGGTGGGAAGTTCTGTAGATGTCTATTAGGTCCACTTGGTTCAGAACTGCGTTCAAGTCCCAAATATCCTTGTTAATTTTCTATCTCATTGATCTGTCTAATATTGACATGGGGTGTTAAAGTCTCCCACTATTATTGTATGGAGTCTAAGTCTCTTTGTAGGTCATTAAGAACTTGCTTTATGAATCTGGGTGCTCCTGTATTGGGTTCATATATATTTAGGATAGTTAGCTCTTCTTGTTACATTAATCCCTTTACCATTATGTAGTGCCCTTCTTTGTCTCTTTTGATCTTTGTTGGTTCAAAGTCTGTTTTGTCAGACTGGAATTGCAAACCCTCTCCACTTTTTTTTTTTTTTTGGCTTCCATTTTGCTTGGTAAATATTTCTCCATCCCTTTATTTTGAGGCTATGTGTCTTTGCATGTGAGATTGGTCTCCTGAATACAGCACACCAATTGGTCTTGACTCTTTATCCATTTTTCCAGTGTATGTCTTTTAATTGGGGCATTTACTCCATTTACATTTAAGGTTAATGTTGTTATGTGTGAATTTGATCCTGTCATTATAATGCTAGTTGGTTATTTTACTTGTTAGTTGATGCAGTTTCTTCATAGTGTTGATGGTCTTTACAATTTAGTATGTTTTTGCAGTGGCTGGTACCAGTTTTTACTTTTCATATTAAGTGCTTCCTTCAGGACCTCTTGTAAGGCAGGCGTGGTGGTGACAGTCTCTAAGCATTTGCTCGTCTGTAAAAGATTTTATTTCTCCTTTGTTTATGGAGCTTAGTTTAGCTGGATATGAAATTCTGGGTTGAAAATTATTTTCTTTAAGAATGTTGAATATTGGCCTTCACTCTCTTCTGACTGGTAGGGTTTCTGCAGACATATCTACTGTTAGTCTGATGGGATTCTTTTTGTGAGTAACCTGACCTTTCTTTCTGGCTGTACTTAACATTTTTTCCTTCATTTCAACCTTGGTGAATCTTACAATTATATATCTTGGGGTTGCTCTTCTCAAGGAGTATCTTTGTGGTGTTTTCTGTATTTCTTGAATTTGAATGTTAGCCTGTCTTGCTAGGTTGGCAAAGTTCTCCTGGATAACATGCTGACGAGTGTTTTCCAACTTGGCTCCATTCTTTCTGTCACTTTCAGGTACACCAATCAAACGTAGGTGTGTGTGGTCTTTTCACATAGTACCATATTTCTTGGAGGCTTTGTTCATTCCTTTTCATTCTTTCTTCTCTAATCTTGTCTTCAAGCTTTATTCCATTAAGTTGATCTTCAATCTCTGATATCCTTTCTTCTGCTTAATTGATTCAGCTATTGAAACTTATGTGTGCTTCACAAAGTTCTCATGCTGTGTTTTTCAGCTTCATCAGGTCATTTATGTCCTTCTCTAAACTAGTTATTCTAGTTAGCAATTCCTGTAACATTTTTTGAAGGTTCTTAGCTTCCTTGCACTGGGTTAGAACATCCTCCTTTAACTCAGAGAAGTTTGTTATTACCCACTTTCTGAAGCCTACTTCTGCCAATTTGTCAAACTCTTTCTCCATCCAGTTTTGTTCCCTTGCTGGTGAGGAGTTGTGATCCTTTAGAGAAGAAGAGGCATTCTGGTTTTGGGAATTTTCAGTCTTTTTGCACTGAAGGTAGATAAATCTTTGTGGATTTATCTACCTTTGGTCTTTGATGTTCGTGACTTTGAATGGGGTTTTTTGTGTGGGCATCCTTTTTGTTGATGTTGATGCTATTCCTTTCTGTTTGTTTTTCTTCTAACAGTCAGGACCCTCTGCTGTAGGTCTGCTGGAGTTTGCTGGAGGTCCACTCCAGACCCTGTTTGCTTGGGTATCACCAGTGGAGGCTGAAGAACAGCAAAGATTGCTGCATATTCCTTCCTCTGGAAACTTCATCCCAGAGGGTCACCCAACAGATGCTGGCCAGAGCTCTTCTGTATGAGGCGTCTATCAACCCCTGCTGGAATGTGTCTCCCAGTCAGGAGGCATGGGGGTCAGGGACCCATCTGAGGAGGCAGTCTGACCCTTAGCAGAGCTCAAGCACTATGCTGGGAGATCTGCCGCTCTCTTCAGGGCCAGCAAACAGGAACATTTAAATCTGCTGAAGCTGTGCCCACAGTCACCCCTTCCCCCAGGTGCTCTGTCCCAGGGAGATGGGAGTTTTATCTATAAGCCCCTGACTGGGGCTGCTGCCTTTTTTTCAGAGATTCCCTGCCCAAGGAGGAGGAATCTAGAGAGGCAGTCTGGCTACAGCAGCTTTGCCGAGCTGTGGTAGGTAGGTTCTGCCCAGTTTGAACTTTCTGGTGGCTTTGTTTACACTGTGAGGGGAAAAACGCCTACTAATCCTCTTAATGGGGGACGCCCCTCCCTCTACCAAGCTCAAGCATCTCAGGCCGACTTCAGACAGCTGTGCTAGCAATGAGAATTTCAAGCGAGTGGATCTTAGCTTGCTGGGCTCCGTGGAGATGGGATCTGCTAAGCTAGACCACTCAGCTCCCTGGCTTCAGCCCCCTCTCCAGGGGAGTGAACAGTTCTGTCTCACTGCTGTTCCAGGTGCCCTTGGGGTAGGAAAAAATACTACTGCAGCTAGCTTGGTGTCTGCCCAAATGGCTGCCCAGTTTTGTGCTTCAAACCCAGTGGGGGATGGGGAGTTGGGGAGAGATAGCATGGGGAGAAATGCCACATATAGGTGAAGGGGAGGAAGGCAGCAAATCACACTGCCACGTATGCACCTATGCAACTATCTTGCATGTTTTTCACATATACCCCAAAACCTAAAATGCAATAAATAAAAAAAAAAGAAAGAGGAAAAAATAAAACAAAACCAACTAGCTCTGGCCGGCATCTGTTGGGTGACCCTCTGGGATGAAGTTTCCAGAGGAAGGAACATGCAGCAATCTTTGCTGTTCTTCAGCCTCCACTGGTGATACCCAAGCAAATAGGGTCTGGAGTGGACCTCCAGCAAACTCCAGCAGACCTACAGCAAACAGGATTCCCAAGGGAATCTCCTGGTCTGCGGGTTGCAAAGACCATGAAAAAGGTGTAGTATCTGGGCCAGAATGCACCATTCCTCACAGCACAGTCCCTCAGGGTTTCCCTTGGCTAGAGGAAGGAGTTCCCTGACACCCTTTTGCTTCCTGGGTGAGGTGACACCCCACCTTGCTTTGGCTCACTCTCCATGGGCTGCACCTATTGTCCAACCAGTCCCAATGAGATGAGCTGGTACCTTATTTGGATATGCAGAAATCACCCACCTTCTGCATTGATCTCGTTGGGAGCTGCAGACCAGAGCTGTTCCTATTCAGCCATCTTGCCAGCCACCCCGCTATACAGTGTTTCTTTGTGTGAATATACCACATTTAATTTAATGATTCTATTATTGATGGGTATTTCCACAGTTTGGTGCTATCACAAATAGTGCTCCCATGAATATTTATGTACATATCCTTAATGAACATATACTCATTTCTGCAGGTATATACCTAGAAGTGAAATAACTAGGTCATAAATCGTATATATGGTCAACATTAGTATATATTGCACAAAGTTTTCCAAAAAGTTTCTCTGGTACACTCTGGTTGTACTCTTTCTTAGAGGAATAAAAGGATAAATCTCTAATGACAATTTCAGGTTCCACGACAAGTAATTAGAAGGATTATATGGATGTGGCATAGTTCTGAATAAAGGGCCTTTCTAACTTAACCTCAATCACACCTGCTCACAGAATCAGCCATAATTGAAACTCTGCCTTTGTTTTTTATTGTTTTTGAGCTTTAGATAGTGAATCATTGAAAAAATTTTCAGTGATAACTGAAACTCTGCCTGCTATTTTTTTTATTGTTTTTGAGCTTTAGATAGTGAATCATTGAAAAAACTTTCATGAAAATTCACAATCAGTTCTGTAACTTTGGTTCTTTTTGATGATAAAGGAAGTAAACCATGTAAACCAAAAGAAAGCCTGATTTTTGAGACCTTCCATTCTTCCAAGGTCTATAAAGGAATAAAAGAAAGTGGGAAAAGAAGGCTTCAAAGATTGACCCCTGCCTACATTTCCAGCCTGTTTCTCTTGCTATTCCACTAGAGCTTCCCACATGCCTACTACTATGAATTGCTTTCATTTCTCCCAACTGCCATGTTTCATTGCTTCTGTACCTTTGTATAGACTGTTTCTCCTTTGCCTGGAAAGACTTTTTGTCCTCTTCACCATTCCCATGACTAACTCGAACTCATCATTCAGCATTAGGTTGAGCCTGCTCTTCTTTTGGAAGCCATTACTAAAGGAGGTGTCCATTTTCCGTGTCTCTGTGACCCATGTTAGTCTTTGCTCTACCTAAGCTGCAACTGCCTGTCTACTTGTATGTCTCCCCAGCTATAAATTAGCACCTTCAGGGCAAGCACTCTATTCTTTATCATGGTCCTATGCACATCTAATTAATACTTGTTACATAAATCTATGGTACAATTGGTGGATTTTTTATACACCTTGGGTATCACTGTGATGACTGCCATCAGTAGAGTTAAAAAGAAATATCCTAGAGCTCGGCCAGGCATGGCTCACGCCTGTAATCCCAGCATCTTGGGAGGCTGAGGCAGGTGGATCACCTGAGGTCATGAGCTCAAAACCAGCCTGGCCAACATGGCAAAACCCCGTCTCTACTAAAAATACAAAATTACCCTGGTGTGGTGGTGGGTGCCTGTAATCCCAGCTACTCAGGAGGTTGAGGCAAGAGAATCACTTGAACCTGGGAGGTGGAGGTTGCAGTGAGCTGAGATCATGCCACTGTACTTCAGACTGGGTGACAGAGCGAGATTCTATCTCAAAAAAAAAAAAAAAAATCCTAGAACCCAGTGTCCTGAGTACTTGGTGTTCTTAGGAGTTGTCCTCTTTCAATGCTGGTCTCTCACTGGAATCTATGAAAGTTGTCACTCCTTACAACTTTTGGTGTTTTCCTTTAACTTCTGTTCAAATAATCATAGACTGCCCCACACTGGGTTCAGGAATTTAAGGGTTAAAATAGGAAGAAATTCTTGTATTCAGAGATGACCATGCTTCTGGAAATCTACCTACTTGTCTGCTACTGAAACCTGTTTTAGGCATGGTATATAAAATGGAATGCTCATTCCTTTACTAGGGAAACTTTCATGGGCTATGTGTACATATATATTATTGCTGATGAAGATGAGAATGTCCCAAGTTCAAATTGTGAGCATTGTAGAATGAATATAAATAGCCTTTTTTCCTTCTGCTAAGTCATGTGGTAGAACTTGAAGCTTCATTCCATGGCATTTCTGCCTTATATAAGAGCAACACTCTCTTCTCCAAAAGATTCAGCCACAATATCATTTATCTTTGAAGGGTGCTTATGTAGTTTACATAGTTTTCTCTGCCTCTTCCTGATCAGAGGTTGGCATCTAAATACTTCCTCTGATCTTATCACTGCTGGAATGTGTTCTTTGACCAGAGTGTTGCAATTCTGATTTATTTTGTCTCATTGAGCAAGTGATTTGGTGGGACACTATCAGCAATGACATCATCACATTTGCTTTGGTAGTTGACGTCTTACGTTATCAATGGAAGCATTGTAAGAAACTGTTCAGGGTCAAGACCCATTTTGTTTAGAGAATTTGTACAGTATGTGGACTGAGAATTCTCAATGCCCATGCTTCCTAGGATGTGAAGAGAATCTCAAATATTATGTTCTTAAATTCAGTATGGCTACTACACACTCCACTTTATTTCTCCTTGAGAATGGGAGTTGAGAAAGAATTAATACAAAAACAAAGATAAATTAGTGATACTTTCTATTTGATGATGTGTTACAATAGATAAAATTATCTGAGAACTAATTGTTCTCAATCTTGGCAGGCCACTAAGTTTCAGATGTATCTATTGATGTGACAGGAGTAAAACAGCCCTGAAAGTATTGGTAGGTGCTTTTAATGCAGTGGAATGAATTTGTTTCCTGTGCAACTCTGCAAGGGTAAGATGGATATAAAACTTGCAGACAAGGCTACCTTCAGAAACTGAATAGAGAATGAAAATTCTATGAAACTTCAGAGGTACCTTTTAGTCTCAACCTTTTTGAAAAATTGGTCATGGTGTGCCTTTATCAAATCTTCATTCAGAGATTTTTCCTGTGGTTCATGTTGCTTTTATAAAATATCAGACACTGGCTCTAATTGTGGGTGGATACAGCGATAGCCAAATGTTTACATGTGGAGACCAATACAAGATCTACCTGCTCCAAAATGCCTCCTTCAAGGACCTAAACTTTATATCCCTTAAGACATTTCTATGGATTAAGACATAGTGTCCACATGCACATGTATGTTCATTGAGGTACTGTTTACAATAGCAAAGACTTGGAACAAACCCAAATGCCCATTGATGATAGACTGGACAGGGAAAATGTGGCACATATACACCATGGAATACTATGCAGCCATAAAAAACAATGAGTTCGTGTCCTTTGTAGGGACATGGATGAACCTGGAAACCATCATTCTCAGCAAACTGACACAAGAACAGAAAATCAAGCCACCGCATATTCTCACTCATAGATGGGTGTTGAACAATGAGAACACGTGGACACAGGGAGGGGAGCATCACACACCAGGGTCTGTGCGGGGTGAACTAGGGGAGGGACAGCGGGGGGTAGGGAGTTGGGCAGGGATAACATGGGAAGAAATGTCAGATATAGGTGATGGGGAGGAAGGCAGCAAACCACATTGCCATGTTTGTACCTATGCAATAATCTTGCATATTCTTCACATGTACCCCTAAACCTAAAACCCAATAAAATATATATTTTTTAAAAAAGAAGAACCTATTAGAAAGCCATAAATAAAACTTAAAAAAAAAAAAAAAGACAGTGTCCAAAATGTTCCCATAAGAGGTTCACATTAAAACATGTCAGTAGAAAAGAAAAACCATCAGGACTAGCCCTCTTCCACTAAACCTATTAATAATCAATCTATATTAATATATATTTTTTTCTTACTTTTGTTTGGTTTGGCTTGGTTTTAATTTTGTGTTTAATTTATTGGAACCACTAGTTGTCATCTTGGAAATCAGAAGAGAGTACATGAAACTACTAAGGTAAGATTTGTTTTTTCCAGTGCTAAGAAACTTGTTCCACTTGTTTTTAGGGTAGCACTAACACTGAAAATGCAATTTTGAAGTGGAAAGAAAAGTGTCATACACAAACAGAACCCCAGCTGTATCCAGGTCCAGGTCTGCAAGCAGGTAAAAACTCAGCTTCTGGGAAAGAAACCTAGAAAGTGATTGAAGGCAATTGAAATGAACCTGGTAATAGCTTGGGGGAAAGAATCAGAAGAGAGACAGCACAATCTCTACATTGGGATGTGGGGCCTCAGACAAGTTGCTAACATTGGCTTCTTTGTGTCGCTGCTGAAATGGCATCCATGTCCCACAAGTTTTAAGGGGAAGCCATATGACCTCCTTAGTACTCAACACCGTTGCTGGGTGTTGAGTAACTGTAGGAAGATTAGCCTCATTATGTTTCCTGAAAATGCCTTTTGTTGGTTCCACTGCCCAAAGCATTTGGAAAACAAATGTTTAAATTCAGAATTTAGGCTCTGATCAAGCTTTTGGAATATTTACCAAAATTATAACTATCCTTAATACACTATTTTCTCCTATCTCTCTTTTATTCAAAAATATTGATCAAATTTGCAAGCCACAGACAGAGGTGGGCTGTACACAGTGGTTCTGAATTCAAATGCTGAGTTCCATTTATAAACCTGTTGCTGACTAGAACTCTCTGAAGCGTTAACATGTATTTACACTGTTGCATAGGCTTCCAAGAAAGGAACTGTGTGAAAGCAGAAATGGGGTGTTTCCATACAGAGCCCATTATCTTGCTAGATATAGCCCTAATCTGTTGACCAGGGCATAGCTCATGCTTCATTTGAAAGGTTTGATTTTTCCTGAGAAGGGAGGGACAGTCCCTTTTCCTGGGCACAAATTGTAAATCTTGTTTTTTTCCTGTTCCACTTTGGAATTTTCTTGGAATCTTTATACAAAGGAATTTTATAGTAATCTTGGTTAAATACACGTAAGGAGAAAGAAAGCACATCTAACTATGACTCTGAAAAGATAAGACAATCTATTTAACTCACAATTTTGTTTCTTTCAAATAAACACAGTCACAACTGTATCTGAGCTCTTTGGGGGAAAGCCACTAAATAAATCCAATAAAGTTTGAATTTCCTTATTATGTCCATTTTATCCTTTATAAAGGAGCTTTCAGTGTTTCTGGCTTCCTGTCTGTTCTGCACTTACAGATAAACTCCCTTATACCTGCCCTTGCAAGCCCCCAAAACTATAGTAAATTTATTCTAGGGGAAAAGCCAGAAACTCAAATGAGATACCTGTGGTTGAAAACATACATGTCAAACTGAATACCTCCAAAGGGGGAAATTATAACTCGTATATGGAAATTTCTCCACTCTAACAGACATATATGTCATTTAAAACAGAAACCAATTTCAGTAATCTGGTCCTAGCTCTGCCTTTCCATGTATCCATGAACTTATTTGTCTGGTTTAACTGGGTATGGGGAAGGAAACAGAAGCAAAAGATCAGGACCTCACCCAACTTCCCAAATGCTGACCCACATGTTTTTCTTTAAGCCTATATGTATAAAGTGCTGATTTTAAAAGTTATGATTGAAAATATAAGGCATTGTGTGATCCTTCTCTGGCCTGGGGCATTTGAATGTATGCATATATAAGAGAAAAAAAAATTACTACAGACCATATTCAAAGATATAGTTGCCTATGGGTATGTCAAATATGAAACTGTCATCACTTATGATTTCTGGCAGACCAGAGGTTATGCCTGGGGTTTGTTGCCTTGGTGTACACTGTCATTTTGTAGTCATCCATATATTATAAAATGAAGAGTTTTCTTGACAGAATGTGGCCAAACAACGTATCAGTCATGACTTCCAGAGGTAGAAAGTGAAGCCTGCAGTATTCTGGCATGATAAGACAGGTTAAATAACTTCTGCAGAGTAATGATGACATAAACATAGATTACACACCACAGCAGTTATTATCTTTCTTTCTACTATTCTATCTGAAGTAACATTTTCACTCTTTATAACTCTAAACTTGCAATGTTTACATTTATAGAGAGATGCATGAAATAAAAAATTTACTGCTTGCTGTATTCCCAGAATTGATAATACAGCTCTGAAGGCAAGGTAATTTATAACTTGACCCTGAGAACAGCAAGGAATTCAGTCAAAGAAAGTTAACTTAATATGATCGACAAGTCATGGCATACCCAATCCTTTCTTAAATGATTTTCATTTCCAGTTTGTAAAACTCTGTGGGGGAACTTGTTGCATAAATTTACAATGTTATGTCTTTTTTAGTTTTATTAAGACTACCACCGCCCCATTCAGGCACCAAGGAAGACTCATTGAATCTCAAATCCCAGGATAGAATGAACAAGTCTGTTTTCAATCTGTTTTTATTCTTCACTTCAATAACCTCACCTTGAGTTCATATTTTTGTTCTGCACAGTACTCCTGAAGACTCTGTACTCCTTTAGCTCCCCTATTCCTCTGCATCAACTCTGAGCACTACACCAATGACAGCTTCATTAGCCAAATCAGTTCAATGAATGCAACACACAAAATATGTATAACTTGGCTTTCTTCAAAGATTTTATAGAAGAGGGTACTGAGAGTGGAATGTAAAGGAAGTGGAAGGTAAAACATGAGGTGGAGAGAGGAAGGAGGGACTTGGAAATCTGGGTGGGAGAAGAGCAAGAACACAGATATGGAGAGAGTGTGGCTAGCAAGATGGGGTGTGCAGTAGAGAAAGAAAGAGGCAGGAAGTCAAAAATAAGGAAAATGGGGAGATGCAGGACCATGTGGTGTTCTTAAAAGTTGTAAATGACAGAAGAGATAAAACACTGACATTTTCAGTCATTCTTAAGAGTAGAACATGTTTCCGAGTGTTAACTGCTGCTCCATCTTAGCTGAGTTCACATGTATTTGTCTTTAGAATGTGTCGAGGAACTTTCTGGATGAAGAAAACCACAGCTAACTATCCATCACAACAGTCTGTTGCTCTGAGCTGCCACTGGGATTTTCATAAGGACAGGTGAGGATATGGGTATGGTGTACCCATATTTCTTCAATGATTTGAAGGCCATACAATGGCATGTGAGCAATCAGGATCTCCAATTAAACATCCTCCAATGATATATTTGGTACACTGCCTTTGGATTACCGTAGCTAATATTTACTAAGTCCATGAGCCAGGTTCTACGCTTCTCGCTTCACAGAGATGACCTCATTTAATCTGCAGACTCTAAGTAAGACTTACAATTTCACAGAGCTCCATTCTACACATCAGGAAACTGAGGCTTGCAGATGTGAAATAACATCTCTGAGCTAGTAAGTGTTGGAATTAGATTTTTGTGCCTTAAAATATAAGCTCAATAAATAGTATATATTTGATTGATTTGGGTCTAAGCTCTACAAAAGTATTAAGAGTGAAGATACAGTCAACAAATGTTTGACAATTTTGTAATCAAATTGGTAATGTTATTTTTAAGAGGTTTTAATTCTTTTTACTCAATCATCATGTCCCCATAAACATAATAACACATTAATAATGCCAGTGGATTTCCTTATCCTTCCTGGGCAGAGTACAAGCTCTCTTTTTGAAGTCATTAGAGAATAAAAAAAGCAGAATGTCATCTCTAGTACAGGCCTTGTATAAAAGGGCCAATTGAGCTCCATACTAATAGGCCTAGTTCATTGAATCCCTCCTTTTATATGATATGACTAATGTAATAATCTAAGGACAACTGAAAATTCAACTTCATTCTTTATTATAGGACTGTCCCTTTTTCTCACTGTGCTTCATGAAGCCTGTCTGGGCATAGTACTCCCATTGAATTCAAGGGAGGCTTAATGCTTGCATCATTCCAAAGGGTACAGAGTAAGATTAGGAGCTGACCACATATTAAATAAACAGGGATAGTTTAGATTTTCTTGGAAATGTCTGCCATAGTCTCTCACACTCAAACCTGTGCATAGCATTTGTACACTAAAAAAGTCCTGTGAGTGTTAAATCCATTAACGGTCATAGTACTCCCTTAAATTCAATGTGAATACTTCAGGGAGATGGGATGATATTAACTTGTATTTGGACTTTTTTGTTTGCCTGGCCCCTGCTGAAACTGGTCATTAAATTACTCAATACCCTTTTTAAAAATTTTTTTATTTTTTAATTTTTCATTTTTTAGAGACAGAGTCTAGCTCTGTTGCCCAGGCCTCTGTGGTGTGACCACAACTCACGGCATCCTCAAATTACTGCCTCCAGTGATCCTCCCACCTCAGCCTCTTAAAGTGCTCAGATTACAGGCGTGAGCTACTACACCTGGCTAAGTTACTCATTATCTTATTAAGCTTTATTTTTGCTCATGTTTATGAAGCATTTTATACATGCCATTGTGCTAAGTGCTTTTGGTAAATCAACTTCCTTAGTCCCTACACCAGTGCCATGAGCTAAGAAACATTTTTATACATTAGAAAGAACAGAGACTAACATGTCACAGTTAGCATAAGGTAGGGCTGAGATTTCAACCATCAGTCGGACACCAGAGTCCACATTCTCACCCACTATGTGAGATGATCTTCCCATTTCAGGACCCCATTGTACCCACCTCATTAGCTCTTTCAGACCAATAGACCACTGGCATCTAGCCAAGATCCAAGAGAACCTGTACCATACAGTGGATAGAAGAGCCACATATTTAGAGGGTGTGGGAGGCAATATACAAAGTGTATGTCAGTCTGTCTTGGTACAGGGACGTCACTTTTCCTAGCATACGTCATCACAAAATCAGAATCTGATTGGTTAAAAGTGTTATAAGTTGAACCCAAGGGATCAGCTAGTCCCCATTTTCTCTCTAGAGCAGAGCAGCTGGCACACAAAACAGGTTGGGTGAATTTTTCCTTAGGTCTGAACAGCAGTATGACTTAATGGCAACAACCAACACTGGACTGAGCAACAAGGGGATCAAGGTGTTAATTCCCACAAAATAGATTTGTCAGGATCTAGTTCTGTTCTTCTGTAATTGTAATACCAAAAGATGTGCCCATTCATTTAGTCAACATTGACTTATTATTAAATGCTTACCATAAACCAAACCCTAGGCTAGAGGCTGGGGTATCAAGACTGTAAGGGAGAGTCACTCCCACTTAGAAGCTTGTAGCTTGGAGGAGGGGATAAGACAAGTAAGTAATTGTAATTCTGAGTGGTGAATGCAACGATGGAAATATACAGCGTTCTGTGGCAACACCTAGTAAAGGAACCTAGCCTAGTTGTAGGCAGAGGTGTTTGGGGCAAAGCTTCTTGCAGAAGCTGAGTAAGAATGGACAAATTATGGAAGGAGGAAAACAAGTCATCTGGATCAAGAGAGGTTGGAAGGAGTGGGTGGGAAGGAAAAAGAAAGGATACTTAGGCAGGAGGGAAGAAACTACAGAGCCTAGGAGTGAGGAGTGTATGTGCAGAACTTCAAGGAGCTCAGAATAACTAGAGCTCCCTGGATGTGTGAATTGTGAGTGTGCACCTGTATATGCATGTGGGCTGGCGGGCAAGGGAGGGTAGAATGATCAGAGAAAGTGGGGAGAGATGGAGCTAGAGCTAAAGGGACCAGTGGGTGAAGAGCCTTCAATACCATGAATATCCTGACCCAACAACAATGGGGAACTTCTAAAGTTCTAAACTCCAAGAGAGTTTTAAGGAAGGGGGTGGCATAATTAAATCAGTATTTTATTTATTTTATTTTTCTTCAAGTTTCAAGTTCTTGGGTACATGTGCAGGATATGCAGGTTTTATTACATAGATAAATGTGTGCCATGGTGGTTTGCTGCACAGATTCACCTCTGTTTTTAGCCCAGCATGCATTAGCTATTCTTCCTGATGCTCCCCCTACCTTCACCCCCAACAGGCCCCAGTATGTGACAGGTTCCCCTCCCTCTGTCCCTGTGTTCTCATTGTTCAGCTCCCACTTATAAGTGAGAACATGTGGTGTTTGGTTTTCTGTTCCTGTGTTAGTTTTCTGAGCTTCCTAGTTAACTGGAGCTTCCAGTTCCATCCATGTCCCTGCAAAGGATGTAATCTCATTCTTTTTTATGGCTGCATAGTATCCATGGTGCATATGTACCACATTTTCTTTATCCAGTCTATCATTGATGGGGATTTGGGTTGAATCCATGTTTTTTCTGTTATGAATAGTGCTGCAATGAACATACATGTGCATGTGTCTTTATAATAGAATGTGAATCAATATTTTTAAAGGGCATTGTGGAGACAGTGTGGAGAATAATTTGTGGATGGAAACCTGGAGACAAGCAGGTTGGATAGGAGGCTGGGGTACTTATCTAAGCCAGTAGTTTTTAAACTTGAGTGAGCAACAGAATCACTTAAAAAGCTTGTGAAAACACAGATTGCAGGGCTCCAGCCCCAGTTTCTGGGTAAGTAGGTCTTGAGTGTGACCTAAAGATGTGCATTTCTATCAATTGCTAAGTGATGCTGATGCTGATTATCCAGGGACTACACTTTGAGAACAACAGTTTGAAGCAATGTTCATGGCTAATTGTGAAATTCTGGGATTTTTCCTTAGAGATATTCAGGCCTTGCTTAAAAAGCAATTTTACCTTTCATGAATGGATATTTTTGTGAAACACACTCATTCCACCCAAAAGCCCTTTTCGTAAGATAAACGTGGGAATTAATTATTGTTGTCCTAGATCATTCTTACTTGTTTCAATTTTGTTTCTTCTGTTTTCCGAAGCTGAATTTTATTTGACATGCCAGAGAAAAATTTTGTGGTACATCCAGTAATTTGCAGCAGGATTAAAAGACTGAAATGCCACTGCAGTTGACTAAAAACCCTTTGTCTGACTGAAATACAATAGACCAATTGAAGGCTGTAATATTTGGGCTCAGATTTTAGAAATCAAACCTTGTCAAGGGCAGAGTCTTATCTGCTTTAAGTGAATTAAAAAACCCACTCCTCCTATTTTGATGCTGGGAAAAAAAGAGGTTATAACTGCAAACTGCATACAAACCCAGTAATCACACATTCCTTTTCTTATCAAGTCTCTAAGAAGGAACATTATATCAAAGAGAAACAATGACTCTTCAGAAAAAAGGAACTCTGTTACTTTAGAACAAGGCCTGCTGTCCCTAAGTCTCAGTATAAGTGAAACAAAAAAGTTCTGTGTTAAGGTTTTTCATCTAAAGACAGTGTGTAAAACTGTCAGGCTGCTCTTTCTTGATGGCAGACTATTCATACTACTAAATTATCTTAACAGCACACAGTCTTAGTGCTGAAACATACCCATCTCATAAAAAAGATGTGATCAAAATGAACAGTCAACATATAACATTATATTAAGACCATTTCCTAGGAGTTTTCTTCTTGTGATTCTACATGGATTCTCTTTCTTTCATCCATAAGGTATGACTTCAGCAATACTTTGAATTCTTGGTATCAGGTATCTTTTTCAGAAAAGTTCACCTCATTGTTTGGCCAGAATGTCCCAGTTACGATCAGTTGCAATATATTAATGTCACAACTCCCTTGAAAATGTGAGGATCCCTCCATGTGAATAAAAAGAAGTCAACCATCTACATCTTTTTAAAGAGAAAAGGTCTCACTGTTGCCAGGCTGAAGGGCAGTGGCATGATCATAGCTCATGGCAGTCTCAAATGCCTGGGTTCAAGCAATCCTCCTGCCTCACCCTCCCTAGTAGTTGGGACTAGAGGCACACAACGCCGCTATTTATTTATTTATTTGAGATGGGGGTCTTGCTTTGTTGCCCAAGATGGTCTCGAACTCCTGGCTTCAATCCTCCTGCCTCAGCCTCTCAAAATGCTGGGATTATAGGCATGAGCCACCACACCTGGCTACATCTTAATAGAAGGTTAAGTGCAGCTGGAATAACCAATGAAAGGGATTAATGAAGCTGACTCTCAATACAGGCATTCTCTGCTAAGTAACTCAGTTTGTGCACTCACAGTTGGTTTCACCAGAAAGGATTACAGCATCCCAAGCAATGGGTCTTAATTATAATTACAGGTGTGGCACAGACTGCAGGAGCAGATGAGCTCATTAGAAACAAAGATTCGCTCTGCTGGACCATCTATCTTTACTAAAGAACAAAGGGCAGCAGCATACATAAGTGAGTTACCATGTAAACAAATTGAACAATCAGTAGCATACAACAGAATGCGTGTTCTTCAGCCAATATACACACTTCTCCGTTACAAAGAATGTCTCTCTATCACCTCCCTACCACTCCATCCTTTCTCTGGTGGAGGTGATTTTGCTTCTCTGCACTCTCTGACCTCCAGTTGGTGGGCAGGGGCTGACTGGGTAACAGTAATAAAATCTTATTCTTTCATCTTTCACCATCTCCCCTCATCCTCAGTCCTATTGTGCAACTATTGCAAGAGGACAGCATAGGCAATGGCCTTGAATGAGAATGTTAAGGCTTCAGTTCTCTCTCAGCTAGAAGGAGGACAGAAACTACTTTTTTTAGGGCTCAGATACTAAAGTGATGGGTACTGATTTTATTTTTTTCTAAAAAGTTCTCTTTTAGTCCAACAGCGAATTAGGTCAGATTTGAGGCTAATTGGAGCAACATGGTTTACTTCTTGACTTCCAGTTTTTTATAAAAGCAGTTTACAGGGCTAGGAGCCAATTCCCCACTGGCAAAGTGAATCAAAAGAGTATTGCAATTATGCAAATTATCAAGAAAGAAAGAAAAAAAATGCCACAACAAAATATCCTATTTGCCTACACTTACATGGGGCAATGGTACCCCCTTTCTCTATTTTCTGTATGTCTGTGCTCTCCAAGGTGGGTCTACTCCAAGTAGGCTGAATGATGAAGGATGTAGTATTGAGGGCCTCACAGGGGTTTGGGTTCCAGTGGGGCCCTTCAGATGATGATCATGAAATGGATTACAAGCCCTTCCAGGCAAGCAAGACTTTAACTTGGTACTGTACTGTTTGATAATGTCTTCTCACCTTGGACATGAAGTGTATTGAGGCCAGCAAAAAGGCATTACAAAGATGCAAAAGGAAAAATAAGATTGCAAAGTGACAAAAAGAAAATCCTCAGGGAAGATATCCACTGAGCCATGGTCTCAAGGAATCTCGGAAACTTTCATGATCAGGTAAATTAATTCTCCCCACTTTCTCAGCCCTTATGCTTGTCTTTATCTTATTCTAATCTAGAGCTCATTGAAAATGAGGGGTTGGGGCTTAACCTCTCAAGTGGTCGTCTTCCTAATTCCACACTGAAGAGAGTGCACATATCTGGGAAAATAACATGATTCTCACCTGCATAAGCCTGTTAGTGTTGACAGTCAATAAAGCACTTGTAAAGAAACATAGCATTTGAACTCATCTTCACTGCCATCTTTAATGCTGATGGTTAAATTAAGGGCCACCCTTACCTTCTTTCACTTTGCTTTCATAATACTTTCTACTGGCAATATTACTATAACCGTAGGGGTCAAAGAAAAACTTCCCTTTCTACTCCAAAGGTTCCTTGAAAATCAACTGACAGTAGACAGATTAACAGGAGAAAAATCATACAAATTTATTAACATGTACAGTAGAGAACCCCAGAGTGGTAACTCAACCACACAGTGGGGTAGAGATGGTTACACACCCTTCTTTATAGGAAAAGGGGAGACAAGGAAGTGTAGATGATATTACGGGGAGGGTATTAAATGATTTTAGGGGAATTCAATGGGCTTGAAGAACACTGTATGCATAGGCCTGGGACAAAGTCTACTAAACCTGCAGGGCATACAATGGTTTGTGACAAAAGTCTATCCAGGTATTGCTGCCAGACTTCAGTCTTTCTTCCTGTGATATGAGTTCAGTTCATGAAAACTCAGTGAAGGAACCAGAGGCAATTGCTTTCTTTTTTGGTGTGTTCCTACTTTAGGCAGATAAGAGAATGTTAGGGAATAACTTCATTCTGTGCTTTGGAAGAGATAGAAGATTGAGAGACAGGTGGGGGAAGGTCAAGAGACCTCGAGACTTCTGTTCGGCATGTTAAATCACCATGTTTTAGGGTATTGTTTTCTGATCCTCAACATAACCCTTTCAGAAACATTTCCTGTTATTCTCAATTCTTTTTTTTTTTTTTTTTTTTTTTTTGCTGGAGAGCAGTGGCCCAATGTTGGTTCACTGCAACCTCCAATCTCCCAGGTTCAAGAGATTCTCCTGCCTCAGCCTCCTGAGTAGCTGGGATTACAGGTGCCCACCACCACACTCAGCTAATTTTTCTATTTTCAGTAGAGAAGGAGGTTCACCATGTTGGCCAGGCTGGTCTCGAACTCCTGACCTCAAGTAATCCTACCACCACAGCCTCCCAAAGTGCTGGGATTACAGGCATGAGCCACGGAATCCAGCTAATTACTCTTAATTCTATTCCATTTAATGTGTGCTGGGTTAAAATCCCACCCAGACCTTGACTTCTAGAATATTTTGATGAACCATTTGCTGCCACATCTGCATGCCAGACTTCTTATCTGATTTCCTACACTGTATCAAAACACCGTCTGCCAGGGGACGTGCCTTATCTGTCTGTTGCAGAGAAGGCTCCTCTGTCCCTTGCAGAAGAAACTGGAGGCCTTGCCTCTAACAGCTCTTGGCTGTAGCATCTGGGCTCCCCAGAATCTGCCCTCTTTTCTCTGCTAGCCCCAGAACGAGTGTGCCTGCAAGCAATTCCACAGTGACCCCTTTTCACAGCAACTTAGAGCCAAATAAATAAGAAAGATAAAGGATTCAAAGAGGCCTGTCTCAGTCCTCTACTCCCACATAGGGGCTGGGAACACCACGCCAGGACCTGTATCTCATGTGACAAGAGCATCAGACCTGGCTTTGTGCAGATTTTCAGGCAGAGCCCAGAAGCGTTAGTATCTATGCTGTGTGGACCCGAGCAAACTGTAACCAGAAAGCCGACCAGCCAGTCCTAGGAAACAATAGAAGTCACTATTGAAAGGAGCTTGCTTGTCAAAGACTAATCTTTAATAGCTTTCAGAGGGCTTGGCCCTCTCATTCGTCTTTGTTCCACCTGCTGGAGGGGATAATGCTGCCATTCTTTTGTTAACAATGTCCAGGCCTTGCTTTTGACCAGCCACACTTGGTACACACTGAACTTTCTCCTCTGTCTTTGAGGGCCCCAGTTGGCAAACCAATGTCTAAAAACTAATAAATGGCATGCAATTTTGTGTGTATTAAAAACATGGAAATAAGACTACCATATATCTATTTCTATGCATATTTTCAGGGGTGTCCCCCTAACCAGATTCCTAAGGAAGAGCTGTCCATCATTAAGAGCTTCATGATAAGCATAAAGCTCTTAATTACTTTAACAAATGACATTTCCCAAGCCCTTTTATCAGCAGTCACCCTCCAATTGGAAACTCCTTATCCAAAGCCAAATTTCTGATATGAAGGAAGTTGTTTTTATTTAAGACTTCAATCACATACAACAATGAAAATAGTTGAGGAAAGATGGAGGAGTGTTACTTTGCCATTTGTCAATCATTTCCTTTAGAGTTCCTCCTGCCAGCCTTACGTCACTTTAGCTTGTAAGTATATACTTCTAAACAACAGATCCATTCTCTCTTATCTGCAATAACCAACAGGACACCATAAACGTAAAATGAAATTGCCTTCATTACTGACTTTATTACTTCTCATGATGAATGGGTCGAGTGTTTATTATCTCATTTCTCACAACGACTCCTAGGTTAGGTGCCATTATTATTATCTCACTTTGGAGATGTGGAAATGGAAGGAAGAAAAAGAGTCATTGAGGGGTAGATGGAGGGGTGTGGGTGGGTATGAAGAGTTGAATCCAGCCAAATCTACGTATTTAAGTGTAATGACTATGAAAAATTTTCCCCTTCCAAAGAATAACATAAGGTGAGAGCTTGGTAAGCTTTTCCCTTAAACTCGATTTTTCTTTTTTCTGCCTCTAACCCCCGCCAACCACGCAAAAAAGCGCTTGGATTTACCAGGAAATGACACTTAAAGCCAGCGTTAGTTTTATTCTTCTGATCATAGATAATCCATCAGGCTTTGTGTGAATACTTTGCTGCCCTATTTAGTTTGACATGAAGAGTGCTGTAATTATGTTTTATACATTAACGTTGTCTCACAGACTAGATCTGCTACCTAACAGAGCAATTTGCACGTGACATTAAACTTCCAGAGGAAGCCACTACCCTACCCTTGGAGAATGAGTCATAGCTTAATGGGAGAAGTAGGAATGGAGGTGCTTTTATGTGTCTTCAGCATTTAACTCAATCCTCTCTTTGAGGTTTTCAAGGAAGCCAGGCCCACTCTGGAGAAGGAAAAGGTAAAAGCCTCTTAGAAATGGGCCACAGGCTTTATGTCTGTAAAAGATATATCATGACACCTTTTCAATTGGTTACCTAACAGATCTCTTAGCAGTATAGCAGAGGGAGAGGATGTAAACGTCTCTATTTAGAGGATGAGATAGTTAAGGACTAATAAAGTAAAATAACTATGAGAAAGTATAAACAGGAGTGTCATTATCAGAATGTTGTAGTCTAAAGTTTCCCTTCTATCAATGGTTTCTAGGCAGCAACATAAAAATATCTTTCTATGTTTCTAAAACCGTTAGGTTGTCTTTCAGATATAATGAAATTTTTGTGATCAAAATCTGAACTCAGTTTTAAATGAACAATTACAAGATTGATGCAGGCATTCTCAAGACATCCACAGGCTTGCTCGTATACAAATTATTATTTATGCAAATAAATAATTGCAGTGTTGAGGAGAGCTGTTGATGGTCTTGTTTTTTATTCTCAAATCTAGCTCCTTTTAATTTTCATTGTGGATTAATGAAGTAATTCTAAAATAAATAAGACCTCCTTCAACGTTGTGTCTATGCTGGTCTTTAATAACTGGCATAGGTGGTTGATGACAAGAGGCCTTTGGGCACATACCTCACAAAGCCTTTAGGTTTTCATTGTTACCTAATCCCACAGGAACTGTCATGTTTTATTGGCTTCTCTGGTTAGTCATTGTATGGTTTGGCACGATAGTAAAATTTCACATTTTTGAAAACAATAGTGTGAATAAAGATCGTTTTATTTTTCCTGTTAGGTGTTACTCAATTTGCTCTGATGCTTTTTTTAAAATCCATATTCAGCCAATTATATACTCTCTCCTATATTAGCTCAATCTTTTGATCAGGGGTATTAGATTCATGACTTGGATTTGAGGACTGTGAGTAGGGAAAGGTGCGATTGCACTCATGGAGAAATAAAGATTGGGCTAGCAGCCTGGAAGAGAAGAAACAGCGGTAGTTATTAAAGTGGAGGCAGATAACTAATTAGGATAATGGCAAGTCTATAACATGCCATAGCTAGCTATGTCTGTGTGTGTGTCTGTGTGTGTATGTGTCTGTGTGTATATGTGTACTGTGTTACATACCCTATGAATTCTTTAGTGTGTAGCCTGTAGGCACTAGTAGTGGTACTAGGAAAGCATTTACAATACTTTCCTGTATTTCTAAGGGCCTGTATATAGGCCCTTAGAAATGTTAGGAAACTCAACTTAGAATATTTCTTAATGTAAGAATATTTCTTAAAGTTTTCTTTCCTAGGTAGGCAGTCAAAGGCTTTTTTTCCCCTCCACCCTTAAGAAAGGATTATCAAAAACAAAACTTCTCAGAATAATGGTCCTTTGTTTTCTAGCTCTCTCTAACTTTAAGAACATTTGAAGTTCAATTTTGAAATTTAAAAATGTTTTAATTTAGTACCTATTATGTATCAATCAATGTATAATTACACTGAAAACACAGAAAACACTGACCTCTGATTTACCAAAACTTACCATTTTAGTACTGGAAAATACGGTTTTTCTAGAGCATATTTAAAATTTAAGCTTGTGTTATAAATCTTAGATCTAAATCTTTTGTTATCTGAACATATTTTAATCTTTCTGGAAAAAAGATAGATGAGAATCCAGTGATCCTGCTTCTTGTTTTGTCAATAAACAACTATAGTTTTTATACCTAATTATCTTTTCTTAGTCAGCTATTATTTATTGATTCTTTTTTCTTTCTGAGCCATGAACAAAAATGAATGTGGCTTATTGTGACACTAGTGTTTTATTTCCTGTGGTTTTTTAACAAAGTAGCTCCAATACTAAACAGAAGAAGCTGCAGCATCTCGCCAGAACTTGGGAACAGCAAACTTGTTAAATTCCCAGGAATGAGCTTTTGAAGACTTTTACCAGAGTTTGCTATTTTCAAGGAGCTATTCTGGACCTCAGCTACCATTGACAGCTGTGAAAGAGATACAAGAGAGATGTATCATCTATCTCAACTTAGCCATATTTTCCAGAGTCTAGGAAGCAACTCACATATTTCTCAGCAGATTAACCTGGAGATTTTTCTCAGTTACCTTGAAGGTTCTCAGTGAAGAGAGCTTGCTGACTTACACATAAATCATAATTTTCTAGAAATCATGGCTAATTCCAAGCTCTATTAGGATGTTTGGACAGTAGCTGAACAGTCTTTTGGGAGGAAGCATGAGGAGGGAGACGGGGATGCAGAGTTCAATTCCACATCATTACTCAACAGAAGTTTAGAAGGTGAGGAAAGACATGGAGGTTAGCTGCTGATGTGTTAATGCTCATAGCTATACATTTAGGATGGGTCTTCACTCAGTCTAAATTCATCTTCCACTACCTGTCTAGAATGGGTAATTGGTAGATGTATCTTTCAAAAACAAAGGAGAGATCTAAATGCTACCACCTTACTTCTAGAAGCCACCAGGAAAATATATTTCTAGCCTTATGTATTCTCTTCAGTTTGCTAATTGCATTCTGATTTGTCAGTAAACTTGTCATGAATTGATTTCTGTATCCCCATTGAACATTACTGGGTTTTTACAAGTTTATGGCTATTCCGTCTCCTTCCCAAAAGAATTTAAGGCAGCTTATAAAAGTACAACTAATTAGAGTGAATCGGCAACCAACAGAATAGGAAAAAATTTTTGCAATCTACCCATCTGACAAAGGGCTAATATCCAGAATCCACAAGGAACTAAAACAGATATATAAGAAAAAAACAAACAACCCCATTCAAAAGTGGGCAAAGGATATGAACAGACACTTTTCAAAAGAAGACATATATGAAGCCAACAAGCATATGAAAAAATGCTCATCGTCACTGGTCATTAGAGAAATGCAAATCAAAACTACACTGAGATATCATCTCACGCCAGTTAGAATGGCGATCATTAAAAAATCTGGAGACAACAGATGCCGGAGAGGATGTGGAGAAATAAGAACACTCTTACACAGTTGTTGGGAGTGTAAATTAGTTCAACCATTGTGGAAGACAGTGTGGCGATTTCTCAAGGATCTAGAAATAGAAATACCATTTGACCCAGCAATCCCATTACTGGGTATATACCCAAAGAACTCTAAATTGTTCTACTATAAATTCTTTTTGTAACGTCAAGGTTCATGTTCCAAATGCAAGAAGTCCTTAAGATTTATTTTTAAATAATTACAGCAAACATATGAAATAACCAGAAGTAACAGATAAGCAGCAAAAATAAATTTTACTTTGTGTGTTGATTTTCCCTGGTATTATCATCACGGTAATAACCGAGAAGAGTCTGCCACCTGAAACTGGGCAGAGCTGCTGGGCTAGCCAAAGTCAGTACCATACACCCAGGAGTGTTGTCACAATGCTCTTGCTTTCAACACCCTTGAGTGTTCATGGAGGAGGGATGACACTAAGAGGAATGCAGCCAAACAGTAATTGCTAGGTGGCACCTTCTGCTGGGAAATAAGATAATTAAGTAATTGCTTCATTTCAAACCACCACTTATGGATACCATGGCCTGTCTTTGGGAAAAAATAATAACCCTTAAACTGGACCAAGCCCATACTTTGTAACATATAACTTTTCAGGGCTCTGCATTATTTGGCATTTGAGATTGCAGTTTGGATACATGTCAAAGGAACACAGCCAACTTGGCTAACCAAGTTAACCTGGCTAACTTGAACCAGCTAACCTGGACCCCTTCAGAAAGTGATTATTCAGGCTCAATGTTTCAGGGCCTCATCATCCCCCTCCTATTTCTCTCTCTATTGTTACTGTGTTCATAGCTTATTGGTGGTGCCAGCAGAAATGTTGGCTGAAACTGTCAGGAAAAGCACAATCAGTCCAAATTGAAGGATATTAGGCATGTAGATGAAAGATTTGGTGGGAAATGAAATATGGTTTTAAATGAATTTTAAGAAAGCTTTCAGATCCATAGTATCTTTGATTTTATTAAGCAAAAGAAGTACTTTTTTATGTTCCTCTCAACCATAAATGTGTACAAGTGAATCCCATTTTTTACAATCAGTTAGCAAATACCCTGTTTCTCCACTGGCTTTCCCATAGTACTATCCCAGATTTACACTTCTCCAAAGAAGAGTTTCGCTACTTGCTTTATCACTATTTGCTCCTCTGCCCTCACATCTGACTTCCTCTTCTATCACTCTGATAGCATAATTCTCCCCAGAGTCACTGAATGTCTTATTAATTGCTAAATCCAATGGATGCTTTCAGTTCTTATCTTGCTGGGCGTCTGCTGCATTTGGTGCTGTGGCTCATTCTTTATTTTTGGAAGCTTCCTTTTCTCTTAATATTTGCTAAACGGCAGCCCTCTAGCTATTCTTGTATCATTCTGACCATCCTTTTCCAGAAACCTCTTCTTATACTCATAATATAAATGTTGCCATACTCTTGGGTTACATCCTCCATATACTGCTCTTCTCATTCCAGATGATTCATCTGAGTAAAATTGCTATGGTCTGAATGCTTGTGTTCTCCCCAGGTTCATGTGCTGAAATCTAATCTCCAATGTGATGGTATTAGAAGGCATGATCTTTGGGAGATGATTACATCAAGAAGGTTCCTCCCTCATGACAGGAATTAGTGCCTTTATAAGAGGTCCCAATGAGCTATCTTGCCCCTTTGTCCATGTGAGAACACAGCTAGAAGGTGCTGTCTACGAGGAACAGGACTTCCAAGCTTCCAGATCTGTGAGGAATAAATGTTTGTTGCGTATAAACCACCCAAGTTATGGTATTTTTGTTATAGCAACAAAACAGATTAAGATAAAAATCTCTTTTGATTGAACTAATACCTACTTGCTAATGACTACCATATATATGTGAATATATATATTGGTGTGTGTGTGTTCAGTCTCAACTCTTCAAGTTTAAAATTTTTGCATCCATTTTCTATTGGTCATTGTCACCTAGATAGCTCACTGTCCTCTCAAGTACAACTGACTGTGTTGAATTTCATCTTTCCTCTTCCATTGGTTCCTCTTAGAGTATAGTAGTCCCCCTTTATCCATGGGGTATGCATTCCAAGACCCCCAGTAGATATTGAAAACCTCAGGTAGAACCAAGCCCCATTGTCCTCATTTGGAACATGTTTTCCTTCATGCCTTTCACCCACACATTTAATGCCTTTTCTATACTAACTAATTACTATCATGCACTTTTGCAGTTTGAGGTGTGACAGCGAAACAAGCAAACATTTGTTTTTCTTGCTTAAAAATCTCATAGGTAGAAGATTCACTCTTACCATAAATCTTAGCAACCCCAGCATATGTTTTCTCTTCTTTCCTTATTAAGTGGAGAACTTTTACTTTTTTAGTTAAAGGAAGTACTTTACAGCTTCTCTTTGGCATTTCCATGTTGTCAGCATCACTACTCCTGTGTATTGAGGCCACTATTAGGTAAAATAAGAGTGATTTGAGCACAATCACTTCAAATTGCTATGGCTGATCTGATATCCAAGACAGCTACTAGGATGCACAGCATCTACAGTGTGGATATGATGGACAAATGGATGATTCATGTCATAGGTGGGGTGGAGTGGGATGGCATGAGATTTCATCATGCTACTCAAAATGGCATGCAATTTAAAACATGAATTGTTTATTTCCGGAATATTCCTTTTAATATTTTCAGATCACAGTTGACAGCAGGAAACTGAAACCACAGAAAGCAAAACTGTGGATAAGGGGGAACTATGCTTCTCTTTTCTTCGTTGGCTTCAGCAAACTTTCAATTACCCAAATGAAAAATCCAGATGTTCATTTTACACCCCTTACTTACCCTATCAATTGTCTTGCCTGGCTAGATTTGTCTCCAAATGCATCCTGAGTGAATTCCTTTTCTCCATGCCTACTACCACAATCTTAGTTCTGACCTTTGTCATTTCATGCTTGGATTAATGCAAGTTTTCTAACAGTTCTTGCACCTCTAGCCTTTCTACTCAAATGTACACTCCACAACACTATCTGTACACTCCACAACACTATCTGACAGCTCTAAAGAAAATATAAATTTGACTCATTTTGCTCCCTTGCTTAAATGCCTTCAACAGCTATTCATCATTTGTACTGTCTTATGGATCCTCTACATAGCATTTAAAATTTTTAATATGAAAATAGGCTTCTCTGCTGGGTGCATCTGTAATCCCAGGACTATGGGAGGCCAAGGCGGGTGGATCGAGGTCAGGAATTTGAGACAAGCCAGGCCCACATAGTGAAACCTTGTCTCTCCTAAAAATACAAAAATTAGTCAGGCATGGTGCCTGTAGTCCCAGCTACTCAGGAGGCTGAGGCAGGAGAATCGCTTGAACCCGGGAGGCAGAGGTTGTAGTGAGCCAAGATCATGCCATTACACTCCAGCCTGGGTGACAGAGCGAGACTCCATCGCAAAGGAAAAAAAAAAAGGCATCTCACAAACTACATACCACTGTTGTTTTCTTGTCATTGTCTGTTTTAAGCTAAGCTTCCACATTGACTTGCTTATTATTCTCTGTAAATGCTGTTTCTTACCTGTAACAGCATTTACAGAGAACAATGCTGGTCTCATCTGGTCTCATACTGTAGGAATGGCCTTTCCTTCCTGATTTACCAGCAGCTAACTCCCACTCATGCTTTAAGGCCTCGATCTGGTATTACATCAGCCAAGAATCCTCTGAAGGCTTCCAAGTAAGATTACCTTCCCTTAGTGATTCTAACACTGTATTCACAAATAGTATATAGTGTTGTATAGCATCAAAAATAATAAATTTTAAATTTATTTCCACCATTAAACCATAGACTCTGAAGTCAGACAGTTTCATATTAGCATATTTCACATAGCTTCCATAGTACATTGCACACAATAGGCACTCAGTGAATGTTGGGTGACTGCACAAAGGTTAAATGTTGTTTAAATATTGGTATGTGCCTTACCTAATACCCTTAGGTATCATTATCAGTTGATTTATGATTGCTAGATCTTTCATGTCTTATGGTGTCTTCCCCAGTGCTATCTATTTAAGATTTCTTAACAATTATATTTCTTTTACAGAAATTTTATAGTAATAGTTCTTGTAAGTTTTAACTCCTTCTCAGATAGCTAGCTCCTTCAAAGGCTTTAATTTATATTTTTATAAAAAAGTTATATGTTCTCTGCCAACATCTACAGGTTTCTCTGGAAACTCCCGTGAAAAAGGAAGGCAAGTTCAACACACATTTCTAACTCATTGATATGCCAAGTTCCTTTTGGAATGATAAGTTGCCAAGCATCAAAGCACTGTAACTTGTCATCCCCAGTGAATGAGAGGAAGAGGTGGTGTGGAAAGAACATCCTGTTGTGCAGAACTTCAGTAACTAAAGTGTGGTCATCTCACGTTATTTTTTTCTCATCAGTGCATCTGTTTAATCTTATACTGCCACTGATACTACATGGTTGACTTAGATAACTAAAATCCAGCTGATCCAAAGAAGCTGGAGCAAAAGAAAAGCAGGACAGTTTGAGTGAATTCCTTACTTCACAGTCCTAATTGGTAACAGTAGTGCATGAGACAGTTCTGGGTCTCACAAACACCATCTTCCAACTCCTGAAGATCTTGGAATGTTATCATGCCAATCCTGATGACTTTGCCTTAGCTCACCTATCAGAATCATGGCATTACCAGAAACAATATAGTTTTATTTTAGAAAAACACATAGTTTGAGAATATCAAGCAGTATAGGAGCAAGTTTTCATTAATTACAATACTTGAGGTCAGGCACTGTGGCTCATGCCTGTAATCCCCTCAATTTGGGAAGCCAAGGTGGGTGGATCACTTGAGCCCAGAAGTTCCAGACCAGCTTGGGCAACATAGGGAGACCTCATCTTTATAAAAAATTTTTTAAAAAGTATTTGGACACGTAGGCACATACCTGTAGTCCTAACTACTAGGGAGGCTGAGGTGGGAGGATCTTTTTAGCTAAGAAGTTTGAAGCTATAGTAAGCCATGATCACGCCACTGCACTGTGAGTGAGTCCCTGTCCTAAAACTAAAATAAAATAAAGTTAACCTTTTTATTTAAAGAAAACCCACAGTACTTGCTTTTTATTAAAAAAAAATGAGTTCTTGCTGTACATGTTCTCCTGCTTAATCTATACAGTAATATTCTAAAATAATATCCAATTTTAATACATGTAAACCAAAGCTTAGAGGGAATAAATATTTTGCTTAAGGTTATATAGTTGGTAGGTACCTGAACTGAGATGAAAATGTAAGTCAGTTTTTGTCTCAACTTAAGTATCCTAAAACTCTTTGTTCTTTTTGCTAAAATATAGCTCAGTTTTACTCTTACTGCACTTTTGGATATTTTTGTCTTTAATTAACTATATATTGAAAGTGTTGAATATTTCACTTTAAATTCTTGAGGGAAGGGTACATTTATTACTATCAGTCTCAAATGCAAGAACTTGACAAATGTTAGCCATAATTAAGTGTTAGCATTTGTTGTGTATTTTAAGATACAAATGACAGTGGTAAGCAGTTTTATTCAAAAGGAAGGATGCAAAATATCTTTTGCTTTAATGGGTCATATAACCTGTTTGGGTTAGTCAGTCCCTGTGTTTGCAATAACAGCTTAGCAAATTGATAGTGCTTATCTTTATGGCTCTTTAGTTGAACTTGATTTTGATCTATTGAAATGCAGGGATTGGGAGCACTAACTTCACATTGCTTCTACACTCATGAAATATGAGTTTATCAAATATGAGAAAAATTATTTAAAGAAACAGTGACATTGGCCTTTAAGACCATTTGAAATTCTGTACCTTTTCATAGTCTGCAACAAACTTACATCTTCAGAAACTCACTCAGAAGCAATTCTTGAGTTCTAAGACAAATCAATAATTAGGAACTCCAACATGAAGTTTCCAAATCCTTGAACTCTTCCTAAAGAAAGGCGATATACACCCTTGATATGAAATTGAACCTTTTGTTTCTTTCCTAATAAAGGCAGGGCTGATTTTATCTTATTTGAAAAAATATTTTGATTTAGTCATTTATTTTAATAAAAACATCTAGCTAAATTCCTTCTTTGCTGTTTTCTCAAGTTTATCTTGGCTAGACAAGATTCTCTTTTCTGATGTCAGATTAAAATGTAAAATGTGGTTAATGGCACTTTCATGTATACTGTCATCTTTAAAAAGTTAAGTTAGAGAAGATGAGAAATGGGTTTATATCTTCATCTTTTCTTTAAAAATAAAACAGATGCTAATTTTCTGTAGACATACCACATTATAAAGTTACATCATAGAGTCACAGTTTCCCAGAAGTATGTCAAGATTATATTTTAAATTGCAAAGAAAAGATTGTATCAGCATAATAGTTAGATCCAATGGACTGACAGATACAATTTTATGGGATAGCTATTAACAAGTTGTACAGGTCAAATACAACTTTTGAGTTCACTTAAACCTAGCTGTACTATGTAAAAAGACAAAGGAGGCAGTGAGAGCTTAGCTGGGTTTCAAATCCATAAAGCTGGCTCTCAACAGCATGAGTCACTCGGAGATAAAGGCATTCAGTGATTCACTTGAATCCATTTGGTGCCAGCCTGGAAAAGATTTGGGAAATTAGCAGTGTCCTCACTTTTTTTTGATGGCGTGGCTAAAGAAAGGCTAATTCATGAAAAGGAGAAACCCTTTTCATTTGACATTGGATTTCCTCCTAGCTCAAACACAAAAGGCATTACTAATAACACAATGTGCTGGGAGACTAGTAGGATATTGCATCCCTTTAAGAACAGGCTACCATCTTGAGCATAATAACTAACTGGTGACCTGGGTAATTTTGAATCCATAAACAATCTCATTTGACAGGCTATCCCTTCTTGCTTAAAAAAAAAAAAAAAAGACATCAATAAGAGTTCATTAATTTCCCAAGCAGCTGTGCTTTGTAATGAACTTGACAGTTTCCATTTTTACTCCATGAATGATTTCTTGGCCTGGTTAGAATGTTTGATTCAGGTACATGTAGATTCTTTGTGGAACATTAGAATGATAAAGTATGCTTACAATGAGAAAGTACATTATCTGCCATCTTTTCTCTTTGAAGATATTGACAGTCTGACCCTTATTTCACTATTAGCATAATTGAAAAATTGGGCTATGTTAAGTTAACCATAAACTCATCATCCTGACACTGGGTGGTATTTGAGTCTTCTCCCCAAAGACAGCACTGCTTCTTCTGAATTCAGGAAAGATGTCAGAGCTTATTTCTGGTTTATCCAGGTCCACACAGGGTCTCCTTGTCAGTGGATGGAATGATGTAGAATGTATGCTGGGACCTTCCCAGAGATGGAATGAAAGAAACAGGAAACAGTTACTTAATGCCAAGAACTTGTCAACCCTAGACTTCAGAAAAGACCAGAAGGTGATCAATCATTTACTTTGAATGCATGTTTTGTCATGTTATAACTGTAGGAGCTGCAGCCATGCTTTATGGCTTCTTTGTTGGCTTCCTTATTCAGAAAGCACCAACCTAGGGTTGATGGCTGTTCTTGCCCTCCAAGGTCACTTCATGGCTGAAACTTGAATGTGTTTCATTGTGTTCCTAAAAGCAGCTCTTTGCTCTGTTTTCCGGTTGCCAGCCTTCACAACCCGGGCAGAGTGTTTTACTTCTCCTCCTTAATGTCCTCTACACACGCAGATGATTTGCAGGAAGTATGATTCTACTTCTGGCCTTGGTTTCCCTCCCACCTAAAGTGTCTTTCTCTGTAATTGGCTCAGTCTCCTGAAACATGGATTGGAGGTAAACTTATTTTAAAACCTGATTTCTGCTAGTGTGCACATATCATTTCTAGTTTAATAATAAACCTTTTTCTGTTGTTGCTCCTAGCATAATTTGTAAATTACTTCCCAGAGCTGCCTTTATTAAATGTCTGTGACCTTATTGTCAAGAAAGGCTTGACAAGCAGAAGCTGCTGCCTGGGGGCTGGAATGTCCCACTTCCTGCTCTTTCTGTCCAAGCTGAAGCATTCTATCCAAACAAAAACTGAACTCAGTGCACATGTGACCCAGAGTTAGTTTGAAACGAAACTCTCTGAAGATGAAAAACTTTACACATTAACTCCTTGTTCCACTCGATCTAGTTACAGGGCTAAGACCACAAAGAGGGCCTTTTAAAAAGAACCAAAATAAACAAATGGATGGCTCAAGCTGTGGATACAAAAAACAAGCAAACAGCAGCCACATATATTAGGTTAACTGCTGCTGAGCTCTGACAAAATGGGAAGAAAATAAGACAATGGAGTAGTACTGTTCAAGTACATGACCCCACAGCCTTGGACACTACTCAATCCAGGAAGAGTATTTTAGTGTAAAGGAAATCAGTTATTGGACCCCAATCAAAGGTGTCTATGGCTAGAAGGAGCAGAAGAATCATATGTCTTCACTACAAAAATATCATTACTACAGAACCATTTCTTCTGTTATAGAAGAAACTAGGAAGAGCTACCATATCATTTCTTCTGTTATAGAAACCTGGAACTCATCTTGGTGTTTTCCCTGTAGCCATGACTCTAGTTTTTCTATCAATCATTTACTAAGATATAATACAGAAGGGCACAAAGCTAGATATTAAACTGAAGGTTTGCTTTCCTTCCCTTATGAGATGAATTAACAATAAGTCGCAATATGAATGGAGACAGGAAATCACCAGCCAATCACCAAGGTGGCTTCCCTTAAAATGACAGATATAAGGAGAGAAAACTCAATTTTTAAAGAGGAGTTGTCAGCCAGGAGAGGGAAAACGTTGGCAAGAGGGAAGGAGTTGGAAAGACGGTGATCTGGGGTCCATGAGGAGGTAGTGAGTACCTAGCAGGTGGCTGTGGGTAAGCCGTGAGAAGGCTGAGGACCAGAGCTATACATCCCTTGGATTCTGGCCAGGCAGGGAATGAAAATCCATGGCTGACTATGACACTGGTGGTGGTAGGGGCAGTGAGGGTGCCTTTCCCTAGGAACCTCTGTGGCAGGCCTCTGCTCCAGCCCTAGTGGTAGCCATTAGAACAGTGGGTCTTGGCTGTGCAGGGTTCTGAGCCAACCTTTAGGGCACAGGCAGCACTTCCCCTTTCTTGAGGTTGCCCCCTCTTCCCTGTGAGATCCCCAGGACCCAGCATTCACAAAGGCTTCTCATGGCTGATGGGCCACAAAGCAGTGCCCAGCAAGGTAAGTACAATACAGTCCGAATTTGCACTGTTAAATGCCAGTGAGTTGGCTAAAACTTGAAAGAGCTATAACTCACAAGGCATAGCCACTCTATGGGAGGAATCCACCAGGATGTGCCCACATATCACTGAAGATGGGAAGCACTTCCTCACCCCAAATATTTGCTTCCATAGAGTAGGATGCTACTTTGATTCCTGTGTTTGCTACAGAAGCTGGGGTTTGTTATCAGCTTGTATCCTTTACTCACAGGTTTCCAAGGCCAGGTTACTAAGCCACTAGTATCATTCTCTGTTGTGAGAACTTTGACAGAGACCAAGCTAGGCAATATTCCCTTTTCCCAGACTCTAACATTTCCATAAGCATTAAGGAATCCCGAATATGCAATCAGGAAGGAATGGGATCCCTGGATGAGAGATAGAAAGGACTTCTCTTGCAGGTGGAGATAATGAGATGTTGTACATCAAGATAAATTAACCGTACAGTGGGGTAATTAACTAACTGGGGGAGGGAGGTCCTCAGGATATTGAACTTTTAGTGCTAAACTGAAAATTCCAGGCAAACCAAGATGAATGGGTCACCTGTTGCACATCACACTGTACAGGGGAAGCACTTTTTTTTCTGTATATGGAATAAAACTTTGAGTTATGCTAATTTGGAACTTCATTCATTCAAATAGGGGCTGATAAACACATACCTGACAAATTATATAATAAACATATATATAGCACACAATCATTTTAAGAGGAAAAAAAATCAAAGTTTCCTGCAAGCACTTATACATTGACAGAGATCTGTCAATTTAACAGTATTCTTATGTTGTACTTTAAAGAGATTCAAGACTTTGAACTGGAAAGTGCTACTCTAAAATCCTTTTGTATACTGAACAGTAAATTATTAAGTTTGGATCAAAGGACAAAAATTATAATTTGAGATAACAAACACTGTGGAAACTGTGAAAAGAGTTTTGCCATTTTTTCCCCAGACTATTTTCTTGCTTTGGCCAGTGGAAGTGAGTATGTTTCTATCTACATTTTTTCACTTAAGAAATTTTTTCCTTTCTACTCCCACTGTAGTAAGTTGAATAGTGCCCTCCCCAAAATTTGTCACTTAGAACTTAAAAATATGATCTTATTTAGAAATAACCTTTGCAGAGGTAACTAAAGATGTCAAGATGGAATCATCCTAGATTTAGAGTGGGCCCTAAATCCAGTGACTGATGTCCTTGTAGGAAGAGTAAAGGAAACAGAGACACAGAGAGAAATGCTGTGTGAAGATTGAGGCAGAGATTAGAGTTATGCGGCTGCAAGCCTAGGAAGGCCTGGGGCCTCCTCCTGTGCCGGAAAGGTCAAGGAAACTTTCTTCCCTACAGACTTCAAAGGGAACTTGCCCTGCTGACACCTTGATTTCAGTATTCTGGCCTCCAGAACTATGAGAGAATAAATTTCTGTTGTTTTAAGACACCAAGTCTGTGATAATTTGTTATGGAAGCCCTGGGAAACTAATACACCCACTAAATAAATGTTGAACAAATGGTTTGCTATTGTCTGAGTTTTGGTCCAACCCTGTTCTCTGGTTTCTGGCAAGAGCAATAGGGAGTAAGTCATGCACTCTTCATTAGGAAACACTAGCAGAAAGGTTTGGGTGCAAAACGGAGTTCAGAATTCGACATGTTGAGTTTCAGCTGTCTGTGCTATACCTAAGTGATGTTGAACTGTCAATCAGATGGATCATTCTGGATTGTAGAATCCAGGTTTGGGTTGGGTATATATGTTGAGAGTTGTCTGCGTACAAATGGTACATGCAACACAGAAGTGGTTGAGATTGCCTAGGACGTGAGTGGTGTGAGAGAGAAAAGAGGAGCACTTCAGACAGTTCCCCAAGGAGTCCCATCATTCAAACATGGAGTATAGGAGAAAGAGATACTAAAGGAGACTGGGAGGGAAAAATAGAGAAGACAGAGAAAAAGGAAGTAGCATATCATTCAGGGAAGGAGGCTATTTCAAGAAGCAGAGAACATTCCCCATGTTGAATGCTGAGAAGACGTTAGGTAAAATCCAGATCAAACCTGGCTGTGGGTGTTAGCAACACAGAAGTCATTGGTGACTTAAGCAAGGGTAGTTTAGGTAGTGTGGCATTCAGATTGAAGTAGGTTGAGAAGTATATACGTATGTGAAATATTTTAATACATTTTGTAAAAGGAAGAAAGAAATTCAAGATAGCAAGGCTTGCAAAGTTTGGCTGTGAAGGACAGTAGGAGCTGTGTGTGTGTGTGTGTGTGTGTGTGTGTGTGTGTGTAAAATGAAAAAGACTTAGACAAGTTTAAATGCTGTTGAAAGGGAAGGTTAAGGGGGAGAATTAATGAGAGGGAATGAGTTTGAGGATACAGTGCGGGGAGAGTAGAGGTAATAGTGCAAAGTCTATATAGAAGGTGTTCACAGATGGGATTCACAAGACACGTGGAATAACTTGGCCTCAGAAAGAAGGAGAGACCTTTCCTCCACTGTGACAGCAGGGAAGTTAAAGACAGGTGAGAGTAGCTGTGGACAAGCAGGTCATAGATTTTTTTGATGGGTGGCCAAGGCTATATTATCATCTAATGTGTATCTTTTCCCAGAAAATTAAAAGACTATACATTTATTTTCTCCCAGTTTGTATTGTACACTACTTTATACTGAAGTTGCTTTATATGCCTATAATTAATTCAAATAAGGGATATGTTAGGGTAGTGACTTCTCTAAAACTCCACGTCATATAACTTGCTATATTGTGTCAGTACACTATGTTATTCTTATAAAATAAAAAGTTCTACGGTTAGATTTAGTCATTAATTTTGCCAGAAAATCTCACACATATCCATAGAATAAAATGTTTTGCTACTTTCCCAAGAGAGAAAAATTATGTTTTCCAAAAGGAAAAAATATGGTATATTTATGAAAAGAACTGTTTTGAGGATTTCCTTATTGACTTACCCAAATTTTTAAAAATGTAAGCAGTTTTAAATAACATAATTGTTTTATGATTATTCCCAAAGCAAACTGAGTAAATATTAGAATGTGGGGCTGTTCATACATTTACACATGGTGCAAAGCAAGTACAATGATAGATACACAGATAAGTGATTAGGTAGGTGGGTGGGTAGTGAAACTCCTTAACATCTATCCTACTGCTCCTGTTACCACACACATGATAAGCTGAATAAAGCAGCTGGCTGTTGATTTAAACTTTGAGTTTTCTGGCTCCTGGTATGTAAGAATTCTAACATTATGCTGGAGCAACACTGAATAATAAATCAGGTACTGCTTTGAAAACGTATGTGATCCCACACATATAATTTTTTTTTTTTTTTTGATGAGCTGTTTTTCTTTTAATCTTAATCCTTTTAGTTTGTTATGAAATTCCTTATGGCATAATCACTCCCAGGAATGGCAAGGATAGAGCATTTCTTCTCGTAGCCCCCCACCCCACCTATTTTCTTTGACATGATGATTACTGTCTGTTAATGCTGTGGTAGAAATGGCAGGATGCTGGAGAATCAAGATTTAACTACTAATGAATGTCAATTCACTATTTTAATCTAGTACTTTCATTTTGATCCTGTACATGTTAGCCTTCCGATCCATGGTTCATAAGCTGTTCTATTTGAGTGTGTTACTGGGAATTACTTTACATCATTGAAGTTAAGTAAATTTTGCCACACTTTATCTCTTTATAAATCACAGTAGTTACCATAATTCATTTCCGTAATTTATTCATAGGGCAATTATATAGTTATTAATGAAATAGTTAGGGAGTAAAGGTTTTCTTTTAAAACCCAAGTACTCTACCTTTAAAAATATTCTAGACACTATCAGTTTTCTGATAACAAAACATTAATAACTTTTCACTTATATTTTGAAAGGTAACACTCTATCTGTATATACTTTTTCAGTTTCTGAATTTTAGTTGTGGACTTGTAATTCAAAGTTACAAAATTGTCATTTAGAGAACATTGGGCTTTATTATTGAAATGGGAAGATTAAAAAATGGTGACACAGAGAATATTATACATTTACATTTTCAGGATTGGCAAATTGGGTTCATATGGACCCCTAAAAAAGTCTGTGGAAACTGACAAACAAGCTGGAATAAGAGTTTAGAGAACAAGGTCTAAGGTTATATACAACTGACTGCAAGATCTTCAGTAAATCATTCAATGTCTCTAAGCTCCTGTTTCCTGGATTACAAAATAAGAGAATCAGACTAGACATTTCTTCTAATATTCTTTTTAGCTCTAACATTTTCAGGACAACCACACTTTATGGGTCACAGAGTAGTAACTATAATGATTTATTTCTTTCAGAAAAGCATGCTCAATAAATTACTGTATTACAAAACACAGGAGGAGCCTAGCATAATAAAAAGGACACAGAATGAGTCAGACTGAGGCTGAAATTCTAGCTTCACCATTACCGGCCTTAAGCAGTTCTGCCAGTTTCCTCACCTGTCCAGGGGGAGTGCTGTCTTTGCTTTGTTGTTTTTATCACAGAGGATTGCTATGAAGATAAAGGTATCTAGCACAATTTAGGAGCTCAATAGGTTATATATGTTCTTGACTCCTTTTAAAACTTCATTGAAAGTGCAAAGTATATGTATAGTAGTCTAGGGGTATAAGATTAGTCACACAGTGTGAGAAAGAAGCATTAAAAATGGCCAGAAAAAAATTCCCAAGTCATGAGATTGAGGTAAGGAGTGTCTCCATAAGGCCAGTAATCCTATACTGGGGAAGTGGGATAATGATATTGACTCAAAGTAGAACTCCATTATACTTAGCATTAAGAAATACACTTTGGAATGTTAGGGAGGGCGGATCACGAGGTCAGGAGTTTGAGACCAGCCTGGCCAACACAGTGAAACCCCACCTCTACTAAAAATACAAAAATTACCTGGATGTGGTGGCAGGTGCTTGTAATCCCAGCTGCTCGGGTGGCTGAGGCAGGATAATTGCTTGAACCCGGGAGGCGGAGGTTGCAGTGAGCAGAGATCGCACCACTGCACTCCAGCCTGGCTGACAGAGCTAGACTCTGTCAGAAAGAGAGGAGAGGGGAGGGGAGGGGAGGGGAGAAAGAGAAATACACCACTGTAGAAAATAAGGCAAAGGGAATAGAAAAACGATATTAAAAAATTCTCAACAAACAGGAAGTCAATTAACTCAACAGCAAAAATCAGCCAGGTAGGAAGGTTTGTGAAGGGAAATCAATGGAATGATAATTTTTTGTGTGTTTCCAGGCATGAGCAAGGTACTTTGCTGAGTTCTCATTAATAAACCTGCCCTAAACTTTCTTGACCTCCTCTGGCTACTTTTCTCAGTACATTTTTGACATGCAAGTGCACTGGACATTTCTCCTGTGCTGTGGAAATGTGATTGCAGATCAGTCTCATCACCTTTGAGCCTGTTTTATCCTACCTAGAGAATGCATTGTAAGGAAGGAATGATGCAATGTAAGCTGCTCCTAGGTCATCCATATTCCAAACTTGCAACCCTTTATTTTCAAATCAAAATTTTAGAGTGAACCTTCCAAAGGTCTATTTGCTTGAAATAAGCTTCTCTCAAAGTGTTACAACTATTTCTGAGAGTTCCTCAGGGATCTTGTAATCTCTGAAAGTTTGTCACATTTGGCTATTAATCCTTACAGTTTCTTCTGTTTGGATCCCTTTTTTCCATTTCACTGTTGATTCTGTTGTTGCTCCCACTTTGGAGGTAATCATTTGGGAAAATGGTACTCTACAGGCATTCCTGCTCTTAGAACTGGGCAATGGTACTTGCTCCAACCTTCCTCCAGCCATACTGCTCTCCATGGGGTACAGAATCCATTGGGCCTACTTCCCCTTTTCTAGACCATTCTCTGGGTACCCAGGACTCAAGACTCTTCTGCTTGGAAGGACTTCAGGCTTGTTCTCTGGCCCATTCTGAGGCTAACGCATCCCTGTGTGCAACTCTGGGGGCTCAATGTGTAGCTAATGGTGACTGTTTTCTGTGGGAGGGTGTGTGGAGCTTGGAAGCATGACCTGGGATATCCACACATGGTGAACAAGGCCCTTCCTCATGTAAGATTGACAGAGTGAGCATGGAAAAAGAGGGCTGTGGGTGATGGGCAGGAGACGGAGGAGGGGAGGGAGAATTCTAAATTTCAACTGTCCTGCAAGTCATTATGAAGACAGATTTGTCAAGGTAGGAGGACAAGACATACTCCAAGAAATTAGGTAGTTTGATTTATAACATTTAAATATTTGGACATAGGAGTGCAAGTCTCCTTTGTACTCCCACCCAGCTCTGCGGATGTTGGGGTAGACCTGTCTGAGGTGAAGTGATCACACTGAAGATACTTCTTCAGCACTAAGGAGGGTTCTTTCTAATTCCCCTTAGCACTGGTGACACCAGTCTATGAGTTTAACAAGACCTCCTTGAAGACCTGGAAATCTAATACGGAGTAACCAACAGCTATTATCAGTGGTGGTTACTTAGGACTCGCAGACGCAACTGGACTGCAGAGTTCCTCACTCACTCCCACAGCTTGTGGGCTCATGGAGACAAGCTCAAACGCACAAATGGGAGTATCCGGATACCTCCAAACTCTAGTGTAGGCCTGTTTATTGTTGTTCCTGTTGTTTTAAATGAGGTCATACTTGTTTCATTGATTGACAGTGGCACTATCTGTTTCCTTCAGATGAGATGCCACTTCTCCCTCAGCCCCTACTTGTCTGTAATATGGCAACAGTGGCCTGGAAGAGATCACTGCAGTTGTTCCCTTATTTACCAAAATCCTGATTGTTTTATCTTAAACAGTACACATCTGAGCTACTCACAGTTTGGTCCAGGCAGCAGAGGACAAACCCCAGACCAATTTCCTGTCATAGCCTCACCTGCAATGGGAGGTGGGAGAAGGATGAAGTTGGTAGGTCTCTCCTGTCACAGCCTGGTCTCAATTCCTATAATCCTGTGAACAACTATCTGTGGTCCCAGCTAATCGGGAGACTGAGGCACGAGAATTGCTTGAACTTGGAAGGGAGGTTGGAGTGAGCTGGGATTGGCCACTGAACTCCAGCCTGGGTGACAGAGTAAGACTCCATCTCAAATCAAAATAAAAGACACAAATGTTCCAAGAACTAGAATTAAAAAAATTTTTTTTTAAATTTTTTAATTTTTTCATCATTAGGCAGTCTAAGACTGGGGCAGAGAAGAGAAGAATTCTCTAAATCTCCAGGGGCAAAGTCTACTAATAGTCTCAATTATGGGATTAAATAGAACTCAATATATCTGTCTGAAGCAGCAGCACTTGGATTAAATTTTTATAATCTAGAGATTCTTGAAAATACGGGCTTCCAGCTATATCTTCAAGATTTTAAAAGCTCACCAAAGTCAATTCTCCCAGAGCAAAATGAGGTATAAACTGCTCACTACCCCTCTCTGCTTGGCAGTTTTCAATCTTCAGAATTATTGCAATCAAATATCCACTGTACATTATTAAATATGTGCACTACTAAAGATATTAGTGTTTTTTACTAATATGAATAATATCTGTCATGTCTGTATTATGCACCACTGTGAAGCCTGAAAGAAAAAAAAGATGTAGTGCAAGAGTAACATGGTAACACCAGTAAATACCATCAAGCAGGAACAGCTCAAGCGCATTACTGTTACACACGTGGTTTTCAAAAGCAGGTTGCAAACCATAAAAAGATCCAAAGGTTAGGTAATTCTGCTACCTTTCCCTTCCTTACTGAGGCTAGCTGTTCTGGTGAACATACTTGTATTCAATTCAATATGTGTTGTTGAGTGTCTTCTAAGTACAAGTCAGTATGATAGGTGGTGAAACTCAATCTATCCCCTTGGTTGTAAGCAACATTTTCAATGTTACTGCTCAGCTGTGTTTATACACAGCCTGGAAAAAGAGCTCTGCTGCTGCTGAAGACCAAGACTTTCTTTTGTTTTTCTCCACTTTCCTTAGTCATTTTACATGAACAGGGAGAAAGAATATTAGGATCTTTCTTCATCTAACAAGTGAATTCTTTCACTTTGTTTTGTTAGCTGAATACTATCTGTAAGATACAGCTATAATGGTAAAGACCAAATTTCAGAATCAGCAGACCTGTTTTCAACTCTTAACGGTTGAGTTGTTTAACATTAATTCACTTCAGACTGATCCTATATCAAACTGGATTGAGAATAGGATCTATCTCATGGGAAAGTCATGAAGATTAAGGGGGATAATAAATATAAAGTACTTAGCACAGTAAGGACTCAAATATTAATCATTTTAAATTAGTAATTGTATTATTTCTGAACTGGGTGCTAACAGAAATATACAGATTGTAAAATGAGATCTCTATTGGCAAGTGTAAAATCCTTCTACGTGGAATAAGCTGTACACCAGTAATGTCGTTTGCCATAAGAGATATGTAGAAACTCTTCGTTATTCAGAATGCTATCTATGCAAAATACATTTGAGAGATGGAAAGTGAAAAATGAATCAGTGCAGCTAAATTAGGTAGCAGACAGTACATATATAGCTTGTATAAGTGATGGATCCAAAATAGTAGATGAGTAATTGGCAATACTAGATTTTTGTTGTAGTTACCTACAAGAGTAATCATGATTCTTCTCATGTAGCACTATTATTATTGATCTTTCACAGAGAGAGTCATATTATCCATACTCATGTGCAATGGGCAAAGCTTTTCGAATTTGGTTCCATTCTAGATGTTACATGCCAGAAGTTCACTCAGCATTCAGCAAGTGGGACACAGGCAGAAAGAGACAGAGATTTCAAAGCCACAGAGACAGAGCAGTCATTCCCAGACAGTCACTAACTCCACACCCACATTCAGTAGAGAGCACTAAAGGAAAGCCTTATCAGCACTTTCGAAACTGATAAGACAGCTTTTAAGGTCTAACACTGAGCAGCTGTGGACTCAGAGATAGAGAACGTCCTGAAAAATAGTAATAAGGTCCATGATAGAAGGAAATAACATGAGTTAAAATACAGACAAAGGATTTAGAAGAGTTCTACAAATGTGGAAAGTCCTTAAGAAAAGTTAGCTTTTATTATTATTTTTCTAGGAAAAAACCAACTTAGACATACAAAACAGCAACAGTGGAAACTGGACAGCTGAAAAATACATAGAACCATTGGAAACTTAGAAATTTAGACCCCCAAATCGTCAAAGAATATTTTATTTGTTCAAAAGAACTAATTCCTTATTAGATAGGGGTGCATGTAATACACTTGAAGACTTTTTTTTGTGGTTGATTTCATGTGTGGGTTAACTCTATAGTAATCTGCATACATAAATTATTCCTTAATTTTAAGTTTGTCATCTTTGTAAAGTTCCACCTAAAACCCTTCCAGCTATTATTATACCCGAGAGTATCTGGATCTACTTTAGCTGTTAAAGTCTGAGGGCCCACCCAGAGTGGGCAGATCAGATAAGCACGTCACCTCACAGGAAGCTGCCTTCAGTTGTTTGCTGGGGGAAGGCTTTGGTATCAGTCACAGATTTTACTTAAAGATGAGACCTCTTCAGCCCTTATTCAAACCCCTTTCACTCTTCTTTGTTTCAATTCTGTAATAAACTTTTATTGGATTTCAGATATTGACAAGGCCAGAAATATGTATCTGGCCAGCCAGATGTAGTACAAGAGTAACACAGTAACACCAGTAAAACGTCACATGCAAACTAAATGGCAAATGCAGTCGGGGGAGCTGTGAACACCTTCAAGCCCCTGAACTATGACCTGTACTTTGAGTTCTGTGTGAGATTGAAAAAGAAAAACAGAAGAGTTGCCTATTAGAGATAGTTTTGTTTTTCTGGTTTTGAAGACATAATCCTTAGATTTGTAAATCACTCTGTGTAAAGGGGAGACACTGCTTTTCAGTTGTCTATGATTTGACGTACCTGAACTTTTTGAAGGCATACTCATATACATTCTCTGTCAGTACATTGAATTTGAAGTTGTTTTATAAAAGTTAATGACTCATGGGGCCATCTGTGCAACTTAAACACAATGGCGATCTATGCAAGTGGTTGCTGTGTGTCATATATTGTGCCTGCTGTGTATATTTCTTCTGATTAGTCATACATCCTGAAGCAGTTAAGGATGTCTGTGGTGAGAAATACGAATCATACCAGGACTGCTTTTAGCCTGACCTATGGTGAACTTGAATGAGTAAGGTACTCACTGGAGAGAAAATTGCTCGCTGTATAGGTAGGCGTACTCCTTTCTTTCAAGGCAACAGGATACATTTAACAACAAGGAAAAGGGAGTTTATCAAATATATCCTGAGTAAGACTCTTTGGTGGCTGATTGTTTTTCAGGCTCAGTTTTTTGGCTTCTCAGATCTATCCTTTAGAAAAAAGAATAGTCCAAAAGCTGAAATTCATCAAGAACCATATCCTGTTCATGAAGGAGTCCTGGTGGAAGATGGAAACAACTTTAATTTAGGTTCTAGTAAGCAGTCTGGGATGATTTTCAGATAAACCATAAAGCCATCAACTTGTATTTAATTTGCTGTCATAAAATTTAATTACTCTCAAGCAAAACAAGTTGTAATTAGATGTGATATGAAAAAAATGAAACACAGCATATTAACAAGGGAAACTGATCTCTAGATAATAAAAGTGAGAGAAAGCACATATTGAACTTAAGGAGTGGTCTGGAAAGAGTACCAACATCTAAACAAGGAAAATTCAGTGTGGTCATGGTAGGAGGAAAGGTAGACAAAGAAAAGAATCCTGTGTTAATGAGCCTCTGGTCAGTGGCTGAGACTATAGAAAAGAGTAAAAAAGAAAATGACAGTGGTCAAAGGGACTCTAGCTTATCTGCACTCACCCCATTATACAACAGATGAAGAAACTGAGGCCTCACAAGGCAAAGTGAAAGTGACTTTTTCAAGGACACAAAACAAGACAATGCTATTACTAAGGCATATGTCGGTCTTCTTCATTGTTAGGTAATGCATAGTAAAGTATATGAGCACTGTCTTCCTACTTGGATATGAAAGGAGGAAGTTTCTAATAGTACTTAAGATTATAGGTAGACTACCAATAAAATAATTTGCTAAATATACATGATACTCATTTAAAATGGATTCCTTCTACCAGTAATACCACAATTGGTAGTGTATGGAGGGTTTTGTCCATCTAATCCAAATTTGTGGCAAAGTTTTGAAATTTTCTCTTGAAAGAATATTTAATAAGAAAGTGATACAAACTTGAAATACAGCTTTAACAATCAATAAATGATCTAAGTATTTTTAAATAGACTGGAAGACCAAAGAAGACGTACAGATGGAAAAAAGTGTATGAAAAGGTGTTCAACATCATTTCTTAGTGGGAAATTAAAAATTAAAATAACAATGAGATTATACTACACACCTATTAGAGTAGCTAAAACTCCAAAAATAGATAATACCAATTGCTGGTGAAGATGTGAAAAAAAGGAACTCTCATTGATTGCTGGCAGAAATGCAAAATAGTCCAGCCAGTTTGGAAAGCAGTTTCATAGTTTGCAGGAAGCTAAACATAGTCCTAGCATATGATCCAGCAATTGTTCTCCTAGGTGTTTAACCAACTAAACTGAAAACTTATGTCTACCCCAAAATCGCCAAGCAAATGTTTAGAGCAGCTTTCTTCATAACTGTCCCAAACTGGAAGCAACCAGATGTTCTTCAACAGGTGAATGAATGAAAAAACAAAACTATGGTACATCCATACAGTGCAACACTATTCAGTAATAAAAAGAAATGAACCATCAGCCAATGAAAAGATATGGATGAATTCTAAATGCATATTGCTATGTCAAAGAAGTCAGTCTGAAAGGCTATATGCAGTATGATTCCAATTATATTACATTCTAGAAAAGACAAAACTACAGAGATGGAAGCAATTAGTGATTGCCAGAGATTTGGTGTGGGAGAAGAGGAGCACAGAACAAGTGCAGCACAAGAGAAGTTTTAGAGTGATGAAAATATTCTGTATGATATAATTATGGATATGTGTCACTATATATTTGTCAAAATCCATAGAAATGTACAGTAAAGAGTGAAGCTTAATGTATACAAATTAAAGAAAAATCATTTATGAGGTTAGGAGAATCCCAGGATGAAATGTACAATGTGACAAAGATTATAACTATATTACAAATGTGTAAAACAACCTCACTGTAGGTCCTGTAGGGGAAGGTTACTGACCTAAGTAATGAGTAAGAAATGAGTGAAGTCTGTATGACTAAAATTTTAAAGATGGCAAAAGAAATTATACATAAGCACTGTCTACTCATTGATGAAGTTGTTTCCCACAGGGATAAAACTTTTTTTTTTTTTTTAAGATGGAGTCTTGCTCTGTCGCCAGGCTGAAGTGCAGTGGCGCGATCTTGGCTCACTGCAATCTCCACCTCCCAGGTTCAAGTGATTCTCCTGCCTCAGCCTCCTGAGTATCTGGGTCTACAGGTGCACATCACTACGCCCAGTTAACTTTGTGTTTTTAGTAGAGATGGAGTTTCACCATGTTGGCCAGGATGGTCTCGATCTCTTGACCTCGTGATCCACCTGCCTTGGTCTCCCAAAGTGCTGGGATTATAGGCGTGAGCCACTGTGCCCAGCCAGGGATAAAAGTTTTAATACAATTATACATATATACTGAAATTGAACAGTTAAGTAAATGGATGATGAGTACTAGATGTCAAGTGTCTCACTGTTGGAAAGAGAGGTTACAGATAAACAAGGGGACTAGGCCAGAATAACCCATGTGGTAATGGATTAGTCAGAGGCATCAGTATGAATTCATGTTTAGCTTTACATATATAAACATGGTTACATATGGAAATATTCAGAGATATGTGAATATGTGTAGGCTAGTGTTCACACAGATATCTCACTGATATGTCAGCTGAGAGGGCCAAGAAGCAATAATACTTTAGTAGCATGGACACTAAGCATCCAGTTCTTGGGTTCCTATACCATTCTCCAATAAAAGGAATGAGAACTCCTTGAAAGAAATGTCTGATTCTAGGACTAGAACAAGAAATACACAAGATAAGATTAGCATATTTGTAGTGCTACAAAAAAAGGAACTACTCAGAAAAAGCCAACAAACAAACAAACACAACACAATGGTAGGGGTACATCAAAGGGACACAACAGCTGACTGAAAGAGCTCCCAGTGGTAAAAACTGGACAATTTGAGCAACCAAAATTTAAAAAGTAGCATCGGATTATAATCCAAAGTATAAAATAAATGTTCAAGTAGTATCAGATTATAAATCAAAGTATAAAAATTATCCAACCAAAATAAATAAAGTAGCATCGGATTATAATCCAAAGTATAACATAAATATTCATGTAGCATCAGATTATAATCCACAATATAAAAATTATTCAACCAAAATATGTCAAGTAGCATCAGATTATAATCCAAAGTATAAAATAAATATTCATGAATCCATACTGACCTAAATGCATGATTGAATAAATAAATAATAAAGAAGAGACCATTTCCCTTGCAGAAATATTTCAAATAATTTAGGTAGTCAGTCCTCAAGGAGATACAACATAATTTCCCAGTCCTTAAGTGGGGGCTGTGCATAGGGACACCTTATCAAAGGGTACATGATAGAAAGGGGTGAGAGAATAACTTCATAGTGGAGACACCTGATAAACACATCTCAACCAGGTGATCAAAATTAACACCAACAGTGATATCAATATGTTACTGTATTGATGGCAATATGCCCTTGATAGATGTGATCAAAATGGCATTTTAACTCTTTGATCTTTCTCCCAAAAACATATAACCTCAGTTTAATAATTAGTCAAATCCCAATTGAGGGATATTTTATAAACTATCAAACCAGTACTTTTCAAAACTAAACGTTATCAAAAACAAGGTAAGAGCCAGGTGTGGTGGCTCATACCTGTAATCCCAGCATTTTAGGAGGCTGAGGCAGGAGGATCACTTGAACCCAGGAGTTTGGCATAGTGACACTTTGTCCCTACAAAAATTTAAGAAAAATTGGCTGGGTATGGTGGTGCATACCTGTAGTTCCAGCTACTAAGGAGGCTAAGGCAGGAGGATTGCTTGAGCAAGGGAGGTTGAGGCTGCAATGAACCAGCCTGGGTAACAAAGTGAGACCCTGTCTCAAAGACAAAAAACAGACAAAACCAAAAAACAAGATAAGTTTGAGAAACTGACATAGCCACGGAGACATAATGACTAAATGGTATCTTGGATGGGATCCTGACACAGAAAAGAAACATTAGGTAAAAATGAAAGAAACCTGAATAAAGTATGCACTTTACTTAATAATATATCAATGTTAGTTCATTAATTGTAGAAGGCTGATCATACTAATGTAAGATATTAATAATAGGGGAAACTGGGTGTGGTGTATACAGAAACTCTGTACTATCGTCTCAATTTTTTTTCATATCATTCTAAAACAAGAAAAGTTTACTTAAAAAATGTGTTGGGGAAAGAGGTTCATATTAGGGTGCTGAGTTTCACATGTTTTCAGGACAAACAATGAGATTAGGTGCTCCACAATGCCCTGAATCACAGGACTGGCCATCCTGATCTTGCCAACAGTTTCAAAGTATTTTTTTTTAAAGTAATTTTTTTTTAGAGGTAGAGAGGTAGAAATTGTTCCTGCAGGTATGCACCACTGTATTTTAAGATGGAATGAGGTGGGAAACACTATTTATTTTACTTTAATCTTGCAGGATATTAATATCACAAAAAATAATCTATTTTTAATACCCAACTTACATTTCTTTAGGTTTCCATTTCCATGGATGACCAGTTTGCAACCAGGGAGCAGTTTAAAGAAGAAAAGTCTTGACATTTTCTAAACTGGGAAATGCAACTATGTATCATTTAATGATGGGCATATACTCTGAGAAATGCACATTAGGCAATTTGGTCCTTGTGAGCATCATAGAGTGCACTTACACAAACCTAGATGGTACAGCCGACTATATACCTAGGCTATATTGTACAGTCTATTCCTCCTAGGTTGCAAACCTATACAGCATGTTACTATACTGAATACTGTATTCAATTGTGACACAATGGTACTTGTGTATCTAAACATATCTAAACATAGAAAAGGTACATTAAAAATTCAGTATCATAATCTTATGGGACCACCATTACACATGTGGCTTATCACTAACTGAAACGTTGCTATGCAGCACTTTACTATACTACACACAGAGACTTTAGGATTTTCCATGCTAGAATCTTTCTAAAATGATACATTCTCAGCACATTCGATTGTTCAGGGACAGACCATCTAGTTTTTAAATTCTGCATTCTTTCGCTTTCTTCATTATCCTCTCTGCCAGTCTCTCATTAGATGGACAAAATATTATTTTTACAGGATAAAAAGAAAAAGTATAGAGCATCAAAAGTATTATTCAAAATGGGCTTCTTGAATTATGTGCAGATTTCATTTTTATATGCTATTTTTCCCACTTAATGCACTATCACTTGGTTATATCTGGGCATATTTACAGATCCTCAGAATGCAGATCGTTAGCAGAAAGCAGTCCTGGAAAGCAGATTGTGCATGGTTTGGAATCTCCTGTCCTTTTTTTTTTTTTTCACTCTGACCAAGTCACACTTACTCATGGCCTTGGGTTTACAAGTCATTGATTCACTTAACTTTGTGCTCAGAACTGATGCCGACTTCAAATGCGATCTGGTCATCAGGTTGCCAGTATCCAATATGATACTTCACCAATTTAGAGATGGATGAATCATCAGTATCATTTCCTCCCATACCTGAATCCTGCTTGGAGGCCTTGGGCTCAAATACTCCTTTTATAATCTCTTACAGGAGAAAATTAGCGACAAAGTCTTGGGCCATTTAATGAATTTATAACATGTTTGAAAGTAAGGGAAACAAAGAGGTTTTTACAAAAGTTGGGCCAATCTGTAAACACGGTACTGGTCAAATTCCAGCAAACTTAAACTAGATGGCACACATACTAAATATCCTGCAGTTTCAGTTTTCTTAATTACAAGCAACAGGGTGTCTGTTGAGTTCACGACACAATTCTTTTACTTACCATCATTCTCTGTTTTATTTCTGTATAAACTCTATGTCAGTCTCTCAAATACACTATTCTTCAATAGCTTGTGCTAGTCTGCTCTCATATTACTTTGTGAACATCTTACCAGACCATTGAGCACACACTAATGCCACTGGAACGTTTTCTATAGTGTGAGTGTGTATGTGTTTGTGTGAGTGTGAGTGGGTGAGCATGTCAGGAGGAAGCAGTTTCTTTCATAGGCCAACAGAAAAGAAAGGCTCTTAGCTTTGTGGAGAGAATTTCAGCTCTTTTGGTCAAAGGAAAGGAAAGTTGCTAGGGCAAGGGGCCCTTGTCCATGTAAAATGTCACACTAACTTCCCAACGAAGTCAGACAAGAAAATTTACAATGAAGGGTGAGCTTCATATAGCCAGGTAGCCAATGGAGCCCAGGTGAAAGGTTGGCTATGCTTTTCCGCTATAGAGAGCATGGGCTAAGAAAGTCAGCAAGTCGGCTGTCTTGTGAAATTACCTCTACTATGGCACAGGGTCTTGGTACACAGGAGGCAGGAGGATAAGGGAAGTGAATGAATGAGAAGGGTATGTGGCCATAACTCTGTTTCATGAGTCTTTCTTTGCTTTGATATCTTGTGTCATGTGTGACAGGGGCAGCAAAATTTAGAAAGAGTTTTTTAAAAGTCGGATAAAAAAATAGCTGTTAGTTTTCTGGGACTGCCATAACAGAGTACCACAAACCTGGGGGTTTAGAACAACAGAAATGTATTATCTCACAATTCTGGAGGCCGGAAGTCTGAAATCAAGGTGTTGGCAAGGCCATGCTCCTTTCAAGGGCATTAGTGAAGGTTCTGTTTCAGGCCCCTCTCCTAGCGTCTGGGAGCTCCTTGGCTTATGGCAGTATAACTCCAATCTTCACATGATGATTCTGTGTACATGTCTCTGTCTCTGTGTCCAAATTTCCCCTTTATATAAAGGCATGAGTCATATTGGTTAAGGGGCCCACAGCACTCCCATATAACTTCATCTTAACTGCATCTGCAACAACGCTATTTCCAAATAAGATCACATTCTGAATTTTTACACACACTGAATGTGAGTTCCACACTAGGGGATAGAACTCCAGTGTGTGAATATTTACACAGTTCAACTCATAAGAACATCAAACTACATGCAGACACTTGGCAATTATCCTGAAAACAGCAATTCTTTGAGTTGATGGGTCTCAGTGCTAAGAGCTTTTCCTCTTTAATTTGTGAAATAATTAAACCTCTTTGATTTGTAAAAAATAAATTTGTGTTCTGGCCAGGACATGTTGAAATCATAACAATGGCACGAATTTGGGCTGGATATAATTGTAAATATTTTCGAAGGGTAAATTGTCTCTTTAGAAATAACCCATTTGTTTATCAAAATGTTCATTTTCTTAGTTCGATGCAACTACCATTTCCTTTAGTGTACTTCCAATATGCTTCCTGAATAATTCTGTATTCTGATTTTCCCTATAACTTAATGAAAATGCTTGAGGAGGGGTCAATTGGAAGCAACGGAGCATATGGTGATTTTATGATCAGTAAACTATGTAGAATAAGGATTCTCCTATTTTTTTCCCTGATGCTTTGGTTCTTGCTGAAACTTTGCATTTCTTAAAATGTGAGGAGAAAAAATAATTTTAGTTGTTTGGTGTAAGATAGAGACCATTTCAGAATTAATTCTGCATTGAATTAGAAGCTCTAGAGCAGCTAACACATCCAGTAGACTCAAGATCTCTGATTCTCTACTAAGTTTTAATAGTCCCATGTTAACTCTACTCTAAAAATGAATCCATCAAAGGTTTCCCGTTGTGAACATGCTTATTGTTAATTAACAATAGAATGTAACATACAATAAAGAAAACGTATGGGCTGGGCAAAAGGGTTCAACTGTTACTTTTTAAAGAAACTAGAGTCTGAATAGGAAGTGAATCATACTTTTTATTTTTTTTAAACTTAACAACAAACCCAGAATTCTATTTTACTTCACTAAGAGAAAGTCTGAGAACCTTGATATTCTCCAGAGCATGTAACAGATGCAGTGATTATTCTAAGCCTTAGACATTTGGCATAGTTGAGGTTTTACGACAAGGTATTCTGGCAGAAGAGAGAAGACCCTAATGAGCAAAGTACCCTTGTTAACCTTTAAAGTATTGTCCTTTTGGATCCCTTGAGGTTTTTTAACAGACACAACATTTGTTTAGATCATTTCAGTTCTACAACTTGACATATTTCCAAAACTGGCTTCAAGGTCTTATTTATTTTATCCTCCAAATGAGCCTAGTAAAGGAGAAACATAACTGCATTGTTGAAAATCATCCGTTTGCGAACTTCCTCTGTCTCTTTTCCCATAAAATACGATTTAGCACTTAAGCTCTTTCTTTCAATAATGTACGCTAAAGCATTTTCCATCAATGCCACATTTCCCTTCGTAGGTTACAAATAAGGGTGGCTGTGTGAAATAAGACGGTATCTGACATTGTGGCCTGGAACTTCCTCTTGCCTAGTTTTTGCACAGCTGCGAGACTGAGAGTTAAACAAAGGGAATGGGACAGGAAGACCTGGTGAGGGCAGCACGTGCAGCCTGGTGTGACACTGGCTGCCCCAAGTTTGGAGGGACCTCAGGAGACCCATTTTATTCTAGGTCCAGGAGGAGACTGGCCTCTACTTGCTTTAGATACAGACTTCAGGGATGGAGCAAGGAGGGTCTGAAGTTTACAGGGATTTTGTAGCTCTTAGGAGCTTCGTTATTACCATCAGGGAGATGCCAAGCTCAGCACCCTTTTGCTTGGGAATCAGTCTGCTACTCTTTTCCCTGCTGCCAACTTGCCCAAGCAAGGCCTAAGTCACAGGCTGCTAAGTAACAATTTGCCAAATATACTAATTTCCTTTGGTTATTTGCTCTCTAGAAGCCCAGCATTTCTGAAATCACTAAAATTTCACTGTCTGGAAATTATCACACAAACGTTTATATTTCCTTCTTTCTTCATTACAAGGTTAAGAAAGTACATATATTAGGAGAGTTTTACCTCCATGGCATTTGCTGCTTATACTCCATTATGTAGTAATAATAGTAGAGAATATAGACAGTAGAAGAACCCCCCCACACATCAAAACAAATAATATTATTAAAGATTAACCCTTGCAGAGAAAAAGAAATGCTTATACACTGTTGGTGGTCGTATAAATTAGTTCAACTATTGTGGAAAGCAGTGTGACAATTCCTCAAAAAGCTAAAAACAGAACTACCTTAACCCAGCAATCCCATTCAACCCAGCAATCCCATTACTGGGTATATACCCCAAGGAATATAAATTGTTCTACCATAAAGACACATGCATGTGTATGTTCATTGTGGCACTAGCCACAATAGCAAAGACATAGTATCAACCTAAATGCCCATCAATGATAGATCAGATAAAGAAAATATGGTACATATTCACCATGGAATACTATGCAGCCATAAAAGAGAATGAGATCATGTCCTTTGCAGGAACATGGCTGGAGCTAAAAGCCATTATCCTTTGTAAACTAACACAGGAACAGAAAACCAAATACCACATATTCTCACTTATAAGCGGGAGCAATACACACTGGGGCTTACTGGAGGGTGAGAGGAGGAAGAGGATTAAGAAAAATAGTTAATAAGTACAAGCCTTAATATGTGGGTGACAAAATGATCAGTATAGCAAACCCCCATGATGGGGGTTTACCTATTCAACAAAGCTGCACAGGTACTCCTGAACTTAAGAGCTAAAAAAAAAAGAAAAAAAGATTAACCTTTACTGAGTGCTTCCTCTGCACCAGACACTGAGTTAAGCATTGCACATGTATTATTTTAGCCTTCAAAACAGCTCAAAGAGGTAGGTTTGAGAAGTTAGCTGTCTGACAGGTCATACAGTTTTGTATGCATGACCCATCAAACTTACTTTTATCCCATTATTTAGAATGGGGTTAAAACTTATGACTACCTTTACAGAGGCAAGCTCTTAACTGTGTTACATATTGGCTACCATTCTTTCACTGTCCCGTTTAGTTTGTGATGGGAATAGAACAGGAGCATAGGAGGTAAATGAATAGTTACAAATCAACTCAGTAAATAGTCATTTGAATGTATGTACTGTCTACCTGACTATAAATTGTGATTTTCTAGAGTTCTGGGTCGTGAATACTTGCTACTATGGTTCATGAGTACATAATTACCGAACACTGTTAAATCTAGCCAGGAGAATCTGTCCTTTGATGAACACAAGTGTGAGAGAGAGATCTTAGGCTGGATTCTGGATTAAGACTTCCTGAGATTTGTAACCTCAAACATTTGTCCAACTTCCTTACTATGTGCATCTCCAATCTGAAGCCCAAAGGACTCTTAGGCAGAATGGACTGGTTCATTAAGCATCTTTCCACTGGCTGTGGGTTTGGGTGCCTATGCTCTGCCCTAAAGCATCCACAACTGATTTCTACTCTTGAAGTCTAGGGGTTAGACACGAGCTGGTCCTAAACTCGGGTAGTGAATTCTGTCTGGCTTGAATCTTCCTATAGGAACAAAAACCAACCTAGAATTTGGAAACTGAGTGCTGTACAATGCAGAATTGATTGGCTACTATATCACAAATGAAAGATGACACCTGAATGCCCTGAGATTATTTGGACCCCTATTTTTCTTCAAAGAAAAGTAATTTTTATTTGCTGTTTAGAAATGCACTTTTATTAAATAGTAACAAGATATTTTTTTAAAAATAGATTATATAAAAACAAAAATATAAACCATAGTTCCATTGCCCAAAGATGAACGTTAACATGTCTATTAACATCCAGCCTTTTTTTCTAGTTTTATTAGAGAGAAGTGTGTGTGTGCCTGTGTTTACATTTAAAAAAAAATTATTTACACCTTATTAATTGGTCCTTAGTACATATTTGTTTAGTAAATAAAAAATTAACATTAGATTCTGAGTTATTTTTTCAGAAGAATTTTTTAATAAACAATTATAGTGTTATCCCTATAATGAGATACACATTTCATAATAAAATTATTTACTTTGGGACAGACGTGGTGGCTCACGCCTGTAATCCCAGCACTTTGGGAGGATGAGGCATGTCGATCAGGAGGCCAGGAGTTCAAGACCAGCCTGGCCAAGATGGTGAAACCCCATCTCTACTAAAAATACAAAATTTAGCCAGACGTGGTGGCAGGCACTTGTAATATTAGCTACTTGGGAGGCTGAGGCAGAGAATTGCTTGAAACCAGGAGGCAGAGGTTGCAGTGAGCAGACCACACGCCACTGCACTCCAGCCTAGGCAACAGAGCAAGCCTCTATCTGAAAAAAATATATATATATTTACTTGAATCCGAATACCATTGTGAGAGTAATTTGGCACTAACAATTTCACATTATTAAAAGAATATTAATGTGGTCAGTTTAGTCAGGCATGGTGTTTTTTTAGGACTCCTCTGATGTAATGAATATTTTGCGTGTCAATGGTAATAGTAATTCCTGACATGTACCTAGTGCTTAGAAAACATCAGGAAATTTTCTAATTGCTCTCTATTTATTAACTAATTTAATATTCAAAACTGCGATAAGATTACGTACAGGTTACAGAGGAAGAAACTAAGCAAGTTTGCTCCAGGTCACACAGTTAATGAGTAGTGGAACTGGGATATGAACCCAGGCAGCCTGGGTCCAAAACCTTTGAGTACAGCTACTACACTATAACAGGGCACTCTTCCAGGCCTATTACAGCATGATTTCCCTTTCTGGAATCTTTTATGTTAATTAATCATTAGTCAATTTGAGTATATTTTCATTAGGTGTTACATTTAATGTACTTTTGAGAGCAAGTAACAGAAAATATTACTCAAACTGGCTTAAACCAGTGGTTCTCAAACTTTAGTCTGCATCAGAATCCCCTGAGGGCATCTTAAAGCACTGATTGCTGAGCTCCACCCTAAGTTTTTGATTCCACTTTTCTGGAATAGGGCTTTAGATTTTGTAGTTGAACAGATTCCCTGATGAAGCTGATGTTTCTGGCCTAGTACTATAATTTCAGAAAACTCACTGGCCTTAGTCAAGATTTATCCCTTAGGTTGGCTTAATATAATTTCTACAGCTTTATTCCTCTGCCTCTCTCTTAGCTATTATCTCCTCTGTGTATCTGCCTAATCTTCAAACAGTAGCAAGATGACTGCAGTGGTTTTAAGCCTTGAATCTATGCACAGAAGTATCTAACAAAGGAGAACCCAGGTATTTCAGCAAGTTTTATAAGAACAGAGAAATTCCTTTATCAACAACTTTGAAAACTTTCTTTGGGTCTTGACCTACATTAGATTACCTGTCTGTTCTTGAACAAATTCTAATGGGCAGGAGAGCTCTGCTTACTGATTGGCTTAGGCTTAGAGGGAGAAAGAGAACTTTTCTATTTAACCTCCTTTCTACTGTTTAGGTTAAAAGCACATTTTTTAAAAGAGTATTTCTTTTTTCAGGCAAAATCTTCAGAATCTATCTTTGAAAAACTGTAGACTACAAAATTTTACCTTCCCAAGTCAACTTTAAAGCTAATACTTAAAGTTTACATATTAGGGGCCGGCCCCGGGGCCTCCATGATGGAGGAGCGAGCGGCCGCCGCGGTCGCCGCTGCCGCCTCCTCCTGCCGTCCGCTTGGCTCAGGCGCGGGCCCTGGCCCCACTGGGGCAGCCCCACCACTTTCTACAAACAGCTTTGATGAACAAAACTGATGCCAACTCTGCCTGACTCCACGTGATGATCCATAAAACATACAAATGAAAACACCCAGCCGGGTGTGGTGGTTCACACCTGCAATCCCAGCACTTTGGGAGGCCCACGTGGGTGGATCGCCTGAGGTCAAGAGTTCAAGACCAGCCTGGCTGACATGGCGAAACCCTGTCTCTGCTAAAAATACAAAAAATTAGCTGGGCATAGTGGCAGGCACTTGTAATCTCAGCTACTCAGGGGGCTGAGAATTGGGAATCTCTGTTGCCCAGGCTGGAGTGCAGTGGCGCAGTCTTGGCTCACTGCAACCTCTACCTCCCGGGTTCGGGCAATTCTCCTGCCTCAGCCTCCCAAGTATATGTATGTGTATATATATGTATATATACATATTTTTTGGGTTGGAGTCTCACTCTGTTGCCCAGGCTGGAGTACAGTGGCTCGATCTTGGCTCGCTGCAACCTCCGCCTCCTGGGTTCGGGCAGTTCTCCTGCCTCAGCCTCCCGAGTGGCTGGGATTACAGCTGTGTACCGCCTTGCCCAGCTAATTTTTGTATTTTTGGTGGAGACAGGGTTTTGCTGTGTTGGCCGGGTTGGTCTTGAACTCTTGGCCTCAGGTGATCCACCTGCCTTGGCCTCCCAGAGTGTTGGGATTACAGGCATGAGCCACCACAGCCAGCCAGAGATCCACATCTATATTTATAACACATTTATGTATGAAAGTTAAGCAGGTGGCTGGGCACAGTGGCTCACGCCTGTAATCCCAACGTTTTGAGAGGCTGAAGCAGACAGATCACTTGAGGTCAGGACTTTGAGAACAGCCTGGCCAACATGGTGAAACCCATCTCTACTAACAATACAAAATTAGCCAGAAGTGGTGGCACATGCCTGTAGTCCCAGTTGCTTGGGTGGCTGAGGCTGGAGAATTGCTTGAGCCTGGGAGGCGGAGGTTGCAGTGAGCAGATCGCACCACGGCGCTCTAGCCTGGGTGACAGAGCAAGAGACTCCGTCTCAAAAAAAAAAAAAAAAGGAAAAAGAAAATTAAATAGGTAATGAAGTTAAGAGGTATATCAGCTTCTAGTAAAAGTTGTTTTTTTAAAAACCTGTGCTGGGCTCGGTGGTTCACACATTTAATCCCAGCACTTTGGGAGGGTGAGACAGGCAGATCACGGGGTCAGGTGTTCGAGACCAGCCTGGCCAATATGATGAAACCGTCTCTACTAAAAAAATGCAAACAAATTGGCTGGGCATGGTAGTGTGCGACTGTGATCCCAGCTACTCGGGAGGCTGAGGCAGGAGAATCGCTTGAACCAGCGGGGGGGAGGTTGCAGTGAGCCAAGGTCGTGCCATTGCATTCCAGCCTGGGCAACAGAGTGAGACTCTGTCTCAAAAAAAAAACAAACAAAAAAAAACCTGCTAACTACATTTATATTATGTAAAAATAAAGGGAATAATCACTGAGAATAAAGCAGCTGAATATAACAATAATATTTTATGGGGCACTTATAATGTTTATAATATTGTAAACCACCATGTACTCTATTCATTTAATGCTAAATGACTTGACCATTCCTGTGGGATAAAAGATCGTAAGAAAAATGCTGGGGCCAGTCGCCATGACTCACGCCTATAATCCCAAGACTTTGGGAGGCCAAGGAAGGTGGATGACTTGAGCTCAGGAGTTCAAGACCAGCCTGGGCAAAATGATGAAAACCCCGTCTCTACAAAAAATACAAAAAATTAGCCAGGTGTGATGTTATGTGCCTTCAGTCCCAGCTACTTGGGAGGCTGAGGTAGGAAGATGGTTTAAGCCTGGGATGTAGAGGTTGCAATGAGCTGAGATCGTGCCACTGCACTCCATCCTGAGCAGTAGAGTCAAACCCTGTCTTAAAAAAAAAAAAAAAAGAGGCCAGGCACAGTGGCTCATGCCTGTAGTCCCAGCTCTTTGGGAGGCTGAGGGTGGAGCAGATCACTTGAGGTCAGGAGTTTGAGACCAGCCTGGCCAACATGGTGAAATCTCATCTCTCTCTCTCTCTCTCTCTCTCTCTCTATATATATATATATATATATATATATATATATAATATATATGGGTATATAATAAATATATATATTAATATATAAAAATTATCTGGGCATGGTGGCATGTGCCTATACTCCCAGCTACTCAGGATGCTGAAGCAGGAGAATTGCTTGAACTCTGGAGGCGGAGGTTGCAGTGAGCCGAGATCACACCACTGCACTCCAGTCTGGGCAACAGAGTGAGACCCTGTCTCAGAAAAAAAAAAAAAAAAAGAAAGAAAGAAATGCTTTATGGCCCAGTGCAGTGGCTCACACTTATAATCCTAGCACTTTGGGAGGCTGAGGCAGGAGGATCATTTAAGGCCAAGAGTTCAAAACAAGCCTGGGCAACATTGCAAGATCCCATCTCTACAAAAAACAAAAAAATAGCCAGGTGTGGTGATGTGTGCCTGTACTCCCAGCTACTTGAGAGACTTAGGTGGGAGAATCACTTGAGCCCGGGAGGTTAAGGCTGCAGTAAGCTGTGTTCATACCACCACACCCCAGCCTACTGCGTAACAGAGCAAGACTCTGTCTCAAAAAGAAAAGAAAAATGCTTTGCTACATAGTGAGGCCAGGCAGATAAAAAAAAAAAGTCCTACGGAAATCATATAGATAAATATTTGCAAAGCTGCTACTGCCATTGTACCAGTGTTAAAATGTATTCTACCTTGTATCTTTTACTGATTTTTATGACAGATTTTATATTGCAACCATTTGAGAACTCACTAAGTGTTATAGCTTCCTTAAACTACTATTTATCATATGCTCCCAGTATGTTCTTTGAGACTGAATAGCAACCAGAGAATGTAAACAACCAAGGTGCATCTGGTTTTGTTCTTAAATAAAGATTAATAAAATTTTGGTTTTTCTCTTTCTTTTTTTTTTTGAAACAGAGTCTCTGTCGCCAGGCGCCAGGCTGGAGTGCAGTGGCACAATCTCGGCTCACTGCAACCTCTGCCTCCTGGGTTCAGGCGATTCTCCTGCCTCAGCCTCCCGAGTGGCTGGGACTGCAGGTGCGTGCCACCAAGCCCAGCTAGTTTTTGTATTTTTGGTAGAGACAGGGTTTCACCATGTTGGCCAGGATGGTCTCGATCTCTTGACCTTGTGATCTGCCCGCCTCGGCCTCCCAAAGTGCTGGGATTACGGGCTTCAGCCACCACGTCCGGCCCTTGGTTTTTCTGTTTCTAACTTTTTTCTTTTCTTTGAGACGGAGTTTCTCTGTTGTTGCCCAGACTGGAGTGCAATGGCACGATCTCGGCTCACCACAACCTCCGCCTCCTGGGTTCGGGCGGTTCTCCTGCCTCGGCCTCCCGAGTAGCTGGGACTACAGGCGCGCACCACCATGCCCGGCTAATTTTTGTATTTTTACTAGAGACGGAGTTTCACCTTGTTGACCAGGATGGTCTCGATTTCTTGACCTCGTGATCCACCCGCCTCGGCCTCCCGAGGTGCTGGGATTGTGGGCGTGAGCCACCGCGCCCGGCCTTTTTTTTTTTTTTAACTAGAAACATAATACCTATAGAAAAGTATATGTTGGCTGGGCATGGTGGCTCGCACCTGTAATTCCAGCACTTTGGGAAGCCAATGCAGGCAAATCACTTGAGGTCGGGAGTTTGAGATCAGTCTGGGCAACATGGAGAAGCCTTGTCTCTACTAAAAATACAAAACTAGCCAGGTATGGTGTCACATGCCTGTGGTCCCGGCTGCTCGGGAGGCTGAGGCAGAAGAGTCGCTTGAACTTGGGAGGCGGAGGTTGTGGTGAGTTGAGATTGCCTCATTGCACTCCTGCACTTCAGCTTGGGCAATAAAAGTGAAGCTCTGTCTCAAAAAAAAAAAAAAAAAAGGAAAAAGAAAGAAAAGTGTATGTTAAGTAGAAAAATATATAAATTAAAAAATTAGGTCGGGTGCAGTGGTTCACGCCTGTGATCCCAGCACTTTGGGAGGCCGAGGTGGGCGGATCGCGAGGTCAGACCCCCATCTCTTAAAAAAAAAAAAATTGGCTGGGCATGGTGGTGTGTGCCTGTGGTCCCAGCTACTCGAGAGGCTGACGTGGGAGAATGACCTGGGCCTGGAAGGTTGGGGCTGCAGTGAGCCATGTTCATACTACCTGCACTCCAGCCTGCTGGTGACAGAGCGAGACTCTGTCTCAAAAAAAAAAAAAAAAAAAAAAAAGATGCTTTGCTATATAATGAAGCCAGGCAAGAAAAAAAAATCCTATGGGAATCATATAGATAAACATTTATAAAGTTGCTACTGCCATTGTACCAGTGTTAAATGTGTTCTACCTTACATCTTTTAAATAAAGATTAATAAAAGTTAAAAAAAAGTTTACATATTAATAACAGTATTAACAATGATAGAACAAAGGCATGTATTTAAGCAGTACCTTTACACATAATGCTGAACAAGATTTTTCTCCTAAATACCTATCTATATCCAAAGTCTTACTGTAGTTACGAAGAGGTCATTGATTTGTAGAGTGCCTGCAAAATGCTGGGAGCTGCACTTCACTGCATTGTCCAATTTTATCTGCTTGCCAACCTTCATAATTGGTCCATATTATCATCTATGTTTTGCAGATAAGGGCTATAAAGTATCTATGCTATAACAGTAGATATCTAATTTAACTTAAATGAATATAACAATTCATTTTTCTTGAAACTATATAATGTCTACCCTGGTATAGTACATAATTGTTTCAGAAATTATCCCTATGAAGTACTTACAAAAATAACTAATCTTAAGGGAGCTATGCTGACATATGTTGTTGTTTTCATATCTAGCTTAATTAAATTTAAATGTCTATACTTAAGTATTTATTATACCTAAGATAATATGTATCATGTATAAAATACACAATATATGTTTATTTTACATATACATACAATATGTGTATGTGTGTATACAGAAAGAGAAAAAAAAATCTCTTACTATAACGCTGGCTCATAGAAAGTACCCGATAATAATGTTAGCTTATATTTAATTCAGTGTAACAGCTATTTATTGAGGATCTATTGGCTATGAAGTATTGTTCAAGGAAATGAGTAGATATTCATATATACTGACATTAAACACTGTATATTAAACACCAGCTCCTTTAACATAGGCTCTTCTTAATATTCTCATTACAGAGGTAATTTCTCAAGCAAATTAGTCGTGTAACTTGTTTCTTGATAACAGCACAGGGAGTTAAGACTGCCAAAATCAACAGCATATTTCAAAGGCTTCCAGGTTCTCTGTAACAAAGGCTGAGTAAGCCATGACTCATAATCGGGAAACTTCTATTTGAGGGCCTGATTATCTTTCTTCATATCTGGGGTGTGGGAAAGACTGGTTGCAGTGGGCAGCAGGCTAGGGAGGAGTTCCGTTCTGTTTCCAGGACCACAAAGGGAGTGAGAAGCACATAGTGAAAGTTCTCTGGAGTAGTTTTTTCTCTTTCAGGGAAGCCCTGGAGACACACAGAGTGATCTGAAAACATATTCGGGACAACTGAGCTATTAGAATTCATGATTTACTCCAGTATCTGGTTAAGTCAGTCAAGTACCATCATCCAGGAGTCAACTAACCTCTGTCTTGCACCAAACCACTCTGGGTTGCTTGCTGCTTCAGTCTGCGTGTTTTATTTATTTACGTGGGCAGGAGGAAGCAGGAGTAGGGTTGGAAGAGGGAGAAGGGTTAGGGGAGGTATGTTTTTAAGGCTCCATTTTGAACCTGCACATAATATAATTGAAAGAGAATGGTTTTTCAGTTGCCCAGAAACGCATCTAAATTTTGGCTATCATGTACTATTGTGTGGCCTTGGGTAATGCTTTAACATTTCTGAATCACAGTTTCCTGTTGTTTAAGACAGTGACATTATCTACATAGTGGAGTTGTTGTAAAAAAATTAATTAGAGTACAAGTGAAAAAGAGCCATGGCAATGGCTGGCACATAGTAAACTCTCAAAAAATAAAATGAGGAATAAAAAAAAGAAACCGAGTGAGTTGGTGTTATGCTAAATAATCAAAATTTGTAAAATAACTACATAATTTATATCCCAAAGATGTTTTTGAGAATAAAAGAATCACTTAATAATTAGCTCAGGGCCAGGTACAGTGGCTCATGCCTATAATCCCAGCACTTTGGAAGGCCGAGATAGGCAGATCACTTGAGCTCAGGAGTTCAAGACTAGCCTGGAGAATACAACAAAACCTCATCTCTACTAAAAATGTGGCAGCACACCTCTGTAGTCCCAACTACTTGGGGCTCTGAGATGGGAGGATCACTGGAGCCTGGGAGGCAGAGATTGCAGTGAGTGGAGATCAGAACACTGCACTACAGCCTGGGCAACAGAGCGATACCCTGTCTCAAACAAACAAACAAACAAAAAATTAGCTCAGGACAACAGACCAAACAAACACTGTCCTGGACAAACCTGAATGCTCATTCTAATTATAATCATGCTGCTCTATTGATGGGGCTAAAGGTAGGAGTCAGAAGTTGTTATTTCTTGAGATCATAATTTTGCAATCACATAACTTTTCTCTAGGTTTTTCGCAGACACTTAATGGTTATCATTGGATCATGCATACAACATAGTCTGTGATAAGTGAAAGGATAGATAAAAAAAACTTGGATGACCCAGTTTTCTTCTTCCCCTAAATTGGAAAAAACCTAAATTTCACTTTTCCCCCTAAACTAAAAAAAGAAAAAAAACTAAATCTTCCTCTTGCCTGAATGGCAACTGTAATGCTTAGACCCCACAGAAATACCGCTTAGCTCAGACATCACAGAAATGTCCCCGGAGTTGGTGGGCTGAAGGCCGGGAGGAAACTTTTCATAAAAGTTTGCTTTGCAATTCCAAAATTTAAACTCATGATCTGGAAAGCATTTCCTCTTTCCTGTTGTTGTGTAATCCAGGATATAGTTTTATGATATACTCAATGGCATTCAACACAATGACTAAAATCAGAGGCAATATAATATGGTTATACATCCTAATTTAAATTCCTATTTTATATGGCACAAATAGTCCTTCCATTCTCCTAAAGAAAGATACTTTTAAAAATTGGAGGCTAAAAAGGAGAAATGTGATCATTTTAAACATTTTATATTTTGTAAAATTTCCATTATTAAACATGGGAAAAGAGAAAAACATTGTATGGAACAGATACATTAAAAATCTGGCATTATCTCTTTATTTTGAAGATTGATCCTGAACTGTCTTAACTTTTGCTGTTAAATCCTGACTTTTCTAAGAAATCAAGAGGAGGCACTTTGAGCCTCAATCCAAGAAATTGGGCCTTACCATTTACATTTTAGGAAAGAAGTCTAGGAAAAGTCAAGCTAAAAGGCTGGGCGCTGCTTCACTGACACCTGTCAACTCTCCAACTCACAAAAGTGCACCTGGGCAGATCCTTTATTGGTTCATTCATTCACTTAACAGGAATTTAACCTGCTCCTACTAAGTGTCATGTTCCAGGCCAAATGCTGGAGATTCAAGCACAGTCATGCCATTTCCAGGCTTAACATCCAATGAGGCAGACGGCATTGCTATCAAGAATTACTAGAAAACGAAACCAAGATTAATGATAGAGGATGCTCAAGACACTATGGGAGCCCATAGAGGTCTATGGGTCAGGAAAGGCTCTCTGAATATATGATCTTTTTCCAGGTGAGTAAGGTGAGTAGGAATTGGTTATTTTATAATAGAAATGGTGTCCAAGGCAGGAAGGACATCTGTGAGGGAGGGGAAGAAAGAAACAGGTTGGTGTGAGGATTTGAAAATAGATAAGAGTGGCTAGAATGAGGGCACTCAGGCACCATGAGGCTAAAGAGGCAAGCAAGGGCACAATTATAGAGGCTTTGAAAGTCATATTAGGAGTTCAGGCTTTACCCTGTTGATAGCTGAGGGAGTTTCTAAACATTGAGTGATTTTATGAAGAAGGTTGACAGGATCAGGTGTGCATTTTATAGAGAGAATTATGGCTTCAGAAGATCAATTAGAGACTGACATAATGGTCAGGATAAAAGTTAATAGCAATTTCTACAAAGACGTTGTCAGTGGAAACAGAAATTTAGGAAGGAGTATTAACAGAATGTGGTGATTCCTGAGTAGATGATGATGCCCCTAAATGACATGGAGAATATGTAAGGAGAAGAAGAGGGTTTAGAGGGTGGTGATGCCCATTTTAAACAGTTGAATGTGAAATGTCCTTAACATATTCAAGTGGAGATTTCCAACAGAAAGTTGATTATATGGGCCAAGGCCTCAGGAGAGCATGATGAAGCATATTTAGAGTCTGGGGAGTCATTAGGGTATAAATGGCCTTTGAAGCCCAGGGAGTAGATGAGACACCCTGAAGACAGTAGGCAGAATGAGAGAAGTGGGTCAAGGACAGTCTCCAGGGAACATCAACATATAAAGGGGCAGGAGGGCCGCTCTTGTATTTCTCTGGTCCTGAGGTTTCAAAAGGTCTTCATAACAACAGGCAGCTTGTGACCACGATCTAAATGGTGATAAGATGAAGTGTCTGATATTATGCAGGGGTTAGAGTGTCAGTCAGTATCTACGGGTAGTTCTAAAACTAGATTCCAACTTGAGAAAAAGAAATTCTTGGTGTCCCCTGGATATGAAGAAGAGTCACAGTCTGACTATGTCCCCGATGTTTCTGCAGTTCCTTTGCTTTTCTTTCCCTTCTTTGGTAGTGCTCCATCCAGCACATGCCGGCCTGGCAACATTCCAGGCATAAACAACTTGAAGACTGCTCTCAGTTTATTCTTACATAATATTCTCACTCATATTATAGAAAAAGGAAGTTTTATGATAGGGGTAGTTAGAAAATAAAGTATCTGCTTACCCTAGCCATGAACTATAATTAGAAAGACCAAAAATACCTTAAGTGGTAATTCAAGACTCACTTTTCTCAAGAATCTCATAAAAATTAAGGAATGCAAAGGTCTTGACAAAAGTTTTTAAATGTACACTGACAACGAATAGATGCTCTTATTTTTCAGTTTCCAGTCTGCATCACATCTGCTTACACACACAGTTTCTTCATTCGAATAGACAAATCTTAGAATCAGGACATACTAAATCTGAAGGGATCTCAAAGAGAGCCTGAGCCTCTAACCTAAGCCCTCTCCCCACTGGCACCTTGCCTATTTTCTAGATGAGAAACATAAGGTGCTGGGATGATGACACTTAGAACTTTTGCATGTTGCTCTATGTTTAAATAATAATGTTTACATTCAAGAGAAAATGAGTGAATCACACTGGTTAATATCCTCAGCTCTTGGAATTGACTATCTGGGTTTGACCTTGGGCAAATTATTTAACTTTTCATTTCTAGCTTCTGCACCTATAAAATTAGTTAATGATAATATCTATTCACAGATGTTGTTACATAATTCTCCATAGGTTTCTCCCATTTCTGCCTGTCTTTACAGCAGAAATACTGACAATTTTTGTTTCAGACTATCCTTTTAAAGATGTTAGTATAGCGAACTGCCTTGGAAGATACAGATAGTATTTGCCTCCAGAGCAAAGGGCAGGTGAGCTGACTGTCTAGCATGATAAAGATAATATCTCCCTTTGGGGCAAAGGTGAGCATACATCCTGACTTTTGGAAATATTTGGGTTACCTAATCTCAGGATTTCTGTCCTGTAAAAGTACTATCTCCAAATGTAGGCATCATCTGGCCCTCAGAGAGTTGGTACAAATGGTGGTACTCTAGTATTCCTGATATGAATACAAATTTGAGCATCCCTAATCGCAAAATTGAAAATCCAAAATGCTCCAAAATTTGAAATGTTTTGAGTGCTGACATACCACCACATCTGGGAAATTGCACACCTGACCTCGTGTGATGAGGCACAGTCAAAGTAAGAACTTCATTTCATGCACTAATTTTTAGAAAATATTTTATAAATTACCTTCAGGCTATGTGTATAAGATGTATGTGAAACATAAATGAATTTAGTATTTAGACTTTGGTCCCATCCTCAAGGTATCTCCTTACATACATCCAGATATTCCAAAATCTGAAACATTTCTTGTCTCAAGCATTTCAGATAAGACATATTCAACCTATAATAAAGTCCTCTGTCTCTGACCCAGGAGTCTCATATCTTTTGCCAGGTCCATGCATTTGTGACAATCTAGCATGTTATCTTACAAATAGGGTAAAATCTCAGACTCTTCACAGTTCTTTGCAATGGATTTTGGTAAGAAATCAGTAAACAAACATAAAGAGTTTAGGAGAGTATATGACACGGAGCAACCAAAGACTGGTTAAATCAGTCCTATCCCTTCAATAAGTCACTCATCAGCAGCCTCATTGTAACTGTCTGCTTTGGGTAGAATGTGAAATTAAAAAAATATATATATATATAAATAATATGAAGATAATAAACTTTCCCAGCTTTTCTTATTTCCCCCTCTCCAACTCTCCCTGCCTCACTACTCACATATTTGAACACCATGTTTTCAATTATGGGAAAGTTAAAATCAATATGTAGTATGACCAATGTTTGAGCGATGGTGTTTCTGAAAAGATTCACAGTTTTCTCCATTATCATCAACTCATTTTGTTATTTCTTTTTCTGATTCACTACATCAGCTCTTTTAAAACACTGGGAACTTTTTTTCTGATGTGTCTTCTATGCTATTTCCAGAGTTGTTTTCTATCTGTAAGCCTGTCAAACATATTAGTTCTGTCTTTTAAAGGTAATGTTTCACCTGATCTTTTTTCTATACTATAAGTCATACTTTTGAAAAATCAGCATGACCTTTATCATTCTTGATCAACACTTACTGTAACAGCCTCCCTGAAGCAAAAGGAAGTAACTAGAAATAGGTATTGTGCTGAATCATCAGGATGCGGGGCCTATGTCTTGACTTATATCCAGCTAGAGTACTTGACTACCTACTTTACATAAGTTTAGGGATTTCACCCCCCACCCACTCCTGCAATGTCTCCAGATCTTTTGAACACTAATTTTGCCATGATCTTCAGTCATTATCAGTTTAGATAGACAGGGGCCTTGTCTTTAGCTGGCCGCTGTTAAAACACCATAGTCAAGGAAGATTATTATTAGAAGAACTACTTATCAACCAGAGCTCCAAGAACATCAGTGTTTTACTGAGCAGGGAGAAAACAGGAAGTAAGGGAAGAGTGTGTCAGGAGTGAGATCTGTACCTTGGCAGAACACAGGAGGGCCTGATACTAGATAGGTCTAGAGTTTGGCAACGTATGGGAACTTGGAAGTATTTTTCTCCATACATGTCCATCAATGGGGAAAGCACTTGAAGGATTAAAATGATAAGAGGTAGACTCTGCCTTTAAAGTACTTCTAGTCTAGCTGGGGAAATTCAGCCCACAAACCTAGGTAGAACACTGTACATAATTATATTATGTGGTATAGACATAACTATACATACAGACAAGACTATTTTCTTTAGACAAGACTGTTAAGACTTCAAAGGAGGGAGACATTCGTAACTCAGGATTATTGACAGCTTTCTCTGGAAATGGCAATGAAAAATTAAAGAGGAGAAAGGAGAGCAGTCAAAGAAGGGAATAGCAATGTACACTCCGCCCATACAAAGGGTTGTGTGGAAGCAGTAACCAAAAGGTGAGGCAAAACAGTTTCCACCACAATTTGGCTTTGAGCTGGGGACACCTTAGAAGGGAGACTTGGAGTTTGTGTGTGGCCATGACTCATACAAAACTCCGTCATTCAAGTCCTATATTTGTAAAAACAAATTAAATGGAATTTGCTTGTTACTCTCCTAATTTGTGATGTGTTTGGCCCCATTAGGTTATAGCAGGCATTGCCTGAAAGCATCTATTATATGTCAATTTTGGCATAGTATTAAGAACTGAATTAATAGAACCCTATAAGCCCTATTCTTGCCCTGTAGATGATTATAATATTGTAACCGGATATACTAATGAAACACTGATAATGGGAATATCATTAGCACATTCTTTGTAAGTTGACTGGAAATGAGTGGCCTGTACTATAATACTGTGCATTCAGTTACTCTGTCCTTACTCCTCAGCCTTTTTTTCCTCTAAATTCTTAATTCTTCTCAAACTTTCTGAGTAAATCTTGGCAGAAAGTTTAGCAAGCTATATCTAGGAGGTAGTAAAAGAATCACATTTCAGGATGTGGGAAATCCTGCATTTGGCCTTTCTGGATCCTGAAGAGATACTGCTTTAAGGAGTCAAGGCCAGCTCTACTCTTGGAAAAATTTTGCAGATAATTGCCAATAGTATGTATGTTACAACAGGACCAGAGTTTTCAAAGTGAATGCAATTGGTGAAAAGGAGTATTTCAAAATAATATAAACTAAAGAATTTAGGGAATTTAGACCCACTCCTAATACTTCAAATAGCAGCTTTATTTTTCCCTCAAAGAAGTCACTGCCAACATTGACATGTAGAAGAATCAACAGTTAATTTAAAAAAAAAAAAAACTCATTAGCTTGAATCATGGAGTAATAATTAGAAGAACCAGAGCTGGCTCCTTACAATTTTGACTTTTTGTTTTACTGTTTAATGTAGAATTTTGGATAACCTTTGGATTCAATGCAGTGAAGAATTATTTTGTGCAGTGAAGTCTATAAAGAACAGGCTTGACTTGAAAATAATTTACTGGCTTAAAAAGAGTCACTTACAATTTCTTTGGCAGTAAATAAGGCATGATGCTATTGCTTATGGTTTTTGTTACCTGGGTTTTTTTCCTGGTGAAAAGAGATGTTGAATAAGAATTTCTTTCTTACAAAAGCTTTTGTATTATTAACATAATTGACTAGGATTTGAAATTCTATGAAAACAAATGCCCTTTCACCAGTTCTTGGTTTGAATATGTGTATTTATTTAGTGCTTACTTAAGGATTTAGGATCTTGCTCACTATTGCTCTTTAGGATAACTTTGAAGAAAATATTGTTGTATGAAACCATGGATGGTATTAACATAGCTAATATCCTGGCTATTTTATGAATACTTTTATGAATCCTGATGCTTTATAAATACATAAGCCTCATTAATTTTTTTCCATTTTATTTCCTTAAATACAATTTTCTCTATTGAAAGGTATAAGACTAAAATGATCAGAGTACCATAACAAGGGAGGATGACAATATAAAGTGTGGGAAGAGGTTCGGTAGGTATTTTCTCTAGACATTAAGGAGATAATGTGCTAGACAGTTCCTGGAACTTAGTTAGAGCTTTGATGTATTGTTTTTGGTTGATTGATACACTAAGGAAATGGTTGCCTTTCACTGTCAGAAGTGAACATAGGATGTGAAAAGCAAATAAAGCCTGAAAGGGCAGCTTATACTGTAGCATTTTAAATTCTTTCAGTTTCTGGGCACCCCTCTTCCCCACAGCTTGTTTTATAAAGGCCTATAGTATGGTGAAGATTCAGGAGGAAGGAATAATGGGCCTCTGACCAGGGGAAAAGAGAAAAGAAAGATCTGAAATGAAGATGGTGCTCCCAGTTAGAAGCAAAGTATATTTTGAGGAAGGTAGTATAATCTCAGATATGAGAAATCTGTAGTACTAAAGAGGGAAAAAATGTATCAGAGAAGTAGAACTGGAAGCCGGGGCTTTGGATCCAAATGGTACATGTCATTGGCTTTTCCAGTATCAGCGATGTGCTCCCAGCTCATGGCAGGGAAGAGTCCTGAGGAATTCTGATCATTACTTCCTCACCCTGGGGTAGCTTGAACTCTGAGGAGATAAAGCAGGGACTGTTTGCTGATACTGTATATTCCTAAACTCTTTGATCACTTTTTTTTTCAGTCCCCTGATGGGGTAATTAGTAATAGTAATTCCTAGTTACCCCAGAACTAGGAACACAGCCTAATTCCTCTTTAAAAAAAAAAAGATTCTAATGCCAGCCTGATAATTAATCTGGTATCTAAAATGTGGGCTAACGGCCTCTGTGTGTTTCAATTTCCTCTTTTAATAAACAATCTCTACTGATGTCCTGTGTTAAGGTTAAAGATATACAACACTTTTAGAGAAATAAGGCATGAGATTTGTATCTGAGTTAGTTCACTTTATTTTATACTTAGCATGGAAAGAGTCTCAGACAAAGCACCTGTGTGCAATTCTCATGCGTCGGCCATCAGAAAAGTAAATCTTCAGAATTTGTTCTTGTATTTATTTGTGGGAGGGTGTTGAGGGAGGGGCAGAGAGTGCAGGAAATGAAAAAGGGACCAAATAAAGTGAAATGGCTGTGAAGAAGACCAAAGGGTATCCTTCTTATGTGATTCCCTTAAGCCTCATCTAGGAATGTGCTTGTTTTCTACACTGAAATAAAATGGATGTTTAAAGGGATCTTTCTGTCTTATAACATAGTTATTTATGTCAATGTCATGTCTCTTCTTATTTACCTGCAAATTCCTTGAGGACAGAGCCATGTCTCATATTTTCTATTTTACAAGACACATCATAGAGATATTCACACGTAAAGAGTCAATAAACATCTAGTGTGTGAATATTATCTGCTGATTTTGCCAGTCACTGTATGAAAATAAATATCTAGTCACATGCTATATAACAATAGTGGTGGGTACAGATCATAAAAGAGGATTACATAAATGGGTCAGCAGGATGTGGCTTCCATTTTCAAAAATTATTTTGAATGGTAAAGGCATTTTTTTTTTTTTTGAGATGGTGTCTCCCTCTTGTCACCCAGGCTAGAGTGTAGTGCTGCCATCTTGCCTTACTGCAACATTCCTCTCCAGGGTCCAAGCGATTCTCCTGCCTCAGCCTCCCAAATAGTTGGGATTACAGATGTCCACACAACCACACTTGGCTAATTTTTGTAATTTTAGTAGAGTCAGGATTTCACCATGTTGGCCAGGCTGGTCTCAAACTCCCGATCTCAAGTGATCCACTCACCTTGGCCTCCCAAAGTGCTGGGATCACAGGGATGAGCCACTGCACCCTGCTGGTAAGGACAAAATTTTAAGAACTGCTAAAGATTCATCCTTTATATCTGGCCATCATTCAAATGTCTGTGCTTTTTTTGTTTGTTTGTAATTAGGGCCCACTCTCATTCTCAAAATACACTTTCCTTAATAACTGCCTCTATGTTTCATCATCGTTAGGACAAAGAATGCCAGCTCTCTTTAAAGCAGTGTTTTGAAATACAGTCTGTGAGGTAATTATAGATGTAAAATTATATCTGCTAGCTCAAAGAGAACTGTTGAAAGAAAGGTAGCTGCCTTGTTTTTCTAGAATGTCAGTGTCATTATTTTCACAATATACTTTTGAGAAACACTAATTTGTGAAAGAAAAGCATCTCAGAAAGTAAAGTTGATGGTTTAAATTCTTATGCCCATTGTGTTCTGAGGAACATAATTAATTGGAAGATAATGAGAGGCTGAACAGTAGAGACATTAAACTTCTTCACAGAGCCAGTGACATGATTCTGAATTGAACTTTCAAAATATGATAGAAGAAGGTGTAGTATGCTTTAGACAGAAAACCACAGGGTGACTGGGAAAATACAAGATACGAACAAGGGTCACGGTAGCATTCTAGTGAAGTTTCCACGAATCCAAACTGTCAGAATAAGCAAGGTTCCTACCCACACTGATAAACATGCACTTGTAGATGGCATTCCATTCTTTGAGGCAGACTTAAATAGTATGTTTATTATTGTCTGGAAAGGGATGACAGTGAAAAATGTGCCAATTTGGTCCATTTAAAGAAATCAAACCTAAACTTGTTGCTGTCCATCTTTTTTTGATAGGTTTAATAATGAAACCACTTTGCGGGCAACCCTTAAGACATGGAAACTGTCATTTGCACTACAGATAAGTTTCAAGAAAAAAATGCAGCTGTGGTTAAAAATCAAGAAAGAACTGTAAACTTCAGGACCTAGATTTCTTTATACATGTATAACTTACTTTGGAGTTTTTTGAGGGGAAGGGGAATTTGGAATTTTATCCTTCTCTTGTTATCATTGGCCCTTTCATCTCACCTCATTGCTGCTAGGAAAATTACATGGTTAGGCTGGGTGCAGTGGCTTACCCCTGTAATCCCAGCACTTTGGAAGGATGGAAATTAGGAGGGTTGCTTAAGCACTTAAGTTTGAGACCAGCCTGGGCACCATAATGAAAACCTCCTTTCTACAAAACATTTAACAATAAAAAATAAGCTGCAGGCAAGATGGTGCACACCTATAGTCCCAGCTACTGAGGAAGCTGAGGCTGAGGAGGCTGAGGCTGCAGTGAGCTATGATCATGCCACTGTATTCTACCTTGGGTGACAGAGCAAGACCATATCTCAAAATAAAATAAAAAAATAACATGGTCACATGATACTAATGATAGTGATGTGGAGCTTCCTTTGAGGACATTTAACTTTGGGGCAAAATTGAGGTTGAGTTATGTGACTCAAGATGGAGATAGGGAGAAGGTTGGTGGCAGTGAGAACATTGCTGTTAGGAAACAAGTTGGGGAGAGCAGCTTGAATCTAAGAAATATCCCGAAGATAGGCCTTGCCAAAGCCACAGAACTATTTGCAATGGCAGAAACTGGAGTTGAGGTCATCTACATAGCTACTGACAGGTTAGTGGGTGGGTACTGGGTAGGAAGGGAGGTGTCTTGGTTTCACACTTAGAGATTCTATGTTTGGAGATTTCATAACTCCTTTCATAATTTTCCTGAAGGAAATTACTGCTGCTATATATGTAGTACCCTATGAAACAAAGGTACTGAGTAATCATTAGTTCAGTGAATAAGAGTGAATGAAGAGTTTTTTCCCCCCATGGTAGTTGTTTTCCATTAGGATACATTTATGTAGTCCATGTAAATGTATTCTAATTTATCTATTATGATAAATTTATACAGTCATCCATATATATACATGTAGAATGTAAAAAATATTTTTATTGACTCTCTACATGTTATGTTACATTGCCTAGGGAGTTCAATATGGATAACACTATAAAGGGAAACTATTTTGAGTTTTAAATCAGTGATTTAAAGCCAGGATTTTACAAACACTAGTAACAGTCATAACTTTCATTTGAGTGCTGACCAAGTCTCATATACTTTGCTGAGCCTTGTACATGTATCATGTCTTTTTGTGTTCACAGAAAAAAGAAACAATGAGGTCAGTATAAGCATCCCCCTTGCACACAGGAAACAGACTCAGTTTGCTGAAGCATATGCTGAAAACTGCACAGCTAGTAAGGGACAGAGCAGCAGGTTACATTCAGAGCAGTCTGACTCCAAGTCACACGATCTTTTTAAAAAATTGTACTAATTTATGGGGTACATGTGTAATTTTGTTATAAGCACAGATTGAATAATGATTAAGCCAGGGCTTTTAGGGTATCTATCACTCGCATGATGTACATTATACCCATTAACCACTTTATCATCATCCTCTCTGCTCCAAGCCCCTCACCATTTTGAGTCTCCATTATCTATAATTCTACTCTATGTCCATGTGAATACTTTTTAATACCTATTTTTGAGAACATATATTTGTCTTTCTGTGCCTGACCTGTTTTACTTAAGATAATGACCTTCAGCTCCATCTTTGCTCCTGCAAAGACATGATTTCATTTTTTATGGCTGAATAGTATTCCATTGTGTGTATGTGTGTGGTATACACACATATATATGCATATATACATATACACATGTTTTACACATGATACAGAAACTCAGATTATTAAAGCATATGCTGAAAATTGCACAGCTAGTAAGGGACAGAGAAAGGGGTTACATTCAGAGTAGTCTGATTCCAAGATGTGTGTGTGTGTGTGTGTGTGTGTGTGTGTGTACACCACACACATGTACATTTTTGAGACAGGGTCTCACTGTGTTACGCAGGTTGGAGTGCAGTGGCACAAACATGGCTTACCACAGCCTTGATCTCTTGGGCTCAAGCAATCCTACTGAGAAGCCAGGACTACAGGTGCATGACACTAGGCCCAGCTAATTTTTTTTATTTTTTCAAGAGAGAGGTTCTCACTATATTCACCAGGCTGGTCTCGAACTCCTGGCCACAAGCAATGCTCCACTTTGGCCTCACAAAGTATTGGGATTACAGGCATGAGTCACCATGCCTGGCCTCCATTACACATATACATACACCAGATTTTCTCTATCTGTTCATCTGTCAACAGACATTTAGGTTGATTCCATATCTTTTCTGTTGTGAATAGTGCTATAACTGCAGGTACCTTTTTGATATATTTATTTCTTTTTTCTTTAGGAAGATACTCAGTAATGGGATTGCTAGATCAAATGGTAGTTCTATTTTATTTGTTTTCATTCTTTGAGAAATTTCCGTACTACTTTCCATAGAGGCTGTACTAATTTACATTCCCACCAATAATTTAACAGTTCATTTTATCTGCGTCCTCACCAACATTTATTATTTTTTGTCTTTTTAATAACAGTCATTCCAACTGAGGTAAGATGATATCTTATTGTGGTTTCGATTTGGATTTTCCTGATGGTTAGTGATCTCGAGTATTTTTTCAAAAATCTGTTGGCCCTTTGTGTGTCCTCTTTTGAAAAATGTCTATTCATGTTCTTTGCCCACTTTTTAATGAAACCGGTTTTGTGGTTGTTGTTGAGTTCCTTGTATGTTCTGGATATTAGTCTCCTGTTGGATGTGTGCAAATATTTTCTCGAATTCAACAGGTAGTCTCTTCACTCTGTTGTTTCTTTTTTCTGTGTAAAAACTCAAGTCTCATTTGCTTATTTTTGTTTCTGTTGTCTATGCTTTTAAGGTCTTAGTCATAAATTCTTTGCCTAGACTAGTGCCCAGAAGAGTTTTCTGTACGTTTTCTCCTTGTAATGTTAGTTTGGGGGTCTTACATTTAAGTCTTTAATCCATCTTGAATTGATTTTTGTATATGGTGAGGTAGGTGTCCAGTTTTGTTTTTCTGCATGTGGCTATCTAATTTTTCTCAGCACCATTTATTGAAGAGGATGTTCTTTCCCCAGTGTATGTTCTTCTTGGCTTTGTCAAAGATCAGTTGGCTCTAAACATTCCAAGGTATGCATTCTTAAACCTAAATTATCTTATAAATATAGTCAATGAATATTTAAAAAGTTTTTGAGATATAGGCCCATTTAAAAATATGAAAAACTATAGTTCCCTCCCCAAGATTAAGTATACATCTGTACGTTGACATATAATTTCCAGGTATATGGACATACATACTGCCACCCCTCCCATTGTGAACCCCATGTTATTCATATAAATACTAGCCTTAAGAAGGCAGAAAATCTACAAAATTATGTTGAGAAATGGAAAGCAATATGAAAATTACAATAAAAAGATTTCTGAAGGCCTCACCACAGAAATAGACAAATAAGAAGAGGAAATTCAGGGGCACTGAATTTGAGAGTAGTTACATGTTCAAACATGGAATCTGCTGCACCAATACTTCAAACACTTAGAAATCTTTCCTAAAGTGTTCGCAGAGTTAAATTGCCGAAAGTTTCTTCTCCCCTTGATCCTTTCCCCTTCTTCAGTAATCCTGTACACCCTCCTTGTCTCCTTGCTTCTTTGAATCCCTCAAGTATTTAGTGCCTACTACACATCAGGCACTCTTTTGAGTATTTGTGATATACCGGCAAAAAGAAAAAAGGAAAAACAGAGGGATAGAAAATCACTGTCTTCCAGGAGTTTATATTGTAGTGGGAAGACAGATGATAAAAAGAAATCTACAAAAGAAAATATATATTATGTTAGAAAGTGATAAATGCTATGGGGAAAAAAATAGGGCAAATTAGGGATATAAGAATGACAGGTTGCAATTTAAAAGGGGATGGTCCAGGATAGCTTCACTGAGAAGAGCATATTTGGGGAAAGATTTGAAGGAGTTAACCATGTGACTTTTGGAGAGAAGACTGTTCTAGACAGAGGGCATAGCTAGTGTCTAAGTTCAAGGCAGGAGAGTGCTTGATGTGTTTCAGGCACAGCGAGGAGGCCATGGAGCTCACATGGAGTGAGTGAAGAGGTAGAACTGGGAGATGAGATCACAAAGGTAAGGGGTGGAACAAAACATAGGATCAAGGTGGCCTCATAAAGTTGATGTTTACACTGAGAAAAAATGGATAATCAATGTAGATTTTGAGCACAGTGGCATAATCTGACATAGGATTTAAATGAATCACCCTAGCTGCTGTTTTAAAAAGACCGTAGCAGGCAAGAGTAGAAGTTACAAAATCAGTTAGGAGGCTTTTAAATAATCTAGGTAAGGAAGAATGACAGATCATAAGTAGAACTGAATAGTTGAATTCTTAATATATTTTGCCATAAAAATTTTTACTGCTATATATTTCTTTCTAAGCACTGCTTTAGCTGCATCCCACAAACTGATTTGTTATGCTTTAATTTCATTTAATTCAAAATTATTTCTAATTTCTCTTGTAATTTCCTCTTTTGACAAATGGGTTATTTAGAAATAATTAGTCTTATTTTCTAATATCTGGAGATTTTCTATATATCTTTTTGAGAAGTCTCAAACATTTTATATTATTTCAATTAATTTAAGTATATTGATGTATTAAGATTTGTTGTATGACCCAGAAGATGGTCATTCTTAATGAATGATCCATATTAACTTGAAAAAAAAGTGTACTCTACAGTGAAGTGTTCTATATATATAAGGTCAAACTGATAGATAATGTTGTTCAGGTTTTCTCTATCCTCCATGATTTTCTTTCTTTTTGTCCTATCAATTCCTGCAAGAATAGTGTTGTAATCTTCAACCATAATTGTAGATTTGCCTTATTTTTATCAATTTTTGCTTCATGTATTTTTAAGTCCTATTATTAGATGTCTACACATGTGAAATGATAATTTTTTTTTTGAAGAACCAATCCCTTTATCATTATGTAATAGCCCTCTTTATCCCCAGTAAATTTCATTAAGTCTACTTCAGTTATTAATATAGCTACTCTTGTTTTCTTTTCTTTTCTTTTTTTTTTTTTTGAGACAGAGACTGTTGCCAGGCCGGAGTGCAGTGATGTGATCTCAGCTCACTGCAACCTCCGCCTCCCAGGTTCAAGCAATTCTCCTGCCTCAGCCTTCCAAGTAGCTTGGACTACAGGTGCACGCCACCATACCCAGCTAATTTTTGTATTTTTTAGTAGAGACGGGGTTTCACCATTTTGGCCAGGATGGTCTTGATCTCTTAACCTTGTGATCCGCCTGCCTTAGCCTCCCAAAATGTTGAGACTACAGGCGTGAGCCACCGCGCCCAGCCTCGTTTTCTTTTGATTAGTTTTAATGGTGTATCTTTCCTATCTCTTTACTTTGTACTTATGTCTTATATTTAAAATAAATTCCTGGTAGTATACAGTTGTATCTTGCTTTTAAAAAATCTGACAATATATATCTTGAAATTAATGCGTTTATACTGTTTACATTTAATTATTTATGTTTGATTCAATTATCACCTTACTAGCTTTTCCTAATATTTCATCTGTTCTTAGTTTCTTTTTTCCTATTTTTACTTTCACCTCCTTTTGGATTTTTAAAATTCTATTTTATTCCTACCATGGGCATATTAGATATACCTTTCTATAAATATTTTAGTTATTTCTGTATGTTTTAAAATATACATGTTTAATTAATCAGGATACACCTTAAAATAATACTACTTCATATGTAGTATAAGAACCTTAAAACAGTATATACCCAATTCCTTCCTCCCAACTTTGGTGCAATTTTTTTTCACACGTTTCACTTTTACATTTGCAATAAACATATAATGCATTACTACAGTTTTTACTTTACACAATCAATTATCTTTTAGAGTAAGTTAAAGTAAGAAAGTTTTCTATTACCTTGATTTATTTAACTTCCAGCACTCTTCCTTTCTTTATATAGATCCAGGTTTATGGTTGGTCTAATATTCCTCTTGATTGAAGAACTTCTTGAATTTGAAATGTAGACCTATGAGATTTCCAGACATATTAGATATAGCCACTGAAGGAAAACTCAAAGATGACCCCAGAGTTTATAGTAGAGGTGATGATAAATCACAATGATCATAGCAAATAATTAAAATAATTATTTAGGAAAAGATACTGGTATAAAAACAAGTTCAGCTCTAAAAGAGGAAAACCACTTGATACATCAAATGTATTTTGTCATCTAGATATTTGCTATGAATTTTTCTGCCCCTCAAAGTTCAAATTTCAATCACCTGTAGAAGTTCAAGGCTTTTTCATGATAATTTTTAAGGAGGTAGAGGAGGGATTAGATACTGTATGTGACTCCTATATTGACAGATGCCTAACTCCTCACCTCCACCTCAGTCTGGATACAAAACTCAGTCACTTCTCTGGTTTCAACAAGAAATCGACTCTCCTGTTACGCTAAAGCCCTATTAACCTCAGTAGGGAAGGCACCAGGTTCAAGAGGCCTAAGAAGAGACCCAGAGCCAGCAAAGAAGTCATGGGGCTTTATTAAAGGCTCAGGCAAGAGTCCAGTGGTGGCAGACTGGACAGGAGAACCTCCTTACATACAGAAATGTTCCAGTGGCAGTGAGCTAGACAAGATACCTGCCTTACCTACAGTCCAGTGGCAGCCAGCTGGACAACAGAACTGCACAGCCCAGTGGTAGTGGGCTGGGCAGGAAAATGGCAACCACTTGCAAACAGCATGCAGTTGATATAGCATTTTCACTTAACGCCCTCCACCTGATGACCTCTACCTGGCAAACTTCATTTAACCCAGAAAGAACTGAGGGCCTCAATCCCCTGTACAGCCTGTGTTCCACAGGATGGGCCAGGGCTCAGATGTTTATCATGGATAAAGAACAAATGTCTGAGTTAGCCACTCCCAGATTCCCAAGCTCAGAACACACATTCAGATAAGATGTCCTAAAGGCTCATTCTAAGGGTATGCTTAAGATATTGCTATCAGGTGCATTTACCCTATATCCTCCTCACACACTACCCTCCTTACACGTTTATCAGTTTTTCTTAACTCATTTTCATCCCCTCTTGTGATCTTTGTTCCCTTCCTATGAAATTTCTTCCTGTGATTTCCAAATTCTTTCCCTTATTTTAGGCAGAATATATATCTCCTAGACTGAGCATTACACACCACCTCTTAAGGAGGTTATCAGAATAAAGGAGGCAAGCCAGGCATGGTGGCTCACACCTGTAATCCCAGCACTTTGAGAGGCTGAGGCAAGAGGATCACTTGAGGCCAAGAGTTTGAGATCAGCCTGGCAACACAGTGAGATCCCTGATCTCTACCAAAAAAATATATTTTTTAAATGAAGTTATGATTGTATCACTGCATCCAGCCTGGGCCACAAAGCAAGACCCTGTTTCTAAAAAGATAAATAAAGGATGCATTAGGATCATCCCTTTTTAGAGATTCAGCTTTATAAATATACCCTATTGGCACAGGTAAAGTTTCCCAGAGATTTGCATGCAGGATGTTTATTAGAAGTGCTTTCAAAAGCTGTATCTGAAGGTGCAAGAAAAAAAACACAGGGCAGAGGCAGAAGTGAAATGAGATATGGTTGAAACATTTGCCTTAGCCAATGCCACAGAGATCTCGCAAGGCCAAAATGCTCCTACAAAGATGTCCTTCATTAAGGAATCAATCATTGGATATGGGCTGCCCCAAGGAATTGGGGCATAGATTTGGGCAAGGCATCTTCCTTCAGCTGAGAGCAATTTCCAGAGTTGAACACAGCTGCGAGTTGTCAGAGCCAATACCTTAGGTATCCGAAGTGTGCCCTGATCATGAAGGGGATCTGGGAGGTGTTCAAATGTATACACTACAATCCACCTCGTGCCACTCCATTCCACTAGCCTCATATTGTATGTTCTCCCCACGAGGGAACAACCCTTCCAAAATTGTAGTTTGTCTCCTACTTACAATTTTGGAAAAGTTTTAAGAGGAAGCTTAGTGTGACAAGCTACAATGTCAGCCTTTTCCTTGGGAAAAGGCTCCTTCCTCCCAACCCCTCCTTCCTTCCCCCTCCTTCCTCCCAACCCCTTGGCATTATCCTACCCCTATCCCTACCCCTCCAGCTAGTCTCTAGATTGCACCTGATATTTATAGTCTCTCTCATCTACTAAGCCCATCTTCTAGATTCCTCTCACCCTTAACTATCTTATCTGCTCATCTTGGTTGCTTACCTGGTGGGACGACCCAGACTCTTCTCCCTGAGGAGGTCTGAGCCCCTAGTTGCTATGCCTTTCTCAGGATTAACTTCTGCATGTGTCCATTTACCACCAAAATTGGTCAGGGGAATACCAAGAGTCCTCCTCTCTCTCCTCCAAGATGACCTGAGCATCTTTATCTTCAGGCCTCCCCCTACCATGAACTCCATTTGCCTGTTAAATACTCTTCTGCTCCACTTTGAAAGATCCCATTGGTAACTATTATGAGAAAGTGGATTTCCATTTACTGCCTTTATGTTATTACTTCAACCTGGAATTTCCCTCCTATTCCACCACCCCCAACCCTCTATGAAATACTTTTTATGATCCAGCTCAAATCTTTCAGGAAGTGAGAAGTTAATAAACAGAGTCTCCATGAAGAAAGTCCTGTCAAAAATGTATCTTTCCTCCTCTGAAATCTTTAATGGTAGAGCTCACATTTTGCTATCTTTATATCTCTGCACAAAGCACACAGCAGGTGCATAAAGTGGATGAATAAATGTCTTAGCACCTTACAGTTGGAACACACAGCCTTGTATTATACTTTGGAGTCATTTATCTGTCCTGTAAGTTTAAAATCTCCTTGAAGTCAGAGACCAGGTCACAATTCTTATTTTTATCGCATCTTGCAAAGTGTCTCTACATCAAATTAGAACCAAAATATTTCAATTAATGTGTTAAAGAAATTAATGTTAACCCAAAACACATGGGAAGAGAAGCCTGACTCACGCTGTAATTACAGGAATAGACTCCGTCTCTCCTATGGGGTTTTCTGCAGGTGCAGTGGCCCTTTAGAGGTGTCCTGAACAGAGGCATGGAGGACAAACTTTTGTTCTCTGCATTGCCTAGGCATTGGATGTGCTGTGTGTGCCAGGGAGAGCAGATAGCCCTGGGCGAGACAGCTTCCTTCACCTAAGGGCAGTGCCTCAAGTAGGACACAGCTGTGAGCCCTCAGCATCCAAAATTCCAGTCAACTAGTATAGTGACTACCTTGATTCTAAAAGGGTATCTGGGTAGCACACAACAGCATTAAATATAGCATCCCTGAGTGGGAAAAACCCAGACACTGGTCATATTTCATGAAAATCCTCTTCTTGAGGCATGGGGGACAGAAAACATGGAATTTACCTGTAGCACGCAAGCCTCACCCTCCTCCTCTGATCCCAAACAAGTCCCTTTTCTCTTTGGGGATTTGAACTGACCCTTGAGGTATTGATTTCTGGCTCTGCTCTATCACTTGGATACTGGGAAAGTTTCTCCTCCTTACCTGCACAGTGCTAGTACTCATACAAGTACTGCCACTGTGTCAGCCCAATCAGGAGGCATCTCCTTACATTAGCAGATATCCCGTGACATGTGAACTGCTGTGGGGGGGCTATACAATTGTTCTTAAAGATCATAGCAGTAGAAAATATGGGACCTGAAAAATACAATTCTCTTCAGTATATTCTACCAACTTCTACTCTCAGATCAAGGCTTACTTCTGGTTTAATAACACCTACATACAGGGAAGGTGCATCAGCCTCTTCTCTGTCCCTAACTGCATGATCTCTGCCTCCTACAAGAAAGATCCAGAATATCTATGGAGAATTTTGCTTGCAGGAATGACTGATCTACTTGGTTGCTCCTTGTTTTTTACTTCAATTTCCAGATAGCTATGGAAAGTCTCTCATGATAAGTATCATTTCCTAGAAAATACTGATATTTTCTATAACCAAATTTGAAGAGGAGGAGGGAAGATACTTTCCTTTCACCTGGAAACTCTCTACATTTTCTTGAATGTGCACCACACACACAGGAACCACCTAAGTTAAAGGTGATTTGTAAGTAGATGGTCACAGGTGTTCTCTCTGTGGTCAGATCTGATAAACTAAAAGTAAATTAACAAACCCAGTCTCTCCCTAGGGCTCCCCACTTTTTCTGGGTTTCAGGCCAGAGCAGAGGTTAGAGAACATTTCTTGGGACCCTACTTGCAGGGTAGTTAATTGACTGGGAAGGCTGTTAAATCAGCATCATTATCATCAATTTCCAAGTCTCAGCTGAAACCTTCAGTTAAACGCTGCCATTTGGTTTGGTTGCATAAAGACATTGGTCATCCTTTTCTCTTCTTGTGTCAAGATTTGCTAACAAGGAGAATTTAGATCTCCCATGAGTTCTAAAGCTTCTCTTATAATGCCTTACTGTACATTGCTCTTGTAATAACATGCTTCAGCTGAACCTGATTTTCCAAATTGTTCAATAGCACCTTGTCATATGGCTTATTGCAAAATATTTTAGCATCAACACATATCCAGAGAGCTTTTCTCCTTCCTGTTGGTACATGGTGGGCAAGTGGATTTACGAGTTCCAGCAACTCTTCACAGTATCAAGTATGCTTTTTAATTCTGTCAAGGATTCTGTCAATGAGGTGAAGCCCTGGCAGGACTGAGAGCATGTGTATCTCCTAATGCCAGGCCCTATAACCTTTCTTTTGATCTCCTTCACACTCCTGATTCTGAAACCTACCATAACTGCAACATAGGATGTTCTCTTCAAACTCAAAAATCCTTCTGTCTGTTCCCTGAACTGAACTGCCTGAAAATGTGTTTAGCTAATGATCAACAGGTAGTTCTCCTAAGGCTGCAATGCTTAACCTGATAAGTGATTCAACAGATGCCCAGGATCAAAGGGTCTCTCCACAAATGCATCTTGGTAGCAATCTTTGATCAGGCAAAGCACACGTCTTCCAAAATGAATGTTGTATTTTAGAGGATGTTGAGGTAAACTTCTAAAAAAGACCCTCATCTGCAACTTGAGGTTTTGGGGGGCTATGTAATGGTATGATACCTCATTTAGCTTAAAATATTCAATGTTGAACAGCATGTTCATATGTAAAAATTAATGGCACAGTTGATCTCAGAGTAGATCTCTACTTTGGGCTCTCTACGAGCCTGCTATAAAATTATTCTTTAAGATTTTTAGAAAGATAATATTTAACACTGAGAGTCTTTGAGGCATGTCTTGAAAGTCCACAGAAGGCCTTTTGAAAGAGTTTATGAGATATTACCTTAAATCCTTCTAATGTCTTAAGGAAAGGTTTTACAGTCACACACTTGAATGCATATTTATCCTGGGACCATGTTTTCTGACAACATTCTGGATTTGATCTTTTACCCAGGGTTCTTTCTTATCATTGAGAGTCATCTTCTGGGAGAGACTAGAGATAAAAAGTTTTATTTCTGAACTCAGTAAATTCTGGCCCATTTATATTTGTTTTCATTCTGCTAGAAAAATGAGTAATTTCTTCTTTAGCTTATAACACTTTACCTTCATTTTATGATGTTCAGCTTAAATAAATTACTTGTCATTTTCAACACTTAGCCTAGAAATATCCTTAGCCAGATCAATTAATTCATTAGGTACATTTCTAATTTTACAGGTGACAGATCTCCTAAACTTTCCACCACTACAGATCCAAAGGCTCCTATCTTCCAGGCTCAGATAACATTTCACTCACTTTTCTTTAAGCCTTTACTGATACCCTCTTTGAGGCTCACTGGTTCTTTAAACACTTTACTTCCAAGAAGTAATAACCTGTTACTCTTGCTACATAGCAAATCTACCCAAAACCTATTTGCGCAACACAAAATTTATTTTGTCTTGCTCATGATTTTGTTTAACAAGTTTTGGGAAGGGTTCCACTGGCCAGATCCTACCTCAAGTCTCTCTTGCAGTGTTAGTCAAATATTGGCTAGGGCTATAATCATCTGAAGGCTTGACTGAGCTGGACATCCAAGGCTCATTCTCATGGCCAGCAGTTGACATTAACTGCCAACCAGAGTGCCCACAGGTGGCCTGTAAGCATAGCTTAGCTTCTTCATATCACGGCAGCTTCTGGTAGGTGGACTTCTTAAATGGCAACTCAGAATCCCATATGTGAGCATTCTCATGAACAAGGTAGAAGCCATATCACCTTTTATGATCTAGCTTTAGAAATCATATAGCATCATTTGTCCCTAATTCTATTACTTAAGGTAGCTATAAACACACTCAGATTTAAAGTGAGGGAATGTGTATTCAGTTCTCAATTTAAGAAATGTCTAAAAATGTTGCGGCCACTTTTAAAAGTCCACCACAGGGCTCCTTGCTGTTAGGCTTTCTCATGTATTACCAGTCGCGTGATAGTACCAGACACATATGGGATGTTCTATAAGTGTTTGTTGAAGACATGAATTTTGATAGGGAAAGAAAAGGAATTCTGTGAGTGATACTAAAATTAGTAAGGCACCATGTGAGGTCTCTTTCTCTTGGCTCTTCAAGAAGAGAAGAGACACTACTTTTGGCTCCCTTGCATGTTGTAATCACCTGTCTGTGTAAAAGTAAAGGACTGACTGGTGTTCTTCTCTTGTTTTTTTTTTTTTGTTGTTGTTGTTTGTTTGTTTCATTTTTTGACCATTCTAGGCCTAAGAGAGACTTCTAGATTTGCTGTATTAGTCTGTTTTCATACTGCTATAAAGAAAGACCTGAGACTGGGTAATTTATAAAAAAAAAAGAGATTTAATTGACTCAAAGTTCGGCATGGCTGGGAAAGCCTCAGGAAATTTACAATCATGGTGGAAGGCAAAGGGGAAGCAAGGCACATCTTATCTCTCCTGGTGTCAGGAGAGATAAAGAGAGCAAGAGGGGAAGTGCCACACTTTAAAACCATCAGCTCTAGTGAGAACTTATTATCATGAGAACAGCAAGGGAGAAATCTGCCCCCATGATCCAATCATCTTCCACCAGCCTCCTCCTAAGACACATGTTCAAGATGAGATTTGGATGGGGACACAGAGGCAAACTCTATCAATTGCCAGATCTTCTATTTGTATTTTTGAAAAGAAGTCAGATGTCCACACTCCAAGAAGATGTGGAGTTATGATCATCTGGTAGCAATCTCAAGTAACATATGGCAATTAAGTGATCTGGAAGAAGTGTGGATGCTCTTCAGGTCCTCTGTTCCAGGAAGCAACTTTGGCCACACAGTTATACAACTAAATGTCTTTTTCTGTTCTATGTTAGTCTGAGTATCATAAAGTGTCTTAATTTTCTTGTGTTGCTGGATACAGCGATATTCTTCATGCGGAGGAGAGGAATTACGGGAATATTATATGCCAAGACCAAATACCTAGACTCCAAGTTAGGATGAGTTTCAGTAAATGTACTTTTTATACATCATAAAAAGTTATAAACAGGACAAAAGTCTTAAAAAGCTTTGTTATTGTCCCTCAACACTCCCATGCAACAAGTTATCACGTTCATAAATGGAAATATCTACTGAGAAATGTCAGGCATCTTGTTCAAAGCTTTTGAAACAAAACATTTTCTGTGCTGCATGTCTAGTGATGCCAAGAAGTCCATCTGCCAGCCAGAATTTCATCCTTTAAATACCTTGTTATGGCAGCACGAAAGAACACAATGAGATTTGTTTAGAGTGTCAGTTTTCCATCTCTGGGCTAAAGGGATTAGGTCTAAATTGTACATCATTATATAAGACTGTGCATGAAAATGTTTGCTTCTTTTGTCCCTAAAAGTATTTGCTGTTGTTTTAGAAATAACCGAAAAATATTAATTGGACTAAGGATATCCACTCATAGGGTTATAAGCAGTAGATTTATCAGTCATTCTCATTTATGTTGTTATTTGGCACACAAAACTAGTGGGAATTTTCAAGTACAAATGTTTATTGGACATGGCAAGGGGTTGAGGAGAGGCCATATAGTGTGGTGGTTAAAAGCATATATTTTAAAGTTAGTCTGGGTTTTAACATTAGATTGAGTTTTAGCCCCTCTGGTAAATAACTGTAACTTTGGAATATAACTTCTCTGTGGCTCATTTTCCTTACTTGTAACATGGAATAGCAGTGCTTACTACAGAGTAGATGCACAGTTAACAATTCAGATAAGAATAAGCACACAATTTCAATAGGGTGTGTGTGTGTGTGTGTGTGTGTGTGTGTGTAAGAGAGAAAGAATGAGAATATTTTGGGAGGAGTACATACATAGAGAATATTATTGAAGAGAATATGGATATCATGATCAGTTTTTAATATAGTGATGATGAGATTTTGAATTTTGAAGATGTTGGAATAGAATAGGAATGAAATGTCAAGAGACTTATAATGATACACATCACTTTGAGAGCATCACTTGACTTCTGTACCTAGTGCAAAGCAGAAAGCCCAAAGCATTTCTCACGTCTCAGCAAGGTTCAGCCGTCTACTGGGTAAAAACGCTGAAAAGCCACCAGGCCATTACTTGTCATAGTAATCAAGTTAAAGGTATTTTCATTTTATTATGGGAGGAAAGTTTAGTATAATATAAAAATAAAAGGGAATTTGCCTGAGAAACAAGAGTGGGGAAGGAGTAGAGGAAAGATTTAGAGGTTGCCTAGCCCTTTCTTCCTTTTTGAAATGAACTGGTAAGGTCATCCTTGCTCTTAATTTGTATATGTTATGCAATTTGGAAGAAAGACATCTGTAATATAATGCAGTAATCTTGCCATTATCAACTAGGATAATCATTTCCATTGCTAAGGCGTATTTTTTTAATAATTTTGTTCACCAAAATAAGACTTAGACATATATGTAAAGAAACAGAGTATAGAGGGCAAATTTCTAGATTTTAAAAAATGCTTTCACCAAAAAATAGGTTTTTATTTTCTTTAAATGCTGTTTTATTCAAAAGCAATGCTTTTAACACCCTTCACACAAACTTTTAAAATATTACTTATGAATCTATGCACCTTGATAAAATGTTTCCTGTTTTTTAATTCCCCAAGGCTAAGGTGACACAATTACTAGCTTTCAATAGGGTTAAACAATAACTACATGCTTACCTTTGTGAAAGAATGGAAAACAAATATACCTTGAAGCCCTGTAACAGTTGAAAATGTTCCCATACTTTGGCTCTTTCTTATTTTTCTTTTTCCTAGACGAGCACAGAGGAATTGGAAGAAAAAAACAGTACTTTTAAATAAATGTTTTATCCACTTCTAGTGCTGATACATCCTTTCTATCCCTAAATTTTATCCATGTGATTTTTTTTTTAATGGGGACTACTTTTAATCCTCTGTAGTAGCAGTTACGAAACACCAGGTAATATTCTAGATGCAGGAGATATACCAGTAAACAAGAGAGATCAAAACCCCTGCTATCTGGAGCTTACAGCCTAATGGGGAAGACAGAAAATGAAAAATATAAGTAAGTATAGAATGTGGCATTAAGTATAGAATGAAAGAAAAAATCAGGCAAGAAGAGAATGGGGAGTGTCAGTGGGGCGGGCAGGGGTTGCAGTTTTAGAGAAGGTGGTTAGGGAAGGGCTTTTGAGATGACAGTTAAGGGAAGATGTGAAGGAAATGAAGGAGGCTGCTGTATTTCAGTTGGCAGGCCGGGTGCAGTCAGCCACAGGAGAGTATGAGAAATGAAAAGTAAGAGGAGGTCAGCTTGGTAGTCTATTGTGATGACTTTGGCTTCTATGCCATTACATTAAATGGCATTGCAGGTAGAGTGGGGAGGAGACCATTACAGGTCTGTCTACATCTTCTGTACATCTCCACCCTTCTCTATTCTGTTCTCTGGCCCAGGGAAGCTGAAATACATTTTCCAGTTTTCCCGTATGACCAATCATACTTCTTCCTTTTGGCCACCTTCCTCCTCTTTCAATTGTCCAAAAGTTTCTTCTGTTAGGAAGCAGAGACACCAAGCTATCCATGTTTCCCTGGATCAATAGCTCTCAACAGTGGCTGTAAGCCTACCTGTGTCAGTCCCAGAAATCTGTTAAAATGTTGGCCTCCCCAAATACATATTCATTCAGTATTTCTACAATTGAGGCTTGAGAATCTGCATGCTCAAAAATTTTCCTAGGGCATTTCTTTCTTGCAAAGTTTGAAAATTAGAATCTTAGATTATAGAAACAATACCCTTCTGATGGGTGTCCAAGCAGTTTCTTAAACCCAATTTTTTTCTGATCTCCAAAAAGGAGAACTTAGAAATAATTTGTTTGATTCTGCTGTATTTTGACTGAGTATCATCTGCTAGGTTTTTATTTCTAGTTTATTCAATGCCTATAAAATATTTCATTTTGTGATATATTTCATAATTTTTTTTTTTTTTTGAGACAGAGTCTCAATCTGTTGTTTAGGCTGGAGTGCAGTGGCATGATCTTGGCTCACTGCAGCCTCTGTCTCCTGAGTTCAAGCTATTCTTCTGCCTCAGCCTCCAGAGTAACTGGGATTACAGGCATGCACCACCATTCCTGGCTAATTTTTTGTATTTTTAGTAGAGACAGGGTTTCACCATGTTGGCCAAGCTGGCCTTGAACTCCTGACCTCAAGTGATCCACCCACCTCAGCCTTCCAAAGTGCTGGGATTACAGGTGTGAGCCACCGCATCCAGCCCAGTATTTCATCACTAAGTACTAACCAGAAGAATCATTTCACACAGTTCTCATCAATTTGTGTAATGAGAGTCAATGTCTGGTTTGAAATTTTATACACCGTGAAAAGATTGTGAATTTCGTATTTTTCACTAAGTCTAATCCCATGACAGATTATTCCATATATATTTGTATAACAGTTCTGATTTTATTTTTATTTGCATGCTAATGTTTCTATAATAAATTATATTTCAACATTTTACTTGTATTACAAATAAAGCCATTCAAAAGTTACTAATCAATGCTATGCTTTTACGCTTTTCTCTGAGTTATAGAAGAGAAGAGCCTGTGACTTAGATTGTTATAGAATTTTTGATAAGGAATCAAGTTTCCCAAAAGTATATGCAGCATTGCTTTCACATTACACCCAGTCTTCTGGAAGAGAGACACTAGATTGATATTTTCCAGAGTTTCTGTTACAATTTCCAAAGTTTAGCACTTTTAAACAAATACTATCCTTTCATTTTCTTCAGATTTCATAGGTTGATTTCCCTGTACCAGAAATTATTTCAAGATACTAGAGCAAATCAAGGTTGTCATAAATAAAGAACAAGAGATAGGTAAAATCATGTGCCAAGCAGTTAATAAACATCTAGCTCCGTAGCTAAATGCAGTCCCACCAAAGAAGACTGGTTCTGTTGGTCCCTTACTAATAATGTTGAATTATTTCCTGGCACAGAGCGGGTGTGGTATATTGGTTGAGAGATGCGCAATGGATTGGGCTGAGATTTAAATTAAACCAGCCTTCTAAGCTGGAGAGGATCAGATGGAGTCTTTATGTTCCACTTTGGCATGCATTTACTTTCAAACATTAGGATTTGCAGCTGTTGGTTAAAAATACATCCAAAAGGGTACCAAAAGCAAATGGTCCATACATTTTAAGAATGTAAAGAAAAGGCTGATGAATCTTTTAATAATTACATTGCATGAAATAAAATGTCTTATAAGACTCTCACAGAATTTCTGCTCCTCTATGCCTTTGGTCAAATTATTTAAGTCAATGTGTTTAACATGAATATTTTTCAGAAAGATTAAAAAAAATCCACTTTTCAAAATAATTGTGCATTTTCTTTTATTAGCAAAAGGACTTATAAAACCTACAGATGCTAGATGTATAGATGAATAAATGAGGAGTAATATGTAAAAAAGGGAAAAAAATAATTTTGTATTTTATATACCAAAAGTCTTTACATTAAGATTTTTACATAGAGATTATATAGGATTTTGGAAATCCTAAATTTGAAATGAATTGAAATTTATCAAGTTTCGGAATACTAATAATGATAACAACAATGATGTTAATAATATAGCTAAATTTTGAGCACTTATCATCTGCTGGGAATTTTTAAAAGAAGCTTTACATGTGTAATCTCAGACAATCCTCACAACAACCCTATGATGTAAATATTATTAACTTCATTTGACATTATAATAAAGGAACTGAGACACAGACTGTTTAAAAAATCTGCCTGAGGGCATAGAGCTAGCAAGTGGAAAAGTCAGTATTAAGACTGAAGAAACACTTGTAAAATTATCCCAGCCAGTTCTGTCCAGGGAAAGTGTACACAGCTGTCTGGAGTATGATTTGAAGATGCCAGAAGGTCTACCCAAGGTCTATTCAAACACAGCACCTTCAACAGTTTACAACACTGCCCCAAATTCCCACCAATAAAGAAAGTGCTTTGTGCTAAGATATTGCCTACAAAAGGATATGTGTTTAAAGTATTACCTAAGAAGAATTGCTCATTAATGATAGCAAGACAAGTTGGACACGTTTTAGGGAGATTTAGATGATAAAAGAGAAAAAAACAAAAGAGCTGTTGGAGGTAAAGCATCATAGTATATACTTTTCTTTAATCCTGGAAAGTGGAGGGGTAATGAAGATAAAATTCATCTAATTTGGTTTTGATTGGATAGGGAAATTGTACATCTTAAGTTGTCTTCTCATTTAGGAGATATAACCATAATAGTTAAAGCTTTACCATTTGCAATTAAGTTTGATTAATAGCAAAATTTAGCTAGGTATAATATGTTTTCCAGAGACTTGCCTCCTTGAGCAGAGATTCTTAAACAAGGGTCCACATAAGAATCTCTATTGATATATGAAATTTCAAGTATGTATGTGAGAATGCATAGCATCCTAAGAAGACTGTCCAAATTCATTAAATCCTCATGTGGATATAAATCTTTTAAAACTGTCAAGTTAGCATAGAATCAACCTAGCACAGCTGCACTTCCTACATATCATCCAAAATTAGTGCCTTCTGGAAGTGGTCTTTAACAGCTAAGAGACTATAACATACAACTGTTTTGAATTAGCGATCCTAACAAGCAACTAGAGCTACATTTAAGCTGATATTTTAGAAAGCAAAATATGATACTAAAATGCCCAAGACCAGGATAATCACACACCACTGGTTTGCTAGAACTACCTTTTACTTTTCCAATATGTTTCTGCAACAACAAATGCAACTATTTGGGATTGGGGTTTTAAGTAAAGAATATGCTACAAGGAAATGAGAAGGTATGTCGATAGATGTTCTTAGCAAAGAGGCAATTGGAGTCAGCAGTCTATTAATAAAAAATGCTTTCCAAAATGAACAAACAAATCTGACTTTCTTGATGAGTTATTACCAGGTTCCTTTTAGCTCTTAAAACATTTTCTTTACTCTGTGTTTAACAACAAATGTGGGCCAATTGCTGTGAGTTAATTGAAAAGGATTGTTTTCTAGTTGCCAAGAAACAGTGCTTTCTTACATTATGCAGGCCATTATGTGCACAGATCAAGCTTCCTGATTTTTCTTTTAGGGTTTAAGAATATAGCCCGCTGTGATTTAGTTGTCCCTTGAGGAGAGGAGAGCAAATCAAGAAGGCTTTGGGGAGTGTTGTTCTATTTCAATTTACCAGGTAGGATTTGGATTTAAAAGTGCTACCTTCTTTCTGTGCTTAACTTTTCCTAAATCACTTAAATGCTTTTATCTTGAGTGAATGAGTAGATCTAAAATAATGATATTACTTGACATAGTTTCATGTAAGATCATGCCAAATTGATTTTTTTTCCAGTTGAAGATCTGAGAAAAAAGAAAGAGGTAGAAATAATAACAGACATCTGTGAGACTGGCTCTCGAGCCTGTTCTTCTTTTCAGAGTAGTAAATATATGTAAATCAAGAGGCTGTGAGTCTGCTTAGGGTTGAAATATTGATATTAATGCTTTGGAAGCAAATATTACTATTTCTATTAGGAAATATTTCAAATCTTGTTTGACTGGTTCCAATTACAAAATGGGCTTTATAGCTTGTTAACTTCAAAAAGATTAGTTGATCTTGTATCTAAGTATAATTTGGTTACTTCTTTCTCTTAAAAAACACACCTATATATATTTTCAGCATCTTTTTCCCCCTCTTTTGGTGATTTATTTTCTTGATGATTTTTCCATAACAATGAAGGTAAAATCAGGGTCCTTGCACTTAATGGAGTGTACTAAAAGGTGTGATACAAACCGAAAAAGTCATTTGTCATCCTCAGGGAGAAAAACAGCATTTCCTTTTCTTTTCTTTTCTCTCTCTCTCTGTCTTTTACTTTGGTTCATTTGCATTGAAAGAAAAACAGTATTTCTTGATTCAAAGTTAGTAGCTTCCAGGCTCACAAATGCAGTGCTCACTGTGTATAATGTGGGGCAGGGTTTGAAAAGGACTCTGTGAGTTAAGTTTGTTGGGTCAAAGCATCATCCCATTCTTGAATTCATGCTTTCCTAGGTTTAGGTTGAACTCTGCAAGCTCGCATACTTAAACTTAGCATCATGGCGTTTACACTGATTGCACATTGAAAACAGGTCTTGCTAACTTTGCAGATGAACCTAGTTGAATGCTGTTACTGATCCTCTATTTCAAAGATTTTACCTCATGTATTGCATACTTCTGGGTTTCTTTAGAAACATATTTCCTTTAAAAGGAAGATCATCAAAATGGATACAAGTAAGGTCAAATATTTGTTGTCTCATTAGGTAAGTTTCCATTTGTGCAGGGTTTGAGGCCACCTAAGTATAAAAATGACCTGTGTAATGTGAACTCTAGTTAATGCTGGAAAGAAATGATTGCAGCATGCCTTTATCTGATAATATGATTTGGATTTTCCACATGTGAACCAACACTTTGGTAAGGAAACTATTATGTGAAATAATGTCAATGAAGTGATAGTTGAATATGAACATGCAATCCATTCATTTATTTTTAGCTCTTCAAACTGGAGTCTCCTTTCTTGAATTCCTATTCCTATTTATGTTTTAATTAAAGACTTACAGGATCATCAGCTGTCACAAATTCATTACACTGCATTTTTAATTCATGTAATAGTAAAATTGAAGTAGCTCACTTAAATAAATGCATGGTTTGTGGCTATGTATACTTGGTGTGACATTACCATTTTTAGTTTTGTTGGGATTGTGCATTTCTTTCCAAGTAAGATGGAATTAAACAATTCTGTTGTAGTTTACATTCTTTTATTCACTTTTTCTTTGGCCAGAAAGGGCTCTTTGTCCTGAAAATGTACTCTTGATATTATTGGTACTATGGTGCTTAAAATATATATGCTGGTAAAAATTTTTACTTAGTCTTTTTTTTTTTTTTTTTTTTACCACTGCTAGAGCAAGGTGACGTGATTGTGTGGGATGGGTGGAGTGGTGTGAAAATCAGCCTGAGATGGTATCTTATAAGTAGATTTCTTCCCATATCTAGCACACTGTTTCTTCTTTGCCAGTAGAGCAGAGTGATTGTGATGTTAATAAAATACCTACATAGGAAATAGTTGGTAGTGCAACAGAAAATCTTGATTTCAACTCTGAGAATTTTTTGTTTAATAAATATTAACTGATATTGACTTGCTTCTCTGTGGATTAAAAATTTTGTAAAAAGAATAAAGTCCATCTAGGTTGGGATGGAAATTAGGCTATAAAATTTTTGTTCATCCTTAAGGAGAAATTGAATTGTGTTCATTGGTATTTTGTAGAACATAGTGACTGATATCCCATAAAATCATAAGGGCATTTATTGCTTATTGAATCTAATGGCTTTAAAACTTTATTTTGAGGAGCCTTACACATCCCCAAAAGCATTATAACAAATATGGATGTATAGAAGAGGGGGGAATGGTTAGCTCTTGGTGTAAACTAAATAAGCCATATTTCAACTAGCCCATGGTTTTTAAGTTTGTCTGTAAGAACACAGACAGCCTAAGAGCCGTTGGCAAACTTTTCATGAAAATCAAATACACTGGATTCACTCTATAGCATTACTCTGATCAACCATTCAAGAAATCCAGTCATGTATGAGGTTGACATATCTCATTTATTGTGAACTCAAGATGTTTTTTGATAACCAGTTCTCAGGCACTTGACATTTCTTTCACTGATCTAGAATTTAAAATTATTTCAGGGATCCTTACTAAGTAGTTTATAAATTTTTTAAAAAGTCGATCTTCTCTCTTTTTTTTTTTGGTAGATACAGGGTCTGGATATGTAGCCCAGGCTAGTCTTAAACACCTGGCCTCAAGCAATCCTGCTTGGGTCTCCCAAAGTGTTCACTTACAGGCATGAGCCACTATGCCCAGCCTGTGGTACATCTTTTGAATGTCATTTCAAAGATTTCTGAAAACATTATTGTGCTTTTGATTGCTGATTTCCCTTATCATCTTTTGGGATGAAATTTTCATAAGTTTAGAAATTCAGAATAATATATATCTTAATAAAGTGCTTTCTTATTATCTAGTTTCCTAAAAATGTTCTCTTTATTAGATCATTCACCTACATGAAGTAGATATAGGCAAAGTATTCCAGCAATTTTAATTGTTCTATTGTTTATATAAACACAATTACTACCAACCTTCAATCTTGCTTTGATAACCATAGGGACATTCCTTTCCTTTTGCCTTAAAATTTTTGTTATACTGAATTTTAACCCTTTCCTCAACTGCTGTGGTGTTATTTTTGAACCATTCTCATATGTTCCTATTTCCATGTTTTCTGTAGACATTTCTAAAACCTGAGAGTGCTTGCTCTCTCTTTCTCTTCCTTTTGAGTAGTTCTCAGTTTGGCAATGTGTGACGATGTGTTTTTTTTTTTTTTTTGGTTGTCACAACAGAGGGGGCAGAGCACTCCTGGCATCTCATAGGTAGAGGCCAGGCAGGCTGCTAAACATCCTACAGTGCATGGGACACTTTCCCACAACAAAGTAAGTGTTCAATTTCAAATGTCAATAAGAAATCCTGCTTTACAGGTCTCACATATGTTATAGTGGCTAAACACATAATTATGGGTCAGAATTTTTGTTTTGAGAACGTCTTGAAGTCCCATGTAACTTTATTCCTTTTATTCATAATATTGGCCTATAAGATCACACCTATTTGTTAATTGAACTTTCTGGAATCTGCTTATTTAAGATCTAGGAATCATGATCTGACTGGATTATCCAGTTTTCCCTTCCTTGATTATTGCCAGTACTAAAATGACAATGGTCACATTATCTTTATGCTGTGCATATAACTAAATAGTGCTTTGTCTGAACGACTTGTGGATTATTTCCCTCATTGCTTCTAAAAGCAATGGATAAAGAAGGATTCATTAAAGCAAGACAATAATCATCTGTTGAATCACTGTGCTCCTGGATTTCCATGCCCAAATCAATTTTCAGTTGTCATTTACTCATTCTACAGATATTTCATTCTATAGCATAGTCATTTGTTCATTCTACAGATATTTCATTCTATAGAATAATCATTTGCTCATTCTACAGATATTTTTGAGCACCTATACAATGTTGGGATTACAGGTGTAAGACACCTTGACCAACCTTGTCTACTTAATATATGCAGAAATGCATGCATCCTCCTGTTAAATGTTCTACTAATGTGTTAAAATATTAGGAAAAACTTGATGCTCTAAAATTTTCACCTTGTAAAGCTATCATTTTAAGTAATCATTTACTTACTGCAATTTTATTTACCAAAAGATGATTCCTTTTCTCTTCAAATTAGAAATAAATTGAATCTTGCTCACTAGGAGTTTATTGGCATTCAAAATTCCAAAGAAACAATATAAATAATGACTATAGAAAATGCTTAAAATTTGTGTGAGTATATTTTTGGACTTTATTGAAAAAGAGGGATATTCAAATAATTTTCCTTATAATTTTCCAGTGATTTAATTTTATCTTAAAAGTCTTAGTGGTGACTGACAGATTGCAATGAAATAGCTTTTGTTATGCAAGCAAAGCAAAGAGGAGTCATTTGTTCTATCAAGTCCAGGCTTTGCCATTCATTAGCACTCTGAATGTGGGTAAGTTAGTCTTCATGATTCTAGATTTCTTCTACTGTGAACTGGGTAAAAATATTTATCTCACAGTGTCATTATGGAAACTAAATGCAACAATACAGTTTAGTGCTTGTCACAGAGAAATTATGTAATGACGTGAAGTTCCCCTTTCTTCATAACTTTAGGCCTAGGCTATCACAATTCTTAGAAAGATTTTAAAGGAAACTTAAAGATCATCCAGTGTACCACACGTGATGCTTGTATAGTTTAATGTTCCCCTGATAACTGGCTTATACTTTATTAACTTTAATAAAAGTGTTACCTCCTAAGGAAACAGACATTTATAAATATTATGTTGAAACCTATGAAATTGCTACTTCTGTAAGCCAAAACAGCCCAATATCGACAAATTTCATATGAGTCAACCCAATAAATATAACGTAGCCAATCCTATTTCTGCAAATAATTCTCTATTATAATAGACTGACATGCATTGATAAGGCTATAATGTAGATACAGTTCTGTTAGCTGTGAAAACCTAAAAAGACACAACTAGGGAGAGACAGAATAGTCATTAAGGCTTACAGTAGAGGTTAACAAACTGCAGTCTATGGGCCAAATCCGGTCCACTACCTGTTTTTATATAGCCTGTGAGGTAAGAATTGTTTTTACATTTTTAGACAGTTGGAAAAAAAAGAAGGACAATACTTTGCAACACATAGAAATTATATGAAATTTAAATTTCTGTGTCTATAAATGAAGTTTTATTGGAACAGAGCCATATGCCTGCATTTATATATTGTCTAAGTCTGCTTTTGTGCTGCAGACACAGAGTTAAATAGTTAAGATGTATAAGCCTAAAATATTTACTACCTCACCCTTTACAGCAAAGGTTTTTTGACCCCTGCCCTAAAGTCAGACTGCCTGCTTTCAAATGCCAGTGCCAACACTTCTTGGCTGTGTGATTTAGTTAAGTTACTTAACTTTTCTGGGCCTCAGTTTCCACATTTTAAAATGATCATAATAATAGTTCCTATCTCAAGGATAATTTTAACTGCCTAGTATATCATAAGTACCCTTTAAATATTACTATAATTATTAATATTATTCTGGGGTACCATTGTAAATGATTTTTTTTTTTTTTTTTTTTTTTTTTTTTTTTTTTGAGACGGAGTTTCGCTCTTGATACCCAGGCTGGAGCGCAATGGCGCGATCTCGGCTCACCGCAATCTCCGCCTCCTGGGTTCAGGCAATTCTCCTGCCTCAGCCTCCTGAGTAGCTGGGATTACAGGCACGCGCCACCGTGCCCAGCTAATTTTTTGTATTAGTAGAGACGGGGTTTCACCATGTTGACCAGGATGGTCTCGATCTCTTGACCTCGTGATCCACCCGCCTCGGCCTCCCAAAGTGCTGGGATTACAGGCTTGAGCCACCGCGCCCGGCCTGTAAATGATTTTTTAAAAGCCCTTAGACTGTAGCCCAGCTTCTGTAGACCAACTGTTGTATCGCCATATTATGACATGAAGTCCAAACAACAGTCACCAACATTCTGTGAACTTTAATAGTAAAATGTAACCACTTGCTCACATAAATGATTTTAATATTTACATCTCATTCATACCAAATGGATCATTTCAAGTTAAAAATATTTAAGCTTCTAAATGTGCAATTGCTAAGCTGCAAAGTAGGGGCTGTTTTCTCCCTGGGACAATGAACATCTGTTGAAACAATTTGTCCAACGGAGCATTTGCCTCTGCTGGCCTTTTTTTCTTTCTTTTTTTTTTCTGAAATGGAAAAAGGATCATTGTTTAACTTCAACTCTTCTAAACCAAGAAACAGTTTCTCTTGGGACTAGATGTTTCTAGGATTTGAAAAAGTAAAGGGGCCTCAGCTTTTTATTTATTTTTTCTTATTTTCCAGTAAGGGTAAGTGGAGTTTTACTTAGAATGCATATTCCTTTTTCCCTTTTATTTCAATATTGTTTGAAAGACCACAGGCCTTTCTAGATCATCTCTGCAGCACTTTCTAAATCTGAGAGTCAGGTTTTAAATTAGAAAGGCTTTTGAGAAATAGCTCAGATCTATTATTTTCTGTATGCAAAGTCAGAGAGGTTTGGAGGGAAGATGATCCAAAATCTTGAAAATAAAATAAAATCCTCTCAAAGCTAACATCTAATAGCATTCTAGAGATAATGGATGGGTAAGTAGAACTGCTGATAAACTTCAAGTCCAGGACTTATCAGTCAGGTTTCTTCTCCAGCTTTTCTATGTTGATTTCCCCAGGGAAAGTTGAAGAGAGGACACTTAAGGCATTCATTTATAATGCATACTTAAGAAGTCAGTTGAATAATAACAACTAGAAGTCTTTGGGTAAACCAGTTTGAATTAAAGATGCTTTTCCTTTTGTTTCCTTGCTTTAAAGCAGGGGTTCTTGGTCTTTGGAGGTTACAAGAGCAGTGAGTCATATCCAAAATGAGGAAAGGAAAGTATTGTCAAATTTCATGTTGATTCATAAGAAGGAGCATAAAGTGTTATTCACAGTGTTGGTAGGGGCCATAAAGGAGAGAGCCAGGAGTTAAATATTTGAGCATTTAAAAGTTTCTATTTGCTATAAAAAAACTGATGAACTTTGCTATTTCCAAATAGAATAAATTCTATAATATATAAATTATTTCTGATTTTTAAATATTCCACCTAGTACTTTTTGCTGATAAAATGGTCAAGTATGTAAATCAAAAAATTACCAAGTCCAAAATATTTTGCCACTTGCTTTGTATTTTGTTAGTCAATTACAATCTTTAGCGTTCTTTGTTACAGAAGCTTAAGATGCTTGCAGGGTGGAAGGAAATTTTCCTCTGAGTGAACTGTTAGAATCTTTTGGATGATAGTCAAACACTTCTGTAATTTCCTTCACCATTTTTAGCTCCTTTTGGCATCACTTATTTCAAGTATGTCTCTGGAATGTCAAGAAGATGCCATTATTTTAAATGTTGTGTTTTAATATAATGTCAAGCTAAATTTGTTCCTAGAAAATTCAGAAATAAAGGTAGAGTACTTTTTTCCTATTTTTAGCAAAATGGAAAACTTCAAAGACCAAATGTAGCCTTTGATCAATCTCCTACCTGTAAAAGTAGATTAGAAAAGAATTTTTATCCTCTGGCCACAGGCGATACAGATTTATGTGTGGTAGAAAAACGAACTGAGTTAAAGGGAAACTAGAAGCTAGACCTCTCACTTATATTATCAAATGGTCCAAAGTCAACCGAGTTGTTCTGTCCTGATATTGGCTTTGAGTGTTCTTCATTGAAATCTTTTAGAAGAATAAGTTTGGTAATACTTTGGAATAAACTTCCTATGGTTATTTCTGAAGTTGAATACATCTACAATCCAAAATTCTATCATTCCTGGCTACTGTAATTCCCTTAACCATACGTGTGAAGTTTGTTGTGCTGGCACTGGTAGGTGCAGAGAAAGAAAGAGCCAGGAGGGACCTCATTAGATCATCTAATTCATACCAAAATCATTCAAAACTGAGTCAAAGGTTTCCAAAGAATTTGTTACAACTGCAATTGCAATATAACTAGGCCTGTAACAATAAAAAAGGCTTGCTTACCTTTCTGATCAAGAATCATTACAATATCAAACAAAAGATGAATTCTTTCCTAAGAAGCTTATGACTAATTCAGGTCTCTACAAGCACTCCAGAAACAAGATTCTTTTTTGGTTACCAAGATCATAATAAGTGTGATTTTGGCCCAATGGCTTAAAAAGCAAAGCACAAATGATGAGTCTCATTTATTCTGTGGGCTATTTCTCTTTTCATTCCTATGCTTTAGATTTTTTTCTATCTTTGTTATATTGAGAAACAGCAAGTATTTTTAGCTGCCTTACCTGAATTAATCTCTTATAGGGCTGACACATTTGAACTAGCAACAACAAGTATTTAAACAGAGAAAACTCTCCCTGCTCCTATCCCACTATATTTAGCTTTGTGACTTTGTCGAAGTCATTTAAATTCTCTGGATCTCAGTTTCTCCTTCTGTATAAAGTAAGAGAATGACTCTAGATGACTAAAAGAATCTCTTTTAGCTCTGACAGTCTATACCCAAGTCTATCATAAAGCTAAATTGAAACAATTCTGTGACCTTTATCAGGAAGAAAGGACAGTGGGAGGGAGATATGTTAGGAATTTTCTCTCATTTCTCCCACTCACACAACTGCTGCTGCAAAGGGCTCAAGTTGGTGACCCCAAATTTTATTAGTTATGTTAATTATTTGGGTAGTTTCATGCAAAATTTATATATTTGAAGCTGAAGGGGAGAGAGATTCTAAGCTGTAATCTTTAATTTAAAAAAAAAAATTTTGATCAATTTTAAGGCTTGAAACTCCAAAAAAGTTCAAAATACTCACATTCTAATAATAAAATATTGCTAGAGATGTACTTTTAATGAGTTTATTCCATGCACAGAAACAAATAGTTTTTTCTCTTAGAGTCTGACTCCTTATTGTAGCTTTGAGTGGGGAGAGAGAAGGAGAAAGTTTTATTGATGAATTTCCTATTGTTCCTTTTGAAATTTTCTCAAATGACAGATACATCCAGAGAGAACCATGGCTATAAGAAAACTATTGGAGAGATCTGGTAATTGTAAAATAAGCAATTTCAGTCAGACAGTGTAATTAACAGACTGGGTATGTTTCATTTCCTGAATTTTTATGTCTAAAAACAGAAATGTTTTGTCCACTTCCCATTTTGTAAAGCTATTGCAAAAATTTCCTGCCATCACAATGTTAGAGATAGTGCGTTTTATTGAAAAGTTGTATGTGAAAAGCCTACTAAATTTATGCCAACGTGTCAGTGTAGACATGGTTTAACATAAAAGATCAAGGAGTATATCTTGTTTTTTTGTTCTTAGAGACAGGATCTTAGATGTTGCTATGTTGCCTTGGGTGGTCTCAAACTAGAAGCATATCTTTTCTATTAGATGATGTTATGAACCAGTCTTAGTGACAAGTTAAATAATCTTTCAAAGACAAAAACAATTCTTCATTTTAACTACCACCTGCTTAGTATGTCAGGCTGGTAAAGGTACTTTAGTGACACTATTGAGTATTGTTTCTCATTGCAAGTAATTGTACATGCCACATAGTAATGTAAGAAGAGCCAGTGACCAATTACGATGCTCAAATTTGTATTTTTCTGTCACTACTGAAAAAAGGAAATGAATTTAATTTTAAAATTTCCACAGAATCTTTAAAACCTAATTTATGTAAAGTTAAAAATAGATCCATATTATGAAATCAAAATAATGTAAGTAGTTTATACAAATCCAGAGGAGACTCTGAACCAAGCACCAATGGCTTTTTCACTTTAAAAACCCTGCATTTTCCAGTTTATTTTCAAAGTTCATTCTATTAGATCTTATTTGAAAATCAAGAGTAGCCTACAGATTTAATTGATCTCAACAGGGGGAGAAAATGATCTAATTTTTCATTAGAGTTCCTGTGGTAACCACACAGAGAGCCAATAACTTGGTAAATACATTTATGTCTCTATGGGCCTGTGAAAATCAGAATGAAGAACATGATTGTATAAAGGATTAACCCATGAGGATAATTTCCAAGTACATTATTTATTTTCTAAACTGCCCTGCTTCAAAGGAAGCCTTATTAGAGAATAATTTAAACAATAAGCAAACAAACTTTAAAAGATTAGATAAAACATTTTAATATATTTTTCTGAAACAATCTATTTCACAGGCTCAGTACGCATTCCAGGTAGAAAGGCACTAGCTTTATACTGAATTTAGACTTTTTCACGAATTCAGAAGTCTTAATTAAGAAAATTCTACATAATGCTGAAGCACTAAGAAGAGATTCATAAGATTAACAATTTTGCAATATTATCTCTACTCCAGACAATATTACTTTGTTGTGTTCCAACACTCAGCTCTTCTATCATTTAACTGGTACATTTCATACATGATACAGATCATAACTCTTTTAATACTCTGAACCATTAGATATTTGTCCCAGATAGTCTACATTTACAAATAGAGGAGTACTTTCATTTTTACACAGAAATGAAGAATAAGGAAATTTAGAAGTTAGAATTCTTTTTTATTTATTTATTTTTAAGACGGGGTTTCACCATGTTGGTCAGGCTGATCTTGAACTCCCGACCTCAGGTGATCCGCCCGCCTTGGCCTCCAAAGTGCTTGGATTACAGGCGTGAGCCACCACACCCGGCCTAGAAGTTAGAATTCTTAAGAAAGGTAATTGAAAAGATTCTGTTAGATGTTTACCCATGTATTGGCTGTCTTGGTGGCTCTAATCGTCCAGCTTGCTCAGAGTTTTGTAGCCCTATAATAGTAGAATAAAAAGGACCCCACTTTTGCCCCTACCCTGTGTCTTATGAATAGTGTGAAACACATCATTTTCTTGTTTCCCCTGCTGCCATCTTCACCCCCCATTTCACTTATTATTGCTATCCCCTTTTATCCATTCTGCATGGACCCAGATGTGAAAATATGGGTTTTCACTTATTTCCATAAAACACATTCACACCTGGCAGTTGGGTTGTGTGTCTTGGAATACAAGGGTATTATATTCGCAGCACAGCACGGCCCATAGCATTAACCTAAGTATCAAACATCCCTGTTCAGCAGAACTGGCCACCAGCCAGTCCATTTTCTCAGGACCTGGCTCTGGATGTCTTGCTGGGCCATCTTCCTTACCTTCTGTTATCTCCCACTGCTTTTCCTAGTCTTGGAACACTTGACCCCAACACTTGATCTCTAGCTGAAGCAAAACATTCTTCTTATTTTATTATGCAAGCAATGTAATGTTATTTATCAAATTACTAGCTCATCTTAGACAACTTCCAAATATAGAACCAAAGATGGCTCACCAAGGTGTTTTTGCTAAACCAGAAGGTTTTTCCATGAGAAATTCTTTCACCTGCTTTTAATCTGTCTGCCACCTCCTATCTATCACCAGACCCACACAGATCCCAACACAAGGTTTTATAGCACATTCTACCTGTTGAAGGCCATTCAGCCAGCAAAAATTTAGGCTTTGAAGGACACTTGGAAGAGACCTGGGATTCATTCCCACTACTTTCTGACCATAGCCAACCCCAAGCCCTGTTGATTCTACAGTACTTGAAATACTTTGCTGTCCTTTGCTGCTACCCTAGTTCAGGCCACTATTATCTTTTCACCAGGATTATTGCAACAGCCTCCCAACCTATTTTTGGGAGAGAGAATAAAAAAAAAACCCTTTTCCTCTACCAATTTTGTTGGTTGGTAGTGGTTGGGAGGTGTGGAAGAGGCTGAAAATTAATTGACAATGACAGACTAAATGGAGAAAAGTTTATTTTCCCATGCATGAGGGAGCACCCCGTAAGAAGTGACTCTGTAAATAGCTAGGGGTAGGGGTTTATACACTAACTTAATAAAGGGATAGTTTAGAGTTTCAAATAACAGGGGTTTTAATTAGGATTTTTTAAACTTTGTTTTTTGGAACGTCCCAGTGCTGAAGGCTCAAGTGCTTCTCTTACTAGAGACCACCCAGGAGGGGTGATTTGTGCTGGCTGACTCTACTTTTATCAGATAAGGGAAGTTCACATAAGATTTTTTTTTCTGTATTTGTTATAGCTCAGGCGTTTTCACTTTGAAGAAATCTTCATATCATTTTGGTGAGTTGCTGTTCCCTGTACCATCTCCCTACTTCCAGTCTTATTCCCCACAAATCTGTTCTCCACATTGCAGCCAGAATGATATTTCTGAAACACCTGATCATGGCACTCTCCTTCTTACGAACACTTCAGTGGCTTTTCACTGCCAAGGATTATGATTTATAATCCTAGATTTACCAACTTGCCTAATAAAGCTTAAAGAACAAAAGGCTAAAATTGTATAAATCTAGCCTAGTTGGCTAAAGTTGATTTACATGGCAGGAGAGGTAAGACAAGGTGGATAAATTATGATACACAAAAAGTTAGTCTTTAGTGCCATCCCACATTTGTATCGTTCTGATTTTATTTCTGAAAATAACTGCTTTGGGCTATCTGCCAGGTATTAATTTTTTTTTCTCTCTTTCCTTAAATTTTAATTAGCACTTCATTCCTTCAGGGCCTTATCAAAATGCCTGGCTAAGTTCATAAGCTTATTCTTATGAGTGTTAATAAGTTAAGGTACTATGAATTTCCACATGCAGTTTTTCTATTTCACCAAGGCCCTTCGTGACTTACTCCACAGTGACTGTAAAAGGCATTTCAGCCCCTGCAGCAAAATAGTGAGGAGAAAATTTGGGCAATAGGAGAAAAATTTGAGCACCTTTTAAATTAGAGGCTTTCTGCACTGCCTATGAATAGAACTGGTCCTGGAGGGAAGAATTCTATTGCCTTAGTATAATCTGAGCCCCTCTAGGAGAAGAGTTGATGCTCTTCTATATGGCCTTATTATGTAGGACAACTTCAGTGACTACAGTGATATTTTTGCTAGCTATCTTTGATTTCTGCTTGAATTGACCATATATTTTTAATAGCTTTATTTAGATACAATTAACATGCCCTAAAATTCACTCATTTAAAATGTACATTTCAATATATATTTTTTGTATATTGACAGAGTTGTGCAGCCATCATGACTATGTAATTTTCAAATATTCTCATCATCCCCAAAAGAAGCCCTATACTCATTAGCAGTCATTCTCTATTTCTGCTTCCATTACCCCAGCCCAGCACTGGGCAACAACTAGTCTATTTTCTGGCTCTATAGATTTCCCCACTCTGGATTCTTCATATAAATAGAATAATATAATATGTAATATTTCTTTGTGACTGGGTTCTTTCATCTAGCATAGTGTTTTCAAGGTTCATCCATGTTGTAGCATGTATTAACACTTCATTCCTTTTTATTGCCAAATAATATTTTATCATAAGAATATACCACTATTGTTTATTCATTATCAGTTACTGGACATTTGGTTGTTTCCACTTTTGGCTACTATGAGTAATTCTGCTATGAATATTTATATACAAGCTTTTTACAAACATGTGGACCTGTTTTCAATTCTCTCATGTATATACCTAGTTGTGGAATTGCTAAGTCATATGGTAATTCTATGTTTAACATTTTGGGGAACTGCCAAATTGTTTTCAAACCCTTATACATTGCTGATGGGTATGAACTGGTGTTCACATACCCATGAGCAATTTCTCTGCATCCTCACCAATGCTTATTATTGCTATCCTAGTGGGTATAAAGTGGTATCTCATTATAGTTTTGATTTGCATGTCCCTAATAACTAATAAGGTTGATCATATTTTCATGTGCTTTTGGCCATTTGTATATCTTCTTCGGAGAAATGCCTATTAAAATACTTTCCCAGTTTTTATTTTCTAAAAAATTATACAGTTACAAGTTCTTTATATAGTCTAAATACAAGTCCCTTGTCAAACACATGACTTGCAAATATTGTTTCCCATTCTGTGGGCTGTCTTCCTTTCTTGTTGTTGTTTTTTGGAACATAAAACTTTCTAATATTGAAGAAGCCCAATTTATCTATTTTTTTGTTGCTTTTTAATTTGGAGTCAGATCTAAGAAACCATTGCCTAACCCAATGTCATATTTACTTATGTTTTCTTCTATGAGTTTTATAATTTTAACTTTTACCTTACTTCTATGATCCATTTTGAATCAATGTTTGTATAGAGTGTGAGGGAGGGGTCTACCTTAATTCTTTTGTATGTAGATATTCAGTTGTCCTAGTATCATATTTTGAAATTAACTGTGGTTTTAAACCACTAACAAAGAAGCTATAACTTTAGTAATTATGTTAGTTATCTGTCACTGAGTATCCTAGCAAGCAAATTCAACTCTGAGGGCTTTATGTATCAAATTTGTTCTGTATATTTGTACACATTGTATACTGTTCTTGCTTTTGAATATTGTGTGGGTATTGTTCTTTTAAATATCCCAGATGTTTGGATGCATTTCTTACCTCCAAAAATCTTTTACTATATTTAAGGTGAAAATGGGTGAGAATTTTCAAAAGGAATTTAATCTTGACCTACACAGAACTTAGCAATTCATCCATTTATTCCCTTCACAAACACTTACTGAGGAACCACTATGTGCTAGGTATATAATACTGAGGATATAGTAATCAACAAAACATAGTTCTTGTCCTCATGGTACAGTTTCTAAAGAGAAGAGGTAAAAAATTTATGAAAATAGGTATATAATCGGTCAGATATTAATATGTGTTATAAAGAAAATGAAAGAGTAAGAGGATAGAAAGTGATACAGAAAGGGGTTACTAGTTTATGTAGAGTGGTCAGAGAGGATCTCTTTGGTGAAGGTAACAGGCAGAAATTGAAGACTTCAGGAACTATTTGTAGTATAGCAGATTTGTTTTTATTTATTTATGATAAATAAATCTTTATGCTATCTAAATAGCATAGAATTTATTTATATAAATCTTAAATATAAATTTATATAACTAGATTTATATAAAAAAGTTACCTTTATTTAGGTAAATAGATAACTATTTAGACTATAACAATATAGCAGATAAACTAATAAAAAGTATATCATACAATGGGAACAGCAAGTGCTGAGATCTGAGATTGAGAGTGCTTGGTTCAGCTCAATTTTTTCCTCTATTTCTAACACAAATGGTATAATTTCCATACTAACTCCATTTACCACAGTTTCTTTTCAAAAAGACTTTGCCATAATAGATTATACATTGTATCATACCTAAGATTTATTTAGATAATGTTTCAAAATTCAATACATTTACAAACTAAAACAACAAAACAAAATATTTTACTATGATACATTTCGCATCCTTGCAGAAGCACTATTTATGATGTAACTTCAATCTAATTCAACAAACTTTATTAAGCGCCTATGGTGATATTTCCCAAGTCATAATCTGTGGATCATATTGTGGTTTATAACTTCCACTAGAGACGTAATAATGGTTTAGGTAATTAGGGATAGTCAGGACCTAGTAATTTATAATAACTAGATTTATATTTTAACAATGCAGAATGTAGTCAACATTGTCACTGGAATGACTTAATTCCAAGGAGCTATATGTAGAGAAATCTGGATGGTTTATAAACAGTCTACCTTGAGTATCATCAGTTATCACACACTGGGTGTGTACAGTGGGATCAGTTCATCACTTATGCCATATATGGCTCTAGTGATTCAATGACACACTGAAGTACATGTTGGAAATCAGTTGTTGTTGCCTATGTACTATATTCCCACTGAATATTAATATCCAAAGAAAAAATCTACTTACTACAAGAAAGTTCAGTGCATTTTACAGCCATTACTGTCTTCACTAGTCATTACTTTTCAGGAATAATACCCTGAAAATTCATGCCCCACTTTTCTCTTTTCATCCTTGCCCCTGTTTGTGATTTCTATTTCAGATTACTTTGGGCAGCTGGCTAATCTTCTGTGGCCTAGATATGTGAAAGCAAGATGATATAATACCTTCCACATTTAGACTTGATCATTCCAAGGTTCCCCCAAATCTTCACATTTACTGCATGATCCTAGGTGCACTCAGACTTGCTCTATTTTGGCAGCTAAAGCAAACATCCCTTAGTTTCAGTGTTTCCAAGTAGTAGTTGGTCTATGATTGAGGCATATACACAGTAAAAAAAGTTAAATTAAAAAATCAAAATGCAATTATGGAATGCCCTCTTGCCTTTACACCAAATATATTCAATTCTTATCTACTGCTGATGGTGAAATAATCCTTCCTGACCCTGATTTCACATTAAGACTCTTTTTTTTTTTTTTGAGATGGCGTTTCGCTCTTGTTACCCAGGCTGGAGTGCAATGGCGCGATCTCGGCTCACCGCAACCTCTGCCTCCTGGGTTCAGGCAATTCTCCTGCCTCAGCCTCCTGAGTAGCTGGGATTACAGGCACGCGCCACCATGCCCAGCTAATTTTTTGTATTTTTTTTTTTGTAGAGACAGGGTTTCACCATGTTGACCAGGATGGTCTCGATCTCTTGACCTCGTGATCCACCCGCCTCGGCCTCCCAAAGTGCTGGGATTACAGGCGTGAGCCACCGCGACATTAAGACTCTTTTATCTTGACTAGCATTTGTTATGTTTTATTTTCCACATTAAATTGTATATGTGTCCTTTGACTGCCATGACCTAGAAGCACAGTCGTATTCTGCCTGTAAAGGGTTCTCAAAAAGTATTTACTAATTTATTATTACTATGCTTAGAAGTATTAGGGAGATAAATAGTACGATGATCCCATTCGTTTCAACTTTATTTCTGTTTTGGTTTTGGTTGTTTAATTTGGTAAGATTTGGGTTTTGTTTCGTTGTTGTTGTTTTTTTTTTAATAGAAATGGATGGGAAGAAAAGCTTAAAGTATGTTATTTCTTTAGTAATATGTTTTCTTGTTTTACCCACCTTCTAATCAGAAATAGAATTCAACTTTAAAAAAAATTGTCTTGAGTCCTAATTGCTGTTTCCTTTAAATGTGGCTGAAGTGACAGTCTTTAAAGGGTGTTACCAGATTTAAGCTTTGCCAAGTAAGGAAGGTGGCGCTGGTGTGGGAATGAGGCTTTGTTTAATCAGATTGTATAATATTTTGCTGAGACATGTTGGGGAAAGCAAACCAATGTGATGTGGACTCAGTATGAAATCACAGTCTGAAACTCACCTTATAAAATGTAGAGAACTTTTGGCATTCCCTTATAAAATTATACAGCAGTAATGCTAGGAAAATGAACTCTTGATTTAATATATACATACAAGCCTTTCCCTAACATTTGTGAGACTAGAAAAAAGAGTACAAATAGAGGCCCACATACAATATGCTGAGTTATAAATCCTGCTAGATATCTTTAATAAAGTGTGTTCTATCCTACCTTAGAAAATATACCTAAAGGCAAGGTTCAAATTTAAAATTCTTTGATTCCTTATAGCTTCATGTTGAAGAAGTAGAGATGCTGGATGATCCTGCTCTACAGCACATAGCCCAAGCCCATCCTTGCACCTGCTCCCACCACCATCTCCCACAATGAGCTCCTCCTTGCCAGATGAGAGGTCTTAAGAGTATGCATGAAGCCACTTCTGCCCACATATCCAAGCTCCATCCTGACACTCTAAAAACAGCTGCCATTTGGGCATTCCTCAGACCTAGAAGTGTTTCATACCCATGGGACAATCCGTTCCAGGGAACAGACCTGTGGAAGAAGCTGAAGCAGATGCATGGCCATATGTGGGTGGGGAATGAAATTCGGGGATTTCAAGTAACTACAGAAGGCAAAGAAGAGGTTATGGCTCAAGCTATGGGTGGGTACAATCCTTTGATTCCAAGATTCTTTGTCCTGGTCAAGGAACTGTAGCCAGAGGAAGGACAGAGAGATTCTCTGAAGCATGAGGCCCACAACAGAGACCCTCTTGCCTTGGATAGTCATATTCTGTAGTGTGTGTGTGTGTATGTGTGTGTGTGTGTGTGTAAACACACCTATGTATATCAACAATGACAAGCCCTGTGTAATCATGTATTGATTATCTTATCTAAGGGAGAGCTATAATGTTATAAATGATCCAAAAGAGTGAGTAATACAACACATTTGTAATTGGGTATACTACGATGATTAGTTGATAGTAGATATAGAAATACTTCCTTTTACTTTTTAAAAAAGAGACTGAAGCCCCTCTCAGAAAAGTTTGGAAAGCTACCAAGTTTCCCTAATTTATACACTGAAAGATCAACTTCATCTTGTGCTGTGCCTTGATGCACTGCACTGCACTGCCCTGCCTGAATAAGGCACATTCCTGCTGAGCAGTATAGCAAAAAGCTGACTTGGGGATGACCACTTCAGCTAGGTTTCTCCTCTCTCACTGGTGGCTTCACATTCTCTTCCTTTGAGTGTCCTTGCTCTTCTTGTATGCATGCTGGAAGGGGTTCTCCTAAAAGTTCATAACACTTTAATCCCCTAAGCTGCCAACTACCTTTAGCAAAGGAGAGAATTGAAGCTCAATATTCAGTCTTTTGAATAAAAAATATTGAAGGCTTAACTATATTTACTTTTGAGATGGGTTGATATAGAGAAAAGATAATTAGAAAAATGGAGCATATGAATATGAAACAATTACTTTATTATGTGTGAATGTGAAGTTTTTTTAAAAATTGTACTTTAGGTTCTGGGGTACATGTGCAGATCATGCAGGATTGTTGCATAGGTACATACGTGGCAATGTGGTTTGCTGCCTCCATCCCCATCACCTATATCTCACATTTCTCCCTATGTTATCCCTTCCCAACCTCCCCACCCACTGCTGTCCCTCCCCTAGCCCCCCCAACAGACCCCAGTGTGTGATGCTCCCCTCCCTGTGTCCATGTGTTCTCATTGTTCAACACCTGCCTATGAGTGAGAACATGCAGTTTGATTTTCTGTTCTTGTGTCAGTTTGCTGAGAATGATGGTTTCCAGATTCATCCATGTCCCTATGAAGGACATGAACTCATGTTTTTTTATGGCTGCATAGTATTCCATGGTGTATATGTGCCACATTTTCCTTGTCCAGTCTATCATCAATGAGCATTTGGATTGGTTCCAGGTCTTTGTGATTGTAAACAGTGCCACAATGAACATACATGTACATGTGTCTTTATAATAGAGTGATTTATAATCCTTTGCGTATATACCCAGTAATGGAATTGCTGGGTCAAATGTAATTTCTATTTCTAGGTCCTTGAGGAATTGCCACACTGTCTTCCACAATGGTTGAACTAATTTACACTCCCACCAATAGTGTAAAAGTGTTCCTTTTTCTCCATATCCTCTCCAGCATCTGTTGTCTCCTGATTTTTTAATGATCGCCATTCTAACTGGCATGAGATGGTATCTCAATGTGGTTTTGATTTGCATTTCTCTAATAATCAGTGATGATGAGCATTTTTTCATGTTTCTGGGCCTCATATATGTCTTCTTTTGAAAAGTGTCTGTTCATATCCTTTGCCCACTCTTGAATGGGTTTGTTTGTTTGTTTTTTCTTGTAAATCTTAGTTCTTTGTAGATTCTGGATATTAGCCCTTTGTCAGATGGGTAGATTGCAAAAACTTTTTACCATTCTGTTGGTTGCCAGTTCACTCTAATGGTTGTTTCTTTTGCTGTACAGAAGCTCTGGAGTTTAATTAGATCCCATTTGTCTATTTTGGCTTTTGTTGCCAATGCTTTTGGTGTTTTAGTCATGAAGTCCTTGCCTCTGCCTATGTTCTGAATGGTTTTGCCTAGGTTTTCTTCAAGAGTTTTTATGGTGTTAGGTCTTATGTTTAAATCTTTAATCCATCTGGAGTTTATTTTAGTGTAAGGTGTTAGGAAGGGGTACAGTTTCTGCTTTCTGCATATGGCTAGCCAGTTTTCCCAACACCATTGATTAAACAGGGAATCATTTCCCCATTGCTTGTTTCTGTCAGGTTTGTCAAAGATCAGATGGTTGTAGATGTGTGGCATTGCCTCCGAGGCCTCTGTTCTGTTCCATTAGTCTATATATCTGTTTTGGTACCAGCACTGTGCTGTTTTGATTACTGTAGCCTTGTAGTATAGTTTGAAGTCAGGTAGCATGATGCCTCTAGCTTTGTTCTTTTTGCTTAGGATTGTCTTGGCTATGCTGGCTCTCTTTTGGTTCCATATGAAGTTTAAGGTGGTTTTTTCCAGTTCTGTGAAGAGGGTCATTGGTAGCTTGATGGGGATAGCATTGAATCTATAAATTACTTAGGGCAGTATGGCCATTTTCACGATATTGATTCTTCCTAACCATAAGCATGAAATGTTTTTCCATCTGTTTGTGTCCTCTCTTATTTCTTTGAGCAGTGGTTTGTAGTTCTCCTTGAAGAGGTCCTTTACATCCTTTGTTAGTTGTATTAGTTGCATTCCTAGGTACTTTATTCTCTTTGCATCAATTGTGAATGGGAGTTCACTCTTGATTTGGTTCTCTGTTAGTCTATTATTGGTGTATAGGAATGCTTGTGATTTCTGCACATTGATTTTGTATCCTGAGACTTTGCTGAAGTTGCTTATCAGTTTCAGGAGATTTTGGGCTGAGACGATGGGGTCTTCTAAATATACAATCATGTCATCTGCAAATAGAGACAATTTGACTTCCTCCTTTCCTCACTGAATACACTTTATTTCTTTTTCTTGCCTGATTGCTCTGGCTAGAACTTCCAATACTATATTGATTAGGAGTGGTGAGAGAGGACATCCTTATCTAGTGCCAGATTTCAAAGGGAATGCTTCCAGTTTTTTCCCATTCAGTATGATATTGGCTGTGGGTTTGTCACAAATAGCTTTTATTGTTTTGAGATACGTTCCATTGATACCTACTTTATTGAGAGTTTTTAGCATAAAGTGCTGTTGAATTTTATCGAAGGCCTTCTCTGCATCTATTGAGATAATCATGTTGGTTTTTTTTAAGTTCTATTTCTGTGTGGATTACGTTTATAGACTTGCATATGTTGAACCAGCCTTGCATCCCTGGGATGAAGCCTACTTGATTGTAATGGATAAGCTTTTTGATGAGCTGTTGCAATTGGTTTGACAGTATTTTATTGAAGATTTTTGCATCTATGTTCATCATGGATATTGTCCTGAAGTTTTCTTTTTTTGTTGCATCTCTGCCAGATTTTGGTATCAGGATGATGCTGGTCTCATAAAATGATTTGGGAAGGAATCCCTCTTTCTGTATTGTTTGGAATAGTTTCAGAAGGAGTGGTATCAGCTCCTCTTTAAATGTGAAGTTTTTAAAGAGATAATGTTTTAGCTATAAATACAGACATATTTCAGGAGCGGAGAAGTCAAAGACGAGTGTGGGGCATAGGAGAAGCTATCAAGGTATATCAAATGCAGTAAAGTAATTCTTAATAAAATGGTAGCAGATATCTAAGCAAATATTATGAATACATGTATGTGAACTATTCTTCTATAATGCTATATTTAAAAGACAGATAACTTGAAATAGTGAATTTAGTCTGTTGTGATCTGATTTGCCAGAATTTGCAATGAGACAAGGTATTTTACTAATATTTTAAGTGATCCACATCCTGGATTATGATCATCACATTTTTGGGTTTCCTTATTGCCTAATCATGTTCTCAAATATTTTATTACTCTGTGAAGAAGAAAGTGGTTAATTGGCATATATAAATAAACAGAGCAAGTAAGCAAGATTGCAAGCTCCCTGAGGACAAAGATGTCCTGTTTGCTTACCACCCTATTTCTAGTGACCTAGAACAGCTTATATATAGTAGGGTTCTCAGTAAGTATTTGTTGGCTAACAAAAGAATAATAGAAATAAGATAATAATATAACTAATGGAAATAATTTATATCAAGTGCCAACTCTGGCCTGAGAAATAGTATTTTATTAGGATAGTGTTCAGTTGATTAGTGTTTTCTATACTGTATGGCATTGAATCTTCTGGCATAGATGAAGAAAATGAGGTTCAATCAGGTTGTATATCTTTCCCAAGATAACACAGCTTGTGAAATGATGGACTCATCTGTAAATATCATAAGTGATCAAATATTAATCTTGATATAATTGATATAATAATCAAATATGTGAATGGAAATTAAATAACAGCAGTTTATAATATTTAAACAGCAGTTATTTTATATATATATATATATATATATATATATATATATATATATATAAAACAGCAGTTACAATATTTATTCTCACAAATTTAAATCCTGTTTGTTGTAATTGGCACATCAAGAGCATAACAGGTATATATAGCCAGTCACTTCTTTCAAAGCTGGAGGCTTGGAAACAGGGAATATTAAAATAGGGAAGTCAGCAATATGGGATCTAAAGTCACAAAACTCTGTGCCCTAAGTTGTCCTTGTTCCTCTGACTCAGTGAGAGCAGAATTCTCAAGCACACTTTTGACCTTTTCTAGTAGTAATTAGTGGTCAAGGGCCTATCATGACCATGCATGGTGGGAAGAACAAAGTAGGGTAGAAATCAAATGGCTTCTGTCCTTCGCTGTCACTTGTTCTCCTGAACCTTTCTTTCCAACTCACTGCCTTCCTGGACTCTGGGCTTTGGTTACTCAGAACAATGGTCCTTGCCAGCTTGTGGTTGGCCTTACCTGACTTCCCTGGACTCCAGCCTGAAGTATAACAACTTTGTGCCCCTCCCAGCCTTGTCTCTGCCTCCCATAGCCTTCCTGAGTCTCTCTAAGTCAGTAACTGCCAAAGCCTACCTGGCTAGACTCGTATGCGTTTTGTCTTATTCTGGGTAACCTCATAACCGCCTAAGAAGTGAATTGCATAAAACCATAGCAATTCTTAGTGGAAAATAAATTAGCCCTTATTCTAAACCATATTCTCTGTTACTATAATATTGTACTTATATGGTCTTTTCTCTGTTCATAAAGGCCTGAAAGATGAATCTTTAAGGATATAATGAGTTTCTAGTGACCATTTTTGTTCATCTGCAGGTATCTGGCAGTTGCAAAAAGGCTTGAGTGTGTTTTTGTGTGTGTGATTTGGGTTACTTTGAGTTGTTTTCCTAAGGTGTTGTTAATGTTAGTTAGAGCTGAAATAAAATTGTCTTGCAAAAAACAAAATAGCTTAACTTTAAATACTGATGAAACCAAATAAATTCACATCATATGCTGTTCCTACCATAAGCAACAAGTATCTTTACATGTGATGACATAGTGACTATGAGGGTTGAAAATGGTTAATAATATCATCACATATTTTTAATATCTTTAGGAGATTGTTTTACTCACCAAGGGCAGAGACAGAGGAGAAGAGGGATAGAGAAAGAGAGAAAATGTTAACTGGCCTTATCTAAAAAGAACTGAGCTAGTTTTATCTATACTGTTTCACTATAAAATGATGTGTCTTCAAAAAAAATGTCTGTTCTTCAATGTGAATTTTATTATCATAAAAACCTTTTCAAAGTCCCAATGGGAAAGGTTATCATAGTGTGTTCTCATTTCTAACCTGGGAAACTAAAGAACAGCTAGATAAAATCTGGGAAGTTCTTCAATTGAACTAATTTGCTTAACATCTGATATTAAATATTTGATTAAAATTTTGCTTCCCAAAACTCAATTTGGAATTGTAGAGAATGTTAATTTCAGAATGTCTCAGAGTAAAGGTACTTTTATGTTGTCACTAGATTGGTCTGTATAGAAAAAATATATATATAAATATATAAATTTTATATATAATATATACTATATATAATTTATATTTATATATTACATATAAATATATAAAGATATATAAAATAAATATATATACATTAGAGTATTTCTCATGTCTGAGCTAAAACTTGGCATCTGTGAGTTTTGTGAATTCATTTGAAGATGGAATGACATATAAAATGAGCAATGGAGTGGGAATAAGAATTCCACTGGCTTCTGGTTTTATTAGATTTGGCAATAACTAGTTTGGTGAGCTTGAACAGGTCATTTAATCTCTACTGGCCTTAAAATTTTTCTTTGTAGATGAAGGACCTTTGATTTCTAAGGTCAGTTAAAGCTATGGAATCATGTGACTTTTCCAGAAGTTTCTTTCAAAATACACATTGCTTATTTATTTATATCTGAGCCTATCTTAAAGGTTTTACTGGACTTTATCCAATCATAGCTTCAGCAAACAATACTGCCACAGAAAGGCTACTTGCGTCACTTGGTTTTATTTTTTCACACTCAAACAATACCTGGCAAACAAAAAAAGGTTTCTGAATTGTGACTGGCACAATGATACATGGTCAGCTGCACTGAGAATTTAGGCAAACTATATACATAGAGTGCAGAAATGAAGGTGAGGGCTGATTTGCAGTTACTTGCATTTGTGAACCAAACAAATGTAAATTGTGCGGGTGAGATGAATGCCAAAACCCAGCAATTTCACTCCTCTCCTACTCATTTGGCTTTTCCACTAGAATGCACAGATATGCAGCAACTTTTTCTGGCTCTCTCTCCTAGATCTTCCATTGAATGTATCATTATAGTCCACACTTATTGTTTGTACTCCCTTGTTTCTGTGCCATTATACAACCTTCTACCTCTGCTCTCCTTTTCATATCTTAAATTTAGTTATACTACAAACATATTCCTAAATCTTTTGGTCTTCTGTATTGGATCTCACTTCCTTTGCATTTTCTCAACTTCAGTTGTCCCTAATATGTGGATAGCTCTGTAACAGACTTTATCTTTGATCATTCTTTTTCTTTTTTTTTTTATTTATTACTTGATCACTCTTACATAGTTTAAAACTAACTGTTCACTGGCTAAATTCTTATTAATTTATTTATTCAATAGACAGGAGATATACTATGAAAGGATTATTTTAGGTACAATAAGGTATTTGAGGAACTGCTTTTTAAATATCACCTTTCAAGAAGGAAGTGGTATATGATATATGTGAATTCTTGCTGGATGTTTAGAAGGCATTCACAATTTTGAATAGAACTAAGTTAGATATCCTATTTTTATTTTTTGAAACAGGGCCTCACTCTGCCACCTAGGCTGGAGTGTGGTGGCATGATCATGGCTCTGTGCAGCCTCAGCCTCCCAGGCTCAAGTGATCCTCCCACCTCAGCCTCCCAAGTAGCTGTGAATACAGGCGTGTGCCACCCCACCTGACTAATTTTAAATTTTTTTGTAGAGATATGGTCCCACTATGTTGTCCAGGCTAGTCTCCTCAAACTCCTGTGCTCAAGCAATCCTCCCATCTCAGCCTCCCAAAGTACTGGGATTACAAGTATAAGCCACTGTACCTGGCCCCCAATATTTTTAGAAAGTCAGTAACTCATGGTCTTTAATGATTTAGAAGTTATTTAGAGGAAAGAGAATTCAAGAATAAGACTTTTGGGGCTTTAGAATGTATTAATTTCTATTTCAAAGAAATCTTGCTACTGTTTATAAAATATAAGATGCTGATGTACTGCCATTACATGAAACATGACTATAGTCAAATTATTCTTCCTCTTATTTTCCAGCACCCTAAACCACTTTCCATACCTGTGGCCCAAATCAGGATTCTTCATCTCTGTTCATGATAATCATAATTAGTGTGGTCACCCAGCCTTAAAATATTAATGAAGCCCATGGGTCTTCCCTTTCCTTCTTCCTCATACTCTGGTATCTTGTCAGACATCAAATTCTATACATTCTTGCTTCATATTATCATTCAAAAGCACCCTTCGTATTCCCTTCTGCCCCCACCCAAGTCAATGTTCTCACACTCTGCATCTGCAATACTGCAACAGTCTTTTAGCTGCAGTCTAAATTCCATAACTTCCTTCTAAATTCCTACTGAAACCCTCCAGTTGAATCTTTGTAAAGCATTTTACCCAACTCATTGTCATCAGTAGCTCTCCAATGACTACAGAATAAAGTCTAAATCCCTCACTTTTAAGACCTATCACAAATTAATCTTTTCAAGAAAAGTTTAACTGGTATGTTTAGAAAAAGGAGATTGTTCATAACTGAGAACTTAATGTAAGTTGAGTTTTGATTTTTAGTGTAGTTTGTTTGCCTAATCTCCTATCTAAAAGAAAAAGATAATAACTGTGAAAATAGATTTTTTAAGCAAATAAATTGACAAAAGGAACAAGAATGCAGAAAACAGGGGGATCTAGGATTCCTGTCTAAGCGAACTTGGGGGCCTCCTAGATACCACCAGGATGCTTTAGAAGCTTAAGGAAGTAATATATTGAATGAGAACATTTAGTATTATGGTTAGATGAGAAGTGAAGCAAGAATTGAATGTGTTTTTATATCGAGGCCTATGAGAAAGACTTATAGGCTAAAGTAAGAAAATTATAACTATTCTAGATATTTGATATTTTTCCTTAATTTGGAATGAGGCACTTTAAAACATATTTTAAGAAGGAATTGTACTTAGTAAGATCCTTTTTGAATCTATACAACTTACTCAATAGAGAGAGAAAAAGTACTGCCTCATAAAACCTTCTGAAAGCTGAAAATACATGAAAATAAAGATCCTCAAATATAACATCCTTATTTTATCTAATAGAACTGGTAGCTCAATCCAATTATTTGAACCACATTCTAAAAGTTATGCAGCAAAGTGAAATGCAGCATAGAACTTATGAGTGCTCTGGAATTAGACTGTCTGGTTTCAGATCCTAGTTATGTCCTTATTAGCTGTGTATCCTTGGACAAGCTACTTAATCTTTCTGTGTTTTATAAAATATGGGTAATAACACTATATACTTCATAAAGTTTTGCTGAGCAATAAATGAGATCATGCATGCAAGGTGCTTAGAAAAGGCACCAAGTACATATTTGGGTACTTATTAACAATCCTACTAGGTAAGCAGTGTTATACTTATTTTACAGATAGGAGCCAAGCCATGGAGAGATTGAGACTTGCCCAAGATAATACTACTACTAAGTGCTCTGCCTCCACAAGGAGATACAATAATGGATAAGACACAGGCCCTGCCTTCACAGATAACACTTTAAATAGTTAAAAAAAAAACAAGAAGTGAATGGACAATTCTGTATAGGTGTTCTGGGAGCACTGGTAATGAGGCGTTTAATCCAGCGTTGAAGGGCTGGAGATGGCTTATGTAGAGTTTTGCAGGTAAACCAGGTCTTGAAATGTGTGTAGTAATTAGGTCATGGGTTTGGGTGGGGTAGAAAGTATCCTAAGCAGAAGAAATATCAGGCAAAGGCATGGAGAGGATGCTGTACATGCAAAGGGGCAAAGGCTGTGAGAGGACATGGAACAGTAATGCTTGCAATAGCTCATGGAGGCTGGAATATGGAATGTGCCATAGGGCTGAGGACTAATTTCAAAGGGATAAGGTTAAAGAAGTTCTCTTTCACCAACCATGGAAATACAAGTAAAGGAGAAGAGTACAAATGCATGTACACAATAATGTATACTCTGGAGCCAAATAATCAGTATCCTTAGATGTATAGGCTGGTGCTCAGAGATATTGAGGCATAGGCTAAAGTCCTTTTAAATATAATGTATGCCACAGATTTGAGGAAGTCAAACATTGGTATTGGTAATATATACTTCAAAAAAGTCTATTGGTAATATATACTTCACAGGAAAAATAACTTCATTAGCAACTGAGAGAACTATTCCCTACTTTCTGCTTCTAGGTATCCTTTCCTGAGGAAACTAAGCTATTATATATTCAAATTCTTGTATTTCTAATAGAAAAGCATCTTTCTGACTTGTGTGAAAAATATTATTTGTAGTGTTTTACTCTAACCTTTATCATGGCAGTAGATCAACAAAGTTACACCTAGTAACCAAGTTACACTCAGTGCTCATAGATGCACTATAGAGGAGTGTTGAATTAAGCATCTACTCCTAAATACATATTATCTCAAGATATATTAACAGTGGGTTTCAACCATTGTGGAAAGCAGTATGGTGATTGGGCTAAAAGCAAAACTACCATTTGACCCAGCAATCCCATTCCTGGGTATAGATCCAGAAGATTATAAATTATTCTCCCATAAAGACACAGGTACGTAAATGTTCACTGCACCTCTATTCACAGTAACAGAGACATGGAATCAACCTAAATGCCAATCAATGACAGAATGGATAAAGAAAATGTGACACATATACAACATAGAATACTATGCAGCCAAAGAAAAGAGCAAGATCATGTCTTTTGCAGGAATGTGGATGAAGCTGAAGGTTATTATCCTTTGCAGACTAATGCAGGAACAGAAAACCAAAGACTGCATATTCTCACTTATAAGTGGGAACTAAATGATAAGAACTTATGAACACAAACTGGGGTCTCCTTGAAGGGGTAGGGTAAGAGAAGGGAGAGGAGCAGAAAAGATAACTATTGGGTAATGGGCTTAATACCTGAGTGATGAAATAATATATAAGACAAATCCCCATGACACATGTGTACCTGTGTAACACATCTTCATTATGTACCCCAAAAGCTAAAATAAAAGTTTAAAAAGTGGATTTCACTAGTCAGTGCAAGTTTACTATTGAAACCATTTATCAAGAAGTAATTAAAATATAAAACGAGTTGGACACCTTAGAAAATTTCAACATAGTACTTTTTAACTATGAAAGACAACCTTGTACATAGAAAAAGTAGTTCATCTAATGCCTCCCTGTATAGTTTGTGAAAAAGTTATTTGTGTGGTGCCAGAATGTTGAGAAATCATATATGTCAACAATATTAATATCAGAGTCAGTGAAACTTTTTGTGATATCATCTTTAACTCAACCAATAGTGTGCTAAGTGCCAGGGACTAGGGATACTGTGAGTAATATATACTTGTCCCTACAAAGAACTCATTTTATATGGATTAAAAACAGAAATATTCACAATGTAATATAGTAAGTACAAAAATAGAAATATGCATCAAATTCATATAAGACTTGAGAAGCAAGAGGGGATATCCCAAACCCGAGGGAAAAAAATGATATATTAAGCAATTTGGTGTTTCTTTCCTCCAGTAACTAGATGTGGGAGGGTTGAATCATTTTATGTAGGTCAGAAAAACATCTGATTAGCACTAACTTGTCTAGGGTTTGCTCCTAATTCAAATAAGTGATAAAGTTACTGGAATTGTTAGTTCCCTTATCTTTTAAAATATTCTGGTCTCCCTTATAAGCGCTTTAAAAATGCAAATCTTGTAATGTGCACCTGGTTAATTAGAAATGTTTCCTTAGATTATGTAACATATAAAGTATTTTTTAAAGTCACCTCACTAGCTGACATGTGAATGCTCCTAAGCACACTGAGTGTGGATATCATAATTTATATAAAGATTCCTCTGAGACTGAAAACTACAAAACACATTTTCTCTTTTTTATTTTTATTTTGCTTTCTGCAATTTCAGTTACAAGATGTATTTCTCTAAAAATGTGAAGGAATTTTTTGTTGTTGCTGCCTTTAAAGCAGGAAAGTTTTAATGAATCTGTGAGCTAGTTGTTGTAATCTGAATTATTTAATTTATAACAGATAAAGCATATTTTTAATCTGAACAGTCTATACATTAATATATTTTAATGTATATAACTAGCTTGGATCAGAGCTTATATTTCCCCATATACACAAAGAAGTTCTTGTTTAGTATCTCCTTGACTTTCCCATGAAAAGTTGACCTCAGCTTCCATTGTCAATGAAGCTGTTAATTTCTTTTGGCTGTTCCAAACAAAGTAAGCATGACTTCTTCAACTTGTTTCCTTCTTTCCCAAGTTTCTCAGCCTCGATAATCACATGGCCGTAATGCTGATTTTAATGTCAATCAGAAGGATTACTGAACATGGGACATCTATTTTATTTTAAAAACTAGTATCTGCCTATTTTTCAAGTTGTAGAAAAGAAACGGTGCCAGTTCCATGTATTTAAACACACCATGTTGAAATGTACCAAATTAATTTTAAACAAATGTCCTAGTTATGATAGAACTAACCATAATAGAGAGTCATAACTATTTCCAGGCCTCCCCTCGTGTTAGAAACATAAAATAATTTTCATCTATTGTAATATTTAAAAAGGCATCCTAATATATTTGAAGGTAAGTAATACCCATTTTACATATTAATATTTGACTATGTCATGTTTGTAATCAGAACCACAGTTCATATATAAATGAAATGCTTCCAGTTTTAAAGTGGTTGTATTTGCTTGATTCTCATAATCCTCATAATAACTCTAGAGTGGGAAATGTTTTTCAATCATCTTTGTTAATCAGCGAAAATAAAAAATGGTTGTATGTTTACAATAGCAGTCAGCAAACTATAGCCTGAAGGTCAAATCTAATCTACCTGTTTTTGAAAATAAAGTTTATTGAAAGACAGCCCCATGTTCATTCATTTACATATTGCATTTGGCTTCTTTTGTGCTATCATGGCAGAATCGAGTATTTGTAATTTAGATTAGAAGGCCCATAAAGTCTACTAAGGCCTAGAAAGCTATTAAGACTATAAAACTAAGACATAAGCCAAGACATCTACTAAGTCCCTAAGGCCTACAAAGTTCCTACCTGACCTCTTATGAAATAAAAAATTTCTAACCCTATTCCACAGATACTTGTTCTTAAGAACTGTATTTTAAGAAATCAATTTAAAATTATTTTTCTCACTTTGTGATGTCAAAATTTATAATGTGCCATGCTATATGTACATTTTCTATGAGAAATCTGCATACTGCAAGAGATGAAACACAATTTTATAGTGTTTAATGTTGATATTTTACAGAAGAGGCATATCAAATAATGCATGTTAACAAAATAATTAGAATAATTATAGTAATAATTATTAGAATAATAATTAGAATAATTATAATAATAATTGTTAGAATAATAATTAGAATAATAATTATTTTAACAAAATAATTAGAATAATAATTTTGGTTTGTTGATAATGATATGACTAGCATGAAGTATTCCAAAAAAGTCTCATTGTAGAGTGAAACTAATACCGTTCTAATTTAGTATGACTTGCAATTCCATTCATATAGATACTTTAAGTTAGCTTGCACTAAGTTTGTTCTTCATAGAAATAATTACAAACAGTTCTTGTAGCCTTAGACTATGCAGTAAAGCTGATTTAGCCTTACTTTCGGGCATCTTTTTATTTCAGGAGGTTTTAAACTTGAACACAAATATCTAGCTCCTACTTTAGAAACATCATATTCAGACTAGATATGCTACACTTCTATGATATATAAAATTGTACCAATGATAATAAATTACCAGTTGAACATAAAATGCACTGAATCTATATTTTCTAGTAGGGACTCATAATAACTTCAGATTATGAGGTTTGCCTCTTGCCTTTCTCCCCTTAAAATACTTAACTTTGGAGAAATTGGAAGAAACAGACTTTTCTTTATTATTACTAAAATTCTGAGGAACATTTGACTTGGCGCATAAAGAAAGAACTGATATAGATAAACGGTACACAAAAGTATAGTAAAGGGAGATTTTCAAAAAATGAACTACAACATTTTAACCACCAGGACACTTTTTTTCTTGGTTTTTATTTTCATGTATTTGAGTTATTTAAAAATACTGGGTTCTTTTCCTTAAAGTCACAAAGTCAACATCTTTCTAAAAAGGAATATATAACCAATTATAACTTTCAGATTAATTAAGCCAAATAAAAACATTGATGAGCTACTAAATCCAAGGCACTGACAGAGTTTGAGAGAAAATATTACTTGACATTCTCCATTGTTTGATGCTAGGTACTCTTCTCTCAAGGAATGGTCAATTGAGACAGAGTTGAATGCAGCCAAAATAAAAACATTACATCTTATTTGTCCTAGCTGCACTCCCACTTATGCCTTAATGTATTTAATAACTTTATAGCTAATTTCCTCTAAGAATAAACATACTTTCATAATAGACAGAAAAGCCCCATAACTCCCTTTCTTATCTAATTTCTTTACCTTTTCCTTCACCTTCAGACTTTCCCTAATCAAAATCATCCTTCCTGCCAAACATTTTTTTTTTTTTTAATTACAGTGCTTTTAAAGCTGGTTGATGTTAGCTGTATGGGAGGAGGGACAGTAAATGTGACCAGGAATTCCTTATTGCTTTTCCAGGCAAAAAAGTTCCCCTTTGATTCACCTCAGATCTCAAATGCTTTTTCACATTCAAAAATGTGATACTAAAGCAATGCCTTTATCGTTAAGATGGTAATTGGCTTATACTGTACTTCCTTATAATGGTCCTTATTAGTGTGAAAGTTTCTGGGTATCAAATTTAGTACTCAATTCATATTAAGTTAGGTAAAGCATCTTGTACGAAAGGTAACACAACACTTTATTGAATGGGAAAAATGTACATGAACTGAATATTATTTTTAATTATTATTTGTAATTGACACATAATTGTACATATTTATGGGCTAAGTGTGATATTTCAACATATGTATACAATGTGTAATGATCAAATCAGAGAAGTTAGCATATTTCTTATTTCAAACAAGTATCTTTTCTTTGAGTTGAGAACATTAAAAAAAACGAAATTCTAAATATTCTCGATTTAAGCGTATTTAAATTATTTATATAACTTTTTAATAATAAGGGCACTGTGGTGAAAAAAATTTTCACTAAATTTTGTAAGTTATATGTACAATTTATTTCTAAAGTTTAATTCATTAGAAATGACTTTAACAATAAATGTTTATAAAATTATATGCGCATACACATATATGCAAATACATACATACACATAGAAGAATTGGCTTTTCTATTGAGATTTTCATGTTATAAATCTATTTTGTAAACTAGAATATTTTGGTAAAAAGACTAACAGCAGTATCAACAGTTGTGATCAAGCCGAATAAGGCACTTTTTTATTGATAGCTGAGTCAAGTTGATCTGATGAGAAAACCAGGCATTCTAAAAAATTTATAGATGTTGGCAGTCACATTAAAGTATGCTGCAGTTAAAAGCAGCAACAGTTTATTTAACAGGTTGCCTGAATCAAGTGGAACTTACTACATTTTGCCTGCCTTTTTTTCTCCATTTACAAATGAACCCGTGCACCATAGAACTAGTTTTTAAATACAGCCAAACTGAAATTTTGGCTGAAATTTCACCAGTACATTTTATTAACTGGAGTGGCAGTACTTTTTAGTGGTATTTGCCTGACACTGGGTTTGTGTATTTCTTCACACATTCTGTTAAGTGAACACATGCCAAAGCAAATATCTGAATGATATTTATACCAGATTGTTTCTATGTAGAAACACTATGTTACACTGCTTGTATCCTTGAAGTAATACAGATTAGAAATTGTGAATATTGAATACAAACTTTGGTTACTTAAAAAAATGCTACCTTAAAGTAGAATTCTTAAAACTGAAATTTACTTTTAAAAGGTAATCCGCAAACCAGAATGCAAATGAAACACAATTGTTCAAATTGTTAATCAATCCTAGATTCTTTTATCCAACATCATAAAACAATTTTTTTCTAAGGAAACATAAAAAATTATTGGCCTAATACAACAACAGAACATTGAAATGGCATAGTCATGGACTTTTTTTTTTAATTGTCTTGACTACTGCTTGCATTATAAAGCTTTTTGGTTTCTGTGTATTACCACTGACAGCCAAGTTCACTGTTTTTAAGGTTGAGGAAAGAGATTTGCTCAACCCTGCACAGACAGAGAGTGGCAGAGCCAAGACCAAGGTTTCCGCCATTTCTACAAAATGTCTCTAGAATTCCCTGGAGGAACCACAGGAGCTACCTAAGGAAGGGTCAAGCAGGCTATTCCTCACCTCTCACCTCACACACTGCAGGCTCTTTAACAAGGGTTTCTCCATTGGCATCTCTTCCACATGTGTGAAATTCTGAGTAAGAATGAGTTTGAGAAAAAGAAATCCTTGTAAAAAGCAATTTTTAAAACCACTGTATTGCCACCTGCATCATGGAGAAAAACGACTATGATGGAGACCTAAATCTGAAATGATGTCACTATTGGTAACTCGCCTGAGAAATGCCTAGAAATTGCTCTCCAGAGTAAGAGGAAAGGAGTCCTGTATGTACTTTTTTAAAACAAGTAAAACTTTGTTTTTCTCTTTCTTATTTTTTGGTCATTAACTTTCATGTTTCTGGCAATTCAGATTCACAGTAGGAATAATGAATAAACAAACTTTGGTAGAGAAATTTCTAGTATGTTTCAGAAATGCAAGGGCAGATGGAGGTTATAGCAGAGCATTAAGAATAAACCAGTTAGTTAGTAGTCAGAACAATGGAATGCTAAACTCACATACTGAGAGTAGAACACCATATGGACTGGAAAACTCAGAAAGAGCTTTCTGGAAAAGGTTGATGTTGAGAGGCTCAAGTAAGAGAGGAAGAGAAGCAACAGGGATGAAGTGAGGGAGGGGCAGGGGGCATGTTCACTAGAGAAAGAAGACAGATTTGAATGGAGAAAAGTGTTTCTGTAAGTGGATAGGCTTGAATTCATAAATGGGTCATATTGAAGAAGGACTCTTTTAGTCCTCTGTGTGTGTGTGTGTGTGTGTGTGACAGTCTCATTCTGTCTCCCAGGTTGGAATGCAGGGTGCATAAATTAAGGTATTTTGCTTATGGGTAAGCTGTATTAGTTAGAGAAAAGCTATTTGAAGTAAAACAGTCTTTCTTAGGGTAGTATAGAAATATTATTTGACTATATTAGAAAAACAATGGATATTACCAAAGGTTTGAGTTAAATGATGCTGGAGAGATGTTCTTTTCCATTTATCGGTTTTATTTCTGTTTTGTTGTTGTTGTTGTTATGCAAGACATAGAGACAAAATTTTACCTAGTATGAATAAATAATAAAAAGAGAATCACTGAACTGGAAATATCTTTCCAAGGTAAATTTAATGAATGATGCTTAGAGTTTATTGTGTGATTATTAATTTTTAAGGGGGAGCAAATCATTATTTTTAAAGAAGTAACAGATCTTGATATATAGGTTAAAATGAATTCCAAACAAAAATCATCCTACAAAAGATCTGTCTTCTAAATGTATTTCTCCCACTGTCAATGTTTTTAGACCAGCTAACTAAAATGTTAAATGTTTCTGCTTCTCCTTCCTTTTTCTTCTCTCAAGTTCACTGTTCTTCTTTGGGGTATGTGTGTTTGCCTTCATGTATGTACCATGTTTTTTGTTTGTTTCTATGTTATGATACAGAGAATATTATTTTTTTTCTAAGGAGCAATTTTTTTTTCTTTTTGGGACTCACCTGATTTTGCTGAAGGAACACTAAAATATGCTTGTTGGGGGGTGTATAAGAGATGTCTGTCAAGAAGTATGTTTAAGTAAGAATAGTGGTAATTGGACAGCATTTTAACATGAATGTTTTCTATAATGTAACTGTAATATTTCTGTTTTTCCTAGCTATGCAAACTTGAAAGGCAAGCTGAATTGTATTTAAGTAAGATTGTGTTAGGAAAGAGAGAGGAGAAGAGTGATGAGGTAGGTAGAAAGATCAGAGCAGAATTTGAGGAGTGCTGCTATGTCAGGTGACAATGTGTACTGTAAACTTCTTGGTGTTCCCTCCTTCCATTTCATAACCCTGGAAACATTATTAGTAAAACTGATTTTACTTGTTCTGGTTTTGTGAGTCTGGATCTGCCTTAATGATGAGCATGGGGGAAAGAGCAGAGAGAGGCTTCTTGTGTGGGGGTGGGCATCCACCTCTGGGCCACTCACAAACATACATGTGCACACATACTCACAGATGTGCACACATACTCACAGATATGCACACATGCACACAAATGTATATCACCATTTGTGATATACATTTGTATAAGCTCTGTAAGCTTAAGCCATTTTCCCCACTGACCATGGGAAGTCACTTCATGTAAAACTTCCTCTGTTCTAGAATCACTGTGGTTATACCGATGATAGAATTTAAAGAGTATTCAAAAACCTGGTTTTGGCTTCTGGTAAATCTTTGGAAGTAGATGGAAAATGTTAACTTCTATTGCTTTCAGGGCCACACAGCCTGTAAAATTATCTAAATATTTTCCATTGTTTATCTTGTTTTATTTTGCCTGAGATTACTTTGTTCTTTTGGGATATTAACAGGCAAAACTATAAACTTACGTGGATAAAAAAATACATTATTTTACTAATAACTCAAGAAACACCAGGTTGAAGTTACTGAATTACTCCTTTTCATGATGGTGGTGATATAAGTATTGTCCTATTAATTCTTAAAACAAGTGGCTACTGTCAAAAAACCTTTTATCATATAATTAATTTTAATATTGGATAATCTCTGTGGTATGGCTTAATCGCTAGGTGCTTTGCCAAGTAAGAAAGTATCTGCCCCACCTTTACATCTTTTATATCATATCCTACATTGTCCTATAGTAACAATAATATTTTCTAAACTACAGATCTTAGAAATCATCCAATCCAGCCAAACCGTACAGATGAAAACATTAACATGTTATGTGCTTTGCAGAAATAATCTTTATGAGGTGATGCACAAAGACATAAAATTATGAATTCTTAAAACATAGATGTATTTTATATTGAACAACCTTCACGAGACTTTTTGAAAATACGAACTAGAATTTCTAAGTGGATACTTAGGGACGAATGATATGTTATTATCATACTCAATGAGAGAGATGATAAAACTCTATGAGTAAGTACACTTTGGGCTATAAGTAACAGAAAATGCAGAAAGAACTGGCTTGACAGCAAAGAAAATTTGCCCAATATTAATTAAAATGTTTTGAGTTAGACAGTCCCAGATTTGGCTAACACAGAAGCTCAATTACTTATTCCTTGAGTTAGAGTCTTTCTTTCTCGTTTTTTATCCCTAGCATCTAGAATTGCCAGATTAAATACATACACCACTGAAATCTTAATTTTGGAAAAACAATGCATATTTTTAAAGGAATATCCCATGCAATACTATTCGTTATAAACAGGTATTTAACTGGATGCCCTGCATTTCTGTTTTCCAAATCTGGAAACCTTATCAGCATATTGGTTTATCTTCTCAGGCTAGCTTTTCTCGTGGTCACAGGATGGCTGCCATAGCTCTTAGTGCTATCTGCAGATGCCAATATCCACTGGCATAAAAGTGATTCTTGTGGTAAAGAAGAAAGTGGGGGAGTGGTGGTTTGATAGCTAACCAATGATATAAATCACCAAGGCAAATCTGATTTTTTGTTGATTAAAACATAGTTTCTGCCAATATTAAGTAAGTAGTTCTGTAACAGGATGTAATTTACCCTGCTTCTGATTCAAGGACAGAAAGTTATCGACTGTCATATTTATGCAGAAGTTTCTGGCCTTTATTTTTCTTCTGTGAAAATGTATACTTTGTTTCGAGACTCTTTGTTAGAGCTGAGAAATTGCGTTATCACTGAATCTGAAATAATTTTTACTGAGACTGAAATGAGGGAAGGAGACGGCTCATTTGCAGTTTCCCCTTTCTCGCATTATTCCTGGGGCACATAGTAAGTAGTTTTCCATGTTCACCATTCTTTTCTTCTCCCTTATGTTAGCTGTTCACATTACCCTAGCCAAATTCCACCTTAATTTTCTATGTTCCCTTCCTGCTTCCACTAATCCTCCTTTTAAAATGTGTCTTTATCTTCAGGCCTCTATTTGTACTTAAGTGATAATGGTTTTAAATGGGCTAGACAAACTAATCTGTGTTAATATTGCTATATTCATACGACTGTGTTAATATTTACTTTGCTAATGTGTTGGACCTCTGGGGTAATTTAAGCCTTTTATCATTTCAAACATTCAGCCCCTTTAAAAAGCTCTTCAGGAATGCTGCCAGTTTGGGCACCTCAGTGGCACAGCACTTTTGGCTTCCCCATCATGCTCAGAGAGGTAGGTGGCTAAAAGAGTGGCCTGTATGACTGCCGTCTGCAGTCTGTTCATCATGGCTGTCTAGTCTTTTAACTTACTCTGTCTTAGATCATTCTCTCATCAGACTCATTGCAATCCACTGGTCTCTAAAGTCCTTTTCTCCACCCCTTCCTGTGTCATCCTGAGTGATTCATAGGTGACTTCAGTATTTATAGGGATGCCCCACCCGACACCCTAGACTCATCATTTCTTGACCTCCTCTTCTACAAGGGCCTTTAATGCCTTTGGACTTCAGTGTTCCGCCAGTGCCACGCCCAAGTGCTACCTAGTCATCCAGCAATTCTTCACCTCCCACAATTACACTTCAACATCATGTTGTTGCAATCTGAGCTCCTGCCCCTTTCAACTATCTTGCTGCTCCTTACTTCTATCAAAGTGGCCCACTGACCTCATAAGGAATTTAAAACCTTAGGAAAAGAGCAAAGAATCAAGTCTTTAAACCCTTCTACAAGCCCACTTGCTTTCCTCCTGCCCTCTCTCTTCCAACTAGTCTGCGTTCTGTGGATTATCTCAACAACTAAGCCCTCATTTTCCTCCATATTTCAAACTTCTATCACACTCAACCTCTAAATTCCTATCTTGGATGAATCTTAAACATTGGTCTTTTGAAATTCAACACCTATATACCTATACCTGGTAAATAAAGTCATATCACTGCCAGGTGGGCCTTTTCGAATGTTGAAATATTAGGAGGTAGCACTGCAAAATGGTTCAGAGCATGAAGCTCAGTTCCTGGCTCCTCCACTTACTAGTTGTCTGCCTTTGAGAAAATAGCAATGACCACTTTGTGCCTGATATTCTTCATCTGCAAAAGGAGAATAATAATTGAACGCATCTCACAGGTATGTTACTATGAGCAAACAAGCTAATCTTTACAGGTGCTTAACTGTTGAATAAATGAATATTTTACTTTTCCCTTGTAGTTTTATTTCCATATTGAATAACAGCTATTCAAAATCTTTACCCTTTTAAATTATCCAAATAGCTCAGGCTCCATCACTTCAGCAGATTATCTTGCCTAGTTCTTAGAGTACATATGGGACATTAGGTGTGAATGCCTTTAAATTATCTCCCCCTGAAATTTTAAGTACATTGGTGCATTTATACCTCCTTTCCATCTAAGAGAAAGAAATAACCTTCTAAGATTAATTTTTCTCTTCTTCTCAAGATCTTATCTTTTTAAATATTAATCTTTCTTTTTCTTTCTTTCCTTCTTTCTTTCTGTCTTTTGCTAATAAGCTGTGTTATTCCCATGTATCCCTGACAAATAAAAAAAACCATTTTTCAATCATACCTTTCTTTTAGCTCTTTTCCTATTTCTATCCTTCCTTTTATCATATATGTGTATATATGTGTTTGTGTATGTATATATGTGCGTATACACATACACACACATATATTACATATATGCATGTCTACAGTTACTGTTTCTACCTTACCTCTCTCATTACTGTATTAATGAGAAATTATAGTACTTGTAAGAAGGCCTAACACTACAATTAACTGGTAATTAACTCAGAAGTGTCAAAACTTTAGAAGTTTACTTTTTCTCAGGCTTAGCCAAGCATAGACATCTGTGATTGTGAATAGCCATATATCTGTATAACGACTTTCCTGCTCTTTTGTTCTATGTTAGTCAATTAACTGTTTTATTTTGAATACCACTGCTATTTCCTATTTCTCTCTCTTAAAAGGAACCAGCCAACAGATTCCTACTCTAATCAAGGCATCCTTCTTCATGATTTCACCACAATTATTGTTAAAGTCAGCAATAACATCTCTATTGCCAAATCCAGAGGTTAATTCTCAGTGTTCATTTTAACTTCTCAGGAAGATGGTGGAGTTGATCATTTCCTTCTCCTTAAAACCTTTTTGTACAGTCACCTTCTGGACACCACTTTCTCTTGGTTCTCTTCCTACCTAACTAGTTGATTTTTCTCAGCCTCCTTTGCTGGGATCTTCTCATTTATCTGCCTCTAAATTGTGGAGTATACAAGATCCTTGGATATCTCTTCTTTTCATTCTTCATCAACCCCATCCCACCCCCGGTGGCCCCAACTAGTCTTCAGCTTTAGATACCATCTATATGCTTATGACTCCTTAATTTATATTCTAGTCCAAAATTTGGCTCATAACTCTGTATTTGTATCCAAGCGCTTAATCAGTATCAGTATCAGTATCACTACTTGAATATCTAACAGGCTTTTCAAACTTAACAGTCAACAAACTTTTGTTTCCCCTAAAACTGCTCCACTGGAAGTCTTCACCGTCTCTTCTTACTCTAGTCTTCTAGTTGTTCAACTAAAAAAAATTCTTTATTTTCCTTTTTCTTTCTTTGACATACCACCTTGCATGGATAAACAAATCCTATTGACTTTATCTTCGTAATCCTCATCAGTTATCATCATTTCCGTAACTCCCACTCTGGTACAATCCTAGATTATTTCATAATTCTCTTTTTTTCTCTACCTCTATCTCTACCCCATTAGTCTATTTTACACACAATATTTTGAGTCTCTTAAAATGTAAGTCAGCTCATGGCATCCCTCTGCTAAACATCCCAAATGATCTCTGTTTTTTCAAGTGGTTCTCCTCTCCCTTGCTTATCTCCTACCACTCTCTCCTCATTCAGGAACAGTGTATGAACATGAGAGGAGCTCTTCTCAGAAACAGAACAATAAAACTAGTAGAAGAATAACAGCCAATGGAGGAGACTGAGAATAGGAGAATCAGAAAATGTAAGGTCAAGAAAGAAATTAGATAAGTAGTCAATCCTACCAAAAGCTATAAGAATAATTATAAAATCCACTGGATTTGGTGTCTTAGAGGTCATTGATTATTATTGCCTCAGTAGGTTTGGAATAGCTTACTTGGAAAATAGGAATAGGGCTGACCAAGAACATATAGAAACATGGCTTCTGGCATTAATGGTTCAAAACACTCTCTCTCTATATATAAATATAAATATAAATATAAATATAAATATAAATATATGTATATATATATAGATTCCATCTATATGCTTATGACTCCTTAATTTCTCTCTCTCTATATTTTTAAACCAAACTTTTACCCATAGTTTCATCTCTGAGTGGTATTTCTGAATGCCTGGGGCTACATTTTCATCTGCATGTATTATAAGCCCATCATATCTAATATGTCCAGTAATTAACTAATTTTCCTTCTTCTATTTTATTCTCCTTACTCTCAAATAAATTAACCCCAAATACCCAATCCTTGTAAATTGTCTATCATGTAGAATGACATGAATACCTGCCCATTGACCTAAAGGAGAAAACAAATCTTAGGGGTCATTCTAGTTCTTCCTCATCACTCATTTTAATCTGTCAAATCTCACTGCAGCTTCTGTCTCCACTGAGTCTTTATCAACCTCCCTCCTTCCTCATACTAATAAGCTTCCTAACTAGTTCTCGTCTGAGGACTTCCCTTGTCCTACTCCTCCAATTACTCAGTTGCTAATTATCTTTCTATAAAACACTTTAGTTACAAACTGAAGGCTGCTTTCTACTTCCTACTGGCAATAAGACAATCCCTTAGAATAGTGCACTAGGATCTTGGAACCTGGTTCTCACCTACCATTCCAATCTCAATTTATGACAGTTCGCCACTTGTCTTAGTATAATCAAACAGTGCATGAAGTTGTGCATGCTTCTGTACATTCTAGCACTATAGTATGATATGTCATGTTTTCAGTATTGTTTGATTCACTTCAATTCTATTGTATTCTTTCCAGGCCCCTAACTACAGTAGTTCAATCACATGTGGTGACAGCCTTTGGAGTAGCTATGACCAGAGGAAACATCACTTTCTGCTAGCCCTCACTTAGCCATTTTAAAGATGGTAGGGGTGAGGAGTGGCATGGTGTGGCTGTGGTCAAGGAAGGAGTGCACTAACTCTGATGTAGCCTATTATGCTGGTGCCCACAGTGCAGATGTGGGTAAAATTTACTACAGATTTTCCACACAATTTATGACAGTTCCCCATTTGATTAGTATAATCAAACATTGCATGGAGTGATGCACATACTTCTGCACATTCTTCCTGCTTTTGGAATAACTAGAGCTTTCAAAGTTCAAATAACTTTTCACCCCTAAATTGCAAATACAATTTCAAAAAGTTTGAAAAAGAAAAAAAGCCAGCCATAATTTGCCATTCAACAGAACATATTTGTTCTTTTCTCTCCTAATATTCCTCTATGAACATACACATTTGTATAGTAAATGCAAAATTTAGCATAATTTTCTCATTTTATTTAGCTATTCCTTGTCACGTTGCAAAAAAAGGAACATCAAAAGTAACAAAATATTATTTTGAGAAAAGAAGAAAATGGAAGAAGAAAGAATAAAACAAGGATGGGGACAAAAAAAGATGTATGAGTAAGGTTTAAGATGGATACCATGATGACCTACTCAATAGGTGAGCTCCACATTTGGGTCTCAATTTCTCCAGCAGTCAATATGAAAACAGAAACTTTGTTATCCAATACCCAGTATCCATGTGATATAAAAAAAATGTCCTGGTAATTTCGCTCATTCTTGGAACAAATATTGTCAAAAGAAATTTCTCTTGAGGTCCTCCTAAAGAGAATACAGGGTGACATACCATCAACGTTCAGGTAGATAGATTCCTTCTTAGAGATAGTAATTTTATTTCATGTCTTTGCTCATGTTGATAATCAGAACAGGCAAGTACCATTGCACAAATCACAGAATGATTTTTGTAAAAACCATCTTCTGGAAAATCATTTAATACTATTAAGGCACTCACCTTTTATAGTTACAATAGTAGCTGAATTGCTATCCTTTAGAAAAATGTTCTGAATATTGTTTTTCTTAAACATAGAGTTTTAAATGGTTTTAATATTTCCTACATAAAATCTTAAAACTCCAGGTTTTATATCTGGCAGTTGATGCTTCCTCGGAAGGCCAGAGTTTAGGTTGAGAAGCAGAAATCCTCACTTTCTGATTATGGTTCCCTTTAAAGAAGTCTTCTAAGAATGTGGGTGGGCAGAGATGTTATAGTCTTGGGCTTTTTTCTCTTGTGGAGAATAGGATGTTATCCTAAGAGGACTAAAACACAAGCTGAATAACATACTCAGGTTCATAGAGGTTCTATTGCCAGTCTTGAGTCTTCTCCAGAAATGTAGCTAGATAGAGCTATAAATTTTGGACCTGAAGTATCAGCTTCACTGAGGAATGTTAATAATGCATATTGGTAAGAAACTTGGATGCTAAAATCTTTATTTTTCCATTTTTGATCATTTGAGAAGGTTTGTTAAGATAAAAGCAGTTTTAAAAATCTTGGCTTTATGTTTGTAGGGCTGTTCAGATAACTTGTTCATATGAAAGGAACATCCTTCTGACTACAACCTAAATTTGATTTATCTCACACATACATTTTCTCTGCTGAAATGCATGTAACTTTAGATACATGGTGACATTTTAAACATATTTAAAAAACACTATACATATCTCAAGGCAGATGTAATCATCTGATGGGAATGGTGCAGGTCTAGTGCAGTGCTTTCCAGAGATTCCCAGAGGGGAATAGGATTACTGCTTGACTCTTAAATGGCTATATCTCTACATGAAGTGGAAGATTTTTCAAAGAACCAACTTATGAATAAAGGCTTGTGGTATTGCATAGTACTGTGTGGAAAATCTGGGTAAATTTTACCCACATCTCCACTATGGGCACCAGCATAATAGGCTACATTAGAGTTAGTTCACTCCTCCCTTAACCACAGTCACACCATGCCACTCCTCACCCCTACCATCTTTAAAATGGCTATCTGAGGTCTAGCAGAAAATGATGTTTCTTCTGGTTTAAAATCTGGTCACAGCTGCTCCAAAGGCCATCACATGTGATTTAACTAGTGTAGTCAGGGGCCTGGAAAGAGTACAGTAGGAAGGTCTTTCAAATGATATTCAAAAGCTGACATATCATACTATACTGCTAGGTTGTCTGCAAAATTTATTTTTTAATGGCTACAAAATATTTTATAGAGCAGCTATATCATAATGTAACTACACCTTCTCTTATTTATTATTTTGATTTTTGTTATATAAATAAGACTAGAATGAACATTTTTACTCAGAATTTTTTCCTTCTACTACATGAGCCACACAGTAGACTGGAACATAATTTATGGTAATAAAAAAGCACCAACTAGCTGTTTCATATTAGGAAGAGAAAAAGCAAAATAAGAAAGTAACAGGAAAGAAAAAAGGTGAAGGAATGAAGAGGAGGAAGAAAAGGAGGAGGAAGAATGATATGAGCACCCAGAAAGGCTTCCATTATGGGAAGGAATGGCAGCACAAGCCTGTTTTTGTCATTATCGTAACACAGGGGCTTCATAATATCTGGCATATTCAATAAACATTTGTTGAATGAATGAGTGAAAAATGAAAAATATAAATGACATATATCCAGTGAGCAGAACTATGTTCATGTTGGCATCCCATCAGTGCATAGCTAGATTTGGACCCGTGTGAAAATGCATATACTAGGTTACTAATTTCTTTTAATTTGTCAAGGAGAAAGTAGAGACATGTCCTACTTGCATTTAAACCAGAACTTTCCTAATCACAAACCAACAGATATTCCTGTCTCCTAAAAAAACATTTTGAGTGTTTGTTGCACATATTCTGAGAGTATGTGCTTGGTATAAATGATTTTGGTTTATAATATCATTTATTTCTAGATTAATGCTTTAAAATGTATTCATTTTATCTGCAATGGCTTTGTTCTTATCAGGTTCCTGTTATATATATATATATATATATATATATGAGAAACGTTTATGATATACACTAGTATGTTCATGTTAAGGTGTTGACATTTTTATACAATCGTGCATCATTTAGTGACTGGGATATGTTCTGCAGATGCATCCTTAGGCAATTTTGTCTTTGTGTGAAAATCATAGGGGGCTCTTATACAAACCTAGATGATAAAGTCTATTGCTCTGAGGCTACAAACGTGTACAGTATGTTACTCTACTGGATACTGTAGGCAATGGTAACTTAGAGGCAAGTATTTGTATACATAGACATTGAAAAGGTACAGTTAAACTTCTGTATTATAATCTTAGGGACCACCATTATATGAGGTCCATCATTGACCAAGACGTTGTTATGTGGCATACGACTCTAATTCCTGCCCACACCTTCCTGATGAAAGTATTGTGTGGTGGAGTGGGAAGCACACTGAACTGATGATATGGATTCTTGCTCCTAATTCTCTCACTAACTAGTTGGCTGACCTCAGGCAGGCTACTTAAAGTTTCAAGCTCAGTTTTCCTTCCCTGTAAAATGGAGTTGTAAGGGGCCATAAAATGGAGTTGTAGGAGGCCAACCCCGTTCCCAAGATTCCATTCACTTATGGGTCACACTGACGCTCTGCCCATCAGCTATAAGTAAAGAATCCTTTCAGTATGATGAGATTAAGTGACTGCTAATGTTTCTCTAACAGTGGGCTTGAAATACTATGAGACAGTTGTACATGGGAGGTAGGAGCAATGGGCTTTAGGGGTAGAGTAAGTCCTGGTTCTTCTCTGCCACTTACTAGCTTTAATCTTTCAGAGGCTCAGTTTCCTTATGTATAAAGTGAGAATAATACAAACACGTATAGTTTTTTTATTAAATGAGACAGTGTAAATCCAGACCAAAATACCACGTCTGACACGATGGAAGTGCTCAGTCAAAAACATCCATTTCTAACACTGTTATTTACTTGGCTCCACTGAAATAACTGCTCGTCTAGTAGTACTTCTCCAAACTGATTATCAGTAGTATTGTAATTACAGTATTTAAAGGATTTTAAGGTGCCAACTTGAACTGGCTTGTTTAAAAAGAATTGGAAAGACGTGGGCTCAGGGGATCTTTAACAATTAAGCAAAAACAACCTGTGTGCTGACCTTTACCCTGTAGTTCTTTTATTTAATAACAGTCTATTAATACACAAAGCTTTAGTTATTTAATACTAATGTAATCCAAGCCAAATATGGTACCTAACAGCTATAATAAACTTACTTGCCCCAAAGAAATTTTGATGAAAATTTGCTTCATTTTTCAGTTTGTTTTGAAACAAGATTATGGAGAAGCTCTTAATTTTGAGTTCCTATCAATAAATATTAAGTTCCCTTAGTTTTTGATCATATGTAGATTACATTAAATAAAAATAAATGAGATAAAATAATTCCTACATTGGTGAGAGAATTTTTGAAGGCTGTATAAGTTGTTATTTTATAATTTAAAAACAATTACTTAACCATAAAAGGGAAGGAGAAAAAAAAGTCCCCAAAATGTAGGAAACCAGAGTACTTGCTTTGCTGTTAATTATAGCAGGAAATATCTGTTTGTTTATTATGACCCTGTACTTCCATAGTCACATTAACTTTCAAACAGTTTTCATTCCCTTTACCAACAATTATCAGCCTGCCTTATGGAAACTGATCATTTGCAAGGGAGTTCAAGGAGATTACTTGCCAGAGTAGTAACTGGCTTGTTCCCACAACTTCAGGGTGCACCATTTGTAAACAGGCAACACTTCTAACTGTAGGACCCTCTATAGCACCTGTTAATTGGCTCACAATAATCTGCTGGGTCAACCTAAGTTAAATTATTTGATGACTCTCAAATTTTATATCAAGTGTCCTATGTTCCCATTATGTGTTTAAGAATTTCTTCTTAATGATTCTAGGTTTCTTTCCATTCATGAGATGTAAGCCTCAACTGATCTGTAGCAGGTTGTAGAAAAGTAATCACTTGTATTTCTGCTAGAAAGTTATCTGCAGGATACAGAATAAGTTATATGTTCCATAGACAAATAAGAATCTACATGGATACATAAGTCTGTAATAACATGCATGTTAAATATCTAAAATTCAACAAGCCATGGTATAGACTTGTATTAATTATAGTAATTCAATTTTTAAAGTTTCTTAAAAACTAGATTATTATTTTCTGTCTCCATAGCTCTGTCTCCTTTAGTATTTTATTATTTGATTAACTCTGAGACCTGTTTTAAAAGCAATTTGAAAGGATTGCATATTGCATTTATATAACATTTTCTAATGGCCTAAAGTCACTATTAGTCAAATATTTATTTAACAAAAAGAATGGGGTTATTAAATATATATGTTTTATAGTTTCTGAATTAGAGACAAAAAGGGGGGCTTAAACTGTTGCTAAGCTCTTATATATCTGCTTACCATCACAATGTTAAATGAAGTGTCTTTGTTTTTAAGTCCTACCTGCTTAAGCTAGTATTTTTTAGTTGGTGATGGGATTTGGTGGAGTTGAATGTAAAGAAATAGCCAAACTTGGTTTACCAGAATCCTATCTGAGTCTGGCAGAAGACCTGTTCTCTCCCCATTTTGTCCACCCTCAAACTTGCCAAGCCTTGTTCGCTTTGGCTTTATTTTTAAAATGCATTTCTGGTGAGTGAGGAAAGGTTTTGTACTGTGTTTTCAATGACTCACCCAAAATAACTCCATTCAACTTGTAAACGGTCCTGTTCTGAATGCAGATTGTATTTGTCCTGAGATGGGCATAAAGGAGCTGCAGAAGGGAGATTAGGGAAGGGAAACGTGCTGGGAGAGGCCGGTGCAGTTTACATTTATTCAGGTTCAGGCACATACCACATTTATTTCTTTTTTCGAAGACTTTGTGTGTGTGTGTGTGTGTGTGTGTGTGTGTATGCTAAAGAACCGTTATAAGGTGTGTACCATTTAAAACTCTCAAAATTACATCAGTATTAGATAGATGGATGGTTCATCTAGTCACAAACCTTCCTTTTCCTGGTCTGCATAAAATATATAGAGAGAGATTTATATGAAAATATATAATTTCAAATATTTGCATAGTGAGCTGTAATTTCTTTTTAAATTCTAAATGGCTCCAAAGAGAAAGTAATCATATACATAAACAAAAGAGCTAGAATATAATCTTAAATACTGAAGAGAAATTGACTACATAATAGGACAGTGCTAACAGTGGCAAACTCAATAATGAGATCCTCCTGTTCAGTAACGTATTGTAGAAAAATTCTTAATATCATCTGGCATGGGTATAGACTGTGCATTTGATATGGACAGATATATCTTTTTAAAAGCTTTTATAATTCAAAACGTCAGATAACTTTGAAAGCAACATTTTAGGACAGGGCTGAGAAGAAAAAGTAAAAGGATTGATCCAAACTTGAGAATTAGGCTTCACAGATAGAAAGCAAAATGTTTGTAATTCATGTGTAACTATCTTCAGTAAAAAGGATTTCAAAACCTCTTTTGAGTTGTTTTATGAATTTGTGAAACAGACCAAATAGTCTATTCTGTTACATAATCTTGCTTCACTTCATTGTTGATTAAGAATAGATGAGCCATTCTTACCTGTTGCTCAGAAACACCAGAGAATTGAGTCACTGAAAAGAAAACAAACTGGCCACAAGGTTTCACTGAGAGAAGAGTAAATTTAGCATTATGTGGCAAACTGAATAAATGGTGATCTGAGAATGCGTGATAAATCTGACAAGCCTTTAACATGCACAAAATCAGAAAGTATGTAATCTGATAATTTCCCAGACTGTATAAATAACTTGCAAGGCAAAATTCTAGTGGTATTAACACCTGCTTCTCCTTCTTATATGTACTTGGGAAAATAAGAGAAATCAAAATAATGGACTATTCTACATATTAATTCTTCCTTATGATGAAAAGTAACTAATCTAAAAATCCTTGGATTTTTGCTAATGTGGAAGAACTCTAAGAACAATCGAAAGGTTTATAGGCTTTAAACATGCAATTTTATTGCTTTAACGTAAGATACAATAATCAGAAATACTATAGTCAGAAATACTCTAATAATTAATAACGGCTTCAATAATAGAGGAATATATCAATGACCCCATCTAAGTCAGACTAACCAGCGTTCCTCATAGTTCAATTACATGATTTGTAAATAAGTCTCTGAAAATTTTTAAGTGTTTACTCTTATTTATTAATATTTTTCTTTTGTTCTCTTTTATGCTCTTGCAAATCCCTGGAAATGTTAATGGATACATTGAGGGGCCTTCCCGTTGAAATGAATTTTAGAACTACTGGGTTTAAAAAATTAAACAATTTTAAAAAAACAAGTTTTGAAGACTTCTCAAGTCTTTAACATTCATTGTGACTGGGCTGGGGTGGAGGAAGGGGAGGGGATATAATATGCAGTGTTTTCCATTCTTATTTTACATAGAATTTTTTTTAATCCAGGAAACACTATCAAAATATAAAATGCTCCTCTGTTCATTTAACCTGAAATTCTACTTACCTTATACCTCTGAGCCCCCTTTTGTCTTAACTAAAGGTAAGAATTTGAAGAAATAATTCCATCTCTACCACTCTCTAATCAGATTCTAGATAACTAAGATTTTGATGCATAAAATAAAATTTTTGATTATATAAATATTATTGAAGAAGCAATACCATAAATAGAACCAAAATGGCTTAGCCTACTCAATAGTAAATCTTGTTTTATAATTTTAAATATCTAGAGTAATTAAACCAAGAACAATGTTTCCCTTATTTTTTTAAGCTTTTTCATATAAAACTGTCCGATTTAACCAAAGTATATGTTTTCTGTCCTTTCCTGAACTTATGCCAATTTTAAAATACACCTGCACAAGCATAATGATAGATACCATTTACTAGCATGAGGATTATTCCCACATATGAAATTGATTTATTTTTGCTTTCTGCAACATAATAATTCTAAGAGCTATACTGAGCACCTACATTATTTCATGTGAGATTCACATCAATTTGGGAAGGTAGTTATCATGATTGCCATTTCAAAGATGGGAAAAGTCATGGCCCAGGGATATTCACTGTCTTGCCTTATACCATACAGCTGAAAAAGAGGGAAACATTTCAAACTTCAGTCTAACGCCAAAGACCACATTGTTTCCACTATGTCATGATGGATGGAATTATCCACATTTAATGTAAATTTATTTCTTTTTCCACCTTGCAAGCATCAGTGATTCAGACAATACTCTTTTTGTAGCCCTTTGCAATGTATATTTGCAGTTGATCTACAATATAATACTTGTTTGGAAAAAAATCCTTGAAGAAGCAAACATGTAGACTTTCCTCATGTGAAGTATTCATTATAGAATAAATGAAATACTTTGGGCATTTAAAAAAAATCAGTAAAAGTTGAGAAAACAATGAAAAAAAACTTACTTTTCAAGGCAACAGCATGCTATTTCAAGGATTTCCTTCTCTATACTTCTATGCCCTTAACGTATTCCATTAAAAAACGTAGAAGAAAACATACATTTGAGCTACTGGAGACTCATAATGTATATATTCTGTTACCTGCTGGTATTTTTTTCCCCCTTATTATTTGACTCTGGTTGTTTGACTTTTTTAAAACTATAGTTCATTATTGCCTGTCACGATAATTATTTATTGTTGTCATCTGAAAGTGTATTTAAACAACTGCAAAACTAAATGAAATATAAGCATTATAGAAATAATATAAAGCAAATAAAAAATCAATTTAAGTGTCTCTTTGAAGAACATAAAAAAAAATAGAAACTACCTCAAGAAGACTCATTATCCCTTGTGGGATCAGCATTTACAAGTGTAAGGGGTGCAAGAAGAATGCTGAAGAATGTTCTGTCATCTCTCAAAGTTTACAATCTGGCTAGTAAACCAAACATACCTTCCAGGGCCAGTCATATTATTTACTGTACAATTCAGTCCTCAAATAAATGACGTAGACATGCTGTTGTATGTCAGGTCCCTGTGGGAGAGATGTGATCAGAAGTGGTGGAATGGTGGAGTCAAAAAATTTTGGCTTAGCTAGATTTGGAAAGTCATGAAGGTACTGGATAGAAAGAACAGGAATGAGTTAAGCAGCAAAAACAGAGTAGGCAACAGCAATCAGATATGATAGAATTGAAGCTGGGAGCAGCAGAAAGACAGGGTGGGATACATGAGAACCCTGGATAAAACTGTGAAGGCAGCATATTTAGTGGCACTTGATCGGCCCTTTCAATGCCTCTTCCTAGGTAGCTTCTTTTTTCACTCTTTTTCATCTTCCACACAGGCAGTGAGACTCTGGCCTATTTTGGATAGCCATTAAACTGTTAGCGGCATCCTACTACAGGACCCTGGAAGGCTGAGAAGTCCTAGAGTTTCAAAGAAAAGATTTGCTAGTAGTGAAATTTCAAGCCACAGAGGTATCAGCATCACTGTTCTAACTCCCCTGAAATTTGGCAATACATATTTAAAGCTCAGCAGAATATTTTGATGGTTCTGGAAAGCTAGTCTGGATTTTGGATTTGATCTTGGGGATATTAATAAACCATTAGAAGTTGCTGATTTTGGTTCAGACAAGAGAGGGATGTCCTGGAAATTGTAAATCTGGAGCAATGCACTAGAAAGGAGATAGGAAAGAATGAAGGCAGGAAAATCAGTGTGCTATTTTAGTGGTCTATGACTTATGTGTAAATGCCTGGACAAAAACCAGGCACTATTTCATCTTCAGAGCATTCTTCATTCCAAATTCTCCAAAAGTTAAGGTTTCCGGTAGCTATCAATGACAATGCACTTAATTACCTTGTAATTCAAATGCTTCCATTAGGAATTTTACTATGCTCTTGAATTTAACTTCAAATAAAAATAATTCCTTCCTTAAAATATTACGTCTATGCAAAATATTCTTTTCAATCAGGTTAATATTTTAAAAAGTGTTCTAATTTGTTCTCCAGCTCATAGCCAAGTACAATAAAATACTGGAAGCCTTACTTAGATGTACAGTTTAGATGTAACATCTAGGGGGACACTGTTGCTTGATATGCCCGTCACATTGTGTCCGATTTTGGATAGAATTTGAGGCTTTTTGCTAATGAGAATTTAAACATAAGAAAAGGGAATGTCGAAGCTGGCTTTAAAAACAGTTCTGAACCCTGACATTATTTGTTTCTTGTAGCATGCTGCCTCACCAAAATCCAAGCAACAGCAACTATCTCCACATAGTCCCAATTATTCTTCCCTCTATTCTCCCTCACGTAAGTCCAACCTCAATGTGAAATTTCCAGCTTAAATATCCTTTCACCATTCATTTTCATTCATAACACAACCACGATAAATAACTTTAAGTGTGAAAGTAGCACTCCAGGAAGCCTGGTCTTTTGCATTTTTGACATTTTGGCAACACCAATCAAGCACCTCTCTTTCCGTCCTTACCCCAATTCCTTGGACACTAAATAGTCTACATTCAGGCGATTCTTCCAACTCTACGTTTCAGGGCGCCCAAGCAGACACTTGTTTTCTCGAGGGGGCGTTTTTTGAGACTTGGCCTCTCCACTTTCTTTCTATTTTTGGGTGAGGGAGGAGGAGTTGAGAGAAGGAAAGATTATTAACAAACAAACAAATCTCTCCCATTCCGCGGGCAGCAACAGCGGGCTGGCTGGCTTGGCTCGGCGCTCGGCGCGCCCCGCCCCGCCGCGCCCCGCGCGCCCCCGGCCGGAAGGGGGCGTGGGCCGCCGCCGAGGGAAGGCGCGCAGACGCGCAGCGGCCGGCCAGCCCGGGGAGCGTCAGGCTGGGGGTGGGGAGCAGGGGCCGTGCCGGCGCTCGGCTCCCAGCCGCGCTCCCTCGGGCCACTCGCGCTCCCGCGCCGCGCCCCGCCGGCTTCATGTGAAGCGCCGGCCCTCCGCCCCTTCCCTCCCCTTCCTTCCCTCCCTCCCTCCCTGTGCCCTCCTCCTCCTCCTCCTCCTCCTCCTCCTCCGGCGCCCGCTTCTGCTCCCCGGGGCCCCCTGCCCGGCCGGGCGCTGACAGCAAGGGCGGGGGTCCCCGCCGCCGCTGTGTCTCGCGCAGGGTCCGGCTGGGGTAGCGGAGCCCCCCGTGCGGCCATGGACCGGCCCCTGACCGGGTCGGCGGAGGCGGAGGAGGAACTGGAGTGGCAAGTGGCGAGTCGCAGGAGGAAGGCCTGGGCCAAGTGCCGCAGCTCCTGGCAAGCGTCGGAGACGGAGGATCTGTCCACAGAAGCGACGACGCAGGACGAGGACGAGGACGAGGAGGAGGACCTCCCCGGCGCGCAGCTGCCGGCAGCGGCGGGAAGAGGTCGGTGCGCCCCGCCGGGCTGCGGGGGGAGGCTGGCGGGCTGGGGAGAGTCTCGTGCGCCCTGGTTCGTGCCGCACGTTCTGGGAGAACCTCGGGCACTGTAGGCCGAGGGGAGAGGGGACACTTCCGACCTTGAAACGCGCGCGCTGGACGAGGCGTCCCCAGCGTCAGCAGAGACCACTGGGTGCCATCCCATTTCTCTGCCAAGGGACACTGAGACGTGTCACTTAGGTTGCATTTGCCGTGGTAGATTTTCCTATTTGGGAGGGTCCAGGGTGACCCCGCTGTCGGAGGGCTCCTGGTCCGTAACGTGCTGTCCTCTCCCTCTACCCCTCCAGGAAACGTGCCCAACGAGAAGATCGCGATATGGCTCAAGGACTGCCGGTGAGTGCTCCCTCTGCCGCCCGCGTCCTGGGGGAGATCCGTTGGGACTGGACGCTCGAGCAGAGCCACTCGGGCCGTGTCCCTGTGGGTCCCGCGACCGTTGTAAGATACAAACCGGAAAGTGAGCCGACGGATAGCTTCCTCCTCTAAGTGATTAGAAATGGAAGTGCTGTGACCGCTGATTATTTGGTGACCGTGTTGACTTTACAGTTAGGACTTCAGCTGCCCGCGCATAGTGTCAGCATCAGAGATCAGAAATCCAAAACAATCGTGCCATATTGTTTGTTCTGTTTTTATTTGAAAGAATTCTCACATTTCACAGGATATTTTATTTTGCTTTAGTTTTGACATCTGTACAGCTGGCACGGAATCATTTTCCTTTCAAATGTGTTTTAGACAAGTTTAATATACCTAACTACACTAAATGGACTTTAATTTTATTTCTGTTTGGGGAGCTATTAAAACTAGCTAACTTTGTACTTGTAGTTTACTTCTTGAACATGGAATTGTCAGATGGCACTGAATTCTCAGGGAATAGAACTTTAAAAGCATTCAGACTGCATAAATCTGTTTAATTACATGCTTTGGCAACTGGTACAAAAATATTTGATAAAATACAGAGGAGATGAATCACATTGCAAGTAAATCTGACTACAGCAAAATGTGCTAATCAAGAATGTAGCGTTTAAACTTTTGTTGGTGTTTGCTGTTGAGCATATTTTTTGCCTTCTCAATTTAGGCTTTCTTAATATTTTCTTCAAGTGCTAGAGTTAGGATCGTTTGTTTTGTTTTGTTTTGGAAAGTGATTCTTAATATATGCAAGTTTGCCTCCTCTAAACACAGAATATTGGCTACCATGATATTAATGCCCTGTTTTGATTAATCCAGTGGAACCTATTGAACACTTCATTACAGAATTCGTACCCTTTATTGAAAGAGTCATAGACCCTTCTGAAACATTGTGAAATATATGGAATAACTTCTCTTTAAAGATACACGGAGGCAAATACACTGCTTGAAGTCCTTGGACCCCATATTTACTATCTAGCTGTAAATCAATCTCCTGGTTTTCAGAGAAACCTTAGATATTAGGTACTCCACTCAAAGTATGGATCAAGAAATTGTATTAATATACTACTGGTTCATTTAATTGTCAAATACCAAAATAGTCTACAATTTAAAAGCCTGAAATTTAAATATACATGTTCAGGACCTTTTGGGAGAGATCTGATGATACTAGTATCTTTCAAGTTTCCTCTTAGAAATGTGTCTAAGAAGTTGTTTTGTTACTTTTACTTAAGTCTTTTAAAGCCTCTCGTCTGACTCTTTATATAAATACAGTGTTGGCTTACTTTAGGTTTCTTAAAATAGGCTTAGCATTACAAATACATTTATAGTGTTTCATTGTTTAAATTCAAGTGCATATTCAAAAGAATTTTAAAAATTAGAAGCAAGAGAATTACACTATTTTAATGATGTATAGGACTTAAAATTGTGTAAGAGATCATATCAAGTAGACAGTAAATAAGTGCATCTTTTTTGAGATAAATGCAGTAGGCAAATGTTGACTTTCCCCAGGACACAGTCAATCCCTGACAATTTCAGAAGTTTTGTTGCCAATACTGATTTATATGGGCAGATTCTGTAGTCTGCTGCTCTTTCTCTCATGGATTTCCTTCTTGTTCTTAAAATTGCACGTATTTACACAAGAGTGGCATTCATTTGTATCCAGGAAAGCTAGAACAAGTAGTCTTTTAACGCTGGCTGTATTATCACAGCTTTAACTTAGGATATGTTGCAACTGTATTTTTATTTTAAATAACAACTCAAGTTTTTTCCCAGAGTTGGACATCTATGTATTTTGTTTATTATGTACAAATGACCTGAAGATAGTATTTTACCCACTTGATAAGTTCTCAGATAGTCTTTGTTTTTTAGTGCCGTCCATATCCTGAATAAAGATACCATGTTTTCTTTTCTTAAGGGGAGTCTTTATTTTGATAACCATTTGTGGGGCGGGGGGGACTAAATAAAAACTTACTGAATTAACTATTAAAAAATGATAGAGATTTTGATAGAATTTGGAAGGGAGCAAATATAAAAGTGAGATATTTATTTTTGAAGGAGAATTCCTGTTATTCTGCTTATTTGCCATTTTCTATAGTGCATAGACCAGTAAAGACATCTGTGGGCAAAGTAAAACAATATTTACATCTAAGAAAGTAGCCTTCAGGGAAGAATGGTTTCTTAAAGACATTCATTAGAATTTTATTAAAATATATATGAAAATCTGCTTAAAGATTTTATTAATATATTTATAGTAATTGCTTGTGATTTCTTTTACATTTCAAAAGCACTAATTTTTAAAGAGCTGCCATTGCTGGTGTACTTGTGGAAAGTTCTAACATTTAATCAGCATTTCAGTAACATTTCTTTGAAACTGATATTTTCATGATTGATCCCATATCTCGTGAATTTTTAACAGATATGAATTGTTACTGAAGAAAGGTTTGTATCACAAAACAGACCTTCTGAAATAAAACAATGTGTTTCTTACTGTAACTTAGTTTTGAGAGAATTGTGTTTATTTTTGTATTTGAAAAAAAGATATTTCTGTTATCTGTATTTGAACTATAAGAATGAAAAAATTTTAGCAATGGCTAATCTTAATGTTGATTCTCAAGTCAACATTTTAGTAATTTTCAAAGTAAAATGAAGAATATATGTATTTTTTAGCTTGAAAACAAAGCAAATCATAAGCCTCTACATTTATATAAAGAAAAAGATAGTAGTTGGGGTAAGGGAGGCACTAGGTGATACTTTGAAATGCTAGTGGTAGATTAACAGATGAGGTTTAAGGAAAGTGTTGAGCCTCATTTCCAACTATTCTTTACTTTTTAATTTTATTAAGTTTAAGTTATCTATAACTGAAGATTTGTTTTCTTCTAATTGTGTTTTCTTTTTTGATGGAAGGGGTTGAGAGCAACAGACATTTTCTTAATGCTTTTATTGTCAGTCATTCTCTTTTTTGCAAAGAAAAATGCCAATTCACATCATTTGTCATTGCCATTCTTGCTCCTAATTATTAGCACATCAGACATGATTAAATCATTCCTGCTGAACTGACTTGATAATAGGTATTTGCTTAGTTAGTGAATATTACTTATGTAACCCACTTGCATTCCTTGTCTGTTTTAGGGGGAGAGTTTTAACTGTGATTAGAAGCTTATTTAGCTAGAACTCTTTAAGTAAGGCTGCGTAATGACAACTTTCCAGACAGCCTTTCACAAAACTAAGGCTAGTATGTTTATATGGTTTCAGTACACCTTTGGGAGCCTCGCTGGATGAACAAAGCAGTAATACACTCAAGGGTAAGAGAAGGTTGCCTTTCTAAATCTGTTCTTTATGACAGTTCTACTTCTTTGTCTTCTGGGCAAAAGTATATATGTGAGTTATGAAAGTGATATTCATGGTTGTAATACATGCTGTTCTGAGCTAGAAGCCAAAGGGAGAAACTTTGTTATAAACTGTAAAACAGTAGTGAATTTAAGCAAATTGCCTAGCCTTTTCACAAGGGGAAACTTACATCTTTATTGTCCAGTTAGATATTATAAAGACTAATTAATTATAAAAATATGTTACGCAAATATAAGGAAAATACTTATTGAGTGAACAAAAGTTGAGTCAACTTTAGTGCAGCATTTCTTTGCTTACATTAACTGAAATTGCCACACCTGAAATTTTACCACCTGTTCAAAACAGAATTCTAAAGTTCAAAGTACAACAAGCATGTGCAGGTAGAGGCAAGGCATATAAAAAGCACTTACAGTGTCAGGAAAATCCAGCTCCTGACTTAATATAAGATGGATAAGAAGAATATTTGTTCCAGGATCTGGTTTTCCATGAAACTCTTGGTATGTAGTCTAATTGAACATCTTCAAAAATCTGTTTGAAACAGCCTGTAGGTTGGCTTCTGAGAACTTTATGTTGCTGGAAATGTGGTTTCTTTATGTTAAAGTAAAAGCTTTTACCTACTTCTTGAATTTATGTAATCAGAATAATGTCTGAGTACATTCAAGTCTGAAACATTTTACTGTAGAAGATATTTTGCTGGGTGAATTTGTTTTAAGTAAAGCAGTGTTTTTGTATGAGAGTCAGGAGGAAAAGAACACCAGAATGAGTTTTCAAATGTTTCTTTCAGGTGTGCTTGTGAGAAATGGAGGAAGTTTTGAAGATGATTTGTCATTGGGAGCTGAAGGTATGTTTGTTTGGAAGAACTGTATTTTTGTATAGTTTTCAAATTTTAAAAAATGAGAAAGTTTAATGCTTTCAGGTTTATGATCCTCAAGCTAAATTTAAAGGTCTTGAAAATGGCTCAGGCACATTTCACATTACCTTTCTATGTTAGTAACGAGTCATAGTGTGTAGGATACATACAGGGGTGACTCTGAAAAACCATTGTAAAGTGTTCATCTGTCTTTCTTGGACTAAATGCTTAAATGAACAGTTTGTAACAAACTATGGTAATATAACTGAGGGAAGAATTGTCCTGAAGAAGGAAGGACGCTTAAATATTTATACATGGGAAAACGAAATTGAAGCTTATTTTTAGCACAAAATAGACTTATGTCATACTTACAGCTGCAGCTTGTCTTTCTCTTTGTATTTAAGTATCTCCTGTTTTTTCCCCTTTTTTCTGATTTTTAGAAGATTAAAGGAGAAAGACAAAATAGCAGAGTTAATAGAATTTTATTAGAAATGATGCTGGTGTTCATTCCAGAAAGGATTAGATTTTAAAAAGTGTGTTGTGCTATTTAAAAAACTTTTACAGGTTATATAATGTTTTGCAGTAGATTTTTAATAAAGCTTTATCATATATAAAATTAAAGATTTTAAATTATTGGTATTTTAAAAGATATTTTGTAGCTCATTGATCAAACTGAATAGATTATTCATAGCTGTATAGTTCGGTTATTTATGTGTACTTTTTTTTTTAAAAGCAAGGAATTTAAAAAATCTTTAAAACTTGTAAGTTGATGAATAGTGAATTTATACATTGAATTTAATATCCTTGGTTTTTTTGCTCTTTTAAATGCATCTGTAAGGTAAATTACTTATTTAGAACCTTCTAATATTTAAAACTCTGAAAAATGTGAATATATTAGTTCTTACTATTTCTGTTTGTACATTTTCAAACTCTATAAAGAGCTTAAAATTACTGCTTTCCAGTCAGTACAATGGAACACGTCGTCAATCCCTTATTAAAATGTACTTTAATATTATTGTAACTAGAACTTTTGATATTTGCCTTGGTAGTTGATAATATTGAATGATTTTTTTGGAAACCAGAACCTAAAAAGGAGTCTTATAAAAGAATAAAGCTATTATGTTGTTTAACTGAAAATTATTTCAAGGCTATTTCCATTAATTAAATAATTACTGAGTGCTATGAGTGAGACACCTTTCTGGTGGAGGTACAAAGAAACAAAATTATCATGACTTTACAGGTCAGAAATGAAAAGCAATTGAAGTATGCTGAAATAGATATGTTTATAATTAAATTTCTTTATATTTGTCTATAAAGGTTAAATGATGTAAATTTAACTCTAAACATTAACACTTACCTGCTTAGAACTTTAAAGTTCTATTATAAAGTCGAAAGGCAATTTTTAAAAGAAAATTTATGTTGAAATAAGTAGTTTTCAAGTTGTATGCATGAAAAATCAGTTATAACCTTAAAAAAATCCACATTAGAAACTGACGTCTACTGTTGCCACACTTAAATCATGTTTTTCTCTTAAGATATTCTTCATTAATATCTTTTAAATGTAATAATTAGCACCACATATATGCTACATAACTTCCTCATTACTTATTTTTAACCTGTTAAAGAAATTTAATTGGTTACCTATACGTTTTTTTATTTTAAGTGCTAAGGAGAGTAGTTAGTTTTATGTTGCCGAAACAACCCTTCAAAAGCTCCTGGCCTGTTCTTATCTATCTGTATATCACGTTTCATACTGCAGATGTAATGGACCAAGATAAGTGTTTAATATATTAGCCATTTAATTGTAATATTGTAGGTAATTTGATTTTTTGATAATTGTATCATAGTATAGTCCTACTAACAATTGTGCTCAACATTTATTGTTTTTATTTGTAGCCAACCACCTCCATGAAAGTGATGCTCAAATTGAAAACTGGTATGTAGCTCTTTTGTTCTATTCCTTTTAAAAAATGAAGATCATTAATGAAAATAAAGTTTTATATAATCTGATTTTTTTTTAATAGCAATAATATCTTGGCCAAAGAGAGAAGACTACAGTTTCATCAGAAAGGGAGAAGTATGAATTCCACTGGATCTGGGAAAAGTAGTGGAACAGTCTCAAGGTAACTTATTCTGAAATTGTGTTGGAATTACATTGTGTTACAGATGACCTACTCTTACCGTTTTTTTCAGTCTTGGATTTGACCTTGATAGTATGAAATCATAAAGAACACAAGAAGAGTGTTTCTTGGAGCAGCACAACTGATAGGAGCTTCTCTTTTTGATTTTGTTTTGTTTTGTTTTGAGATTGAAAAAAAGCAACAAGTAGGTTTATAATGCTGCTGGAATCCATAAATGAGTATTTTGAGCCCTCTCAACAACCTGAAAGAGGAACTCCATAGTGGAGTAACTTCTAGTTGCAGAGGACCAAAATTCATTCTGTTCTTTATAAAGACTTGAGTTAACTCCGACACAAAAATCAGAATAAATTTTTCTAAGTTACAGCTTGATATTTAAGCAGAATTTTTTTCAACGTAGTAAACCAAAGATTTTTCAAATATGTAGTATAGCCAGGCACAGTGGCTCACACTTGTAATCCCAGCACTTTGGAAGGCTAAGGTGGGTGGATTACTTGAGCTCAGGAATTCAAGACCAACCTGAGTAATATGACAAAATGCTGTCTTCACAAAAAATGCAAAAATTAGCTGAATGTGATGTGGTCCACCTGTACTCCCAGCCACTTGGGAGGCTAAAGTGGGAGAATCACTTGTACCCAGTGAGTTGTAATTGTGCCACTCCATTTCAACCAGGGTAACAGTGAGATGCTCTCTCAAAACACACACACAGACACACACACAGACACAGACACACACACACACACACACACACACAGAGTATATTAAAATACATCAGTGCATGTGCCTGTGGAATCCAGTTTAAACTGTTATCTAAGTTAAAATATTAAGATTTAAGCATTTTGTCTGAAAGAAATTGAAATGTCTCTCTATTGAAGTTCCATCTCCAACTTTCCTATTTTCTTCAGTGAGTCTTAGAAAACTTGGATTATCACTGGTATGAGAGAGAAGGGATACTTAATATTTAATTCCCAATAGAATTACAGTAGTTACCTTTGTGTAACCCATACTCTCCATACCTTACTCCTCCTACTTCCTCAGTGGAAGTGGTTGGAGAGAATTTGAAAGTAAGCTCCTCCCTCACTTCTCTGAAGTCAGCTTGTTACCTGTATTGTCCCTCCTAGCACAGTTGCCACTCCTAGACAAGAATAGCAGAAAAGCTCAAGTTTTACAGAATGTCCCTCAGTTCCTTTTCATTTCTTCTTTAATCTGTTTATTCCTTATTCTCCATCATCTGTCCTCTACTTGTTTTAGCTGCTTTACAGGAAATCTCTTAAAATGACAAAAAAAATCAGGTGAGGAATCACGTAGGGAATCTCTGAATTTGTTCTTTGGGGTTAGCTCTGTTCTGCAATTCTAGCAACTTGAGACAATGAACCCTTTATAAGGGCTGTTTATTCCTTAGTACACATGTGTAAACGTGGTAAAATAAATAAAGATTTAAGAACTGAGAAAAAAGATTTTATCACAGGAAATCAATAGTATGTATTTATAATGTGGTGTGGACTATCATTTTATATTTTCATGTTTCCTTTTTTGCCCCTTTTTTCGTAGTGTTTCAGAATTGTTGGAACTTTATGAGGAAGATCCTGAAGAAATTCTTTATAATCTTGGATTTGGACGTGATGAACCAGATATTGCTGCTAAAATTCCTTCCAGATTTTTTAATTCATCATCCTTTGCTAAAGGGATAGATATTAAAGTATTTTTGAGTGCTCAAATGCAACGGATGGAAGTAGAAAACCCAAATTATGCTTTAACAAGTAAGGTTTTTAAGTGTTAGTATATTATTTTCTTAAATTATAGCATCTACAACAAGATGATCTTACTCTAAGCCTTCATTTCAGGAATAGCACTGGACAGTAAAGAGATTAATCAACACAAAAGCTATTTTTACATATTAAAATTTAAGCTATTATATTACTCTATTTATGGTGGTTAATTTACTTGTTTTTCCCTTTCTCCCAATTCTTGACTCAAGTTTTACCATAACTTACTTGCAGAACCTCATCCTTATCTACAGATTGCTTTTGTTCAAGAAGAAAAGAAGTAGGGAGGAGACTTGTTATGCTTAAATGAAGTCAGTCAATTTCAGGAACTAGTCTGGCTAATTTGATCAGTTTCACTCATATCTTTGCTTATTTTCTTTCTATTAGCCAAAAGTTCCCAAAATACGGTTCCCTGTATTGTTCATGGATTAGTTTTAAGAGATTAAGAAATCCCTCCCCCTGCAAATTAGGTATAAAATATATACTTACTGTTTTCTTAGGAGAATTTTGAAAGAGTCTTAATGGAATTCCAGACTTAAAAATAGAATCACAGCTGTAGATCCAATAGCTAGTTCTTTCTGTTTTATTCAGTGTTGCCATTATGCTTTGTGCTTATTTCTGATTTTTTAAAAATATAAATGCTAGTGCTTAGAGTAAAAATCTTGCTCCTTCTTCCCACCCAATAAATGTAGAGAAGGTTTAAGTGTTAGATAAGGAAAAAATAGGGTTTTATAATCTTTGTGATCTAAGTGTCATTTTTGAAATTCTGAACAGTATATACATTTAATACATGTATATATGTATATATAAACATAAACATACATATAAATAATATTCTTTCTTTTTGGTAGGCCGTTTTCGTCAAATTGAAGTGCTTACTACTGTGGCCAATGCATTTTCTTCTTTATATTCGCAAGTCTCTGGGACTCCCCTGCAGAGAATTGGAAGTATGTCCTCAGTGACCTCTAACAAGGAGACAGACTCACCTCCACCTTTAACTCGAAGTAACACTGCAAATCGTTTAATGAAAACACTATCAAAACTAAATTTGTGTGTTGATAAAACAGAGAAAGGGGAAGGTAGTAGCCCTTCTCCAACAGTTGATAAAGGAAAGATTCTAAATGTTTCAGTGATTGAAGAAAGTGGCAATAAAAATGATCAAAAGTCTCAAAAAATTATAAAGAAGAAAGAGTCATCTTCTTTGTTGGCTACAGTTAAAGAAGAAGTCTCTGGTAGTTCAGCAACCGTAATGGAGAATGCTGATAGTGATAGAATTTCTCATGAAGCAAATAGTAATTTTAACCAAGAAACTGAAAATGAACAAAGTAAAGAAACTCCAAGTTATGAGAATAAGCTGGGTGAGGAATCTGATACAGAATCCAAATTAGGTAGTGATTTCAACATATCCAGCCTTAGTGAGCTGGAAAATAGCAGTGAGCTGAAAAGTGTGCATATATCTGCACCTGAAAAAGAGCCATGTGCACCACTGACAATACCATCCATAAGAAATATAATGACACAGCAGAAGGACTCCTTCGAAATGGAAGAGGTAAGTAAAAAATTACTAAAACTGTTTTCAAGTTGCAAACTAGAAAAAAAAAAGTACCAAAAATGCTTTTAAAATGAGAGATAGCTAATAGATTTATACTAGACAAATTTATCCTAATTTTGACTTTGCAAGTTTATGTTTCACAAACCAAGAATTGATCTCAGGATTATGTGATGTCGAGGTAATGGGACAGTTCAGCAGCAACTCCAGATACTCATCCACTAGCTGATATTTGAACCTTAACCCTCTTTTTTCTCTCAAGGGTAAGATTTTGATGCTCAAGAAAGCCCTGAGAGAGTATATTTAAATTCAAAGCAATATTGCATAATAGTTAAAAACACATGCTTTGAAATCAAACAGGGGTGTGAGTTCTGTCTGCCACTGAATTGCTGTGTGCCTTTGGGCAAGCTTTTCTTAACATATCTCAGTGGTAAGGATATGTGAAGAATGCTTTGGGGATAGGTATTGGTATATGACTGGAAAGAACATGAAGATACTACATACCTGCATGGGGCGGATAGGGACCCTTGAACAAGGAGGTTTGAAAGGGCACTGAATAGGGTTTCTGCAAGCCTAGAAGACCAACGTTTGGTTACTTTTTGTTTGTGTCCAGTAATGTTATACCTGCTAGTTAACATAAATTTTGGATTGGACAAGATAAAGATACTTATTTTGAATGAGGTTCAGCTAAAACTGCTGCTGAATAGTAGGAACCCATACTTTTGTGTTGGAGTTATATATAGCTTGGGGCAGGAAAACTGACGTTTATCAGGCATCTACCCTGTGCTGGGCACTGTTCTTGGCTCTTGAAGTACTTCATTGCAGTCAGTGAGGCACTTAGTAGTGGTCTCATTTTACACGAGGAAAGTGAGGCATATGTGTGCTGGTGAAGAGTTGTGGCTATAAATTATGTAATGTGCAATTTGTCTTGTGATTTATTGCATTAGATTCGTTTTAGTAATAGTTCACAGTAGTGTTGACATTACACACTATTATTTTAGGAAATTAGAAAATGAGATAATTGATTCAGCTCATAAATGTCCTCTTAGGTGAGTCTCTTTCTCCCACATTAGTGAAGATTTTTCATTTATTGCAAAATTTCAGTTACTGATACAGATTTGTACATTTTTGTGGTTAATACTTTAATTACAACTGAATAGTGAAATAAAAAGTAAGTAGGAGCAGCACCTTGGAATGTTTTACATTTTCTTTTGAGCTTTTTTCCTTTTATTTCTTTATATATAGTTCTTTTTTCTATGTTTACCTCCTGATGTGTAGTTTATTTCTCATCATAATGAGTGTGGAAGATGACTACTTTGTGATGACTACATTAAAACCTCGGTTCTATTTCACTCAGATTCCTTTTTGACTTTGTTCTGGTCTAAACTTGTTCCAGCACTCATAATTAAAGTGTAAATTTTTACTTACCATTAGGGCTCCTCTTCTATGATAATTAGATATGACAGTTAATTTCCTTGTTTAATACAATAGGAGGGCATAAAGATCTGTACAAATTATGTTAGGTAATTGCATATCTAATATTGGTGACTCTGAATGAACAACCAGTCATATTTTCAAGTAAGTCACTCTTGAAAGAAGTCAAGGAAGTTTCTTTTTAATTTCTGAAATTCTGAATTCTAAACTGTAGTTTGTTAGTTTTTAAAATTTTTTTAAGATAGCATACACAAAAAGTTTTTAAAACACTTACATGAAGTGCTAGATGTACTTTGTGGCAAGTTAATTTTTAATTATAGGCTGGGTTTTTTTGCCCCCTCTACTGGCAAAAAAAGGTTAATGAAGAAAGTAATGTGGCATTGATGTGAACATTTTTTTGAAGCATGACATTTCATGCCTTGGTGGTTGAAAAATAATGGAAGATTTTTTTTTCCAAAAAAATATATGGTCGACCACAGCTACATTGTAAATATGGGGAATTTTAAAGAAAATAATGTATCTTCAGATACAGTTAAAATATGGATTAAAAACCTCCTGGAATTGTGTTTTCATCCCTTAGGGAACTTTAAAGAGAGCTTGTAGAACAATGGATAAAGAAAGGAAATAATGTGTTACTTTAATTTCCTCTTCTCCCAAGCATTTGAAACATATTGACAAATAAAGAGAACAATCTTATTGAAGCTGACTTTTAGATCCTATTCAGGGTAGTTTGTTACTATTTTTCTTTGGGGCCTATTTCCACTGAGGTTTGATTCCTGCTGGGAACCTTCTTCCTGTGAAAACAATGAGTAAATACAAGTTAGAGCGCTGTCTCTCTCTCAGTAAATTAGTTCTCAGAAAGATTATCTGAGCATGAGCTGCTTTGGGAAGCTAGGAAGGAGAAAATGTTGCAGACATGTTGACTGCATGAAGTCGCCTAATCCATCTGGACAGGAGGTAAGATCCCAGTCACCAGCAGCAAAGAGACAAAATACTTAAGTGTAGAGAGCGCTAAGTAGATGATGAGACTGATCCTGGCCTGGTACAATGGAAGTTTCTATTTCTTATGTTAGAAAAAGAAAAGGCCAGAGACTACTTTCACTTAAAAGTCAACTTGCCTTATAAAGTGTCTTGTAGACTATTTAAAATAGTTATAAATGTTTATAACTATTTTTTTTCTTTCTTTTTTTTTTTTTTGAGACGGAGTCTTTCTCTGTCGCCCGGGCAGGAGTGCAAAAGTGCGATCTCAGCTCACTGCATCCTCTACCTCCTGGGTTCATGCAATTCTCCTGCCTTAGCCTCCTGAGTAGCTGGGATTACAGGCACACACCACCACAGCCAGCTGATTTTTTGTATTTTTAGTAGGGAAGAGATTTCATTGTGTTGGCCATGCTAGTCTCGAACTCCTGACCTTGTGATCCACCTACCTTGGCCTCCCAAAGTGTTGGGATTACAGGTGTGAGCCACTGAGTCCAGCCTATAACTATTTATAAAAAGTCGTAAAACCTTGTCTTGAATTTCCAATTCTTCCAAATGATTTGCTTCGTTAATTCTTGTGTTCTTCTTGAATACATCTTATTTGGCTTATTTTGAATACATCATGGTAACTCTCTGAAGCCATAGATTAGTAGTATGAATGATTGACAAGTTAAACCAAAATGATTCTTCTCAAGCAGATGTTCATCTTTTAGGTGTAAAGGAAAAGCTTCTTAAGAAGAAGACCTTTTATCTCTGTATTTCTGTAAGCAATTTATTGTGTGGTCTTCTTGCCCTATAAATGAATTTTTAATTAAATATAACCATTATTGGATATATACATAATCTTTTTAAGCTACTGATGTGTTAGTAATTGGTTCTAGTCCTGTCTTCATACTAATTATTGATTTAACTAATATATCTCACTACTCATTTTTACTTGTTAAGTTTTAGGATTTTTTTATGTTTATTGGTCTGAGTTAAAATAATCCCACATCAGTCAGATATTTGACAGATAGTTGTTCCTTTGGCCTTTCAAATTTAACTGTATGTTTTTTGAAGATAAGTCTGCCCTAGCATATAAACTCTAACATATGACATGTGCAGATGTCTGCTACTCCAAAGCCCAATTAACTGCTGTTTTGTTATGTGATACTTACCTAAAAAACCTAAGTTAATTTTTATTTTAAAAAGATTTACCTGACATTAAAAATAAATGATATTCTTTGTGTATGTGTAAAACTCGAGAGTATTTTTTTAAAATAAACATTTGCAAGTAATTTATAGAATCATAAACTAGTACGAAAAGAGATCTTTTAATTCATTTACTAGTTTCTTCCCTTTACAAATGAGGAAGCATCCTCTCCATCATTTGATACTGTTTTATAGCAGTGGTTCTTCATCATCTTTCTGAGGGCTATAATATTGCCTTTGATATCAGTGCTTCACAGGGAGAAGGAGCACAGCAAATGTCAGTGTAGTTTGGCAGAGGAGGATCTCTTGTACATTCTTACTGCTTTACCGTTTCAAAGTACTTTGACTTATAGTCAAATTCGATCACTCCAAGGACCTGTGAAGTAGAAATTATAATTTTTAATTTTGCAGTTAAAGTTAATTTCAATTTTGAGGCGGGGCATGGTGGTTCACACCTGTAATCCCAGCACTTTGTGGGGGCTGAGGCAGGAGGATCACTTGAGCCCAGAAGTTTGAGACCAGCCTGGGCAACATAGCAAGACTTTTCTCTACAAATAGTTTTACAGTTAGCTGGGCATGGTGGAGCATGTCCGTGGCCCCAGCTTCTCCGGAGGCTTGAGGTGGGAGAATCGCTTGAGCCCAGGCAGTTGAGGCTGTAGTGAGCCATGATTCCACCACTGCACTCCAGCCTGGGCACAGAACAATACCTTATTTCAAAAAATAAAATAAAAAAGAGAAAAAAATATGGATAATTTTTGCAGATAATTGTCAGAGGCCATTAGCCAGTAAGTGGAATGAATAAAACTTGAATTCAGGTTCCTTTTAACTATACCATACAATTTGCTAAAGGTCAGATATGTTGGTATAGTCAGCCATCATACAAGAACTCATCCTCTGATGTGCAGCACCATGCTATGACTTTGGAAAAATAATGATTTCCTTTGACATTTTTTGAGCTATCATTAGAAATTAGACAGAACTGTAATTTCTAAAGCTCTAGTTTTGATTTTCTTTGAAAACCATTTATATATATAATGTTTATACAATGACAACAGCTATACAGTCTTTTTAAACTTTAGAGGAAGGGTTATTTGAGTTAGAACATACACGTATTGCTGTTCTGTGGAATACAATACACATTGTGCCTAGAAGATCCCTCTCAGTCGAGGCTAACATGACAGCTGTTAAGACACCAAAGTGGTTCACTGAAACAAAAAGTGCATTTTAAAAAAAGAAACCAAAGTGGGCGCCTGTCATATTAGCTGAACATTGATTAAGATACAGTCATTGTTTCATGAAAACTTTTTTAAATGAAGTAACCCAAATGTGTGGGTTATTCTAAAGTTGTTTTTCATGCATCTTTAAATCCCAAAACATTGAGACCAAGCAATTTTATCACTTTGGTTTAGTGGCTTTTTAAAAAAATTATGAAACTGTTTTATTATGAAAAGCTTCAAACTTACCTGAATATTAGAGAAAATAGTATAATGAACACCTGTTACCCATCACTCAATTCAGTTTTATTTGGCTATTCTTGTTAATTATGAAAAGCTGCCTGGAGCAAAATGACCAGAATTCTCCGGAGCATTTGAAACCATTGAATAGGGAAAGGCTGTCACGTAAATCTAAGTTCTGTGTTCTGTATTTGCTTCATAATTCTCTGTGGTGTATCCCATCTCAAATTTGACTGCCTTCTTTTCCACAATTGTGACCAGTAATAAAATAAGAAATTCACCCATTATCACTGGCATGTCTGTTTCTCTCTTCAGCAAGTGAGTTCTCTGATTTTGCTGGGAAAACAAGAATAATAATCCCAACTTTAGTAGTTTTATTAGTAAAATATGACCCTCTCAGCTTTTTGAAGTGTTCCTTTCTTGCAGTTAATTATGGAAGTTGTAGTAAAAGCATAGAGTAGATTTATTTTTGCCACAGAGTAGCATCTTGAAGGATAGTACACTGAGGATAGGTGTTTATTAAAGTCATGTTATTTTGTGATTAATTTCATAAGTCTAAGGAAATAGAATATGTGATAATGCTGTATTTAAAAGTAAACACCTGGGTGCGGTGGCTCACACCTGTAATCCCAGCACTTGGAAGGCTGAGGCAGGTGGATCGCTTGAGCCCAGGAGTTTGAGACCCCAGCCTGGGCAACATGGTGAAACCTCATCTCTACCAAAAATGTAAAAATTAGCCGGTCTCATAATGGGGTCTCAAAATAAATAAATTAGATGAAAATTTTTTTTAAAATCTGAAAGTGAGAGATTTGGTGTATTAATGCTGTGCCTAAGCCAGAATCCCTAGAACATAAATAAAGAGGCATTTGGATTTCTGTAATAATTTTTTGATCTGGTTGATATTTACTTTACAGAAAATTATTTGAAGTAGATCGAGCCTGAATAGAAGCTAATAATAGATGTTTTGTTGAATATAAAAAGAAAATGCACATTGTTCCCTTGCATACAAGACAATGGTTTTCCTGTTGAACGTGTGTCTGCTGCTTTGAAGAATATATTCTAATTTTAAAATAATAAAAGTAGTGGAATCTATTTTATATATCTGACTTACAGGTGATGGTTTTGCATGAGCAGCGTGCTTTCAGTTTTCAAAAGATTCATAAACTTGAGTTCATGGAGCTATATAGAGCAAAGATACCACAAATCAGAGCAAATTTTAAATTGGGTAATATCTTTCACCTTTGGGTTTTCTTTGGAATATTTCTTATAATCGACTAGCTTCTTAACTAAAAACTACCAGTTTTTCCTAAAATATGTTAGCTATTAGTTCTCTGATTTTTTTTTCAAGGTTGAAAACCCATATGTTGGGCCAGTTACCACACTGTACTAGGATGTTCTTTACTATTTGAGAACCAATCATTACAGAGTGAAGTGATACTGCACATCTTCCCCACTCCCCATGTATTTAATGTTGACGTGGAGTTAACTATGTTAGAAGAGACAGAGTGTTTGTGGGGTAGAGATGGTGATTTAGGAATCTGAAAATTCCTAAATTATGTACTCGTGCAGATAGAAAAATAAAGCACAAAAAGACAACTTCTGGGTTTGATACATTCTTTGAACAGTGTTTCAGGGAGGATTTATGGTTAATATCTTTCATTATTTTAGTTCTGTCCTGAAACCTGCTTTTCCACGTACAGCTCCCAAATTATGTCTTGAAAGAACATTTTTTCAGTCTCACACATGAGCAATTTTTGATACCGGAAAGTTTGGGGGAATTTAGTAATTCTGCAGTGGTAGCACTATGTTCCGTTTTCAAAGATGCAAGACTTATAATTACCTCAACTGTGTGTTGGTCATTATGTGCTGCAGTGAGTGTATTAGAATTTCTCCTGGAATTTACCCTACTTTGAAGTTCAACATTTAGAGAACTTTTTCTTATGGATCTGTTTTTCATGTAATAGCAACATTTTTTTTTTAATGAAGTAGTTATTAAAATTTGTTTAAGGTTAAAAAACCGTATGGGCTAGTTTTTACACTTGACTAGGATGTTCTTTAGTATTTAAGAGCTAATTGTTACAGGGTAAAATGATGGAAGCTAGTGCACATCCGATGCACTCGTTTCCATCAGTTATCTTTATTTGCTACAAACTTGAGTGCTATTGTTAACTGGAAAATAGACCAGAAAATTTAGTTGTGGAACATTCTAATAATTTTGAGATCATATTTCTTTAAGTTTAAATATGTATAATGTTTTGGTGCACTTGAGTTAGGTTGATTTGTTTAATAGGTGGTTATTCAAGAAGTCAGTTTGTCTTAGATTCATTTAATTTTAACTACTTAAAACTCTTCTTTAGGTTCAAAGTACAGAGGGAGAAGCTCCTCATGTTCCAGCCACTTACCAGCTGGGTCTTACGAAGTCAAAAAGAGGTAAGTGGACCAATATCCACTAGTTCTCAAGCACATTATCAAGTATTAGTTGATTTGCAAAAGGGGTTTATGTATCAGTATTTGTAGTATTTATGACTGTAGAAAGGTAAAGAACACATGATTCATTACTGTTTGGTTGTAGAAGTTTTTTGTATTTTTTTTAAGACTTTTGAGCTCATAAACTGATTAGTTTACTTTTCTGCAGTGACCTCATTACACAGTTTTGTGTACTCTAAGTATTTTTCACCTTTGGGCAAGAGCTAATTGAGAAGTGATCAATGGATTAGGACTACCTTTTACATTGTTATGATTGAAAAATATACTGGTATTATCTATCTTTGGTGCTTCATTATATAAATATAGCTCCTAGGTATAACACATGAATATTCCTCTAGCAGAAACCACCCATTTTTTTTTTTTAGCAATAGTTAAAGCTAGTTAAATTCAAACTGTGGATCAAAGGTGAGTGGCTGTAGATATTGTTCCTCTCTTACTTATTAATTATTGACCAAAGAACCTTTGAATCCATTCCTTTCACTTTTAACTTGTAACAACAACAAAAAATGTCTGATCTTTGGATTTACTAAGTTTTTGAGCTTTAGAGAAAGGGAAAGAGGAAGAAGTGAAAATGACCACTGAAGGTAGGACTGTTTATTTTTAAAACTTTACACATGCTGAACCACTTGTTTTTTTTTAAAAAAAACAAAGACTTGTATGTATGTTCCTAGAATAGGAAATTACATGTTTGTTGCCTCCTGATCTCTGAAATTACTTCACAGGAGACAATTTGCATATATTTTTTCTTTTATTGCAGTATGGTATTAAGAAACAAGAGCTTCACTCTCACTAGGTCGCTGCAGATCTGGTCAGACTTAAAATGAACTTTACTATTTAATTTTTTTCCCCTCGTAAGTTCATAAATGTATGTATGTGCTTCTGAGCCGAGTTCATCGTCATTAAGAAGTCCTTACTTTAGTTGGGTAGACAGGATACATTGGAAAAAACAGCTTGCCATGCATTAAAAGAAGGATAAGAAAACAATAAAGTTACTTTAAGATGTTTTAAGAGCAAGATCCCTGTGGTAGGAATGATTGGATGTGGTTTATATTCATATCTGGGTTTTTTCCTTTTCTCAGTCAGATTTTTATAAATTAATAGTAAAATGGTTGTGTTTGTGTGCGTGAGAGAGAAGAGAGAACAACATAGTGTTTTCATCATTTTGAAAAGTAGCCTATATGCTATATAAGTATCTTAGCTTGATCATAACTGCAGAGTTAGAAACACTGGTAATATATTTTCTTCAGAAGTTTTATAAAAATGCATATAGCAGTTTGGTAATAGGAATTTTGAATTTAAAATTACCTTAATCTCAAATCCAGACCAAGATTTACATACTGAAGCCCAGAGAGGTTTAGTGACTTAGTGAATGTTACAAGGTAGCATTCAGTAAATATGTTGAGAAAAGTCCAACATTTTTCTTATTAAAAAAGACATACAATATTTTCTTTAGCAGAGAATGGACAGACAGTTGTTTGGTTTCTTTATGATGATACTAGACAAAATTTCCAGATTTTATTCTGACTTTAATGTTTCCTCTAACTTTCTAGTTTTTAATTAGAAATAATATCTTGTATCTTCAGGACAGAGATCTAATCTTTTTTGTAGTTCCACCTTTTTCTGTTGACAACTGTATTTTTGGAAACAGAAATGTCTGACTGAAGAACCTAGATTGTGATTTATGGTTTACAAAACAGTCTCTCCTGCATTCTGCTTAGTTTCTGAAGTACCCTGTGAGATAGATAGAAGAATTATTATCTCATTTTGCAGAGGAGAGAAGCCATTGCTTATGATGATGAAACACAGCAGGAACTTGAACCCAGGCCTCCTCGTTTTACCCATTGCCTGAAACCTGCTCTGAAGTCTAAGCAGTCTACATACATTATGACCTAAACTGTATGTGTACTCAGACAGGGCTTAACAACTGTGAGGTGAACTTGGTGAATAGACTGTAATCTATTACAGATAAAATAGACCTTAGCAGAAAGAACCAGTTAGAGCTGCTCACTCTGGCTTTCGTGCACTCTCAGGCACCTGGCCCTGCCCAGCCAGATAGGCAGTTTCACTTCTAAATCATTTAAATGACTGCATTTGTTTTAAGGAAATAGGTATCATTGACTCACTCAGCAAACATTACTTATTGTCAGCACATTCTAGGTACTGGGATACAAAGAAGAATCATTTCTGCCTTCAGAAGACTCACAATCTAGTTTAGAGACATGAAAATACATAATTATAGTGATAACTGCTATAACCTAAGACATTAATCATTTTACCAAGTAACATAATGCCTGATCAGTACTGGTGGTAACAGCTTAGTTTCAGTTTCAGTTCAGTTTTACAAGTATTCCAGGTTACCTAGACTTATCAAGGATATGGAATAATTCCTTATATTTCATTTTGCAGTCTTGTTAAAGCCAAAAAAAATTACAGAAGTATTCTAAATTTTTAATGGGAAAAATGTATTCTGTGGAAATTGAGTCTACAGTGGGATATTTTTCAAACCAAGTAGACTTCAATAGATTTTAGATTTTAATCAGTTATATTATTTGGCTCTTTCTCTGTGTGGTTCATATCTTAAATGAATATGGTATGGTTTTGGTAAACACACTTTAGCCTTTTGCTTTGAAGTTCTGCAGAACTTTGCTGTCTCTTGAAGCTTCTCACTTGGTGAATGTAAGAACCATGCAGTCTCTCCCATTGTGGTAGTTGTAGTGTGGATAGAATGTGATCATACTTGTAATGCTTAGTTGGTCTTTTTAGTTACGTAAAACATTTATAGGTTATACTAACCAGGAATTAGAATTTCGAGGCAGAAAAATGAGCGGAAAGATTCTGTAAGATTAACAATATTATGTTGTAGTTGAAGCTATTTTGTTGAATTTCATGTAATTGTTATGAAAGAATTGTTTCATACCTTACACATTTGCATCATTTAAAACATCAGAGACATTTAGGTATGCTTGCATTTCAGATTATTTAATTTGCTGGCCTTAATTATATTTTTTAAATTCGGAAGAATGTTACATATCTATAGTAATACTACTCTCAGTAAAGTCTTATTTAGTAGTTTTTATAGCCACTTTTTTTTTTAATTCATAGATCATCTATTACGTACGGCAAGTCAGCATTCTGATAGCAGTGGTTTTGCTGAAGATTCTACAGACTGCCTATCCCTTAATCATCTTCAGGTAAAATTTTCTGTTCTAATAGGCACTATGATTATCTTCCTCGTTTTAAGGTTTTCAATAACTACATATTTTAATACTGAGTCTGTGTAATCTTTATTTTTCAAGTGACAGAACAAAACTCCTGGCATGTAGATGTTATCTGAGCATTTGACTATAAATTTTAGATTTCATTAATTCTTCTCTCTGAATATTTTTTTTTTAATCTATTTTTACCCTTAATTTTTGGACTACTAGTAGACAGATTATTGTGATCATTTATCTGTTTTGTCTGTTATTTTTCTTTTTTAAAACCATCGTGTTTCAGTATTTTACAGTAATTGTTTTGCCTCTTTAATAACTGATATCAATTGTGGACCCGTAGCTTACTGAGTGTTATACTAATTTTTATGCTAGGCTGTGTGAGGTGACCCAGAGAACAGGCACATCTTTATCCTCAAGAAGCTTATAGTCTATATGTAGAGTACACAGAATGCACACAAAAAGCATTTGAAACATCTGTAAGCATATTTTCAAGAAAATTGGGATAAGAAAAAGAACACCAAAAGAGGCTTTAGGAATATAGCATTTAAGGGGTAAACAGAAAAGAGGCATATCTTAGGCCACTGAGAAAGAATAATCAAGTGGACAGAAACACTGGGAGATGGAGGAGAAACTTTCAGAAGATAAGGAAGAGAAGATAGGAATGTTGCCTCTTTTTCAAATAAGAATGATAGCTTCAGAGTGAGGGGTCTTTTTGTCTTTTTATAATAATATGGAATGACTTGGGAAAGTTGTTCAGCTAAGGGAAAGAACTATAAGAGAAGAATTGACTCAGAAAAATCTGGGATGAAACTGGAGAGATACCCTGGTCTTGGAGAGGATGTGATCAGGAACCAAGGTTGGAGGGCTTCGCTTTGAAAAAAAGAATGGTTTCCTTTCAGATTGGAGAGAAGGGGGAATGATGGGGAGAGATACAAGGAAGTTAATAGATGTTGGGGCAGAATGTTAGGAAATGTTTGTCCATTTTCTCTGTGAGTCAGTGTGTTGTATTGAAAGGAAAGGGGGAGGTTGTTGGAAAGGGAATTTTAGGAAAATAGTGAAGTTCTGAAATAATCTTTGTGAGAAAGTGAGGGGAAGGGGGACTGTGGTTGCTGCTCAGGGGCAATAAAACAGTTTTGATCAGCAGCAGGGCCACAACTGTGCTGGAGACATTGAAATTATAGAAGCACCATGTCGGTTTGGTATTTTGTTAATGATTCTTCTTACATAGATTCTTCATCTTTCCACCTGTTTCCTTTTCACAGGTTCAGGAGTCCTTGCAGGCCATGGGGAGTAGTGCTGATAGCTGTGACAGTGAGACAACAGTTACGTCATTTGGTGAAGACCTTGCCACACCGGCAGCACGAGACCAGCCGTATTTTAATGAGTCAGAGGAGGAGTCTCTCATCCCTCTTCAGAAGGGAAGAGAGAAGGTGGCAGCAGCAGTTGCTGACAAAAGAAAATCAGGCAGCCAGGATTTCCCTCAGTGCAAGACCATTGAGAATCCAGGAAATAAACAGTCCACCTGTAGTCCGGGGAATCATGTTACTGAAATTACTGAAGTGAAAGAGGGTTTGTTTCCAGCAGAGACGGTAGAGCTACTGAGGGAAGCAAGTGCTGAAAGTGATGTGGATAAAAGCAGTGAATGTGAATTTACTCAGTATATCACACACCATATTCCGAAATCATTGGCTTCTATTGAAGCTAAATGCAGTGATATGAGCTCTGAAAATAAAACAGGGCCTCCCTCTTCTGTGGACAGAGTTAATACAGCTTTGCAAAGAGCTCAAATGAAGGTGTGCAGTCTGTCTAATCAAAGAATAGGGCGTAGCCTGCTAAAATCAAAAGATGTATTAAAACAAAGGTACTTATTTGCAAAAGCTGGCTATCCTCTCAGAAGGTCTCAGTCTTTACCAACCACCTTATTGAGCCCAGTAAGGGTTGTGTCCTCTGTCAATGTTCGATTATCTCCAGGAAAAGAGACCAGATGCAGCCCACCTTCCTTCACCTATAAGTACACACCTGAAGAAGAGCAGGAATTGGAAAAGGGGGTAATGGAACATGATGGTCAGTCGTTAGTTAAATCGACCATTTTCATCTCTCCATCATCTGTGAAGAAAGAAGAAGCCCCCCAGAGTGAGGCACCGCGCATGGAGGACTGCCATCATGGAAGGACTCCTACCTGTTCACGGCTTGCTCCACCACCAATGTCTCAGTCCACCTGCTCCCTTCACTCCATCCACTCTGAGTGGCAAGAAAGGCCCCTGTGTGAGCACACAAGAACTCTGAGCACTCACAGTGTGCCCAACATATCAGGGGTTACCTGTAGTGCCTTCGCTTCCCCTTTTGGGTGTCCTTACTCACATAGACATGCCACCTACCCTTACCGAGTGTGCTCTGTGAATCCTCCTTCAGCCATAGAAATGCAGTTGCGAAGAGTATTACATGATATTAGAAACTCACTGCAGAATCTTTCACAGGTATGAGAAAAAGTAAATCTTTATTAGCTTTTTTCTTTTTTGCTCTGAGCACTTCTTAATTCACAGAGAACCTAAGGCTCATCAAGTGTGAACAACTACAGCTTTATTTTCTGACATGCCCAAACTTATCTGCATCTCCCCTCCTTTTCTACCTTCTCTCCTGTTTCGAGGGAGAAGCTGTAACTAATTCTGATTAAAGTCAATTTCTCTGCTCATAATCTGTCTCCTTTCCTAGAGGAGAGATTTTGTTCATTAGTTATCCTCCCATTTTTAGTCTGTTATCCATTGTCTTTGTTTTAGTCTGCAATCTTGGTCAAGTCGTTTCTATTATTAAGAAATCTTCCCTCTCAAAGTACTTTCTCTCTTTTTCTCTGCTGTTTGAACATATTGACTACCTTTTCCTTTTCTAAGTTTTCTCCCTGTTGGCTTCTGTGGCACCACGTTCTCCTGGTTCTGCTCGTAGCTCTTTGACTAAGCTTTTCCCTTCACCTACTGACCCCTGATGCTGTGCACAGAGTTAGTCTACTTCCACTGGACTCAAAGACTGGAACTACTCCAGACCAGAAAAAAAAATAAGGTAAAGTGTGAATTTGATTTAAAACGCTCTGTGTGTCTTGTCACTTTTAAAGTCACCATTCTCATATTTGTTAGTGGACTGGAAATAACTTTTCAAAAAAATCTTTGAAAATAAGTGAGTTGTCTTCAGTTTTGCCTTTTACATTTTGTTGAAAATTCTCTCTGAACACGTCATATTTAGACAATTGGGGATTGAAGAAAATAGCAATGTAATATAGTCATGAGAGCATTCAACAACGAGTCAGGAGGCCTAGAATGAATGTAATAGATCTCTTATCATCATGACATAGTAGACAGGAGCCACTTGGAAAGTAAAAATCAAAGGTGTAACTTCTCAAGTTATAGTAAGATACACCTCTTAACTGTAGGTTTTATCCTCATGACAGTTGTCCCCAAACAGTTTTCTGTTTAACCAGAATGTGAGTGTTTCTTGTTCCTCCTTAGAAAATGTTGTTCTGTCTGTGACAGAGATGTTTAACCTTGCAGCTGTTATTATGTCAAGCTGGGAATTTCCAGGGCCCTGTCCACCTGCACCCTCATGGTGCATCTTTCTTTCTAGGCCACTTTGTTCTTCTGCTTCAGCTGTGGTATCTTTCTCCTGGATGTCCCAGCAATAACTTAGCTAGTAAATCTCCCCATGCCCACCCCATACCACACTAGTAGACAGATGCTTTCTGTGATGTGGTCTCTGACTTGTCCAGCCTCATTTTTTAGCTGTGTGTTCCACCCATCCTGGAGAACTATGCACAGGGCTCTAAACAGTTGTGTGTTCTTAGGTGTCTGCACATGCTGTCTTTTGTTTTGTTTTAAATATAAAAATCAAGTTTCTGTTTGTCACCCACATGGAGTGCTGGAGACAGTGGTGTGATCACAGCTCCCTGCAGCCTTGAACTCATGGGCTTAAGTGATCCTCTTGCCTTGGCCTCCCAAAGTGCTGAGATTACAAGCCACCTTTTTTTTAAAAAAAAAAAACCTGAATCACCTTGCCTTTGCCTTTCTTTGCATAATCAAGCCCTACTTACTGTTAAGGCTCAGTTCAAGTAGTGTCACCACTTTTGGAAAGTTCATGTAATCTGAATTTTTGTGTGTCCATCATAGCACTCCTTCCACAGTATTATAATTTTTTAAAAGTTCCCTTTATTTTTCCTTACACTATGAGGACACCTGAAGGCTGGGGATACCTTTTATGTTTTTATCTCACTGCTTAAAATAGTGGGATATAGGAAGTGCTCAGATGTCTAAGAAAGATGATGATGATTGCTTGCTACTCTTTCCAGCAGAGTTAATAATCACTATAATCTCATGATGATATTTGCAAGGGCTTCTACATTTTTGAGTTTTGATTTTTTTTTAACTTTCTCCAGGTAAGAGGGAAGCCCTGAACAATAAATAGATCTGAACTATGTATGTTCCTTCGCCTCCTCCTCCCATGTAGATTGGCTTATACTTGGAACTGCTAGCAGTAGTAGATGTCATTGAGGACTGATTTCTTTTTTCCTGCTTACAATATGAAGGATTTTTGGATCCTTTTGCCTTAAAGAGAAAAATATGTATGCCCCAAATTCTGCCTTTTTAACCTCTTAAGTAATTTGGAAGTAGTTACTTTAACATTGATTTTAATCCTACTTTTACTTTTTTGAAGTACCCTATGATGAGAGGACCTGATCTTGCTGCTGCTCCATATAGTACTCAGAAATCATCTGTTCTACCTCTTTATGAAGTAAGTTCTTACTTACATCTTTGTTTTCCAAAATAATTTGTAGAATTTAGAATTGTAATTTTCTTCTATTGCATTCTAGAATACTTTTCAGGAGCTCCAGGTAATGAGGCGGAGCCTGAATTTGTTTAGAACACAAATGATGGATTTAGAATTGGCAATGCTGCGTCAGCAAAGCATGGTTTATCATCATATGACTGAGGAGGAAAGGTAAAAGTTCATTTTGTCTTGCCACAGCTCAAAAAGCTTTTCATTCAGTCTTTTCAACTTACGTTTTTTGAAATTAGGTTTTGATTCTACTGCTGTATACTTTGTATCTGTTATGTGAACCAGTGTTGATAAAATTAGTCATACATAGTGTTTTACTAAGTAAACTTGTGTGCCTTCAGTATCCTCAGGGTCCAGTGTTTGAGATATTTGTGAGAGGATAAGGGAAGAAAGACCGATGTCCTAGTGGGTACACCTATTGTAGTTGATGTTGTACTAATTTACAGAACCTGAGATGTCAGCACCTTCTGTTAGCATATAGTAGTTGTTGAAAGATTTGTGATTAGGAATCTCCCAACTGCATTTTTCAAACTTTGTGCCCTTCACCATACCAATAGGTTTGAAGTTGATCAGCTCCAGGGCTTGAGAAATTCCGTCCGAATGGAACTTCAGGACCTGGAACTGCAGCTGGAGGAGCGCCTGCTGGGCCTGGAGGAGCAGCTTCGTGCTGTGCGCATGCCTTCACCCTTCCGCTCCTCCGCACTCATGGTACGCTACCTGGAGGGTGGTCAGAGTTTTCACCCAAGGTTTATTTATAATGTTCCAATAATTTAGGACATGTGCCTTCATTTCAAATCATTTATTTTAATGGTATTAAAAGCATGCATACTCTTTAAGGAGCTTTCCCACAAATCATTTAAATGTACAATTTACAATTTGTAGTAATTGTCATAAGTAGTATGTTTAGAAATATGGCAAATTTTTAATGATAAATTTTAATAATTGGAAAGAATAAGGGTTAATACAAAAGTTGAGGGTTTCTAAAGGAAAAATGATAGTGAATTAACATGACTAATATAAATTTTACTAGCTGCATGTAACTACAGAGAACACAAATACGTATTTTACTCATTTTTTTCTTTCTTAACATTAAATAAATATGTGTTTAAACTTTTTCTTTATTTTAGATTCTTTTCCATTTGTTTTTAAAGGAATCAAGTGGTACATATATATTTTCTTATATATGTATTGATACATATATATTTTCCTATGTATATATAGATAGATCTATATATCCCAGAGAATAAAAAGAAACACTTTTTGTACCACTTTTTATACTTCTAATATTTCTTTCCATGACATTTGAACTTCAACAGTTGCATTTTTATTTTTGAGAATATCTTTGAAGTTGTAGAATATATTGCTTTGATATGCTGAAAGAGTGAATTATTCTTAGCAGTGTATTTGATGTTGTTAAAATGAAAAAGATGAATATGCACGCATACACTTATGTGTGTATGTACTACAAATGAAGTAGAATAAACCTGTGTATACACACACGTATGTATAGCATAGAATAAGAATATCTGTATTGCTAATGAATGTACTTTTCAACATGGTTTTCATCTATCATTCTGAGAAGTGTGTGTTGGTGATAGTGGAGAACTAGAACATCCTCTGCATATTTTATCAGTTTTAACTCACAATAATGCATTTTATGGGACCTGTGACACTTGAGGTAACCTTTGTGACATGAAGGGATGCTTCCAGGCACTAATTAGTCAATTAATTTTATTATGAAACTCTTGCAATTTTAAAAAATATATATGTACATTATAAATATATATATGTGTGTATGTGTGTGTGTGTGTGTGTGTGTGTATCTTGTTTTTACCTTTTCAGGGAATGTGTGGCAGTAGAAGCGCTGATAACTTGTCATGCCCTTCTCCATCGAATATAATGGAACCAGTAAGCTTCTTTCCTTTTAAATCACTGGGGAAGGGAATAATACAACATTTCATAGACAAATAGTTTCCCTAGTTTAGATGAAATGTATGTTTGTTTTAAATACATAATTTGATAAATTATAGTTGATTGGAAGTGAGTTTGGCACTCTTGAAACTCCACTGTGTCTTAAGCCACTAGAAAGCCATCTTATTTGAAATAGTGATTTATCTTTCTGAGGTAATGGACCATAAAAAGCATGTCCAGTGCCTCGTGCCTATAATCCCAGCACTTTATTTAGGTGACAGCGGTGGGAGGATTGCTTCAAGCCAGGAGTTTGAGACCAGCCTAGTCAACAAAGTGAGACCCTTTCTCTTTAAAAATTAGCCATGCATGCTGATGTGTGCCTGTAGTCCCAGGTACTCAGAAGGCCCAGGTGGGAGGATCACTTGAGCCCAGGAGCTCAAGTCTATAGTGAGCTCTGATTGTGCCACTGCACTCCAGCCTGGGTGACAGAGCAAGATCCTGTCTTTAAAAAAAATTAGATGTTTAATTTACACTTCAGGAGAAATGTGCTTTTGTGGTATGATCCTGGGTTCTTTAGGTAGTTAGAACTGTAATATGACTAAGTTTTTAACAGAAACCAACTTTTATTATGTGTTAGACTAGTTCATTTGGAGGCAAAAGCACTATGAGTAGCTGTTTTTCACTAGTTACTCTTACTTACAAGTAATTTGGACACCTTGGTGGTAACAAGTAAATTTTCATCCTACTATGCATTCTGGTTACCTGTTTTGTTGTTTGATCTCAGTAGGAACTTAAATTTCACTTACTGTTTCTACAAATTTGAGTAGTTACTAAATTAATGGAATAGGTTTATGTCTTTACAAATTATGTGATTTTGGGCAGTAGTAACAACCAGGACTTTAACTTTCTTTTTAGCTACCAATCTTAATTTCAAGAAATAAAAATAACATTTTTTTATGAACTCCAGGTCACCGAACTGATGCAGGAACAGTCATACCTGAAGTCTGAATTGGGCCTAGGACTTGGAGAAATGAGATTTGAAATTCCTCCTGGAGAAAGCTCAGAATCTGTTTTTTCCCAAGCAACATCAGAATCATCTTCTGTATGTTCTGGTCCCTCTCATGCTAATAAAAAAACTGGAGTACCTTGTACTGCCTCAGTGGGCAAACCCAAAACCCCATTAGTGGCGAGGAAGAAAGTATTCCGAGCATCGGTGGCTCTAACGCCAACGGCTCCTTCTAGAACAGGCTCTGTACAGACACCTCCAGATTTGGAAAGTTCTGAGGAAGTTGATGCAGCTGAAGAAGCCCCAGAGGTTATAGGACCTAAATCTGAAGTGGAAGAAGGGCATGGAAAACTCCCAGTAATGCCGGCTGCTGAGGAAATGCATAAAAATGCGGAGCAAGATGAGTTGCAGCAAGTCATACGGGAGGTGGGTAAAATCTGTGTTTAATTCATTTATTTGGAGATACGTGTTAGAGGAGATTTTGATTGAATATTAATTATAGGATGTTCTGTTGATTCACTGTATTCAGTAATTTTCACAGAGCTTTTAAATTAGCTTTCCTATTGATCGAGTTTGTGTCTGTTAAGATACATTTGGTAATGGCATTTCTGCAAATTTCATACTCTAGTGTGAAATAATTACAATTCTCTGTGTTCACTGTGGTGATAAAGATGTATGTGGGACTCAAAATAAACATAAGACATACCCTTTGGACCTCTTGTTTCCACATCTACGAAGTGAGGAATTACAGTTTAGGTTTCGTCGAGGATTAAAAACTACATTTTAATAGCTGGGCACGGTATATGCCTATAATCCCAGCTACTCGTGAGGCTGGGGCAGGAGAATCATTTGAACCCAGGAGGAGGCACAGGTTGCAGCAAGATTGCACGATTGCAGTGGTCCAGCCTGGGCGACAGAGCGAGACTCTGTCTCAGAAAAAAAATAAAAATAAATAAATAAATATATATTATATATATATTCTTTTTATAATCTTAGTTGATATGAGAAAATGATTGTGATATTAGTAAGTATAAATAATTTGATTGATTTGGTTTGGTGTTTTTGGTTCAAAAATCATAATATACTAAGAAAAGAGGGTTTGCCCTAGATGATAGCAGCATAAGAACTTGAAGCATTACCGTAGTTCTGGATGACCAGAAGAACTGCAAAAAAATATTACACATGAAGGTTAGTAGTGAAAGGTCAGAGGTTGAGTAAATTAGTAAAATAAATGTTTTTAGCACTGAGATCAGGTAATAGGAAGGAATAGAATACATAATTTTAAAAGCTCCCTTTTAAACAGCTCAGTGCAGTTATCTGTGTTTATCTAGTAGTATTCTGTGGATTAAATTGTATACATAAGCCAATGTGAAATTTGTAGTATATGCAATTTTCTAAATTTCAATCATGGTGAAACAAATCACATTTTCAAAACAAGTATTACGGCAGAAGACTTCATGTCTGTAATTTATTTTCATGATGCTATGACTCTACCAACTAAAAGTTTAAAGGTCTTAATTCTTTAAATTTATTTTTCCTACAAATGTAATCATTTTTGTAAGTTGGCTGTGGCTGCCTAATATTTAGCAAACTCAGCATTCACCCTACTCAGGAAGCAGGTTTTAAGGTAACTTTTTTTTTAATTCTAGAAATGTGATGTTTTTGTTCCCCTTAGCTTGCTTTGGTACAAAAATTTTCTTTGAATACTTTATGTTGCTCTTTTAGCACAAATACTCCATTCAATGCACATTTGAATCCTCATTTTTAAAGTTTTAATGACCTTATATGTCCTGTAGGTGATTTCCTAAGAATAAAAGTGTTCATTTTACACTAGAATGTTAATTCTTTAGCTTATAAAACATAGCATAGAGAAAATTTAGTTATTCCCATTAGGCTGCCTTGTTCCTAGAGAATTACTTAATCATTTAAAAGAACCTCTCATTAAATATAAAAGATTTTATAATTTGCAGACATTTAAACTAACATGCAAGGCAAATGTTCAAAGAATTTTTCAGAATTTGTTATTTAAACCATTAATTAGAAACTACTTAGTTCTAACTTTAGCATAGGCTTAAGTAAGTTGGGTTCAACATTTATTCTTTTACTGTCTCAAAGGACTTACCAAGCAAAGTATGTATAGATCAAACAAGGCATAAGAGGAGTATTGTTGTACTTAAGAAAGCAAATTATTTCGAAGTACTTTAAAAGCACATTTAATAAATTAGTTTAATGCCAGTTATAATTTAAAAAATAGTTTACGTTAATATTATCTTAGTTATAATGCTTTTCTGTTTATTTATAAAGTATTTAAAATTCAGGTTGTTTTTTTTTTCCAGTCATTCAAATTGGTAACCTTTTTACCTAACTACTTATTGTACTAAATTCCAGTTTTTTTAAATCTTGGTGTACAGTTACCAAGAAAATTAAATTAGATTCTGTCTTCCTAGCAGTTCTGAGCCCCTAATCCCATTAACAAAGCCACCATTCAGGAAGGCAGGATTTAATCTTGGGTTGAACAGTTTTGCAGGTGAGGATTAAGCATGTTTGGCAGGCACTTTGAGGAAAGTTTTCTTACTGCATTCATGGATGCCTGAAAACAGTGGTATCTGTCAGGCCTTTGTTTCTTTCATTGTACCATTAAGTGAGGTTTTTTAAAAAAATGTTTTCATCATTTATAATGTGTTACTACAGTAGAATTCCTTTTTTTGAAGGACAACATTGAAAGTGTTTTCAGACAAATATTTAATACACTCATTAAATAGCTAAATTTTTGTCATATTAAAGATATTTCTTTTCTGCATGTACATTGTATTGTAGTAGGAAAAAAGTACATACTGTCTTAAAATTTGCCCAAGTCAACTGTGATGTATGTGATAGTGGCCTGAAACTGTTTGCAGTTGCTTTAAAAATGTATAAATGTGTGTAAATAAAAGGATTACTTAATAGAATAAATGCATATATGCCCACAGAAGCAAATTCAACAAAATTATGTGTCAAAGAGTAAACATAGATTGCTTTGTGTTTAGCGAGTTCTTTGTTAATTAGAGTTTATAGACTTGGTTCATGCCTTTTGGGATCTTTACTACAGAACATCTGAGATGTTTTACGCATGTATTTTGGTAAATATACAGCTTGCTCATGTGTTCTTACAGAAACTTCTTTTAGTGATCACTTGTAATAGCTGCCACTTAGTAGGCACTCAGTAGAACACAATAAGTGGATGTGTTGCCCCGTACTTCAGACTTGAATTCAGTCTTTTTGTTTTATCAATGAGTATGCCTTTCTCAATCTCAGGTAGTCTGTATTTAGCCTACTTTTTTTTTTTTTTTTGGAAATTGTGCTTATAAAGGTAATATTACAATACATCCCAGGGGAGTTTTCTCACTTCGAATCCTTCCAGCCTCTCCACAGCATGGGAGACTTTAGAACTAAATTATTTGTCCATACATTTTTTTCCTTCAATAAATTATTAAATATATTGTGTTATTTTCAGGGCTATTCTACCTGTAGTCTGCTTTTGTTTTTCTGCTTTCTCTTCCTTTTTGTGTCTCATATTGTCTCTTGCTCTTGTACTTTCTCACTCTGTCATCAATTCATTCAGACACTGCATCTTTACTGTATGCTGAGATACACTGATAAATGAGACCTGATCCGCTCGCTGAAGGAGCTCACAGTACACCTTCCATCTGACCTCACTGTTCCTATTCTCATTCCCTTCTACTCTCTAGAGGGATCCATCTTGGCAGTTAGGCTCCATTATGTGCCCCTCTCATTTGAGACCAACTTGCTACAGAGTTTTCTATCTCCATTGTCATCTGAAATTGTTCTTTCCTTTTTGTGACATACCACGTAAAAGCTGCCATTCTCTGGGAATTCTATCCCATACTAGTTTCTCATTTATCAATTTTTTTTCTGTTTTCATGTCATTAATGAATTAATAAATTAGTTTTCCTTAATATTTTATGAAACTGGCTGGGTGCGGTGGCTCACGCCTGTAATCCCAACACTTTGGGGGAGGCCGAGGCAGGCAGATCATCTGAGGTCAGGAGTTCGAGACCAACCTGGCCAACATGGCGAAACCCTGTCTCTACTAAAAATACAAAAATTAGCCGGGTGTGGTGGTAATCACAGCCACTCGGGAGGCTGAGTCAGGAGAATTGCTTGAACCTGGGAGGCAGAGGTTGCAGTGAGCCGAGATTGCGCCATTGCATTCCAGTCTGGGCGACAGAAGGAGACTCTGTCTCAAAAAAACTAATAAATAAATATTTTATGAAACTGTGTTCATTTTGTGTCCATTGAAATTATGACACGCTTGATAGGAGAGCACTTTATTCCAGTAATGTCTGTACACCCAAAAAAGGTTGGCACACATTTTTGGTTTGTCAAGAATACATGTTGGCTAATTTATTTTTTGAATGATGAAGGATAATGAGATATAATAAAATGGCCATATCGCATTGGTAGCAGGACTGGAAAGACTATACTCATTGTTTTGTGCATATAGATTTGCAGTGGTTCTAATTCAGTATATTGTATTTGTTTTTATATATTGTGACTAAGATTCTGGTTTTTATAATACTTGTATCTAACCCATACTTGTTTGAAAAGTAAATCTGAAGTGCTATGTGCTTCAAAAATCTTTTGATGTTTGAAGTTTAGAAATATTGATAAAAGGTAAAGTGAAAAGCTTATATTATTTAAATATATTCTAGTACAGATAGTTGGTAGCTAATGTGTGTTTTGTTTCTTTGAATAACTATGTATAACTATGTATTGTGTACCAATTTTGCATGATGGACAAATATAGTGCCATTTTTGGAAAGATTTCAGTTAAGATGTGTTTGAGATGTACTTAGGAACATTTTAGGAAATAATTTGGCTGACAGGAAACTGGAAATGTAAAATTTTTAAAAGCTTGTTGAGAGTATCTCGAATGCTTATTTGGAAACACATTATCATTTTATTTCAGGAAATACACATTTATAGCTTCCACAAAGGGCTATTTAAAAGTGTTGCTGTGTCATTAGAGAGAAAAGGTGGAGATAGGCATATGTAAGTGTTTAGACATCATCTGGAGAAGAAAATCCTGATGGAATTGTAATTGCCTCAGGTCTATTTGCCTTTTCCAACAATAAAATGAGATGTATAGCCTCATAACCTATATGTATATGGTAAACAAAAGCTGTAGACAGGTGGCAATCGTACCATGCAACTAAAGAAAAAGTTACTTTTTAGAGTATGGTTGTTTTGAGGATGTTTTTCATGTTTTAAAATAAATTGTACTAAATGATAATTTCTTTTTCCCATTTAAAATGTGTGTATTAGGTTAGAACAATATATACTGTCTTTAGATACTTTGCTGTCAGTTGGTATAAACAGGCAGTATACCTGTATATTATTTTTCCTCTAAAGGATTTTCTCAGCAATGAGAAGACTTGTGTATCTGCTGATTACCTTACAAAGGTAGACAATACTAAAAACATTTAAGAAGTCCTTCCAGATTATTTTTTTGACGTGAAATAAAGTATTTACTACAAGTTTTTTAATTTATGAAATAACATTTTCTAATGTCCTCACCTTATGAATTGTGATATTGGTCATCTAGTTAGCTGAATAATTCTAGACCAGCCCTCAGAGTCTGATCTAGGTTGGAGGATAGATGGACTCGATTCCCCACTTTCTCTCTGTATTACAGGGAGATTCACATGAAGGTGAAATTAAGAAATTGAATGCTATTTGTTTTTTTAAAAAAACAGGAAAAAATGGATTATATTCATGTTGGTAAATTTTTATTTTATTGTTTTTCCAATCTAGATTAAAGAGTCTATCGTTGGGGAAATCAGACGGGAAATCGTAAGTGGACTTTTGGCAGCAGTATCTTCAAGTAAAGCATCTAATTCTAAGCAAGATTATCATTAAACGGAAATTATAGGTAAAGTTTTCTGAATTTCTTCGTTGAGCTAATGTAAATTAGTAATTTGTATTTTATTCTTTGTTTTGTTAGTATGCAGGTCTGGCTCTCTAGTTAAATTTTGAGTTTTAGAAAGTATGTAGTATGTTATTTTACAGTGTGAAAACTTCACCCAAGCCTATTTGAACTATAAATCAAATCCCATAATACAAATCTTCAAGAATTATCTATATTGGGTCATTTTACTAAAATTTCATTATAGTAACAAATCCTGGAATTGAACCTTCAAACCTGAATCTTATTTTGATTTTAATAGTATTTCAAATGTACAGTTTTAAAGAACAAGATTTTGTGAATTAGTCACAACTTCTAAGTATCTTTCCTAATTATTTTTATCTTTTAAAGAAACATATCCCATAGATTCATTTCTAATAATAATTTATTTCAAAAAACTGTCTTACGGTTCTTACGTAGTAAAATGAATTACTTTCATTTTATCTCATAGCTCTAATTACATTAAAAAAATTTTTTATAGAGATGGGGTCTTGTATGCTGCCCATGCTAGTCTTGAACTCCTAGCCTCAAGTGATCCCCCTGTTTTAGCTCCAATTTCATTTTATATAATATATATAAATAATAATTCTTGGTGAATGCTAAAAGAAATAATGCAGTTGAGCAGAATAATACTTTTAATAGAACTAAAATACTCATTGAATAAAACATGAGAAACAAATGTACTTTGGAAGGTATAATATACAATTTTAGGTATAGGAAATTGGAAAGTATTTTAATAAATTATGTCATAAAGCAATTAATAGGAATTAATTTTTTAAAGCCAAGGATAAAATAATTAACTCTCAGGAAGATGCATCAAGGTTACAGAATAATCATGTTTATATCCATATATATTTGCATAAAATTCTCATCCCCCTTTAAAGAAGCTTTTAATAAGAGTATTTGAAAGAGCTTTAAAGTTGACTTCTCTTTTCTTTTTTAAGGTTGGCATGGATCCTCTTAGCTGTGTAATACTGCAGTTACCAATGATAGGCACTGGTGGAGGTGTTACTTGTGCTTTAGAAGATACTTGCTGCTGAACTGGGCTACTGTATACAGTGTACAATGTGTATTTCTTCAAGTGTATCTTTTAAAAAATCATACATAGAAACTTAGGCACTTTGCTATTTCTTTTCTAAACTATCAAAAACTGTAGCAGTTTGAAAAGCCTAATATTTATTTGTATGTCAATATTTTTCATTTTATTCCCTATTAGAATTAATTATAAAACTTGAAGACTTCCAGACTTACCCAACTTATAAATAACATATTTCTTCATACTAGCTTCTTAAAACACTGACCTCTATGAGGTATTTACTGTGCAATAACTGATTCATTTTTTGAGAGCTTGAAGCAACCAATTTTTCCCTCCACTGCTGTTACTTAATGTCACTACCAAGAAGAAAAACTGTTCTGTTAAAAAAAATATTGCTCTTAATTCTTGAAGAGGTTACTAATAGCAGTAGGATAGAATTATATGAGGTTACCTACAACTACTTAATGTTCTTACACTGTAAGCCTTGTTGCTTTACTCAAGACAAATGTAATTTTATCATTTCTTATGTAGTATTTTTCTTTTCGAAATGTGCCTTATGTTAAACACTATGTACTTTCAGTTTTTGCATTGTCCAGACTTCTTTATTAGATGGAGATGTTTCTTCTTCTGTCTTTTAGACCCAGTAGAGTATCATCCAAATAATGGAGCCCATGACTTGAATGAATAGAAATGAATAAGCTGGTGTTTGTTTTTTTAAAATGGAAGTAATTTAGATTTGTTCTCTTCCATACATAAAATGATTTTAGTTCACTTTTAACCAGTGAAAGCTATTTGTTTTTATGAAAAAAAAAAAAAAGGAAAATGTTTTCCTATTCGGTTTTATATGTGTCAAATAAATGTGTAAAGTAACCACCAAATGTTATTAGAATTATTCATCTAGCATTTATAATTTTTCAACTCCTATTTTGTTTCTTTGTGTGTGATATTTTAATCAAAAGTGGTTGAGTTGTTAACAGTGTTCTTTGAAAGAATCTAAAAGGCTTATAAATGTTTGAAATATCACACAAAGGCTGATTTCTTTAAAAAAAAATTAAAACAATAAAGTATTTATTTTGCCTAAAATGTTTTTAGTGGTTTCTTAAACTGCAACATGAAAATTTTGAATTAGATTTGATAGGTAATAAATGAAGTCCAAAAGAATTGCACCGTATAACCCAATAGGGTGATACTCTCTTTTCCTAGGGAAGTGTCTATGATGTTTTAAAAAAATGAAGTTTAGGAGTAGACCACCCTGGAAAGAGGGAACAATTGAGGCCTCTTTGGCTCATCTAGTTCTGTGGTCATAATAATTACCATCTGAGGACAAATAAAACTTCTCTTTAAAAATATTCTATTAAAATACAAATAATAGATATTAAAATATTATTTAACTCTGTTCAATAACAGCAGTAATAACATTTGTTATTACTAACCAAATTAATATTTAGTAATCAATTATTTTAACTATTCAATTTTGAAGTCACTTTTAGTTCATTTTTGACAATACAAGATATCCAGATTTTGACAATCAAAATTAGAAATATAACAGTTGTGATAATAGGCTGAGACAGTGCTCAAATTACCTACATAGTATATGAATGAAAGGAATCTCAACAACTATCAGAGTTGTAGTTCCTTCTCCCCATTTTATTGTGGACTTAACATTTGAAAGCTATCATATTCAAGCCACTGTGCTGGCTGCTATGTGGAAATGAAAAATGAAAGGGTCTTAAAAAAAAGAAAGTGAAGGCATGTTTTAATTTATGGGTAGGTTTAGAAATATCAAAGAGTAACTAAAATAATTTGAGAGACTATAGTCTGGGTGGTCAGAGAAGTCTACCAAGTATGTGATCTGAGTGAAGTCTCTTTAAGTAATGGGAAATGCAAAGGCTGGGGTTCAAGTAGTCAAGAACATTAGCAAGAATTACCAAGAATACATAGATTGAGTTTGAATCACCATGTACATATTGAAAGCAATTTTTTTAATGCCAAGTTCATAGTTTGTGCATATTATGCTAAGAGCTTGCGCAAAGCCTAGAAGAGAAAGAATCTTGAAATGGTGATTTTCATGTTTGGAGTTGCTGTGAATGATACACCATGAGAAAAATAGGCAGATTTTGAAGTACATTTCAGATATGAAGTACATTTTCCTCTGAATATATTCAGTTGAATTTCAGTACATTTAAGAGTGCATTATCTCAGTTAGGAATATTTGCTCAGCTGGCCATGTTCAGCCTTTCCAGAGGAAAATGAGAATGCAGTGAAGTGTATATAAAAGAATGTAAAGAGTAAGTTTGGGCAGTTTCTGGAGAAATGCTGTATTGCCCATGTTCTTCACCTGTACAAATGGGACTGTGGTCTTAAGGAAGGAATTAAGCAAAACTGAAGTGTATGTTCTCTTAGAATTTTTCCTCTCCTGGAAAGAAGAAAATTACAGCACTTCTAGGAAGTGGGAAGTGGAAGCATTCTATCACCCTTTAATTGAAGCTGAGAGTCTGTATTTCGAAGCATGACTTAGAATCTTATTCATATTGAAACATCTTATTCATAATGAAAACATTTAATTAACATTTATTTTAATTGCATTCTAAATGTTAAAATGTCATATCTAATAATTCCTATACAGTTTTTTCTATTTATTGCTATTGAATGAGGCCTTTTCTCTTTTGTTCTCATTTCCACAATTGATGTTCTATTACTCATATTGAGTAACAGTCTACATACAGAGTGCCAGTGTAATAAGTAATACTGTCATAAATCATAAGTAACGACTTGCATACAAAATGTCAGTGCTCAGCAGAGTTACAAATATATTAAAAGATAATGCATATCAGACAAAGAGTCTGTTTTCCTCACAAGGGTTTTTTTTTTTGCACACCCAAAGGAGAAAGACTAAATTTTTGTGAACAACGAACTTATTTGCTCACTCCATAATGGTGATATTTGTGCCTATTTCTCAGTTGTTAGCGAAGAATGTAAATGAACTTAGCACAGCACTTGGCACAGTTCAAATAAGTGTTAGCTGTTATGGTGATGGTGATGGGTAAAGATAAGTGACAGGTAGATGAGTTTTGACAAGTTGAAGCATTAAATGGGAAAGATGGAACATGAACTTATAGATCCAGGACTGACCTTTTCAACTTTATTGTGTTCTTTCAAGCACAATAAAGATTGAATTTCTGCATTTCAAGAAGCTCCCAGGTGAGGTTGATGGTGCTGCCACGAACTGCACTTTAGTAGCAAGGGCTTAGGATAGTAGGTCTTAACTACCTGTCTGCTAGATGCTTCACAGGAAGGAATTTGTTAAGCAGGAAAAGTATTTTAATCTCCAGGGGGATGTCATCTTAGAGGCCTCTTCAAAAGACTTTTCATTATAGCCAAAGTTCAAAATGAAGAACAAATGTAAGCAAAAGCACATAGAAAAGAGACCAAAAGAGGGCCCACCTATGGCATTGTGGAATTATACAACGGCCAAGGAAGGCTGTGTGACAACAATGATCACAGTAAAAGAAAAAACAAAAATGCTGATTGCTGTTGATGGCAATGGGTAGTAAGTCCTTATATTGTGTAGACTGGATATTGAGAAAATGCAGAGACCATCTGAATGCTTCTAGAGTCAACCAGTCAAGAACCAGAATGAGACCCAATGAAGAATTAGTCTAGAGATGCTGCAGAAAGAGATCGGGTCTGCGATATGGAATTTATTTATAGCCATTGGAGTTTGAAGGAGCTTATCATTCCTTTCAGGGAGAGTCATATTTCACCTCTGCACAACACACTAATTTGTTATTCGTGTTCCTGAGTTAATTGTTTAGTAAATCCGTGTACTGATGATTCATGGTTTTGTTTCAGTACATCTCAAATAATTTCAGCAGTCCAAGGTGAAAAAAACAACAAAAAAAAGCCTCTGAAGTATTATAAAGCAGATATCTGATGAGTCGATTCACAAATACCTATTAGAACTCTGTCCCTGGGCAGAGACTGTTCTTGATAGAATCACCAGGGTCATCAGTTGAATCTCAGTTGTGAATGTCTTGATTTATGTTTAGTCAAAAAGGACTTATGTTGTTATTAACCTATTGATGTCTGTAAGATATAGACATTACAATAAAATGATGTGTTCACCCAGTCATCTTTAGTCTGTGATGACAAATGGGAATGCATTAATGACTACTGATATATGTTTCTTTTTTTCCATCATGTGCTGAAAGATAGTTTCCTCTCCTAAATCTCATCCATTAATATTGGGGCTCCCAGAGAGTTATTCATACATCTTCACGACAGTCCTAATGGGTCAATTCTAACTGCTTTCCTCTTCTCTTGCTCTTTCTGTTGAGGGTTCCACTGCTCCCCTGCCCTTGCACTGGGGTCCTCAATTGGCCTAGGTTGCACACTGCATGTGTATGGAAGTAAAGAGAGTGCTTCTCTTGCTGAATCACCCCTCACTACATTGGTAGCGTAGCAGCACTGCTTATAACCCAGCTTTCTCACATGAATCCCTTGTGAAACAATCTTTGGTCGTTTCTGCTTTCAGGCACACCCCTGTGGAACTTGTGGGTGGAAGTGCTTGAGACAGACATTTTGCTGTCCTTCCTATCTTCTTTTTTTCTCTAACACTGGAAAGCTCTCTTGCTGTCTGCTAAAATGCCCCCACTTAAATAAACTCATCTAGATCTACCCTAGCTGAATCATAGTAGGAACAGAGTGTGGACCCAAACTGTCCCCACTACCGCCTTTTAGAAACAGACATGCATTTTAATGACAAATATTGAGCATTCATATTTTTATTTTTCTATTTTGAAATCTTGCTACAATTACTTTCATTTGACCAACATTTAATAAACAACTATTGAGTATAAGGAACTAATGACAAAGTAAATTTTTGAATGACCTGATTATACCATTTACTAATTTCCTAATTTTACTAGCATGAGTCGTCTTTCAAAATTCACAAAAGTGAATTTTTATTTTGATATAACTTATTGTTATCATTGTTTTTCAACTGCATAAAAAGCTGAAAGCAGAACACAAATAACATTATGATTTCATTAGGTATATTCCTAAACTATTTTTTAGAGTAGGTATTAATTCTCTAGATGTCTTTGGTTGGTCCATTCTGCTCTATGGGAAAGAGAAATAGGAAAGAGAAATGAATGAAACAGCCTGTAATTCCCCTGGATACATGGGGAATGTTATGGCAGAAATTATTTTTAGAGGGGTATAGAAGCATTGAAGGAAACTTAATTCATCATCAGAAAGTGTACATGGATTATAGTATACAGTTGTGATCATTACTCAGGATTTTAGGGCTATTTTTCCTAAACAGGGTAAACCTCCCAAAGGTTTTGAATTTGTGTCTAACAGTCCATTTATATATTTCTTGCTTAATGGATTAGCTGCATTATGGCAAAGCTGGCTGCAAAACAAATTTCTCTAAAATACTTATATTTTCCAGTTAATACCAAAAGCAAAGGGAAAAGAGGAACAGGCAGTTGGGAGAATTAGTATTAGCCTAAATTTAGATCTTTTCATGAGAAAAATTTGTCTATGATAAAAAAATTCTAACCACTGGCACTCTCAGGAAATATGTACTTTTTTAATAGCATGTTCTCAATTTCAGCATTACCTTTCTGCTCTTTTCTTCTTTTCCTTCAAGAAATTCCCTTGAGATTTTAGGTTGTGTTTGAGTCTGTGTACTGAGCTTGCTAAACACTAAAGACATCTGTGTTTACTTTGTTTTTAAGAAAATATTGCTGAAAATATACATAACTGAAGGGAGTAGAAAAATATAAACATTGAGGGATTCAATTAGAGGCAGATAGGCCTCAATTCCAGACCTAGCACTGCCACTTTCATACCTAAGTCTCACCTTCCTGTAAAATGAGAAGTAACAATTGTAGCTACCTCTTTGGTTTATTGGGGGAGATTAACAAGGTGTAACAGCACAAGAATATTTAGTTAGCTGCCTAGTATATGGTAAGAGTTCCATAAATATTAGTTATTAGCAAGAGATAATAGAAGAAAAATATAAAATATCTAGCAGTATATTAAAATATCAAGATAATACACTGTATTGGTTATCTGAGTCAAACATGGGTGAAAATACAGTTGATTTTATTCCAACTTTATGTTAAACCATTAAATGTAAAAATCGTATAATTAGTCCTGCCTAATCTTTATTTAATTTAGGAAAAGTTCAACATGAGATATATTTTTCAGAAGTCTCTCCAACTATTTTGAAGAATACACTTAGTTGGCACCATTAATTGGCATCATTGATTATGGTAGTTGCCAGTGATGCAATACATCATCTTGTATTATTTACTTAAAGGATTCGGGGCTTCAGAAAACTGGCATTTTTAGTTTGGTTATTTGTAGCCCTTTAGTATTTTGTTTTAATAAGAATGTCTTTATACTAATACCTCTTAGGATTATCTTGTTTCTCTTCTCTGTTTCTTATTTTTAAAATTAATTAACAAACAACTGAACTGAGCTTTTAAAAACCTTCTAGCATAGTGATTCTCAGCGAGGAATGGACAGTTATCAGAGTATGTGTTGTGTGTGTATATTTGCATGTGTGAATGTATACATATATGTATGGGCATTTTGTTTTTATTCAGTTTTGTGATTTTTTTATTTGGGAAATATTCTTTTGAAATGCAAACTATAGAGAAGAGCCTTTTAAAATTTTCTAAGCTGGTGAAGATGAGTTTTTTAAAAGTTGAGAACAAACTTTCAGACAAATTAAGCCATTTATACTTGCTAGCACTCAGAATTAAATGGTTTCATTTATCAACATAGAAACATTACAAATAAAATATACTCTATCCAGAGGTCATTGTAATATTTAATTTTGAAAGGTTCTGCTCTTCAGAATATTAGAATTCTAATGAATGTTTGATAGCCAAGTGATTTTCAACTTGATTTAGCTCTGAAAGACATACAATCTAAAGTTGAATAAATATTCAATGGCTAGATAGTGCAGAAAATTTGGACAACAATTTTTAAGACACTACCATGGAACAGGCAGCATCTTCCTGCTAGAGGGAAGAATGTACAGCTCTGGGTCAGGTGATTGCTGAGGGAGGAATATTTACTTAACTATGACTTGTGTATCTTAAGAGACAGAGAACCAGGAAGTGTGGACATCAGTATTTCGTGAAGTTGGCATGTCATTACAAGCAAGAAAAAGAAGAGGAGGAGTGACAGCCACTGCCAACTTTTTGTTTCTTATTCAAACAAGGAACATTTAGGCATCTCCAAAATATTCTGGTACAAAGCTAGAAAAACGTTCCGTATGCAGCAAGTGCTTCTTCTTGGTCCATCTATTTTTATGGTTGCTAGTGAGAAACTTCATAGCTATCTCCTTAAAAATTAAGAGGCTTTTAATTAACAGTGCTGATCTATAAACACAACTATAAAGAAAGCTTCGCAACATCCATAAAAACCCCCTGGTTTGGTGGTTATTTTGTTACTAAAATATATATTTGGCTTCTCCTCGAGAAGAAATGTGTGAGTGGTTCTATATACTTGAGCCCCTCTCTACAGATTCTAAGTACATGAAAGTACATTTATAGATTATACTGTACATCATTTCTTTCCCTTCAAAAAGATATTCTATACAAAGATCATGCCATCTGAAGCATTAGCCATTTTAGGTTACTTTTTACATTTTCCCCTTGTTGAAATAGCTAAGTAAAAGTTACACTAAGGTCCAATTCCACTAAGCAAATATTTATTGTCTATTATATGCCAGGTACTTGGCTTCTTTTCACCAAGTCCTGAGATTGTATAATAATTCTTTCATATCCAATTGTCCCTACTATTAATGTCTTAGTTTCTACCCTCTTACTTCTTCCCTGAATTACAGCATTATTTCCCACCTGGGCCTTTCTGCCCACCAGAATTTGCCTGTAGTCCATATTTTTCCATTTTGTTAGAGTGATTGTTCTAAATGCAAATATGATCCTGTCACCTCCTCACTCCTATTGCTCAGAGTCGGATGTCTCATTATTTTCAAGTTAAAGTCCAAATGCATCCCTTTCTTTTTTTTCTTTTTATTGAGACAGGGTCTCACTCTGTTTCCAGGCTGGAGTGCAGGGGTGCAATCACAGCTCACTGAAACCTCAGCCTCCCAGACTCAGGTAATCCATCCACCTCAGACTCCCAGGTAGCTGGCACTACAGCCGTGTCAACACACACAGCTAATTTTTTTTATTGAGACAGGGTCTCATTATGTTTCCCAGGCTGGCCTCAAACTTTTGGGCTTAAGCAATCTGCCCTCCTCAGCCTCCCAAAGTACTGGGATTACAGGTGTGAGCCACTGCGTCCAGCCAAATGCATCCCTTTCCTTTCTCCAAGCCTCATTTCTTGAAGCCCTCGATATGCAGCTGTGCTTCAGCCATGCTCAACCATGATGCTCTATGCTTCCCTGTATTTGCTAGTTTTGCCCTCTCAGCTTGAAAGTCCTTTCCTTTTCCTCCAATGCCACCCATACTTCAAACATCAATTTTTCCATGAAGCCCTTTGTGACCCACCAAGCAGAAATCACCACTTTGTGCTTCCAATGTACCTAGTACATACACTTAAATGTGTGTATGTGCATAAAGTGTACATATGTGTGTTTAGACACATATTAGCTTTACTGAAATACAATCCACGTATCATAAAATTCACCCATTTAATAATACATACAAATCAATGGTCTTTAATATGTTTACAGAGTTCTGCAACCATCATCACGATTAATTTTAAACCATTTTATTACCTTCTAAATTCCCAGTACCCACTACAAGTCACTCCTTATTTCTCCTCAACCCACACCCACCATAGCCCTAGTTAGCTACTAATCTGCTTTCTGTCTCTATCGACTTGTCTATTCTGGACATTTCACATAAATGGAATCATACCACGTGTGACTTTTGTGACTGGCTTCTTCACTTAGCATAATATTTGCACAGTTTATCATGTTGTAGCATGCCTCAGTACTTTGTTCTTTTTATTGCCAAATAATATTTCCTTATATTGATATGCTCACATTATATGGATATGCCCTCATTTTGTTTATCTATGTATCAGCTGATAGACATTTGGGACCTTTTCATTTTTTGTCTATTATAAATAATGCTGCTATGAACATTTATGTGCAATTTTTCTAAAAACGTGTTTTCATTCCTTTTGTGTAGACAGCTAGGAGTGGATTTGCTGGGTCATATGGTAACTCTATGTTTAACATTTTGAGGGTTGTCTTCTAAAGTGACTGAACAGCTTTACATCTCCACCAGTAGCATATAGGGGTTAGGTATTTCTACATCCTTGCTAAACTTATAATAGTCATTTTTTAAATCTAACCATCCTAGTAGGTGTGAGGTGGTAGCTCATTGTGGTTTTCACGTGCATTTCTCTGGATGATGGTGAGCATCTTTTTGTGCACTTATTGGCCATTTATATATCTTCTTCAGAGAAATTTAGATCCTTTAACCATTGTTTTTAAAGTGAGTTATTTGTCTTCCTATTATTGAGTTATGTGAAGTCTTTAAATTTTCTAGGTGCAAGTTCCTTAGATACAGGATTTGAAACATTTTTCTCCTATTTCATGGGTTGTCTTTTCACCTTCTTGATGGTGTGCTTTGAAGCATGAAAGCTTTTAGTTTGGATGAAGTTTAATTGATCTATTTTTGTCTTTTGTTGCTTCTGCATTTTGGTGTTATATCTAAGAAACCATTGCTTAGCCCAGGTCATAAAGATTTACTCTTATTCTATTGCCTAAGAATTTTGTAATTTTATGATTTTGAGTTAATTTTTGTACATGGTGTCAGCTAGTGGTTTAATTCTATTTATTTTCATGTGTGTGTAATACATATATTTTAATTTTTTTATTCTTATACTATATTGAAATTAACCATTTAGTCTTCCCAATTATAATAAGACAGAAACATGCCTTATATACTATCATTTTCGTAGCATAGTGTTTGGCATGTAGTGAGTGTTGTATAAATATTTGTTAAATGGAGTTGAACCAGATGGAAAATATTGACTTTTCCCCCATTATTAAAAACAACAGGTTATTTTGATTGAGATATGTAATCATTTAAATTTTAGTGTGATAATGTTTTATAAGAGTATGTCCACTTTACAAACATGAGGATTTCCAAACTCAGGCAGTTCTATAATCTATCTAGATATATTTTGTTTACTGTCGGAGAGGAAAAATAGCTATATTATGAAGTGTTTAATTCTTTTCCATAATTTTGACATCAGTGATAAAAAATACATCCTATAAATTATTGTCTATATGCAAGTCTTTGTTTACTTAATGTGGCAGATTATATTTTTTAAAGATGGGTCCAAAAATATCTTCTATCCCAAATACTCTTCTAAAACTTTGCAATTTCCTCATTTGAGAACTGCAGTCTATATCTTTCTCCTCTTGCAACCAGTTGCTTTCTGTGACTGCTTTGAACATACAGTGTGGTGAAGGTAATGACCTGTGACTTTCAAGGTTAGAACATAAAAAATGGCATGCACTTTTATCTGATTCTCTGAATTCTTGGTCTTGGAACCCAGCCACCATGCTGTCAGGAAGACTAAGAAGCCTGGGAAGAGGCCTGGTGTTGGTGTCATAGCTAAGAAACCATTGCTTGGCCCAGGTCATTAAGATTTATGCTTACTTTATTGTCTAAGAATTTTGTAATTTTAGCTCTTAAATGTATGTCTTTTATTCATTTTGAGTTAATTTTTGTACATGGTGTCAGTGGTTCAATTCTATGTATTTTCATGTGTGTGTAGTACTTATCTTTTAATTTTTTTCATTCTTACACTATATTTCAATTAACCATTTAGTCTTCCCAATTATAATAAGACAGAAACATGCCTTACATACTATCATATACCTAGCACAGTGTTTGGCATGTAGTAAGTGTTCTATAAATATTTGTTAAATGAAGTTGAACTAGATGGAAAATATTGGGAAAATGTCTGGGAAGACAGAAGCTTCTGGCCTTTGGCCCTGGGGAATCTCCCAGCCAACAGACAGCACCAAATTGCCAATCACATGAGAAAGTTATTATGAATGTAGATTTTCCACTGCTAGTCAAGCCACCCCAGGTGCTATCATGTTGAGTTGAAACAAGTTGTCCCTGTTAAGCACTGCCTGAATTGTGGATCTGTGAACAAAATGAATGATTGCTGTTGCTTCAAGACACTAAGCTTTCAGGATACTTTATCTGCCCATAGACACCTTTTACAAATCTTGGTATCTAGAAGTAGGATGCTGCCATAACAAAACCCTATATTTGGCATTGGCTTTGGGTCTGGACTGTGGGAAGAAGCCAGAATGGCTTTGAAGAGATGCCTAGTGAAAGCCAAAGACTCTTAAGTAGAGGGTTAGTGGCAACCTGAAAGGCCTTGAGGAGGCTCTCAGTGAAGGTTTAAAGGAAAGTGAGGACAATGGTATTGGAAGCTAAAGAAAAAGGGAATCCTTGTTGGATGATGGCACAGAATTTGCTAACATAATCATTTGTGATAATGTGGCAAAGTGGAACTATAACTGCTAAACTCAAAGATCTAGTTAAGATTTCCAGGCAGAATATTCAAAATGCCACCTGATTTTTTCATCACTTATGATAAAATGTGAGACAAGAGAGATGAGCTAAAAATAACCTTTAAATATAAAAGAGTCAGAACGTGCCAGGTTTGAAATACAATTGTGTCTTATACTCAGATCCTTTCAAAAAAATTACTAAAATAAAAAGGACTCTGGAAAAGATAAACTCGAGGGTAGATCTATAAGATTTTTGTTAATACTTAAAAAAGATTTGAAAGGGTGTCTCACAAAACATTTCAAACAGAAAAAGATATTTTTAAGGATCTTAAGGCCGCCTCTCCACCTCTCCTCTGTTAGATAATTGAGTGTCCAAGTGCCCAAGACTCCTAAAGTTATATTCCCATAGCAGTCTCAAGAAGATCCCAAATAGATAAGGGCTTAACTTGAAGAACTTTGCAAATTTGGTTTTTGTCTAATGGAGTTGATTATCAATTGATATGTATGAAATCTACAAGGACTTTTAAAGAATTTATTAACTTGAACTGAAGGTAGAGGAAACAATATAAAACAAAGAAGGCTTTGGATTTTCAAATGTTTAGAGTTTGGAAGCAGGCCAACTCACGCTACTGTTGTGTAGCATCAGATTATGAGTTATCTTGCTTGGGTAAAACATTCTCCTTTATGTGTCTTAAATCTTTATGTTTCTGTCTTCAAAGGGCATTTCTTATTTCTAATATGACTGGGATTTGAGGAACAAGGTGTTGTTTGCAATCCATTACTTTAGCAGGTTTTAAGGTCTTCAAATAAACTGTCACTCTGATTGAGATTGAAAAACACTAGACTTTTTTTTCTTTCAGAATGTAGTTTCTTCCAAACCACTACCTATTATCAACACCCCCTTTACAGTTTATGATTCCTTTGTATATATTTTCTGGCTTTATTTTGTATTTCTTAAAATGCATCACCCAGAACTATACCTAATGCTTCAGAACAGATGTACGCTGCTTTTGTCAGATAACAACATTACACTTCTGTTTACCACAGTAGTACTCTTTCCCATGATCATGGAGATTATATTGTTTTACTAAATATGGTATAGTTGAAAGATTACATAAGTATCTTTGACCATAAATCTCAGATCAAAGAGGTTACCGTTTTAACTGCTTAGATTAGGAACAGTTCAAGGATCATGGGAAATAAAGTAGGAAGCACATATCTTACCAAATGTGGTCGGTAGAAACATTAAATATTGACAGAATCCTGTTTGAACAATGATGAAGGATTATTCTGTGTTTTCTATTATTCACTTCAGTGATGTTGAGTTTGAGGAGGTGAATTGGAGCCTAAATACATCTGGGACATTTTCTTTTGTATTTGGCATTTGCGGACTGGAAGGTGGTGTTGCAGCAGGTACATATTTGGAATTGTCTCAGACCCTGTGTGGAGTATGTCTCCCCTGTTCAGCATGCATTTGCAGTGTCAAGAGTAACTAAGTACCAGTCGAGCCACATTCTTCATGAAACAGTCTTATTATGGCAAACCCAAACACCTTAGCTCTGGTGATAATTTCCAGAGTGAAATGTTCATAAGATGAAATGGAAAAACATCAGCAGCCCATCTTTTTCTTTGTCAACGTTGTTTATGAAAACCTAAAAATGTGAATGAGCTTTCCTTGTTTGTGTTTCCCAAGCTTCATAGGGACATACATGGAATTTGTCACTGTGAGTTAACAATTCTATGCATGTTCTATATAAGTGGCTTTCGACTGTTTGAACAACCAATCACTTTTGCTGGATTCAAAGCTATTTACTTACAAAGAAACAAACCCAATTTGCTCCATTTATTAACTAAAGACCTAATGTTGACTGATGGTGGAATCTCAGTTTTTAGCTCCTTGTCATTTAATTAGTCTACTTTTGTACTGAATGACAGAGTGAATGTCAGGTCTTTATTTCTGATTGACTATGGCAGGATAACTTTTTTCATATTAGTTTACGTTTGTTTTCCTAGTACTTTTCTCAGTCCACTTAGAAGACAAAGACCAAGCCTTAAAATTGCTTGCCTCAGGGATGTGATGCAGAACTGATTTTCCAACACCAAAGAAAAACAGGCTGCTGTCCTAAACTAGGCACTCCACAGCATTCCACTCTGACCTTCATCTTTTGACTATTATTTGAGAAAAACCACCACCACCACCAGACAGCAGCAACAACCTTTATATGCAGGGTCCCTGGAGAATCAGGTATTGTATAGGCTGGGTATTCTCAGATGAGACACTCTCTGTTCAACTGAGATTACTCTTACAGAAAAAGAACTTCCTGTAGAGAAAAGACCACACATCCTATGTATAAGATAGTTCTCAGGGAGATGAAGCGACAATCTTTTGTGAACTTCAAGGTTCATTTAAAAGTAAACAATCTAACAGAACGTCCTTTCACTGGATTAGAAAAAAACTAGGGACTCTAGACAAAAGACAAGGGACAAAAGAATTTTGGGGGCTTTCTTACATTTGTAGTTGTGCCATTTTTTTTTAAATGTCCATCTGCTTTCCTAAAATGATCATCAGTGATCAGCATACATTGAAAAAGATCTGTACACAGCATTGTCTCCCTTATTCATGTGGGATATAATACAAGAGGTCTTGAGGATGCCTGAAATCCCAGATAGTACTGACTGCATAGATACTATGCTTTTTCCTGTACTTAGACATCTATGTTAAAGTTTAGTTTACAAATTAGGCAAGTAAGAGGTTAACAACGATAACTAATAATAAAATAGAACAATTGTGTCAATATACTGCAATAAAATTTATGTGAATGGGATCTCTCTCACAAATATCTTACTGTACTCACCTTTCTCGTGATGATGTGAGATGATAAATGCCTACGTGATGAGATGAAATGAGATAAATGATGTAGGCACTTTGACGTAGAGTTAGGCCACAATTGGATCATCTGTTTTTGGGTGATCTTGCATCATGGAGCCATGACAATGTTGATGGTTGGATGTCTGGAGCAGACAACATCAGTGACTAACGGGCAGGCAGCATGTACAGCGTGGATACTCTGTACGAAGGAAAGGTTCACATGGTGGGCAGGACAGAGGGAGACATCTTGAGATTTTCTCATGCTCCTCAGAATGGCACACAATTTAAAACTTGTTAATTATTTCTGGAGCTTTCCATTTAATAGTTTTGAATCGCCATTTACCACAGGTACCTGAAATTGCAAAAAGCAAAACCATGGATGAGGTGTCAGGGATGGGCTACAGTACTTTTCTCAGGGATCAGGTAGTGAGACTGTGTCCAGTGTTTAGACACTGTTGGGGCAGAAGCCCAAGGAATAGTACGAAAAGATGAAAATCTGTTGATTCCATGCCGTTTGACTGATCCTACAACACAAATGAGATGGGTATTTAATTCATTCATTGTGAAGTGAATGTGCAGAAATGAAATTTTTTTATTTCTCTAAAACTCAACTTGCTCATCATGTCCATTTGTATTTGGTGCTTATCAAGGCATAAATTTCAAAAAATTAAAAGCATGACCCAAATATAAAATCAACAAATGCCAAAGACTGAATTAATAACTGAAGAAACTAGAGGGATAGTAAAGCTAATTGCTAAATGCACAGGACAAGCAGAAATATTATAGTAACTGGCAAAAATACTGGAATAAGTTCATTACATTAAAATTTAAAATCTTAGGTTTTACTCTTTTCTATCAGAAAAAAAACTATTTATATCTCTATAGTGTAAAATTAATTTGAAATGTTATTGAACAAAAATTATTTGAATTTCTGTCAGCTTTCTACAAATTAACATTTCTTTTTCAGAATTATAATATACTTTAATTAATAGAAAATAGTAAGTTGAAACAAAGCTATATACCCTTAGAGAATCAACTTTTTGTCTGTTTTCAACTTTGGGATTTTCCCTTTTAATGTGCTAATGTAATTAATTATATTTTCTCTCAAACTGAGCAGCACAGGGTAATTTCTTCTGAATTATAATTCCAATAAGGCAGTACAATTACAATATCAATTATTTTGGCAATTATTTCATACAAAATTGTGAACCAGTATTGATTAAAAAAAATTTTAAAGTGCATTCAGAAGTCTTAAAATAAAATGGTTAATGAAACTAACTGCTTAATGAATTTTAAATACAAAAGGTATGACTATATTACATAATATAATTTAAATCATAATTTATAAAAATATAAATGCCAAACACTATCATTCAATTATAAACCAATAAAACCTTTAGAAAAACAAAGTATTAAATCAAATACTCTAAAAGTGCTAAAAGTTTAATTAATCGTAAGAAATAACATTATTCAATTTTAAATTAAAAAAAAAATCTGTGAATACTGATATGGTTTAGTGACAGGTTACTTTTGTGTAAATTGTTCCAGATGCTGAAAAAGACTTTTTGACTTTAGATTAGTTAGAATAGTGTGACCTCTAACTCCACTTTGAGTATTGTGGAGGTGTAAAAGAGATGCTTTCTAAATGAGGGCACCATTGTTTCATGTAAGGTTTTGAAGTGGTATAACTACTCTCTAGGAATTTCTCAAGATGTAATGATATAAGATGTAAATGATATGAATTCCACTCCCTACCCTTCAACTCTGGCTACTTTAAAGGTTTTCTTCCAATATAGTAGTTCCCCCTTGTCCTTAGGGGATGTATTCCAAGACTCCTAGTAGATGCCTAAAATTGTGAATAGAAAAGAGCCTGATGGCTGTCAATCAGAACACATTTCTGTTCATGTCTTCTGCACACAAATTTAATGTCTTTTCCAACTTAACTACGCACTTATCACACAATGCGGTAATAACTTTAATAACTTTCACAATTTGAAGTGAGACAGTAAAATGAGCACAAATTTCTTTTTCCTTCCCACTTTCATGGATGGAAGATTCATTTTTAACGTAGATCTTAGCAACTTTAGCATATAATTTTTGCCTTTATTTTTTTAAGTCGAGAACTTCTACCTTTTCACTTAAAGGATGCACTTTATGGCTCCTCTTTGGCATATCCAAATAGCCAGCATCACTACTCTTGCACTTTGGAGCCATTATTAAGTAAAATAAGGGTTACTGGAACACAAGCACTGTGATAGGTCTTCTGTGTTTAAATAAACCCTATGCATCTCCACTATATGGTGCCACCCTAGTCGGGTATGGAATACTCTTTGAGGCTGCCTCCAATTAGAATTCCAGGCCCAGAGTGATGAAAAGTTGTTTCTCCCCATACATGACAGGTATTTGGGCATTTTTATCACGCAGCTTACTGTCCAACCCACCCTTCTCCCCACCTGGGTTGGAAGCAGGCAGGGGCCTCTCTGTTAACTCACCATGACTCACCTGCTCTGCTCACTTTCAGGATTCGTTTCATACCTATGATTTTTTTTCACTGCATTTAAACAATACCATCTTTAGAAATTTTGAATCAGGATTCAAGCTAGTCAGTTTCTGCTGATTTGTGGGAGCAGACCAGATATATTCCAAAATATAACACTAGAAACTTGGGGTGGCCATTTTTTATATGTGCACAGAGAAACAGAATGGATTGTGAGCAGAGTTAAGGTACTATTTGGCCCCAAAGAGATAAAGACAAAGAAAAGCATCCTTGGTTCCTGACGACATTCACATTCATGGTTCAGCTGCACCTTAGGCCCATTATCTGTGCAGCAGGTTTTTCAAATGAGGCACAAAGATAAAGAACAATATAACAGATTCCAAGGAATAATTCTCTCCTCCTACCCAATGCCTCATATGCTGAAGTGGGGTGCTAGACTGCCTGTGCATAATTTGCTAAGGGATAACAAGATGGTTCTGTCAGCATGGTCACGTACTCCAGCTAGTGTAAGAAGGGAAACTTGGAGAACAAAGGTTTTTGTGTGAAGTTTAAATGGTCTTCTCTGTCCCTCCTCATGGAATTAGCAGGATTCTTCAAGCCAATGAGTGGGGCTTCATGAGGACTCTGAGGAGATTTTGATATCTGTATCCTGGAAATTAATAGAAATGGACAGTAGTGTTTACTTAAGTCTGAAAAGTCTAAAGCCAAGAGATATAAAAGGAATCCACTGGGGCACTGGGAGTAGGCTGCACTTTCACTCAAATTGGCTCCCAGAAAAAAAATTAAAAATAAAAAGAGACCCTCTCCTCCCCTAACCCTGCAAAAGTGAGTTGACTTGGGGTTATCTGAAAACAGAAACTCTTAAACAACTACCTCAGTGGGTTGTATACAGGAAAAAATAGTGTGTTACCGGGTGCCCAGAAGGCATTGCCAAGGTCAAGGAAACTGCATTGCAGATCTTTAGCGAGAAGCTCTGAAGAAGCAACAAAAGTGTCCAACCAAGAAAGAGTCAGCAATGGTCTGCGGTCCAGAGAGCACCAAAGCCACATTTTATCAGCTTCTTTGCATAACCCAGCTCCTTACTCTGGTCCCTCTTTCCTTAGTCTGACTTTGGAGAAGCCAGAGCTGTGGCTGCTATAGTGTGGGAGGAGGCAGAGTTACAAAATTCTTAAGAAACCAGGCACATCTCCACTCCACCTTGGGCCTCCATTCTGGGAATGGGGAAAGCTTGACACTGAATAAGAATTTAGATATTCTATTTCTTTACTGAACTCGAGCTTGGGCATTATTGGACTAGCTGGTATGTTTAATGCCAAAACATTACCTAAGAATGAATACGCCAACTATGGACGTTATCTATAGTTTTATCTTTAACAGTGAGAAATAACACATTCATTTTCTTTTCACATATTATCACTGATGGAGGTATGATAATCATATTAACATCTCTGCAGGGTAGATGTTATCTCAGTAGGAATTATATTCTTCCCTCTGTAATTAAGGAAACTGAGGCTCACAGAGTTTGAGTAAGTTTTCTAAGGTCCCACAACCGACAGTCAGAAGAACAAGGCTATGAAGCATGCATGTTTCAGCACAATGTTCCTACGTGCTGCATGGAACCTTTGTTGGTCAAGGACCAGCAAAGAACTAGAGAATCTGAAGTGTGCAATGTTTTACCCAATTTGGGGAAATAAGGAGTATCCATGCAAGGGGAATGGTTCATGAAGGAGACTTTCCGGGATGAATAGGTTTTTAGCAAACAGAAATAAGAGGAAAAGAATTCTAGGACAGAAGTGACTAAACTAAGAAACTGAGGCTGGTTGGGGTGTGGTCTACAAATCGCGGTAGTTTAATTTGGATACATATAAGCTCTAGAAAGGGTTAGGGAAATATAAGTCTGGAAACATTGTGGGGCAATAGAATGGTAATTCTGTAACATTACTTGTTACCTTACTCCCTCTTCTGCAACTGCCTCTTTCTTATTCTTTGAGAAAAAATGAAGATATCCTTTTCATATAATTTGGAAAGTAGAGATTATGTGCTAGAATCTCACTTGGTATGGGGAAAACTGCAAGAAGTTTTCAGAGAGGTGGACCTAGTTTCAAATCCATTATTATTTTAAGAACCTACTACTTCTGAAACCCAATTTCCTTGTCTGTAGAGTAGGAAAATTACCCCATAGTACCACAATGGGAGATAAATAAAATAAGATGAATATGATACAGATATACAAAATAACCGTATGACCTTAAGCAAATTACAAATGCCATGTCTCTGTCCCTCAGTTTGCCCATCCCATTGTGTTGTCAATGACATGTTATATCACTGAAGTACATCACAGGGAAGTTTTCTTTTTTTTCTTTAAGGCAAAGCAATGTAGTCTTATAAATGCTCAGTAGATGTCTAGCTTAATTTTGTGTGTGTCCAAGATTAAACCTTTCATTTTAGTTACATAAAAAGGACCCTTTAAATGAGGGTAAGAGAAAATTTAAACTGGAAGTTATATATACTAGGCCTGAAAATTTTTAATGGCCTTATTTAAAATGAATAGAAAGGTACTTAAGGAAGGTAGCAGTTGTAGACTTTCTTAGGAAATCGATACTCATAAAATTCAAGGTTGGAAATGAGAATTAAAAACCACAGTGAGTTTATTTTAAAACATGTAGTCTGTCATCTTTATTTTCCATTTGGATTACATAGTGTTTATACCCTGAGGTCTATTTATGTTGCTGCAACTCTCACTGACTTTGAAATGAACTTTGTATGGTGCTAGAATCAGAGCATTAGGACTTAGAGATCATGTAGTCCAACCCTCTCATTTAAAAAAAATAAGGTAAGAGAGGAAAGTGTCCTTGATATCTTTGTTTCCTCTGAGATGTAAAAATCTCCTGTCGTTCTTAACCACCAGGCTAAGTTCAGTGGCAGCAAGAGTCATCCTACTTCATCCCCTCCCATGGCCCCTGATCTCCCCCTTAACCTAGACAGTGCCTGGCCCTTGGCAGACACTCCGCTTATAGTTCTGGAAAAAAGCGCTTATCTCTGAGCAAAGTATTTTACTCTCATCAGAAACTCTCTGACATTCCTGGTATGGCCTAGGAGACTAATCATTGGAAATAGATAAATGATAAATTTCTGCTATTCTTCTCCCAAATATATGCCTCATGGAGTTGCCTACAGGAGAAACCGTTCCACAGCAAATCAACACCTGTAATTCAAATGATTCTGCTCTTGCTGGGTGTGATGGCTCATGCCTGTAATCCCAGCACTTTGGGAGGCTAGGGCAGGGGATTGCTTGGGGCCAGGAATTTGAAACCATCCTGGTCAAAAGCAAGACCCTGTCTCTACAAAATATTAAAAATTCAGCCAGGCATGGTGGTGCCCACCTGTAGTCCCAGCTACTCAGGTGGCTGACGCATGAGGATTGCTTGGGGAATTGCTTGAGCCTGGGAGATCTAGGCTGCAGTGAGATGTGATTACACCACTGCACTCCAGGCTAGGTGACAGGGTGAGACCCTTTCTCAAAAACAAACACACAAGAACAAGGATTCTACTCTTGTAACTTCAAACCAACAAAAATAAGGATTCTCCTCTTATAATTTCTCATCGGTAGATTCATGCAAAACCACTATTTCCTCTGTCCAGGGCATCCTAATACACGCAGCTGCTCTCATTCAATTGGCAAGCACACACATTTGCTATCAAAGTTTAGTACGGGTTGGTCAGAGGACTGCCTATTTCTTCTAGGTATCTCTTCAAGGTTCTAGAAAACAAATTTCATTTATGCTTACAAGTCTGACTGTCCCAAACAAAGCTACTGTATGTACAAAAATCTGTGTATTTATTTTCGTGTGACTCAGATGCAAGCAGAAATTAATTTTATTCATATTGTTATCTTTATGTGGATTGGGGAAGGATTCATAGACAATGAAACAGGAAAAGATTAAGTCAAACGAAACAACGTAATGGGTTTGTGATTTTGGAGGCTTTTGTCTGAAGAGGAGATAGATGGAAGTTTGACATAGGCTTCCTACAAGTGACAAGTAGAAGAGACAGCTCTTTTCTCTCTTTACTGGGGCAAGCACAATAGTAATTAGATTTAAAAGACACCAATAGACCTTTTAATTAGGGCCAGATAACTTTCTGGTGTTTCTCAAATGAGAGACACCTCCATGGAATCCCTTTCGTCTGTTTTCAAATTCTTTCTACCAAGACCAAGACTACCGAATTTATGTGTGATCTACAGCTGTGGTTTACAAACTGAATTCAGGTGGCCAGGCACAGACCCCACCACCCCCCTCAGCTAACCTCCCTCTCCACACCCCCACACACACAAACGCGTGCACACACACGCACACCGGGTCCCCCCACCCCCACCACACACACTCACAAGCACACCGCCCCCCACCCCACCCCTCACCCTAACCCCCATCCTATCCCCCATCGCCCACCACTCCCAAAGACCCACAACCCATACAGACACCGCCCTGCCACCCCCACCTCCACTTACTTTCTCCCGACCGCCTCCAGCTGTGAAGTCCGGGACCACCGCGGAATAATTTAAATTTTCGAGGGTAAGCACAGCGCCATCTGTCGGACATCACGCCAATTACTCTTTCTAAGTTGGAAGCTCACTGTTAACTTTATACTTGGAACTGCTATGTACTCCTTTTGGCCTGAGGACACAGTGAAAAATGTGCTGAGACCTTAGAAAGCCACGAACCAAGAAAATTCAGAAACATCTGATCTCTGCTTAAGAGTTAAGAGACGTCAGAATCATCGCAATTGACAAAAGGTTAGGAAAAATATTGCAAACATTTCTATTTATTTCCTACAGACTTCCCCATTTTATTTTTGGCTGCCTAAACAGAAACAAACATCCGTGATCATGAGCTGAGCTTGGCCAGTTATAATTTTATTGGCATTTTACTGTTTATGAACTCTTTCTAGGATATCTTCATATCTATATGAGTAGATAGATGATATGTATCAGTATGTATGTGGATAAAGAGATTTTTCCTCTAGGCATGTCTCCATCTGGGCGCGGTGGCTCATGCCTGTAATTCCAGCGCTTTGCGAGGTCAAGGCGGGCGGATCACAAGGTCAGGAAATTGAGACCATCCTGGCTAACACGGTGAAAACTCGTCTTACTAAAAATACAAAAAATTAGCTGGGCGTGTCCCAGATACTCGGGAGACTGAGGCAGGAGAATCTCTTGAACCCGGGAAGCAGTGGTTGCAGTGAGTCGAGATTGCACCACTGCACTTCAGCCTGGGCGACAGAGCAACACTCCGTCTAAAAAAAAAAAAAATTAAAAAGTAAAAGAGGTGGGTTTCATGTTGCAAAATGTGCTAGGACAGGAGCTGTGGAGTTCTCAAATTCTAATTGAGGGCTGTCATGGGGAAAGGTGCTGATACAAAAATCAGTCTCATCCTAGGTGACCTCTGTCAACTTTATAAGCTCTTTGATGACTTGTCCATTTATAAAACAGAGAATAATACAGATGTTTTTGAGGTTCGTGTCTATAAAATATTCTAAGAAGCTCAGATGAAAGGTGTGACTCACAGGAAATGCCAAATATGAAGTAAATCATCCTTCTGAGTCACAACTAATACCTTTCAATGTGATGGAAACTTGATATTTGAAAACTCCCTTGGTAAGATTCCTGTTTTCATCAGCTGTACCTTTTCTGTGAAATTTGTTTTCATATTTCTTTCCTCTTTACCATGCTTTCAAATTGGTTGACATTTATAACTTGAAGGGGACCATTGAACAATTACTTAAGGGAGACCGACACAAATATAACTTTTTTTCCACCAGGTAAAGGCCGTGTGTTTGTGTTGAAACGTAATTATCCTTTCCCTTTTGATTTTTGTCAGTCAAGGAAATAGATGTTACTAAAATGTCTGATTGTTGTATCTCAGCAGCTACCAACAAAAACTTCCATTAGCATCCGAGAGGCTTTCTATTTTAGAATGTTTTCTAGGCAATATGTGGTAATTCAAAAAGATCAAAGTAAATGTCTACACCTCGATTCACACAAGCCTTTATAATAATATATTTTCGAAACTTGCCCATGCTAAAGTAACATTTATCTACTAAGCCCTTTTTGAGGGAAATTTAAATTAGAGGGAGGACCTTATACATTACCTTTTTCATAAATAACACTTTTCTTGATTATTAAGAAGTAAATAAAATAATCTTCAATTCTAGCACACAGAGATAAGCACCATTGAAATGTTGGTGTGCTTTGGTCTAGTGTTTTGTCTACGCATATTTTAATATCATATACTTTTGTTGGTTTCATTCATTTCACTTTGTGTTACAGTTTCTTTTTTTTTATTATTATACTTTAAGTTCTGGGGTACATGTGCAGAATGTGCAGGTTTGTGACATAGGTATACATGTGCCATGGTGGTTTGCTGCACACACCAACCCGTCATCTACATTAGGCATTTCTCCTAATGCTATCCCTCCCCTAGCCCTGTAGCCCCCGACAGGCCCTGATGTGTGATATTCCCCTCCCTGTGTCCATATGTTCTCATTGTTCAACTCCCACTTATGAGTGAGAACATGTGGTATTTTGTTTTCTGTTCCTGTGTTAGTTTGCTGAGAATGATGGTTTCCAGCTTCATCCATGTCCCTGCAAAGGACATGAACTCATTCTTTTTTATGGCTGCACAGTATTTCATGGTATATATGTGCCACATTTATTTTCATCCAGTCTATCATTGATGGGCATTTGGGTTGGTTCCAAAACTTTGCTATTGTGAATAGCGCTGCAGTAAACATATGTGTGCATGTGTCTTTACAGTAGAATGATTTATAATCCTCTGGGTATATACCCAGTAATGGGATTGCTGGGTCAAATGGTATTTCTAGTTCTAGTTCCTTGAGGAATCGCCAGAATGTCTTCCATAATGGTTGAACTAATTTACACTTCCACCAACAATGTTAAAGCATTCCTATTTCTCCACATCCTCTCCAGCATCTGTTGATTCCTGAGTTTTTAATGATTGCCATTCTGATGGCATGAGATGGTATCTCAATGTGGTTTTGATTTGCGTTTCTCTATTTAGCAGTGATGATGAGCTTTTTCTCATATGTCTGTTGACTGCATAAATGTCTTCTTTTGAAAAAAGTATCTGTTCATATCCTTCATGTTACAGTTTCTTTTGGTAATTTTGATTACCATTCAATCCAATTAAGTCAGTCATATAATATTTAACATATTTTTGTATGTGTTTAAAAAATGGCAATTTAAGATTATTTTAGCTACTGTAAGTAAATTGAAATTGTGAAGTATAGATTTAAAATATATTATTTTTGAAATTTTCATCTGAAATGTTACATAATTTTATGTTTCTTGAGTCGCACTGTAATTAATTCTAAAGCTCATGCCATGAGCTGTTCATACTGTTAAATCTTAAAATTGATTTTGGGAAGAAAAATTTCATCAGCTGTTTTAATTTAAATAAGTATGCATGTGCTTTGCCACTGAATAATTGTGCTAACTCTGGTCAGGCACAGTTGCTCACGCCTGTAATCCCACCACTTTGGGAGGCCGAGGCGGGTGGATTATTTGAGGTCAGGAGTTTGAGACCAGCCTGGCCAAAATGATGAAACCCCATTTCTACTAAAAATACAAAAATTAGCTGGGTATCTTGGTGCATGCCTGTAATCCCACCTACTCAGAAGGATGAGGCAGGAGAATCACTTGAACCAGGAGGCAGAGGTTGCAGTGAGCTGAGATAGCACCACTGCACTTCGGCTGGGGAGACAGGTGAGACTCCATCTCAAAAAAAGAAAAAAAAACAATTGTGCTAACTCTTACCAAGCAAGCCCTTGGAATCCCACTCGATTCGTGGAGCCATCTCAGTCTTCTGGGACAGGTAGTAATTTACCCATTCTCAACCACTTAGAAATATTGTAAGTCCCTTTAACTTACTGAATCATAACAGACATTCATTCCATTGTTTATACATAGAATTAGTAAATATTAGTTCATGGGTAGTCCTAGATAAAATTTATGAAATTAGATTGTCTTCTGCTCAAAGCTGTTTCAGTTTTGAGTATTCTTATTTTCTTCCTACCCAAGTAATCAAAATCTGATAATGCCCATTGCATACCTTAGGAATCGCTCTTCCATGCCCCACTTAACTTCTGTTTCCTGGCAAGGCTTGTACTTTGGACTTTTCTGAACACTGCTCCTTACCCCCACACACACCAGCCAATGTTGAGTCTTCTGGTGGCTGAGGGTCTTGTTGGATGACAGCATTGCTAATCTTGCCATTGCATTTCGCTAAAGTGCAAATAATTGATAAACGATTCATGAGTCATGCCTCCCAGATTGTGTATTCATTTAATTAATGGAAGGCTTCGAAGGTCTAATTCCTAAGAGGGACTGAGCAATAATGAAAGTAGATTGAAGTATTTTGAAGGGTACTGAGGAAAGAAAGCTACATCCTGTGATAACTGTGTTTCCAATATAGCTGTTTTCAGTCTGATTCTCAGAGGCTGACTTGGACATAAGAACATTTGAGCAGGAGACATGCTAAGGAAGTACTCCCAGGACAAATCAGTAGGGGCTTAAGGGAAGCAGAACAAGGAAGCGGAAATAGCTAAGCAAGGACTGATTTCAGGTCAACTCCCTTTCTCAGCCTAATCCTACAGGGAGCTGTGCAAAGGAAATGACATTTCTGAATTTGACCTGGCTTGAGGAAAAGGAGTCATTGTCTACAGCTCGCCCTGTGCTGGCCATAGCTCCTTGCACTTCCTGCTCTGAGTATGGCCAAAGAGGCTGCAGTAAACCAAGGACAGTCCCCTGAAGATCACAGCTGTGAGCTGTTAGAAGTACAATATACAAAAGCTGGGGATGGGCACAGGAATCATAAGAAGTATCAATAGGGATGTGGATGAAGCACCACCTATATACACTGCAATGGCATGAACTTAAGAGGGGAACACCATCTGTATACACTGCAATGGCATAAACTTGAAAGGGAACAGAGTGGATGAACAATGTCCATGCAGCTGTTACTTGGGCAATGGGTCTTTCTTCCTGAAGGTAATTACAGCACCAGTTCAAGATATAGAATAATACAAGTACCTCAGAAGTCTTTCTTGTACTCTCTTCCTGTCAACAGACCCCTTGAAGAGGTAACCAGTACTCTGATTACACTTAGTTTTGCTTGCTTTGTAGCCTTATGTAAATGAATCATATGCTATGTACTCTTGTCTGTCTTGTATATTTGACTTATTGAGAGATGCATCCACATTGTAGCATCTAGAGGTTGTTCATTCTTTCTCACTGCTCTGGAGTGTTCAATTATATGACTGTTTTACAATGTATTTTGCTGCTGATGGGCGTTTGGGCTGTTTCCAATTTGGGACTATTATGAGTAATGCTGTTATAAATTTCTTTTAAGTGTATTTTGAGTCACAAATGTTTGTACTTCTAGAAGAAATGTGTAAATACCTGAGAGTAGAGTGGATTGCATAGACTACACATGTTAAGCTTTACTATAATAGATATTGCCATAAGTTCTCCTTATAACTAAGTCATTAAAGTGATCATAGCATTTTAACTCCCACTAGCAGTATACGAGAATTTCAGTTACTCTACATTCTCTACAATACTTGGGAGCCTCAGTCTGTAAATTTTAGTCATTCTAAATGCATAGTTTGTTTTTTAAACTGTCAGTAAATTGAAAGACCACAATTAAGAATTTTGTAGAAACTTCCCTTGAAATTAGCAACCTCATTTTGAGAAACGCCAATATTGGTGAATAACTATTCTCCCTACACAGATAAGTGCTAAATATCATTATTTATTTACTCAATGATAAACTTGTTTTTGTTATTTTTAATCATTTGGTTCGGAATGAACAAGATGTCTCTTATATTGTATATTGCTAGAAATTAAGAATTATGTCTGTTTGAACTTGCTTTATACAGAGCAAAGTTTAATGGTACATAACCCATAAACTACTTAATACATGTCTTTAAATAACATTTTAGGTTGGCCAGTCTTTAGCTTAGAACTTTCTAGATCCAATTTAAAATGCAGGCACTCTAGCAAAAGTATGTGGGAATATTTTGACATCTGTGTGCGTGTACATAATAGGAAATGAGTCATTTTAGTGTCAACTGAAAAAAAAACTACATTGTAGGTGCATATGACTATTTTTTAAAATTGTAGTTTTCTGTACACTGAAACCTGATAGCAGGTGAGAGAGAGGTGGCTGTCTGTCCATGCACAGACTGTAATTGGAGAAAGCTTTGAGCAGTGTGCCTGTCCTCCAACATCATTGTCACTATATATCATTTTACTAGTATGACTTTATCTTTTTAAGTGTTTTAGGAGTCTGCAGTATACAATTAATTATGTTTTTAACTTAGGTAGTCATGCTGAAGAATCAAGGCCATTGTAGGAGGCTCCGGTGATCTAAAATAATTAGGCTTTTATTAGATGGCAAATTTGTTCAACAATGTGATTTGTACGTTAATTTTTCTCCTTATAACTATGTTATAAGACTTATACTAAAAATGTCTTATAACTAAAATTTTTCTCCTTATAACTATGTTATAAGACTTATACTAAAAATGTCTTACAAAATGAAAGGTAAATATTGCCTCAAAAAATTGTGGATACCTGTATAAAGTATCTGCCCTCAATCTTTATCAGCTAACACCTGCTTTATCAATTAATGCCTTATCAGAGATTTGTAGAATTAGCTACAGCATACATCATTTAGACTTGGTGGTTGAAAGAAAGAAAACCAAAGATTATAGTGGAGAACTGCCTGAAGGGAAAGAAGATCTGCTCATAAATTACAGAAAACAACAAAAATTTAAAAGATAATTTTTCACAATTTTTCCAAAGCCTGGCTCTGCTCATTTTAGGATGAGCACAAACCATATGGCTTCTGTCTGGAGTCACTGTGAGATCAATGGTCTGGTAACGTCTGTTGATTTCCAGTATCAAATTCATAGAAGCACATAGTGAGTAAAAGAGAAAGAATCTTGGCAATCTTGTAGTTTTTGTTCTTTCATCCAAATGGGAGAACTGGAGCTCAGCAAAGAGTCAAGAACAATCTCAACGTCACACGAGAAGTTTTTCATCCTCCATTTCCATCATTTTCTCCAAACACTCTCTCCCCGCTCCCCCTTCAATAGTTACTGTTGGTGTTTTCCATTAACAGAAAACTCAGAATTCTCTCTGCCATGGGCCATTGTGTTTTTCGATGTTTGTGTCCTTGTTTATGCAGTTTCTTTACTTACAGGCAACTGTGTCAGGCAGTGGGGAACAGCTAAAATGTTCATGCTGCCATCTGGGAATCACTTCTTTGTGAGGGTCACTCATGTAAACAGAGAACACTTGCTCTAAAGTACAATGTAATCAATTCATGAAAGTTATGAAACAAAACATGCTCTAGCTCCCCTTTTATGCCTGCTGGAATTACAGAAATTCCATTGAAATGATAGCAGATATTTTAGTAGACAATTCCATTATATACCCTGATTTTAAAAGATGAACTCAGACCAGAAATTTTGAGTGATTCTTGGAAGGTAAAGGGCAGATAGAATCACCTTGCTGGAGAAATCAGAAGAGGGACAACTGCAAAATAAAGGCCGTAGCAGGAGCATATGCCACATCATCACAGCAGTTTTCTTTTTTCTTTTTTTTTTAAATTTTGACCTCTGAACTTTTTATTGGCCTCCTGCTCCCCAAAGGGTACCCTGCTTCTGCTGGCTTAATGTCTCAGAACTTTGGTGCCGTTGGTCTCAGACACCACTTTGCTGCCCACTATCCAGCAGGTGGTGGTCTTTTGGATGGTTTACATGGAGTTGCTGCTGTCCAGGGCATCGCCAAGACTGAAGTCCTCAACATTTTCCTGCAGGCGGTGGTAGGTGGTGATCTCAGCCTCCGGCTTGACCTTGATGTTCAGTAGGGCCTCATACTCCTGGGCCTGGCGCGTTCCCTCTGCCTGGGTCTGTGTTAGCTCTGACTCTGGGTGCAGCAGGATCCTGTTGAGCTGCTCCATCTGCAGGGCATAGCGGGCCTCCACCTCCCTCAGGCTGTTCTCCAAGCTGGTCTTCATATTTTTCATGAAGTCCAGGTTGATCTTCAAGGACTGTACTGTATGTCTCAGCTCCATGAGTGTCATCTCAGCAACTCCAAGCTCGGCAGACTGTGTGGTGACCACTGTGGTGCTCTCCTCAATCTGCTGAGACCAGTACTTGTCTAGCTCCTCTCAATTCTTTTGAGCCAGCTTGTCATATTGGGCCCAAATGTCTGCCATGATCTTGGCAAGGTTCTGAGATTTGGGGTCAACCTGGCAATCTGGGCTTGTAGGCCTTTTACTTCATCTTTGTGGTTCTTCTTCATGAAGAGCAGCTCCTCCTTGAGAACCTCCATCTCTGTCTCCAGCTGCAGCCAAGTGACATTGGTATCATCAATGACCTTTTGGAACCCATGGATGTCACTCTCCACAGGCTGGCCCATGGCCAGCTCTGTCTCATACTTGACTCTAAAGTCATCAGCAGCAAGACAGGCATTGTCGATCTACAGAACGATGCGGGCATTGTCCACGGTATTTGCAAAGATCTGAGCCCTCAGGTCCTTGATGGTCTTGAAGTAATGGTTCCAGTCTCTGACCTGGGGTCCCTTCTTCTCCAGGTGCTCCCGGATTTTGCTCTCCAGCTTCTGGTTCTCAGTCTCCAGGCTCATCACTCTGTCCAGGTAGGAGGCCAGGCGGTCGTTCAGGCTTTGCATGGCCTCCTTCTTGTTCTGGATGCCTCCCATTCCTGCCAGACCCCCAGCCATCCTCGCAGCCAGGCCTCTGGGCTCCATGCCACCCCAGAAGCTGGTGGAGTGAGACGTGGAGATCTGGAAACCAGAGCCCCAGGTGCCTGCATAGACGCTGGCCATGCTGCCGACCACTGGGCACGCTGCTGACCAGCTGGGTGCCTGGACAGAACTCAGGGACCGGTAGTTGGTGGAGAAGGTGGAGCGAGTGGTGAAGCTCATGCTGTCCAGGGAGGAGAGCGAGAGGACAGGACTCAGGTGTTGCCGACGACCCATCATAGCAGTTTTCTAAGGAAGCTACAAAGAAACATCAAGCTCAGATCAAACAAAGCAAGAGCCAGAAGGGCCCCTGGACCAGGTATCAGAGCAATAAATTAAAGACTTTAGTAGAATCTGGGCCCCACCCCCTATCCTCAATAAGCAGCTGTTGACTCCAGCAGTGTTTACTCCAGAATGAAGCCTAGAGGGGTGTTTGATATGCAGTGAGTTTTCCTAGGAGAGTCCCTTGTAGGAGGCTGGGGCTGAAGATAAAGAAAAGCAGATCCTGAGCCAACTAGGGACCTTCACATCCACATTAGGGTGTGGGAAAGGAAGGAGAATCACTGATTCCCTTTGTCCGCAGGACACATTTGAGAGAGGGGCACTCTGAAGTAGGAGTTCAGACACAGGATGCTCCCAGGGTGGACAGCATACAAGGTAATATACAACACACAGACGGGATGGGGATCCCCAAGACCCTAAAGAAAAGTCATTTGTACATCGTGAAGGTTTCTCAGTCTGGCTTCCTCTCAAACATCCAAGGCAAGTTTCTATATTCAGAACTTATATTCAGTGACAATGAAAGAGGCTCTCATTTGATCTGATGAAATGCAATACAAACATTATCCAACAATTCTGTTTGATAAAGATAATTATAAATATAGATAACAATCCCAAACCATAAACTTACTGAAGAAATTTAGGATAAAAGCAATTCATTCAAAATATTTAAAAGATCCAAAGAGTTTCTGAGTAGCATGAACAGAAAAAATGCTATCCACATTTAAACACAACCTAATAGAATTTCAAAATACCAAGGATAAATATGAAATCCAAAAAGTTTTTCAAGAGAAAAAAATCAGATTTCTAATGATAGGGTTCCCATGTTGAAAGTTAATAAATAATATTGAAGTTGTGGAAAAAAATATTAACCTAGAGTTCGTTTATGCTTGCTTTTACAAATTTTAATTTTTTTTTAAATTTCATGGGTACACAGTAGGTGTATATATTTATGAGGTACATAAGATATTTTGATACAGACATGCAATGCATAATAATCACCTAGGAGTAAGTGGGGTATCCATCACCTCAAACATTTATCCTTCCTTTGTATTAGAAACAATCCAATTATAACTTTTAGTTATTTTAAATGTATAATGAGTTGTTGACTGCAGCCACCCTGGTATGCTATCAAATGCTGTATCTTATTTATTCTATATATTTTTGAACCCACTAACCAGCCCTACTCCCTCTCTCCACAACTATACTTCCCAGCTTCGTGTAACCATCATTCTGCTGTCTATTGCCGTAAGTTCAATTGTTTTAATTTTTAGCTCCCACAAATAATGGAGAACATACAAAGTTTGTCTTTCTGTGCTTGGTTTATTCACTTAATTAACATAATGACTTCCAGTTCCATCCATGCTGTTGCAAATAACAAATTTCATTCTTTTTCATTGCTGAATGGTACTCCAAAAAATATGTACCACATTTTCTTTATCCATTGGCTTGTTGATAGACACATAGGTTGCTTCTAAATCTTGACTATTATGAATAGTGCTACAATAAACATGAGAGAGCAGATATCTGTTCGGTTTACTGATTTCCTGTCTTTTGGGTATACCCTAAGCAGTGGAATTACTGGATCATATGGTAGCTCTATTTTTTAGTTTTTTGAGGAACCTCCATGCTATTCTCCATAGTGGCTGTACTAATTTACATTCCCACCAACGAGATACAATGGTTCCTTTTTCCCTACAACCACAGTAGGATTTGTTATTATCTGTCTTTTGGAAAAAAAAAAAAAACCATTTTAACTGGGTGACTACATCTCATTGTTGTTTATTTCATTTCATTTATTTATTTATTGAGACAGAGTCTTGCCCTGTTGCCCAGGCTGAAGTGCAGTGGTGCAATCTCAGCTCACTACAACATCCACCTCCCGGGTTCAAGAGATTCTCCTGCCTCAGCTTCCCGAGTTGCTGGGATTACAAGTGCTTGCAACCATGCCCAGCTAATTTTCGTATTTTTAGTGGCGACAGGGTTTCACCATGTTGGACAGGCTGGCCTCAAACTCCTGACCTCAGGTGATCCACCCACCTCAGCCTCCCAAAGTGCTGGGATTACGGACATGAGCCACCACACCCCGCCCAACATCTTATTGTAGTTTAGTATGCACATCTCTGATGATCAGTGATGTTGAGTGCCTTTCCATATACCTGTTTGCTATTTATATATCTTCTTTTGAGAATTCTGTATTCAGCTCATTTGCCCACTTTTAAATTGGATTATTAGATTTTTTTCCTGTAGAGTTGTCTGAGTTCCCTATACATTTTGGTTATTAATCCCTTGTCATAAGAATAGTTTGCAAATATATTCTGCCATTTTGTGGGTTGTCTTTTTATTTTGTTGATTGTTTCCTTTGCACTGCAGAATATTTTTAACTTGACGTGATCCCATTTGTTCATTTTTGCTTTAGTTGCCTATGGTTGTCAGATATTACTCAAGAAATCTTTGTCCACTCCAATGTCCTGAAAGATGTCTTCAATGTTTTCTTTTAATGGTTTCACAGTTTGGGTGCTTGATTTAAGTCTTTAATCCATTTTGATTTGATTTTTGTATGTGGCAAGAGATAGGGGTCTAGTTTTGTTCTTCTGTATATGAATATTCCATTTTTCTGGCACTGTTTATTGAAGAAACTGTCTTTTCCTCAATGTATGTTATTGGCACCTTTGTTGAAAATGAGTTCACTGTAGATATGTATATTTGTTTCTGGGTTCTCAATTTGGTTCCATTGGTTTGTGTCTATTTTATGCCAGTACTATCCATGCTGTTTTGGTTACTACAGCTTTAAAGTATAATTTTAAAGCATAATTTGAAGAAGTCAGGTAATGTGATCCCTTTAGTTTTTAGTTTTTTTTTTTTCTCAGGATGGCTTTGGCTATTCTGGGTCTTTGGTGATTTCATGTAAATTTTGGGATAGTTTTTCTATTTCCATAAAGAATGTCATTGGTATTTAGATACAAACTGCACTAAATCTGTAGATTGCTTTAGGGAGTATGGACATTTTAGCAATATTGATTCTTCCAATCCATGAACATGAAATAATTTTGCATTATTTCATGCCCTCTTTATTTTAATTCATTAGTGTTTTATAGTTTTCATTGTAAATATTTCACTTCTTTGGTTAAGTTTATTCCCAGGTATTTTATTTTATTTGTAGCTATTGGAAAGGTACTTATTTTTTGATTTCTTTTTCAGATTGTTTACCATTGGCATATAGAAACACTACTAATTTTTATATGTAAATTTTGTGTTCTGCAGCCTTTCTAAAGTGGAGTCTTTAGATTTTTACAAATATAAGATCATGTCATCTGTTAATAAGAATAATTTGATTTCCTCTTTTTCAATTTGGAGGCACTTAATTTTTTTCTTGTCTGATTTCTCTAGCTTGTACCTCCAGTACTATGTTGAATAACAGTGGTGAAGGTGGACATTATGGTCATGTTCCCAATCTTAGAGGAAAGCCTTTCAGTTTTTCTCCATTCAGTATGATACTAGCTGTGGGTATGTCATATATAGCTTTTGTTGCATTGAGGTATGTGTCTCCTATACCCAGTTTTTGAGTGTTTTATTTAATCATAAAAGGATGCTGAATTTTATGAAATGCATTTTCAGCATAAATTGCATTGATCTTATGGCTTTTGTCCTTTATTCTGCTCATATGATGTATCATATCAATGATTTCTGCATGTTGACATCCTTGTATGAATTCATCGGTCATGATGAATGATCTTTTTAATGTGTTATTAAATTCAGTTTGCTAGTATTTTGTTAAGCATTTTTGCATCAATGCTGAGGGGTATTGACCTGTGATTTTCTTTATTTGATGTGTCTGTCTAGTTTTGATTTCAGGGTAATAATACTTGCCTCATAGAATGAGTTTGGAAGTATTTCCTTCTCTGTCTTTCAGAATAGTTTGAATAGCATTGGTATTAGTCCTTCTTTAATTGTTTGGTAAAATTTAGCAGTGAAGCCATGTGGGGCATGGCGGGGGGTGACTGGCTTTTCCTTGCTGGGAGACTTTTTATTACAGCATTAATCTTGTTACTTATTACTGTTTTTTTCAGGTTTTGAACTTCTTCAATCTTGGTATGTTGTATGTGTCTAGGAATTTATCTATTTTTTTCTGGGTTTTCCAATTAATTGGCATATAGTTGCTTGTAGTGGTCTCTAATGATCCTTTGATTTTCCATGCTGTTTGTCATGATGTCTCCTTTTTCATCTCTGAATTTATTTATTTGAGTCTTCTCTCTTTTTTTGTTAGTAAGTCTGGCTAAGTGTGTTGGTTTTATCTTTTCAAAAAACCAAATTTTTTCTTTATTAATCTTTTATTTTTTGTTTCAAATTCATTTATTTATTTCAGCTCTGATATGTTTTTTTCTTTTCTTGTACTAATTTTGGGTTTGGTTTGCTCTTGATTTTCTACTTCCTTAAAAAGCATTGTAAGGTTGATCATGTGAAGATTTTCTACTTTGTTGATGTAGGTGCTTATTGCTACAAACTTTCCTCTTAGTACTGCTTTTGCTGTATCCCATAGGTTTTCGTACATTGTGTTTCCATTTTCATTTGTTTCAAGAAATTCTTCAACTTCCTTCTTAATTTCTTCATTGACCATTGGTCATTAAGGAGCATATTATTTAATTTCCATGTGTTTGTAAAGTCCCAAAGTTTCTGTTGTTATCAATTTCTAGTTTTACTCCATTATGATCAGAGAAAATACTTGATATTATTCCAGGTTTTTTAAAAAATTTATTAGACTTGTTTTGTGGCCTAACATGTGGTCTGATCTTGAGAATGATTCAGGTGCTAAGGAGAAGAATATATATTCTGTAGTTGTTGGATGAAACATTTTGTAAATATCTATTAGGGCCATTTGGTCCATATAGTGCAGATTAAGTCCAAAATTTCTTGGCTGATTTTCTGTTTAGATGATCTGTCCAGTGCTACAGTGGAGTGTTGAAGTCTCTAGCTATTTTTGTATTAGCATCCATCTCTCTGTTTAACTCTAATAATATTTGCTTTGCATATCTGGGTACTCCAGGGTTGAGTTAATACATTTATAGTTGTTATATCCTCTTGCTAAAATGGACCCCTTTTTCATTAGATAATGACCTTTTTGTCCTTTGTATAGTTCTTGTTTTGAAATCTATTCTGTCTAATATAAGTATATCTACTACTGTTCTATTTTGGTTTCCATTTACATGGAATGTATTTTCCCATCCCTTTATTTTCTATCTATATGTATTTTTTATAGGTAAAGTGTGTTTCCCATAGGGAACAGATAGTTGGGTCTTGTTTTGTTATCCCTTCAGCCACTCTGTGTCTTTTGATTGGAGAGTTTAGTCCATTTACATTCAATGTTATTATTGATCAATAAGGACTCACTACTGCCACTTTGTTATTTGTTTTCTGATTGTTTTATAGTCTTCTCCTTCTTTCCTTTCTTCCTTTTAGTGAAGGCAATTTTCTCTGCTTTCTCCGCTGCTTCCCTCCTGCTTTTTAACTTTCTGTTGTTTCTATTTATGTTTTATTGTACTTCTTATTCTTTCAACTTTGTTCTTATTATTTTTGATAGGTTTATTGTTTAGTCTTTCTATTCAATATATGAATAGTTTACACACAATTGCAGTATCATAATACTCTATGTTTTTCTGTGTACTATTACCAGTGAGTTTTGTACCTTCAGATAATTTCTTACTGCTATTAATGTCTTTTTCTTTCATATTGGAGAACTCCCTTTAGCATTTCTTGTAGGACAGGACTGGTGTTGATGAAATCCTTCAGCTTTTGTTTGTCTGGGAAAGTGTTTATTTCTCCTTCATGTTTGAAGGACATTTTCTCTGGATATACTATTCTAAGATGGATACATTTTTTCTTTTAGCTCTTTATGTATGTCATACCACTCTCTCCTGGCCTGTACACCTGTACGATTTCCATTGAGGAGTCTACTGCCAGGTGTATTGGAAACTCATTCTTTGTTATTTGTTGTTGTTGTTGCTGTTTTCCCTCTTGCTAGTTTTGGAATCCTTTCTTCATCCTTGGTCTTTGGGAGTTTGATTATTAAATGTCTTGAGGTAGTCTTATTTAAGTTAAATCTGCTTGGTGTTGCATAACCTTCTTGTACTGGAATCTTGATATCTTTCTCTAGGTTTGGGAAGTTCTCTGTTATTTCTTTGAATGAACTTTCTATTCTACTCCTATCTCTCTCTGTAGCTTGCCTTATAGCCAATAACTCTTAGATTTACCATTTTTAGAGAGTTTTCTAGATCTTGTAGGCATGCTTCATTGTTTTTTATTCTTTTTCTTTTGTCCACTCTGATTATGTGTTTTCAAACAGCCTGTCTTCAAGCTCATCAATTTTTTATTCTGCCTGATCAATTCTGCTATTGAGACTGATGCATTCTTCATTATGTCCATTGTAGTTTTCAAATACAGAATTTCTGTTTGATTCTGTTTAATTATACTAATCTCTTTGTTAAATTTATCTGATAAGATTCTGAATTCCTTCACTGTGTTATCTTGAATTTCACTGAAGTTGCTCAAAACAGCTATTTTGAATTCTGTCTTGAAAGGTGACATATCACATATCTCTGTGTCTTCCATGATTGGTCCATGGTGCATTGTGCCTTATTTTTTTTTTTCTTTTGAGGTCATGTTTTCTTGGATAGTCTTGATGCATGTGGTTGTTTATTGGTGTCTGGGCATTGAAGAATTAAGTATTTATTGTAGTCTTTGAAGTCTGTGCTTATTTGTACCCATCCTGCTTGAGAAAGCTTTCAGGGTATTTGAAGGGACCTGCGTGTTGTGGTCTAAGATACTGGTCATTGCAGCCATATTTGCATTAGGGGGCACTCCAAGCCCAGTAATGCTGTGAATTTTCCACACTAATAGAGGTGCCACCTTGGTGGTCTTGGATAAGATCTTGAAGAATTCTCTGAATTACCAGGCAGAGACTCCTCTTCTCTTACATTTCCCCAAACAGAGTCTTTCTCTCTGTACTTCGTTGTGCAAAGCCAGCACAGCCCTGGGTCCCTGGGTCTTGCTCAAGGTCCATGATAACCACGACTTGGCTATCACCTATGTTTGCCCAAGGGCCTAGGTCTCTACAATCAGCAGGTGGCAAAGCCAGCCAAGCTTGTGCCTTTTCCTTCAGGGTGGCAATTTCTCCCTGGCCATGTGTGGGTCCAGAAATGCTGTCCATTAGCCAGGGCCTGGAGTCAGGAATCTTGGGAATCTACCTGGTGTTCTATTCTACTGAAAATGAACTGGCACTCATGCCACCAGACAAAGCCCTTCCTATTCTTTTCCCTCCTTTCCATAAGCAGAGGGGCCTTCTTCTGTGGCCACCACTGCCCCACTTCATGAAGAGTACTACTAGCTACCACCGATGTTCACTCAAGGCTCAAGGACTGTTCAGCCAGCTTGTGGTGAATGCTGCCAGGCCTGGGCTCTCCCTTCAGGCCAGTGGGCTCCCCTTTCAGGCCAGTGGGCTCCCCTCTGTTGCAGGATAGGTCCAGAAATGCTATCCAGGAGCCAAGACCTAGAATCAGGATCCCAAAGGGCCCACCTGGTGTTTTACCCCACTGTGACCAAGCTGTTTCTCCTTTACTCTTCTGTTTCCATTTCTCAAGCAGAATGAGTCTCTCACCACAGCCACCACAGCTGGGAATGTGCTAGTCACACCTAAAGCCAGCACGTCTCTGAGTCACACCCAAGGCCCACAGCGAGTACCGAGTACCGCCTATCACTGCTGATTATTCAGACCCAAGGGCTCTTTAATCAGCAGTTGGCAAATCCTGCCAGGACCGAGTACTTTCTTTTAAGGCGGCAGGTTTCCTTCTCATCGAGGTTGTGTCTAGAAATGTCCAGTAGCTAGGTCCTGGAATGGGGGCCTCGGGACTCTGCCTGTGGCCCTATTCTATTGTGGCTGAGCTGGTATACAAGTTGCAAGACAAAGTCCTCTTTACTCTCCCCTCTACTCTCCTCAAGCAGAAGGAAGGAATCTCTGTTGTTGCTACAAACTGTGCTGCCTGGGGTTGGGGGGCTGGCACAAACACTCCCTTGGCCACTCCCAGCTGGTATCCAACTAGGTCACGTTCCCTGCAAGTTGCTGACTCCACACTTAGCAGACCTTGTCAAGGAATTGCAGACTTTGTGGCATAGATTGCCTTTCAGGTTTATTTAGGGAACACCAGACCTTGTCAAGGAATTGCAGTCCTTGTGGCATAGATTGCCTTTCAGGTTTATTTAGGGCCCCAGAGTACTGTAGGCCATGGTCTGGAGGCCTGGTAGAACTCAGATTCTGACTGCTGGGATGGATGATTCCTTTCTGTCTAGGTCTCATATAAATGATCCATCTGTGGGTGCCAGCTGCATTCTGCCTGATGTTCCTTTTTTTTTTGACAGGGCAGCACTGAGTTCCAATGCAGTTCCACAATCACTTTATTCTCTCTTCCTCAAGTGCACAGATTCTCTCTCTGCACAGCATAGCCACTATTGGGGGATGGAGAAGGGATGATGTCTGCTATTCAAGAGCATCTTTACTATCTCCTTCAGTACCTCTTCCAGTGATATAAACTTAAAACCAGGTACTGTGCCTGCTCACATGACTTTTGGTCCCATGAAGGATTTTTGTGTGAATAGTAATTTAATTTGGTGTTTCTGCCAGGAGGACAATTGGTGGAGACTTCTATTTGGCTATCATTCTCTGTCTTCTCCCTCAACCTCGAGTTCTTTACTCAGCCAAATTCACTAATGTGGGAGGGGAAAGAAAGTCATTTTTAGATATTGGAACTCTTAGAAAGTTTAATGCCTATGAATCATTTCTATAAAGCTTACTAAATAAGATACTTCAGTAAGTCAGAGAATGAATCTAAGATAAAAATGTGTGATGTAGGAAAAATGGCAAACAAAAGATGATTTCACTGTGGCAGATGAGTGAAGCCTGTGGAAAAGGTCATGCTGAGCATCTTGTTTCTTTGGAGGTGTATGTGGACATGGACAATAAATGTGTATTCATCACTTATATAAATTATTAGTGTAATTACTTTTTAATAGGACAAAAAAACCAATGTATCAACAAAGTCCAGAGGATGGAGTAACTAAGCGCTTGGAGGACATTTTAGCAGAAGGGGCATTTGAACTTAGTCCTAAAGTAGAGATGTTTGCTAAGTAGCAAAGGCAGGGTAGAAGGATGTTCCGAGCAAAGTGACCACATGTAAGAAGTGAAAGGGCTGCAGTTACTCAAGACAGAGTAGGTTCAGTGGTGAGTATGGTGTACGTGGCCTAAGGTGTGCCTAAAAGGTAAGGTTTTAATTTCTATATTCTATAGAGTGCCAGATGATGAGCTAAATTGATTTTCTTATCATACTTTCTTAATTACCTACTTCTATCATCCATTTTATTCCATGAGTCATTATTTGTACTGGAAAATAAGGCTTAGCACATTACAACCTGCTAGAAATTTCATGTTCTTTCTGAATTAAGAATTATCTGTTTGCTTCCAAACTCATTATGCATATATTACACAAGCAGTTTAATGAGTCATATGTTACCCTTTTTAAAACTAGGTCATTAGGAAATCATAAGAAAAGATGTATAACAGCTCAAATTCTCAAGAAGCAGAAACTATGGGATGACACTTGTGATCCCCAAAACAGGTTGCTGTGGCAAAAATATACTCAGTAAGCAACTTTGACTCATAGGCCAGACCAGACCCACTCCAGGTCACCGTGACTAAGACACAGAGGCAAATGCTTGCAGACACTCAATACAGGTTTCATGTTCTTACCAAGACATTCGCTTTTGCTGAAAGTGACTCATCCTAATCAGGAAATTATTTTATTTTTAATGTTCCACTATTTGTAGATATGAATAAGCCTACATTCTGCATGGAAACATAGACAAGCACTCAATAACAGCTCTTTTTCAGAGTTTACTCAGAGCCAGAAGATTGCTAAACTGCAGCAACATAAAGCCAAAACTTGAAATCATTTTATAAAGAACTTACTTTTGTTTAAATGGATGTTAGAACTCAGAGAACATATACAAAGTACTAAAAGTGCATACACTATTTACATGACAGATAGGGAGGTAAGCAGAAGAAGCAAGACAGGAGAGAGCTGTTTGTCAAGTTTTATAGTGATCATAAAAAGGCAAAACGATGAATATTTAAGTGTCAACTGAGAGCTGATCATTTGTTGAAGTTTAAAGACAGAAGAAAGGGACTTTGGCAAAGTAGATCTTTCTCTAACACTGTTAATACAAAAAGCAATTGGCTGGCTTTTGCAGAGATGTTCTAATCAAATATATTTCTTGAAAAAGAAAAAGCATACTCACTATGGACACAGCATGTAATGTATGGCCCCACTGACATCTATATTCTATGAAACTTTCAAATTATATTTATATTTAGTTTAAATTTACATCTCTGTTTTCTTTAAAAAATATTTTGAAAAGGTTGTCTAATCAATTACTGTTAGCACCAAGTTTTTATTTCTGGGGATTGATTAGTTTGTGAGTTATACAAACATTTGATGACTTGTTTTTTCCTTGAATCTTGCCTTTTAAACATTATGTTAAATGGTAGCATTTTATTAAGATTGAGGGATAAGGGTTGAAATTTAAATCAGGTAATTATGCTACCTTGGAGTATTTATAAGGCTTTATATATGTGTGGGTAGAGAGCTTTAGGTAAAAAAAAATCAGGTAAAAAAAAAATCATTAAGGAAAGAGAAGTGGAACCAATATCTAGAGTTGATTTAAATCATGTATGTGCTGTTTGTCACTCTTTCCTACAGAAATCCAAAAGATAGTTGTAAATATTAATTAAAATAACATACAGAAGATTATACTCTGAGAATATTTCTTACTTGATATTTATCTATGTTACATAAATTCCAAGTTGGATTACATAGAGTATATTTGCAGGTGCAAATGAGTTGAACAGAAGATGCTGTTAAAACACTTCATAGAACAACCAGAAATTCAATGAAAGTGCGCTTATCTGCATTTTAATATTATCACAGAATGTAGATTCTAGTCTTGTCACAAACTATAATTGGAAAAGACTGTGGCCTTACTCCCTTGCACAAAGATTTGGTATCCACTCTGAGATTGGATTCTTCTAGAATTAAGATGAATCTGAAGCATCTCCATGTCAACCTTATATACAGTGGGTCCTTCTTGGAATTGAGGAACTCAGATTTTCCAATTGTTCTATGTGGTTTTTAGAAACAATCTGAGAATGTTCAAGCGTGGAGGGGTGAAATGGGAGGTGGACCAAAACACCAGAAGACAGTCACTTTAGGTTGGAAGACACCCTTTGTCTGAGAACTGTAAATCAGACATCTCCCTGGTTTCCAGAGAAAGTGAGAGTAGTTAGGCAGCAGTAGCTGCTCGCAACTACATGATTTTCCACTCGCTATACCTTAACATCTTTTAAAAGATTATATGTATTTTACAGTGCTTCACCATTATCAGGAGCGGAGTCTTTCCTGTCTTTGATCATTTATAATGTCTCTCAATAAAGACAGTACCCAAAATGCTTTTCCTGATACCTGCAAAATAAATGAAAGGAGTCCTAAATTTTGATCACTGTCAAGATTGTGTCAGAAATCAATCATATGGGATTACAAGGCACTGACTTAAGGGACTCTTAAAACCCTGCTTTGAAAAATTATGAATCTAAAAACTTGGGGTAATTTAAATCAATTGCTCCTGATGCAATGTTTTGAAGAACTAAACTGGAGATAGTACATCAGCCTGAGAGTTATTTGTTGCCTATTTCCTTGTATTTAGAGTGTTTTCTCTGTTCAATTTTCTCTTTTGAAAGACATCTAAAAAGATAAGACTGGGCAAGACTTTGAGAGAATTTGTTCTTTCAAGTCTTTCCTGATTGATAACTATTGCTAGAATATAGTGCATGCTTTGCCTGCATCAGTGATAGCAGTGATAGTGCATAATACTATTTACATTTTGAACAATTCCTCTGAGCAGAAAATATGAAGTTCATTCAAATTTAAGAAGCTTCATCTTTGACCATGTTTATTCTCTCTCTTTCTCTCTCAGACAACACATTTATTTATTCTGTTTTAACTATGTGAACAAAAAAAGATATGTTGCGCTTGTTATCCGTAGCTTAAGGAAAGAATTAACAAAGATAAATCAAGAAAATAATAGTTATTTAACAGTAAACTATAAGAACACATTCCCCCGATCCCTTCTAAAGTATTATTGTAGTACCTTTCCATTGTATTACATATGTCAAGTACAATCCATACTGAAAGGCCCTCTGTATACCTGTAATATTGCTCTTATAGATAAATCTAAGAATGTTAGGAACAGTGTTCTTTTGTATTAAGTAAGGGAAGTAAATCCAATATGTTTTTGGAAATAATAATCTCATCCAAAGTAGCTTGTCCTTCATTAGAAGACAAAGCATATTTTTTGAAAAAGTACTCTATTTTAATTTCTATGATTTAAGAGAGGGTGTGAAAAATCTTTTTCTGCATCAAAATGCAAAAGAATTTTTAAAAATATTATTTAAAAATTATCTTTGTTATTCTGGCAGTTAATTTGTTATTAAAAAATTCAAATATGCTCATTGTATAACATAGAAAATCATAAAGAGAAAAGATATGACCTGTAAACCTACCATCAAGAGACAACCTCATTAACATCTCAGAATATGTTCTTCCAAACATTTTTCACACATCACACACAAAAGTATAAGTAAGTGTATATGTATATGTCCGTGTGTGTTTAATGCATGATCATATGTGTGTATATATATGGATACAAATCTACCATAAAATTATACTAGATACAGCTATACTATTTAAACATTATATAAAATTTCTGAAAATTATTTGGAAACCCTACCAACAGCAGGGTTCTAGAAGTTACTCCTGAATCCAAACTAAATAAAATCTTATTATGACATTATTTTCTTCCATTGTATTATCAAACTTTTTAAAATGTGAAGAATTTTGCAGATTAATTATTTATTTGTTTATTTACATTGTTGAGTAAGAGAAGCATACCTATAATCTCCCACAAAGGCTACTGGCCTCCTGTTCAGGAATCCTGAGTAATCCTCCTCATCTTTATATAAATTTTATCTGTATCAATCTATATCTACCTATTCCTCTCTCTTCTCTATCTCTTGAGTATTTTAAACCTCTCTCCCCACTGGCTACCTCCTTGCAGCCCAGGAAATATTTATTTAAGTCTGATTCATCTGTAAAACAAATCTAAAAAGCTCCACTCCCCTCTTGTTCTTGCACTGTACTGTAAGGCCCCATGTTTAAAGAAGACTTTCTTTTAACTGTCAAGGTGTTGTTTTTTTTTTAAGAATTAGCCTAAATTATACACACAGTGACTCATGCCTATAATCCCAGCACTTTGGGAGGTCGGCAACCATTTTTCATGTCCACAGTTTCTGTAGGTCAAGAATCCAGATAAGGTAAAGTGAAAATGACTTGTCTCTGCCCCACTATGTTGAGAACTTCAGTTGGAATTCTTACAACTGGAGCTGACTCACATGATTGGGGACTGGAATTACCTGGAGGCTTCTTCACTCACATGTCTCATGGGGTGGCTGTGATGACTCAAAGTCTGGGCTCCGTTGGGGCTGTTGACAGGAAGTGGCATGTGACCACTTGTATTAGTCTGTTCTCATGCCGCTATTAAAGACATACCTGAGACTGGGTGGTTTATAAGAAAGAGGTTTAATGGACTCATAGTTCCACATGGCTAGGGAGGCCTCACAATCATGGTGGAAGACAAAGAAAGAACAAAGGGATGTCTTACATGGTGGCAGGCAAGGAGGCTTGTGCAGGCACTGCCATTTATAAAACCATCAGATCTTATGAGACTTATTCACTACCAGAGAACTGTATTGGGGAACCACCCCCATGAGTCAATTATCTCCACCTGGCCCCACCCTTAATGTGGGGATTATTACAATTTAAGGTGGAAATCGGGTGGGGACACAGCCAAACAATATTACCTCTGCATGTGACTTAGGCTTTTCACTGCATGCCTCCTGGGTTCTGAACATTTGGAGAGTAGGCAGACAGAGCAATGCTGGAGTGTTTTTCTTTGCACCATGATGTCTGGGGTATCAGATCAGAAGACTCAAACAGCTGGAGGTGACTTGAATAGCTAGGGACTAGAATGCTCTGGAAGCTTCTGAACTCACATGGTTGACACCTGGGCAAGAGTGACTCACAGGTTAGGCTCAGTTGAGGATGTCCACTGGAGCACTCACATGTGGTCTCCATGTGGCTTTGCCTTCTTCTTCACAGTGTGGTGGCTGGTTTCTGAGATGGAGCAGTCCCAGCTGGAGGGACTGGAGAGGGATGTTACATGGGAACTGACTGGAATGACCATGGCCTTTTATGACCCAGCCTCAGTACTCAGGAAGCATCACCTTACCTGTATTCTATAGTTTACAGATGAATTGCTTAGGCCAGCCTAGATTTGAGGGGAATTTGACTCCAGCTCTTGGTGGGAGATTAGTAAGGGCCATTTTGGAAAAATGTGTGGAATGAGAGAGATTGTTGCCTCCATTTTTGCAAAAATAGGTACCCAGATACCCCCAACTGAGCCTAGCTTTTGAGTCATTCTTGCCCAGGTGTCAGGCATGTGAGTTCAGAAGCTCCAGAGTGTTCTAATCCCTAGCTATTCAAATCATCCCCAGCCGTTTGAGTCACGATCATGCAATGTGCTGAACAGTTTTCATGAATTATCTCTTGGAATCCTCATATCAATTCTATGAAATAGGAATTTTATCCTTATTTTAAATTTTAATATTCACTAATTTTAATAATGAGAAAATGTAAGCAGTATTTCTATCTAGATGTCACACGTGCACTAACCCAAGTCTAGAGTAATTGATTTTTTGTTGTTGTTCTACATCTTATCCTTACATTTTATCTTTTACTGAGTGATATAACTCCATATGCTAAGCTGCTAAATCTGAATTCATAGTTCATCATTTTTCTAACTCTCTCTTCCATTATTATCATCCAAATAACCATATTTCATCCATCTTCCTCTCCATTTTCACTGCTTTACTTTATTTGAGGCTTTTTTCATTTCTTGAGTAGATTTTTATGACATCTTCAGATAACCTTGTCTCTGATTTTGACCCCTTCCAATCTACCTCTACATGGGCACCACAGTGATCATTCTTTAAAAAACCTAAATCAAATTACAATACTCTCTTACGTAAATCTCTCTAGTTCCTGTCATTGCCTTCATAGTAAATCCCACATTTCTTTGCATGGCATACGATGTTGTCATTTCTTCCTCTAGGTCAGGGATTGAGTGAAGCTAACTGGGTGTGAATAGTGTGTACACAGTGTTAGAGGTGATAGAGCCTGTCTCTATGTAAAAACTCACTGCTTTGCATACAGAAGGCAGCTCTGTAACCTTGTAGATATGAGGGCCCAGCTTTGCAAGACTTTCTATTTTATTAAGAAGTGAAATATGTTTATTTTTGTGTATTTTAAATGTTGTAGCAACTAAAAACAACAACACATGTAGGCAAATAAAAGAATGTCTGTGGCTCACAGTCAGACATCACCCTCCTACCCAGGTCCCCTTTCCACTTCCTATATCTCCTTTTGATCATGGTGTTGCCAGCTCTATGGTACTTATTTGTATAGGATTACCTTCTTCTCTCAACTATATGTTCTTTAAAGGTTGGGATCTTATTGTATTTTTGTTTATGTTACTGTGTCTGTCATAGAATGAGATACTAATAAATATTTGTTGGATGAATAAATACTATTTATAAAAGCATTTTGGAAAGAATACATTTCTAGGTAGACTCAATCATTGCAATGTCCAATTTCATTTAATTATCATCTCTGCAAAACAAAAAGCAGGGAAAAGCACACATTAAGCTATGGAAATCCATAAAAGTGAAAGTTACCAAAACAAATGAAAAGGGAGATGGGTAGAGAGGAGTGAAAGTGAATTCCAACTCTTCCTCATGTTATTCTTGTGCCTTTGCTGGACCGGAGCTGAAGTCTTTTTAAAAGTCTTCATGGTCTAATTTTTCTGACACTCCTGGTCCACATTGGGCTGTGATTGACTGTGTCATCATGACACTCCTATTCCTGGACTGTCCGTTGAGCTGTCTCCCCAAGGGTGGCATCAATAAAGACCCACAGTGCTTTAGCTCTACAAATTTCTGGAGTCAGCTCTACAAATCTCTGGAGTTCCCTATTCTGATGTCAACTCACTGCTATAGCATCATGGCTAATATGGACTTGCTACAAATTCTTCATGAGGTTATGGCTTTCTTTAGTGAAACTGCCTCAACAAGAATAAAGATTAAGCATAATTGAGTAACTATACAAAAATTATACATTAATAAAATAGTGTCTGTATGGCTAGAAGAAAAAAAATCCTGAGTATTTATGTAACATACTAATAATTATTCAGTTCAATTCAACACTCATATATACTCCACTGATTGATATGAGGATTCTAGAGTAAGTTAAAATTGTTAGAGTCAGTGAAGATGAGAACTTGCAAAATGATTAAAAAGAAATTTTAAAGAACATAGTAGGCACTAAATAAATGTGGAATGACTGAATCAGTGATGTTAGCCTTTAAGCAAAATATAGATTGCAAGTATTTTTATACTTAAGTGCTGTGGGAATTCAGATTTAAATAGAGATTGCAATATAGTGAGCTTAGTCTGATAAGGTTTCTTATAGCTGTAGATCCGAAAAAAAATTTAATATTTAAAATTGCATGGTTGAACTTAGAAGACATTCTGCAAGAGTTAAACTATAGCTAATAATTTCCCTGGGGGATATTTAATTTAAATGAGTACTTGGAAAGAGTAGTCCATTTTATTTATATTATTGGGACTCAATCACATTTTATAGATAGGTCTCTTTGTCTCAATTAGGTATCAATGGTTCACTAATAATTTAATATTAATATGAAGGTTTTGGAGGTCTCCAACAGGTTACACTGAATATAATTGAGATAATTCTATGAAATTCCAATAATATTGTCACTCTCCCTTGCATTTGATAGGTTTCCTTTGATGGAGGAAATTAATAAAGTTACAGCTAGAATCGAAGGAGGACATGCAAGGGGGTGCATTGAAAATGTGACTGCCAGCATTTAGGTGAATAAAAGAGATAGAAAAGCATTGAATTAGGGCTAGGAATCTTCTCAATGGACTCATATCTAGATACTCTTATTTTTTTCTGCTTTTGTTCATTATGGTACTTCCAGCGTTTAATGTAGGCATGCTTAATAAATACTTGTTTTTATTTTTGATGGCATTTAGTTAGCCAACTAATTGTTGAACAAAGTAATGTCTCATGTATCTGCATATCTTTCAAGAATCACGAATTCAAGATATTTAAAACAAAGCTTGAATAGAAAATACATTAAAAAGTTTAAAAATTTGCTTTTCCCTCCCCACCCCTCTCCTCTCTTCCCCTTTCTTTCCCTACTCTTCCCTCAAATAAAGCACTTGCTAATATGAGGTAACAAAAAACAAGTATTGGCAGTTACCAGATAAAGAAAAAGAACTCTAAAAGCAGTCATAAGAACTATGTATCTATGGTATTTGGAGGCAGTTACTACAGCAAGAAATAGTAATAGCAAGGTGTAGGGCTTAAAATGGTGAGCTGTAGTCTTTAAGAAAATTCAGTTTAATGGAACGCCTTATGTTTTTTGATAATATTAGATAAAATCTAATTGGACTTATGTAGTTGCTACTAGATGACCAGCATCTTGCTTGTTATGTTTATGTTTAAGAGAGAATGGGAAGGGATTTGCAGTCTAGGAAAAGAGGCAAAAGAAACACATAGGAAATTATTATAGAATAACATAAAACTATATATAATTAAATGCCAGGAGAGGAAACAAATTGAGTGACACTTCTTGTGTGGAGAATCTGAAGGTCTCTTTCTAAGGAGGTGGAATTAGAAGATAAATATAATTTGGGTTAAAAAAACGTTGGTGGGTAGGCAGGATGGCTTCCCAAGGAGGTAGGGGAGGCCACAGAAGGACTGATGGTGGATGAACTGTGGCCAGTATGGGGTATGGGGGTCTTGAGGAATCATGGAAAGTAGGGCAAGATAGATAGTAGAGTGTAAAATTAGGAAGGTCTAATGGCCTGTTTTCCTAATGTTTTATCATCTTTACTCACAGTATCACTTACTTTGAAGAGAGACTATATTATTGCTTGTTCTAGAGGCCTTTTTAATCTTTAATGATTGAACCCATTACTTTTAAAGAGAGAGAGAAGCTTCTTTTTCAGTCAGTTTGGTGGTACAACATCCAACTGTAGGCTCTCCATTCTATATTGATATCTAATTTGCAATGATTGAGTTTCTTGATTAATAGTATCCTAGTCATGCTACTTGCTTTTCTTTCATTTATATGCCATGTCATTTTAAGATCTTTTACCATGGAACTGATGTGGTCAGAACCTCTAATCACTGTGGAGATTCTGTTGACTTCCACTGACTTCTCTAAAGGCCTTACATTACAGTGGCCATCATGATGGCATTGTGATTAAAAGCCCAAGCCCTGTGCAAAATTGCCTGGGTTTGAAACTGGGCTTTGCCATATATATATTAGCGAGATGACCTTGGACAAATTACCTAAACTCTCCGATTCCCAATTACCTAATTTTAAACTGAGGGTAGCAATAATATCTACCTCCAAGAATTGTTGGATTAAATAAATTAATGCAGATAAAGCACTTAGCATAGTTCCTGGCACATAGTATCATATAAAGGTTAATTATTACTGTTGTCTCTAACAGGGACAAAAAATGTGCACTTAATATTTAGGAAAATTATACCCCCCATGCAAACTCTATAGTAACATTTTTAAAGATTATTTCACATTTAAGTTGCACTTTAAGTGGTTCTTGGAGTAACAATTTAGCTTTAAAAGGATTTCAAACACCTTTTCACACAATCTCTCCTCTAGTGCCATAGCAAAAGCCCTGGTGTGGAGTAGACTATAGTATCTACTCAACAAATATTTACTATGTGAATAAATAAAGTTGCAAAATACTAAATAATCAAAAGACATAGAGGTAGTTATTATGATAAATAGAGTTATGCTTGGTTCTTTGAGAATACAGAGAGATGAGTTTAAATCCAATACGGAAAATTGTAAATCTACAAAGTCTTCCTAGAAGCAATGATACTCAACCGAATCTAAATGGATGCACAGAAGCTGGCCTCATAAAAAACAAGAAGTTTAAAGTGTCTAGATAGCCCATTTACCTACAATATTGTCTCTGGTCAAACTATTCAAAATAGGGGAATTAGTTAGTAGTTAATGAGAATCATTTTATTGGTATTTATACCAAACACATATATGAAATTTTACTTTATCACCTGTTATTCTAAGTCATATCAAATTATCCCAAGTAGATAGATATTCTTAGTAATTCTGGTTGAAAATGTGTATCTTTAAGCCTTTTGAAAAATCTGGCTGAAAGAATAATAATAGTTATCTTTTATTGAGTAATTACATGCTGGCCTTTTAATGAGCTCTTTTCAGAAATGAAGCAATCTAAACCTCACAAGAAGAAAGTTCTCTTACTGCCCAAATTGATAAACTTGGTAAGTAGCAGAACTAAAGCTTGAACTCAAGGCTGCCAAGTGCATGTTCTTAATTACTACATTATATGAAGTTTTGGATTAACTCCTCACTAAAAATATTGTCATATTTTACTTTTATATAATTTGAAGACATGTTCAAATAAATAACTTCATTAATAATATTAATTTATATTTTTTTCTGGAGACTTTTGTAAACTGTTACATAAAATGTTGTAACTTATAAACTTCCCTTTGACACTACAGGGATGAACTCATTACAAAATTTCTTGCTACTCAGCACTGTTCTCCACCTGAAAGCACTTTCACATCCACATCTTTGCTTTTTCCTCTAGTGAATATAGAAAATTACTTGAATAATGCATATTCCTTTCTATATTCCTTCAACAGAATGTTGCCTACTTAAATCATGACGATGGATTCCTGTTACAGAATCAGAATTTAAAAAATAAAAACTTCAATTGTAAATACCTGAAATCATAGTTGATGTCTAAATATATTAAGCAAATCCAAAAACATATTTAAAAATCTGGTATTCATCACATAATGCCTCTCAAGAAAGTAGAAATCTTAAGTTCTCTGTTCCATTAAAACAGTTTCGTTTTCATGCTTCTTTCACGAAAGTATTTGAATGCATAAAGGCCATCTGGCTATGTTACTACCTCCTCTTTGACATTCACTAATGTGGCAATCAGGCTAGTGTCCCACTGTTCCCTGACCACTAGCCTATCCGCTGAACATTACTCACTTCATGCTTTTTTCAAGTCCTTATCTTGCATACATCTCTATTATTGACAACAAGCCACAATGTTGACTACCAGTAGCTTTCTATTAATATTTTCTAGTCATTTCTATATTCTTCCACGTCAGAGAATGTAACTAGCTCCACCAGGAAATGAAATAGAGGTCACTGAAGCAGCAGTGACTTCCAAGCTGTTTGCTAAATTTAGCAGTACAATACTTTCCACTCTAATGAAAACTGTGAACTACAATTTTAGAATGCTGGAACAGAATGGGACTTTAAAGGTCATTGAGTCGAATCCCCTCATTTTTCTGATGGAGATGTGGAGGCCTTAGACATAGCCAGTAATTTTCTGGAGGCCAAAGAGCTTATTAATGTTGAAGATGAAACTCGAATTAAGATCTGCTAAGCTCTGGAGTAACGCTGTCCTCACTATATCACAGATGCTCTGCCTCCTAGGATGAGTCTAAACTAACCAGATCTGATAGCATAAATATAGCTGATATTATTGGTTGTGGCTCACCCTCCATGACCATTCAACTGTTACATGGCTGAGTGTGAAATAGCAAAGGTGTCTGACTTATAAGTTGCTAAGAGAAATGATTCCATACCCAAACCCTGCCCCCACCTCTAAAAACTTCCTGCTTGATGTTCATCAATAATGAATGGCCCATCCCTGCAATACTCAGAGGGAGCTTACATTGCACTTTTGAGCAGCCGGTTAGTAATGTACGGTGGATAGAGCCTTTCTTTCAAATCCCAGGGCAGTGGGTCCTTCAAGGCTAGCATTGCATTTTCAATTAGCTGCTGAGTGAATGCTTGGCATGTGTATTAGTGAAGAGGCACACAATTAGCTTATTGTTCCTTTCTGTATTGTGCTGAGAGGATCCAAGGGATTGGTGGGGGAACAGGCAAGCCAGGCATCACTGTGGATTTTGAAGAAGGGGATTACTCAAAACTCTGCATCTTCACTTGCTCGCTCTGGAATTACAGCTATTTATTACGAAGCACTCTGTGTGGCTTAGCGGAGTGTGTCTGAGGAAACACATCTCAGACACCACTTAGGGTTAGTCTTTCTGAGCTCTTCATATCTCTGACTAATTATCATCATTACCATGGAGCCCAACAGTCCCAAAAAGATACAATTTGCTGTGCCTTTATTCCAGAGTCAGATTGCACCTGAAGCAGCAGAGCAGGTAAGTGAAATTGGATGGGGAAAAATTTTTGTACATAAGGTAATATGAACATGCATTCTTGTTATTAATTGAAAGGTTCTTTACCTCTTGATTTGGCTAACTGTGACTTTCAAGATATGTAAACAAGACATAAGTTGGTTTTTATACATACTTGTGTATTTAAATTGCATTGGGAGAACTATTAGCTAAAACAGCACTTCACTTGATATAAAATTATCAACTATGAGGGGAAAATGGCTCTGTAAGCAATTCAGATTTGGATTCATGAATCTGTTCATTTTTGCTCGTTAAAATAACAGGTTCAACATTTAGAGCAACTTTTTAAGAATTCTCAAAATGAGCAACTTTTTTCATTTTTTATAAACTAAAATGATTGATTTAGCAATAAAAATCATTAAATCCTGAAATAGTTTCAGACTATAGGCTAATATTTTATTTTCATATATTTTTTTATTATGAACCCAAAGCAGTGATTATAAGTTTATATAAAATATTGTAGCTAGGATTTGTAGCTTTTTGTACGATTTTAAAATCATTTTGTTCAGACATTACAGTCTTTTAACATTTCTTGGATTCTTTCTCCATGTCTCATATTGGCTTACATCTGTATCACCTTTCATATTCAGATTTACTTAGACTCTTGATGTAACAGCATCTCTTAGAACTGCAACTGTGAGGAGGCAAAAGCAAAGAAATTTATAAGGACATCAACCTAATCCATTCATTTCATAAAACTTAAATTATTTTTGAATCCTTTTCCAAGTATTTGATATAAAGTCTTAAAAATCATTATTTAATCTGTGACTCACAGTGTTTCAGGATGTCTTGACAATCTGAGGTAGATGCATCTAGACTCAGGCCAGGTAACTGTAACCTTGAACATGTGTCTATCTATGCTGAATCCCTGGGGTGTTGCTTCTATCTTGGACAGGATGTCATTGATACATTTTATTCTCTATCCTACTGACACTTACTTTAGAAATTTATCCATAAATGAATATATTAAACAAATAAAGGATATTACATTTCAGGAATTCTAATAATACTATGCTCCTATAACTCTTAAAATTAAAATAACCCCAAACTTTAGAGTTTGTAATAAATTACATATTCTCATAAGATCCATATTTATTCTTCATTTGTTGATTTGTTGTAAATATTATACTAGAAAATTAAAAAGTTAATGAAATTAATTTAAATTCAAAGCTTATTCTGTTAATTTAACCGTGGTACCTGCTAGAAATAGGTTTTCAAGCTCTTCCTTCTCCTGTTTAAAAATAAGGTTAATGCAGCTTGAAAGCATCACCAATATTAAGAGGCTCCAAGCCAGTCACTAACATTACCAGGTCATCTCCATACCTTCACTGTAAATTATTTTTCGGTTGTATCATTCAAATGCTTATAATTATTTCTTTTCTGTGAAAATGTAGCTTTTTGGTCAAAGAGGGTGACACTACTATCAGACAGTTCAATTCTGTGGCTTTCTATTACTTCAAAATAAAATAAAGGAGCACTTTGTGTGGCCCTCCAGAGTTTGCTTTTCTATGTTGGGGAAAGATGAGGATGAGACAGCTTTGCAAGCTGCAGAGTAACCTGGGGCAGTGTCTGATTCTCACTGATAATATCTGGGCTTTTGTTGTTCACAGATCAGGAAAAGAAGACCTACGCCAGCATCACTTGTGATTCTCAATGACCATAACCCCCCAGGTAAAGAAGCCTAATATCTTTCACACTGATGGAACATAATGGAATTGTTTGAATAACGTCAAAGTACATGTCATTACCGAAAAGTTTCGATTTAAGATTTCAGTTAGCAATACTCTAAAAAGCTAATCTATAAAATGGATCATAAACAGAATCAGAAATAAATATTATAGGAACCATGTCAAACAATACTCTGTATTTTCTCTAGAAATTTTCTCTGTATTTTCTCATCACTAGTGATGATATGCTGTGAAATGTTTTGCTAGCACTGGCTGTCATATGTTCAGGTGTTTATATGGAACATGGATCACTGCTTGTCAATGAGGCTGGTGAAAAGCTGTTTAATTAGGTTTCAAAGCTCAAATTACAGTCCTAGAGATGCTTATATCTTTAAAGAGTAGGGTTTTTTTATTTGGAAAGGTTGACATGGTGTGGGCAATGGCCCAGCGTTGGCTTCAGCTTTGCTGCTGATGTCATCTCTAAATAATGTAATTGACAAGTAACCAGATCAATTTTCAGCACTGCCTATTTGAGAGCCATTCTGAATGGCCGAATCCATTTGTTGAGGTTTTATTTTCCATTTCCTGTAAAAACGAAAATTGCATTATTATTCCTGATAAAAGACTATCATGTGTAATTATTTACTTATTGAGTGGGGTGAGTTTTAGTCTCACATTTGAGTGCTGCCTCTGGATATACAAGTAGGATAGGAAAGGTCATGGCATTAATTTGTAACCAGGCTGAACTTGGTGTTGAATTTTTTGCAGGTATAAACAATAATGGGTTGACAAAAGGAGTTTAAACAGTGGAAACATAATATGTCGAATAATAGACTGTAGTGAGTGATCTAAGAATACCAGGGTGAAATAGTCCTTGACTTTTTCAGACTCCTTTCTAATTAGAGAAACATATAAAAAGAAAGTAAATTAATAGACTATTCATCGTTGAACCCAAATCCAAGAAAATTTTGAGGTGATGGAAAATAAATAAGCTAATTTATTTCTGTTGAAAACAAATAATTATAGTTTGATCCTATAACTTTAAAGTGCCATTGGATTTAAAATTATTTTCAAATATATTACCTCAATAAATATTAACTTACTTATATTTGGTTAAATAAGAGGTGCAAATGAATGTAATTACAGTTTAAAAATAAATACAAGTATGAACATAATTTGGGGGGGTAATTTTATAGCAATTTTCCATCACTGCCTTGCTCGCAGTAGCAGACACTTCTGCAATGTCCTAAAACTTTCCTCCCTGTGCCTGCCTTGAAGAGTACTGCACAACTTGATTTCTAGGTGTTCCATCTCCTGGAAAGCAGTTTTCAGAGGTGTACAGACATTGTTGCTGTTTGAACATAGTGAAGTCATGCAAGTGACCTTCATCACTCTCATTTGAACTCCCACAATAGTACCTACTTTTTCTTGAGTGCCAAATATGTGCCATTTTACAGATGAGGAAAGTGTATATCAGAGAGGTGAAGTGATTTTTGTAGCTATTCCACTAGCAGTGACAGATTCCAGAGACAAATGCAGATAATTCTGATACTGAAGCCTATACATTTCCACTGGCACTGGCTTTGAAAATTTCAGTTTGCACTACATGGTGAACATTTTATAATGTGACTAGTCATTCAAGCCCTATAAACAAGCAAATCCAAACAAAATAAATCCATTGTCTGGACCACTTATCTTAGTAGATTAGGAATTGTACTTAAATATCACTGGGAATGAATTTAGTTTTTCTCTAGAAACCTTTTTCTTGTCAAATCTCCCAATTACTAGATGGTATTGTCTCTTTTCTCTAATTGACCTCATCCTTCTCTTTCTTTTTTAAGCACCATTGGAGACAAATTAGATGCAAATAGCATCTCACAGAGAACTACTTTATTTTAGTACCTCACCTGCTTGCATCTTCATCCCTGTTTATGGACACTAGAATAGTCTACAAAGAGCTAATCAGCCTTTGACTGTGTATAGGACTTGCATCAGTGTGCATGGCAACTAGAGATTTTGGACTAGTGATGGATTTTTGTAGTAAAACCCTTGAAAGCTTATAGTTTTCCCAGTAAAAATTATCTAGCACTAAGGTTACTGGGGAAATAACTCTAAAGATAAAAGAACAATATCCGCTCATCATCACTGGTCATTAGAGAAATGCAAATCAAAACCACATTGAGATACCATTTCATGCCAGTTAGAATGGTGATCATTAAAACATCTGGAGACAACAGATGCTGGAGAGGATGTGGAGAAATAGGAACACTTTTACACGGTTGATGGGAGTGTTAACAAATTCAACCATTTTGGAAGACAGTCTGGCACTTCCTCAAGGACCTAGAAATAGAAATTCCATTTGGTCCAGCAATCCCATTACTGGATATATACCCAAAGGATTATAAATCATTCTATTATAAAGACACATGCATATGTATGTTCATTGCGGCACTGTTTACAATAGCAAAGACCTGGAACCAACCCAAATGCCCATTGATGATAGACTGGACAAGGAAAATGTAGCACATATACACCATGGAATACTATGCGGCCATAAAAAATGATGAATTCGTGTCCTTTGTAGGGACATGGATGAATCTGGAAACCATCATTCTCAGCAAACTGACATAAGAACAGAAAATCAAACACCCCATGTTCTCACTCATAGGCAGGTGTTGAACAATGAGAACACATGGACACAGAGAGGGGAGCATCACACACTGGGGTCTGTTGGCAAGGGGACTAGGGAAGGGACAGCAGGAGGTAGGGAGGTTGGGGAGGGATAACATGAGGAAAAATGCCAGATATAGGTAACAGGGGGAATGGAGGTAGCAAACAACATTGCCATGTATGTACCTATGCAACAATCTTACATGATCTGCACATGTACCCCAGAAGCTAAAGTACAGTAATATATATATATATATGAAAAAAAAAGAATTTCCCCCTGACAGTTTTCCAAAAAAAAAGAAAAAAAGATAACAATAACAACAAACAAACAGCAATAAAAGAACACCAAACCAAATCAACCTTGGATGCTGGTTTTAACCAGCCATGTGATCTTGGGTGAGGGATATCTCCAACTTTATTTTCTTATCTACACAATAGTGATTATAATGTTCTTTCTTTCAATCTCACATGGTTGTTGTAATGATCAAAAGAGTTAGCATGAACATGACTTAAAATTGCAAAGTGCAGCAAAGATTAGGTGTCATTAACTGATGTGTTTGGAAATACAATATTTGCATGTGATATTTAAGAATGAAGATATAACAAGAAAAAGAGAATCTTCGTAATCTCATCTGCTCTAAATATTTCTGCCCTATCCAATAGTTCCTTTTCCAAAGATTATCTGAACACTCTCTATCAAACAACAAAACAATTAACAGTAACAACAAAAACCATCATAAGTGTTAAATGACCATTTTTAAGCAATTGTTTTTCCAGTCACCCCAAAGCAGTATGTTCTTTGACAAACAGAAACTGGGTGCAGCTTTAAATCCTGGTAAAACTAAACAAATCTCTTCAATTCACTGAAATTGGCCAGGGAATAATTGGCTGTTCTTGGAATCATCTGTCATTAATGCTGTTTAAAATTCAAATCCCTGAAATTATTTCTTTATTGTCAATTAATAAAGCAAAGAAAATTAAATTCTTCATTATAGAAACATAATTAATAAACTATTCCAATTCATAAGACAAGATCAGTGTACTGCAATCACTGTTAAATGAATTAGACATAACTTGCTTTTTTTTTTTAACCTTTTCAGTGTTTGCAGAAAGAATCAATTATAGTAGTATTTGAAAGAATGATTTTATATATATATATATGTTCATATATATATATGTTCTGTTTATATTTTGTAGAGGAAAGACAGAAAGATCTTTCAGCATGTATATTTAGATTTTGTGTTTGCTAGTTCATCTATGCTGGTCTAAATGCTTAGATGAGGTAGGCACCTGATTAGTTGCATTCTAGGGGCAGTGTAATGTCCCATAGTCCCTTTCTAACAAATGACCTGGAACTCTCAGCAGTAGAAGCACTATGTAAACAGATACTTAACCTGTTAAGGATATATATCACCCTTAGGCATGGGTTAGTAAATCAGTTTAACTCAAAATAATGGGAAATGAAACTAAAATTTTTAAATTGAAGGCCTGAGGTCTGGGAAAGTTTATCAGCAAATGTATGTCTTTATGGCAGAAAAAGCAGAAACAATGTATTTGCTCCTGGAAATAACTCTGAACTGCCAGGTGGCAGCAAAACGATACTGAAAAACTGAGATAGTGGGTGTAGGGAATCACCAAAGATCCTATATTTCCTCTTTTTCTAATGTTTTCTGGGGCTACCAATGTGAGTGACCTTTGTAGCAAACTGCTTCTCTTTCTCTATTTTCAGTTCCTCTTCTGATTAAGGGCCTCTTTATGATAAGCTCTCTGAAGCTACACAGGAGAGCATTGTTACCTATTCTTATACTGTGTGCTGTTTGCTTTTAATTTTGTATAATCTGTAGTGAACTGGTTTGTTCTTATATTTTTTATCTAGAGAGTTGCTGATGTGTAAATTGTCTATATAGAGAAATAAATGGCAAAGCCACTTTCTATAATTTATTCCATCACATCTATAGATGTTTTAAGTCTATTTAAGTCTTTTTAAAACATCAGATGTTTTAAAAACATTACTTGTTTTTAAGTAGACTTGTTCACTTGTTAAGTATTACTTGTTTTTAAGTAGAATTATGAAAAGACTGTATATTTGGCTACCAGCATTTGAAATCTAGAGTTGGAAAATAATTTCAGAAAATACCTACTCTAACCACACATCTTCACGACAGACATATATAATCCAACCCAAGTCCCTGAGACTCATTCCATTTTATATACCTCAGAGAAGAATCCATAATTACTCGTGGTTTTCAACTCCAGCTCTGATAATTTCAGATGTTAGAAAATAGTTTCTATACCAAACTTAAATATAAATTCCCCACTTTATTCTAAAATAGCTCTTCATTTGTTCTCTTCAATAAAAAGTCATTTTCCCACCTTTTAAAATACATGAATGAATGATTATTTTCTTTTATTCTCAATCTCCCTAAGGGCTTTAATAAACTCTATCCAAATTCTCCCTATTTCTCTGCTTTTGAAGCCCAGAGCTGGACACAGCCTTCCAGTAAGAAGCCAGCCTAGATCAGGTCTTCTGAATATTAAAGTTTGTGGCATCCATTGTTTTCCATTTACTGTTAAGCAGAGACAATATGGTTACAATTATATTTAATGGACCTGATGCCTATTAAACATGAGTGAGCTGTAAGAGGCTGGGAACTAAGTGCAGATTTGGGTTAGTACCCAGGAGTTTTGACGTCATTTAAAAGCTCGCTGTACATCTAAAACGTGGAATCAGAAACATAAGGTAAAATAGTTTTTTGGGGGATATTTATTGAACTTCCTATCACAGCCAAATTTGGGGAAAATCGACTTTATCTTTGACCCTTTTATTGTCAAATATCCTTTGAAATCAAGAATAAAAACAAAGGTTGTTCTCAGATGCCTCAGGTTCCCAAAAGTTAGTTAATAGGCAACATAAGAGATTTATGATACTAAATATCATACTATTTCCTTTCAAACTTGACAGCAGGCCAGTCACTAGAGAGAAATGGGATGTCCAATTGCTCTGGCTATTCAGCTCCACAAACTGAAAAAGAAGCCACAGTTCATACCCTATGTAGCATATTTCCAAATAAGGCCTGTATTTCAGGATTCTGAAACTAAGTTAACTAATGAGATTTTGAAGCCTCTAGATTGGATTCCTGAGACATTGGATGATAGCTAGAAAATAATGCTGGACTCCGATTGAATTGTTCAAAACACAAGGGGGCTCCAGAAATTTCTGGTGATTTTTTAATCCAAAAATAATAATTTTTCAGGGTCAACAAAGTGAAAATGGAAATTTATTTCCAATATTAAGGCATCACATGCACAAAATCTATCTTCATGGAGACCCTCTATTTTGTAAAACGAATGATTGTGTTGTCAAGAAACAACTGGGCTCCAGGGATCACACTGAGAAGTTTCTGGGGGACTCTTAAGGCTGGATAAGACATTGTCAGGCCCAGATCTTGAGGTACCAGCCACTCTCAGGGACCTCCAATTAAATGTATTCAAATAAACGCTATACTGGCCCATTGTCCACACAGTCATGTTGCATTTTAAATAGTCTTATCTAAATGTGGGTGTAATTCATTTGGATCCACAATCCTTGCTGATTGCTCAGCATTTATTTTGCCTTGTCCTGTATTAATGACAATATAATAGAAAAAAATGGCCCAATGTTTGACGGTTATTGAAGGGTTAGCTAGTATTAATTTCCAAGAAATTGTCAGAAAAGTGTGTTTCCCTCAATATTTATGAGTTATTGAATACTGAATGATTTAAAGAGAAGTGGCACATGTGGATTTCAGTGATTCATGTACTGTAAATTAATTGACTTATTTTCCCTTAACTCTTCAGTCTGTGCAGCCAAATAGCCCAATCAATTGGAATAATTGTGAGCAAAAGATGAGGTTCCAATTCTTGATAGTGAAAAGGCTTACTACATTGTAAGTGTTCAAAGTAGCTAATCCAATGTTCAAATTAAATGAAAGAAAAATGAAAGGGACCTGCATTTCTTATTCAAAGATGGCCCAGCTTTTTTCTAATCAAGATGGTGTTAGGCATTGGTGAATAGTGTTCCCAAAAAACAGTAGTAGTGGATAAGAAAAAAAGATCTATAGTACCCCTCATTGATCAGGAGAGGAATATACAATTATGGAAATATTATGTATCCTATACTGTAGTGTTGGTTTAACTGAGCATATCCTGTTTGCCAATATAATTTTCATGAAATATGAGTTCTTAAGATTTTTTAAAATAAGCATGCTACCAATGCTAGGTTTTTCATAAGGTTATGAAAAAATTATTGCAAATAATTGACATATTTGTGGCCGATTTGTGTTTGACCAAAAATGAAATTCATATTCCAACAGTATGTGGAAAGAAAAAAAGTTTGAGCATTGAGTATAAAAATCCTTTAGAGAGATTGATCAAATACTCTTGCTGCTCAATTTTGATTCCACTCCATTTTTATTCACTCATTTTCGTACATCATCTCTGTTTTATATTCCGTCTAACCTTTCTTTATTTATTGAAGCAGTTCTTTTATGCTGACTCTTAAGACTTAGTCTAGACTGACTCACTTGCATAAATCAGTCTCTTTTTCACAAATGTCTCTTATTTTAAAAAAATTTCAGCACAAAACTCACTTAAATTGCAAAAGATTTCCCTGAATAATCTGACTCATTGTCTATTACTCTAATATTCTTCTCTTAGCTTCTACTCTTAAAGATGTTTATGGGTTTATATATTCAATTCAATGTATTGAGTCCTTACTAAATCCTCTGGGAACATGTGGTCTAGGTAACAGAGAATAGTATGTCTGGATATACCATGATACGATTGTAATAACAGAAATCCCAGCTGCTGAAACCACAGTAAAGCTAATTCTGGCCAAGGCATACAGACAATTGTTTATTATGCTTCCTAGACCATAAAGCATTTGCATGACTTATTTTGATCTTTGGGCTTTAAGCTATCAAGGATTGAGGTCAGAGCTAAAATTCTACTATTTATTCCAAATTACTAGTAGAGTAGATTTTAAATGCCTGTGAACTATTAAACTTAAATGAATAAAAAAAATCCTCAAATTCAAAGTCAATCCATCAAACTTTCTTGACACCAACTCTGATTAAAGCACAATGTTACTGTTCTAGAGGATAAAACAGGTGGAGAAACTTATCTGAGACATATTCATAATTCCTACCCACATGGAGAAACTTATCTGAGACATATTCATAATCTGACATATGTATTTTTATAGTAAAACCAATAGTATATGCCAAAAATACAAAATATATTTCATTGAGTAAGGAAATGTCTATCACAGGATTCTTTGGATTTAGATTAAAATGTTGTAAAGTACAGTACACAAACTAGATGCCTGATAAGTGACAATGATTATTTTTGGGAGGCAGGCATGTAATACTTAAGAGTAGAAGCTTTGGAATCGCTCAGGTCTGGATATGAATCTTAGAAGACTGCTTACTGCAGGAGTTTCCTCAGAAAAGTAGCTCATTCTCCTAAGACTTAAGAAGCCACGTAAGGTAGTTGGGCTGAAGTGTCACCAAAATGCATGTGTTTTCCCACACCACTATGTTTCAATAAATATAGAATACATTCATTTCCAAGAAGGGTAGTCTGAGTCCATTGAATAAATAGATACCCATTTTTGGGCCTGCATAGTACTAGACACAGATGACATCATTGTCAGTTGTTCTGGGTAGCTTAACAGTTGTTCAGTTTCAAATTTGATAGAAAAAATTGCAGCTCTTTCTAATTGCTTCTAGTTGACAGTCATATTTCTTAAGATCATAAATCAGTGGACCACTAACAATAAACCTAGCCAAGCTGTGTGCTTGATGGAAAAATAGTATTTCCAAATTCCTTTTTTTTTTTTGGAATTGTTCAGGAGCAAGCTCTTGAGCCTGGGGATTTTTGTGTCTTCCTCCAATTATTTTCTAGGCATCACTTCCACCAAGTAGTCATCTGTCACAGCTTCTACAATTCCAGATGCAATTCCAGACAGAATTTGCCAGGGGCTTATGCAGAAATGCCACGGGGTCTAGGCAGGTGACATGGATGAGATCCTGGGCTCTGAGAAGTACAGGAGGCTGTGATGGGAACTGTAGTCTGCTAGGAGAATACAAGCTCCATTCAAGGCTTTCAGATTAAACAGATAAAACTGCAAATGACATAGAGAAAGCACTATAACAGATTGGGGCACCAAAGTGGTAAGATTTTAGAGATACTGGAAAGTATCACCCTAAATTAGTTTCCAAAGTACCTGAAATCTTACCTTTTGCAGTTATTGCTGCAACTTCTAAAACACAACGACTCCAAAGATACAAAACATTATCCTTGACATCTTAGAACAAGTGTCTACATGGGGCTCAGGAAGGACCTGTAAAAGCCAGAGGTGGAGGGAAAGGCATGTCCTGAAGCAATAGTCCCAGCTGTGACAATCTGGAAGCTCAGAATTCACTTTCTCCCTCCCAGTCTGTGTGCTGTCTCTGCCCTCTCCATACTCAGTCCAGCCCCTTCAGCTCTTCTCTAACTTGTTTGGAAAATGTTACACCTATATCTGTGAGTCTTTTCTGGTCTTGGGTAGAATATTATCTTTGAATTTAGCTTAATGACTTTATGTCATTTAGAATAATTTGATATAGTAAAACTTAGAGTGTTTAACAAAGCTATTTGTGAAATAAATTGCCAAAATCTGCATCAGGAAAGAAATATATTGACAATCTGGTCAGAATACAATTACAATTTGACCTTGGTAATAATGCTGAGGGAAAAAAAGGACTGTTCTAACTAAAAAGCTAGGGAATTTATAAACTTTCATTGTTTTTTGTTCTCTGGGAGCAATTTTCCATCATTATGGGAAACAATTTTCAGAATCACACTCTTTACATATAAATACAGATTGACTTGCTTGTGAAAATAGAACTGGATGTACAACAAAGAAGAATAAGAACAGTTATTTTGGAATCCAATTTTTAGAATGCTTTGCTTCAATGATGCAATATCATTTTACGCTTTTTTCCCGTCTGATGATAAAGAATAGATTTTTAGAAAATATATACACAAATATTTAGATGCATGAACACACATATACTTGCACACAGAAGTAGATATCCAACTGCATGTAAAAAAAAATAAAACCCACATGGACTATTTAACCAGGTAATAAATCCATATCCACTAAGTAACCTAACTTACAAAAGAGGCCTGAACCTGCCAAAGTGTCATGAAAAGCTTTGTAAATTCAGGTTTTAAATGGAATATGCTAATAAGAAATTTTTTTTTGTTTCTAACATCTTGAATTAAAAACCAATAGATTAAAAGCAAATCATATTATTTTAAAAAGCAACCTTGAATAAAAAACATTGAAATTATTGGCATAGATTCAAGTAATGTAGTTTATTAAATTTTTTTAAAACGTAAAGAGTATTTTAAAAAATAAGTTGCATGTATTCAATATTAATAATACTTTATATTCTCATTTGAGTAGGTTTCATATGCCCATTTTCATGATTCATGGACAGAAGTATTATAATTAGATGTAGAAAGTGAGCTCCTCCAGCTACCACCTGAAAGTCAATGTCTAACTAAAATGTATCATCCATGTTTGAAGACAACTTTTCAACTACTGTATTTCAGTTAATTTTATCCCCATTCTTCTAATTGCTAAACCACAAAATGTTAGGATCGTCTCTGACTCCTCTGTCTCTCTTTCACGCCTGAAAAATATATCAATGTCTTTTCTGTTAACTCTATTTTATAGGTTGAACCTGCTCTCTGTGTTTTTATTGTTTCTGCTGTATCTATGACACATATCGCTTTATTCTGAACTCACACAGTAACTTTCAAACTAGTTTTCTTTGACTTTAACACTGGGAGGTCATTTTGTGTAGGGCTAAGAGCCCTAACCTTAGAATCAGTGAATATGGGTTTCACTAGTGGCATGAGTAAATCTCAGAGTCTTAGTTTCCTCCTAGAGGAAGCAGGAATCATGGTAATGTTGGTATTGGTTGTGTTGCTGGAATCAAGTGAGATCATGCATGCTGGCAACACTATTGATGCTAGACTCAGTCTTTGCCCATTCTGGTTTGTGTGAGAGGCTTTTGGCAGACATAATTATATGATATGTGATTGACTATGGCAGCTTTACTTTCATGTCATAAGCTCTAATTTGTATCCTGTAATTTACCTGCCCTAGCTTTTAATTAGTTAAGATAAGGCACCTGGAGTCTTCTCATGAATAGCTCATCTATTTCATCATAATCTACACATCAATCTCATTTCTTCTTTTGAATAAATCAGCCATTTCCTCTACAGTCTATAGAATCTTATTACACAAATTGTTGACAACTGCACTAAAGTTGAGACTTGATTAAAAGGAAATGAACAGAAGAAAGGAAGATGATTGTTAGATTATGGTTAATGTTACCACTTTATTTCCTTTTTTATTTTTGCAGAGGGCTCATGAAGCAGAACACAAGAACCTTGTTTATTTGCCATAGAGAACTTCCTATTGAAAATAATTTTTCAAAAATGTGTAAAGATTTCTGATCAACTAGGAACAGGCTTAAGCTGGATTTGCTTCCCCAAATGCTTTTAGGAATATCCACTCTTTCTTCGTGGATTTTAAGCACTTCTCACTTGCCTCCAATTGTTAAAATATTTTCAAGAAATAATGCCAGAGGCCCACTCACCATCACATTTCAGTGAAGCAAAACGGCATGAATGATTATGCTAAAACGGATCATCTCAATTTCTACCACAGGTCATTTTACTTGGTGAATAGCCCAGAGTTCCTGCTTCACTTAGCCAATAAAGGACAATTTTTTACTTAAGGGTCTGGAGATGTCTGCAAATATTTTCACACATTCTAGATCTACAGTACACAGCCATCATTGGAATCAAGGCAAACACCAGCTGTACTTTTCATTTAGATAGTTACAGAATAAGCAACATATTCAAAATATATTTTGAAACATGTTTAGTATAGAAAATACAAAAAACTGCCTCTAAGTTACAAGTAAAATAATTTAAAAAGAAAAACATAACAAATCAAAAGCAAATTTAAAGGGGGTTATAGAAATGTATCTTACTTTTGGTAGATTTATAGTTTGCAATCTATTTGTTCTACAGTATATGTCTTCACAAACTCTATCGAATGAATATTTTAAACTCTGTTTTACAGATAGAAGGTGATAGTGAGCTCTTCAAGGTCAAAAAACTATTTCAGTAAGTAGGTCTGAAATGTACACATAGATTTTATAACCAAGGTCAATGTACTTCCTACTCCATTAATAACATCTTTATTTCTGTAAATAAGCAACATAATACTCTTTCTATTTTATTTGTCTTTTTCATGGAATAAAATATAAGCAAGCTCTTTTTCGTAGCTTGGCCTTTGAGATTCTGTTTGATATCCCAGTATGCATTTCATCTTTATTCCAAAGTGAGTTGGTTTTGAAGTGGTAGTGCTAAATTTTTCTTTCTCTTCTTTGATATTCGTTAGTTAAGAAGACTGCTTTAGTATTGTAAATACTAGATATATTATTCCATAAGCTAAAAACCAAAAAATCAGAAAACCAAATAGGAAAAATAAATATCATCCATTATTCCCTCCTTAGAGCTGAACCTTGTTATTTATTCATCTCTGTGTTTGCTTGCCTGTATGTATGTATGTATGTATGTGTGTATATATATATATATAAATATATATATATAGGCATTGATTTTAAAAAATAAGTGTGTATGTATATATATATATACACATTTATTTTTTAAAATCATTGTCTTGACTTAAGCCATCATTAATTGCAAGGCTAAGGGACATCTGGATTCTAGTTAACTCAAAACATGACCAATACGTGCACATATTGTCATTTTCCCTTCTCTTCCATTTTGGTTCTTCTTGTCCTATGAGACTCAGATCAAATCCCCCTTCCTTCATGAAACCTTTCTGGACCACTTCAGCTGGAAGATTTTGCACCATTAAGAGTAATATATCATGATACCAAACCAGGCTCGTTCTGCCAGCTAGCAGTAAGCCAATCACTGTAATGGTGGCCTTTGTAAAAGAGAAAAGATTTTATTCACAAGTCTGCTGAGAGAGGAAATGAGAAAACAAATCTCAAACTCACCTCCCTGAAATCAGAGCTTGGTAGTACTTATGGGATAGAAATGGGGATGGTCTAAAGTGTGGGGAAAAGTGATTGATGCGATAATCAGGATTCTGTGCAAGTGTAATCAATCTATATGGCTCTTCATAGGATGCATGTTCCAAAAATGGTGGCATTAGCATCATCTGAGGGTGGAGTTTTTGGCCTCCTGACATCAAACGGTCATGTTTTGGGCAAACTGGGCAGGCCAAGCTGGAGGATCAGTGGTCTCAATCAATTAGAACTGGACAAGAGTTGCACTCTTGCTCCTGAAAAACAACTTTTAGCAACACTTACCATAAAGACATACACATCAGAGATGTTATCTATAAGGAAACTAATGAAAGTTTAGTTATGCATTATTTGGTTATGTGACTTTTAGCTATCTAGGTTTTAAGACCAACTAGAAGTAAGTGATTAGAAGCAAATAAAGCAGGTTAGGCTTGGTGGGCTTAATCAGGTTAGCCTTTGGTTTCAGTAATTGGATCCATTAATACATTTGCTCCAGTTGATTATCCGATGCCTTTCTGTCACCAGATAATGCCATGAAGGAATAGATATTGGAATTAATAAAATTTAATGTGGATTGAAAGAAGAAAGATGCATGTACATGAGGCTTTCTAGTTTCTCTCTGGATAGGATGGCTGCAAATAAGGCTCTGAGGATGGAGCAACCCTCACTGTGGAAGGAAAACAGAGGTCATTAAAACTAACCTGAGTATTCCACAAGATTTATTCTTGTCCTCTCAGTTCACAAGTACCTACACTTGCTGATGTGCCCATTGGATTATTATGAGTTCCTACATAAAATATTTATGGGCATAATTTAAAGTGGGCTTTGAAGCACAAAACACAGGCTGAACAAAGTTTTGGAATCATCTCAACAAGAATGAATTTTAGTAGTAGAAGACATGAACTTGTTGTTTCACTGTTTTAGTATAGACATGCTTTAAGGTACGCATCACAGGTAATTCGTGGCTGCAGATGCATAGACAGTTTTACAAAATGATGATTTTGGAACTCCTTGAGTTTTAGAAGAATTTAAATCCTGAATATGTTTTGTTTAATGACCAATTTTATTCTTTTACTGTCTTTAAATTATTCACATCTGATTTTAAAGCATCAATAAAATGGTAATGCTAGAAAACTGAATACACAATCAATTTGGCTGCTTTCTTATAAGAATATAGGAGTTCAAGAGTTCAATTCAATACCATCAAATTGTAACAGTTTCTGTCCTACTGGATGGTCGTATACTTTCCTTTAATGTTCACTAGGTATGTGCCCAGATAAATAGGGGCTAGGTTTTCTTTTCATTTCCTTTGAGTTGTAAAATAAATATTTTATCCAGTAACTGTCCTTAAACTATTACCTTTGTTAGCAATAAGCTATCAGGAAATAGTTAGCAACCCTATAGTCAGTACTGAAAATCAAACCGTTCATTACATATCAAATGCATTTAAAATTATACAACTTCACCCCAAAATCAATTTGACGTGTTTTCTGGTAAGATTTCTATGTAAGCAGAACTTAATGATTGTACGAGAAATCATTTTAGAGTGGATTTTGTATTACATCCTTCCTTTCCCTCACTTTATACACAAGGAATTCATAGAAACAACTTACTTTTACCCTACTGAATTATTTGAAGTCTTATATATATATATATATATATATATATATATGTACCTTCACATTACAACGTTTCAGCTGCTATATTATTTTCTGACTGAGTTAGATAACGTTATGTTCTATGTATTTCTGTTAGCTGGGTGCTTATTAACATGTGTATCATTGTGGACATATTGCTGTTATATTGCATAACAATGAGCTTATAGCAGGCACCAGCTCCCTTTCCTCATTTCCTGCTTAGAATGTTGATATTCTTCTTAGCATTTTTTCCTTATATACCACAACCCTCTTTTCATCAAGGTATTTTTTTTTTTTTCAGTATTAAAATTTTCTGTGTTGCAGCTAGAGTTTGGAATTATCTCATTGTTTTTAGAGCTGTAGATCTACCTTTCACTTCAATAAAAAACCTGAGAAACTTTAGTGTCAAATTCCTTATGAGAAAATAACTTTTTGAGATATGCAATAAACTTTAAACTGACATAAAATCAATTGAGAAGGAATAACATACAATTACCTACTCCAAATTTTATACTCTAAAAAGTATATGTAAACTGAAACAAAATAATACAAGACAATAACAACGAAAAACAAAACTTTGTTTCTATACAAGTTATTGAATTTACATTTTTATTAATAAAAATGATTATGTAATATGAGCAAGATTCCTTGGGCTTAAAGTAAAATATTTGGATCCTGCTTTTCGTCAATAATCTTGGTTGACTGTCTGATAAAAGAAAAAATGGCTAAGAGTAATGCACCAAAATGATATTTCAAAGAACTGAAAAGCAAAATATTAGGTTTTTCATGACATTGTTTATTAATATGCCTCATGATCTAGACTGATTTACATGCTTTAAAATTTCCAAATTTAAATACTCTAATACCCTCAGGAAATGCCACCAAACATTTGAGAGGAGAAAGATATACTTGAAATCTGTGTTTATAAGATCACCCCCAAGTATCTGTACATAGTAATTCTCACCTTTGTCTTCTATAGCTGGTACAATTATACCACCAAGAGTGATGGCATAAAAACCCCAAAAACAAAACCACAAATCCCACAAAACTGCCATCAACTCTTATATTGGGACGGAATTGACCTGTATTCTCTCCCATAGTCAAGAAAACGGCAGGGAGTTTCCTTCGGCAGTGGAGATTAATAACATTCTGACAAACTCTCAGCATATTAGGGAAATGGACTCACTGAATTATAAAGGAGTCACATACATTGTCAATTTTTAATCTACTGTGATGAAAATATCTGCAATTTGTGTTTACATTTGAGATCTGCTCTGCATAATCTTGCCTCATCTTTTCCAAACAGTCGTCTTTATTTCACTGCATTTGCTCACCTTTTGCTCTTGCAACTGCAATGTTTAGATTTCTTAGCCTGAAGAAATACAAAACCTGTAATTCAACTTTATTCTTAGGCCTGGACCTTTATCTCTGGGCAGAGTGGCTACTTGTCTTCTAACCATTTCCACCTTAGATCTTTGATAGAATTTTTTTCTACTTAGAATGTCTTCACCAGTACCCTATTTTACTAAACACTTGCATTTTTTAAGAAACTCAGATTCCATTTTGTTTCATTCATTTTTGGACATGGACATACACAGAAATATGTTTTCCTGCAGCTCAGAGCTGAAAAAATATCACTAAGTAAAGTACAGTTAAGTAGCAGTTTGTATTTCTGAATTTCCTACATTCTACCAAAAGTGGACATAAATCAGTCTTGTAGCATCTCCAAGCTAATAAAATCAATGATCAACCTCTATGATTTTTGTTGAATGTATGTTTGTGTGTGTGTGTGTGTGTGTGTCTAGTGTGTGTGTATGTAAAATGGACACTACCATTTGGACTTGCACAAGTTTAATTATTTTTAAAAAACTGCTCAATTGCCACCCCAACTCTCACTAAAACCATCCCCTTTTCATTAATTTTGCTTGACAAAGATTGTTTCATAAACAAATCAAGTACACAGTAAAATTGAAAAAAGCTAGAGTAGGAACACATAACCCAATTTTGATCTCAACTGTACGCTGGATTACTTTCTCCGGGAATTTCAAGTGATGATTAGTCAGATTCCACTTGACCATTTCCAGTGGTTAGGATTTCAGCTGGTTTTGAAGCATCAGGGCTGTGACTGGAGAGCTCCAGTTTTTAGAAAGGCATGCTGTATATCTAGTTAAAATATCTTTCCTGAATCTTTGTCCTGTTAGTCTTGGTCTGCTCTTTTAAAAGATCTCAGAAAAAGTGCAGTACTTCTTCCAACTGAACACTCTTCATGTGTTTAGGGACAGACATCTTCTTTGCTCTCAGTCCTCTCTTATATAAAATTTGCATGTACGTTTAACTTTACAATTATGAAATATTTTTAGATGTCTCATTATTCTGCTCCCTAGCAATACACAGATTTTCAGCGTAGCACCAAAATTTCATTTATTCAACAGATAGTTACTGGGGCCAGGTAATGTGCTGAGTGTGAGGATTTACAATGAAAGGTGATGGAGCTTGTGGTGGCAGAAATACAGGATGCTTTACAAGCACACAGTAGGAACATATAGCCCAGTCAATGATAGGGGAGGGGAAGGAAGAATATGCTGAAATCTTAAGATGAAGGCAAGGAAGACTATCCAAGACAAAAAGAAAAGCAGAGGTAAAAGCCCAGAAACATGACAAGGCATTAGAGATTCAATGCCATGAATAGAGCCTGTTACGATGTGGCATGGTGTGCCATTAGGTGGAGGGTGGAGATTTGGCAGGTGCCATATTGGCAGGCATTATAAACATTTCTAAAGAGTTAGGATTAGGAACCACAAGACAGTTTTAAGAAGGAGGGCTCACATGCTCATTTTTTATTTTAAGAAAGTCCCTGTGGCTGCAGATAAAGAAACCTGAGTGCATAGAGATTTAGATTTAGTGAACTTGATGATCTATTGAATGGCAAAATTGGAGGTGGTGATAAGAAAATATATTGAATTAAAGCTATAGATTCTGGGGCCCTTTCTAACAAGACAGAAGCCATCTGGGGGAAAGTGGGAATGGTAATGAATTCAGAATGGAACACATTACTCTAGACATGGTAGATAAAATAGCCCTCATTCTAATCTCATATGAAATATTCATAACATTCCAGAAGTAATGCCTCAATAATGGAGCTTCTAGTATTAAAAACTAATTTACTAGATGTTTTTAGAGTAAGCACAATGTACTTATAAAAAACAGAAATGTTTACCTAGTAATTATTACTTTGATAATGTTGGCAATATGTATACTATAGGCTCAATATAACTATCTGAGAAAGATTACTGCTCTTAATCATTAAAATAAATTCAATTAGACATGTACATTATTAGCTAAGCAATTTAGATTAGTTACTCACATCTGCTGATCTGCTGAGTCACTAACATGCTGCCAGACAATCTGGAGCATGGGTTATTATCCCCTCCCTGACAACTGTTCCACATATATGGGCTCTAAGGGATAGCTAATCTTAAAATGTATAGCCTCAGTTCAATATATCCATTCATATTCAAAGTATAATGAGAAAAACATTTTTCATTCTTCTTTGATGAGTTTTATATCCTTTCATTTTCAATTTTTAGGAAAGTGAGCATGTGTGGCTGAACAAGTTATCTAAGTATGGTTTTGAAAGTTTTGAAGATTTGTAAGTCCTAAGTAGCAAATTGTTTCAATCTGTAACTAGGAGCATCTGTTACATACCACATAAACATATATTTTGTATCATTTGTGTTATTTCTACCATTATTTTCAAGTCTCAGAAATATGCCTAACTATACTATCCATTCTCTTAGTCTCAGACTCTTCAATCCCAACCTTAGAAAAATTATATTGCTTGCCGGGTAGTGTGGTATAACAGAAGATGTTAACGTTGGAACCAAAAAGGCCTAGGTTTGAATGTCATTTACTGGGTCTGTCACTTTAAGAATTTACCCAATCTTGGAGCTTCTGTTTACTCACATGTAAAACGTAACTAATAACGCCTACTTCATAGGGTACTTTAAAAGATGAAAATTTAAAAAAAAGTGTTTGGCACTATGGCATCACAGTATTAGAGCCAATAGTAGTCATTGTAAATACAACATTAATAGTTTGGAAGTTGTTGAAACACAAAGATTATTTTTTTCTTTCCTCGGCTAGAGATTCTGCCAATCTCATCATTGCATTTGTTAGTTATGTTTGATGGTGATCTTATGAGTTGGGGGATGAAGGGTCCCCAAAGACCATTAGCTGAAATTAAAGAACTAGCAACTTAAAAGTCAATGAAACAGAATTATGGTTAATTTGATATTATCACTATGATCTTACTAAATAAAGACTTGATATATGGAAGTGAGGCTTTGGTTATAAAAGATCAAAGACATATACTTTGATCTTCACTAGAACCTTTGAAGAGTCTTAAAAATATTGCCTTTTTTATTTCTTAGTCAGAAAATAAGGATTAGATGAGAGACTAACCATGGATTTAAAGTTAATCAGATCTGCATATATGGATGGTATACAGCACTGATGAAACAAGATTTCCTAGGAAGGAAAAGAAGTGATGCTTCAGCCAGTTTGTCCTTAATTTCTGGAGACACACATTGGTTCTCAGGCCCACAGGATAAGTATTACAGTTGAATGTGGTTACAATTTTTAGCAAAATCACATGGACCAATTGAAAGATTGTCTTTAAAACCTCGAGACATGTTTTCTGGCTGATCTGTTCCTTTTAAACAACGGTCTTAAGTTTTAAGCAGTTTCCTCTTGTGAGGCAGATGTGTGGAAACGTGTGACGCCATGTACCATTAGGAGTATAACACAAAGAAGTTGAAACACTACCCTGCACGTGAGCCATTATTGAAGTATTTGAGTTATTACAAAGCAGCAAGAAGTTTAAAGTCTGAGCAATGATCAAAGTGACAACCACGGACATTGTAATGTTAGGATTTCAACTGGTTAATCTGCCTTCTTATTGCTTTTTGACAGCTTTCAGAGTATTTATTCATCATGTAGGTCTTCCAAATGAGAATATAGTAGGTATTTTCTTGTATAACTGGTTAGGTTATTATGTATATTCTCATGTTTCAGCTATAAAAATTGTTTATTGGTTTTTGTTTATACAGAAGACGTAAGGGAATAATTAAAAAACAAAAACAATAATAAATAATCTGGATTTTTCAAGTCTGCCATGATCTAGCTACATAAAGGGCTAATTGCCTCATGTCTTTAGAGTTTCATTTTTTGAATCTATAAAATTAAGAGGTTTGATGAGATAACATTCTTGATACTTGGGTTGAAATTTAACAATTTTAGTTATTGTTGGACACACACACACACAGAGACAGGTCTATCTACGTATATGCTAATATACCACATAACTGATTTCTCATGATGTTTCATCATTCTGTGGTTGTATATATATTATGGATTATTTATTTTAGAAAATAGCAGTAACAATATTAACATACTACTAAGTCTGTAGTTATATATTCTTCTGCCTTTAAATTATATTTAATATCCAATTGAAATTTCATTCTAAGTCCAACATTTCATAGCAGAAACCACTTGAATGTCAGTCCCCAAATCTGCCTTGTACATAGTGCCATATTTGGAATTCCATGCTCTTGAGAATAACGCCACATTGAGGCATGTGGTGGTGAAATAAAAGAGAACTAGATAATGGTGGATTTTGTCCTGACTTCCACTAACCAAGTAACCTTAGTAAGGCAATTTGTCTTTCTTTTCCCAAGGCCATGCTTTTCCTGTCAGGCAACAGAGGCAAAGTGCCTGGAGACTAGGAGTTTTATCTGGACTGATTAAAAAATGTAAGACCTGAAAATTTTCAGTGCATTCAGTATATGTAAAAATATGGCAAAATAGAAATCAATGCCTTTGCTAAACGTCTATAAAATATAATATCAGCTAATTATTTGCAACTTAAATAACGTAGTTATAAACAAATTACATTTGAGTGTGAGGTCTGAGTGAATTATATCATGCTTGATATAATACGGGATAGACCCCTCGAGATCACTGCCAATGCCTTTGGTTAAGGCAAACTGGTAGAGAGGGACAGACTCGATAGTTTCAAAAGACACTCCCATCTCTAATATTTCATCATTACATTCACTGTTTTGAAATAATGCTTTATTTCAATAATGATAATATTATCATTCTTGACAGCTTGCAATTTTTAAAAAACCCCCAAAAGGGGCTTTTCTGATAACTTTACTTTGAAGGTAGTAGTATAAAGCATGAGGGTTTTGATGTGAGATAAACGTGGGTTTATATCTCAGTTTTACTACTTAGCCATCAAAGGATCCCACAAAAGCAACATAATTTTCTTGAAATATAGTTTCTTTTTAAAAATTTTTAATTTTTATGGGCATATAGTAGGTGTACATATTTATGATACAAGCATACAATGTGTAGTAATCACATCAGGGTAAATAAGATATCCAACACCTCAAGCATTTATCATTTCTTTGTGTTACAAACATTCTCATTATACCCTTTAACTTATTTAAAAGTGCACAATAAGTTATTGTTGACTGTTATCACCCTGTGTTGATAGCACAACAGGGTGATAACAGTCAACAATAATTTGTGCATATTTATTTACGGTAACCATCATTCTAGTCTCCATCACCATGTGTTTAGTTTTTAGCTCCCACAAATAAGTGGGAACATGTGAAGCCTGTCTTTCTGTGTTTATTTCACTTAACATAATGACCTCCAGTTCTATCCATGTTGTTGTATATGATAGGACCTCATTCTTTTTTATGGCTGAAGAGCAGTCTATTGTGTATAGCACATTTTTTATCCATTCATCAGTTGATGAACACTTAGGTTGCTTCCAAATCCTGGCTATTATGGATAATATTATAATAAATATAGGAGTACAGATCTCTCTTTAATACACTGATTTCTTTTCTTTTCTTTTCTTTTCTTTTCTTTTTGGTATAAATTATCAATGGGATTACTGGATGAGATGGTAGTTCTATTTCTAGTTTTTTTCAGGAACTTCCATACTGCTTTCCAAAGTAGATGTACTAATGTACATTCTAACCAACAGTGTATGAGGGTTTCCTTTTCTCCACATCCTCACCAGCATTTGTTACTGCCTATTTTTTGCATAAAAGCCACTATAACATTATGAAATGTTATCCCATGGTCGTTTTGATTTGCGTATCACTGATAATCAGTGATTTTGAGCAACTTTTCATATACCTATTTGTCATTTCTATGTCTTCTTTTCAGAAATATCTATTCAGATCCTTTGTGGGTTTTTAAATCAGATTATTTGAGTTTCTTATATATTCTGGTTATTATCTCTTGGTCATATGAGTAGTTTGCAAATATTTTCTCTTACTCTGTGGGGGTGTCTATTCACTTTGTTGGTTGTATCCTTTGCTGTGCAGAAGCTTTATAACTAGATATGGTCCTATTTGTCCATTTTTGCTTTGGCTGCCTGTGCTTATGAGGTATTACTCAAGAAATCTTTGCTAAGACCAAACCTTGGAGAGTTTCCCCAATGTTTTCTCTCAGTTTTATAATTTGAGGTCTTGTATTTAAGTCTTTAATCTATTTTGATTTGATTTTTGTTTATGGTGAGAGATAGAGGTCTAGTTTCATTCTTCTGTATATGGATATCTAGTTTTCCCAAAACTAATTTATTGAAGAGACTGTCCTTCTCTTGTTGTATGTTCTTGTCATTTTTGTCAAAAATGAATTCACTGTAGGTGTGTGGATTTGTTTCTGGGTTCTCAATTCTGTTCCATTGGTCTGCGTGTCTGTTTCTATGCTCTCATAATGCTGTTTTGGTTACTATAGCTCTGTAGTATAAAGACAGGTAATGTGATTCCTCCAGTTTCCCCACCCCCACCCCCCACCCCCCAGGATTACTTTGGCTATTCTAGGTCTTTTGTGATTCCTATAAATTTTAGGATAGTTTTTTTCAATTTCTGTGAAGAGTATCATTTGTACTTTTATGAAGATTACATTGAATTTGTAGACTATTTTGGGTACTATGGGCATTTTAACAATACTGATTCTTCCAATTCATGAACACAAAATATTTTTGCATTTTTTGTGTCCTCTTCATTTTCTTTCATCAATGTTTTACAGTTTTCATTGTAGAAAACTTTTACTTCTTTTGTTAAGTTTATTCCTAGATATTTTATTTTATTTGTGGTTATTATGAAGGTAATTACTTCCCTGATTCTTTTTACAGATCGTTCACTGTTGTCATATAAAAATGCTACTGGTACTTGTATGTTAATATTGTATCCTGCAACTTTACTGAATTAGTTTATCAGTTATAATAGTTTTTTGTGGAGTCTTTAGGTTTTTCTAAATATAAGATCATATCATCTACAAACAGGGATTTTTTTTTTTTTTTTTTTCAATTTGGAGGCACTTTATTTCTTTTCTTTGTCTGCTTTCTCTAGCTGGGACTTCTAGTACTATGTTAATAACAAGGGTGAAAGTGGTCGCTCTTGTCGTTTTACGTCTAAGAGGAAAGCCTTTCAGTTTTTTCCCAATTCAGTATGATCCTAGCTGTGGATCTGTCATATATGGCTTTCCTTGTATGGGGGTTTGTGCCTTCTATTCCAAGTTTCTGAGGGATTTTATCGTACAGGGATATTGATGCTTTTTCAGCATCAATTGCAAGATCATATGGTGTTTGTCCTTTATTTTATTGCTATAATGTATCACATTGATTGATTTGTGTATGTTGAACCATTCTTGCATCCCTGGGTTAAATCCCACTTGATCACAATGAATAATCTTTTTAATTTGTTAATTGAATTCAGTTTGCTAGTATTTTGATGAGAGTTTTTGCATCAATGTTCAGTGATATTGGCCTATAGTTTTTTTGTTTTCTGTTTTTTAATTTATTTTGATGTGTATTTGTCTGGTTGAATAATCTTTTTAATGTGTTATTGAATTCAGTTTGCTAGTATTTTGATGAGAGTTTTTGCATCAATGTTCAGGGATATTGGCCTATAGTTTTTTTGTTTTTTTTTGTTTTTTAATTTATTTTGATGTGTATTTGTCTGGTTTTAGTATCATGGTCCTTGTGGCTTCATAGGATGAGTTTGGAAGTATTCCCTACTCCACTGTTTTTCAGAATAGTTTGAGTAGGATCAGTGTTAGTTCTTTAAATGATTGGTAAAATTCAGCAGTGAAGCTATTGGGTGCCAGGATTTAGTTAGTGAGGAGGCTTTTTATAATGGCTTCAATCTCATTACTCGTTATTGCTCTATTTAGGTTTTGAATTTCTTCATGGCTCTATCTTGATAGGTATGTGTCTGGGAATTTATCCATTACTTCAAAGTTTTCAAATTTATTGACATATAGTTATTCATAGTAGTCTCCATTTTTGTCTCCAATTTTATTTATTTGAGTCTTCTGTCTTTTTTTTTTTAATCTGGTGAAACATTTGTTGATTCTGTTTATTTTTTCAAAAACCCAACTTTTCATTTCATTGATCTTTTATTTATTTATTTGCTTCAATTTCATTTATTTCTGCTTTGTTCTTTATGGTTTATTTTCTTGTACTAGTTTTAGGTTTGGTTTGCTCTTGCTTTCCTAGTTCTTTAAGATGCATTTTAAGGTTGGTTATTTGAAGTTTTTCTGCTTTGTTGATGTAGCACTTACTGCTATAAAGTTTCCACTTAGTACTGCTTTTTGCTATATCCCATAGGTTTTGGTATGTTGTGTTTTTATTTTCATTTGTCTCAAGAAATTTTTCAGCTTCCTTCTTAATTTCTTCATTGACCCACTGGTCACTCAGGAGCATGTTATTTAATTTCCATGTGTGTGTGTATAGTTTCCAAACTTTCTCTTCTTATTGATTTCTAATTTTATTCCACTGTGGTCAGAGAAATATTTGAAATGATTTTATTTTCTGTGAATTTGTTAAGACTTGTTTTGTGGCCTAACATACCCTTGAGAATGATCTATCTGCTGAGAAGAAGAATGTGTATATTGTGGTCATTGGATGACCTGGAAGTATCTATTAGGTCCATTTGATCTGTAGTGTAAATTAAGTGTTATGTTCCTTTGTTGATTTTCTCTCTCGACGATCTGTCTAATGCTGAAAGTGGATGTTGATGTCTCCAGCTATTATTGTGTTGTGATTTATATCTCGCTTTAATGCTACTAATATTTCCTTTCTGTATCTGTGTACTTCATCGTTGGGTGCATATATATTTATGATTGTTATATCCTCTTGCTGAACTGACCTCTTCATTAAGAGGATGTAACAATCATATCCTCTGCCGAAATGACCCTCTTTGTCTCTTACAGTTTTTTCCTCAAAGTTTATTTTATCTGATACAAGTATGGCTTATATCACATATCATTTCTGGTTTTGGTTGGCATGGAATATCTTTTTCTATCCCTTTATTTTCGGTCTATGTGTGTCTTTATAGGTGAAGTGTGCTTCTTGTAGGCAACAGTGTTGGGTCTTTTTTAAAAAATCCATTTAACCACACCATGTCTTTTGATTGGAGAGTTTAGTCTATTTACATTTAATCTTATTGTTGGCAAGTAAGGGCTTGCTACTGCGTTTGTTATTTGTTTTCTGGTTATTTTGTGGTCTTCCTTCAGTCCCTATTTTTCTTGCAATGAAGGTGATTTTTCTGTGGTAGTATGATTTAGTTATTGCTTTTTATTTTTTTGTGTATCTTCTGTATGTTTTGTGATTTGAGGTTACCACGTTTGCCAGTAACATCTTATAAGACATTATTTTAAGCTAACAACAACTTCACACTGATTGCAAAAACAAACAAACAAGAAAAAAGCAAAGAGAAAAGTAATAAAAACTGTAGATTATAACTTCATACACCCCTCACCTCTTTTTAACTTTTTATTGTTTTTATTTATGTCTATTGTACTATATCTTTATAAATTGTTGTAGTTATAACTTTTGATAGGTGCATCATTTAGTCTTACTACTCAAGATATGAATAGTTTGTACACCATAGATACAGTGTCATAATATTCTGCATTTGTCTGTGTACTTCCTATTTCTAGTAAGTTTTGTACCTTCAGATAATTTCTTATTGCTTATTAATATTCTTTTCTTTCAGCTTGGAGAACTTCCATTAGCATTTCTTATAGGACAGATTTGGTGTTGATGAGAGCTCTCAGCTTTTGTTTGTTGGGGAAAGTCTTTATTCCTCCTTCATAGTTGAAGGATTTTTTCACCGTATATACTATTCCAGGGTAAAGGTTTTGTGTTTTTCCCACTTCAGCACTTTAAATATGTCATGCTGTTCTCTCCTGGCCTGTAAGGTTTCCATTGAGAAGTCTGCTGCCAGATATATCGTAGCTCTGTTGTATGTTATTTATTTATTTTTCTTGTCTCTTTCTGTTTTAGGATCCTTTCTCTATACTGAGCTTTGGAAGTCTGATTATTGTCTTGAGGTAGTCTTTTTTGGGTCAAATCTTCTTGGTGTTCTACCTCCCTATAATTGAATATTGATAGCTTTCTCTAAGTCTGGGAAGTTTTCTGTTATTATTACTTTGAATAAATTTTCTACACCTATCTCTTTAATTACCTCCTCTTTAAGGCCATCAACTCTTAGATTTGCACTTTTGAGGATATTTTCTAGATCTTGTAGGCATGCTTCATTCTTATCTATTCTTTTTCTTTTGTCGCCTCTGATTGTGTATTTTCAAATAGCCTATCCTCAAGCTCACCATTTCTTTCTACTGCTTGATCAGTTCTACTGTTAAGAGACTCTGATACATTTTTCAGTATATCAATAACATTTTTCAGTATATCAATAACGTTTTTCAGTTCTAGAATTTCTGCTTAATTTTAAGAAATTTTTTCAATCTCTTGTTAAATTTATCTGATAGAATTCTGAATTCCTTTTCTGTGTTACCCTGAATTTTGTTGAGCTTGCTCAAAACAACTATTTTGCATTATCTGTCTAAAAGGTTACATATCTTTGTCACTCTCAGTTGGTTCCCAGTACCATATTTAGTTAGTTGTTGAGGTCATGTTTTCCTGGATGGTTTTGATGCTTGTGCATATTCTTTGATTTTGGGGCACCGAAGTCAGGTATTGATTGCAGTCTTTGTAGTCTAACCTTGTTTGTACCCGTTCTTCTTGAAAAGGCTTTCCAAGTATTCAAAGGGCATTGAGTGGCTGTAATCTGTCTTTGGTCACTGTAGCTGAATCTGCATTAGGAGGCACCTGAAGCCCAGTCATTCTGTGATTCTTCAGGACTCATAGAGGTACTGCCTCTATGAGGGTCTTGGGAGGGTCTTGCTAAAATCTGAGGGAATTCCCTAGATTACCAGGCAGAAACTCTTGTTATCTTTCATTACTTTTCCCCAAACTAACAGAGTCTCTCTCTCTCTCTCTGTGCTGAGCTGTGTAGAACTGGGGGAGAAGTGCCTAGAACTGTGGCCACCACTGGGATTGCACTGGTTTAGACCCAAGCCAGCACAGCACCAAGTCTTGCCCAAGGCCCATGGCAACCACTGCCTGGCACACTGCCAATTGTCACTCAAGGCCCAAGGGCTGTTTAGTGGTAAGTGGCAAATCCAGCCAGGCCAATGTCCTTCCCTTCACAACAGCAAACACCACCCTGTCCTGGGGAGGTTTAGAAATGTCATGTGGGAGCCAGAGCCTAGAACCAGGAACCTTAGAAATCTACTTGGTGCTCCTTTCTACTGAGGCTGAGCTGCCACCTTAGCTGCAAGACAAAGTCCTTCTCACTCTTCCATCTCCTTTCCCCAAGCAGAAGGAGACTCTTCATGGCTACCACTTCCCCAGGTCCATGGTGAATACTGTTTGGCTACCACCATTGTCCACTCAAGGCCAAGGACTCTTTAGTCAGCTTGTAGTGAATGCTCCCAGACCTGGATCTCTCCCTTCAGGGCAGTGGGCTCCCATTTTGCTCAGAGCAGGTGCAGAAATGCTGTCCAGAAGCTATGACTGGAATCAGGACCCCAGAAGTCCTCTTGGTGCTCCATCCCATTGTGACTGAACTGGTACCTAAGCTGCAAGACAACGTCTCCTTTACTCTTTCTTCTCCTTTCTTCTAGCAGAAGGAGTCTGATAGGGTTTGGCTGTGTCCCCACCCAAATCTCATCTTGAATTGTGACTTTCAAAATTCCCACGTGTTGTGGGAGTGACGTGGTGGGAGATAATTGAATCATGGAGGCAATTTCCCCCATACTGTTCTTGTGGTATTGAATAAGTCTCATGAGATCTGATGGTTTCACAAGGTGAAACCCCTTTTGCTTGGTTCTCATTCTCTCTTCCCTACTGCCATGTAAGATGTGACTTGCTCCTTCTTGCCTTCTGCCATGATTGTGAAGCCTCCCCAGCCATGTGGAACTGTGAGTGAATTAAACCTCTTTCCATTATAATTACCCAGTCTCTGGTATGTCTTCATCAGCAATGTGCAAACAAATTAATACAGAGTCTCTCCCCATGGGCACTGCAGCTGGGATTATGTTGTGTAACACCTGAAGCCGGCATGGCCCTGGATCTCACCTAAGGCCCATGGTGAATACTGCTGGCTACAGTTGGTGTTTATTCAATGCCCAAGAAAACTTTAGTCAGCAGGTGATGAATCTGGCTAATACTGGTTCCTTCACTCCAAGGCACTGGGTTCCTTTCTGGTTCCAGAGTATATCTAGAAATGTCATCCAGGAGCCAGAGCCTTGAATGGGGCACTTTAGGACTCTGCTTGGTGCCCTATTCTACTGTGGCTGAGCTGGATCCAAGCCACAAACAAAGTCCTCTTTATTCTATCCTCTCTTCTCAAGCAGAGTAAAGGGGTATCTATCAAAGCTGCAAGCTATGCTGCCTGAGTTGGGGGATGGGTGACTCAAGCACTCCCTTGGCTGCCCCGGCTGGTATCTCACTAGGTTATGTGCACCCCATGTATGCTGGCTCTGAACCCAGCACAGCACCAGGACTGCCCAGAAATTGTAGTGTTTGTGGCCTAGATTGCCTTTCAGACGTACTTAGGACCCCAGAGTGAACTTTAACCTGTGATGGTGGGGCTAGCTGAGTCTCAGCTTCTAACTGCTGGGATGGATGCTTCCCCTCTACTAGGACTGGTCTAAATGCCCCCTCCAAGGGCACCAGCTGGTTTTTGCCTTGTGTTGCCTTCTGCTGTGACAGTACAGCCCTGAGACCCAGTGCCACAGTCTCTGCACTCCTTCTCCCGTGAGCACAGATTCTGTCTCCTCACCATATGGTCACTGCTGGAGGATAGGGGAAGGGTGGCATCAGAAATTCAAGACTGTCTTTTCTACCTTCTTCTGTGCGTCTTTCAGTGATATGACATTAAAACCAGGGACTGTAATTGCTCACTTGATTTTTGGTTCTTTCTTATGAAGTTGCTTTCTTGTGTCGATAGTTGTTCAATTTGGTATTCCTACAGGTGGGGAGGAGATGACTGTTAGAGGTTTCTATTTGGCCATGTTGCTCTGCTTCCTCTTGAAATGCAATGTCTTTTTCTGGAAAATAGTGCAGTATTATTCACTTTATGTAAATATTAATATGAAGATTAAATTAAATAATACAGTTACTGGCACAAGGTAGTTGTCTAACAAAAGTTTTCTTTTTCCTTCCATTTTAAATGTGAAAATCCATTGAACTGGTATCTTTATAGCAGTATTTGTGTATGTATTTGAAAGAGAAACTGATTTCTAGTCTTTTCCAGCTGAAATATGATAATACTACAGCTTCTATAAAACACAGAAACCATTTAGTCAGAATACACATCTTATTTTGTCCTTGTTTCTTATAACAAACTGTGAGTCTGAGTTCTTGATTTTATGGTCAATTTTACTTATCCTTCTATTAGCAACTTAAAAGTGGTTAGACATCTGTTTAAGTTTTATGCCATTTTTATAGGGTAGGCCTTAAAGTATCAAATTTGTGTGATTCATTGCCAAATTTCCAATTATAGAACTAAAGTTTTAATCTCATTTTTATCCATAATCCAAAAAGAATTTTTCCTTGTCATCACAAATTCATGATAGTATATAGTTTACCCATCTTTGAAGAGGTTTAGCCATCTTTGAAGTCTTTGCCAAATACTTGGTAGGCCAACAGGCTTTTTAAGTTTCTGCTAACAGTAGACGTTCTAAGTGGATCAACTATATCTTTAGGGCATTTATTCATTTATTTATTTATGCATTTATTTAGTATACATTTAGCAATAAGTTAACTGATGGTGAAAAAAATTACATTTCTGGAAACACACTCATATATGTATGTATATATATAATCAAAATTTATCAATACATTTTAGAGTTAATAATTTATATTTGGGGACTGATCTAAGTCCATATTTTAACTCTAAACCATTGTCCACCTACCTTATCATATTGCTAAAATCACCATCATTAGAATTTTTAAATTCACTCTAATTTTTATATTCCGTACTTTAAAATTTATACTAATTTCTCCTTCTCACTGTTTCTGCTTATATGGCTTTAGGTTTGTATATAACCAAAAAATGAGTGGTTTTAGAATTAGGTAAGGTAAAGGTCTTTCCAACTCTTAAATTCCATGACTTTAGAATAGGCCTCAGTCCATTCAACTTGATTGTGAACTTTTCTGAATAACAGTTTTGTGTTTTGTTTATCTATGCATCTGTCCTTCACAGAGGCTAGCAGTACAATTGCATGGTAGAATGTTAAGGTTTAAATAATATAGGAGTGAATTGATATAATTTTTTCACTTATTCAATCAATTAATAACTATTAAGCACTGACTACATGTTCTAGGTACTGTAGATGCAGTGATGAAAAAAACAATTTCTTCTGTGAGTTTGTGTTTTGTCAACAAGAGAACTAAATTAAAATGTATATCACTATATTTGGCAAAACACATTCATTTACTTCCATATATTTAATAGGAGTTTACTAAAGAACACATTATTTTCATAGAAACTGTCATACTGTACATCCTTTGTTAGTCTCAAAAGAGATGTATGATGTAGAAGCTCTAGATTTCTACCATAAGTCAACAAAGGGAAATAGCATACTTTTTTTGTTTTGCAATGTAAAAAAATGTGCTGGTTATATTGAGGAATGATCATTATTCTAAATTAATGTCAGATAGAAGAGCGTGGTTATAATTTAAGTTGTAGTTGAAGTTTTTGAGACTTTATGTATTATACATTCTGATGAATCAATAATAGTTATTTCTATTAACTTTCCTCAAAATTTATCTTTGTGATCCTGTCTTCTTAGATATTTAAAGCAAAAAAACATGGACAGCAATGTGAAAAAATGACTTTATACCTTAAAGCTCTTGGCTATAATGATCTACCTAAACTAAGCCAAAATAAAAAAATTGAGAATATAATTCCTAAGTCTAGTTTCTATGCTGGATGTATTAGAATAAAATATATCTCAAAGAACTGATTAGTGAGCTTACAAACTAGTTTAAGGAAACAAGACAAGGAAATTAGAACAGCTAAAACAAATGAGAAACAATATAAAAGTGTTCCAATAAGTAGACAATTCATTGTTTAATGGATGATGTTGACAGTAAATGATGTAAGAGTTTGGAGGAGTGATAACTCTCAGAAGATTGATGTTTTTAGAATTGACTTTATGGAAGAGTCAGAGTTACATTCCAAGAATAGCTTATGGAAAATCATGGAGGTAGACCTTATAAAGTTAAGATTGTTCAGGCCAGTTAGACTAGAGCAGATGGTTAACACAGATAATTGAGAATTTAGGTATGTGGGGACCAGAGGGGTCAGGATGAATAATTCTGAATTTCTCTTGCAAATAAAAATTATTGGCATGGTATGATCTAGAACATGATGTCATTAAATGAGGTTCAGTCTTGCAGCATGCAATCTGAAATACAGAGTGGCGTGAAAGTCAGTTAGGAGACCAGTGGAATAGTGTAGGAAAGAGTGATAAGGATCTGACTGGGGGATGGGAAAGCAATCTACTGAAAAAACTAATTTCTGAGGCATTGAAAAAAATGAATCAATTGACGACTTTAATCTTTGATTGGCTGATGAGTATAAAATGAGACTGTTGAGAGAGTCAAGCAGGAAGCTAAGTATGGATACTTAGGGAATCAGAAACCTAGAAAAAGAAAATACTTTTGTAGTGAAAATGAAGTTAGTCATTTAAAAAAGTATAGTGTATATATACTTACATTATAACATATTAAACACAGATACTGAATGCAACATTACATTACTGAGATGTTATTATTAGTATATTTATGCCATGAGAAAATGCTTATACATAACAATTCAACTTCAAAAATAAAACCAAATACAGAGATTCTCTGAAACAGTAAAGGTTTATATCATTATAGATACAGCTTGAAGTTACCTAAGTCTTGTCAATCTGTGGAGCTAGAGGCAGTCTTATTTACAATAATTCCTGAAGTTTCTTTGCATGGTGGCCATTACCTGCTAAAGTGGGCCCTCCAAACCCATGTATAGTACTTTCTCTCTCATCAAATATTTTTGGGGTCCCTTGGGTGGAGTATCACATGTACAACTTCTAATGATTTTTACAGCTCTACTGGGCATAGTCACTACAACTTCGAGCCTTTTCAACCAGCCAACACATGTTTTCTTGGTTTTTGGCCACCCTCAGCCCTGAGCATGTGGTGACACAATGGTACTATGCTGCTTGTTCAAAAATGATTATTCTTTTTATTAACCTTTTAGAAGGGTCCCAAACTACTTAGGGCAAGTTTATTACAGAGGATGGGTAAGTGTCTCTTTCGGTTTTTACTTACAGCTCTTTTCCCCATTTTTCAAGAGAAAGTGAGTTCAGGGAGGTTAGGTAATGAGCCTGATACCATATAATAAATCAGTGGGCAGAGCTAGGATTTGAACTCAGATCTGATCACAAATCCGGTATTCTTAAACACAAAATTTTTATGAAAGACATCCAGTTTCATAAGACAGAATTGAAAAAAGCTGCAGGGATCAGATCCAGAGGTTTATCAAATCAGCAAAACATATTAAATAGAAATTCCTGAGCTGAAGCCAAACTTAGCAACTAATTTGATAAAATGTTTTTCAGCGTAAGCAGTGGCAGATAGATCCATCTCTGTAACAGTGACTTGAGAACATCAGATATACTAAATAAATGGGATGCTTAAGAAGTCAGTTCCCTGAAACTACAACCATTGAAACTGGGTTAAGCCAGTTAGCTATTTGTTTGACATTTAATATTGAAGCCTCATTAGGTACATAATTAGTTTTCAGAGCAGCATGAGACTGCCAACAACTGTAAAGATTTAAAGGACTACAATGCCCTATGTTTATTTAACTTACAGTAGCCTCATTTTGATTTGGTGAGATATTTTACTATATTTAAAAATATTCATACTGTGGTGCCTGATAAGAAAGATCTGAGGTAAACAGATTGTATGTTTTAATTTCCACATTATAATTACACAGAATTAGCTGAAAGAAGAGCAATATCTTAGATAAAATATGTTATTAGACATTTTCATGAATTCTGGAATTGGGGGCTAGAGAGTGAGGAGGACTGTGCAACTTGTACTTTCCTATCCCTTTTTCTTTTCGAGAGCCACATGAGGAGGCTTTCCGAGCATGAAGGACCTAAGAGTAAAGGTAATTGTTTGCAGAAGCCTAGAGTAGAACAACTCATTCTCTAGTGGCCCCTTACACTTTAAACACCATTTTGCATCTGTTTCCCTGACAGCCTCAGAAGAAACCACAACTCTTCTCAACATGAAGTTTCTCCTAATGTTCTTTGATTCTTTTTCTCTTCTCTTTTCATAAGGGTTTTAAATTCCTGTCCTTTCTGGTGTCCTGATCCTCTCTCTCCCCTCTATCTTCCTTTCTTCTGCTTTTTAAGGTGAGTAGGAGTCCGTATCTTAAGTGGAAGAAAAAGAAAAAACTCTTTTGTTCTGACCTTACCCAACTTTTTCTAATGCTATTTGATTTCTTTCTGGCTGTTTATGAGTTAACTTTCCAAAGGTTAGTCTGACTTTGTTTTTAGATTCTCAACCCACTTCAATTTGGCTTTCTCTAAATCTCCTCTCTGGAAGGTCACTGTATCCAAATACACTTGCCTCTTTTCTGTACTTATCTGTCTTGATATCTAAGCTTCTTTTGAAAATGCTGACAATTTTCTTCTTGAAATTCTCTCCACCCTTGGTTTTCATGATCCCATGCCCTCTTTTTCTCTCAAAGCCTGGGTGACTTCTCTTTCTCAATATTGTAGGCTGGTAGTCCCGGTCCCTCCTACTCTCCATCATGGGAAAGAATGGGCTGGAGTGTAAATGAATGTTCTGTAGCTCAGGCAGAATCTTGATGGTTGTCTCTCATGCATGTTGTAGAAGAGTCTTTCATTGTTTAGAAAGAAGTGGGGAGTACACCCTTGTGAAGTTTCTTTGGGGGATAAGAAGCTATTCATATGGCCCAAGTCATCAACCTTTGTTTACTGAATAAAAAATGTTTGTTTGTTTGTTTATTTATGTAGAGATGGAGTCTTGCTCTGTCACCAGGCTAGAGTGCAGTGGCACAATTTTGGCTCACTGTAACCTCTGCCTTCCAGGTTCAAGTGATTCTCCTGCCTTGACCTCCCTAGTAGCTGGGACAACAGGTGTGCGCCACCACGCCCGGCTAATTTTTGTATTTTTAGTAGAAACGAGGTTTCACTATATTGGCCAGATGGTCTCAATCTCTTGACCTCGTGATCCATCTGCCTCGGCCTCTCAAAGTTCTGGGATTACAACCATGAGCCACCACACCCGGCCAAAAAACGGTTATTTTCTTAAGATGTTAGACTTTTTAATATAGGAAAGAAGATGACGGTAATTTCTCTTGACTTAAAAACTGCTCCTCAAAAGAAATAAAATATCAGACAGAAAAGAGCTAAAGAGGTGAAAGGAAGGCAGGTAAAAGAGCAGCTAATAATATCTAGAGAGTATCAGGGTATATTTTATCCCTTCCTACACAAAACAGAAAGTGGTCATTTTAAAGAAATGAACGTTAGACATTAGAGCTACTCACCTGACACATTGCTGGATAATTATCTGTGGGGCAGCCAGAAATAGCAGGGGAAGGAGAGACCACAGTTGAAAAGCTGCAAGACAACAGGGCTACAATCAGAGTTAAGAGGCAAGAAAGATTCTAAAATGGGTTGGCAATGAACCACTTACAATAGATGTTTCTTTCAGTTATGATCTAAACTGTATGTTTTCTTAAAAATGTCAAACTGAATTAGTATCTTTTGTTTACTTAATTTATGCTATTGTTTAAATTAAACAAATAATTTAATTAATGAAACTACCACATGTTGTAAGTCACAAATTGATGAAAATTTTTTGATTAACACTATCTTCACCTGAAGTCAATTTGCATTTTCAATTAAATTCAAAAATGTTTATTAAGCATAGGTTAACCACTTTGCAAGGCTCTGGGGGAAAATCAGAGATAAAGCCAAATTCATAAATCTAGGTATAGAAAATTTAATAAAGTTGCCTTCATTCTTTATGAAATTAAAACAGTAAAACCTGTAGGAAAATAATAAGATAAACACTAAAAACACCAAAAGAGGCAAACTAGTAAATCTCTATGCCATGGACTTTAAAATGTGGCAGTGAAGGAAAGAAATAGTCTATCCCAACTAAGAGTGGCTGTTTACTCCTGCTCCATCCCCACACCCATACGTAACACAGATTAATCCTGTGAATTTTTATTTAAAACCTCCAATTTGAAAAGACTTTGATTAAAGCTGATTTCTATACAAATTTCCAAATCTTATGGGAGAAAATAAAACCTTGAAGAGTAGGAACTATTAACCACTCCTGTAGAATCTCAGGTTCTTAGTAGTGGCTTGAGAAACCATTAGAAATCATCATAGCCAGGCTTCCATAATTAATGAGAACAATAAGTGTATCTCCCTTATAAATGATGAATGTTGCTAACAGGTGGAGTGAACCCTAATGCAGGAAATTTAACAATATGTTGAAGAAATATCAGAGCCAAGACCAGTGTTGCTCTCCTTCCCTGCTCCTCCATAGACATATGCTTAGGTTATGGAAATTTGGATGTAGAAATACCCAGTTCTCACTTGTAACTTGTGGAAAGAAGATAATAAATTAAATATAAAGTGGAAATGATATCAAGAATGATCTATGGTTTATCATATCAAAATATAAAGAAATGGAATGGTAACTTTGTAAAGTAACACATAGAAAAAATGTAAAAAACCACAATGTGGCTTGCTATCGACAGATGAAGAAGGCAATATGGAAAAGCATATCATGCACAAAACAAAAAAATTTACTCATCAATGCTCAATATGCAGAAATAATGAATAACAACATGAATATCATAATCCCACAGCTAAAACTTCAGATGATAATAATAAAGAGTGAAATCAAATGGAGAGAATAAACCAAAATGGTACCACTACTGCATTGATGAATACATTACAAATTAAAAAGAAAGAAAATATAATAGGCAAGCTACAAGTGAAATTACTGATCTGGAAGAAAAATGTGAGTTCATGTGAAGGGAAAAGACATGGAAACAACTTGAAAAAAAGAGTGACGGCAAAGACAATCCAACGTAAGGACAATTGGCCTCATCCTTGTCCCCCCAACCAAAAGAAAAAAACAAAAACAAACCATATAGTAGCAAAATTTAAAGTTTAATAATGGATAAAATGAAGCTGAAGAACATTGATTATCCAACAACAACTTGCCTAGTGTAACTAAGAGAAAATATTAGTATTAAATTATTGATTTTTTTTTTTTTAGACAAGGTTTTCCTCTGGTTCCCAGACTGGAGTGCAGTGACACCACCATAACTCACTGCAGCCTTGATCTCCTGGGCTAAAGCAATCTTCTCAACTCAGCCTCTCAAGTAGCTAGCATGCATCACTATGCCTGGTCAATTTTTATTTTTTATTTTTTTATTTTTTGTAGAGACCAGGTCTCACTATGTTGCCCAGGCTGGTCTTGAACTCTTGGGCTCAAGCAATCCTCCCACATTGGCCTCTCAAAGTGCTGAGGTTGCAGGTATGAGTCAGTGTTCCCTGCCTGAAATTTTAATACTAAGTAATTCTTCATATGTACAGGCATAAAAAGCAAATTTCTCCTCATAACCACACTAAATTACAGAATATGGTAGGAGCAACATATATTTACACCAGCTAAATTATCTTTGTATTTCAACGTACAGATATTCTTTAGCATGTAAGAATTAAAAACAGTTTTCTATGAGACCTCTGAAAAAAATAATTAACGATGAAATCCAGCTAAACCTGAGCAAGTTAAAAAGGACTCAGGATGAATAAGCTGTAATGCAGAGTATTCATGAGTACATACCTATCCTTAGATTTAAGATAAAATAACTATGTTTTGGAAGATAATGTAAATATTATAAATCCTGAAATAGAATTAGGACCAAAAAATTTAAGGGTTAGGAAAACAGTTTGAGGAAAGATTAAAGTACTAATTTTTAAAATATTTCAGTGCACAGTCAATTGATAACTACTATACTTGAAATATTGTTAAAATAATTTTTTCCACATTCTAGACCATAGCCCAATCTTTTGTTTTGCTTTGCTTTGTTTTGTTGAGACAGAGTCTTGCTCTGTCGCCCAGGCTGGAGTGCAATGACACGATCTCGGCTCACTGCAACCTCCGCCACCTGGGTTCAAGCAATTCTTCTGCCTCGGCCTCCCAAGTAACTGGGATTGCAGGCATGTGCCGTCATGCCTAATTTTTTGGTAGAGACGGGGTTTTACCGTGTTGTCCGGGCTGGTCTCAAACTCGTGATCTCAGGCAATCCACCTGCCTCAGCCTCCGAAAGTGCTTGGATTACAGGTGTGAGCCACCGCGCCCAGCCCATAGCCTATTCTTAAACTGGGGAGCTTGTTGGAGAGAGTTAGAAATTTTGGTGCCCTTTCCTGGGGAATTCCCCTGGGTATCAATTTAAAGTTTCATATTTATTTTTGCATTCTTAGAAGGTAAATTGTTCTTTCTTAAACATTTAAATTTGTGGTTACAGTGATGTAATACACTAACAAATCATAGCAGAAAAGCATGGAAATTGGCTTTCTGAAATGTTCATAGTTCAGCCAAAACTCTCGGGGCCATCCATTCCAACTTAGCTAATCCAATCTAAAGAAGAGTTAACATACAGGTTTCATTAGAACTGAACATCAACTACTGCATTTGTTTCTAGACATGGTTAACTTTTTCACTTCTTTCAAACCTTGCTTTGATGTCAGTCTCTCGATGAGAGCTACCCTGACTACTGTATTTAATTCGCGGACCCATTACTCTGCTCTACTGGTTTGTTTTTCCGCAATGCTTATTACCATCTAATATACCATATAATTAACTTATTTATTGTGTTATCTCCATTACTAAGGGGAAAGATCTTTGTCAGGTTTTTGTTCATTGGTGTATTCCAGGAGCCTAGAGCACTTTCTCACACATAGTGGGCCCCATCACATACTTAGTTTTTGATGAATTAATTTCCATTATATTCAGTGTCTCCACTCCTGCTGAAAGGCAGTATAGTTCGCATTGCGGGCTCAAAGTTAGACTGCTTGAGTTCAGGTTCTAGTTCCACTACTTACAAGCTGTGTGAGTTGCACTGGATTATGTAATGCCAGAGCTTCAATTTTCTCATCTATAAAAATGTTAATAATTCCTCTACCTATTATGAGGATTACAATAGCATGATGGGATGAATAATGCTCAATATATTAAGTGCTCAATAAATATTAATGCTTTCTCCTTAAGTTATCAATATATTCAAGCCTCTTATTTTGAAAACAAAACTTCTCGTGAGCTTTTTAGGCATTACTTCATCTTCTGCCCTTCACAGACAAACTTCCTGAGAGAATTGTTGCAAATTCTTTATCTCTTATTTCTTTTTAGCCTGTTGCAGTCTGACTTTACCCCTAAATTCACTCCACTCCAATTGCTTTGTTAAATGTTACTATTAATAATTATCCAATAATTGCTAAATCCAGTGATCATGTTTAAAGTCCTTGATCCCTCTCTACTACCTACCATTGTTAGTCGTGTTAACATTCTTGCAATTCTTTTCTTCCTTGATTTTTGTGATGCCCTCCTTTCCTTGCCACATCTTGCTCTGCTCCTCATTTTCCTACCACACAAACATGGAACTTTCCAGAGCTTGTAATACCTATTCTCCTTGGAACACCTATACTTACTCTCTTAATTTTATTTACTCTCATAGTTTAAAACTGTCAGTCATATATTGATTACTTGCAAATCAGTGTCTTGAGCCAAAAATATTACCTGATCTTTAGCTGTCCATGTTTAAAAATCATCTGGATGATTAACTCTGGGTGTCCCAGAGGCATATCAACTTATCATGTCTAAAAATGAATTTATTTCTTCCTTTAACTTCCCAAACTTGCTTCCTGTCATGTATTCCTTACCATCCAACTAACCTTCATTTTTTGCCCATTTTGTGTCTGAAATATTTCTCAAATGTGGCCCACATCTCCCTTATGACCGCTGCGTAACTCAGGCCCTTATCATCTCCATTCTTTTCCAGTAACCTTGTCTCATTCATTGTGCCAACTTTGCTTTTAGTCTTCTCTTTTCCGACAGAGTCATGTTCTTAAAATATACGTCTGACCACATTATTCCTCAATTTATAAAGCCCTTCAAAAATTTTCTAAGTAGTGCAGAAAAAAGTTCAAGCTCATTTGTGTGATATTAATGGCCCACTAAGATGTTTCCTATTTACCTTTTCAATTTCATCTTTACTCACTTTGAACTGCTTCTAGGTACCAGGACACAGAAAATTTTTAGAATTGTATCCTTGTATTCATGATGTTCTCTGTTCCTGCAAAGCTCTTCTGATCTTTCAGTGAGTGGTTAATTCCTCCTTTGTCTAGATTCATATTTAGAATCAAGAAGGCTTTTTTAACTCCAGGCTATAATGTGTGTCTTCTAGAATGTTCTAGAATGTGCAGTGTTTTTTGACCCCATGAGCACACCATAATGCATTTATTCATTAATTTATTCAATCAGTGAAACATTTTTGAATGCCTACTATGTCTAGGAAACTGCCCTATTCCGAATAGAGGTAAAATCCTTTTCTTATAAATTGCACTATTTAGGACAGGAAGACAAATGTCAAATAAATCAGTATACAAATGTTTAATTTATGATAATCATGATAAATGCTATCAAGTTGGATTAAAAGGTGGCATCAGAGTATATAACAAGATAGATGTAGCTTAGTCTAGGTGGTCGAAGAGGATTTAGTCATGGAATTAATACTTGAAGTGCAAAATAGGGAATAGACTGTATGTTTTTTAAGTAGAAGGAAAAAGATATGCAAAATCCCTGAGGTGGGAAGAAGAATAAAGTGTTTGAGGAACTAAAAGAAGGCCATTGAGACTAAAGAGCAGAGATGTGGCAGAAAAAGCATCATGACATCACAAATTTATATTTTTAATATTTTTATATTGAAACATTTTCTCTACAAATAGACTATAAACTTTTAAAGGCAGGACTGGTTTGATTTATGTTTTAATTACTCTTACCTATTAGAATTAATTCTGGTCAATCTAAATAGAAGGCTTAAATTAGAATGATGTAAGTCAAATGTGGGAATGTCAATAAATGAGTAGGCTTCAAGTAGATCCACGTATCTAAAAGACAGTCTCATCAAACTTACCCAAGGAGGAAAAATGTAATTCTTCAAAAATTATTAGGTTGCTGTTGGAAAGAAAATAGGATGGTAGGCCACCAAAAATAACAAATGTTCACATCACTTATCATGGTCCTAGGCACATATTAGGAATGCAATGAAAGTTTTGTGGATTGAACTGTACTCCTGTGGCTCCATATCCACCTTTAACATACCTTTAATGCACTACATTGTGATTACTTTGGGTCTGTCTCATTTTTAAAGAAAGGATTGTATCTTATTCCCCTTTGTATTCTCAGCACCTACCCTAGTACCTGGCAACTCCTTGTTGCCCAATAAATTTTTGTGAGGGAATGGGAAGTGACTATATGCCCACGTGCACATCTGTTAAATAGTTCTGTAGTCTGACTGTGAATCTGGGTTCTTCATCACCACGTTACCTTGTTTCCCCCCATTCCCATCACTGAATAGAATGCCCAATTCACAATGAAAGTTTATAGCACAAATAAGTGGCAAAATGGTTGTTATTATACAAAGCTGGTTTTACATTCAATGCCTAAGTAAAATACTTTTTCACAATATTTCATCAACTTTTGATGACTGTTTCATTCTCATTTTTTTCCACTCTAAGCCTCTAATGATTCATGTAAGTGCCTTAGTTAAAAGAAATTGCTGTGAGAAACTATGTGTAATTTGTTTCTTCATAGAGTTTACTTCACAGTATTTGATATGCTTTGGCTCTGCGTCCCCACCCAAATCTCACGTTAAGTTGTGATCCAGAGTATTTGAGGTGAGGCCTGGTGGGATGTGTATCATGGGAGTGGTTTCTAATGTTTTAGCACCATACCTCAAATGCTGTCTCATGATAAAGTTCTCATGAGATCTGGTTGTTTGAAAGTGTGTCCCCCTTCGTGCTTTCTCCCTCTCTCTCTCTCTCTCTCATGCTGGCCATGTGAAGATACATTTGCTTCTCCTTTGCCTTCTGCCATGATTGTAAGTTTCCTGAGGCCTCTTAAGCCATGCCTCCTGTGCAGCTTATGGAATTATGAGTCAATTAAACCTCTCTTCTTCATAAATTACCCAGTATCAGGTAGTTCATTATAATAGTATGAGAACAGTCTAATACAGTCTTCTTGCTGCCAACTCTAAATATCCTAAGGGGAAAAAGTTTAATTTGTTTCTGACTAATCCCCAAATGATTTTACTATAAAGACTAATGCTGTGCATGCTACACTCCGTCATTTCATTGTGCTTTTACTTACACACACACACACACACACACGTACTTTTTCACGTACAAGGATTGTGACTGAGCAGCAGGAGAGAAAACAGATGCTCCAAAACAAGTCCTTTCAAGAAAGTGACTTAGAAGGCTGAAGCTACAAATTTAACCTGAATTTGATTTCAATTTATTTGGTGGCACAAAAGGCGCTTTTCCTTCTTATTGTCTCCGTAACTCTAGATAGTTTCTTCTCTTGAGGACTCATGTGGCCTGCTTTGAACTGGCTTCAAATCCTGATTTTGCCATTAAATATGTGACTTGCTTCTTTTATTGCTTGTAAATGAAAGCTGATAATAAAAACCCAATAGTTTTCCTGAAAGAGATTAAATAGGATATAACATGTTAAAATGCTTAGCACAGTCCTGATACAAACTAAGTACTTATTAAATAGTAGTTATTGGATTATTACCATTATTATTTGCTGCTTATTTCACATGCATAACTAAAATGCTAAAACATTTTGAACATGAAATCGCTACACAGTCATACTAATACTTAATCTTGCATAAACATAATTTTAGTATTTAGATAGTTAAAATAATTAAAACATATTTATCTAGGTGATCTCTAAGGTATCTCTGCATTCTACTATCAACATTTCATAATTCTAAATTTATTGAGAACAAAAACAATATTATTACTATAATTTAACCTGATATATACATTCTCTCTCTCTGTACATATATATATATACACACACACGACTTTTAATATGTGTATATCTATAAAAATAATGGCTAATACCACAATTACTTTTGCACCAACCTAATATGTGTGTGTGTATGTATAATGCATGTACTATTAAATAACCCATTTGTAAATTATATTTGTAAGTTGCATTTTCAAGGTGAACTCACTAGAAGCCTGGATTTTTATCCTACCCTTCTGTTATATCAGCATCTTTCAATAATGATAAAACCTTAGATGTTTAGTTTTTAGAAACAACACAAAGGTGAAAAAAGGAACACATAACAACATGTGAATTTCAAAGAGGGAGTGGATTTGTAGGAATTTTATTAGAGAAGCTAAATACCAGAACAAATTGAGACTTGAAAATAACATACCATTAAACATATACATAAAATAGCTTTTAGATTCTCTAGGAGCAAAAAGAAGAAGGGCATTCCCAATTGCTTTGTTATGATGCCAGGATATTAGATTAAAAACAAAAACAAATGAAAAAGGCAGAGATCTTTGACTCATATTTCTTTCACAGTTTTCTACAAGAAAAATTCTCTTCCAAGTGAGGATAAAATATGAATATTGTTAAAGAAGACTCAAATCTAAGTTCAGTAATAAAATAGCAGAGCTTGTTACTTTAAATTTAGCTTTCTAGGCTCAGGAAAAAAGTAACACCAGGCAATAAAAGAATAGCAATTATGATCAAGCTATTGATGTCAACATATAAAGATACAGGTGAAATAAATGAGCTGCCAGAAGACTGTAGGTAGTCATGATGTTTATGAACAAGAAAGCACCAGAGTTTAGAAACTGTGAACTGTAATTGCACCTGAATTTGAAGCAAAATCTATTACAGACATCTCAGTAATCTAAAATGTAGTCATTTCCTAGAAACGAGTAGGTTCATTAAAAGCAAATCACTTCCTCATAACTCTATTTCTACACTTTCATTATTCTATTAATTGATCAAAGTCATGCTGAAACCACATATATATCAGTAAGATATTTGGGAAATATCTCCTGAGATCTCTGTATTTACTGTGGAGAATAATTGGGTTACAATATTAATACAATCAGGCAATTTATACACAGACACACACACATATTATATTTTATATTTTTTTGAGATGAGGTCTCACTGTATTGCCTAGGCTGTAGTGTAGTGTCCTGATCATGACTCACTGCTGCTCTGCCTCCTGGGCTCAATTCATCCTTCCACCTCAGTCTCCCAACTAGCTGGGACTACAGGCACACACCACCATGACCAGCTAAATTTTTTTGTGTTTTTTGTAGAGACAAGGTTTTGCCATGTTGCTCAGGTAGTCTTGAACTTCTGAGCTCAAGCAATCTGCCCACCTTGGTCTCCCAAAGTGCTGAGATTACAGGTATAAGCCACTGCACCCAGCCTTATTCATAATTTTCATAATTTTAAAACTATACCTAAGGATCAGTGGATCTTTAGGTATAGTTAGATTTAAAATTATGGGCACGGAATAAACTATCTTAATGGTTTGCTTCTGTCTTAATATTTGCATCCTTAGATTTGTTTGATATTTTTTATTGATGACGTTAAGTGAAGTTTTGTTAATGCCCACAAACTGAAAAGATGTATGTAGGCATTGAATGGCAGGATCAAAGCTGAAGAGATCCTGACAAGCCATTTAGATAGGTTGAAACCCTTCAAGATTAACTCTATCAGGGAAGAACGTAAGATCCTGTATTTAACTAATTAAAGTTGACTGCATATAGAAGAAAGGAAAAGGGTTTGTGTGAATCAAATCCATGTAAATCCAGCAATAGGCTGTGAATGCCTAATGTGTTTGGCAGCTGATACAGTCCTTCCTGACCTTAAGAGAGCTATGACATGCCCTCATCTGGAGTGTAGTGCTCAGTTCTAAGAATCAGCTTTTAAGAGTCATCAACTACCATAAGTAACAAGGATGTGGGCAGAAGCTCCAGCTCAGTATAGAAAATAATTCTCTAATGGTTATTTTATTTTACTTCTTTATAAGAGATTGTGTCAAAAGTCCTTTTATTATTCACCCCCTTTTATTTAAACTGTGTAAGTTGTTATTGAGAGACAGTTTGTTATGACACACAGAAAGAATCCTTGCTTTGAGTATGAGTTTGGAGTAGATGTTCTTTATGTTCTCCTACACAATTCTAACCTTGCATACTCTTCATTTGTCCATAATATTGCAAAATTTACTTTTCAATTTCTATAAGTATTGATCTCATTTTCTATTGTTGCTATTACACAGAATAAATATCACACTAGGATGAGAAATATGAACTTGTTACTGGCCTATTTTGAATTCCTTTCCTATGTTGTCATCTCGAATTGTTCCATACAATTTTGGTTGAAAGTGTCATAGAGGTAACCTGCAAATGGTACTGCTCAAACCAGGTTCCTGTTAGAGATGTCTCATTTTGTAGCTTTTGGAGTACAAGTGGGTTTTGGGTTGTTGTTGTTTGTTTTTTTGTTTTTTGAGACAGATCTCACTCGGTCTCCCAGGCTAGAGTGCAGTGGTATGATCACAGCTCACTGCAGCCTCGACCTCGCTGACTCAGGTAATTCTCAAACCTCAGCCTCCTAAGTAACTGGGACTATTGGTGTGTGTCATGATGCTCAGCTAATTTTTTCTGTATTTGTAGAGATAAGATCTCATTATGTTGCCCAGGCTGGTCTTGAACCCCCAGACTTAAGTGATCCTCCCACCTTGGTCTCCCAAAGTGCTGAGATTACAGGTGTGAGCCACCACTCCTGGTACAGGGGTTTTTGGTTATGTGGATGAATTGTATAATGGTGAAGTCTGAGATTTTAGTGCACTTGACATCCGAGTAGTGTACATTGTACATAATATGTTTTTTAATCCCTCAATCCCCTCACAGTCTCTCAATTCTGAGTCTCCAAAGTCCAGTATTTCATTCTGTATGCCTTTGTGTACCCATAGCTTAGCTCCAATTATAAGTGAGAACATACAGGATTTGTTTTTTTTTCATTCCTGAGTTACTTCACTCAGAATAATGACCTCTAGCTCCACCCAAGTTGCTGCAAAAGACATTATTTCATTCTTTTTACAGCTGACTAATATTCCATGGTGTATACATACCACATTTTCTTCATCCACTCATTATTTGATGGGCACTTATGTTGGTACTGTATCTTTGCAATTGTGATTTGTGCAGCAATAAACATATGCTTGTGGGTGCTTTTTGATATATTCACTTCTTTTCCTTTGGGTAGATACCCAGTAGAGAGATTGCTAGGTCAAATGATAAATCTACTTTTAGCCTTTTGAGAATATTCCATACTGTTTTCCATAGAGGTTGTACTAGTTTACATTCCCACTAGCAGTTTATAAGCATTTGCTTTTCACCACATCCATACCAGCATGTATTGTTTTTTGACTTTTTAATAGTGGTCATTCTTGCAGGAGTAAGGTGGTATCTCATTGTGGTTTTAATTCACATTTCCTTGATGATTAGTAATGTCGAGCATTTTTTTCGTAAATTTATTGGCCACTGGTATATCTTCTTTTGCAAGCTGCGTATTCATGTCATTTGCCCACTTTTTAATGGGATTTTTTTTTTTTTCTTGCTGATTTGTTTGAGTTCCTTGTAGATTCTGGATATTGGTCTTTTGTTGGATGCATAGTTTGCAAATATTTTCTCCCATTTCTTGGGTATTCTATTTATTTTGATGATTATTTCTTTTGCTGTGCAGAAGCTTTTTCGTTTAAATAGGTCCCATTTATTCATTTCTGTTTTTGTTGCATTTGCTTTTGGGGTCTGAGTCATGATTTCTTTGCCTAGGCCAATGTGCTACAGAGTTTTTCCTATATTATCTTCTAGAATGAAGACTCTGATCCATCTTGAGTTGCTTTTTATATACGGTGAGAGCTAGGGACCTAGTTTTATTTCTCTACATGTGGCTTGCCAGTTTTCCCAGCATCATTTATTGAATAGGGTGTCTTATCCCTAGTTTATGTTTTTGTATGCTTTGTTCAAAGATCATTTTGTTGTAAGTAATTGGCTTTATTTCCGGTTCTCTATTCTGTTCCATTGGTCTAGGTGTCTACTTTTATACCAGTACCATGCTGTTTTGGTAACTATAGCCTTGTAGAATAATTTGAATTCAAGTAATGTGATACCTCCAGATTTGTTCACTTTGCATAGGATTGCTTTGGCTCTTCAGACTCCTTTTTGGTTGCATATGAATTTTAAGGTTGTTGTTTTCTAATTCTGTGTGAAATGATGTTGATATTTTTATAGGAATTGCATTGGATGTGTTTTAATCTAAGGTTCTCCACAATTTTTAAAAATGGAATATGTCATTGACATTAGATATGAACTTTATATGAAGCACTTCTCTTAGTAAAAATTGTCCCAGGCCAGATGCAGTGGCTCACGCCTGTAATCCTAGCACTTTGGGAGGCTGAGGTGGGTGGATCACCTGAGGGCAGGAGTTCAGGACCAGCCTGGCCAACATGGTGAAAACCCATCTCTACTAAACATACAAAAATTAACTGGGTGTGGTTGTGGGCATCTGTAATCCCAGCTACTCGGGAGGCTGAGGCAGGAGAATTTCTGGAACCCAGGAGGCAGAGGTTGCAGTGACCCAAGAACATGCCATTGCACTCCAGCCTGGGCTGATAACAGCAAGACTCCGTCTCAAAAAAAAAAAAAAAAAAAAAAAAAAAAGTCCCAAATGTAGCCACTTTTGATATATAAACTGTATGAGCTAAGAAAATGCAATCAATAAGAAAAAAAAAAGAAAAACGTTATCATAGTAGACCAAAGGGGTCATATAACATATGTTCTTTCATGTGTTAATGTAGTTGCCCTTTACTCTACCCAGCAACAAAATGTTGTCATGTTTGCTTCCTCCCCCAAATTGATAACCTCTGACTGTTTATTCTGCTTTTGGAAGCTTTATAGTGCTTAAAGTTTAATTTATAATGTATTTATCTGCCTTTTTTTTTTATATAATGTGTGATTATTTCATACCTGTGTTTGTATCCCATTTTGCCAACTATTTATTTTATTTTATTTTATTTGCTGCCTTCCTCCCCATCACCTATATCTGGCATTTCTCCCCATGCTGTCTCTCCCCAACTCCCCACCTTCCACTGTCCCTCCTCTATTTCCCCCCTGCAGACCCCAGTGTGTGATGCTTCCCTCCCTGTGTCCATGTGTTCTCATTGTTCAACATCTACCCTATGAGTGAGAACATGTAGTGTTTGATTTTCTGTTCTTGTGTCAGTTTGCTGAGAATGATGGTTTCCAGGTTCATCCATGTCCCTACAAAGGACATGAACTCATTGTTTGTGATGGCTGCATAGTATTCCATGGAGTATATGTGCCACATTTTCCCTGTCCAGTCTATCATCGATGGGCATTTGGGTTGGTTCCAGGTCTTTGCGATTGTAAACTGTGCTGCAATGAACATTTGTGTGCATGTGTCCTTATAGTAGAACGATTTATAATCCTTTGGATATATACCCAGTAATGGGATTGCTGGGTCAAATGGAATTTCCATTTCTAGGTCCTTGAGGAATCGCCACATTGTCTTCCACAATGGTTGAACTAATTTACACTCCCACCAACTGTTCCTATTTCTCCACATCCTCTCCAGCATCTGTTGTCTCCAGATTTTTTAATGATCGCCATTCTAATTGTGAACTTTCCCCCAGGAGCATTAACTTCACCTGCATTTGATTTTCCTAGAGTCAGAGAATGCCCTAGGGAGAAAGAGGAAAGATGTATGTGGCATGAGGTTGAGGTGGAATGTAGTGAACAAGAGCATCTTAGTCTTTTGCTACAATAACAGAATTGTAATGCCTTATACCTTAGTCTGGAATGTTGTGTTCAGTTCTGTGCATCAGCTTTTAAGAGGTGGCATGAGTCGTGAGACGAACAGGAAAACGTGGTACTGAAACCAAGTCACATTAAAAAGTACAGGGAAGCTGGAGGTATTAGTTTTAAGAAAAGGACAGAAAATGAGATAGGTTCAGTCAACTAGAGATGATTGAGAGCCTTTCTGGAACTGTTTACTGCAGCTATTTCTGAAACCAGGGGTGGGCTGATGGGATGTGATGCAGGGCATCTGAAACATCTGCTACAATAAGTAATCCTTAAGAAACTTGAACAAGAATATTTGTTTAAAAACTTTCTCCTTAATCTTAAAAATATGTATGCAACTCCAAACAATGAGCTGCCAGAAAAAGTTTTTAAAAATTGACTATTAAAAGATAATGGCCAAATATTAGAAAAGCAAAAGAATATACAACTCAGCATTTATTTATTTTTTTTTTTTGCCAGTTCACTATTCACAGAGTTATATTTAGATGAATGCAAAATGCATTTGGTCAACCACTTCATATTCAAATTCATGTGTGTGGAAGTAAATTTGATCCATCTGTTCCTGAATTATTTTCTTAAACCACCAACATTTTATTTTACAAGAACAGATTTCCAAAGAGTCTTGTGATACCCCCAACCTCCTGCCAAAACTCCTCAAAAGGTCTGAAATATGGTTATTATATACTGACCTCAAAATACTGCTTTAAAAAACTTTAATTAGAAAAATAACAAGCAAAGGATATCTGATTTATCTGCCATAATGTCATATATGCTGAAATCGAGCATAGAACATGAAAAAAATAGGAGAAAGCTCTATAACATATCAACGTTTTTTTTTAACCACATATACGTCCAGACATGGTATGATTTAAATAATCTACCTAAACAGCAAGCCATGTGTAAGCAGTTTATACATGTGCTACTCATGTAAACGTGGAACAGCTGACCCAGGACAACTTCATGCCTCCTCTGAAGAATGACTTAAGTTGTATAGGTTACCATGAGGTTCCCCCTCCAACTCTGGGCTTCTCCTGTGTCTTTTTACAGGCCTCTGCCCTGCAGTCTATTCCTTATTTGTTGCTATTACTCAGAGTGGCTATACTGGCCCTCTGCTTCTCTAGTCCTCCACCCTCTTCCTGGGCATTCTCATCCTCTATCATGGCTTTATTGACCACCTAGATGGTGAAGACTCCCAAATCTGTGTCTTCAGCCCTGCTTTCACTCCTGAGAGTAACTATTTCTGAATTCTACCCACTTGGATAATCAGTAAATACCACAATATAAACAATTTCATGAACTTAAAATCTAAGCCAGAAACTGATATGTTTGACTCACTTTTTCTGTCACCTGTCCTCCTGCTCTCACCCATATTGAGTCAGTGTGCAAATCCAGTCCATTCTTTCTCTTAAGCATCTCTCTCATCTGGTTCAACCTTCATCATCACCTGAATAACTGCAATGTCTTCCTAACAGAGCTACCTGTATCTAGGATGGACTCCTCCAATGAATTATTCACATAACTGTCAGAATGATCTTTCTACAAAAGCAATCTGATCATGCCTCATTCTGCTTAAAACCCTTCATTTGTTTTCCATCACTTTTGGAATAAACTACAAACTTCTTAATACAATTTCAAATCCCAAAATCATCTAGGCTTACTAAGTCTTCAACCTCTTCTCTCTGAACTTACCCTTGGCATTCTATAGTCCAAATATTTAAGTTTTTTCTAATCTCTAAAAAAGTCATGCTCTCTCACACCTCATGGACATTCCCACAAGATGTTTTGTCTGATGAAAACCTTTTCTCATCTCCAGTCTTACCCAACCCAACTTCCATGCCCACTCACCTTTGCTGGCCATCTCAGCAGCAAGCTTATAAATATTTATTTCCTTTAAGGAAAGAATGATAAGATAGATGGCCTTGATATATGCTTCCCCCACACTCTGTGCTTCCTCTGTTGCAGCCCTTATTTATCACACTATACTGTGGTTGCTTTTTAATCATCTGCCTTTTCCAATAGAGTTTAAACTCCCCAGGAGGGTTGGACCTCAGTTCCTAAAAGGATGCATAGCACAGAGTATATATGCAATAAATTATTGTTAAAATATTGGGCATATTTTGATCCATAGTGGCAGATAACCTGACATAAGACACAGACTATCATAGGTGTCAATCTACAAACTGCATTTAAATGCACTTTTATTCTATTTTTCTCTTGAATTGCCATTATAAGAAAAAAAATGGTTTAGTTTAAGGCTTATACAAAGATAAAGCTACTTTTCCTTCATCTTTCTGTCTCTCTATCTATAGATATACATATATTCTGTTTTCCTGTCTGAACTTGGTGCCAAATATACTGAGCTGGTATTTTGTTACAGGTCTGTCCTTTCACAGTTCTTCTATATAGCTACTATAAATAATTATATTTTAGAACATACTGTGCAACCCTTAAGTAAATTACATTTGAGACAAGAAAATTGAGAAACTGCATGAAGGTTAAGATTTCTAGGATAGGTAAAAATACCAAGAGTTGCAAACAGAATCCAATTATACAGATATTTAATCCTTCCATCTTTAAAACGAAATAAATAAAGCATTGCTTTTTTTTTAGGCATGTTATTTAGGATGAGAGGTGAATGTTTATTTCAGATGATCAAGTGACAAAAGTTAATTTCTATATTTTTCAAGTCGATAAAAAGTTATAAAAACTGAAATAGAATTTTAAGAATATTGACCTCTCTCTTAGTAACAACAACAAAAAAAAAAACTTCCATTGATGATAGGATACTTTCAGCTGATTAAGCCATGAAAAGATTACCACTTTTTAAAGTAAGCATTCATATATATTTAATGTGTACAGTAACATCTTGTGATTTTAAGAATAAATTTTCTATCTATAACTAAAAAGGAAAAGTTTGCCTCTTGTTATACAGAATTCTAGTTAAAGAGAATGTTGCTTTATTTTATGTTAATGGTTGGTTTACTCATAATAGTGATACTCAGATACAATTATTTTGACATTTGCAATGGTTATATCTACACAGTTCAAAATGTAGAAGGGTTTGGAAAAAAATAAATTATTCATCCATGGAGTATATAAAATAGAATAATTATAAAATAAGAATATGACTTACATGAGCAATTCTGTGATTTGGCAATTCGATCAAAGTAGAAAAGCTTCAAAATTGTCAAATGTCCAGTCATATTTGGCTTTATAAGAATACATTGAAACCTAATTTTATTTTGTTTAATCTTTTACTGTATGTATATTTAAAGTTTACAACATGATATTTTGATATACTTACCTTAATATACATATACATAGTGAAGTATCTACTACAGTCAAGCAAATTAACAAAACAAACATCTCATATAGTTACTTTTTTCTTTCTTTCTTTCCCCTCCCTCCCTCCCTCCCTTCCTTCCTTTTTCCTTCCTTCCTTCTTTATTTCATGGTAAGAGTACCTAAAATCTACTCTATTAGTAAATTACCAGTATGAATACATTATTAACCATAGACCTCCTGTTGTACATTAGTTCTCTAGACTTATTTATCCTATATAACTGCAACTTTGTACTTTGACCTATATCCTCCCATTCCCTCTGCCCTTACCCCGTCCCTAGTAACCACTGTTCTACTCTCTGTGAAACCCAATGTTAAACATAACTTTGCACAATAGGAGAAGATAGCCAAATAGGAACAGCTCTGGAGTTTAGTTTCCAGCAAGAACAACGCAGAGGGTGAGTGATCACCACATTTCCAAACAAGTTATTACTGCCCACAGACCAGGAGATTCCCTGGCTGAAAAGTGCCACAAGTTTCCAGCACGGCTGTTTCAGCCTGTGCAGTGGGTCTCCACAAAAAACTCACACAAATCTGGGTGGCTGTTTCAATGGGTGCCTGGAATGCCTGGGAGACAGAGCCGCCCATTAAACTGAATAAAAAGGGGGCTGAAACAGGGAGCCAGGTGATGTGGTTCAGCTGGTCTCACCCCCACAAAGACCAGCAATCTGAAACACTCTGGATTAAGACTTTGGCAGCAAGGACAGCTGGACCTGGAATGGTCCAGCTCTGTGGGGGGAAGGGCATCCACCACTACTGAGGCAGTCCACTGTTGCCAAGGCAATCCGCCATTACCAAGGCAGTCTGCTATTACAGAGGCAGTCCACTATTACTGAGACAGACTGCCATTACTGAGGCAGTTCTAACTATATCTCTATAAACAAAACCGCAAGGAAGTTCACACAGCAGCTGGGCAGAGCCCATTGCAGCTCAGCAACACCTCTGCTGGCAGACTGTGACTAGGCCACCTACTTGCTGGGCAGGGCATCTCTGAAAAAAGGCAGCAGCACATCAGGAACTTATAAATAAAGCTCCACCTTCCCCAGTCAGAGCACCTGGGAAAAAAGGTGGTTATGAGTTCCGCTGCAGCAGACTCAAATGTACCTGCCCAGCAGCTCAGAACAAAACAACAGAGCACACAGCTCAGCACTTGAGCTCCTATAAGGGACAGACTGTCTCCTCAAGCAGCTCCTTGACCCCCCATGTATCCAAAGAGATACCTCATAAAGGAGAGTTTAGGCTGACATCTAGTGGGTATCCTTCTGGGATGAAGATAACAGAAGAAGAAACTGGCAGCAACCCTTACTGTTCTGTAGCTGCCTCAGGTGATCCCTAGGCAAGCAGGGTCTGGAGTGAACCTCCAGCAGTCCTGCAGCAGAGGGGCCTGACTGTTAGAAGGAAACTAAAAATCAGAAAGAAGTAACTTCATCATCAACAAAAAAGACGTCCACTCAGAGACCCCATCTGAAAGTCACCAACTACAAAGACCACGGGTAGATAAATACACAAAGATGGGAAGAAACCAGTGCAAAAAGGATGAAAACACCCAAAACCAGAATGCCTCTCCTCCTCCAAGGGATTACAACTCCTCACCAGCAAGCGAACAAAACTGGAAGGAGAATGAGTCTGATGAATTGACAGAAACAGGCTTCAGAAGATGGGTAATAACAAACTTCTCTGAGCTAAAAGAACATGTTCTAACCCAATGCAAAGAAACTAACAACCTTGAAAAAAGGTTTGACAAAATGCTGAGATAAACAGCTTAGAGAAGAATATAAATTACTTGATGGAGCTGAAAAACACAACATGAGAACTTCGTGAAGCATACACAAGTTTCAATAGCCAAATTGACCAAGCAGAAAAAAGGATATCAGAGACTGAAGATCAATTCAATGAAATAAAATGAGAAGGCAAGAATAGAGAAAAAAGAGTGAAAAGAAATGAACAAAGCCACCAAGAAATATGGGATTATGTGAAAAGACCTAATCTATGTTTGATAGGTGTACCTGAATGTGATGGAGAGAATGAATCCAAGCTGGAAAACACTCTTCAGGATATTATCCAGGAGAACTTCCTCAACCTAGGAAGGCAGGGAATATTCAAGTCCAGGAAATACAGAGAACACTACAAAGATATTCCTCAAGAAGAGCAACCCCAAAGCACGTAATCATAGATTCACCAGGGTTGAAATGAAGGAAAAAAATGCTGAGGGCAGCCAGTTAGAAAGGTCGGGTTACCCACAAAGGGAAACCCATCAGACTCACAGCAGATCTCTCAGCAGAAACCCTACAAACCAGAATAGGGTGAGGGCTATATTCAATATTCTTAAAGAAAAGAATTTTCAGCCTAGAATTTCATATCCAGCCAAACTAAGCTTCATAACTGAAGGACAAATAAAATCCTTTACGAACAAGCAATTGCTGAGAGATTTTGTTACCACCAGGCCTGCCTTACAAAGAAGCACTAAACAAGGAAAGGAACAAGTACCAGCCACTCCAAAAACGTACCAAGTGGTAAAGGGCATCGACACAATAAAAAAACTACATCAACTAATGGGAAAAACAACCAGCTAGCATCAAAATGGCAGGATCAAATTCACACATAACAATAATAACCTTAAATGTAAATGGGCTAAATGCCCCAATCAAAAGACACAGGCTGGCAAATGGGATAAAAAGTCAAAACCCATCGGTGTGCTGTATCCAGGAAACCCATTTCACATGCAAGGACACACATAGGCTCAAAATAAAGGGATGGAGGAAGATTTACCAAGCAAATGGAGAGAGAGAGAGAAAAAAAAAGCAGGAGTTGCAATCCTAGTCTCTGATAAAATAGACTTTAAACCAACAAAGGTCAAAAGAGACAAAGAAGGGCATTACATAATGGTAAAAGGATCAATACAGCAAGAAGAGCTAATGATCCTAAATATATATGCACCCAATGCAGGAGAACTCAGATACATAAAGCGAGTTCTTAATGACCTGCAAAGAGACTTAGCTACCACACAATAATAGTGGGAGACTCTAACACTCCACTGTCAATATTAGACAGATCAATGAGACAGAAAATTAACAAGGGTATCCAGGACTTGAACTCAGATCTGGACCAAGCAAACCTAATAGACATCTACAGAGCTCTCCACCCCAAATCCACAAAATATAGATTCATCTCAGCACCACATCACACCTACTCTAAAATTCACCACGTAATTGGAAGTAAATCACTCCTCAGCAAATGCAAAAGAACGGAAATCATAACAAACAGTCTCTCAGACCACAGGGCAATCAAATTAGAACTCAGAATTAAGAAACTAACTCAGAACTGCACAACTTCATGGAAACTGAACAACTGGCTCTTGAACGTTGACTGCATAAACAATGAAATGAAGGCAGAAATAAAGATGTTCTTCAAAACCAACAAGAATGAAGACACAACAGACCAGAATGTCTGGGACACATTTAAAGCAGTGTCTAGAGGAATATTTATACTGATAAATGCCACATAAGAAGCATGGAAAGATCTAAAATCGACACCCTATCATCAAAATTGAAAGAACTAGAGGAGCAAGATCAAAACTCAAAAGGTAGCAGAAGATAAGAAATAACAAAGATCAGAGCAGAACTGAAGGAGATAGAGACACAAAAAACCCTTCAAAAAATCAATAAATCCAGGAGCTGGTATTTTGAAAAGATCAGCACAATAGACAGACCATTAGCCAGATTAATAAAAAAGAAAAGAGAAGAATCAAATAGATGCAATAAAAAAAAATAAAGGGGATATTACCACAGATTCCACAGAAATACAAACTAACATCAGAGATTACTACAAACAACTCTATGCACATAAGCCAGTAAACCTGGAAGAAATGGATAAATTCCTGGACACTTGCACCCTCCCAAGCCTAAACCAGGAAGAAGTTGAAACTCTGAATAGACCAATAACAAGGACTGAAGTTGAGGCAGCAATTAACAGCCTACCAACCAAAAAAAAGCCCAGGTCCAGATGGGTTAACAGCTGAATTCTACCAGACATACAAACAGGAGATGGTACCATTCCTTCTGAAACTATTCCAAACAATCCAAAAAGAGGGAATTCTTCCCAAATCATTTTATGAAACCAACATCATCCTGATACCAAAACGTGGCAGAGACTCAACAAAAAAAGAAAACTTCAGGCCAATATCCATGATGAACATAGATGCAAAAATCTTCAATAAAATACTAGCAAACTGAATGCAACAGCACATCAAAAAGCTTATCCATCACAATCAAGTGGGCTTCATCCTGTGGATGCAAGGCTAGTCCAACATATGCAAATCTATAAAGATAATCCACCCCCTAAACAGAACCAAAGTCAAAAACCACATGATTATCTCAATAGATGCAGAGAAAGCCTTCAAAAAATTCAACAGCCCTTTATGCTAAAAACTCTCAATAAAATAGGTATCAATGGAATGTATCTCAAAATAATAAAAGATATTTACGACAAACCCACAGCCAATATCATACTGAATGGGCAAAAACTGGAAACATTCCCTTTGAAATCTGACAATAGACAAGGATGCCCTCTTTCTCACCACTCCTATTCAATATAGTATTGAAAGTTATAGCCAGAGCAATCAGGCAAGAAAAGGAAATAAAGTGTATTCAATTAGGAAAGGAGGAAGTCAAATTGTCTCTATATGCAGATGACATGATTGTATATTTAGAAGACTCCATTGTCTCAGCCCAAAATCTCCTGAAACTGATAAGCAACTTCAGCAAAGTCTCAGGATACAAAATCAACGTGCAGGAATCACAAGCATTCCTATATACCAATAAGAGACTTAAAGAAAGCCAAATCAAGAACAAACTGCCATTCACAATTGCTACAAAGAGAATAAAATATTTAGGAATACAACTAACAAAGGATGTAAAGGACCTCTTCAAGGAGAACTACAAATCACTACTCAAGGAAATAAGAGAGCACACAAACAGATGGAAAAACATTCCATGCTCATGGTTAGGAAGAATTAATATTGTGAAAATGGTCGTACTGCACAGAGTAATTTATAGATTCAATGTTACCTCCATCAAGCTACCTATGACTCTCTTCACAGAACTGGAAAAAACCACCTTAAACTTCTTATGGAACCAAAAGAGAGCCCATATAGCCAAGACAATTCTAAGCAAAAAGAACAAAACTGGAGGCATCATGCTACCTGACTTCAAAGTATACTACAAGGCTACAGTAATCAGAACAGCATGGTACTGGTACCAAAACAGAGATATAGACCAATGGAATAGAACAGAGACCTCGGAGGCAACACCACACACCTACAACCATCTGATCTTTGACAAACCTGACAAAAACAAGCAATGGGGAAAGGATTCCCTGTTTAATCGATGGTGTTGGGAAAACTGGCTAGCCATATGCAGAAAGCAGTAACTGGACCCCTTCCTAACACCTTACGCTAAAATTAACTCCAGATGGATTAAAGACTTAAACATAAGACCTAACACCATAAAAACTCTAGAAGAAAACCTAGGCAAAACCATTCAGAAAATAGGCATAGTCAAGGACTTCATGACTAAAACACCAAAAGCATTGGCAACAAAAGCCAAAATAGACAAATGGGATCTAATTAAACTCCAGAGCTTCTGCACAGCAAAACAAACAACCATTAGAGTGAACCAGCAACCAACAGAATGGTAAAAAATGTTTGCAATCTACCCATCTGACAAAGGGCTAATATCCAGAATCTACAAAGAACTAAAACAGATTTACAAGAGAAAAACAAACAAATCCATTTAAAAATGGGCAAAGGATATGAACAGTCACATTTCAGAAGAAGACATATATGAGACTAACAAACATATGAAAAAATGCTCATCATCACTGGTCATTAGAGAAATGCAAATCAAAACTACATTGAGATACCATCTCACACCAGTTAGAATGTGATCATTAAAAAATCTGGAGACAACAGATGCTGGAGAGGATGTGGAGAAATAGGAACAATTTTACACTATTGACGGGAGTAGTAAATTTGTTCAACCATTGTGGAAGACAGTGCAGCGATTCCTCAAGAACCTAAAATACAAATTCGATTTGACCCAGCAATACCATTACTGGTTATATATCCAAAGGATTGTATATCATTCTATTATAAAGACACATGCACACATATGTACATTGAGGCACTGTTTACAATAGCAAAGACTTGGAACCAACCCAAATGCCCATTGATGATAGACTGGACAAGGAAAATGTGGCACATATACGGCATGGAATACTATGCAGCCATAAAAAAACGATGAGTTTGTGTCCTTTGTAGGGAAATAGATGAATCTGGAAGCCATCATTCTTAGCAAACTGACACAAGAACAGAAAATCAAACAGTGCATGTTCTCACTCATCGGTGGGTGTTGAACAATGAGAACACAGGGACACAGGGCGGGACGCATCACATACTGGGGTCTGTTGTGGGGGGACTAGGGGAGGGATAGTGGGGGATGGGGAGTTTGGGGAGGGATAACATGGGGAGAAATGCCAGATATAGGTGACGGGGGGATGGAGGCAGCAAACCACATTGCCATGTATGTACTATGCAACAATCTTGCATGTTCTGCACATGTACCCCAGAATCTAAAGTGCAATAAATTATACACACACACACACACACACACAGAGAGAGAGAGAGAGAGAGAGAGAGAGAGAGAGAGAGAGAGAGAGAAACAAAATCAAACATAACTTTGCTTTATTTTGTATGCATGAATGATAATCCCCAAATTAGTCATAGAAAATTATTAACTAGCAATTCAAAGGCTTGGTGGCTCATGCCTGTAATCCCAGAACTTTGGGAAGCTGAGGTGGGTGGATCTCCTGAGGTCAAAAGTTGATCAGCCTGACCAAAATGGAGAAACCCCATCTCTACTTAAAAAAAAAAAATACAATAATTCGTTGAGCATGGTGGAGCACACCTGTAGTCTCAGCTACTCGAGAGGCTGAGGCAGGAGAATTTCTTGAACCCGGGAGGCGGAGGTTGCAGTGAGCCGAGATTGTGCCACTGCACTCCAGCCTGGTGACTGGCAACAGAGTGAGACTCTGTCTCAAAAAAAAAAAAAATTACAGATCAAAATGACATAAAAGTATATTATTGGGAAGGGATATAATGCACATTAATCACTTCATTAGTGTTCCAGCATTGCCTAAAACAGCTGATAATTATTTCTAATCTATAAAAGTTATGTAATCTATGTTTTACAATCAGTTCTCTAGGTAGTTCTCTCAAAAGAAGATACATTTTGAAAAAAAAAAAACTAGAATTACTGGAATAAGTATTGCTGTTTAAACTGATGTCACCCCCAAAGAAAACCCATCCATTAAATGAATAACTTATTTTTCTGGAGCAAACGTGGCAAATTCAGACTCCAAGAAGGCAGAAAAACATACCAATGATTGAAAATCACAACTGATAAGACGATGCAATAGTTCTTTGGCTCTCATATAAAATGGTTGTGTGGTAAGACAAAATATGTCTTATAAGAGAAATTAAGTTCATAAAAATTGAGAATACTAATGAAAAGCAGACTCTTGAGGTTTCAAATAATCTGCTTTTTCTGCTCTTCTTTCACTATGCTTGGAAGTGGCAGCAGAAATTATGAAATATAAGCGGAAAGGTAGTTTGGAAGATTTCCATCCTGAATCATGAGACAATTACTGGTTGAGAGTTCTTTTTGAATAAATCAGCATAATCCATCTTATGTTTTCTTTGTCATTTCCACCACTATTTCCACAGAGAATATCTTATACCAGGTTCTTATTGGCATCTCCTATAAAGACTCATTTTAGGGGGTTCAGAGAGATAAAAATCTATTAAGTAATGAGGTTGTGTTCCTACTTTCATCAGTTAAAATGGAAAGCTATAAATAATATTGAAAGAAAAATACAGCTGTGTGAATCTTGGCACAACAGGGTAAAACTATTCTTACCATTTTCTTCTTTTCCCCACATTCCCCTTTCCAGTGCATATAAATTTATTGTTCTGGTGGTTTCAATTTGGGCCCCAGTTTTGACTAACTCTAAGAACTCAAAGAAAAACATAACTGAAACCACTGCCTGGTGGCTTAACATGAAGCCCCAAATGACAGGCCTTCAGCAGAGCCCAGCAAAGGACTCATAAATAGAGCTCATTTTGGAAAGGAGGAGAGTTTGATAAGTCAGGAAGACAGGCTTCACTATAGCTGGCTTAGGAGATTTGGCATAGCCCTACTACCTTTAGCCCTACTAAAAATAAATCATAATTCTAGTCCTCTGCTATAGGTAAGAAATACATGATTGGTTTCTCTGGCACTTTGAACAGATTGAGTCTATGCTAGAATGCTAATAACACAAGGAAATGGCAAATATATATGCAAAATGAAGTTGAGCTGTGTATAACAATTTCTTTCATTTGTCTTTGATTTATTTCCATTCAATTCTGAAAGCTCATGGGTCACTGATTGTTTTGAATTAGTAGGTCTAAAGCCTTCTGTGGAAGTTTTGTCTGTGTCCCCTCCTTGCATTGTTCAACTGTAGATGACCTAGTCAATAGTTATAATTCAAAGGTCTCTGTAAAGAAGGAGATTCTACCTTCAAACATGTCAGATACAGTCAACCGCCATACCACCCTGAAAGCACCCCATCTCATTTGATGTTGGAAGCTAAGCAGGATTGGGCCTGGTGAGTAGTTGGATGGGAAACATGTTAGATACAACAATATAGAATCTGCTGAAATGTGATAATTAAGATTTCACTGTTGTTTTCAGAGATCTGATGGTAAATTCCTTCTGAGACTGTCAATGGTAGCACCAATGTCTTTATGATTAAATCTCTAGGGCAGGCTGGGTGCGGTGGCTCACGCATAATCCCAGCACTTTAGGAGGCCGAGGAGGGCGGATCACATGAAGTCATGAGTTCAAGACCAGCCTGGCCAACATGGTGAAACTCAGTCTCTGCTAATACAAAAGTTAGCTGGGCATGGTGACGGGTACCTGTAATCCCAACTACTCAGGAGGCAGAGGCAGGAGAATCACTTGAACCTGAGAAGCGGAGGTTGCAGTGAGCCAAGATCATGCACTGTACTCCAGGCTGGTTGACAAAATGAGACTCCATTTAAAAAAAAAAAAAAAAGAGAACAAACAAAAATCTCTCTAGGGCACCTCAAAGAGAGGACCATAAATTGTTTTTCTCTGTTGCTACTTCTCTACAGAATTGTTTATTTCCCACAAAATAATGCAGGAAAAGATTATAAACAAAATCTAATGAAAATATACTAAGGTTTTGAAAAGTGTCCCAGTTTGTAGCCTTGGTTGAATATAATCCCTTGGCTGCAAACTGGGCTATTATTCAACTTATTACACAGAGGGGTGGAACATAAAACTGAGAAATATGCTGAACTTTCTTTCAGGCCCCCAAACATGAAAGGATTTACCTTTTCCTCTGCAAGGCAGAATAGCAAACTGATCATGTATTCCAATAACAAATTGTGCTAGGAAAGTCCATATTTTAGTTTTATTATGATTCCATTTACCTCTGATTTGTGTCTTTTCTAGGCCTTTCAACTAATGATCTGTGGTCTTTGTATTTTTTTAAATTTATGGTCTGTTTTCAGGAGATTTCCGTATTATTTATTCACACACCCCATATAGCTTCAGAAACTCTCAAATGTCTTAAGGCAGAGACAAATTGCATGTTTAAATTCCCTGAAGTCTTCAATTTTATCACTCTAGTATTACACAATTGCCAAAATCTCTTCTGGATTTTCTGTTCTCCTGTAGTGATGCTCTGACAGGGGCCAAATTTGAATTGTGAGCCTCTAGCTCTGAATGTTTCTACTCTCCACAGTTTTCTTTGCTTCTTCGGGTCTTGCTGTCTTTTATAATTTATTCTGCTTTTCTAGTTCTGTTAAGGAATATCATTGATGTGCTGTAAACTGATCCATACTACTTCATGCAAAACTTCAAGGCAATTTTTTTGTTTGCTTACTTTCCTAGTTTTGTGATTATCTCCTGTTGTTTCTACTCAGTTTCCTAGTAGCTATTCTCTCATAGCCAGGCTCTTAGTGTCTATGTCTCTGATGATAATGCTTGATTTCATAAAAATTTATCTTCACCAACTATTTATACCACCTGCTATTTTGTACTGTTCTTTAAAAAGCCTAATTTTGGTCCTTAGGACTAAATTATCTCTCAGAACCCCACTCCAGTTGCTGACTTTATTTCAGTTTGGTCTTTTGGATACACAAGTGCTGTCTCTGCAGCCCACTCTCTACCCTGCAAGCCTCTGCTTGTGTTTTCTGTTCATGTGTTAATTCTGAAAGCGTGTCAGGACTACCTGCTCAGATGCCAGTCTTACCTGGTTCTCTGATCACAGTGTCACACTCTGGCAATAACTCATTCACTGATCTCACAGCCTTGCCTGTTTATTCATTTCTTCCAGACTCCTGCCAAATTAAACACTAATCTTACCTCAATCATATCTGCTCACCTGTCATCCACAAGCCAATAATTAAACTTTGGCAAAAACTGGAGTATAAAACACGTGCAAAACTGACAGGAAATTTCAAAAGAAAAACATTTTAATATAGAAGATTCTTTCCACTTCATTTATTAATCAATCTCAGTGTACTCTGCATACATTTCCTAGAGTATCGGTCTCAGAACACATTGGACTACAATTTCTTCCAGCTTTTATTACAGCAGTCAACATTTTCTCTTGAGTAACTTTAAAAAGAAGGGAATCAAGCACATCCTGCTTTAAGACAAAAACAAAACGACAGCAGCTGAGCCTGTCATAATCCTTGGAGACACATAGGCTGGATGTGAAAATAACCTATCCTCACCCAAATACTTTGAATTTCATGGGGGAAATTGATGGAGAAAGATGCAGCATTTGTTTTAAACACTAGCTCAACAGAAGAGAAAAGGAAGTGGGGACAGAATATATGCATGATTGAGACTTTTATTCTGCAATCTTATTAGTATTTTCTGGGCAAAATATGTTCTTAGTGCCTATTGAAAGATGAAAGAAAAATTTAAATGCTGACTAGTGTTTAAAGTCTGTGGAATTGTAGTGATCACTCTCTTGTTACAGATTGAAGGATGTGGGAAGGTAAAGAATCAGCCTCTAGTAATACTTATCAGGACTGCTGTAATACTGCAGTTTAATTAGTGATTTTCCAGTGCAGACCTATACAGGGAGAAGTTGTAATATTCATAAGACTTAGCCATGGTTTTTTCTGGTAACTAAATATTACCACCACATCAGTTGCAGTATTTCCATTGATAGACATTTTTTTAAAAGTCAAGAAATTATTTTATCACCATACTTCATAAACTTACATGGCCTCTATTTTTTCAATTTAAACTTCAGTGTGAAAGGATGTTGAATTTTCACAGCTGTGCTAGGTAACTCCCACTGCCTTAGAAAACAGACAACACTTCTTATAAATTTTACTTGCACATAAGAGTGAATTGTGGTGACATAATGACCTCTCTACATTTATTCCCACTCTTTAAATACAGTTAAACCATTTGTTATTTGGATATTAAAGTATATATGAGATGTATTAGTTTTAGTGGAGATTGAGAGCTAGTATTTTACAAAATCCTTTTTAAAATTGTGATAATGCAATGATTAATACTAAATATTTTTCTTATATTTTTGACAAAATTATTGTGTCAATTGTAGATTGATGATTTTTAAATAATAAATCTGATAGAAGTTAAAAGTATCAAATATCATTTTATCTAACAAAAATGTTAGCAACATAAATAAAAATTTAGCTTTTGGTTTTTCTTCGTAGTTCCAGGTAATTCAGGAAATTCATCTAACCTCTTTCCTAGGATTAGTTTTAAGCGATAGAATAAAGGTAAATTTTCAGATAAAACAAGTGTCAATGAAATGGTCAGATAAAACATGTATTACTGAACACAAATCTAGTCTTTGCCATGCAAAGAAGAGAATATTGGGAAATCTCAATTTCCTTTCTCCTATTAGAGCAGACATGCTTGGCTCTATCAGCTAATAGTTATTTTTAGACAATGCCAAAGTAAAGTCTTGATAAGTGAAATAATCAAGTTGATTTCTTTTGTGTGTCATGTCATCTCACACAGCAATAGTGGTTTTGTGAAATTTACTTTGATTTTGGTGAATTCTACATAACTAACTGGTTTAGGATGGCCCACAATCCTGCTTTCTCCTCTGACACTCACTGCTTGGGTGTCTGACGTTAATATGACAAAAGTGAGGCCATTGCCCCAACACAGCAGGCTGCCACTTTGCTGGTTATAAATTAAGAAAAAGATATTATCCACTGAATCTTAGGAATAGGATTTATGTCTTAACCTTTTGGTGTAAAATTAATTGAAATCACAAAACATACAATTTTTATTAACATGTTCTAATATTTTTAGTAAAATAAAATCATAATTTATTGACAGATGACTAGCATAGACTGACTTCCCATCAGCTATTAGAATAGCTCCCAAATGAGTGAGCCAGAAAAAAAAATCATATGTTTGAATTCTAAACAAAATGTAATAATATGTTTCCCTTTAAAAAATTTTTTCTCTTTTTTGATACTCTGTGAAAATTCAGAATAGGGAGGAAATTGAAGTTATTTTGGAACCAAGGAAAAACAGGCTTATTACACAAAACAAAAGTGTATGTTTTTTAAAAGAAAGGACTTTTATGTTCATAATTTCATCAGTTCAAGAAAGATATTTGTGAAAAAAACAAACCAATTCTGCTCTTAGAGTAGGATAAAATTAGAGCTTTGGAAACAATTGTCTGCAGTTTCTTCCATCTTCCATTCTGTTTGGAGATGTATAATCTACCTTGTGGTAAAAATTGTTTTCAGCTAAAATGTTTATAAAATGTACAAACATTTGTTTTTATTCACTTCGAGTGAATATTTTATCTTTTATTTTTAAACACTCTGGAATGTATAAATATGTCAATTTTATTCATCGATAAAATAAAGCTCATTGTAACTATTGATCTTTTTCAATTGTATGAAAATGGCTGTATTTCGTCCTTTTTGAATACAACCTAGTGAGTAGAAAATTAGTTTTATTTACTTTCATGCCTTTGCCTTTGTTGTTTGTTATTGAAGATGAGATTTTTCCACAGTTAATAATCATCTTTTCTAGCTCTTATTACCCTTGATATTTCTCTTTAAATGTGGTGTTATAAACTTTTACTACTATGGTCTGGGCTTAGAGTTATTTTGATTTACTTTCTTGGCATCTGTTTTATTTATAATATTTATGTATCTTTTCACTTATAAAACATTTTTTAACATTCCTTTTATCCTGTCATTCTAAATCTGCTCTTTTATATGTTTTTGCAGATCCTTAATCTCTTTCTTATGTCTGTTAACCTTTGTTTCATGTCTTTCATATCTTTATCTTTTGGTATTGGATTTGGGTAAATTTCTCAGTAACATTTTTGATTTATTAATTTTCTCTTAAATTATTTCCAATCTTGAATTTTTGTTGTCATAATTTGTTTCTTTTAATTTTTAATTTGGAAATAATAAATGATTCACAGGAAGTTTTAAACGTAGCCTAGAGAGGTTCCTGGTTCCTTTCACTGAGATTTCTCTACTGGTAATATTTATGGTACGATAACAAAACCATGAAATTGACATGAGTATAATGTGTGTTTATAGTTTTATGGAATTTTATCACATGTAGATTTGTATATCTACTATGGCAATCAAATAGAATTATTCCATGACCACAAAGTTCTCCTTTTTGCTACCACTTTATAGTTATACCCACTCCTTCCTCCTCTCACTACTCTTGATCCCTGGCAACCACTAATCTCTTCTTCATCTTTAATAAATAAATGTCATTCAAGAATGTTATATAAATTAAATTACACAGTATTTGACCTTTTGAAATTGGACTTTTTTTTTTCACTCAGCATAATGCCCTTGTGTATAGTTAGGTTATTTTGATTTTTATCCACTGTGCCAAGGTGGTTATATATTTTTTTGAGACAGTCTCGCTCTGTCACCCAGGCTGGAGTGCACTGGCATGATCTCAGCTCCCTGCAGTATATACCTCTTGGGTTCAAGTGATTGTCCTGCCTCAGCCTCCTCAGTAGCTGGAATTACAAGTGTGTGCCACCACACCTGGCTAATTTTCCTATTTTCGGTAGAGACAGGGTTTCACCATGTTGGCCAAGCTGGTCTCGAAATCCTGACCTCAGGTGATCTGCCTGCCTTGGCCTCCCCAAGTGCTGGGATTACAGGCATGAGTCACCATCCCTGGCCAAGTGTATTTTTTAATTGGTATATTTGGGCCATTTATATTTAATATAATTACTGATATGTTAGGACTTACATCTACAATTTTAGTTTTCCAGTTGTCACTTTGTTTTTTGTTTCTACTTTATTTTTTTTGTCTTCACCTAGGTTACTTGAACATTTTTATAATTCCGTTTTGATGTATCTATAGCATTTTTGACTGTATCTCTTTGTATAGATTTTTAGCAATTGTGCTATTATACATACATGACTTATCACAGTTAGCTGGTGCCAACTTTTATCAGAGTGAGTATTGAAACTTCCCTCTAAGTCTCTTTACTTCCCTCTAAGTCTCTTTACCATTTCTTAGTTATATGATTGTCTTAAATATGTCCTCTATATAGGTTAAGAGCCGTAATTTTTTATCTACTTGTCAAACATAATTTAGACAACTCAAGAGAGGTAGCAAAGCCTATGATATTTACTCAAATTTTTGCTTTTTTCATCATTCTTATTTTCTTCCTGTTGTTCTAAGACTCCTTTTTAAAATCATTTTTTTTCCTGGTTAGAGGACTTCCCTTGCCATTCATTTAAGGTATGTCTGCTAGTGACAATTTCTCTTAGTTTTCCTTCGTCTAATGGTGGATAAAGGAAAACTTTATTTCTCTTTCATTCCTAAAGGATGGTTTTACTGAATATAGAATATATAGTTGATATTTCATTCAATACTTGAAAAATATTGTGCTGCTTCCTTCTGGCTTCATGATTTCTCATGAGAAATTGCTGTTTTATGAGTTTCTTTTTCCCTATTGGTATCATCTCTCTCTGGATACCTCATTACCACTGGATAGCTGTTAAAGTGCCATCTTCCCATTTGGATTCCTCCAGCAGAGCTGGGGAAGGAATATCATCTTATTATCACTGAGTAGTGGTAAAAATCCAAGATTCCGTGTGGTCTATATTGATACCATGAAAGAGAGTCTCATTACCTCTAGCATTTCCAATTGGTCTTCTCTAATTATTTCCCTGCAGAGTGGATGGTGAGGAGTGCCTCCTTACAACCAGATGAGCATGAAAATCTAGGTTCTCTACTCTGTTTTTTCTTACAGGGGTGGTGATGAGGCCATGTTTCTTTTCCTTCCATATCTGGAGTAGAGCAGTCATTGTGTACAAGTTTTTGCTACGTGGTCCTCTTTCTGGTCCTTTGATGAGAGATAGTAGGCTTTCTTGAAAGCTTTTAAAAAAAATTTTGGTCTGCTGTTTTTAGCATTTACAGGTTCCCAGTTTCTCTAGCATGCAGTAAAGGATATATGAGTCAAAAAAGAAACCCAGGGAATTTGCTGCCTCACTGCTCATGTCTCCAAACCACCACTGGTCTGTTTTCTTCCTTCTGCCGTGTGTGTGTGTATATGTGTGTGTGTATGTGTGTGTGTACAGACTATACATATATATTTGACTCTCTCTCTCTCTTTCTCTCTCTTAGTCTAGGCTAGAGCTTTTTTGCCTTTATTGAATTTTTTATTTTCATGACTACATTTTGAATTTCAAGTTTTTGTTTTTACATCTATCTGTTCATGTTTTCTTTTAGCCATTTTTGGTTTCAACTTTTTTTTATTTTTAAAAATGGATATGCTTTCTTCTTCATCTCTCTGTAAGTCCCAAATATATGCATTTTGGAGACATTTTAAGACTGCTCTGATTTCATTTCACCTGGAAGAATTCATCTTCCACTTGCTTTCTAAGGAATATTAAAAAAAAAAATTTCCTTTTCTTCTTATGTTTTGAAATTTTAATTTTCAACTGCTTGTGAATGGGAATTTTCTCTCCTTTATGCTCATTCTTCCTTATTAATGTTCTGGAGTCTTTCTTTATTCAATACTATATACTTTTAGCCTAGAATGAGATCTTAATTGGGACATCAAGGACTCCTGCTTTATGATGATACTAGAAGTGAAGCAGAGGCACTCACCTAGCTTGTGGCGGCTTGTTCTAAGATGTCCACTTTCTCCCCTCTTGCTAGATACACAGATGAGTCAACATAGATGAGAGAGCCCTGCTTCCAGTTCCAGGCAGCAAGTTAGGCCTTTGTCACTTTTTTCACACAAAGTCAATCCTGCTGAGGGATTACAACTTCTAGTTGCCTCAGTCTGCTTCTGGATCTAAAGACTTTCAAGCCCATGGTTTCCAACCTGCTTATTGCATTTTTTGCTTTTCTTGTATTTATGGTCCTTGGAGATGTTTAACTAATTTTCAACTGTGGCTTTATCTTTTTAGTCATCTCTTTTTGTATTTAATCTGCCTTTGCTATTGCTTTTGAGCAGAAGAGTCTTAAAAGCATGAACTTACAAGACTGTTTTTATTGGAAGCTCTCCAATTTCCACTAAACTGACTTTTCCCCCTTACATTTCCAAAATAGCTGCCTAAAATAAAGACTCAAGTGACCCTCTGTTATCTAAATTCATCAAAAGACTTTGGGGTTTGGTCTAAGAAATTGAATATCTTCTTACCAAAGCCTACTATATATAGGTCAGTGCTCTTCAGCAGCCAATATCCTGAATAAATCATTTATTTCCATGGTTTTCATTATTGTCTAAGGCTAGTTTCTATAAAATTATATATCTGATTTGACTTTGTCTACCACTTATTTTTAATTTGTCTTATACATATTGTCCTCAAAATAGAAATCTTCCCAATCGCTAGAAACCAACAGAGGAAAGTCATACATCCTTATTTTCCCTCTAAGATTCCCTTTGAGCCACTTAGGCAATATTTATAAGAATTTGAGTTGTGTAGCATTTGAACCTAGTAAATTGATTTTTAAAAATGGAAGTAATGTCTTCTGCCTTAAAAAGTTTGCAAACCGAACACTTAAAAACTGTTAAAAATGTGTATTTAGCACCTACTATGAGCAAATAATTGGACTACTATTGTAATTTGGAATACAGAGAAGCAGTGAATAGATGGTCTGGTTTTATGAAACGTAGGCATTAAGATAAATTTATTTGACAGGTTGTTATTGTGTGTCAGCTAAGCTATTGTGCTAAGAGCTGTGGAAGAATCAAACATGATGGATAATCCTCATTTTTTTAACAGGTTACGTGGGAGATAAAAACACTAATGGGCATGATAAAGGGTATATGGTGATAAGTTCTATGAGACAGGCATAAAGGAAGTGCTGTGGGTGTTGACTGGGGGAGGGTTGAGTTCCAATTGGGCATCGGGGAGACATGAATTGGGAAAGATTTCCCAGGAGAAATGCCACTTGAACAGAACTCTGAGGGATGGTAGTATTCAGTATGAGAGCAGGAGTTTTCCGGATATAGGGAATAAATTCACAGAAGCAATAAGCTGGGGGATATGTTTAATCAAACAGATACTAGTGGTCATTTCTTTTATACTTTGTTCCATTCTCTCTCCACATTGAGTAGTAAATATATCAAGGTAAAGTGTTTCCATTATTACTGGACTTATTTGAAAATTGTTTAATTCCTCGTTGTTTCCTCTAACACATTTTTGCTTGCATTAGCTTTCAACAACTTCAACTAAACTTTAAAATATTCTCTTTGTAAGCTAGCTCTTGCCTTTTCTTATATCTCTTTAACTGGCCGCATATAACACTTCCAAATGATATTTTCATGACCTTGTTTTTAGTTATATTATCTACTTTTTAATCATGACTCTCTGTTGCTCTTCAAAATACACACAGAATTCTGACAGTAAGAACAAAAATGTACTCTTAAGGTGACTTTTATTTGTATTTAGTGATGTTTTATTTTTCAAGTTTTTATTAATGGACTTAATTTCTTAAAGAGTTTTAGATTTACAGAAAAATTGAACAGAGGGCACTTTAAGTCCCATGCAGCACCTTCATCACACATAGTTTCCCTATTCTTAATATTCTAACTCATCACTATTAAATTGTTACAATAAATAACCCAGTATTGATATATTTTATGAAATGAAATCCATAGATTAGTGAGATATTTTATAATGCCCTTTTTGTCTGAGCCAGAATCACAACTGGGATACCTCATTGCATTTAAATATCATGTCTGCTTAGGCTCCTCTTGGCTATGACAGTTTCTCAGACTTTTCTTGTTTTTCATGACCTTGACAGTTTTGAAGAGTACTGGTCAGCAATGTTGTACAATGCCCTTGTACTGGGATATTATCTGATGTTTTTCTCATGACTAGATGGGGCTTAAGGGGTTTGAGGAGGAAGATCATTGATATAAAGTGCCATCTTCATAGCATCATATCAAGGGATCATACTGTCAACATGATTTATGACCTGTGTTGACCTTGGTCACCTGGCAGAATAAAGTTTCCCCACCATAAAGATAGTTATTTCCGCCCGCTCGTTTTCCACACTGCACTCTTTGGAAGGAAGTTACAGTCTGTACTTAAGGAACGGGAAATTATGCTCTCATTTTTTTTATTCCTCCAAACAAACATATGAGAAAATGAGGAAGACAGAGTAAGAATTATTATGCTTCCTCTTTCTCATATCACACATGAAGAACTCTGTAGTTGGGGAAGATTACGTGGCTTAAGTGTGGCCACAACAGACAAATAGAAGAAACAGTATTAGATACTATGTGTGCTCTCCAGTGCTTTCTCCAAGACAGATTTTTCTGCCAGCCTCAACCATGGCTCCTTAGGTTTTCCTTGGTGTTCTCTCTCTGCATTCCGTCCATTTCTTAGTTTTTACAATTCTCATTCTATTATCGTTCACGTTTCCTTATTTTTTGACCATGGTCTTCCTGTTTCCTTTGCTCTTACACTTCATTTTTGTAGGCACTTAATTTTTTATTACAACTAGTTTTCAAAAATTGAATGAGATCTTCTCATTGACTGAGACAAGCAGAGGCTGCGTGCTTGTAGTTTATGTGTGTATCCACGTGCATTCTCAGTTTGTCCTGTTCTTTCATGAATTTAAATATCTTAGCATTCTAACTAATCAATACTCAAAACAAAAATTTCTATCTACTTCTTTAATGATGACAGTATTTCTTAAAATGTTGTACCTAGATGAATTTGACATTTTCCTCACAAACCGAGAAATTTCTCCTTTCAGACTAAGTGGTCCTTGAGAAATGAATGGAGAAATATAAACAAGATATGGCTTGAATAGCTACAAATGCCTCTTTCAGAAAATTTACAGTTTTTGATTATGGATAACCTGCAAATGAACAGATTTTGTTCAACTCTACTCCAAAATAATTTTTTTTTCTGGTTTGATGAGAGAGCTAAACAGTATTTGAAACGTATTTCTTATGTTTTATGTGGAATCCAGTTTCCTGAAGACTTCTGGGATTGCCAATGGGGTCAGAATTTGAGGCCCCAAGGAATACCTGGAGATAGTATTAGGAACATTTTGATGTTTTTGTGTAAAGAGCTGGCAATATTTGCATATATTTTCGGAGTTATTCTTTGACTATAACTTCCTTGGTACAAATTAGAGAGACACTGTAATTGTGGTTGTCTGTTGTCCCATTGTATGTGCTCTATGAGCATGTTGTGTGTGTGTCTGTGTGTGTGTCTGTGTGTGTGTCTGTGTGTGTTTATGTTTGTGTGTATTTATATGAGGTGCTTGGGAAGCAGAAAATAAACCTCCCCGATTTAGTGACAATCTATTAAGAAAAATAGAAATACACTTAAATCAGTGAATCTCAAAAAAACTATATTATTGGCTTCCTTTGTACTTTTGTCTGAGTCAATTTGACTTGAAAGGTGAGTTATTTAATTTTTATGTTTTAATTTCATGATAAGAATATAAGACTGAATTTTTTTAAATCTTGCCTTCACAACATAGTTGATTTAATCAGCATAATCAATAACAACAGCAAATAACAAAATAAAACAAAACAAAAACTTGTTTTATTGAAATATTTAATAAGTGAGGCCCTCATAGTTGCCTTGGGAAAACACTGTCTTAGTGGGCGTTGTGAGACAGTAGGAAAAGTAGAAAACTGAATGATTGGATCCCATTGTGTTTCTAAAACATAAAGTTGTAGGTCTTGGGTTGAATTTTATAAACTCCTAATCAAAAGCAAAATATTAAGAAACCCCACTGGCATTTAATAATCTAATGGATCAACTACACACATTGTTACAGTGGATCAGATTTGATATTTAATAATAATGTGATAGCAAAAGCTTTCACATTGATAGACAGGATTGTTCAATTTAGTATATTCATAGCTGCCTGACAATGCCCCACATACTTATGGTGATTGCATCAGACACTTGTGATCGCCATACTAAGTGTCTGCCCTCCTTCATGTAAAGAAAGTACAATTTACCAGAAGTTTCCATAACTTTTTAGCATTTAGCAACCAAGATATCAGATTAGAATAAACAATGGTTTTATATACTATTCCCATTCCTAGCTGTTTAGCCATTTTGTTCTCTTACTATATGAAATATCAACTTCGTGCATGGTTGGATTTACAGAGAAGTTCTACTACATATATGTATATATATTTGTGTATATATATCCACATACATACAAATATACTGCTTTTTTGTCATAAAAGTAATACATACTCATTATAAAAAGAAAAACAGTACAAATGGGGTAAAACAGAATGTGCCATGTAATCACCCCGGGATAACTACAGTTAACATAATGGTAGCTTTCTGTGCATATATATATATATATAGTGATATATATACACATACCACTCTATCTATAGACATCTATTCTTTATAAAATAAAAATACCGGCCGGGCGCGGTGGCTCAAGCCTGTAATCCCAGCACTTTGGGAGGCCGAGGCGGGTGGATCACGAGGTCAAGAGATCGAGACCATCCTGGTCAACATTGTGAAACCCCGTCTCTACTAATACAAAAAAATTAGCTGGGCATGGTGGCGCGTGCCTGTAATCCCAGCTACTCAGGAAGCTGAGGCAGGAGAATTGCCTGAACCCAGGAGGCGGAGGTTGCGGTGAGCCGAGATCGCGCCATTGCACTCCAGCCTGGGTAACGAGAGCGAAACTCCGTCTCAAAAAAAAAAAAAAAAAAAAAAAAAAAAAAAAAAAAAATACCATTCATTTAGTTTTGAAATATTTTTCACTTATATAGCATATGTTTTCATGTCAATACAGATCTACATCATTGTCTTTAAGCAGATATTCTTTAATGAACTCCTCATTCAGTTTTTGGATCATGGTTGGTTAGTTTTTGAGCCTTGGGCTCAGGATTAGGAAAGGGGACCTAGGTCAAGAAGCCAAGAGGCAGACACCATGCAATGTAGATGACAAGGTGAAAAAGAAACGCAGCCTAGAACATCTTCCCGCTATGGAAGATGCATGTGCAAGCACCTCTTCCTCCACCCCACCATTCCTCACAACCCTTCATACACAGCACTGTCATAAGAACCACCCAAGCACTGCCATAAGAAATATTTGATGGAGCAATTAGTTATTTCCAGAGACATATAGAAAGGATGCTGTCTTCACTGTAATCGTGGTGATTGGACTGAGTGGGAAAGGAGATTTGATTTGGATAGTGACAAACTTGAGGAAATTTGACAGATGCTCTCATTAATGGATAGCAGCAGCAGCAGAATCAGTGAGGATAGGAAATTGCTGAAACCTTAACTGTGAGGCTGATGACACCTAAGAGTCGTTTCCCTGGTCCTCTTTCTGGACTGCTGAAAGGTGAGAAATCTGGGATGTCAAGAGGAAAGCTTTTTCTATACCTTTCTTAAACCTTTGGGAGAAGGTTATCTCAGAAGGACACCACCCACCTCTGTCTCCCTCTCCTTCCTAGCTGTAAGTTATGGTTTTATATAAGTATAAGGCAATTACTAAATCATTTTGATATGTGTTGTTGAAAATGTTAATATGTGTATTACAAGAAAGAATATTACATGCATAATACATTATACCTACTTCTCTTACAGAAATAGATGACAAGAGGGTGCCCAACACACAAGGAGAAGTAAGTTTTTAAAAATATTTTGTATACATGTGTTCAAATCCATTAAAAATGCAAAAATTGTCTTGATTTGATGTGATATAAAATATGACACAACTGGAATAAAACTTCAGATTGCTCTTTCTGACTGAATAAACAGTAATATAGCATCATTAAAATCTCTGCCTCTCAGTTACCTTTATTCTCTACTTATGTAATGCTAACCCCTGAAAAAAACTTCTAAAATAAAACATCACTTTTAATGGCAAAATATGGTATTGACAAATTCAATTTATTGAGTGACTATATATACACACCATGGGCTAAGCCAAGTAATGTTGGAATCCCAGAGCAAGTAGATGGGGGTGGAGGGATGACATCTCTTAAAGGGTCTTCTGGTGTGTAGAGCCAAAAACCTGAAGCCAAAGTCTAGGGGGACTGAAGTCCTCCAAAGCCTGAGTAACCAGATCTGAGGAGTTCGCCTAGAAATGTATTAAGATTTAAATTCAGCAGGGTGTCTGAACGCTGTCACTCCCTATTCCCTCCAAATGCATGTGTAGAAGTTTTTGTAGAAAATAGGATCCAGGAGAGGACAGGGAAGTATATAATGTTGAATATATGGAACACGAAGTGAATAAACCTGTTCCCAGAAATGAAATAAATATTGAATAGGATGCTATGCAGAGTTAATAATCAATTCCCAAGATCGCAGGAGGAGGCATACAGCAATACTTAAATAGGAAAATGTAGAAAGGACAAAATATCAAATAGTATATCACAAGACTTTTCTGAAAATTTTGTGAGATAGTAAAAGTGGAAATGCTTTGAAAACTAAACTCGTACATAAAGTAGTTTTTATTAATAACTTTACACTGTGTTACTAACGACAATAAAAAATTTCTGTTGAGTTAATTTTCCATTTGATCTCTATATATGTGTGTGGAACTAAACATTAAAAATCCCAGAAGTGATTGCTTCTCAAAACCAGCCAGATGTGACAGAAAAAATAGAAGTGCCCCAGAAATGTCAATCATTCACGTATTTAACATTAATGTAGAGTTCCCCTGTCTACACCTGTGCATAAAATACAGGTATCACAAAACTCTATTCTGGAGAAAATTGCTTGTATTATTTACTCAGCTGATATGGATTTGGTAACTGTTTTATTGAAGTTTTTAGTTTTTAATTGATTGCTTTTGCATTAGATAAATAACATCTTGATGATACCTTTAAGGGCAATTAATCTTTAATAGGTATGAGGAAAGATGCCTCAAGGTCTATTTACAACAATATAAAACAGTTTCTCGTTTATTTCAAACTTTGTACATTATGTTATTCCTAATGTGCATAGCAAGCCTGGAACAATCTTCAAATAGTATGTTGTAACTATTTGCACTTGAACTTTTCAAAGTCAAAATAATTGCTCTAGACACTAAAACTCATTGATTAATACCCCTTCCCATGCCACATTAAAACAAATCAACATACTATTAAAACGCAGTCTTTGCCAGTTTCTAATTGGGGTAGATCATATAATTTGTTAAATGAATAATATGTATATCTATTATATATAGCTCTATGTCCTTATCTGTATTTTGACCCTGAAATAAGTTCTTATTTTTGTCATTTTGAAATGCAAAATAACTTTATCCTGATCCAATAATGCTTAGATAGGAGTGTCACATAGCAGTTTTATTAGGAAAGAATTTACATTTTGAACATGTGAAGGATGTTACCTCATTATAATTCAAAGTAAATGGAGGTAATAGTTGAACACGCCAATTCAAGAGGGTTAGATTGCTATTACTTTCCGAGGATCCTCAGTGTCCCTCCTGAATCACTCAATAATCCCATGAACAGATACTGTTATTCCATGGACGTAGCTTTTGGAATATACTTTGTCATGGAACTCAGACTGTTTTTCTCTTAAATGAAAAGGATTGGTGTCTCTTTTTCTCTTTCTTTTTAAAATAAATTAATGTTACTAGGTGGGAAAGTAAAATGATTTCAAGGCTGCTGTGAATGAAGAATCTTAAGATTAAATAGACCCTACTCCATATATCTCTTAAGTCTGTAATATGACTGAACATATATATATAATTTCTCATTAATGAGATTCTATTTTATGGCAGAGAGAAATCGGAAAGCTTTTCATAATGGAACTGTATTTATTTCCCTCACAGGTCTGATGGCATTGTACTTTGTATCCAAATCTAAGGCTTTTACTTTTTTCTCTTTCTCCACAGTCACAGAATGCATCCCCTAAGCAAAGGAAGCAGAGTGTGTACACACCACCCACCATGAAAGGTACTGTTCAGGTACTGTTTCGGGTTGTCATGAGTGCTGAATCATGGCTGGTTGGCCATCTGTTCTCTAGGATCACACATTTGATCATAAGCTGGATCTAGTCTCAGCTCTGCAACTTGGCAGTGTGATGTTGATGTTCAGTAAGACACATTATCTACTTAAAACTTAGTTTCATCCAGAGTGGAATATGGGGTTGGACAAGATATAACTAGGGATCTAAGGATTTCAGTCTAGAAATTCAGAATTTCCAAAATAATGACAAAGATTTTTTTTTTAACCCCTTCTTCACACACTTCCTTAAAAAGATATTTCCAGAAGCCCTAATTACTCTTGCCAGTGTTGGCAGATGATTGCCATTTTTCTCTTGGTTTGTAAAGCAAAGCAGAATAAGTTTAATTTCAGGGAGACTGAATATGAAGTGTTGCCTCATTGTCTTATGTCAGGAGCAGCTCTAAGAAAATCAAACAGCTATTCGCTGTACATGTAACAGCTGTTGAAACAACAACTAAGAATCTAGTTCAGATTCTGGATTTTTCCCAGAATTTTCTCCAAAATTGGAACGGCTAAAAGAAGACCCAGCAGTATCTTGACCAACATCGGGTTCCAGGGAAAGCATCTCTTACTTCTCACACTGAAATGTTCCTGACTTGAGGTAGAGTCTGTCCAGTCCACTAGCTCATGTTTTTTTCCAGTCTGGTGCTTGGGCTGTGGGCCTGGTGGTTGATCATGCTCAATTTGTCCAGCTCAGTTTCAACTGCATGAGAGGCCAGCTGAGCAGCTTCCCCTGGAGTCTGGAGAGAGGGCTAAATTGGGAGTGAAATTTCCCACTCTGTATTCTCTCTAGATTTGGGGCCTATTCAGGGAGGCAGGATATAAATGAACACATTAATAGCTACTTTCAGTAAACTTCCTTCCTCATGCAGCTATAAAACACCATGTTTGCTTGTTCATAAGACTGCAGTACATAATACAATCGTCGGCATTGTACTTTATTCTAGGGTAATTATTGAGACTACTAGGCATCTCTCTCTGAAGACAAGTTTAAATTTTAAGGGTATTTCCCCCATTGTAAGTGATTTTGTACTTTCAAGACACATCAGTTTTGGCATGAGTGGGCAACAAGGAAAGATATATGTTCACTCATTTAATTATTTCCTCTGTTTCCTGGAATAATGAAAAAAAAGAAAAGAAAAGAACATTATTTCCTCTGATCTATTTTCGGTTTGCTTAAGCTAAATAAAGCGATACTGTTCTCATGTCCTCAGAGAATAATAGTATTATTTTTAAAGGAAAATCTTAAACCGAAAGTCTCAAGGGCCCATGGTGTTCATTATATTTATTTCTCAAATATCAAAAGAATGTGGGATCCTAACATTTAGGGAAATTAGTCCTATTAGACATTTTTGCATAAAGCCTTATACTGTCAAGTCCCCCCAAGATGCTCATTTAATGATAATCATTTGTGGTCATAAGTTAATGGCTTGAGAAAGCACAGTAATTATTTTAAGAGGATTTCAGGGTATTATTACAAGTCATGTAGGTTCTCATTTATAACCATTTATAACTTCCCTTGGAAGTCCCCTGCTTATGATAAAATCAAAAAGAAAGCTAAATTCACATATTTTATTTGGTTTACCTGTCCCTAAGAGCTAGAAATAAATATTTTAAGACAAAATTAAACAATGGTAACCCATGGCACATTGTGGGCACATTAAGAGGCTTCAGTTATAAGAAAGATGAATAAATAAAGGAAATGTTATTGAAATCTTAAATATGACACAATTGCTCTGAAATGTATAATTCTTCAAATTGCAGTGGAATGGAACATGCAATTATTGAGTGTAAAAACATTTGCTGAGGGCACAGTGGTACATGCTTGCAGTCTCAGCTGCTTGGGAGACTGAGATAGGAGGATGGCTTGAGCCCAGGAGTTGGAGGCTATAGTGCACTATGGTCATGCCTGTGAATAGCCATTGCATGCCAGCCTGGGCAACATAGTGAGATCCAGTCTTTAAAAAAAAATTGTAAAATGAAAAAAGGGATTTGTACTCACAGATTCTTGTTTCCATTTGTGAATTTTTAAATGACAGATAGCTAAATATTTCAAGGTATCTATTAGGTCTTTGTCTTATGCTAAGTTTTCTTTTTCCCAGTTGAAATATCTTGATGTCAATTATACCTGTCATTTAGTTATTTTGCCTTCATTCTTGATCTTCTAATAAGTTCTACTTTGCCTATATTATTCTAGAAGTGCATCATTCCAAATGAACCTAATAGTAAGATGTGTGCTGATCAGAAACTTGTGGAGACTTCAATTAAGCCTGAAACCTCCTTCAACCCAGATACTTTAATTGTATTAAGGCAACCCAAGATCTTATTAGCTTTTGCTGGCAGCATTACATATCGTTGACAAATAGTGAGCTGACCATAAATTCAAAATGTCCAGGTATTGTACAGGTACAGCTTTCCATATTATTCACCATGTATTTTCTATTTTTATGTCTTTTTTTTTTGGAGACAGAGTCTTGCTCTGTCACCAGGCTGGAGTGCTGGAGTGCAGTGGCGCAATCTCGGCTGACTTCAACCTCCACCTCCTGGGTTCAAGAGTTGCTCCTGCCTCAGCTTCGTGAGTAGCTGGGACTACAGATGTGCACCATCATGCCCAGCTAATTTTTGTATTTTTAGTTGAGACAGGGTCTCACCATATTGGCCAGGATGCTCTTGATCTCTTGACCTCATGATCCTCCCCTGCTCAGCCTCCCAAAGTGCTGGGATTATAGGCATGAGCCACCGCACCCAGCCCTTAATTTTTTTTTTAATCAAAAACTAAGACAGTACTGTCATCCCAATTGAATTCTTTATTGTTGGAGACCGGCTGTTACATTGGCATGTTATATTTTATATCCTGATTATATGATTGATTCTATTTTCAACTATCTCAATTGTGTGTCGTCACCGAAAAGAGAAACCTATGTTGTTATTTTTATCTGGTCCATAACAAATATATGAAACAAAACACAGCTAAAAGAGAGACCTGCAGCCCATATATCCCCCTCCAATTCACATTGATCTCCTTGTTGCCACCATTTAACCATTTATCAAATAGATTTATTATATCAGGGTTCCATTCCTTCACCAGAGGTTATCATCAGCACTCCTATTAGATACATTGCTTTATTTCAGATACCTTGTGCTAACCATGAGTCATAAATTTATGATACATATTATGCATAAAAATGACAGAAGTTGAAGTTTGCATAGAAAGCAGACTTTTTCATAACCTTTTATAGTATAGTATTTCATGATTATATACATAGAAAGTTCAGATTATCAGAAAAATGATAGCTGATGACTAATACTCATGCACACTTCTCTGGTGTTTATATAGTGGTCAGCCTTGTAATTTACAGAACAGCCAATTAAATTATTGTTGGACAGCTTGAATCATGTTTTCAGAAAAGTGGATTTGAATGTTAGGACAGGAAATGGCTGACTCATTTCTATCCCCATTTTGTGTGTGTGTGTGTGTGTGTGTGTGTGTGTGTGTGTTTTACTGGAAAGCAAATGCCTTCTACTGAAGAAAGCAAAGTAAGTGCTATTGATTTAAACGGAACTTTGAACATTAAACAAAGCAGCTGACTTAAAAATGACTTTGTAGGGCAGGGCCTGTTAGTATTGCATTACCATTCTTAATGCATAGCCCGTCAGATTTTTCACTTACTTCTGAAAAACATCTTTTTCCTCCCAATCTTTGTAATTTCTTGTAAAACCTTCAGTGTCTGGATATTTTTCTTCTATGTCAAAAAGACTTCTTCTGGTATGTCAAAAAGACATATGCTTACAGCATTTTAACACATAAGTTTTTTTCTTTCTCTCCAAGGATGGCTGTGATCTTGATATTTTTTTTTCAACCTCTTCTCATAATAAAACAATAAATACAAATACAGAATAAATCAGAGAGCAAATCAACCAGGCCCAATAAGAAGGCTAACATGGATTTTGGAGGGTGGAAGATGAAAGTGGCAAGAATGGCAAGAATAAGACGTACTTCAGACCACCAACTGAAGCATGATCTTCCAGTCAGGGAAAACTGCTGATCATGGTAATTTATGAGACTAAATATGAAAGGACATGGCCTTTGAGGGACAAGCCATCATGGTTCAAACCTCAATGCCACCACTTTTTAGCTGTGCAACCTTCAGAAAATCAATGGGTTGTTAACCCCAGAAAACAACAACAAAGAAAAATATATTCAAATATGTTGAATGTATTTGGGAAATAGAAATAAAGATTATGACCAAGCTGCACAGTTATGGCCAGCCACATATGCATCTGCAGAGGGAAGGGAAAAGGGAAGCTTTTATTGGCACAGGGAGAAGTTCATGTAAGCTGCTTGGAAACAGAGTTTATTGGTTTTGGACACTCAGAGCCAGAATTGGCATCAGCTAATTGCCAATATAATTAAATGGCAGTTTAGTTACATTGCTGGACATACCTGTCCAGTAATGGCTGCAGATGCCATTACTGAACGGTATTCTTTTGAGAACATCTTATCTGAATTGCAGTAGTCCTAAAGAAAGTATTTCTTGTGAGGTTATTTTAGAAAGTCCCTGAGACAGTCTTTATCTCAGCCATACAAGCATGAACTCTTTCTTTTTGCTTTAGTGTGTTGGACCTGACAAAAAAGCAATTTCATCTCTAGTATCTGCAATTTTCACATGGTTAGCCTGTCTCACTTCTCTCATGGGGAAAATGAAAGTGATGCTTACCACACAGGATTACTGTAGGGACTGAATGAAACAAAATGTGTAGAGAACATGCTTAGATCAGGCATTCAATATGTGGAACTATTTTGAATAATTACTTGAGCCCTGGATTGAGAGTGGTGAATAGTCCTCGATGTCTGCTTCACCCTGCGGCATGAAGGAATGATTTTGGGAGAGACGGAGGAGAGATGAGAGAACTTCCAGGAGAGTAAAATAGCTTTATTCTTATCCCAGTAGGAATTGAAAAGTCAGATTTAACATATCTAGATCTAAAATACACACAGATTATCACACTTGCAACATTCACTCCATTTTTATTTAGCACTAAGCCTCAGACAGATGTGCGAAGTTTATCTTCAACATTTTGCTTCCTTTTAAACAAATGTGGCTTTTCCTTCATTTCACCTAGCTCTTGTCCTCAGACACTATGTCCCTTATTTTCCAACTATTCCAACATTCCTATCAGAGGTACTGATATTTAAATTAATAAGTCTTATATTTCAAAATAGCTGAAGAAAAAGGTGAGAGCTGATGGTAAATTTTGGGTTGCTATAGCAGATTATGCAATAAATATTTCTTGCCAGGGGGATGAGCACGAAATCATCACACCATATAAATGCTGCCTATACTTCGGCAACATAGGTAAATTAATCATGACTGTGTTGGAATGTGACCAATTCACTCTTCCTGATTTCAAATCTCCTTATAATTATGACTCAAAAAACTCTCAAAAGGAATAGATCAGCTGTAATATCCTGCTCTTGTTACCTATTGCACATTGAAAATTGAGGGCAGGAAGAGAAGGCAGCAAGATCTCCCGGGCTTCTCCTCAGGCCATCTCCACCACACTAAATTCCTTTTAGAAACACTCCTGATCCTCTGTGGGTGTTCTTCAGGTATTCATCACATTTGCCTTTCTAAATCTTGGCTTTTTTTATCTGTGCTGGCTTAGTTTATTTACTGTGTAGGGTGGGGCTTATTTATGCAACTCAGGAAACATTTTAACAGATTTCTAGATAACAAGGAACATTCTAAATATATACAAGTCTTGCTTTCTTTTTTTTTTTTAAACCCAAGTATGCTTGTATTTCCAGACCCACTTCCTTTGCTTCTCTTTAATTTCTTCCACTGAGTTTTATGCTCATCTTTCCTCATATCTTTGGATGTGGAGGGTGGGGTCAGGTTGGAGAAGCAATTTGAGGATGTACCTTTCTTGAAAGTCACTAAGATGTCTTTTTTTGGAGATCAACATTGAGAGAGAATGAAGGAAGAGGAAAATACCAGCAAGTATGAGTGAACTTCATCTTGTATGATGTTGTCATGGATTATTAGGTTAAAAGGTCTAAAAGATCTTGAGATCAATCAAATTGCAAATTTAAAATAGAGTCCAGCAACTTAATTAATTTCATGTGATTCCATTTAAACATTTGAAAAGGAGAACACCATTTGTCAATATGGTTCCATTCATTTGTCTCTATATATTTACCTATTTTAAAATTAATCTTTTAAATTTATATTTCTCTGTATAAATAACATAACAGCTTTTAAAATTGCTTTCTATTTGAGAAGCAGGGTAAAAGACAAACTTTTGCATTTGGTTTGAATAATTGAATCATGAATCAGTTTCTTTAAATCTTTCCCAAATATGCAAGTGGCAATATTCAATTGTGTAAGTACTAATAACACACTGCCACAATCACTTAGGAGCCTTTGCCATGTATGGAATGCTGCATTAAACTGATGTGGATGCAGAGGTGAAAATCAAAGCCCTGGCCCTGTGGGAGACCAGTCTGGGGGAAGCAACAGACAAGTGGATAAAGCATGCCATGTTAAGTCCTTTAATAGTGATTTAGACAAAGACATCTGGGGATGGGAGGAGACTCGCCATCGGCGTACTGGACAGAAGGGTAAGGCCACTTTCAGATCACAGAAGGGACAGTCATATTTACACATAAGTCTGGAGAGTAAAATGGAGGCTGTTTTATAAAGTCCCTGAGACAGTATCTCAGCCATACAAACATGAACTCCTCCTTTTTGCTTTTTGCTTTAGTGTGTTGGACCTGACAAAAAAGCGATTTCATCCTACTATCTGCAACTTTCACAGGTTAACCTGTCTCACTTCTCTCATGGTGAAAATGAAAGTGATACTTACCACACAGGATTACTGTAGGGAGTGAATGAAACAAATGTGTAGAGAACATGCTTAGATCAGGCACACACAATTGGAAAAGTGGCATGCATGGCTCATACCATTACCATTCCTTGGGCTCATGCAAACTTGCGAAGCATTTAAGATGATGCCATAACATGAACAGTTAAATTCTGCATGGACCATCACGAAGACCTTTGCTGCCATGCAAAGACTAAATAGGTCCCACTAATGGGACTATGTAGATAATATCACTTTCCAAAGCATTCGAAGTTCTTGTTCATTTGAGTCCATTTTGAAATTTCTGCTTCACATCTGTGTCTTTGTTCTTAATAGTATTATCTTTAAAACAGAATAAATCCTAACCCAAATTACATATTTTAAAGTTAGATTTTATATATTAGAACAGGTTTGGATTTAAAGAAAAATTTTGAAGATAGTACAGAGAGTTTTCCTATGCCCCATATCCAGTTTTCCCTATTATTTATGTCTTGTATAGTATGGCACAGTTATAATTAGTAAATCATACTTGTATAAGGCAGTTCTTGCATTGCCATAAAGAAATAACTTGAGACTGGGTAATTTATAAAGAAGAGATTTATAATTTATAAATAAAGGAGGTTTAATTGTCTTATGGTTCCACAGGCTGTACAGGAAGCATGATGCTGATACCTGCTCAGCTTCTGAGGAGGCTTCAGAAAACTTACAGTCATGGCAGAAGGTGAAGGGGGAGCCAGCACTTTCCATGGTCGAAGTAGGAGGAAGAGAGGGAGGGAGAGGTGCTACACACTTTTAAATAACCAGATCTCACAACAACTCGCTCATTCACTATCAAGAGAACAGCACTGGGAGGATGGTGCTAATCCATTCATGAAGGATCCACCCCTATGATCCAATCACCTTATCAATATGTAGACATTGTTATTAACTAAAGTCCATATTTTCTTTGTATTTGTTTAGTTTTTTCCAACGTCTTTTTTTCTGTTCCAGGAATCTATCCAGCATACCACTTTATGTGTGGTTTCATGTCTTTTTAGGCTCATCTGGGCTGTGACAATTTCTCAGACTTCCCTTGTTTTTGGTGACCTTAAACATTGTAATGAATACTGGTTAGGTATTTTCTAGAATATCCCCTATTGGGATTTGTCTGATGTTTTTCTCATCATTAGATTGGGGTAGTGGTTTTTTGGAAGAAATATGGTAGAGATAAAGTGACATTTCATCCCATGATATGAAGGGCACATACTATCGATGTAGTTTATTGCTGTTAATTTTGACCTTGATCACCTGACTAAGGTAGTAGTTTTGGGGATTCTTCAGTATAAAGTTATCCTTTTTCACTCCCTTTCCGTACTGTACTCTGTGGAAGGCAGTCACTGTGTGTAATACTCATTTAAAGAGTGGGAAGCTGGGCTCTACCTCCTTGAAGGAAATGTCCTGTACACACATAAATCATTTGGAATTCTTCTGCACAAATTTGTTTCTCCTCCCCCATTGATTTATTTGTTCATTTATTTTCATCAGTATGAACACATAGATACTTATTTTATACTTTGGATTATAACTCCATGCTATATTATTAATTTTGTTTGCTCAAATAGTTCCAGTTTTGGCCATTAGGGGATTTTCCATTGACTCCTGTGTCCCATTTACACTCCCCATTAATGTCAGGGTGTTGGTTTGTTTTAGCATGTCCTTACTTTCTAGGACTGAAAGATACTCTAGGCTCATTTTATGTATTGCTTTTCCTAGTCCTAAAATCAGCCTTTTCTCCAAGGAGCCCTCAAATATAATTTTAATTCCTATTTGAGTCAGTATACTATAAAATATATGTTTGAATAAGCGTGTGATTACTAAAAATGGAGTAATCTATCTACTTGCAAAAATGTGTGTACACCATGTCCATTAGTGTCAGAGCTATCAGCATGCTAAGATGTACACACTTCACTCATACTAACACTAATAGGAGTTTCAGGAAGTAAAAACAATTTTTCATTACTAGAATAGGCAGATGCCATTTTTATGGACTTGTTCTCCTTTGTTTTATACCTAATGGAGTATTCCCTGATGTTTTCTGAGATGAGATTTGTATTACCCCTTTATAAATGTGGAATTAATAATAGATTGGCAGCCTTCTTGATGATTATCTGTTTGCTTTACTTAAATCAAATCAAAGATTTTTAAAAAGATGTTTATAATACCTTATAGTTGCGTAGTGCTTCAACATATACAATATGCTTTTGTATAATTATTTGGCTTTTACAAAAAACTAGGAAAGGTAACTAAGATAGTTTATTTTAGAGGAAAGTGAGGATTACAGAAGAGCAGAGTTCCCATGTCAATTGTCCTTCCCCTTTACAAAACTAAGTCATGACCCAAGCCTTTTTTTAGGGTGTCCTATGAAGTTCTGTTAGAATAGCAATGGGCTTCATTTTTCCCATTTGCCCATCTATCTTGTTTGCCCTAACTAAAATACAGAGGCCCTGCAACCTTATAACTTGATGGAAAGTTTTTACAAGATCTTTTTATACTACTGTTTTTACAAAATGCTTAGTACCTTTGTTTTTAATAATTTTTGTATTTTAAACTCATGTTATTGATCCTTATGTAATAACAATTTTGTACTCCAACCAAGCTTGCCTTTAATCTTGTCTCTCTCCAGTTTTTCTCCCACTCCCAGACAGCTGACCACACAAATCTGACTCTTTTGTTTTACATTCCTTCAAGTGTTCACTAATTCCTTTAGAGCAAGTCTCTGGAAATGATGTGCAAGGCTCTTGATGAATTGGCTTCTTCACTCTTGTCTAGCCTGGCCTCGGGATGCAGGCTCCTTTTCTCCATGCTGAGCTGCATTCAGTTCTTTGAAAATAATACATGGTTTCTGGCCTCTACGCTTTTGTTCTGCAGTGTTATTTACACAAAGGTGTTTCTTTGTCTGCCTTCCTCCCAATTCTAAATTCTTTTAGTTATGCTTCTTTGAGACTGAGAATGCATCTTACACACCCATAGATGTGATATCTGTAATTCCTTCTAGCTAGACTGCAGAGTCCTTGAGGGCAGGGCCCATGTTCTATTTGTCCTCCAGGAGCATTCTAATTTGTCTTCTATTTGTATTTTAGAAGGCTCCTAGACAATGGTGAATCAGTGAGTGAATAATCTTTCTGATTTAAAAATAAACATACATTGGTTTAGTTTTAGCCACATTGAACAAAATTACAAATTTATTCACTGACTCACACATTCATTCTAGACTCTAATAAAATGCTTGCTGCCTATCTGCCAGATTATTTATTAGGCTCTTTTAGTTCAAGATAAGCTAATACAGTCCCTGTTTATATGAAAAATGTAGTCAAATGAAAAAGAAGTTATGTAAAAAAATACTTGTAAGTTCCCTGAGATTGATATGGACAATGAAATTTGAACACAGAGAAGGAAATATCTGGCTCTTCCTGTCACAGCTAGGGAGGACTGTACAGAAGAAGTGAATGGCATCTGTAAGTTGAGGGAGAAGTGAGCTTTTGCTAGAGAAGTATGAGGGGTGGATTCCAGAAAGAGGGTTTGGCAGACCTGAAGGCACAGAATGTGAATGGGCACATGAACTTTGAACACTGTGGACTGGGGGCAGAACCTGTGGAGGAGAAAAAACTGAACAGATGCAGGGGACTTGTCAAAGGCCTCCTGTGTCCTGTGCACAGAAGTTGGGATTTTATCCCGAGTCAATAGAGCACTTCTGGATAATTTTGAAGATTGCCTGATAGGTTGCAGTATTTCTTGTGAGTGCTTTAAAGATTTGGGGCCAGGGCTAAAGGACAAAGTAGTTGATTCACAGAGTTAGTTTTTAAAAATTAGTCTATGATAGGTTGTATTTGCCTCAGTTTATCTGCCTGTTCCCAGTGCTCTTATTTATACAAGAATGGGCAACTGCTAGCACCAACCTTTCTTTTTCTTTTATGCATTTAGATTTTCTAAGTAGTAGCTATGACTTAGAGATGTCAAAATACTCATCATATTATCTTCCAGAATAGATCAGTGGAAATCCCTGTAAAACGTGTTAAAATATAAAAACATCAAGATAAATTGAGAAATTGGTTCTTAGTGGGGCAAACTTAAGACAAGATTACATTCTTCACAAACTTGTGCTGGTCTATAAAGCTTGTATAAACATTTTCCCTCCTAAGACCTTATATTCTTGCTTGAACTTCAAAAAGGAGTCTGATATGCAAGATAATTTTAAGAGCAGTTTTATTAATTCCTTTCTCAATAGATTGTCATGGCAAAATACCCAGCACCTCCGTTGTGGCTGAACTAGAAGGCACTCTTTCTGTCAAGTGTTTTCTGTGGGACAAAGATACCAGCAATGCTGTCAAAGAATATACAAACATTTATTGAACTTGTACTCTGTGCTGCATTCCCAGATCTGGGTTCCTTTAAACAAATGAACTACCAAATTCTAATCACCATAGGTCAAATTTTGAGGAAGGTTTAGTTTGGGATTTTTCATTAAGAGAAAAAATACCAAGTGGGATAAGAATATTCAAAGGTTACAGTTTCCGGAAATTACTATGTGCACAATATAAAAGTTATTTGAGAAGCATTAAATTTATGATCTGTATTCTACATTGCATCTTTTCTGGTATAATTACCTATGGGAGCTATGCTGTATTTTCATTATCCTTGGTAGGTACGCCGAAGCTATCATTTTATTCTTTTTTATGTATAAATTTGCCACATTTTATTTTCAAAGCCAAACTTAAAATTATTTTAATTGACTGCCAACAGGCTATCTTAGGGAAAGATTCTCCCATGCTTTCACACATGTAATATCCACAAGGCAATTCAGATGCAAATACAGCTGAAGCTAGAATTCATAGAGCCTCTGAGAGCTTGAAATGGCTATCATTTGCCTTCTGAATCTGAGGCCATCAGTCAGCCTATTACTAAATATTTAATTCTTAAAAGCTGGTTGGTCCTCTTAGACCATGGTAGTCTAAGAACAAATGAAAAGGAAGTAGGAGGTCAGAAGTGAGGCGTAAAATGGCTGCGGATGTGCAAGCTGGATGCCTGATGAGCAGAGGCAGAAACACACAAAATTTAAACACCATCACTGTGTAGGACGAAGATGATCAAAACAATGATTCAGAGTCACTAAGAAAATAATTGCACTATTTCTATTATAATGCATATTTTAAAAGGCAGGAAAGTGGTTTGAAGCCCACTTTTCAAAAGAGTTTTTTAATTCTTGCTGACTGTTGACTCTATGCACTACTGTGTCTATTTCAGTTTAAACCATGAAGTCTGAGCCTCCTACTTCAAATTTTGGAGTTTCCTTTTGAGTTTCAATTGATACTCTTGAGATGATGGGCTTTGCCTCAACTTACAGTACTTCCATGAAAAAAATATATTTTATGTGTCAAAAATTATCACTGCATAATAATGCTCACATTGTGTAAAAATAGGTCTCAAAACAATTTTTTTGGTATGGTAAAAATCAAAAAAATATTTAAAATAGTTTAAATGTATTTATTTTTTAGTATATGCTTATAATGTACTATTTTTTTGAGTCTACATTTAGTCCCATAGCTTATTATGTTGATTTTTGCCTTGAAAAAACACTGTGATTGTGGGAATTAGTCTGAATCTTTTAGAACAGTTCTTAATATCTCTAAATTTATCTATAAATCAAGAATTCTGAACTTCTGTAATAGAAAAATGGGACAGAAAGAGAAATCCTCTCTTTCTGTCTGTTCGTCATTTTTAAAAATGCAAGCAAGAAGCACCTGTTCCTGCCTGTGATGTTACTGAAGAAATAATATACATAAAAATCAGGGGAAGAGAGGGAAAGAGCATTGAATCTGTGATTTCTTACACTGCTCTCGTTTATGCTTTAAGTCCTGCTGGTTACTGAAGTCAGTCAGAACTCTCCCAAACCCTCTAACTCTACCATTATCCCTTGATATAATTCCCTCTTTGTGCAATAAATTAATTAGCACTTTTCCAATAATTTTCTTCAAAATACCTTTCTATTAATCTTTCTCAATTATGTATGCCTGTAGTATCTTGCTTATGCTATTTTCTTCAACATTTTAATTTTTCTACTATTAAGAAACTTAATTGGATTTTAAAAAACACACCTGTAAATCCTACCATGAAGCAATATGGGAGAGAGGGTTGTTTGCCAAAGATTCTTAGCCTATCTGAAAATGTTGATCCCTGTATACTCCTTTGTACCAGTCTTATTCATCCTAAACTCTGTAAAAATAATAATGGAATTAGTTTTTCTTTGGGTCTTTCTTACAAGATGGTAGGCAGTGTCATTTGATTATTATTAATTAATTTTCTATAATTACTTGGGCACATAAATGTGTCCTAGACATAATGAAAACTTCTAGTCTACCTCCAAATTTTAAAAAAAGTACTATGTGAATACCCATTTGTATAAATAAAAACAAAAACTCTTTTATGACCTCAAAGAATGGCAAAATAAGTTTCAAGTTTCAGATAATTTAAACATTGCTACATTAAACTGTTTGCTTTTGAGTAACATAAAATGTCATTAAATTAAATGTTTTTTTGGATTAAGATACATTTGTGAGAGCAGAACCATGATAAAAACGAGAAACACCTGATAGTCTTAATTTTTATGTGAATTAATTTTAATTAACATATAAGTGTTTTGAAATTATCTATGAAAAATATCCCAAAAGTAAATATCACAGGGCCTCATTGGCAATGTCAAAGCTTTATTTCATTTTATTAAGATTAATTAATTGTTGAATTACCACATGTCCCATGTTTTACTTGTAAGGCCAAACCAAAGAATTCTTTGCATCTATATCAGCATCCTTAGCTTTTCAGACAGGCATTTTAATCCCTTCTGATCTCTGAGATAAATATATTTTTTCACATAATTATATAATTACTCAATAGACCAGAGCAGATCCCATGGAGCCACTACAGTGTGTGCTGTTAATAATGTTCTGTTCTACCCCGATAATTGGCCAACAGAGCCTCCTAGGAGTGTTTTTATCCCTTAAATAAACACTACATAGGCAAGGAGGATTGACTCAGTATTTTCTTCATTGGCAGTGAAAACAGGAACGCTTCACATTCAGTGCTCATTACATCATTTTAAAAAGAGCACAGTGCTTGTGACCCTACAGCTCCCTCTGCTGGTTCAGAAAATTTAAAAAGTACAAGTAGAAAAGAATGTTTAAGAACTGGAACCCTGGCTGGGCGACTGGGCGCGGTGGCTCATGCCTGTAATCCTAGCACTTTGGGAACCCAAGGCAGTGGATTGCCTGAGATCAGGAGTTCGAGACCAGTATAGGTAACATGGTGGTAAACCCCCATCTCTACTAAATGTACAAAAAAATTAGCTGGGTGTAGTGGCGCACACCTGTGGTCCCAGCTATTCCTGAGCCTGAGACAGGAGAATCACTTGAACCCGGGAGGCCGAGGTTGCAGTGAGCCAAGATCGTGCCACTGCATTCCAGCCTGGATGAAAAGAACCAGAGCTCCTTAGGAGAAAAATGTTTCATTTTTGGTATGAAATGGGTTTAAACTAAAGAAATAAGCAACAGAAAGCTTTCTTATTTTTATGATTATTAAATTGTGAGCCACCTTGCTCACCATCTGTCTTTAATAAACCATTATGTATTCCTGCTGTGTCTTACTTTTTGCAGTAAAAAGCAGGTTCCAGATAGAGTAGGCAGGTAATTTTTTCAGGACAACCCTAATCAAAGTGAGCTTCATGAGTCTATCAGCCCCACATTAACAGCTCTATTCCTTCATAAGGCAGAGGATTATTCACTGAGGTCCTTAAGATACCTTTACTCCATATAAAGGAGTGGCAAAGGAAAGACATAAAGAAATTAACGTCTTCTTCAGACTGACCAATTAAAATCCTGTGCATCTCATCTTTCTGGTATTGACAACCACCTTCATTTGGAAAAGGAAAAAAATAGCAGAAAGAGGGAGAACTGGAGTAGGAGAAACGTGGACTTGAATCCCAGCTCTGACAATTTAAATCTGTGTATTCTTCTTCCAGCTATTTATCCTTTCTACTGTTTCTCGTTCGTATCTGTAATTTGAAGATAATAATCTCAAAGAGTCATTGCGAGTGAAAAATAATGTATGTATAGTGCTCAATATGTAGTAGGTGCATTTTCATTGTAGTAAACACTACTCCTGAGAAATCTGGGTTTCTGCCCCAACCAGCAGAATGACCCAGAGAATGTCAAAGAGAAATCATTTCCTTTCCAAAACTTCTGAAAGTATGGCCAGATAACACACTGTCAATTATATAAAATACGTAGTTTTTATTTAAAGAAGTTAATGTGATGTGACTTTTCCATAGTTACACAATCTACAATAAAATTCTATTTATTATCTGATATGGAGACAAGATCAGAAATATAGTTGACTCTACGGAATTATTGGTTCCAGAAACCATTAAATCAGGCTATAAAAGAAGCTATGTAAACACTATATTCTGATGAAGAGGATTTAGATAATGAGTTGTAGATGTTGTCATAGATTATTACAAATAAATTCATGTCTCTGATAGCTTTCTACTGCTACTTATATAGAAAATATGTTTATTTTAGTATATTAGGTTTTGACAAGACAGTAAACAATGGTTTTATAATCTAATAGCTAGATAAGGAAAAAGTGGTTTGAGCCTGATGTTTTACATATTCTGAGCAACAGTTTGCCTTCAGATAATGCTGTGCTGTGTCTCATTCCCTATACACAGGTTAGATCATTTTTTATTATCAGGTAATAAAAAATAATAGAGGCGGTATAAGTAGTGGCTAAGTGCAAAAATCTGAAGTCAGAAAATCTGAGTTTGAATTCTAGTTCCATTTAACTGTCTGACCTTGAGAGAGTGGGTTGGATGCCTTATCTGTGCTTCATTTTCTTCGCTTCTAAAATGGAGATAATAAAAGTGTGCACTTTGTACCAGTTTCCAAGGACTGCCTTAACAGATTCCCACAAACTTAGTACTTAACACAAAAGAAATGTTTCCTCTCACAGTTTGGGAAGCTAGAGGTCTACAAATCAGTATGGCCATGCTCCCACTGAAGGTTATAGGGAAGGATCCTTTCTTTCCTCTTCCAGTTTCTGGTGGCCCCAGATGTTTTCCGCATGTTCTCAGGTGTTCCTGGGAGTTTAACTTGTTTCTGTCTCACTCTTCACGTGGCCTGCTCTTCTGTGTCTGTCTGTGTTGTTTCCTCTTCTGATAAGGACACCGGTTATTGGATTTAGAATATTGGCTACTTCATCCTGTCGAGTCTCATTTTAATTACATCTGCAAAGGCCTTACTTTCAAATAAGGTCACCTTCTGAGGTTCCAAATGGACATGGATTTTGGAGGACACTATTCAACCCACTACCTACCTCACTGGGTTGTTTTGAGGATTAAATAGGTTGCTGTACATAAAGCACTAGGACAATGCCTATTGCAGAAGTTTTAGTTGTGACTTCTCAAATTCCATGTATAGTTCAAGCAGTTTCCAGCTTCACCTAAGTTACAGATGTCCCACTGCATAGCTTCTCGACAGCACATCCCCCAGTGACCTGCTCTATCTTAAACTTAAGCCATCTAAAACTGCTTTTATGTTCATCCCCAAAGAATAGCCAGTGGATCCTCCAATTCCTGTAAATGATATCACTATCCCCCATTTTCTCAGATTCAAAGCCTCAATATCATTTATAAGGACTTCATCTTCTTTGTTGCCATAACTAATCCACCATTTGGTCTGGTAGAGTGGATCTTGAGAGAAGTTCACTTGTTATATTTTCACTTCTCCTTTTCTAGGTCAGGATCTCTTTAACATTTATCCAGAAGAAACAAAACAAAACAAAACAAAAAAATAGAATAATACCGTAACATAATAACACATCTTGTAAATACACATAAACACTCATTTCAGGTAGAAATAGAACTGTATTTCCTTTAATTCAGATGATATGCCTATTTAATGACAAAAGAAATATGAAATATAATATACAGTAAGTTGGCCTTATTTAGAGGCTCTGCGTACAGACTGACTCATTGTAGAAAAGGAGAAGCTTTAAAGGGAAAAAAGGAAAATATTAACTATGCTTCTAACCCACAAAATTTAAATAAAGCCATTTTAATATGCATTGATTTTGTTGAGACATTTTATAGCTCTGGCCTCAGTTTTCTTATCAGTAAAATATGACCTTGAGAAAGTTATTTAAATTATCTAATCTTAAAGATGCCTATTCACAAGGTTTTCATAAAAATTAAATGAGAAAACTGTATGTAAAATGCTTCAATATAGTACTATGCCTTTCATTTGTGGTCAATACATACTAGTTATTACATATAATTTTACCACCGTATTGACATAAACTCTTTAAAAGTCTTGCACTTATTTGGTTGCTGCTTCATGTGATGATTAACTTCATTTAAAGCATATTTCCAGGTTTGATTGCATTTCAACAAGGCAGTGCGGTTTGGGTGCAGTGTGTGCAATTGTTGGGAAGAATTTGGTTTCTACATCTTTAGATGCTATTGGGCAAATGCAGAGGTAAGTAGTGCACCTTTCTGAGCATAGTGCCAACTAGTGTCCATATTTATAAAAAAGGAGGTTAAAGGGAATGAGAAAGAGCACACAGTAAACCATTCAACAAATAGCGGCTATTAGTATTATATAATTTTTTTCAAGTTTCAGTTTCTAGGTGAATACAAATGATAACTTTAACCTCTTTTCAGACTTCTTTCAAAGAGAAGATTCAATACATTGCAGTTGCAGGAGTTATAGGAAGTAGCTAAACATAGAGGAGTAGAAAATTGTGATAGAAACTCTTGATATACTTATATTTCTATTGCTAGATTAATCAACATATATTTATCACCTATTGAGTGTTGATTCTGAAGAGCATTGATCAGATAAAAGTGATCATTTAGTGAAGCTAATGAGAGAGACTTAATTCTAAAGTACAGCTAGCAGAGTTAACTTAGAAATGAACTTGGATAGCTTCTGAATGCCTTTTGTAAAAAAATATTGTGCCATATTAAAATATGTCATAATAAAAACTCCTGCACTTAGCAGGAATTACATTAACTATGTCTAATGTGTGTGGTTGAAAAGCCACTTCAGCCACTCTTCACATATACCTCATATCCTGCCTGCATAAAAGGCTATGCCTATTTCACTACGGATACAGATTTGTTTATCCTGCATATTAGCAATTCCTTACATCCACATATAAGGTCATAAACATCAGGGAGAAAAGCTTCATGGGCAGAAACTTTGTAGTTAATGGGAAAACAAATACCAAGTTCTGACTACATACCTCCCTATGCCTATTCTTTTTTAAAAAATGTATTTTTTATTCCTGAAGCTTAAAGAAATAAACAAAAGCTATTACTTTGATAAAGCAGACACCGACATAATGAGATTTGAGCAGGATTATGTATTTTCCTTTATCTACCACTCTGTTTTCCATAAGGACACACAAATACATTTTTTGCAGTTAAGAATCTTGTAAGCTAGTTAGGAATTCTCACTTTAACCATGCAAAGAATAGAAACAAACTCATAAAGCGACAGATGAATGCATGCATGTGAAATTGGAAGTCATTTGCATTTAAAGTGATAGAACTTAGGTGATCAGAGGGGATGCAATTAGGATAATATCTTCTTCCAGGACTCAAATTCCCAAAGGTCTCAAAAGAAAAGATCTCACCTGGTTTTCAAGCAGGTTTCAAATTATGTTTGACAAACATGGTACATTGTCTCTAAAGCATATGTGCATGTGTCTGGCATAAAATCAAGGTTGGAAAGTTACTCCGAAGGTCAAACAGACAAGGTTTTCTGAGTTTCTGCTTGGCCTGGTAAGACGGCCTTGGTCATGGAGGAAGCCTGATTCTGAAGACAGGGTCAATTCTGTCACTCACACTTATTTACTGCCCTGCCTTCACTGGCTCTGCATCCAAGTCCCAGAAGAACATAGACTCAATAGGCACTGAATATATGTTGATTATTCCAGCAATAGCAATACAAGAATTTCAAGATTGATATATTTTAATAAAAGCACTGTTAAACATTGAAGGCCTAAGAATGTTACTAGAGGACCTCTCTAATCAGCTATAACATACAGGCAGAAAGGCATCCTAAGGATTCCTGATGACAGTGGTTTATGGAGCGAAAAGGTACCTGTTGGGAAGCTGCAATACTTGTTGGAGTTTGGTGACACCCAGTGGGAGACCATGGTACCCTGTGGGATAGAATCAACACAGCCCAACTGGAATACAGGTATTTGGGAACACTGTTACATATATATACTCGGAAGGCCTTTGGGCGGGACCAGAGCATCATAAATTTTTAAAGGGGCCTTAGGTGAGTCCTAGAGTCAAAAAGAGGTTTGAGATATTTGTGATATTATAGTTGCATAAATTCTTCAGGTTGCTAAAGTCTAGAAGTCAAGTTACAAAAGAAAGATTAGATTATGTCCTTCCTTCCTTCCTTCCTTCCTTCCTTCCTTCCTTCCTTCCTTCCTTCCTTCCTTTCTTTCTTTCTTTCTTTCTTTCTTTCTTTCTTTCTTTCTTTCTTTCTTGAGACTGAGTCTCATTCTGTCACCCAGGCTGAAGTGCAGTGGCATCATCTCGGCTCACTGCAACCTCTACCTCTCAGGTTCAAGTGATTCTCCTGCCTCAGCCTCGTGAGTAGCTGAGGTGTGTGCCACGACGCCCAACTAAATTTTTCTATTTTTAATAGGGACAGGGTTTCTCCATGTTGGTCAGGCTGGTCTCAAACTCCCCACCTCAGGTGACCCACCCACCTCGGCCTCCCAAAGTGCTGGGATTACAGGCGTGAGCCACCACGCCCAGCCGATTATTTTCATACTTTCAATTTCGTATAAGTTTTTAGTTTGAGTCTTCAAAACAAAGAGTTGAATAATTAGGTTGAAAGTGATTTTTTTCATACATATATTTATTTTTATTTCAATAGCTTTAGGGGTACAGGTGGGTTTTGGTTACATGGATGAATTGTATAGTGGTAAAGTCTGAAATTTTAATGCAGCCATCATACAAGTACTGTATATTGTAACCAATATGTAGTTTTTTATCTCTCACCCCTCTCTCACCCTCCCCATTTTGAGTCTCCATGTCCATTATACCACTCTGTGGCATAATGTATACCTTTGTGTACCTATAGCTTAGCTCCCACTTGTAATTGAGAACATATGGTATTTGATTTCCCATTCTTGAGTCACATCACTTAGAATAATGACCTCCAGTTACATCTAAGTTGCTGCAAAAGACATTTTGTTCTTTTTTAATGCCTGAGTAGTATTTCATGGTGTATATATACCACATTTTTTTTATCCAATCATCGGTTAATGGGCATTTAGTTTGGTTCCATATCTTTGTAATTGTGAATTGTGGTGTGATAAACATATGTGTGCAGGTGTCCTTTTGCTATAATGACTTTCGTTCCTTTGGGTAGATACCCAGTAGTGATATTGCTAAATCAAATGATAGATCTACTTACTATTAGTTCTTTGAGAAATCTCCATACTGTTTTCTATAGAGGTTGTACTAATTTGCATTTCCACCAGCAGTGTATAAGCGTTCTCTTTCACCATGTCCACATCACCATCCATTGCTTTTTGACTTTTTAATAATGACCCTTCTGGCTTGGGTAAGGTGGCATTTCATTGTGGTTTTAATCTGCATTTCCCTGAGTATTCGTGATGTTGAGCATTTTTAAATGTTTGTTGGCCATTTATATATATCTTCTATTGAGAGCTATCTATTCCTGTCATTTGCCCACTTTTTAATGGGATTATTTGTGTTTTTTTATTTGTTTGAATTTCTTGCAGTCTTACTAGTCCTTTGTTTGATGCATGGTTTGCAAGAATTCTCTCCCATTCTGTGGGCTGTTTGTTTACTCTGATAGTTATTTCTTTTTCTATGGAGAAGGTTTTTAGTTTAATTAGGTCCCATTTATTTAGTTTTGTTTTATTGCATTTGCTTTTGGTGTCTTAGTCGTAAATTCTTTGCCTAGGCCAATGTCCAGAAGAGTTTTTCCTAGGTTTTATTTTAGGATTTTTATGATTTCAACTGTTAGATTTAAGTCTTTAATCCAACTTAAGTTGACTTTTGCATGTGGTGAGAGAGAGGGATCCTGTTTCATTCTTCTACATGTGGCTATCCAGTTTTCTCTGCACCATTTATTAAATAGGGTGTCCTTTCCCTATTTTGTGTTTTTGTATGTTTTGTTGAAGATCAGTTGGTTGTTAAGTATTTGGCTTTATTTCTGGTTTCTGTATTCTGTTGTATTGGTCTGTGTATCTACTTTTATGCCAATACCATGCTGTTTTGGCTACTATTGCCTTGTAGTATAATTTGAAGTTGGGTAACGTGATGCCTTCAGATGTGTTAATTTTACACAGAGTTACTTTGGCTATTCATTTTTGTTCTATATTAATTTAAGGATTGTTTTCTTAATTCTGTGAAAAAAATGATGTTGATATTTTGGTAGGATTTGCATTGAGTCTGTAGATTGCTTTGGGCAGTATGGTCATTTTACAATATTTATTCTTCCAATTTATGATCATGAGATGTATTTCTATTTGTTTGTGTCACCTATCATTTCTTTCAACAGTATTTTATAGTTCTCCTTGTAGAGATCTTTTGCCTCCTTGGTTAAGTATATTTCTAGGTATATAATTATATCATTTATTTTTTTGCAGGTATTGTAAGAGAGATTAAATTCTTGATTTAATTCTCAGCTTGGTCCTTGTTGGTGTGCTACTGATTTGTGTACATTGGTGTTGTAACTTGAGATTTTGCTGAATTCATATCTGAAATCTAGGAGTCCTTTGGCTGGATCTTTAGGATTTTCTAGGTATATGATTATATCATTAGCAAACGGAGATTGTTTGACTTCTTTTCCAGTTTGGATGCCCTTTACTTCTTTCTCTTGTCTAATTGCACTGAGTAGGACTTCCTGAAGGTAAAACTTAATTTTTTCTTATCTATTTTACTTTGCAATTTTTCCCTCTGCATCTGCATACACATAAACACATTCCTATCCATCTGCATACACATAAACACACACACTACTCCCCCAAAAAGTAAAAGGTTATGAATATTCATCCTTTTATTGTAGAAAATGTGTAGGTTACCAATTTTTTTCTGAAATGTTTATCAATAGTGTAAGTGGCTTTATCCTTCAGCCCTAATTGGAGTATAAACATGAATATGGGTGCCAAAGATGGTACTTCCAGAAGATAATTAAATTCTGGTTCAATTTACTTTAGACAAAATGGGAAATGTCTTGTCTTTTGTTGCCTCTAGCGTTTTACACTAAAAACAATCCCTAAAGAATTTGCTGCATGTAATGTTTTTGCTGCCTAAGGCAACTGTCTGCTCTGACTGTACGACAGAATCGACCCTAGTTATATTTGTTGAAGTTCCGATATTTGTAGTTTATTTTCAATGAATAAATGACACTGCAACATGCCACAGGGGGAAACTGTTTTAAAACAGGGTGGGCAGGGGGAACAGATAGGAGAGCTGATCACATAACACACATGTTTGTTCTACCTCGCCCTCCAGTATATCTTAGTTTTCAGGTCAAATGAAAGTGTATTGTTAAATCCATAAATAAATCTCTAGATGGATCATAAAGTAAAAAATTGTAAATGGTACCACAAAATAACACAGATGAAATATGGTTACTAATAAGATATTAGGTGTGGAAATATAATACATTTATAAAATGTATTTTAAATATAAGTGCAATGTTAAGAGTTTATAAAGAAAAAGAACATGAGAAAGAGGATTATAGATTCCAAGAGAAAAATATACCCATAGCTAAAACATTATTGAAAGATAAGTGACAGACTAGCAAGAAGTAGAAAAAAAATGTTATCATCATTATGTCAACAGCTGTCATAAATTAAGGAAAAAATACTAACACTTTAAAGGAAAGATGAATAAAAGTTGAAACAGGCACTTTATAGAAAAATAATTGTGTCTCAAAATTTAAAAAAAGCTAAATATCATTTATAATTAAAAAATACAAAGCAAAGCTATCTATCAATTTAGAATTTTTCTTTTAAAGGATCATACTCAAAATTTGTGAGAGTGTAGGAAAAGATACGCTCATACATTGTTACCAAAATGGAAATTGGTACCACTTTTTCAAGAAACAGAAAAATGCATGACCTCTTGTTATAGGATTCTGCATCTATGAATCTGTTAACATATGATGTGAGGAAATCGCATACCGCAAAACATTAAGTGAAAAAATCTGGATTAATACTTACCTATATATTTGCATTATCTGCTGTGTGATCTCAATTTTGTAGAAAAAATGGAAGAAAGGCCGGGCGCGGTGGCTCAAGCCTGTAATCCCAGCACTTTGGGAGGCCGAGGCGGGTGGATCACGAGGTCAAGAGATCGAGACCATCCTGGTCAACATGGTGAAACCCCGTCTCTACTAATACAAAAAAAACATTAGCTGGGCACGGTGGCGCGTGCCTGTAATCCCAGCTACTCAGGAGGCTGAGGCAGGAGAATTGCCTGAACCCAGGAGGCGGAGATTGCGGTGAGCCGAGATCGCGCCATTGCGCTCCAGCCTGGGTATCAAGAGCGAAACTCCGTCTCAAAAAAAAAAAAAAAAAAAAGAAAAGAAAAGAAAAAATGGAAGAAAATACAGCAAATATGCATGATAGTTACCAGCACGAGAGACTGTTTTATACCAAGATGGGAACTGAAGGATTAAAAAATAAGACTGTATTTATGTACACTATATCAGTGAGTACATATATATAATCCGTGATATGAAACATATAAATTCATTAATTAACACAGTAACTACCTATGTAAAACCTGCTATGTGACTGATCTGACAGACATCTCAAACTTAACATGTCCCTGACAGAAACCCAGATTTTCTTCTGTCCTCTACCAATCTCTTCACTACAGGAGGGAATAATACCAAAAAATACAAAAACACTTCTTTCTCTCAGCTAATGACCTCTTCTTCCTTCCAGTTCCATGAGCCAAGCACCTTAGACTTTTTTTATTTCTTTTTAACTCTCACATTTCACATCCAATCTACCAGGAAATCCTATTGGCTCTACCCTTAAAAAGTATCCAGTTATTTCTCATGAAGCCAGTTGTTACTACTGTTGTTGGAGCTGTTGACAGTTTTCACCTGGACTACTGCAGTAACCTCTAAATGGGCCTGTAGTGTGCACCTTTGTACCCTGTAGTTTATTCTTAATACATCAGAGTGATTTTTATAGTCCTCGTAATGCCTGTGAGACCCAGGATCTGTAGCCTGTGACCTGTCTGACCTTTTCGCAGGCTACTTTCCTACTAGCTCACTCTGCCTGAAGCACCTGGCTTCTTTGTTGTTCCTTAAAAATGCCAGTCACCCACTTGCATTTAAGGCCTTTGTACAACTCCTGAATTCCTTTACTCTGCTCTGTATTTTCCCATGGTACTTTTATCTTTCTAACAAATTTTATCATTTACTTATTAATCATTTTTGATGCTTATTATCTGGACTTGCCCACTAAAAATAAACTCCATGAGGTCAGGAATTTTTTTCTTTTTTGTGTGCATATTCCAGTATACCAAAGAATGCCTGGCACATAGTAGATACTCAGGAAATCTCTATTGAGTGAATGAAAGAACTCTGAGTGGTTGTGACTATAAGCGCCTTAAAAAAGTGACCATGTCTATTTTGATCATTACTGGATCCCCAGAGCCCAGCACACTATTTAGCACTTGGTACTGAATAAATGAAGAATTAGAAGTGGGTTGATCAATCGTGGCACAACTTTTGGTCATAGTCCATAGTTTATAATATCATGTATTTTTCTTTGTTGCTCAAAATTGGAAATCCTTACAAAGCCTTATAAGCTACACAAAAGTAATGCATAATATTTAATGAGCTCTCATAGGGCATAACCGTGGGCTTAGGAATTGGAGCGATGGCAGTCTAGTGCTGCAAATTATGCAATGAAAATGACCTTATCCAAATGCTATCATCATCTTCCAGAAGAAGAGTGATCTCTTGCTGGCTTTCTTTTAAGCAATAGGATTCTTTTTGATAGCTCTTGGTAGTTTTTTTGTTTTTTGTTTTTTTACTTTTGTGAAATTTTCCTTCTGACTTTTTATTTGGAAAAATTTAAAGCCTACATGCATTTCCAATCTGCAGACAGACACTGCATGATATTTAAAGCTTTGCAGGTAGATCTCTAAGGTAATTGTTTCGAATTTTTCCCTCTGTGGTTTGCTGGGATAACCAGGGAAGATGCAAGCAAATCTTGTAACAATTCTCCATTTCTACTCAAGGACTTTACTATCAGTAGATTTTGAGCTCAATGCTTTAGGCTATTACAAACAAATACTTCTAACATGTCTTTGGACCTCTTGCTGTGAAAATCTTCTAGCCAATGATTAAATTTCAAGATCCTGAACCATCACTAAACTAGTAACAATGGTTGGATAAATTTAGGAGGAGGGTTGCTGATGCTCAACTAAGCAACCCCATATGTAGAGTTTATTATTCTGCTTGGTTATCAGACTTCGTGTGTAGCAGTCAAGGTGATGGGGACATAGAATGAGGCTGTAACCAAGGAATACATGTTGGTGACTTCCATGACTAGACAGAGATTGGCAACGAGGCAAAGCTAACTGGGCGGTTGGCAGTTTTCTTACCACTTGATTCCTTTTGTCCCAGAAAGTTGTATCGATATTCCCACTACATTGACTATTTCTTTCTCTCTACTTTGTAGTAATGTGTTCTTCCCTTAGACTTACGTGTTTGGTTTAATGTAATTAAGACTAATACAAACAAATTTGCTAATAGGATTACTAGTAGCAATCACGCTATAAACATGCTTAGCCTAAATGAATCACAGTCATTCCCTGGTGCACACAACATTCCTTATTCAAATTCATTTACACTAGCTTAACAAAATCCTGATAGGAACTAGAACTCTAGGCCTTTTAAACAGAATCAGACAATCTCAAATGCTAGAAAGAAAAAATAAATAGGAATTTGGACCTTCTTTTATCTAGACAGCCAGGTCAAACTGGCCCTGTGCAGGACCACCAATTATTTCTTGGTTTTGTAAACTAAATCGTGTGATTACAGTGGAAATCCAGCTCTGTTCAAGAATTTTTTTCAAAGGCATGTCCAGCTGGAGCCAGACAATTCTGAAATAGATCCCAGCTGTTTGGATTATCTGAACCCAAGAATAACTAAATACTGCCACTGAAAGCACTATCAGTAGTAAATTCTCGTTTGAAGTTGTAGGTAGCTAGCATGCCAAATCCCTAAAGACCACCCCTACTCAGCAGTAGCTTAGAAAGAGTAGTAAGAGGAAGAGATTAATTCTTACTTGTGGTTTTAACTGGCCCAGCTACCACAATCCATTTGGTATCTCAAATTGTTCCAAGCATGAGCATGCTGAGATGTGCATATTTCAAAGTTGGAAAAACTAGCCCTTTTCTAGGAAATCTTTAGATTTTTCTAACTTTGAGTTAAATGTTTCATGTATATCTTCAATAATCATAATTGTTTATGGATTGTATATTTTGTCTCATATTTAGCTTCTTTATTTTTTAATAAATGCAAATAGGTACAGATATTTCTATAGCTAATGTCTTATTTTCATTACATAGCACAAAACAAGTATAACTTAAAACAACAATATTCAAAGAATAGCATGATAACATGGTAGATAACTAGAGGGTAATTTCCTTTATTCACAGTAATCATTGCTACACTGTTAATTAATCTGATTGTATTTTGTCTCAGTCATATGCTTTGTTACTAATAAGATAAATAACAGTACATATCAATTTCTAAAAATTAGGTTTTATAATTTTGTTCTCCAGGTAAATAAGCCTCCTAAGTTTTACTCTGTACTCATCATTATCTTCTAATAGCACAAATATTTTAAAACTATTTAATATATTTAAATATATTCCATTTTTAAATATTTATATTATCTTTTTATACTCACATATTCACAAGTAATATATTTGAATTTGGTTTTCATCTGAAAGCCTAACCAAAAGCAAATCATTTCAAATATAAATATTTAGTCTCACAAGAAATATTCATTTTCCTTTAGTATATGTGCTGTACATTTAATTTGTACATTCCTATCTATGTAGAATTAACAAATCTATCATACAAAAATACTTTGTGTACAAATGAATGCTAATTCTGATTGGGCAGCAGTTTGGAACCAAAGCCAAGCTTCATTTTATCACATGATGTTATGTCAAACTACTGTTAAACAATTCTCTTGAACTAAAAATTGTGTGTGTATGTGTCAGAGAGAGAGAGACAGAGAGCAAGACAGAGAGAAAAACTGAGAGAGAGACAGAAAGAGATGAAGCTATGTAGTTCAATATGCTTTCCTAAAATAATGTTGTGGGGAGGTAATTGGTAAAAAATGTTTTCCCAATCTTAAACAAGTAGTAAATTAGGTGACATTTTCTATTTATAACAGGTAAAAACCAAACAAGAATTTCTTCTGCTACAACTTCTGAACAGTGCATTTGAAACATTTGATGACTAGATGAGTTCATTTTTTTAAATGCTGTGCTTAATATTTAAGCAACATCTTATTTGAAAAGTTACTCTAGGATAAATAAATAAAACATTCTGGATGCAATCTTCCAGCAATGACATTCCAGCAATTTCCCTGAGAATAAAGGTAGACAATATTCCAGGTTTTGAACATCAAGTATTTTCAGATGATAACTAGTGAGTTTTCCAAGAACATTTAAAGTTTCAGACAAACGTATTAAAACCCATACTCTCCATTCACACATGTATAGTCTTCACAGTTGAATGGGAATATAAATCATTACTTAAAAACATAAAAACTTTGAAGTTTGAGAATAAAAATAGACAACCTACTTCCTAGGGCAGGTGGAATTGTCCACAAGTCTTACCTTCATTTCCCAGAAACAGATAATCAAAACTGTTAACCAAGACCATGATTAAAAGAAAATAAATAAACTAATAGTTTTGGACATGTTGAGTTTATAGTGCCTGTATTGGGGAAGGACTTTTCTCCAACCTTAAAGAAGTAATATATAACCTTGGGCAAATACTTTCACTTAAATCTAAGTAGGAAAAGAAGAAAAACAGAGCACAAAGGAGACTGAGAAGGAGAATTAATTAAAAGTAGTAGGGAGAACTTCCCCACACTCAGAAGAATTATATCTCAGAAGCCGAGGAAAGTCAAATATTCAGGAAAAAGTGAGTTTTTAACAGTGGCAAGGACTGAAGTATGATGAAATATTAAAGTGTAAGAAACCCTAAGTGGATTAAGTCAATATAAGGCTATCTATAGACAGTTTCAGTAAAGAGATTAGGGTGGAAATCACACTGGATAGGTGGATGAGTGAATAGGAGGTGAGAAAGCGGAGCCAGATGCAAAGACATCTGTTTTTCTTTAAAAAAATATTCTAGCAAGAGGAATATGCAGGGTTAAAGGATGTTTTTACTTGCCGGCTTGTTTCTAGGATAGAAGATACTTGAGTATGCTTTGTAAACTGAAGGGAAGAATGGAGTAGTGAGGATACAAAGAAGTTCTACAAAGCCTTGAGGAGATTGGAGTTGGGTTATGTATGGAAACCTACCCCCACCCTGCCCCCATCCCATCAGCACTTCCAATGCCCTCATGCCCTGCTTCTTTTTCTTTTCTCTATAGCACTGATTGCCTTTAATAGTGCTTTATTCCTCACCTTTTTGTTGCAATTATTCTTTCTCTCCCTTACCTTTCCACCCTCAATCTCCTTTAGGATATCCTTATTCCCAACATTTCCACTTACCCCTTAAATGCACCTGTCTTCCCAGGGCTTTGTAAAGTTCACAGATCTTTGTCTTTTGTCCTTTCATATATGTTAAGCACCTAGAACATAGTGATGCTCAACAAATACATCGATTTACTTATTGTTGAATTGTAGAATTAAAAAAAAAATGTAGGGATGAGTCTGAAAGTCTGCATTTTTTACCTACAAAGAAGGAATAATTAAGCTGCATGGAAGGAGGGGTAAAGAGAGTGTATTAGTCCATTTTCATGCTGCTGATAAAGACATATCTGAGACCAGGCAGTTTACAAAAGAAAGAGGTTTATTGGACTTACAATTCCACATGGCTAAGGAGGCCTCAAAATCATGATGGAAGACAAGGAGGAGCAAGTTGCATCTTACACAGATGGCAGCAGACAGAACAAGAGCTTGTGCAGAGAAACCCATTTTTAAAATCATAATATTTTGTGAGACCCATTCACCATCATGAGAACAGCATGAGAAAGACCCACTCCCATGATTAAATCATCTCCCACCAAGTCCCTCCCACAACACATGGGAATTATGGGAGCTACAAGATGAGATTTGGGTGGGGACACAGAGCCAAACCATACCATTTAGCCCCTGGCTTCTCCCAAATCTCATATCTTCACATTTCAAAACAATTCATCCCTTCCCAACAATCTCCCAAAGTATCAACTCATTTCATCATTAACTCCAAAGTCCGCAGTCCAAAGTCTCATCTGAGACAAGGCAAGTCTCTTTCACCTATGAGCCTGTAAAATCAAAAGCAAGTTAGATACTTCCTAGCTACAGTGGGGGTACAGGCATTAGGTAAATACAGCCATTCCAAATGGGAGAAATTGGCCAAAACAAAGGTGCTACAGGCCTAATGCAAGTCCAAAATACAGCAAGGTAGTCAAATCTTAAAGCTCCAAAATGATCTTTTTTGACTCCATGTTTCACATCCATGTCACACTGATGCAAGAGGTAGCTTTCCATAGTCTTGGCAGCACTATCCCTGTGGCTTTGCAGGGTACAGCCTCCCTCCTGGCTGCTTTCACAGGCTGGCATTTGGTGTCTGCAGCTTTTCCAGGTGCAAGTTGCAAGCTGTCAGTGATTCTACCATTCTGGGGTCTGAAAGACAGTGGCCCTCTTCTCACAGCTCCACTGTGTGGTGCCCGAGTAGGGACTCTGTGTGGGGGCTTCAACCCCACATTTGCCATCTGCACTGCCCTAGCAGAGGTTCTCCATGAGGGCCCCACCCCTGCAGCAAACTTGTGCCTGGACATCCAGGTGTTTCCATATATCCTCTGAAATCTAGGCAAAGTTACAATTCTTGACTTCTGTACACGATCAGGTTCAACACCACATAGAAGCTGCCAAAGGTCAAAGTTCCACAAATCTCTAGGGCAGAAGCAAAATGCCACTAACCTCTTTGCTAAAACATAACAAGAGTCACCTTTACTCCAGTTCCCAACAAGTTCTTCATCTCCATCTGAGACCATCTCAGCCTTGACATTATTGTCCATATCACTAGCAAGATTTTGGTCAAAGCCATTCAACAAGTCTCTAGGAAGTTCCACACTTGCCTACATTCTCCTGTCTTTTTCTGAGTCCTTAAAACTGTTCCAACCCCTGCCTGTTACACGCAGTTCCAAACTCTTCCACATTGTGAGAGGACTCACAATGATGATGGAAGGCAAAAAGGAGCAAGTCACACCTTATGTGAATGGCATCAGGCAAAAAGAGAGCTTATGCAGAGAAACTCCCATTTTTAAAACCATCAGATCTTGTGAGACCCATTTGTTACCACGAGAATAGCATGGGAAAGACCTGCCCCTGTGATTCAATCATTTCCCACTGGATCCCTCCCACAACACATGGGAATTACAGGAGTTACAAGATGAGATTTGGGTGGGAACACAGAGCCATATCATATCAGAGAGATTTCAAATATACTGAAAATTAAACATTCAGTACAGACTGGTCCCCAATGTGACAATTTTTCAACTTTACCATGGTGGGAAAGCTATATGGGTTTTTTTGTGTTGTTTGTTTGTTTGTTTGAGACAGAGTGTTGCTCTGTCCCCAGGCTGGAGTGCAGTGGCATGATCTCGGCTCACTGCAACCTTCACCTCCTGGGTTCAAGCAATTCTCCTACCTCAGCCTCCCAAGTAGCTAGGATTACAGGTGTGCGCCACCACGTCCAGCTAATTTTTTGTATTTTTAGTAGAGATGGGGTTTCACCATGTGGCCAGGATGGTCTCAATCTCTTAAGCTCGCATTCTACCTACCTAAGCCTCTCAAAGTGCTGGGATTACAGGCATGAGCCACCACGCCTGGCCTGGAAAGCTATATGAATCTAGTAGAAATAGTACTTTAAATTTTGAATTTTGATCTCTTCCTGGGCTAGTGACAGGAAGTACGATAGTCTCTCGTGATGCTGGGCAGTGAGTTGCAGCTCTGGGTTAGCCATGTGGTCAGGAGGTCAGACAACTGACCGTCTAGAGTGAACTGCATTGTGATATGATTTTACAGAACTAATGTAAGTGTTTATGTTGGAGGTTGCACTTTTTTGAATTGCAGACATGTGTAAAAAATCAGACCTTGGTGATGACCTTGAGCGGTACGATATATAAATAACTCCCACATACTTAGCATTCCAATAATGGAACACTAGGGATAAATGGATTAAGGTAGGCTAGGCTAAGCTATGATCTTCAGTGGGCTAGTATATTAAATGCATTTTTGACTTTGACATTTTCAACTTACTATGGGTTTATTATAATGTATCCCCATTGTAAACCAAGGAGTGTCTATGTATAGATCAAAGGTCATTCATGAATGAGCCGTTTAAGCTCATGGGCCCCGTTTAATAAGTGACATGGTGGCTGGACACAGTGGCTCACACCTGTAATCCCAGTACTTTGGGATGCTGAGGCAGGTGGATCACAAAGTCAGGAGTTCGAGACCAGCCTGGCCGGTATGGTGAAACCCCGTCTCTACTAAAAATACAAAAATAAAATTAGCTGGGTTGTGGTAGTACATGACTATAGTCTCAGCTGCCCTGGAAGCTGAGGCAGGAGAATCACTTGAACCCAGGAGGCACAGGTTGCAGTGAGCTGAGATCATGCTGCTGCACTCTAGTCTGGGCAACAGCAAGACTTGGTCTTGAAAAAAAAGTGACATTTTTTACTTACCCTGTATAATCTTTTTATAATTAGCTGCTATCATTAAACCTAAGATTTAACATGACATTTTAGATGTTTGGCTTGTCTCAGAAAGTAAGAAGATGTAGCCATACTTGACTCTCATCTCTGCATGATGACAATTACCTGGATCAGAGTGAAGGCTCTCCCATCACCACCATGCCCGGAACATACACATGCAAGATAAAGCACATGGTCATCATTTGCAAAGTTCCCACCATTCATTATTGTATCCCTAAGCCCTAAGTTTACTGTCAGTTGTTATTTATTGTTGAGCTTACACTATTGTCTTTTATAGTAGGGCTCCTTTATCCATGTCTGTCACTTTCTTGGCCGCTTCATATGGTAGTGTCTATAATCCATAATATTGTTAGTTTTCAATTTATAAATAAGTTATGTTTCAATGGGGCTGTAGAGGCGAAAAAATAATATATTTTCCTCATTCATCAAAAAGGTAGTAGCTGGCCAGAAGCAGTGGCTCATGCCTGTAATCCCAGGCATGGGAGGCCTTGGGAGGCTGAGGCAAAAGGATCACTTGAAGTCAGGAGTTCAGACAAGCCTGGCCAACATAGTGAAACCCGTCTCTACTAAAAATACAAAACTTAGCTGGGAGTGGTGGCCTGTGCCTTTAATCTCAGCTGCTCAGGAAGCTGAGGCAGGAGAATTGCTTGAACCCAGGAGGTGGAGGTTGCAGTGAGCCAAGATCATGCCACTGCACTCCAGCCTGGGCAACAGAGCAGGACTGTATCACAGACACACACACAAAAAAATCTATAAAAAAAGGTAGTAGCTGATACTCCATAAGGAAAGGCAGATTAACAAGACAAAAGCATAATAAATTTATTTAATCAAAGTTTTACAAGACTTCAGAAATGAAAACCCCAAATTCTGGAGAAAATTGTATATTTTTATGCTGTCTGATGAAAGAATTAGGTAGTTGTGGGGAAACATAATTGGACAAAAAGGGGTACAATTTAGTGGTAAAAACTGGGGGGAATTTAGCAAGGCTTGTTTGTTCAGATTCTTTTTGGCTTCTAGGTATAGCGTGCGACTTCTCTAGATTGAGGATCATATGACCCTACTTTCAGGCAAGGAAAGTCAGAGAATTTCTTTATGACCATGTTTCAGGGGAACATCAGAGTAACCTTGCTTCTGAGGATTTCTTAATTGCTAAGATGCCATGTTTTGGGGTATTGTGTTCTGAGTCCCGACAGGGCTTTCCAATGCCCTTAGAAACAGATCAAACTTCTTAGCTTAGCTAATCAGGCCCTACATGATCTGGTGGCTCTGACTCCTGTGACCTCCCTTCACAAATCTACAGTTGGTTTTAAATGCACTCCTATATTCTGTCTTCAATGGTCCTTTTCCTCATTCTTAAATAGGCCAAACAGCCTTCAGCCTTTATATTTTCAGTTCACTTTACTGGGATTCCCTTTCTCCAGATGATTAACATGGCTGGTTCCTTTGTTATCTCCCAGCTGTGAGAGTGAAGGCCATAGTTCTATTTCCACAAACCCTGATTCCTGTCCCAATTTTGTCACCTGCACACGTTTGTTATGAAGTAGCTCCTTCTTTCAAAATCATATAAGTTGTTCTGAAATGTCAATGCAACTCAGCCTTCTGTCCTTTCAAGTTCGTCTAACTTCCATGAAAAGCTTGCTCAAGAAAAAGCTGACAATTTCTTGGTGGCAGGATTAACTTAAACGTTTAATCAGAATCAGATGATAAGGACTGCACGCAGAATATATTGGAATCTTAAAACTAGGTTTCACTCTGAAGAACATACGCTATTACTAGACTTAATTAATTAATCAATTAATTTTTTTGAGATGGAGTTTCACTCTTGTTACCCAGGCTGGAGTGCAATGGCGTGATCTCGGCTCACCGCAACCTCCGTCTCTTGGGTTCAGGCAATTCTCCTGCCTCAGCCTCCTGAGTAGCTGGGATTACAGGCACGTGCCACCATGCCCAGCTAATTTTTTGTATTTTTAGTAGAGACGGGGTTTCACCATGTTGACCAGGATGGTCTCGATCTCTTGACCTCGTGATCCACCCGCCTCAGCCTCCCAAAGTGCTGGGATTACAGGTGTGAGCCACCGTATTACTAGACTTTTAAACCCATTTATGCAAATACAATGGTACCCATTCACTATGTCCAGCTAATATACATATCTCTGATAGCACTCATTTCTCCAAAGAAAAATGATTTCTAGTACATTATATGCTAATTAATAAACTTTCTGGTCCTGATTGGAGTTACAACTAGTGCTCTTCTGGAGGAGGTTTTTCATTAGTCTTTTAAATGTTCACTAACTAGTTCTCAAGTGGTAGTTCTTATTAATGTACTTGAAATATTTACCTACCACCCCAAATGTGCTAGGTTAAAATACACACTCACTCCTGAACACATACATTCACACATATCACATTCTTTATTCTGATGTGTCTTCAAGTAAGTTATAGAAAAACGTAACAATTGGGAATCACTCCTGTATAGAACAAATGAGTCAGAATCTTACCACTGCTACCCCTACCACCAACAACCACATATACAAGTTCTAAGTGAATTGACATGGGAATAAAAACTTAGTTTATTACTGGGATGGGGACTAACAGTCATTGGTTCATCCCTTTAGTCTTTCCATGAAATTGGTGAGATTTAAAGAAATTGTTTCTAGCACCCTCCATTTAACTTGGAATGTATTTTGTTACAGAAACAAGGCTCATCTTAATTTGACTTGAAATGGATCTATTGGTTGTGCATTTCTGTAACTTTTTGTATTAAGTAGCCATTGCAGTCTCCCCAGAATGACTCTCATAAAACCTAGATTACGTTTCTCTGCTTTTTCTCTTCTTGCTCTCTGAATAAATCATTGCACATAGGTGCATGTGGGTAATTTAGAATATACTGATCATTTCACAGAATAAACTGAAGAGAGGATTTCATATCAAATGCTCCAAGGCAAAATCTTCTAAAATCATCATGAGACATCTCTCTTCTTTCAGGTCTCTTTTACTTCTCACATGATCAAACAGATGTTTTTTCTTCCTCTTTTCTTCCCCCAGACACTCACTGCTCAGCTTCTACTGAGTCCTTCCCTTCTTTTCTTCCAAAAGAAAAAGTATTTCTTTTCTTTCACACGTGTAATAATCCTACCGTTTTCTCTATATCCTAGATGCCAATTGATAACAGACACCTCCAAACCCTGACTTCCACCATGAACAAGTTTATCGAAACAGCAAGTGTAGGTCTTTCCTTCTGGAAGATTTGTATACCAGCAGCCTAGGAAAAAAAATTCCTCACATTGTTACATCTGTACTTGTAGACATATAGATTGAGTTCTAAATACCACAAGTTTTTTGGAATAGAAACTTTTTAATTTGGAGATTTCTTGAGTAATGGAAACAGGAAAAATACTCATTAACTTTGGATTTTCTTCAACTATGATGGATGTGGGGTTTCTTATGATGATATTTCATATATAACAAAAAGGAACAAGCTGTTCTGTCTCAACACACACTAACCTACAGGGAGGCCCATGGGGAGGCTGAGGTAAGTCATGCTTAAACCAAACCTCACTCTTTCCTAGAATTGGCAGTGATCATAGTGCCAGGATAATTTAGGCAAGTGGGAGAATACAGATGAACAATAACATTAAAAATATGTATGGCATCAAGAATTATAGAATCATAGATCCTGGTTACTTGTATTTTCAAATCCAAATTGAAATGGTGTGTTAGATAAGGAGAAGCTCAAGGACTAATTTATTTGGGGATGTTAATTTTTCTTTGCCTTGTCCATAGGAAGACAATTAGTGACTTAAAAAAAAAAGTCCCAAACTTTCTACCTTAGTTCTGGTACAGATCTAATGTTTAGATATAACTAGAAAGATACTGCTGAGATATAATGAAACACTTCCCACCTCTTTTTCCCAGTTCATCATATGTCATTCAGAGGTAAGGGCACAGAAGAAAAAAGTATTTCAGTTGCCTTTCATTTTCCTTTCCTGTCTTCTATCTCAAAAGGAGATTCCAGGGAACATATAAGACAGGGAGAATGCAAAGGTTAGAACACTTTGACTTTGACATGTCAAAAATCCAGTACAATTGGCTAAGGCAAAAGAGAAATTTATTGAAAGACTACTTGGTTACTTCCATTATTAAGGGCAAACCAACTTCCAGGAAAGGAAGGAGGCAGCTGAACCTCAGGAAATAAAGGCTGCCTCTTTGCCATTCCCTTTGTTTTCAGCCTCCGCGCTAGCTGCTGTCACCAGAAGTAGGAAACACAGTCATCAAGATCAAACAATATCTTACACCATCTACAATGCGAAAACTCTTTAATGATGACTTGGTTCAAGACAGCAAGATCATGGAAGAAGGACTGTGATTGGCCCAATGATCAGAGGGCAAGGCGACATAAGAAGCAGGCAGGGCTGATTGTTTTCCCATGTTTAGAGTCATGAGGAGAGTGGTTTCTGAAGGAAGGAGAGTGGGGAAAGTCATTCCCTATAAGAAAGGGAAGGCAGAGAGCACTGCTGAAAAGAACTAAACAGCAGTAGACACCCATCATAAAGAACAAATTAGGAATATCTAGGGGATAATGTTAACCTGGTGAGAAATAAACAAATCTTCTGAAACTTAGAAAACTATAACCCTTATTTTTGCCTACTTCAAATTACGTTCTGGTAGTACCACTGGCAAATTTCCAGAGCAGCCAGCCTTCAATTGTAGAAAAAAATTGTGTTCCAAAAATTGAGTTGTAAGGAGTTTGGATCTGAGAATACATAGAAGCAATGCTACCAATGGTGTTTCTGCTTTTAGGCCAGTTTATCCTTAATATACCTAAATTATTATAGTAACAGTTCATTTCAATGTCACCAAATATCCATTAGAGAACCGTTCTCAAGAGTCCAGCTTCTGAGTACCATGAAATACATTTTACCTCCTGGTGGTGATTTCTTTTGCACTGCATCAGGTAATGGTTGAGTAACCGATAAAGCATGAAAGGGAACTCTGCTGCGACTCCCAGGAAGCAGCAGTTTATTTGCCTTCTGTGTTGCTTTCTGATGCAGAGAATATGAAATAAAAGGCTGACAACCTGTGTTCTAGATTAAGTAACTGCTTCTTGCTCTGTGACTTCAGTAAACAGGCCTTGGTTTTCACACCTGTCATATGGTGTTGGTGTCATTGCTTTTATCCTCTAAATACATTTGAATAAAATAGAGTGGAAATAACAAAAAGTTATCATTTCAAGAAAGAATTTTGGTTACTATATTCTCTCCTTCATGTAATCTGTATGAAATTGCTACTCCTTATAAAATTTGAGCAATACATTGCTCCTTTGCATAAGTATTCTTCAAAAAATTTTGTAAATAGGAAGAATTAAAGAAATGGTATTAGCTTATCTATGGAGTTTGTTAAAATGTATGTAAAAAGAAGAGAGGCTATGATTTTACATGTGGAAGACAACCAAAACAGACCAACTGTAAGGCAGCAAATCAAAGAAGAAAGTAGGTCAGCTAGCCCCCTGCAGATACAATGAATTACTATTATTTAAAAGGATGGTCAGAGAGTAAAACCGCCTGTGAAGAAGAATGCTTAAGTGAACAATGGTAAATCTGACAGAAAAGCAGGGTCAGAGCAAAACAGTTGCAAAGCTCAGAGTGTAAACTGCATGTCCTCAGGTCAAGCAGAGGCCGAAAAGCAAAATAATCTCCTCATTCAAGAAGCTTTCTGGAGATGAGTAATGAGAAACAAACTGTGCAGAGGCCTTCCACAGAGAAAGGAGAAGAAAACAGCCTCAGGATATGGAGGGAATCCAGCATATTTTGAGACTATAAATTCATCAGGATTCACACTTTTAATAAAAGAAAATTTTAAGTAACAGGAGAATCACTGAGGGGACCAAAATACTTAATCAAGTTCATTTACATCACTTACTTGTGAAAGCCATGGACCTGATGGGATTAATTAACTATGTTTGGTGGTCAGAGAGCATTGTATACTGGGGAAAGCACCATTTCTTACTTCCATTTTTAAGATTTACTGTGCTCTCTCTTGCCACTAAGTGAAATTTGAGAATCGTAATTGCTATGCAAGTATAGACTGGTAAATTAAAATAGCATAGGAGACCAAGATGAACAAACTAACTCCAGACCGAAACACTCTAACCCTCTATTTATCGTAGAATTATTGTAACCACTCAGTGGGTTCATTTTGCCCACTGCCCAGATACAGCTAATTTATCAAGATAGAGGAAGTACAATAAAGAATTTAATTCACATGGAGCCAGCTGAACAGATGACAGGGGATTTATATTATTCAAATGAGTCTCCCTAAAATTTTGGAGAATAGTTTTTTAAGGATGATTTGGTGGGCAGAGGGTCAGGCAGTAAAAAGTGCTGATTGGTCAGGTTGGGATGAAACCATAAGGAGTTGAAGCTGTCCTCTTGCACTGAGTCAGTTCCTAGGTGGAAAGGCCACAAGACCAGATGAGTCAGTTTATTGATCCAGGTGGTACCAGCCGATCCATCAAATGCAAGATCTGAAAAATATCTCGAGCACCAAAAGTAGGCTTTACAACAGTGATGCTACCCCAGGAGCAATTGAGAAAGTGTATAACCCTGTGTCCTCTAACTGCATGACTCTTAAACCATAATTTCTAATCTCGTGGTTAATTTGTTAGTTCTGCAAAGGCAGTCTGTTACCCTGCAAATAGGGGTTTGTTTTGGGAAAGGACTATTATCATCTTTGTTTCAAAGTCCAACTATAATGTAAGATCCTCTCAAAGTTAGTTTGGCCTATGCCCAAGAATAAACAAGGATAACTTGGAGGTTAGAAGCAAAATGGAATCAGTTAGTTCAGATCTCTTTCACGGTCATGATTTTCTCACTGTATAATTTTTGCAAATGCAGTTTCAGTATGACCTAAATTGATCGGGTAAAAGTTCCCTCATCGGAAAAACATTTCACCAGGTTGAAAATTATTCATACTCTGAGTAGGGAATAGCATTGTGAAAGTGAGACTGAAGTTAGTTTTTTGTTCAACTAAAATTCATTGAGCATCTGCGAGGTTCAGGCATTGTTCTAACCTCTGCTGATTAGTCACTGAATAAAACAATATATTGGCTCTGATTTCACGGTGCAAACATTCAGGGTAGTTGTATTTTTTTTTACTTATAGTGAACTATCTGAAAAACAAATTAAGAAAACAATCTCTAACAATAATATAGAAAATAATAAAACACTTAGGAATAAACTTACTCAAGGAAGTACAATATCTGTATATTGAAAACTATAAGACATTGATAAAAAATTGAAGAAAACACAAATAAATGGAAAGATATGCCATGGCCATGGACTGGAAAAATTAATATTGTTAAAATGTCCATACACAAAGTTATCTATAGATTCAATCAGCCTCTATCAAAATTCCAATGGCAGTTTTTACAGAAATAGAAAATACAATCCTAAAATTTGTTTGGAACCACAACTGACCACAAATAGTCAAAGCAAACTTGAGAAAGAAGGACAAAGTTTGAAGCATTACACTTCCTATTTCAACATATATTACAAAGCTAAACAAAACAGTATGGTGCTGGCATAAAAACAGACACATAGACAAATAGAAGAGAATAAAGAGCCCAGAAATAAACCTGTGTATATACAGTTAACTAATATTTGACAAAAGCACCAGGAATGCACAATGGGGAAAGCATAGTCTTGTCAATAAATGATCTTGGGAAAACTGAATATTCACCTGCAAAAGAATGAACCTGAACCCTTATCTTACACCTTGTATAAAAATTACCTTAAAATGGATGAAAGACTCAAGTGTAAGACTTAAAACAGTAAAATTTATAGAAAAATGCAGGGGAAAAAAGCTTCTTGACATTGATCTTGGCAATAATTTTTTTGGATTCATCACCAAAAGCAAAGGCAACAAAAACACACATTAAATAAGTGGGATTACATCAAACTAAAAAGCTTCTGCACAGCGAAGGAAACAATCAACAAAATGAAAAGGCAGCCTACAGAATGGAAAAAAGATTTTCAAACTGTATATCTAATAAGGAGTTAACATCTAAAATATATAAGAAACTCACACTACTCAATAGCGAAAATAAATAAATAACATGATTCAAAAACCAGCAAAGGACTTGAAGAGGAATTTTTTGAGAGAAGACATACAAAATGGACAACGGGTATCTGAAAATTTACTCAATATCACTAATCATCAGGACAATGCAAATTATGCCTCAAAAGGCTGGAAAGAAAGTATAGATTATATTTAAAGCAATGATACTGGATCAGATCACATAGGGAGTTAGTGCAAATAGATAACACATCCAATAACAAAGCCTTAGGAATGTTTGACATGAAGGGGTAAGAATGATTAAAATTATCTAGCAGAAAAGACTGAGAATGAGTAGCCAATGATGTAGGTAGAAAAACAGGATTGTTGGGTCATCTTAAAGCAAGTGTTTTGAGAAAGAGAAGTGTTCAATTGTGATGAAGCTGCCAAGATTTTGTATAAAATGGATGTGAAACTGAGCAGTAGATTTTCTTAGATGCATTTTGGAAAATTTAACAAGAACTATTAGATGCATTTTGGAAAATTTAACAAGAGCTATCTAAGAAAATTTTGGAAATTTTCTTAGATGCACTTGGAAAATTTAACAAGAACTATTTTAATGGAATAATAGGCATAGAAATCTAATTGGGGTGGGTTAAGAAAATATTTCCAAGTGACAATCTAGTACACTATAAGGAGTTTTGCTATGAAAGGGAGAAGAGTCAGGGGTTGGTGGCTGGAGAGGAACACAGAGTCAAAAGAGGGTTTCCTGAACTGGGAGATCTTAAAATATGTTTTCGTGACATTAGAAATATTTTAGCAGAATGGAAGAAATCGGCAATGTAGAAGAGAGTGGCTACAATTTTAGGAGTACTTCTTTAATAGGGGAAGAGATATTGTAAAAAAAAAAAATGAGGGGTGAAAAAAACAAAGTTTGAATCTTATGAGATAAGGCAGATATATGGGTTCAGATTCAAATATATTAGTAGATTTGGCCAGGCTGAAGTCATTTCTTTAACAATTGCTTTGTTTTACTATGTAAAATCAGCTGAGTTTGAGGAAAGTTTGGGAATGTTGTAGATTTAAGGAGTAAATAGCCTTCTGAGAAAATTTAAGAATGATTTAAAAAGAGGAAAATAGCATAGATTTTTCAGGAAATGTTGAAGCCCATTTAAAAATTGTGATCAATTATGTGACATCAGTCAGCATAGTTGTAAACTTTTGTCAGTTGTGCTTCTCCATTGGGTTCAGGTATTTTATAATTATAGAGAGGTGGATTTTTTTTTTTTTTTTTTGACAAGGAGTCTCACTTTGTTGCCAGGCTGGAGTGCAGTGGTGTGATCTCGGCTCACTGTGATTCCCTGGTTCAAGCTATTGTCAGAGTAGCTGGGATTACAGGCGCTCGCCTCTGCGACCTGTTAATTTTTGTATTTTTAGTAGAGACAGGGTTTCACCAAGTTGGCCAGGATGGTCTGGATCTCCTGACCTCGTGATCTGCCCGCCTCAGCCTCCCAAAGTGCTGGGATTACAGTGTGAGTCACCGCACCCAGCCTGAGAGGTGGATTTTTATCACAATTGTAGTCTTGTCTGATGAGTACCACGGAAGAGAGAAGCGTAGAGGTGTGAGAGTCTAGGTAAGGAAGCTTTATCATGACGGGAGAGGGAATGGAGCATCTTGGTGGAGACTGAAGTCTTCAAGAATGATTTTAGGAGAGTACAGGTATAAAGAAAGTTAGGGAGTTACTAATCTCCAGAGATCATGTAAATATGATCATGAGGTTGGTAGATGACTGCATAAAGGAAAGGAAGAGTTGATACAGTCTGATAGCAGGTGCTTCGGAGAAGCTGAATGTTTCATTGGCAGCAGGAGGAACTCAGTGGCTGTGTTTTAAATCCAACTGAGGATGTATCACAATGGTGGTGGGGAGGATGGAGGAGATTTCCTATACAAAATTCAACACTATGGATGTGTTAGTTTGCTAGGGCTGCCATTACGATGTACCATAACAAGCACAACTTGGTGGTTGAAACAACAGAAATGTATTGTCTCACAGTTTTGGAGACCAGAAGCCTGAGGTAAGGTGTCCTGAGAGTTTGATTTCTCTGAGGACTGAAGGAGAATCTGTTCCATGCCTCTCTCCTAGTGTTTAGTAGCCTCAGATGTTCCTTGGCTTATAGATGGTTTTCTCTGTGTGTTTTCACATCATTTTCCTTCTGTACAAAACTGTCTCTGTGTTCAAATTTCTCCCTTTTATAAGGATACAATTGGTATGGGAAGGGGGCAGGGAAGTGCTGAGTAGAGAAGGGCGCGTTCCCAGCAAGGGCTCCACCCTCTGGCCTGTGCCTGGGACCTAAGTGATCATATTATTTGGCTTCTCAGCAGGTTTTGACAATCTAAGGTTGTATCACTTGTAAGTATACTCTTTTGCATGCTCCTACACTCCAGGGTTTTTTCCTCTTCATAAAATGTTCCTGGACGGTCTTCTTTTCTATGTCATCCTGTTCTCTTTGGACTGGCAATATTGGAGTACTACAGGGCTTAGCTTCTGAACATGTTTTCTTCTTTTATTATTGTACTTTAGGTTCTGGGGTACATGTGCAGATCATGCAGGATTGTTGCATAGGTACATACATGGCAATGTAGTTTGCTGCCTCCATCCCCCATCACCTATATCTGGCATTTCTCCCCATGTTATCCCTCTTCAACCTCCTCATTTTCTTCTTTACTCACTCCCTTTCTTGGTGATCTTCACCTGTTTAATCATTTTAAATATTGTCTAAATAATGATGACTTCCATATTAATACCTGAGCCCAGAATTCTCTCCTGAATTTCAGACACGTATAATCATGTATTCATTTGGGTATATATTGTAAATCTCAAATATGTTCAGACACAACATATACAGAGAACAAACATGTTCTCGCCTGAATTTCAGACATGTATAATCACATATTCATTTGGGTATACATTGTAAATCTTAATATGTTCAGACTGAACCCAAATATTCTATATAAAACTTTCAGCTGGGCACAGTGGCTCACCTCTGTAATCCCAGCACTTTGGGAGGCCGAGGCAGGTGGATTGCCTGAGCTCAGGAGTTCAAGACTAGCCTGGGCAACACGGTGAAACCCTGTCTCTACTAAAATACAAAAAATCAACTGGACATGGCGGCATATACCTATAGTCCCAGCTACTTGCGAGGCTGAGGCAGGAGAATTGCAAGAACCTGGCAGGTGGAGGTTGCAGTGAGCTGAGATCGTGCTGCTGCACTCCATCCTGGGAGACAGAACGAGACTCCATCTCAAAAAAAAAAACAAAAACATGCAATTAAAAAAAAAAAAACAAAAACAAAAACAAAAAAAAACTTTTTTCATCTAAATTTTCCCCAACTTAGTTAATGATGATTCGATTTATTCAGTTACATTGGCCAAAAACTTTGGTGGTATATACTTGACTCTTCTTTTTCTTATAATCTATATCCAGTTTTCCAGCAAATATTATTTATTTTGTCTTCCAAGGTTTTGCAATTATGAATAAAGCTGCTATAAATATCTATGTGCAAGTTTTTGTGTGGACATCAGTTTTCAGTTCATTTGGGTAAATACAAAACAGTGATTTCTGGATTGTATAGTATGTTTAGCTTTGTAAGAAATTGCCAAACTGTCTCCCAAACTGGCGATACCATTTCTTATTCCTGTTGCTCCATGTCTTCGCCAGCATTTCTCAAGTGTTTCTTCAGGTTTTGTCAGTGTTTTGGATTTCAGCCATTCTCATAGGTGTGCAGTGGTATCTCATTGTTTTAATTTGAAGCTCTTAATGAAAGATGATGTTGGACATCTTTTCATATGCTTACTTGCCATCTATCTATCTCCTTGGCTGTTCAGATCATTTTTCATTTTTAATTGGATTGTTTGTTTTCTTACTGTTGAGTTTTAAGAGTCCTTTGTATGTTTTGGATAGTAGCCTTTTTATCAGATGCGTCTTTTGCAAACATTTTCTCCCAGTCTATGGCTTCTATTCTCATCCTTTACATTGTTTTTCACAGAGAAGATATTTTAATTTTAATTTTAATTATTCAATTTAATTTTAAATTAAAATTAATTTTAATTGAATATTTCATTTTAAATTAAAATATCTTAAGCATCAAAACATTTAAATTAAAAAATTAAAATATCTTAAGCATTAAAAAACTGCTTGCCAGTTTTTTTCCTTCATAGATTATGTCTTTGCTGTTGAATCTAAAAAGCCATCGCCATATCTAAGGCCATCCAGGTTTTCTCCTATGTTATTTTCTAGGAGTATCATAAACGCGTGTTTTACATTGAGGTCTGGATTGATTTGGGTTTTCTTGTGAAGAGTGTAGTGTCCGAACCTAGATTTTGTGTGTGTGTGTGTGTGTGTGTGTGATGTACAGTTGTTCCAGTTCCCATTTGTTGGAAAGACTCTTTGCTCCATTGTATTCCCTTTTCTTCTATGTCAAAGCTCAGTTGACTGCATTTACATGGGTCAGTCTCTGGACTCTCTATGCTGTTCCATTCTTCTCTCTGTCTGTTTTTTCACCACACACTGTCTTGATAACTGCAGTTTTATAGTAAGTCTTAAAGTAAAGTAGTGTCAGTTCCCCACCTCCAGAGTTCCCTGCAAGTTGCCACTTACTTTGGCTGCTAGCCAGATTCAGCCTCCACTGGGCATGTTCCCAAATGATCTCCTTGATGATGACTCAGAATCAGTTGAAGTTGGAGTATTTGTACTCAATAAAAAGCATGCCAGGACTGACATATACAAGTAGAATGCAAATTTATTAATTCAAAATAAGCCATATCATCTTCAGGTGAAGATGAGGCTAGCCTAATCAGTGCCTTCTCTCCTTGTAAGCAAGCTGATGTTCTATTGCCCAGCAAGTTTACTACAATTAATAATAATACAGAATATATTTCAAGAGAGCTAAAAAACAGGATTTTAAATAAATTATTGATAAATATTTGAGGTAATGGATATGCTACTAACTCTGATTTAATCATTTAAAAATATACATATGTATCAAAATATCACGGTACTCCATATTTATATTAAAATTAATAATAAAGTTTATTATTAAAATAATGCATTGCTATGTGTTAATTAAAAATAAAATATAATTTTTAAAACTGACATATAAAACTAGAATGTTAATTTATCAATTCAAAATAAATGACTACTGTCAGGTAAAGACGATATTATTCTAGTCTGAGCCTTCTCTCCTTGTAAGGTAGCTCTGTTGCTATCAGAGATTTTCCTTCATGAGCTCAGAATCAGAGCTGGGTGATTGAATTATGTGACTGGGACACACACTGGCATCAGTCTATGGTAGCCTGTGATAACCATTGCTTCAGTAGGGATGTACCCTACCTGAAGGACAGAGCCTTCTAAAATGCCAGCACAGGATGTTCTTTCTGGACATGCTTGAAAAACACAGACAACATTTGCTTCTCTGGCTGTAAATGTAACTCTTCTTTCGTTATTTTACTTTTAGTGCTTTCAGGGCTAACCACTGACTCCTGCTGATCGATGCATTCTTTATTTTAGATATACTATTGTGTTCAAAAATTGCAGTCAAGTCTTGCAGGCTAAGGAGCCATTCTGTCTCTTTGTAAAGTGAAATTGCCTAAACATCGTTTACTTCCATTTTGTGTAGGCTTAAAAATTTAACTTTATTTATAAATTCGTGGGGAATGCATTAGCTTCAGAAGAAAAATGGATATTAGAGAGAGGGGCACTATGGAGGGCAAAAGAGGCAATCAGTCTATTAAAGTGGCTCTCATCCTAGGCCAAGCAGCAGAATCCTTGCAACATTTTTAAAAAGAGAGAGAGAGATGATAAAGATGTGGGCTCTTTACATTTTGATAAGTGATACCATATTATTTTCCAATGATATTGTTTTAATTCATATTTCTAACATTAATATGTAATAGTACCTTTTTCCTTACCTTCTTAGTATTTACTGGTAAACTTTTTATCCCAGCTTTGCTATTGGGTAACAGCTTTGGTAAAGTATATGATATGTAAAAATATACAAAACGCACTTACGAATATCACATAAACATGTTGTTCCTATTTTTATGGATGATGAAAAGTATATTGCACGTTTATTCTTCTGCAAAGAAATGATTCCTTAAGTAATGGGAAGTTAAATGATCACGTGTTGATTTGCAGTTTATATTAATTGGCCAGTCATCATATTAGAACAGAGATTAACTGTGCTGTCACATATAAATTACGTCAAATAAAATAGAAAGGGACACATTTATGATGAGTTCAGGAAATAATATGCTTTTAGTTTTGAAATGAAATCAATATGTCCCTTGATGTCTGTGACCCTTGAGTATTAATGCATAGCTGTTCATTATAAATGAATGACAAGAGAATTGAACAATTACAATAAAGATAAAAGCATTTTGAGAAATGTGAAATCTGAGAGATGGTGGACCTTTACTGAGGGACCTTTCTGTATTACATTATATATTAAATATTATAGATTAAATTATATTGAGTTATAACATTGTAAATATACATATTATTATATAAAAATGATTTTCCTAACATTATTTCTGTGATAAACCTTAGGGGGTCAATACTCAAGGAACCATTAGAAAGCCATCTTTGTAAGGCCACTGAAATCACTCCTTTGTACATAGCGGGATTTCAGAAAACCAACGCCTGTGAAATCTATTTTGCAAATAGTTTTTGCAATAGGCCTCAGGTTTGCCATTTCCCATAAACTAGTGAGCATATTGATTAATAAATGACTGTCCAAGTTACTATCCCTTGAGTTGGAGTTCTTCTTTTCTTATCAGAATTTTCCTAATACATCATTTGTTCTACTGATCCATAGCATTTCTTCACTGAATTAGCTTCATTATAAGCACATCATCACCTTTTGGCCTACATCCCTAGATGATTTGTAGCTGTTTCTCTCTTATGCTCAGCACACAGTGGGGGCTTTATAATATTTAACACATACTGCTTGATGACAATGTCTCATCTCTACAGACTGGACCACAATAGTTTTTCCTGTGTTTCCCAGAGTTCAGTCCCAGGTTTGAGAACAACAGAGAGAAAAGCTGGCTCTTTTTAAATGATCTAAATGCTATTTGTAACTTGTTTTTATTCTGGGAGTGTTCCTGGGCAAGGTCAAATTCTATTATCTTTTTTACTCCAAATTCTATTAAAAAATGATAACAACAATAACAAAAAGATTGAAAAGTTAAAATCTACCAGCTATGTAAAATAATCTGATAAAGAAAAAGACATCATGATACTGAGTCACCATAGTTTCCTCAGATTCTAACTTTCTAAAAAATAAATAATAGTGGAAGATTAGGTCCTGGTGACCCAGGTAAGGAGACGCCAACAGGAGTCAGGGGCCAAAGTTTGTGTCCCAGCTCAGCCAGTAACCACTGTGGGAAATTAAGCAAGTCATTTCACCATCTGAAACTGTTTCTTCATCTTTAAAGAGATTAGAATTCAAATTCACAATTACTTGCAGATCAGAGACCCCTCTGAGATTCCGCTGAAAACTATTGACCTCCTTCCTTGAAAAAGCACAAATACACTATAAATAGAATTCCAAGAGGGCCAGAGCCTCTTTAAAATCCACCCACAGATTCCCTAGAGGACTTTAGAATGATTTACATGGTCTGAAATATGTAGTTGAAAAAATAAAATGAATCCAATTACATTTGCTATTCCCTATGAGAATTAGTTTTAAAATGTGAATTTGGGCCATTATGTCATTTGACATTATAATTACTTTTTTGTAACTTATAATATGCACAATAGAGCTAATTTTTCAATAGTACAGAATATTTCCTTTGTGGATTAATAGCATCCTAGGATCTGCAAGGTTATGAGTTCACCCTCCTACTCAATGCAGGAATCATCTGTAACCTGCCTCAGAGATGAAACTATGGCTTTGACTTGAACATACACAATGATGAGAAGCTCACTCATTTGTTTATTTCTGGGCAAACATAAAGAATATGGGAATTTTCTTTTTTATATTGAGCTATAATCTGCTTATACACATAAATGTCAGCCATTAACCCCATTTCTGCTCTTAGAAGCCACGTAGATTAATTTTATTTCTTTTTCCAGTATTTTAAGAATTCAAAGTCAGCCTCTATTGTCCTCTATTAGTTTCTTCTATGCTAAATATTCCAGTTTCATCTATAATTCCTCCAGAAAAGTGATGTCATAAAACTACTTGTAATCCCAATTCCCCTCTGAATTGGTCCTCTCAAAATGCAGATGATAACTAGGCAGCATATTGCAGGAAAAGTATGACCAACACATGGTTAGAGAGCAGTTCCCTTTCTTATATGGCCAACTTTGCCACTAGGAATACCAACAACACTGCCAGGAGCTCTGTGCCTAGAAACGGGTAGCTCTTATCAGGTCAAGTGAAATTGTGGTCACCTAAAATCCCTAACCATAGTTAACTAAGGTTGCCCTCATACTTTTTTTTTAAGAACTAAATTAACCTTTCTAAAAACAAAAATTCTGTTGAACTCTTCCTTAATTGCTTAGGCCATCATTCCAGCACTTGGAAACCTTTACTTGCTCTGCCACTCATGTCATCTTCTCTTCCAAATTTTGTGTCATCTACAAATATAATGAGCCTCCTATCTTTGGCTTCAAATGAATTGATTAAAAATATTGACCTGTGGTTTGCCAAATATAAAGCCCCCTCTATGGATTCAGTATTCAAAATTCTTCACTCAGTTACTTCACAACTTCATTGAATCCGCATTTAACCATTTGATCTACAGAACAGAGAAGAGAATAAGTATTATAGTCTGCTTGGGATCAACATTTCTTTCTTTTCCTTTTCTTCTTTTATTGTCTACTTTCTTTTCTTCATTCCTGCACATTTTTATATGGCATACCCTTGTCTTCTACATGGTTCCTTTTCCTGTGTGTTCATTTTGCTTCGAAGAAAAGAACCTCCTTTGTGTTTTTTGGGATTCCTTGGCCTTCTGCTCATATGCAGCCGTGGCTGAGTCTGTGCTTGCTCCCAGGGCTGTTTGCTACGTGCCAAGCCTCAAACCCTATGCAGGGGAGGGATTTCCCTGATGCTCATTAGCATCTGGCAGAGGAGGAAGCTCTGCGAATTTCAGCAACACCCCCAGACCAATTCATTTTCCTCCACCTCTAGAATTACATCAAATGTAACCCTCCTCAAAAATCAAATGGGGGTTTAAAGAAAATTAAAACACAAATTATACATGTGTTTTGGGATGCAGGAGAGGTGTGGGGAGAAAGAAATCTATACATAGTCCTCAGCAGACTTCTCACTTTAATCTCAGCATTATTGCATCCATAATCAGATGAATATTGATGACAGAAAAAGAGAAAGATTGCCTTGAAGATTACTTCAAAGCACAAATTAACCCAATTATTCATTATCCAATTGAAAGATGGCATTAGAGTAAACTGCTTTGGGAATCAAAGAATTTGTGGTAGATACTATACTGAATGGCTCTTTGGTAACATGTCACCAGCTCCTGCCTCATCAAAATGTTTCACCTGGAAATAGTAATGTCACAGTTCCACAGGGCTAAGGAAGACCTTCTAACATTTGTCCAAGTGAGTGATTTTACTTTTAAAAAGGTTTGGCTTTTTCATATAACTTTGTGACCATTATTATTATAAAATAAATTGAATGTGGATCAGGGTAAACAAGCAGACCTATTCTCAAGTGTGGAAAGTGGGTGATTAATGGATTAATGAGTTAGACATCTTAATTACTCATTTTTTTCCCTTTACATTTGATCTTCTCATTTAGACAAATCAATGTGAACATTGGATCATTACCTCTTACTTAAAGAACATTATCTTAAACACAGCTTTATTACTCTGTAGTCACCTTGTGGATGAAAAAGATGAGCTCTAGAGTCATTAGAACCTTTGCAAACTTGGCGAGATATAGTCAACCTCAGCTCAGAAAGAAGATTGGCAGGTGACTGAATAATTACTGTGCCTTAATATCTCAGAGGGAACCCCAAGACCTTGATGCCAGGTTAAAACCTGTGATAAATCCTAGAGAATGATAGAAAGTTTGTGTCAGCAGCCAAAAAGCTAAAGGTGAAAATGAATCAGTGTCTCTTAATAATGGAACTTTATGATTTGCTCATTCATACCCTCATTAATTCATTCAGTATATACTGAGGGACTATGATGTGTCAGAACTTCTCTTAGCATCACAATACCTTAATAACATTGTACAAATCATATATCTTCTCTAAGTCTAAATTTTACTATCCAGGTGTTTACCATAAGGAATTCTGAGGTTTAGTGACTCATGCATGTAAGACTCCAGCAGAGTGACTGGTTGGACACTCAATAAACACTCTTCCCTTTCCCTGAGCACTGAGACCTCTTTTTCAAATAATTTATGATCGTATGAAATGAATTCCATGTCTTAGTAAAAAATTTCTCCCTGCAGTCTTAGGTCAAGAAGAATTGTGAGTAATCTGTGTTTGCAGATGAAATTAAAGTATTTAAATATTATTACAACTGATAAAATATTTTTGCAAGATAATCCATAAAGCCCAAGGATGTCATTCTTTGCCAAATAGCACTCTGAGGCTGCTGAAAGCAGTACATGCAAACTTACACATTTCTTGAGACTCTTTGCTTTATAGCAAACATGAGTAATGACTTCCTTTCATTTATCAATTCTTACTGGAGTGTTTTTTAGTAATACTTTAAAAATCTTATAAACCAATTTTATAAAATACAAAAAAATGGTCCAGGCACGGTGGCTCATGCCTGTAATCCCAGCACTTTGAGAGGCTGAGGCGGGCAGATCACCTGAGGTTAGGAGTTCGAGACCAGTCTGACTAACATAGAGAAACCCAGTCTCTACTAAAAAATACAAAATTAGCTGGTTGTGGTGGTGCATGCCTATAATTACAACTACTTGGGAGGCCAAGGCAGGAGAATCGCTTGAACTTGGTAGGTGGAGACTGTGGTGAGTGGAGATCGTGCCATTGTACTCCAGCCTCGGTGACAAGAGCAAAACTCTGTCTCAAAAAAAAAAAGTGTAAAATTTCCCCCACCCACCCCATTAACCATCACTAGATGCATAAAGTTTCAGCTAATGTCTTAACAGAATAAACTCAAGGGAATGAAAGATAATTTTGTAGATTGAGTGTGGTTGTAGTAATTGTCTTCTGATTTATACTCTAAATTTGAAATAATTTTGAAAAACATCTAAAGATAGATTATTGTGGAACTGCCAAAGGCATATGCCAAATTGTTATTTCATTAATTCAATCAATCATTTAGACAATAAATATTAATGAATGCCTACTGTTTGCTAAGCACTGTGCCTGGGACTCTAAAATGAAATTACATATTTTAAACATCAAGGAGTTTTATCAAATGAGAAAGTTATGTAAATAAATACAATTCTATAAGGTAACTGACAATAGATGTTCCAAGAGCAGGGGGGAACATAAGAAAATCTACAGACATGGAGAATTGGAGTACCCATCAGAGAGGAGGCAAGCTGATACCAGAAGGATGAGTGGGAGATTATAAGGTATGTGTGCAGGATAAAGATATCTGGCAGTGAGAACAGGTCAAGGAAAGTATGGAAGCCTGAGGGAGCATGGAGTGGCCAGGGGGAAGAGTAGGTTAGTGCTGTTAAGTGTAAATTACCCTGAAAGCAGGAAAGGCTGGTGAGAAATGGTGGAGAGCCCAGATCATAAAAGCCTTGTGTAGCATGTTTTCCCCACCGTGTAGGCTGTGGGGGAAGTTACTGAAGAATTCTGAATAGAGAAGTTCCATAATCACAATGGTATGTTTAGGTTCTGAAAGGAGATTCACAATATTGTGATTGTTTTGTTGTTTATAAGTTACAGAAATGGCACACACATCCTTTTGTTCCTAGGAGTTTCAATAGTTCTTGTAATAGAATTGAGGGATGCCAAAAGCAATATTTGAACTAAGTGATACATGCGAATTATAATAAGAACCTGTGAGCAGATTTTTAGTTAACAGGTTTTTAATAGGCTGTGATGCAATCTCTAATGGAGAAGCTTTAATTATAAAAGATAGCCCGCCTTTAATGGAAATTCAGCTGGGTGTGTTTTTATTGCTCAGTGAATTAAAAACTTTATATAGCACTACATTGTTAAGATTCTTGGAGAAAAACACATGAACATCAAATGAAAACTTCCCACTCTTTTCTTTATCTCTTGCAGCACAGTAATCTTCCAGCAATGACAATCATTTAAATTTTGCGTAATTTTTATAATTTCAGGGGCTAAGCATCTGAAAGGCCAGAATGAATCAGCATTCCCTGAAGAAGACGAAGGCACCAGTGAAAGAGAGGAGCAGCGGGACCATTAATTAGTGGTCTGCAGCAAGAAGGCTTCTTGGAAATAACTGAACTATTAACTTTTCTGAGTATACTATGGAATTCCACTGCTAGACTTCCAGAAGCATCCTCCATCGCTGCACCCCACACTCATACAGTAGCTATGCACCTTCCGGAAGTCTCCTTGACTGAACTTTAGAACTAAGTACATGTTGTTCCACGTCACTTACAATTAAAGAATAAGCATTCATTTTGCAGTGATTCTTCTTCTTAACTATGTAGAGATTTGCAGACATGTGACTGTTCTAACTTTAATACTGCCAGAGCTTAACCCTTGATGTCCTAATGATAAGGTTTGCATTCTAACAGCACGTGTAAATAACATCACTTAAAGAGTAAAAAATAAATATTAAATAAATTTAGATATGAGTGTGTGTATGTACACGTGTGGCTTTAACTTAAAGAGAAATATCGAATAAAAGTTTTAGCTTAAGATTTACATTTGTCATATTTCTGTATCCAGAATAGAACAGGGTTCATTTTAAAATGATGAATAAATGCCAGTTTTCTTGATTCAATACACAACAATATTAGATACTAAACATCTTTTTCCCAATGACACATTAATGGTTGATTATAAAACTACAGAATTCTCTTCATTTTCTAAGTTGTGAGGTGTATATTTTCCAGCATTTTCTCTAGTTATTAAGAAAGAAAAATGATAAAAAACCATGCCAAATCTTCTTACCTTCTTTTTTATCTATTACTTGAAATTTGGACCATCTATTTCTTATTGCATTTGACAAATAATTAGCGGTGTATAAATCTTCCATATTATAAAGAAGAAATTCCATTAATTCATGCATATAGATGTTTATTCATTAATTCAACAAATATCTTTTATGAGCTTATCCCTAAAAAGATACTCTGCTGGAAATTATAAAAATAAGAGAAAGATACTTTTACCCCTATAGAACTGGCAAAAGAGATAAATCATTAGCATAAAGCAATATTTTATATGACAGTATATATTTATTGAAAATGGCTTTTTCTTAATTTAAAGTTCTGGGCCTTTTGAACAATTTTAATTTTACATAATTTGTGAATGCCAAGTATCTAAACTACAAAATTTCGGGGGGATGGAAGAGTACCCAATTTGGTTCCTATATTAATAGTATTAATGAAATTCAAATGTATCATGGATAAAAAAATGAAAAGATTTTTCAAAAGTTAGTAGAAAAAACAATGAAGGCAGGAAAAAAAATCAAATGTGAAATCCACTGTGGGATCTCAATATCAAGATTTAAATATGTAAAATGATTGTTTTTAATTTTGAATCTGAGTTTTGTAATGTAGAAGTTAAGAGAGTTTTATGGAGTTGTAAGATAATACAGTCAGTTGACAACCATTTTCCTTCGTATTTTTCCTTAATAAGTGTGAAACCCATTGGTAAGCATAACACATGTATAAATGACTATTTTAGTTTCATCTCTCTTCTACTTTTCCTTTCTTCCATCTTTCTTTCTCCCTCCCTCCTTTCCTTCCTTCCTTCCTTCTCTTTCTATCTCCCCTTATCCCTCTCTTTCTCTCTCTTTCTCCACCCCCTTCCAGACTTTTCCTTTGTTAAGCCAAAACTTTCTGAAGTTTCTATACCACCTGCTGTGACTGTATGTTTATTTCCCAAGTTTCTCTCTACTTAAAACCTGATTAAGGCCCTTTATTTATTTATTTATTTGAGACGGAGTTTCACTCTTGTCACCCAGGCTGGAGTGCAATGGCACCATCTCGGCTCACCACAACCTCCACCTCCCAAGTCCAAGCGATTCTCCTGCCTCAGCCTCCTGAGTAGCTGGGATTCAAGTCATGCCCCACCACGCCTGGCTAATTTTTATATTTTTAGTAGAGACGGGGTTTCTCCATGTTGGTCAGGCTGGTCTCGAACTCCCAACCTCAGGTGATCCACTCGCCTAGTTCTCCCAAAGTGCTGGGATTACAGGCATGAGCCACTGCACCTGGCCAAGGCTCTTATTTGTTTTGAGTGATTTTGAATTATTTGTGTTTGGAAAACATCTCAGTGCTCTTGAAAGTATTTGAGACACTCTGAGGAACTAAAACATAATATTGCCCTTCCCTTTCCTTGAACAGATACTTTTAAAATGCTTTTTCAAAAGGATTCAGGCAAACAAAAAGAAACCAAAGCTTTTGCTGATTTTGTAATGGTAGTAAACAGAATAGCTTCTGGACTTTTCTGTTCTGTTCTCCATTGCTAAAAAACATAAAGAAATCCAAATTAAAAGCATAAGTTTTCTTTGGGAAATGTGGTTTCTTCCAAGCTATTCTATTCTCCACTCTGAAAACACAAAGAGATCACAATTAAAAGCTCAAGTTTTCCTTGGGAATTGTGTTGACTTTCTCAGAAATTTGAAGGAAACCAGCTGAGATAATGGCTTTTCACTTTACTTTCCACACAATTATAGTTTACATTTTTTTTTTTTCTAGAAGGCAACTTGGCTTCAGTTTGGCAGAATGGGCAAAGAAACTGACCAAAACAAAACAAAGTGAAACAAAACAGAAACTGTATTTCCCAGACTACATTTATAATACAGTTGTTAGTAGCTGGGCTTTAAGTCATTCTGACTTGGATTCAAATCCAAGCTCTACCAGATTTCAGACTCAGTTTCTTCATTTGTAAAATGAGTACAGTCATACCTAACCTACTGGGTTGTTATGAGACTTAAATGATATAAGACCTATAAAATATTTAGTCAAGCTTAGTGAGCATTTAATAATTGGTGTATATTATTAGAGTTAGAAGGGACTTCAGAGGCCTTCTGTCTTAACCTTATCTAATTCATGATCCTCTTCAACATCATGAACAAGTGCTTAATCACCCCACTTATTCTTGAATAACTCCAGGTCCAAGCCAACCAAAGAGCTTTCTCTGATTGTTCTGTATATTAAACTCTCCCCTTCTACACCCTCTCTGTGTCCATGTGTGCTCATTGTTCAACTCCCACTTATGAGTGAGAACATGCAATATTTGGTTTTCTGTTCCTTTGTTAGTTTGCTGAGAATGATGGTTTCATCCATGTCCCTGCAAAGGACATGAACTCATTCTTTTTATGGCTCCATACTAATCCATGGGGTATATGTGCCACATTTTATTTATCCAGTCTATTGTTGATGGGTATTTCGGTTGCTTCCAAGTCTTTGCTATTGTGAATAGTGCTGCAATAAACATATGTGTGCATGTGTCTATAGTAGAATGATTTATAATCCTTTGGGTATATACCGAGTAATGGGATTCCTGTATCAAATGGTATTTCTAGTTCTAGATCCTTGAAGAATTGCCACACTGTCTTCCACAATGGTTGAACTAGTTTACACTCACACCAACAGTGTAGAAGTATTCCTATGTCTTGACATCTTCTCCAGTATCTGTTTTTTTGTTTTGTTTTTTTTACTTTTTAATGATCACCATTCTGACTGGCATGTCACGGTGTCTCATTGTGGTTTTGATTTGCATTTCTCTCATGATCTGGGATGATGACCTTTTTTTATCATATGTTTGTTGGCCACATAAATGTCTTCTTTTGAAATGTATCTGTTCATATCCTTTATCCACTTTTTCATGATTTTTTTTTCTTGTAAATTTGTTTAAGTTCCTTATAGATTCTGGATATTAGCTTTTCATCAGATGGATAGATTGCAAAAATTTTCTCCCATTCTGTAGATTGCCTGTTCACTCTGATGATAGTTTCTTTTGATGTGCAGAAGCGCTTTAGTTTAATTAGATCCTGTGTGTCAATTTTGGCTTTTGTTACCATTGCTTTTAGTGTTTTAGTCTTGCCTATGCCTATGTCCTGAATGGGATTGCCTAGGTTTTTTTCTAGGTTTTTATTGTTTTAGGTCTTACATTTAAATCTTTAATCCATCTAGAGTTAATTTTTGCATAAGGTGTAAGGAAGGGGTCCAGTTTCAGTTTTCTGCATATCACTAGTTAGTTTTCCCAGCACCATTAATTAAATAAAGAATCCTTTCCCTGTTGCTTGTTTGTCACGTTTGTCAAAGATCAGATGGTTGTAGACGTGTGGTGTTATTTCTGAGATCTCTGTTCTGTTACATTGGTCTATATGTCTATTTTGGTACCAGTACCCGGCTGTTTTGGTTACAGTAGCCTTGTAGTGTAGTTTGAAGTCAATAGTGTGATGGCTCCAGCTTTGTTCTTTTTGTTTAGGATTGTTTTGGCTATACAGGCTCTTTTTTTTTGGTCCCATATGAAATTTAAAGTAGTTTTTCCTAATTCTTTGAAGAAACTCAATGGCAGCTTGATGGGAATAGCATTAAATCTATAAATTACTTTGGGCAGTATGGCCATTTTCATGATATTGATTCTTCCTATCCATGAGCATGGAATATTTTTCAATTTGTTTGTGTCCTCTCTTATTTCCTTGAGCAGTGGTTTATAGTTCTCCTTGAAGAGGTCCTTCATATCCCTTGTAAGCTGTATTCCTAGGTATTTTATTCTCTTTGTAGCAATTGTGAATGGGAGTTCAATCATGATTTGGCTCTCTATTTGTCTATTATTGGTGTATAGGAATGCTTGTGATTTTTGCACATTGATTTTGTGTCCTGAGACTTTGCTAAAGTTGCTAATCAGCTTAAGGAGATTTTGGACTGGGATGATGAGGTTTTCTAAATATACAATCATGTCATCTCCAGAGACAATTTGACTTCCTCTCTTCCTATTTGAATACCTTTTTTCTTTTTCTTGCCTGATGGCCCTGGCCAGAACTTTCAATACTGTGTTGAATAGGAGTGGTGAGAGAGGGCATCTTTGTCTTGTGCTGGTTTTCAAAGGGAATGCTTCAAGTTTTTGCCCATTCAGTATGATATTGGCTGTGAGTTTGTCATAAATAGCTCTTATTATTTTGAGATACGCTCTATCAATACCTTTTTGTTGAGTGTTTTTAGCAAGAAGGGGTGTTTAATTTTTATCAAAGGCTTTTTCTGCATCTATTGAGATAATCATGTGGTTTTTGTCTTTGGTTCTGTTTATGTGATGGATTACATTTACCGATTTGTGTATGTTGAACCAGCCCTGCATCCCAGGGATAAAGCCGACTTGATCGTGGTGGATAAGCTTCTTGATGCGCTGCTGGATTCAGTTTGCCAGTATTCTATTGAGGATTTTCACATCGATATTCACCAGGGATATTGGCTTAAAATTTTCTTTGTGTGTGTGTGTGTGTGTCTCTGCTTTTTGTATCAGAATGATGCTGGCCTCATAAAATGAGTTAGGGAGGAGTTCCTCTTTTTCTATTGTTTGGAATGGTTTTAGAAGGGAAGGTACCAGCTCCTGTTTTACCTCTGTTAGAATCTGGCTGTGAATCCATCTGGTCCTGGGCCTTTTTTGGTTGGTAGACTATTAATTACTGCCTCAATTTCAGCCCTTGTTATTGGTCTATTCAGGGATTCAACTTCTTCCTGGTTTAGTGGGAGGGTGTATGTGTCCAGGAATTTATCCATTTCTCTAGATTGTCTAGTTTATTTGCATAAAGGTGTTTACAGTATTCTCTGATTGTATTTCTGTGGATCAGTGGAGATATCCCCTTTATCTTTTTTTATTGTGTCTATTTGATTCTTCTCCCTTTTTTAAAATTAGTCTGGCTACTGGTCTATCTATTTTGTTAATCCTTTCAAAAAACTAGCTACTGGATTAATTTATTTTTTGAAGGGTTTTTCATGTCTCTATCTCCTTCAGTTCTGCTCTCATCTTAGTTATTTCTTGTCTTCTCCTAGCTTTTGAATTTGTTTGCTCTTGCTTCTCTAGTTCATTTAATTGTGATGTTAGGGTGTTGATTTTAGATCTTTCCCGCTTTCTCATGTGGGCATTTAGGGAAGGACTACTTTTAAATATTGTCATAGCAAACAAGTGTAATATTACAAAGTTAATTTAATTGTGGTACAGATTTACTCATTCATAAATAAACCATGTATATTGCATTATTTTTTTAAAGTCTTTATATGTTTTTTCAGCCACTATTTAAAAGCAAACAGTTTAATTGCAAAATGAATAATAGAAAAAGCATGTCTACTTACATTAAAGTGTTTATATACATATGCAATTTTTAGTATTTGCTTTCTCTGAGTAAGCAGAATGTGGAAAGAAATTCCCTTCCTTATTTTCTAAGTCAGTGATTCCAAAAACCAGTCCTCAAAGCCCCATTAGGTGTATTAACTAATAAGAAATGTCTACGTTGCCGAAATGTCTACATTGCCTAAATGTCTGTTTTGTCTATGTTAACAAAATTAAATTGTTAGATTTTATAACATAATCACATTTTGAAGAACTATATATCAGAAAAAAACTTTATAAAAATCCTGGGGGGGAATGTTCAGTTTCTTTTCTTTTTTTTTTTTTTTTGAGACGGAGTTCCGCTCTTGTTACCCAGGCTGAAGTGCAATGGCGCGATATCGGCTCACGGCAACCTCCGCCTCCTGGGTTTAGGCAATTCTCCTGCCTCAGCCTCCTGAGTAGCTGGGATTTCAGGCACGCGCCACCATGCCCAGCTAATTTTTTGTAATTTTAGTAGAGATGGGGTTTCACCATGTTGACCAGGATGGTCTCGATCTCTTGACCTCGTGATCCGCCCCCCTCGGCCTCCCAAAGTGCTGGGATTATAGGCGTGAGCCACCGCGCCCTGCCATGTTCAGTTTTAAATGACATTTTCAGTAAATAAACATCTCACATAATGTGTGAAATGTAAACATCTAACATAATTCACACAGCAATGGAGCAATGTCCTCTAAATTCTGAAATAATCTACATGAATGATAGGTGCCTGATGACATTTTGTAAAGAGGCTACCACTCAACTGTAGATCTTTCCTTGACATTCATTTTTTGGACACAGACATTGTGTGTAGGGGGTGCAGCCACTTCCCCTACTGAGTGTAATAATAGGCAAGCAGTGGAGACTTGGTCTGTAGAGGGAAGAATAGTATGAGAGTGGATGAGAGAGAAAAGTAGGCAAAGAAGAAAATTTGTAACTTGGAAACAAGGAAAAAATTCTGGATGAAGTAAATTAAAATGATATCGTATTCATCTTTGTTTTTAATTTCTTACTGTACAAACACAACTTAACAGGGTTTTCTCTTTTCTCTGAGTTTCAGTAACAATGAAGCTGATTTGAAGGAATGAACATAGTGAGACTCCCAGGAGTATATAAAATTACCATATTAGAATCCTAAAAGTAACAGAATATTAGAGTATATTCAGCAAATAATTCTTCAGAACAAGTGTTAACTTACAAAGGCAGACGGTTACCAGAAGTCCAGCTAAAGTTTGGTGAAATAAACTCATAAGGTTTGTCAAGGACATTACCATGTCTTTGTTTTCACGAGGTGAGAGCAGCCTAGAGGTGCTAGCATTTTCTGAGCTGGAAAATGAAGCAGAGTTCTGGTCTATGCCCTTCATTTTACAGGCAGGAAAAGTGAGGCCTAGAGAATTTTTCTTCAAATTTACACCCAGAAAGTTCAAAATTGTGTCATGTAGAAAATTATTTGGCAGCAAATAAAAACCAGCAAACAATGGTGTAGATTGTAGAGGTATGTTTATGTCAAGAAATAAAATGTCTAGGACTGGAACGGTGAATCAAGACATCGATAAGAAACAGACAATTGTTATTTTCCTTAATATTCCCAGAGTTGTAAACTCACAGCTCAACCAAGCTGCTGCTCCAGGCATCTGGTTGGGCCAAGTGGAAAGAACAGTTGGAAGAAAAAGGGGAAGAACCTATAGCGAAGAAGAAGACTTTCCAGAAACCCTCAACTAATGTCTCATACGTTAGCCTTTGTCACCAGGCTAGCCCTTAATGCAACGGTGCTGGAGAAAGTAAATATGTGTAACCAGGTGCCTTGCCAAATCCCAGCTAAATTAGCATTCTCATCATGAAAGTCAGCATGGGTGATTGTTGAACGTTCAGCAGTATCTGATTCCCAAATGAACAGAGTTTTGGGATTTTCTTCTTCCTTAAGGCATTTCAAGGAACCACAGACTATTTACACATGTCAAGGAGTTAAAAATATTAACATTCTGTAGATATTTTTGCTAATTAAAAATGCATATATTAAGTAATGTGGCTGGATAGAACCAGTCAGATATTATTAATTAATCTGTGCTGCTTTTCATATGATTATTTGGTGAAGTTTTAAAAGCTATCCTTTACAAACCCAAGACCAAAATTATAGTTCATTATTCAATTAATATGTATGAATAACCATGACATGTTAAACATTGTTTAAGTGCTGGGAATTAAAGGTATCAATAAGATAGTGAGAGTCCTTAAGCTCATGGGTGTATATTTTAATGTTTGAAGACAGTCAAATACATGTAAACTAATAAAGTAATGAAATCATTTCTAATAATGATAAATTTCCAGAAAGAAATAAAACGAGGTAATATTATTGCAAAAGGTAGTGTCTCCTTTTTATTAAAGCTGTGTGACACTGGGCAAGTCCTTTAACCACTCTAGAACTGAGTTTTCTGCGCAGTAAAATGTGGAGAATGATACAATAGAGGATCAGATAATCTTGTCAGGGCCCCTCTGACTCTAAGATCTGTTTCTCCTGTCTAATTTTCTTTCAAGAACTGCAGGCAAGCTGTAAAGGAAAAACGAAGAGATGAGAATAGACAGAAAGCCACAGTATTGTGAGAATATGGGCTCAGAGGAGAAAAGATATCTGTGTGCTTGTATGACAGCCAATAGAACAAAATTGCTTGAGTTAGAAATGCACAAACACATGCATATGTATGTATGTATATAATAAAATAAGCATTGAACCAATTGATTTCTGTCTTTTAAAATTTCCCTTTAGAAAATGACCTAAATGGTGGAGACCGGTTTTTTGTTTGTTGTTTTTGAAATTTAAAAGTTCTTCCAGGATAATTTTCCTCTTACAAATCGCTAATTGGATAATTGACTCTATCCTAGCACACAAGTTCTGTTGCTCCTAAGTGCTGCATACCAGATTTTTCCCTTTACCGAGATTTATATGACATGGTTTCAAATTCTCTGGAAGGTTTCCACTGTGTTCTGAAGTACTTTCTTTTTCTCCTCCAGGTGCGAAATGAGTTGGTAACAACCAGAAGTTGACATGTTAGTGCTGTGCTTCTACTTGAGCTTGGAAAAATCTCAACAGGGAACAAACACCACCACCACCACCACCACCTCCGATTGCATCATGACACCGTGTTGCTTTCTACTGGATTGCCTCCTGAAGCACTTTAGATGTTTTATACATAAGTATTGACATGTTTTTGAGAAGGTGTTTCTTCACTTTACGTTTTTCTAATAATTTATGTTACACCATTTGTCAAGTTCTTCTCTTTGGTTTTAATTTATTTCTCTCTACAACTGAAAAAGGGACCTTGATTTTAGGTAAATTTTAAGTGATTTATTTTTCATTTTCTAATTTTGGAATCTGAGCCTTGTCTTACAACAGGGAGTTTTTCAAACACATTTCCTTCCTTTTCCAGATTCCCCTGTGTTTATTTATTGCGTTGTTTCTCTTTCAAATTCCATTGGTCTTGATTTAATTTAGTCCCACAAATTTTATTGATGGCCTACTACCTGCCAACTACTGAATTAAGCATTGGACTTATAAAAATAGAAAAGCTATTTTATTGTCATTGCCATCCTGCTAGTAAAAATTTGTTCAATTCTTTACAGTTAATTAAGTGGCTTCACCTATGTTTCTCTGCTAATAATAACATTAAATTTGTATGACAGGTAGGATTTATGTCATAGATAAGAAAACGAGAGTCCAAAGAAGATAAATGGCCCCAAATGAACCAATAATCCAACAAACCCTTCCACTAGCTAGCTTCTGATCTGGTTGGGTTGTGATAGACTTTAGGACAAAAAAGCCCATCCTCCTTAGGAACCATAGACTTATGCTTTCTTATACTTCCTTATGTATTGAAACTTCCTGCAATTCAGACATAAATTTAGCATAGGCAGATACTTTTGCTAATAAGGCTAAGGTAGGAAGAAAAACCTGAGTTCTACTTTAATTCTTGGGCATTGGCTTCAAAGTAAGATGGCCTATAAGAAATAAAAGACGTAAATTTGAAACTTTTAAAAAAGTATTTGATTCGTTTAAAAATGTTTCCCATGTTTAAATTTATATTCTTAAAATAACCTTTATCATGTAAAATGAGAGCATTGCTGAGTTCATGACAATCTTAGTATAATCTTTTCTTAAAGAACAAGGCATCAATCTTTAATTTGTTTCCCTTTCTCGATTTCTCATAAGTTGCAAAATAAAAATAATTTCACAAATTGTTTACTGTTATTATCCTCCCTACTTGCCCTAGGACTTAAGTACTAACTTTTACTTCCTACTCCCAGACTTTGTATTGCTAAAGAAATAAAAATAATATGAAAAAGCTTAATCACCCAGACCTACATGTGGAATTATGGATTATGCTGTAGATAATAGACCATTGAAAGGAACAAATACTACTTAATGAGGAGCCAAAGACAACATTCTACCTGCTGCTCTCCTCAAAAGCTGAGGAATGAGTTTAATTGACTTCAAATCGCATTATTCTCAAAAGTATTAAAGGTACAACGTGGCTTTATATGAAGCAAAATAAGGGAACAACAAGAACTTTAAAAAAACGTTTATAGATGGTTGAACATCTCTTTCGTAATTAGAAAAGAATGTTTTTCTTTCTGTATTGTTTACAGAGACCAACATTTTTCAAGGCCTTGTAGTAGATGAGTGAGTTTCCTGTTACATTTCTCCTGCAGCATATATTCTGTGGATGTGTTTTCCTACCCTAATGGGACATACATAATTTGTCACTTGTTTGTTACATTTTCAAGTGTTTTAAATATTACATTGGTCATTTATTTGCTTTTAAGAACACCCAATAGTCTAAAAACTAAAATGACATGAAGGTCAATTCTAAGATAGGAGTTATATTACTAAATCCTGGACTTGTATATGATAGCAAGGTTGAGCTACACATTTTCATTGTCAGAATAAATGGAATATATAGGAAGGAGTTAATTGGAACTGGTTGGTAACTAAATAAGACTTTTAAAGTAATTTTTTTTTAGTACCGGCAAAAAAGTGTCAAAAATAAGACATTATCATTATAAACACCCAAAACTGTATCTGTATGAGATAATTTAATGCAATATTTTGGGGAAAATATAGTTGCCAAAATTAATCTCCTTGTTTTCTTTCATTGTGCAATGTGGGGTTAAAATTTTTTTCTATTGACCAATGTGTGTGTGTGTGTGTGTGTCTATAGTTTATATATGTGTTTGTATATATCTCTATATACACATGTATGTGTATGTAAAATATGTATATATACACATATATATATAATGTACACTAAATATGTATATATGTATATACAAAAAATCTTTTGCTATACTGAAATACAAAAGAAGCTTTTAAAAAGAAAGATAGAGAAGAAATTTAACCTGATTTCTATTAAATTAAGCACAAAGAATTAAAACTTTACTAAAGGGCCAGGTGCGGTGGCTCACACCTGTAATCCCAACACTTTGGGAGGTCAAGGCTGGTGGATCAACTAAGGTCAGGAGTTAAGAAACCAGCCTGGCCAACATGATGAAACCCCATCTCTACCAAAAACACAAAATTTAGCCAGGCATGGTGGCACATGCCTGTAGTCCCAGCTACTCTGGAGGCTGAGGCGAGAGAATCGCTTGAACCAGGGAGGCGGAGGTTACAGTGAGCCAAGATTGCGCCACTGCACTCCAGGCTGGGTGACAGAGCCAGGCTCCATCTCAAAAAAAAATAAAAAACAAAAAACAGAAACAAAAACAAAAGACACGTATACCTCCCACAGTTACAATCTTCATATTCTCTTCTGTTAAGGAGAAGCCAGGTGAGAATGGAGGGGGACATCTGGAGTAAAGTGGACAAAGGAACAGAGGTGAGGAGGTTCTCACAAGGGGCTCCGGTGAAAAGAGAAAGATGGCCAGAGGGAGAGGACCTGAGGGAGGGCAAGGTCAGCTCCTTCCCTCTTCCTCTCTGGCCACACAACTTGTTCTTAGCAGCTTCCTGTCCGCTACTGCTAAGTCATTGCTGCATGAATGCATCTTTTGCACCGTGGCTGTTTTCCTTTTGCCCCCATTTCTCTCCGAGGAAAGGTTTGATGATGATTTCAATGTTGACTCACTCGACTTTTAGATTGTATCTGACTTACTGTGCTTGTTAAATGCGTCTGTTCCTCTCGCATGGATAGTTTCTACGTTATGAAAAGTCCTCTCCTTTCTCATTTCCTCTTCAGAAAGCTTGTTTTGCTAATGAAGAGTCTGCGAAATCTGGGGAGTTTGCTGCTCTTTGTGTGTGTGTGTGTGTACATATCTGTGTGTGTGTGTGTACATAGCTGTTTGTGTGTGTGTGTGTGTGTGTGTGTGTGTGTGTTCATAGTTTTCCTCTTTGAGAAACTGTTATTGTTGCTTCTCAGTGCACCTGGATGTCTGATGATATTTTTTATTTAACGAGCCGTCTATGAAATCTAAAGGTTAGTGTTATTTTATCTTTATGTTGATATTTTTCTCTCTAATATTCTTGTTAAAATTGTTCCCCAAATAGAATATCTACATGAGATAGCAACCAATGAGCAAATCAACATATCTACCTACACATATACATAAATCTATAAATTTGTATCTTTCTGTGTCTAATCTATATGTATAATTTTGCGTTTCCTCTCAAGCAAGGACATGAGTGGTAAATTAATGATAATATGATCTCTACTATGGAATGGCTGGTCTACTCTGCATGGAGCAACTTCTCCATCATGTGGACTTTTAAGATATTGCTGCTAAAGTTAAAGCCATGCTATGCTCTTGAAACTATAAATATCAACTAATTTTAAAAGAAAAGGATGAAGCTCTAGGTAGGTTATTTGTATAGCTCATATTATTTCTGTTTTTCTATGTGTCAGGTGATATTCTCAACACCTTATTCATTTAATCATTCCAAAAGTACCTGTTACATAGGCACTCTTACTATTTCCATTTTATAGATGAAAAAATTTAGGCTTGTCCAAGAACATAGCACTGGTAAATGACAAAGTAAGTCCAAAATTGAACAGAAGGCCAAATTTCATAAGATATCTTGGGTGAGCTATTTCTTGCCTTAGGTCTTCCACATAAAATGTAACAAATTTAATGGTATCTGGATAAATGAAAAATAAGATTAATTTCTGTTCATCAAGGCCAACAATGTGTCAGGTACTGTCTGGATCTTTTAAATATTCTTTGTTATTTATTTTATCATTCTATCAAAGTATTAATGGTTAAGAAATGTCTTCAGATTAGGAAATATTAAGGTTAGCAGCTACCAACAACCAATGACTAATGATTAGAGTCACTATTGTTCTAAATCCTATAAGGTTCCCACTATTAATCGTCAAGGCTACAGGAAATCACCTCGGATATGTGAGCTTTTCTCCTTCACAATGTTTAGGATTTGCTGTTATGAACATATCTCTACACCAGCATACGCATCTCTCCATCATAGAGACAAGAGAGAGATGAATAAATCTTATTGTTTCTCTCACATAATTCAGATTTGCTTTTAGTATGCTATTAAGGATTAATGCAATCCCCATTTTTCTGCTCTGAGAAAAAAACATAAATGGCTTTTAGGATTCTGCAGATCTAAAGTGCTTGAAAAGTGGGTCTTATTTTGACTGAATTAACTGGAGATATTATCTGAAAAGGACTGACTCACTCATATACCAAGCAGGACAAATAATAATACACTTTTCCTTCCTGTCTTCATTGATTTATTCAACAAATATTTACTGAACACTTACTATGTGTAAAATCTAGCAGCAAGTGTATGAAAGAGAGCTACAATTCTCTCACACAGAGGGATAGTAGATAAGTGTTCATCCAAAGAGTAGATGGAGTTCTGGAGAGGAATGACAAGAGGCTTTGTGAGAGAGAGGGCAAATGCATAGATCCTTAGAGGAAGGAGGGATGGGGACAGGTAAAGATGGCGAAGGAGGCAGCAAGACTCAGTCAGCAGAGGCACTCAGTGCAGAGGCACTCAGGAACAGTGAATACTGTAATGAAGGCTATGACTGAAAATGGGCTGGGTTAGGCTGTGAGGGGCTTTGAACATTATACGAAGGAGTTTAAGATTAACCCGCAGTCCAGTGGCTCTCAAAGTGAGATCCCCTGTCTACTAGCATTAGCTTTGCTTCAGACTCCATCTTAGACCTACTGAATCAGAATCTCTGGGGAATGGGGCTTAGACTTCTGTAGTTTAGCAAACCCTCCAGGCCATGCTGATGGATGCTAAGGGCTGAGAATCAGTGCTGTAGCCAGGCCTTCCAAATGGATGTGTGTACTGAGAATGAGTGGCAGGTGTGCTAGAGATAGATAGTGACCTTCGCAGTCCTCAGGGTGGCTAGCAGGGCCTGGGGAAGCTGGAGCTCCTGGGGTGACTGTAACTGGCACAAGCCGCCCCATTCTTATTCCTAGGGCACTGAGTTCTTTGAGCTGAAATAGTAGCGTTGTGCAGAGTAGGCCTGTGGACAAATTTGCCACATGACCTGTTTTTGCATGCTCTCTCCCCACTAGCTAAGAATGGTTTACATTTTTAAAGGATTGTAAAGGAGAAAAGGAAGATAAAGGAAAAGGACTGGAAGAAATAGAAAGAGGAGGAGGAGAAGAAAATGATGAAGGAGGAGGAGGAGAAAGGAAAGGAGAAGAGAGGGAGGAGGAGCAGCAGGATGAGGGGTGGTATAATGGTATGTGGCCTGCAGAGCCTAAAATATTTACTGTCTGACCCTTTACAGAAAGTTTGCTGACCTCTGATGTAGACAAGGAGAAACTGTTTTTTAGAAGAGGAGCAATATGTCTAAAGAACTCATTAGGGAGATTTAACATAATAACAGTATGCAGAAAAGACAAAGTAAAAGGAGCTGGAAAGAGAAGCCAGATGTTCAACACAGGTAAAGTGGTAAAGACTTAATGCAATACTCTTTGAATAGAAAGAAGATATGAGGCTGTAATCCTTATAGAAATGATATGCTTTAACTTTAAATTGACCCGACCACAATGCCACAGCAAGGTTCTCAACAGTTGAAAATATCATAGATTCTGTCAAGTTCAGCAGTCTCTTGGGGTTTGGTTTAGTTTTGAAAGAGTAAAACAATGCTGAGGACATGAACTCTGAAATCAGAATCCTGCATCTTCTAGGATGGAAGACCTTGAACACATTGATTCTCCTTTGTCTCAGGTCTCCTCTTTATAAAATGGATATAACAGTAATATTTATCTCTTAGGATTGCTGTGAGAATTAAATAAGTTGGTAGAGACAAGAAACTTAGAACTTAGCAGACTTATGTGTTCATATATAAAAACTGGAATTAATTTTGCACCAACCTAATATATTTGCATCACATAGCCAGGAAAAAATGCTAATATAAATGAACAAATAATAGCTAACATTCACTTAGTACATGAGTCAATAGGCTCTAAGTTCCTTATCTCTATCAATATACTTAATTCTCACAACAATCTTAAAACCCAAAACGCTTCAGAAATATATAGCTGAAGTCAACTTAACACATTCTGTCCGAAACAGTTAGGCTATGCTGTATGCAAGCTGCGTTAGGCTAGACAAAACAAAGTAACAAAACATACACCCCTGACCCTATGGAATGCCTAGTCTACTTTGCAGACTAAGTGAAGAATACTATGTAGATGCTATCTGTAACAAAAAAAAAAAAATGGAGTTTGTTTAAAAATAAGGGATTAAATGCATACTGGTTTTGTAATCTAAGACAAATATTATTAAAATTATTTAAAAGGTGCTGTAGCTGTCATTTTCTTCTGTTTCTCAGTGGGAAAATTGTGATTTTAATGAATGGAGCAGGAGTTAGAAAACAAGGAGTTTAGAAACTTGAAATCTTGAATTTAATATTTCATCTGAAACCATCAAGTTTTATATGCCCAAATACACTCATACACACAAAGACGCACACATACTAAGGTAAAATTAATTCATACTTGATGCACAGGAATATTCTTAATTCTAAATAGACATTTTTATTTTCACTTGTTCATATGCATATATGGTATTATTCATCGGAAAATCAATTTTTAATAATGAATTCTAGTGCAGTTTAATACCTTACTCATTTTAGGATGAGTACATTAAAAAGAACATATTTTATATCTTTGTTTATGCAGTAATTTAGAAATGGTAAGATGGAATTCCAATGAAGCTGAGAGAAAAGTCAAATATTCCATCAACATCCAAAGTCAAGGATTTTGAAAAAAGCTTTTTTTTTTTTTTTGCCTGGGGGAGTAGGGGTTCTTTATGTACTCTCTAAAAGATAATTTATAGGATCATATCATCTATAGGAAAAACATTTGACTTGGAAAAAAATAGATTCCTGCTTTTCATATAAACTCTCACTCACTACAGATCATCATAATATCAATTTTTTCTTCCATATGGTATGAGATCAGGAAGATTTCATGTGTGTGTGTGTGTGTGTGTGTGTGTGTATGTGTGTGTGTATACCTCAGCTGTATATTTCAACATATAATATCATTTAGTGGCTATTACTATTCACCTTCCAGAAATTTATTAAACTTGTCTTTGGTCTATTATATTAAAATTGAAAATTACAGCTCATGGATTAATGTTACAGCCCCTCAGTTTTGTACCTCCTCACAGGCTTAGTTCCCATTACCTTTGGAGCATCTGACTTCTGAATCGGTTGGTGCATGTCTAACTCTGTGCTCTAAAAGCAAGAAACACCAGAAGGTGTGACGTTGCCACATTAGTAGGGCTGTCTGAGCCTGGCTTTGCCTAGAGGAAAGCTGAATGTTGTGAGTTTTATATTCAGTTAGAGTAATTTAAAAGTCCTTCAGGTCAGGGGAGGCTCCTGAGAATCCCATGCATGTTTCAACCTTTTCAACGTGCCAATCCTAAACAGAAAAATAGACACCCACACAAGAAGCGATTACACTGCTGGTTGGCTTATGATGGGACGTGAATACAGGACTCAAAAAGACAGAAAGTTGTGTCTTATGCAGAAAGGTTTGCCCAACCAAATTCAATTGCCCGAAGCCAATGCTTCTTTGGTAAACCAAAGAACAAATGTTTCTCACACACCGTTCATCTTTTTGCCCTTTCACTTCTCCCTCATTCCTATTGCCTAATACAAATCTTTTTCTCACTCTCTGTATCACCCCACAGTCTCAGATGGAATGAGGCCTCCCAGCTACCCATCCTCCACATTCTCTGGGCTTATGTCGCTGTGAAAATACACCCAGCTCCCTTTCTTCTATAAAGCAATCTCAGCTCCCTGTTTTCTCTTTTTTTCCCTTGTATATTATGTTTCTGAACTCAGATGGCTTGCTGCTTCCAAGTGAACACAAACTCTTTTCCTTCCCCCCTAGGCTTGACAATTAGCTCTAATGTTTAATGTCCTCTCCCTTATCCTACCCGATACATTTCAAGTATATTTTCCATAAATTTTTCTGTATTTTAAGGTTTAAAAAATGCTGGCAGATAAGAGTGAAACACATCAAACTATGTTTTTAGGTTAACAGTTATGTATTTATCACTTGTGTAAGGTAAAGCTGGCCTTTGTACACGACATGATTCAATTACAATATTTTATAGGACAATGAGAACAGGATGAACCAACTATGTTAATGCCTCTTATAAAGCATTTTGTTTTCAAAGATTTTTTTTTGCTCTAAAAGCCAAATGGTCATGCTCACACATTTAATGTCTTTTTTCCAAGCCTAATGTCTTTCTTCCAAGTCCTCCTCTAACTATTCATGTAAGGAACTACATTTCATCAATACAGATACATACACATCATTAAAAGACAAAAGAGCCTGAACCTTTGGCTTTTGTCCCATGATGTTTGCTGATAGATCTGAGAAAGGGTACAGGAGTCAAAAGGCACTTATTAAGAACCTCTACTGTGAAGAAAAACAACATTGTATTAAAGTGCTTAGTAGGTATTTAGAATTTTCTCCCTATTATGTAATTACTGTCTAGAACAATGATTTGTATAGAAATCACCAAGTTATCTTTGCAAAATGCCAATTCCAGTTTAATATGAAACCTGAGATAATTTTTAAGAAGTTCACAGGTGTGGGCCACATTTGGAGTAGCAAGAGTCTAGAGTGAGCACCAGTGGTTACTTGAAAAGCATGTTTTAAAGTCATATATTAAGCATGGAAAATGGTTCTTCCCATCCACCAAAATCAGACACCTTGTGTACAGTAATATATGGTTAAATTGGTCACCAAAACACACACAGTCCTGCTGTTGGACACTGAAAATTCTTCCCTCTCAATGTGGTAGTTTTTAGGGACAAGAGCCTGCAAAATGGAACAAAGAGTAAAAAGGGAAGGTAATGAATATCATAAATAGAAAAAAAATGACAGATCCTACTCTGTAGGGAGCCGGAGTAGCATACTCCCTCCGGGGCGATCAGCAGCAAGGCTGCTGTGAACTTTCGTTGAACTTCAGGGAAGTGAAACCACAGTAGAAGTATGTGTGTCTCAGAGAGAACAGATGGGCCTAGGGAGATAACCAGCTTTCGCTGACCTTGCTGCAAGATAGTTTTTAGCTGAAGTATATTAACTGAAGTATGAGAATAATAACCATGGGCTGTTCTAAGTAATTGCACCCTCCCTCTGCTATGTGTTTTGTGAACATATAAAATAAAGTACGCTTAGGCTGAGGTCAGAGAGACTGACATCCTCACCTCCCGAACCACCTGGCCCACCCAGCTTTCTGTTTCTATGTCTGTGTCTGTGTCCTTCTTTATGCCCCGCCATTCCCTCTTAGGTCCTTGAACCCTTGTGCAGCGCAGGACGTGATGCATGCCAGACTACTCCAGTGGCCAGAGGCAACCTAGCCTAGTGGTTTTGAGTCAGACTCCCTCAGACTTCAAATCTGGGTTCCTCCACTTACTAGTTGCCTGACCTTACACCAATTATTTTATCTTCCTCTGCCACACTTCCTTACCTATAATAAGGAATAATAATGTCTTACAGAGTAGTCGTAGAAAATAAAAGAGATAATGTAAGATAATATTCACTAGTATGACTACAATAAACTAAAACTACGTAATTCTACTCTTTAATTGTTAGAGATAAAAATATATCAACTTGAGATGCAAAGGAAGCTCTCCAACCTTCACACATGTTAAGCAAATTACCTAGAAATTAACTAATTTTATTAAGGAATAAAAAGACTCAACTAGAGCTTTAAACATAATGTTGGCCCATATATAGAAACTGTATCTTAAATATTGACAGTACCTTCAAAGAATTAAGAATATAATAATGCAGGATATTATTAGGTGTTTGCTCTTTTGACTTTAAAATATACATTGTCTTTATTGTCTAGGACTTGTACTAAATGGCAGATAAGCTTTGCCGTATTTAGAAAAGCAATTAAACAGAGAACAGAAGACTAATATATTATAGCTTCCAAAGGAAATACATGTTTTATATCTAAATTATATTTCTAAATGTAAAAATGAACTTCTATATTTAAAATATAGCATTTGAAAGCTTTTTGATATTCGATGGAAATTTATCACGTACTCATACTTAAAGTAAAAAATTCCGCTAAGTGTCATGTGTTTGATAACCAGTTAGGTTTTTCCACCTTCTTCCAGAACTCATTGGCTTCATAGAAACACAGCTTAAGGGCTAACACATACCATGCCAATTACTCTTAATTCAATTAATTGAGACTCACTAGATCTTCATCTTGACTCATCACGCTGCTTCTTTATTATTCTCTGGTGTTGCCTTATTCACATTGCTCTTCTTCACAGAGATTCTGCCCAGCCCCACGTGGATGTTGTAGAAAGAAAACAAGGTGCTGGAGAAACCTAGAACTAAATCCAGCATGGAGTCTGCCAGCGGAGACCGGCATAGCCTTGGACAAAGCTTATTCTGTAAGACTTGGTTTCCTTTGTTCATAACAATACCTTATTGTCAGGATTTGAGATAATATTGTTAAACATTTACCTGGAGGCCGCACATGGAAAATAGGCAATGTTTGTAAACTTTTGTTTTTATTTATTAAGTGCCAAGTGATGCACCACTTAGTCTTGAAAGCTCTGAAGACAGAAGCAGTTTATTACCTCCTCAAATATTCATTGGTGCATTTTATTTGCAACTGGTTACTTTTTTATGTGGTATCCTAGTTATTATGTATAAATTATAGTCTGTGTAGATTTTCTCCTTTATGAGACCTGAAATTTCTAGAGGAAAGGTTTCCATATTCATATATGCACCATGCTTCCAGCCAGGAGCTTAAGAATAGTAGGTATAATAATAAGTAATTCAATAAGTATTTCTTCTATAGAGCAAAAAGCACTTTCTCACAAAACTCATATCAATTTTTAAGTTGGTGTCCTTTAGGTTTTCCCCAATTTCTCCAACTTTTCAATGCCCCACTAAATTGAATTACATAAAACACCAAATGTTTCACAAGGTTTTCCCTCAAATATGATTTATTTAGCAATCACATTTAATAAGAAAAACAGAGAAATACACCATAATAAAAACACAAGAATTGTAGGTTGTCATGTTAAAAATTAAATAAAAGAGGTTTTGGTTAAATGAAAAGGCATATAAACTTGCAGGATACATACGTTGGGGAGCTGAGGTTAAAAATGCAAAGCAGGACATTCAAGGTGCAGCAGCCTAACTCATCAATCCCTCTCTTCAGATGGGCTCAATATTAATGTTTGCAGAAGGGACAGGCACAGATAAGCTCCACTCTGACTTTCTATTAATTAGTGCTAAGTAGTAGCTGTCTTACAGAGAGGATAACAAGAGAAGGAAGAAATATAAAAGCTTAAAAGAAAAAGAAAGAGAAGGAGGGAGTGTAGCAGATAGAGATTAGGAAAGTAAGTACAGCAGCAGTGTGACAATTCTTCTGAAGGAGTGAAACTGTTTTTGTTCTGCACTCTCTCTGGAAATTTGGTCACAGTGCTTTATAAGTTGCAAAACCTGGAAAATTAGGTTAAATCCCAAGTACATAAATTGATGAATTCTTTATATTCTATTATTTTAGTAATAAGGTCTTATAGATGTTAAAATATTAATAGAAACAAAGTGGATATGCTTCCTACGACATTTGAGAAGTAGTATTTATATTTACTCCTTCTTTGAGAGATTCTATAGCTTTACTGAAAGACAACTGGCTCAAATAGGAACAATAGTAATTAGACTCTCCAGATAGATTCTATTAAATGCACAATATTTTCTAGCTGGTAAATGCCTTGTTTTAAAAAGACATTCAAAGCGGTAGTTACAGTCTCTCCATAAATAGAAATAAAAATCCATTTGAAAGGATAATAAGTCACCATGATGTACATATCTATAAATGTTTTCCCCCAGCACGTTATTATAGATCAATCTTACTGCTTACATTTAAAATATCAATTACATTGTAATGTCTATGATACAATTCAATTATTTAGCTGTGTTTTGCATGAGATTTTGGTGAAACTAAAGCTAAGGATCTATTCACAGAACAATTAAAAGCATTTTATACAGCCTACACCCAAATATATCTTAAATTACAATGAATGATGCATACTAAATATGCATATAGAATATGGCTTACACATTAAGAGAGATCTAAGTTATGAGTTATAAAATCTCACTACTTAGGCTTAAAAGCTTCTGAATGTATCCTTTTTCTAAAATATTGCTTAGCATTGTGGAACCCAGGAATGAAGCAGGTGCAGCAGAAAACTTGTTAGGATGGATGGATCCTCTTTTGCATGATTTAATTGATGGCTACTCTTGATTCTTTCCATCCAATTTCTACCTTTCACAAAGACAAATTCACTGAAGCTCACAATCATTGCAATGCTTGTACAGTGAAAAGTTACAACATCTAATTGTGCTTGAGCTTTATTGTCAGCTAATAATACATAAAGGTAGTTTTTCAGCTTTGAGCAAAGGAAAGACTTTGCACATGCTCAGGCAAAACATGACAAGGAAGCAGGGCCTCTGAGGGCTGCAGTTTGTTTCTGTGTAGTGAAATAGAAAAGTCACGTCAAATAATGTTATCTGTACAGAAAAGTGTTGGCTTTCATTTTCATAGACATTTTTGAACACACATACACATTCTTGTCTCTTATTTCTTGGCTGGTAATATGTTTTGTTACATCCTGATGGGATAAACACCCCACAGGCAAATTTCATTTTCCATTCTAGTGTCTGTCTCCACCAATGGCTGATGGTCCTATCATGAACTGCAGATAGCATGTGACTTGCTTGTAACCACACCCATGGTGGTTATGATGGACGCAGGCTGGTCCACGGGGTTCAGAGAAAGGTTTCACTGCTATTTCTTAGCATGAGAGTTTACATGCAGTGTTCCTCAGGTCACCTAGCTGGGATTCTGATGCTCCATTGTTGGATTGTAGCATTTCTCTGGCACTTCAACCAACTCCTTGGCAGTCACACCTGTCATTTTGCTCCTATGCATTTGAAATAAGAAGGACAATCTAAATAGTCCATTCCCCATCACTGCAAAAAGATTTTTTTTCCATAATTTTGTTTTTGCTTCCCTTTATTTAAGACCTTGAAAAATTATAGTTATAGCACTCTGTGTAAGACAGTGCAAGGAAGTAAATTTTAAATTATTTCATCTTCTGCACATGCATTGCACAATCATTATGACTGGGTTCAGAGCAAGAAAAATTAAAAACTGTCCAACTCTTGTCTCAAAAATTTCTCTGGCTTGATTGAAGAAGGCCAAATTGTGGAGGCAAAAAATGGCAGAAGCACTGGCCAAAAACTCCGATAAGAACTTGAGTGTATTTATTTGGCCAGAGTTACTAGCTCAAAATTTATGTTCTTCTTAATTCCTTGTATAGGAGTCAATTAAAATGGCCCAATCCAATTCTGTGTTGAAAGAGGAGCTATAGCTTTGTGGAAGGTTGAGAATTTATGATGTTTTCATGTTGTTTTCATTGTCCTGAAATAAAATCCAAATGAAAATGTATATCAGAGAAGGAGTGGCCAGTGGTTGGGCAGGCTAGTCAAAGAGTACAAAATTTCATTTAGATAGAAGGAATCAGTTCAAGAGGTCTACTGTAAAATGCGGTTACAGTAGTTTAGAAACAATGTATCATATTCCTGAAAACAGCTGCTAAAAGAGTAGATTTTAAAAGTTCTCCCCACAAAAAGAGATGAGCATGTGAAGTAATACATATGTTAATCAGCTTGATTTAGCCAGTCTACAATTTCAAAAAAACATGTTGCACACCAATTTTATTTGTGAATTCAAAAATAAACAAATAAAAAGAAAAGAAAACATAGAAAGAAGGTCATCATTTACTCATATACAGGTATCAATTACTGTGTGGCAATTCACATTGCAGTTTATATACCTTGTCAAAAATAAGGGCTTTCTCAGCATATATAATAGATAGTGGTTTTATATCAGTTGGAATTTCCCTTCCTATTTCTGCTCTGGGTGTGTGCATGTGTGTTTGGATGTACGTGTGTGTTCAATCCCAGTAAAAACTTTGGTTCTCTAGATCAGATGGGCATTTAGGCGTGGCAGGTAGTGTAAATGAGTTAAGTGGGTCTGTGTGAGTGTAAGAAAACTAGACTCACAGGGACTAGAGTGAACTAAAGAACATAAACCCTGTCTACAGACATTCCAAAAGATACTTTAAATCAGTGTGAAAGTCAAGGCAAGTCTGTTGACTAAATACATCCCACAAATCATCAATTTCTGGTCTCTTGTTAGATTGTACACTTGATGTTAAAGAGCAGGCATTGGTCGTGATAGGGAACACTTTCCTTCCAGTGAGTAACAGGTCTGACAGTGGCTTGCTTTTAAAGTGCCAGAAAGATAATGTGATAAATGATATGCCATTTAAAATGGTATTATATATCCAACCATTCTCTGGCACTTTTTATTTTTATTTTTTAATTTTATTTATTTTCTTTAATAAAAACATAAAAAAAATTTAAACAAAACACTTTCATGGACTAAAATGTCTTAGAAATGATGGTGAAATTATACAACAATGTGAAAAGTAGATTTTAAGGGCTTTTTTTTGTTCTAAGTGTAGTGTTGCACATTGATTTATAAAGTTTCAATATAGCACAGACTTAATCAGAGTTCAATATTTTCTGGGAAAGTGCCTCACAGTGGGACCTACACATTGAGAACAAAGCAGGCAATGGCTTTCAGAGACATGGCCAGGCTACCATAATAGCTACACTTTCTTTGATGGTGGCCAGCAAAAGAATTAGCTATCAGTCACAAAGAAGGTGTGCTGAATTTGCAACAGGAAGCCTGCAAGCCAAATCTGACCCTCAGACATATTTTTTTTCTTGTCCACAAAGCATTTCAAAAAACTTTGAGCCAATAGGAAAAATTGGAAGAGTTTACATTAAGAACCTCTCTTAACCACTATGAACAGCTGGCAACACTGGGCCCTCATTCTTTCAGAGTGAAGATCTGCCAGAGCCCAAGAGTGGCCAAATGTAGTCTTCAGGCTGGGTATGCTGTGTCCTCTCTGTTTCCAAGACTGATCACTGCCTGTTGTCTCCCAGACACCATGAGTGAGTCACAGTTGCCAATTGTTACCCCTCCTGTTGTTTTTAGACCTTGCCCACTTCCCTCATTTAAAAGACCTACTTGTTTTTGGAAGGCATGTGAATTTCTGTCTGAAGTTTGAGTAAAGATATTCCAACAATTAAACTCTGCACCAATTAACTTTGAGATAATTCCTTTAACATATATTGCAGGACTGTATCAACTCAGTTGCAGCAGACTTCAATTGAGGTTATGTAATTAGTAAACATACAGAATTTATAAGGTGCTACTGAAGACCACATTTCCCGGAAGACTGAGCACCAAAGGCAGGGCTTTCTCAAACTGTGAAAAAAGCTGAATAATTTAATTGGCCTTGACAGAAAAAAAAATTGCCAAACCATCTGCTAGGGTTTAAATATTATATTTAGTTTGAGGGGGCCATAAACTGTTCTGGCTTTGGGGTCCTTTTAGTTGAAAAATGAAAAAAGACACTTCATTAACTACCAAGTGAATCACATCAAAACCTTTTACTGATGAAATATCAGTTTCTTACTTACAGATACACACACACACACACACACACACACACAGATATATGTATGCATATAAGTTGCCTTAGGTATTTTCATACAATGAACAGTTATTTTTACAAATGTATTAGTAACCTATTATCTACATGCAATTTTTTGAAAATTTTCATAAATATTCAAGATCCATTATCATAAAAGTCTGGGAAATGCTGATCCTAAAATTTCATTTTGATGATATCTGGTGTATACTGGCTTGGAGATGACCTGTAGGAAAGTATCTTGCATGATTTTGTTTTACTTGGTTTTCTAAAGACATACATTTGCCAATGAAACTCTGTTACTTAAAACATCTATAAATCTTCCACTAAATTAGTTTTCCCTAAAATATACTTCAGGGACTTTGCTGTGTATCATGAGAACACAAGGACTCTTCTAAAATGATCATAGGCTCTAGAGGTAATAAATTTATAGTTTGGATAGACAGTAGGGAGAGGAACTGATGTAGCATATAAAACAATATAATTGTTAAACATAGAGAGGGGTTTTCATTGCCGAATAGTCACTTTGAACTTGATTTCTCCCCAAGCTTTATAAACAAAATAGGGATCACACTCACTAACTCTGGAATTGTTGAGAAGATTAAGCGAGATAATATATGCAAGATGTTCACCACAGTGCCTGACACTTTATTGTTGCTATTAATGAAACTATTCTTATAAATAAAAGACAGTCTTACAACTAGCTGTCTTTGTAACTCAAGAATGTTAAGGAAGAAATTATTTTAAAAGTGAATCACGTTTTAACTCTTTCATATCTAAAGTAACAGCTGTGGAACTAATAACATCTCTAAGGTTTGGAATGCTACCCTCAGCATTTTCTTTTGCCTCCAACACACCACCCCAACAAGCGTGTTTTGTTCTTGGGTTTTGTTCTTTATATCTTTTTCTTTTTAGTAGATATTAAGACATCCTCATTGTAAATACACATTCCTCCTTTCTAACTGCCTACATATATGTTAGCAGTTCATGACAGGGGTTCTCAATTTTAGTGGACAGAAATATCAACAGACTGGCTCATCAAAAATTCAAATTTTCAAGGCATTGCTCCCAGAGTTAATAATTTGGTAGACTGAAAACAAGCCCTAGAAGCTGAATTTTTAAAATGAGAACCACAGATGCACATGCACAGATTTTAACAAACATGATTGGTACTTGCATTGTTTTAATTACTGGGAATAAACGTTCATATTTTTACATGAAATAAAACAAGAAATCAGTCTAAAACATTCATACATGAATGTTTAGAAATCAGTCTAAAACATTTCCTACATGACGTGAAAAAAGAAATGAGGATTAAATATCCCCATGAACTTTATTATTATTATTATTATTTGAGACGGAGTCTCACACTGTCACCTGGGCTGGAGTGCAGTGACATGATCTCGGCTCACTGCAACCTCCACCTCCCTGGTTCAAAGGATTCTCCTGAGTCAGCATCCCAAGTAGCTGAGATTACAGGTTCCCACCACCATGCCCAGCTAAGTTTTTGTATTTTTGGTAGAGACAGGGTTTCACTATTTGGCCAGGCTGGTTTCAAACTCCTGACCTCATAATCCGCCTGCCTTGGCCTCCCAAAGTTCTAGGTGTGAGCCACCACGCCCAGCCATTTTTTTTTTTAAAGGATGAAAATTTCAATCCCAGTAAATACATTTTTTGTTGACTAACAAATTAAGAACTCTTTGAAAAGGTAAATATTTAAAGTTTACCTGTTAAGGTTTTGTCTCAAAGGATCGATGATGGAGATTTTTTAAAAAGTCCAGGAGGGCATTTAAATAAGATAACTTTATCTCTAATGGTATTCTGCAAATCATTTATTTTAGAAGTTAAGTTTCTTGTCTATAAAATAAAATTACCTCTCATGTTTAAAATAACAGAAGTCTTTAAGGTGTTTCAGGCCTATGAATGTGTCTCAGCATGTTTTCCTTCAGCATTTACTAAGTCTTCTGAGTTCGTATGAAGATCAGATTCACCTAAAAATATAAGGAAACAAAAACAAAACAAAATAAGGCTTTGGACAAAACTAATAAGGTTAGGAGACTGAGGCACTTTGTAAAATGAAGACTGGATTTTACAATGGATTTCGTGGCACATTTTTTCAAGATACCAAACATTTTCCTTTCAGCCTGTGGATCTACAGAGCATAACAAGCTATCTTCTGGTGGTTACATAACTTTCTCAAGCTGCAATTTAATCTGGGAATACAGAAATAAAATAGATGAAACATGTTTAAACATCTATTAAATCCCATGTAAAAATCATAATGTTTTTCTGAATATTTTTAATTGGCACAAATCCCTTTAAATAAACTTTCTAATGATTGATGTCTTTTACCATATATTGCTTAGTTGCCATGAATTTAAAAAAATGAGTATGGAAGGATAGTAGTGTTTAGGATAAGATGCAATGTCAAGACAAACTAATTTGGAATCACTCAGTTTCCATATCAACTTTGAAGAAAAAATAAAATATTAGCATGGGAAATCTTTCAACATTTCTGGGAGGTTGTAAAGAATCTAGGAAAATAGAAGTATAAAGCAAAAGGTATAGATAAAAGTGTCTTATTACATAAGTAACAAAGTAAACAAAATTAACAGAAATTAATTTTTGAGTCAATTACTTTAAATAACTTGATATTTCAGGAAATAGTCATATACAATGGAATATTCTTTGTGTCTGAAATTTGAGTAAAAATATTCTAACGATTAAACTTTGTACCAAATAACTTTGTTATAATTCCTTTAACATATATTATAGGACTGTATCAACTCAGTTGCAGCAGATTTTTGTTGAGGTTAAGTAATTAGTGAGCATACGGAATTTATAAGGTGCTATTTACAAAGCAAATTTGTCTTTAAAATATGGAGAATGGGGACTTCTTAGCCAAGATCAAAATGTCAGGTAGTCTCATCACTTTCGTGATCATTCTTAGAGAACTAAAAACATCCTGTGATCACATTAAGTTGCCAAAGTCTCAAATCAGACAAGAGAAGGTCTGGTCTCATGTAATACACATTATCAAACAAAGATAAGACTCCTTTTCCACCTTGGGTTTGTTATAGAACCCAGAAATGGTGCATGTGTGTGTGGAGCAGGGTGGGGTGTATATGGTTGATGTTTCTCTCATTTCTTGTTTGCTCTTCCTCCACTGGCTACTTTGGACTCCTGCGTAGGGGAGAGAAGGAGGCTAAGAGGGGCAGCAGTGTTGTAGGATGGCTTTATAAACTCACTAGACCTGGCAGGTGTTTACAGCTGCCTTTATTTTATTTTCTGTGACCACAATCATGGGCTCTAAACAGACTTCTCACCAAAGACCATGGCTTTTCAGTGGCTTAATAAGACCCATGAATCTCTGGCTTCTTTTTTTTTGAAATGGAGTCTCACCCGTCGCCCAGGCTGGAGTGCAGTGGCGTGATCTCAGCTCACTGCAACCTCTGCCCCATCCTGCCAGATTCACGTGATTCTCCACCTCAGTCTCCTGAGTAGCTGGGATTACAGGTATCTGCCACCAGGCCTAGATAATAGCTAATATTTGTATTTTTAGTAAAGAGGGGTTTCACCATCTTTGCCAGGCTGGTCTTGAACTCCTGACTGCATGATCTATCCACCTCAGCCTCCCAAAGGGCTGGGATTATAGGTGTGAGCCACTGTGCCTGGCCAAATCTCTGGCTTCTTTACAATGTCCACAGCCCCTGGAAATTTGCTGGCACATTTCCAACTTTTGTCTGCTGAGGTCCCATCACCCTTCCAAATGTGGGTGGGTACAATTAGTTCATATGACACATTCTCGAAGCATTTGTTTCCGTGAACGACTGGAAAAAATGCTGAAACCTGCATTGCCGTCTCTCCTTTGGCTCACCTGCCACCATTTAACTCTTTAGATCTCTCAGGTAGGAACTAGATTCCATTCCCAATATACTCTTAACTTCAATTTCTCCAAGGGTCTTGGTAAAGCTCTTCCTTGATTTAAGGTGAAGAAGGAAAGATTCTACACTTTTCCCAATAGCAGAGATTTCTTTAAAGGAATCCTTTTCATAAATCTTTTTTTCAAGCTCAGTAACCTGACCCTTTCATTTGTTTGAATTGGGTAAGGTTTTTATGCATCTTATTACTGACTTTTGAATCTTCTTTGAAATTCTTGTCTCACAAATCAGCTTTTTTTTCTGACATTTATCATGCTAGAGGAGTCTTACATTTATCATGTTAGAGTCCTGGCTTAAAATTCTGATTTAATATTCTGTTACTTAAGACTAGATTAGAACAGAACAAAACAGTCTAGAATAGAACAGAACAGAGTAAAAGGAACAGACTGAATTACAAGAAAGGAATAGAATTAATTCATTCACTGGTTCTCAAAAATTTTTAAAGAACTTTTTTTTGAGACAGAGTTTCGCTCTTGTTGCTCAGGCTTACGTGAGATGGCGCGATCTCGGCTCACTGCAACCTCCACCTCCTGGGTTCAAGCAATTCTCCTGCCTCAGCCTCCCGAGTAGCTGGGATTACAGGTACCCACCAACCATGCCCAGCTAACTTTTGTATTTTTAGTAGAAATGGGGTATCACCACGTTGGCCAGGCTGGTTTCTTAACTCCTGACCTCAGGTGATCCACCAGCCTTGGCCTCCCAAAGTGCTGGGATTGCACGGGTGAGCCACCACACCTGGTCTAGAGAAGTTTTTAGAATGGGGAAAGGACATCAAGGTCCATCCACCACCAAATTATTTATCTTTTTTTTCTAGTGGATAAAAAACTCAGCAGTAATAAAAGAGTAAAAGAAAAACAAAGAAAGTAATCAAATGGTAACAAGCCAGCAATTATAAAAAATAACAGATCCCCCAAATGATACATATATTAAACCCGATAGTAATTCTGTACATGTGATTAGCAACAATTAAGAACTCTGATGAACTCAAGACAAGAGTTTTGTAGCACTGAAAAAGGGTCTTCCTTGAAAACTAAAATTCCAGCTTTTCTCAGGGGTAGACACACAATTTTTATGACAGCCAAATATTAGAGTCCTCTGCAAATCCAAATTATATTACTTTTAGTTGATAAATTAGTTGTAGAAGCTTTCACAATTAACTTGGGCAATACTAGTTAGTGACCCTTAGTACTTCATAAAAAAAAGTCATATTATTCTGATATATCATTCTCCCATAAAGAGGAAATAATTTGCATTTTCAATCTATTAAAGATCATCTTAGATGACCTTCATGGCCAAAGAGTGGATCATGTAAAAGGCTCTGAGAAACATCCATATACCAAGGTTCCAAATGGTTTTGAATCATAGGCTTCTCCTGTAGTCTGGTGAAACCTATGCCCACCTTTCCAAAATACAGCTATCAACATATGTAAGTAAACCTAGTGATGTGTGCATTAAATAAAAAGGTCTAATATCTATGTAGTTTTGAAATAATAATATCAAATGATACTTCAAGGTTGCTATACTAAACTGTATAAAAAGTAGGTAATAAATAAATATATATTGTTTCTATTGATGACAAACAAAAATACCATAAATGTTGGTGTGTATTGTTTCCTACAGATGAAGGAAATGATAAATTTCAGTTAAAGACTAGTAAAAAGAAATCCCTCTCTAAGTATCCTGACCCCATCTATGTAACCCTGGATTAAAACTTGATCTAGTCTAACTTCAATTTTCAGGCAAGGAATAGGCCCAGAATATCAGTTGACTTTCCTCAATGCAGATGATAAATAGATAACCCGAAGTCAAAATAACTGGCTTTTAATTCACTGGCACTTCAAGAAGACCAGTAACGTGACCTTTGAATTTCATTTTACTGAAAGGATTTGCAAGGTCATATATATAGAAAGCTACTTTTTAGGAATGAATGCAAGTGGCCTGTTAAAGAAAGTGCATATAAACTTGTTTGTCGGCCAGGAAAAAGAGTGAAAATAAAGGACCACAAATAATTCTGTTCATTTCAAAGAGTTTTATGTGATCATCCCAACCAGTTTCAAAAATTTCAAAATCTAACAAAAGTAATTTGTAAAATGGTAGAAATATTATGGGTTTGCTTTATAAACAGAGTCTCAGTTCTTCAGGGAGCAGGGAGAGGATGGCTGTTATAGGAGAGACAGACCTACCAAAACAAACAGAAATCCTCTAAATTTAGCGAATCCAGGCTTTTAGATTGCGATGTGAGGTCACTTTTATCATATTAGAATCATTTGTTACACTCCTGGTGGTGTAAATAACACTTGTGGGGAATTATGCCAAGCACACCATCAAGAGGATATTAGGGACTTTTGTTTTCCAGTCAGGGTTTCACTAACTATCTGAGAAATAACCTGTTAGGATAAATTATTATACAATTGAAAATATAACAATAATACTCAATACTTTGTGAACATCTACTAGGTGGCAGGCACTATTCTAAGTGCTTCACTCACCTCACTTCCCTGAATCCTTACAGCAACCTCATTATTATTATGATGATTTTGAGATGAAGTTTCACTCTTGCTGTCCAGGCTGGAGTGCAATGGCATGATCTGAGCTCACTGCAACCTGTGCCTCCCGGGTTCAACCCATTCTCCTGCCTCAGCCTCCCAAGTAGGTGGGATTACAAGTACCCACCACCATGCCCAGGTAATTTTTTTTTTTTTTGGATTTTTTATAGAGATGGAATTTCATCGTGTTGGCCAACCTGGTCTCGAACTCTTGACCTTCAGGTGATCCACCCACCTCAACCTCCCAAAGTGCTGGGATTACAGATGTGAGACACCATGCCCAGCCTCCCTCACAGCAACCTTATAAGGTAGGGTTGAACAATTGTGGAAGCTGAGACACAGCTTGAAAGCTATCTGCCCAAAGTCTTCAAGGGGCTGGATCCCTCTGACAAATGCCAACCAAAATATTGGCCTCTAGTTCAACTGTTTCCCAAGCTACAATCATGAGTAATGTGCCCTCACCAATTCTGCCGTATTCATATGCCACCTATCCTCTCACTTGCCTAATATTTTTCTTTAAATAGACTTTAAATATACTCCTTTTTTTATTGTACTTTAGGTTCTGGGGTGCATGTGTAGATCATGCAGGATTGTTGCATAGGTACATACATGGCAATGTGGTTTGCTGCCTCCATCCCCCCATCACCTATATCTAGCATTTCTCCCCATATTATCCCTCCCCAACCTCTCCACCCCTGCTGTGCCTCCACTAACCCCCAGCCAGCAGACCCCAGTGTGTGATGCTCTCCTCCCTGTGTCCATGTGTTCTCATTGTTCAACACCTACCTATGAGTGAGAACATGCAGTGTTTGATTTTCTGTTCTTGTGTCAGTTTGCTGAGAATGATGGTTTCCAGATTCATCCATGTCCCTACAAAGGACACAAACTCATCGTTTTTATGGCTGCATAGTATTCCATGGTGTATATGTGTCGCATTTTTCTTTGTCCAATCTATCATTGATGGGCATTTGAGTTGGTTTCAGGTCTTTGCTGTTGTAAATAGTGCCTCAGGGAACATACATGTGCATGTGTCTTTATAATAGAATGATTTATAATCCTTTGGGTATATACCCAGTAATGGGATTGCGAGGTCAAATGGAATTTCTATTTCTAGATTCTTGAGGAATTGTCACACTGTCTTCCACAATGGTTGAACTAATTTATACTCCCACCAACAGTGTAAAAGTGTTTCTATTTCTCCACATCCTCTCCAGCATCTGTTGTCTCCAGATTTTTTAATGATCGCCATTCTGATTATCTCAATAGATGCAGAGAAGGTCTTTGACAAAATTCAACAGCCCTTTATGCTAAAAACTCTCAATAAACTAGGTATCTATGGAACCTATCTCAAAATAATAAAGCTATTTATGACAAACCCATAGCCAATATCATACTGAATGAGCAAAAACTGGAAGCATTCCCTTTGAAATCTGGCACTAGACAAGGATGCCCTCTCTCACCACTCCTATTCAATATAGTATTGGAAGTTATAGCTAGAGCCATCAGGCAAGAAAAAGAAATAAAGGGTATTCAATTAGGAAAGGAGGAAGTCAAATTGTCTATTTGCAGATGACATGATTGCATATTTCAAAGTCCCCATTGTCTCAGCCCAAAATCTCCTGAGACTGATAAGCAACTTCAGCAAAGTCTCAGGATACAAAATCAATGTGCAGAAACCACAAGCATTCCTATACAACAATAACAGACTAACAGAGAGCCAAATCAAGAGTGAGCTCCCATTCACAATTGCTACAAAGAGAATAAAATACCTAGGAAAACAACTAACAAAGGATATAAAGGACCTCTTCAAGGAGAAATATACTCCTTTAAAAAAATTAGTTTTGTTCTAAATAGTAATTTTCCCACAACAGAAATAAACTTGATGTTCTTTTTGTATTTTTCTAATATATCAAATCCATAATTAAAAGATCATTTCTCATGTGGATATAAAAACCACAATTATTTAATTTAGTAGCTTACTTTGTACTCGCTATTTTTGACTTATCTAGCCCAACAATCCCTCCCTGCATGTGAGTAGGAAAATCATTGTTATGATTTTCATTTTAGAGATGAGAAAGACATGATTAGAGGTGTAACTGACTATTCCAAGGCACCACACCCTAGGTGAATTTGGGAGATAGAATCACAAGCTATTACTCAGAGCAATGCTCTAGTTAATTTGTTATATTTACCAGCAATAGTACATGGTGTTTCAAAAATACTTACCACAGAATTGGTTTGTGCAGTCTTTTCAACAGAAATACTAGTTCTGAATAACACTGCATTCTTATTTCTTCATGGGAAGAATATTACCTTTGCTATATATAATAGTATTTCCTTAAGCAGGCACATCTCTAAGTTGCTTCAGTTTTATTTTAAGACAATTTATATAGTTTATATTGCAGATAACTAGAATAAATTGTGATCAAATTTAAAGTTACAGTCATTGGAGAAATGTAATGTAGGATGAATCAGATATTCTGTTTTTAATTGGTGCTTTGGCATCTGTATAATGTAGTTTGCCTTACATGCTGGGAAAAAGAAATCTGTTTTAATACCAGGGGAAACACTTTCTCTATTTTTTCCTCTCAATTTTAATGCATTTGGAGAATAAGCAGTTGTATGTTTTCTTTTACTTTGTGGTATGCATGAAGGCAATCATAAGAGAAGAGAGGACACTACACTAAGCAGAAAAAAAAAAAGAAGGCTGAAAAAGAAAATTCCACTTAATTCCCAAATGTGCTAGCTGCAACCCTGTAAAATTAGAGGAAGTAATACCTTATTCCATAAAGTGTTACATAAGATACAAATCAAGAAATAGGTATATTATTTACTGGTTCACTAAAGAAAAACCAAAACCTCTGATTCTGAGGAAAATACAACAGTTTACTTTAGCAAGGTCTAGACTTACACCCAATGTGTATGTGGTAGGCATCTAGATAGGTAGGAAGTTTTACAGGTGATCTATGGAAAATGAAAAATTTATATGTACATTCATCTGCAAATCAGTGAAATTATACTCAACTTGGGGAAGCTAATACCTTGTCGAATACCCAGAGATTTTAGTGTTTAAGTTCCACTGAGTTTAACAATGTGGGAGATAGTTGAGCTGGTTTTTGAAAGAGTTGTCTAAAATTGGGTATATAGGCTGTGTATGTTTTGGTGGCACGCAGGTAGGAGTATGCTCTTAGTGAAGGGATGAGGAGGTATGGTGGAGTCTGAGCAAAGGCAAGAGGTTGAAAAGAAAAAGATGTGCCAGGGAAGAAATGAAGCCCAGTTGAGAAAACGAATGAGCTCCCACCCACTGGCTGAAGCAATTATTTCCCCATCAGAGTGTCATTCCTTTCTTTTTTATGGCAATACACATTTTATTTATTCATACCAATTAACAGACATTTGGATTTCTTCCAGTAGTTAATTATGGTGTTCATTGTACTAAGTGTAATTATACTATAGTAAATGCAGTACAGCATTTAGCTATTATGAATAATGCTACTATCAAGGTAGGTACAAGTTTTTGTATGAACATGTGTTTTCAGTTTTCTTGGGTGTATATCTAGGATTGGGATTACTGTACTATGGTAACTCTGTGTTTAACTTTTTGAGGTGTTGTACAACTGCTCTCCAAGGTGAATTCACCATTTGACATTCCTACCAGAGCGTATGAAGGTTTCAATTTGTCCACATCCCAGAGTGTCGTTCTTTTAAAGGAAGGCTCTGACACCTATTAAAATGCTATTATTCCTATAAGGGATCTTTGTGACTGAATTGCAGATCTTTAAAGCAGGCTCTGAGAGCAGGGAGAAGATAAAAATGTACGGGCATTGATTGAAGGTAGAGAAGTGGGAGGTGGCAATGGAGAGAGAAGCTCTGGAGTGGTGAAGTTAAAACCATTGAAATCACTTTATCTCTTGTAAAGAGTGGCAGGAACCAGCCACGGAAATTATTAAATTTGGCTCTTAAAGGCAAGTTGATGTGAGAGGCAACGTGGGGCTGCTCTCATTTCTCAATTAGGATGAAAAGATGAGATAAAAATTGAGTCTAATGTTGGAGACACTGAAGGGTAGGAGGTTCAGAGGCAGGTGAGGGATGAGAAATTACTTAGTGGGTACGATATACTCTATTCAGGTGATGGCTGCACTAAAGCCCAGATTCACTGCACAATATATCCACATACCTAAACTGCAGTTGTATGCCCTAAGTCTATAAAAAATAAAAATAAAATTGATTGTGAGAGATGTGCCAAAACTTCATACTTTATCTTTTATAAATGGAACAAATTAAGTATAGAATATAGATTTTAAGTATCTACCTAAGTGAGTTTCAAAAGCTAGAACTTGGAAAAAATAATTTGTAAAATGAAGCAAACATTTTGGCTTTAAGTACTCGGAATAAAATATTCTGGTTGATTGAGTTTTCTATGTATGGCTGGATTAAGAAAACAAAACAAACAAACTTTAACTGCCCTTAATTAAAATGTCAGCACATAAATCCATTTCTGTGCCTCAGTGGAGAATGCTGAATATGATTGAACTTGTTTTGATGTTGACAATACTGTAAAAACAAAAACAAAAAATCCCAAGGTGCATTGTTCTAAACATAAACCATTAATTCTCACTCTCCTATACATGTACACTAGATATATACAAATAAACATGTATCATTCATCTTTATCATGAATGCCTCTAGGAAGTTGATATGGTTTGGCTGTGTCCCCACCCATATCTCACCCCACATATCCAGGGCGGGGCCAGATGAAGATAATTGAATTATGGGGGCAGTTTCCCCATACTGTTCTCATAGTAGTGAATAAGTCTTCCAAGATCGGATGGTTTAATAAATGGGAGTTCTCCTGCACAAACTCTCTTGCCTGCCGTCATGTAAGCCATCCCTTTGCTTCTCCTTTGCCTTCTGCCATGATTGTGATGGCTCCCTAGGCATGCAGAACTGTGAGTCCATTAAATCTCTTTCTTTTATAAATTATCCAGTCTCAAGTACATCTTTATTAGCAGTGTGAGAACAGACTACTACAGAAATCACTTAAAAATCAATTCTTAAATTTTCTGGTTTGTTACCATTTCTCAATTTACAAATTAAAAAATCAAATGAAGGTTCTACTTTCAATGTGGAATTTTATAACATAATATTATACTAACAGATTATTTTTCAAGTTGCTTAAGAATGTCAGAAAGAAAACCAACAATGCTTTCATATTATATAATTTTACCACATGAAATCTCTCACCTATGATTTTTCATAAGATTCTGAGCTCTTGTTTTGTTTTGTTTTGTTTTGTTTTTAATGGGCCCAAACATGAATATAAAAAAGATGTCAAATTTTAAATTCTGGAGTTTTGTTTTTGTTTTTGTTTTTGAGACAGGGTGTCACTCTGGTTACCCAGGCTGGAGTGCAGTGGTGCTATTATGGCTCACTGTAACCAACACCTCCTGGGCTCGGGTGATCCTCCCAACAGCAGACTCCCAAGTAGCTGAAACTACAGGAGCACACTACTATGCCCAGCTACTTTTTAAAAATATTTTTTGTAGAGATGGGGTTTCATCATGTTGCCCAGGCTGGTCTTGAACTCCTGGACTCAAGCGATACACTCGCCTCGGGCTCCCAATGTGTTAGGATTACAGGCATGAACCACCATATCCAGCTGGGAAATTCTGGCTCTTTATGCAATAACCTTAAAATGATGCAATATACAACCATATTTATATTTTAAATTCTTTTATCTGATTAAATATGAACTAGATACACTAGATATACACATGTAGAATAAACACGTATCATTCATCTTTATCATGAATGGCTCTAGGAAATTGATATGGTTTTGCTGTGTCCTCACCTATGTCTCACCTTGAAATATAATATTCCCCACATGTCAAGGGCGGGGCCAGGTGAAGATAATTGAATCATGGGGGAAGTTTCTCCCATGCAGTTCTCGTGGTAGTGTTAAGTCTCACGAGATCTGATGGTTATATAAATGGGAGTTCTCCTGCATAAACTTTCTTGCTGCCGCCATGTAAGCTATCACTTTGCTTCTCCTTTGCCTTCACCATGATTGTGAGGCCTCCCCAGCTGTATCAATAATCTGTCTATATGTATTTTAGCATGAAGTGTTACTATAGCTCAATTTAATCAAAAGTTATCTGTGCAAGTTTATAATTATTAAGAACAATATTGGTAGAAACAGTAAAAACAATAGTAAACATTCGGAAAACACTTACTATGTGCCAAGCACTGTGCTCAGTGCTTCACAAATTTTATCATTTTATCCTTTCAGTTTTTTTTTTAACCCAAGGTCATACACCATATAAGTGACAGAGCTGGGCTTTTAACCCAGAGCCATGAACTTTATTACTTAGATGAAGAGTTTGGTCACAGAGTGCTAAAGCCCTGACTCAAAGGGGAAAGTATCTATTGATTTGAAAGGGTGAGAGCATTCCTAGTCATCTGGAAAAATAAAATGCTGGAGTTTCTAGTTGGGAAATGTGGAGTAAACACGACATTTTTCATTCCTTCCCTGACAAGCTACTAGGATTTGAAATTCAGTTCTTCAAGGGTGGCTGAGTAGTATGATATTAAGAAGTGTGAGCAGCATTTGTAAGAAATAAGATTCTCTTTTTACTACTATTCTCTGCAATAAACCCAGCAGTAGAAAATGAGCTAAAAAGAACCCAAGTAGCAAGGCCTGCACAAGTCCTCTACCCTTGGGGATTTCAAAGTAAAGGGCTGCTAATACCGTAAAGGAGAAATAATAGACATTGGGACTCCAAGAATAATGAGAAGCTATTCTATTTAAAATCCAGTATAAATATATAACTGAAGTATCTATGCTTAAAAAATCAAAATATGTAGAGAAGCACAAACGCTGTTATCATTTTTGTTTCGATAATCTTTTTTTTTTTTGAGACAGAGTCTTGCTCTGTTGCCCAGGCTGGAGTGCAATGGTATGATGTTGGCTCACTGCAACCTCCACCTCCCAGGTTCAAGCGATTCTCCTGCCTCAGCCTCCTGAGTAGCTGGAATTACAGGCACACACCACCAAGCCCAGCTAAGTTTTGTATTTTTAGTAGAGTCAGGGTTTCACCATGTTGGCCAGGCTGGTCTCAAACTCCTGATCTCAGGTGTCTGCCCGCCTTGGCCTTCCAAAGTGCTGGGATTACAAGTGCAAGCCACTGCACCTGGCCTGTTTTGATGAATTATGACTCTCTGATCTGCAACCCCATGGCTAAGCATCCATCGTAGATCTTAAAGATCTCAAATTGTGCACACTTTGCATATTCAAACTGCAGACACAGCCTTCATATTTTATAGAAGCCTCATCTAAGATGGAAGGGGTAATGTGGGAACACAGAAGCCTTCAGAATGAATCCCATGTCCAGAGTGATGAATTACTATTTTTGAGTTGATATGAACTTAGACTGAATTTTTATCACTAACTCTACAAAATTTTCCTGACATGAATCAAAATTAGCGCATGACTTCCGAGATCACTCACTACCAGTTGTCTTGCTAGAGAATGGGCCTTGGTTATATTCTGAAGATGATACTGTAATAAACTTTGAGCGTCAGCTTCTTGTAGGTTTTTGCAATCTTCCCGTGAAGGCATACTGAATCCTACCTGAAGAGGTGTTTTAGATCACTTTTCCTTTCCTTTTCACTTTGTATAACTTTTTTTCTTTGGAGAAAGAACAAAATACAGAAATTAAGGACATACGACAGAGATCAAATACTTCAGTCATACATTTTTTGCATGATTACTGGGAATTTTCTAGATTCCTATCAATAACAAGAGGAAATTATATTAGCCAAAGTATGAATAGCAGTCCTAGAATAAGTAAAATTAGGAAAACTGAAGAGTTTGGGCTGTAGACAGTCTAAATCTAGGCACACTATAAGAGATAAAAACTAAAACAGTAAAAATTCCTTCAGGAAAGAATTGAATTGACATAAACCAAGTTTAGTGGATTAGCTAAAGTGTCCTCTTTTTGAGAAAATTTAAGTTTGTAGAACATTCTTTTTTAGAATCCCTTTTTCCCCCCAAGGGTTCAAGTCTATGAAATGGCAGAATCCTTGACAGAAAGTATCTAGATAAAGATGGTTCATTTATAATTATATAGAGTGAGCAACTGTATTAACCATTCAGAACAAGCCAATTCCATTGCTTCATTTACTGATACAGAAAACTGGATGGATTTGAGAGATATTTGGGGATAAACTTCATAGACTATCTTGATAGGTTAACTAAGAATGAAAAGGTAATAGAAATCACCTACCAAGATAATTCATCATACAGCAATCCACCCGACTGATTGATGGACTGCACCATTGCATGTTTTGTCATGAATTAAGCATAATCTCATATCAAAATCATCACGAGGAAGTAATGTTTTTCCATAGCACACTTCTTTAAGGAAGCTTTCTATAAAATATCCATTTAGTCTGTGAGCCCAGGAGGACAATAAGAATTAATGTAGGCTGAGTGCTTGGCTCATGCCTATAATCCAAGCACTTTGGGAGGTTGAGGAGAGAGGATCACTTGAGTCCAGGAGTTCAAGACCAGCCTGTGGAACATAGTGAGACCACATCTCTATAAAAGTAAAAATTTAGCCAGGCATGGTAGTGTGTGCCTGTAATCCTAGCTATTCTGGAGACTGAGGCAGAAGGATGTCTTTGGCCCAGGAGTTTGAGGCTGCAGTGAGCTGTGATTATGCCATGGCACTTCAAGCTGGATGACACAGTGAAACCCTTTCTCAAATTTTAAAAAAAGAATTATTGTAGAAAATTCCAAGTTCTAAACACTTTATATATATTGACTCATTTAATCCTCCTAACAGCTCTTGAGACAGAGACTATTTTTGTGATCCTTACTTTATAAATGAGCAAACTGAAACACAAAAAAGTTTAAATAAATTGTCCAAGATTACATAACTAATAAGTAAGGAACCAGAATCGCACAAGATAGTCTAGTTTTAGAGTCCTAGATCCTCACTGTATATTATGCTGCCTCCCTGGATATAATGTACTGCCTCTTATGTTTTGGCTTTTCTTAGTGTGATGATTAATTTTAGGTGTCAACTTGACTGGATTGAGTGGTGAAGTATTCATTTTGGGTATGGCTATGAGTGTGTCCAGAAGAGATTGACCCATGAGTCAGTGAACTGGGCAGCTCTCAATGAAGGCAGGCACCATCCAATCATTTAGCGGTGTGAGTAGAGCAATGCAAGCAGGAGAAGAGGGACACTCGTTTTCTCTTTTGGCCTCTCTGTCTCTCCCATCCTGAGTAGAACACTTTTTTTATCCTTTACCCTTGACACCAGACTCCAGGTTCTTTGGCCTTTAAATTCTGAGACTTGCACCGGTCGCTTCCTGGTGGGATCTAAGGCCTTTGGCCTCAGACTGGAGCTGCATTCTTGGTCTCCTTGGTTTTGAGGCTTTCAGACCCTGATGAAATCACACTACCGGCTTCCCTGAAAGCCATGCTACTAACTGCTTCTTCATCTTGCAGGCGGCCTCTGGTGGTGAGACTTCGCCATTGTGACAGTGTGAGCCAATTTTCCCTATAAAGTCTCTTTCATATATATCCCATTGGTTCTGTTCCCCTGGAGAACCCTGACTAATACAGACACTTCCAGGAATGGTTCTAGAGGAACAGTATTTTTTAAATGAATTTCCTGAATTGGTTTTGGGATTTCTGAAACTGACTTTCTAATCTGATTAAACCTAAATAGTCTTTGGCATGAACTGTTTATAGACATAATAAATGCACCTGATGCTCCTAATTCACCACTTTCAGGGTAAGGAGTTTAGTGACTCTCTGCATACTTTCAAACTCTTGTGGAAAACCAAGGAATAATAACGAAGTGAGTTGGGTGCTCTTAATATCATTGGACAAAGTGAAAAAACAAAAAGATGCTGAGCTCAGGACTTCCAGCTCCCAGCTCCAGATGCATACATACCCTAAAAGTTTCTAAGTGTGTCCTGAAGGAGAATCTCCTATTCTGTAGCCATAGGTCTTAAACTGCTGAAAATCAAACACAAGCCCTCTGCATGCCATTGGCTGAGTTACAAAAGAGGTGAACTCTAACCCCTTCCTGGTGTCTACTGCTAAAAATAGAATTATCTCAATGGGGATGGGGATGTGTGGGATGATCCTGATGGAGCTGGGGACATTGAGCTCCTAAATTCTGATGAGTATTTTTTATCCTCTCCACCCTCAGAGGCAGCGGCACCCCCACCCACAGTGCTATCTCCTTTCCACCCCTCTCTGAGATTAACTGCATTGCTGAGAAAAAACAGTAATGGTCTCCCCTGCAGCAGTTACCAGGCAAGACAATGCTGGTTCTCCTCAGGACCTACCCTTACCGCTCCTCATGTTTGTAAACCTATAACTAGACTCAAACCCCAGAGGGGAGGTTCAGAGCGTGACCAAAGAGAAAGTGCGCTATACTTCAAAAGAACTACTTGAGTGTTCTAATTGAAAACAGCAGAAATCCAAGAAAGATGTGTGGGAATGGACATTATGGATGTGGGATTGCAGTGGAAGAAACACAAAGGATGAGGCCAAATTTATTGATATGAGCCCACTAAGCAGGTATTCTGCATTTAATATTGCAGCTCAAGGAGTGAAAAAAAAGGCACTATAAGTTTATTTGGCCAACTGGCTGGAAGATGGATCAAAAGATAGCCCACCCCATGAGTGAGCTGGGGATGCCTGATCTACCTTGGTTACACTTAGTGGAGGGAATTAAAATGCTTGGAAAAATTGGAATGCTACAGTGGTCTTGTCACTTAAAACCTACTCACCCACACTGGGAGGGTCCAGAAGATACACCTTTCACTCGTATTTTAAGAAATAAATTTGTGAGGGTAGCACTAGAATTTTTAAAGATCTCTGAGATTGTTCTTCTCTGCATTCCAGACCTTACAGTGGGAACTACAATCACTTAATAAGAAAAAAAGGCTAAATGCCATGGGAATAATTGGATCCCTGGGTGGAAGGGGCCAGGTGATGGCATTCAAATGCCAAAGGCAAGGTGGGCATAGTTACCAGAATTAACAGCAGAGGCAAAGCAATAATCAGAATAATCTGACTTGTGTAGACCTCCAGCATTGGCTAATTAATCACGATGTTCCTAGAAGTAAAATAGATGGGAAACTTACTATGCTTTTACTGGAACTGTAAAAGCACAAAATTTCTGGGTCAAGTGAACAAAATCTAACTCGAATCATAACAACAGGGAATCACTACCCCTCAATCAATTTCTAGACTTGAGCCAATTTACAGACCCAGAGCCCTTTAAGTGAACGGGAGACTAGGTTCCATTGAGGAGAGACCCTGGTGCACTACATAAAACTTACACTGTTACTCTTTCTCCTATATTTCCTCAAAGGGACCTCTGGCCTTTTATCAGGGAAAGGAAAATAATCAGACTTTTCAGGGATGACTGGCTACTGGCTCTGAACCGACATTTGATTTCAAGAAACTGAAAACATCACTGTGGCCCTCCAGTTAGTAGAGGCTTTGGGGAGTCAGGTGATTAATGGAGCTTTAGCTCAGGTTCAGTGGTCCCCAAACTCATACTGTAGTTATTTCTCCAGTTCCAAGTGCATAATTCAAATAGACAGACTTAGCAGTGGGCAGAATCCCTACATTGGTTCTCTAACTAGTGGGTAAGGGTCATTATGATAGAAAAGGCCAAATGGAAGCTATTAGAACTGCCTGTACCTGGGACAATAGTAAATAGAAAACAAGGTAGCATTCTTAAAGGGTTTGCAGAGACTAGTGCAACCATCATGGAATTGAAAGATGCAGATGTGGTGATTTTCACATCCTCATTTAACTCTCCTATTTGGCTTGTGCAGAAGACAGATGGATCCTGGAGAATGGCAATGGCTTATTGTAAACTTAACCAAGAGGTGACTCTAATTGCAACCGCTATACCTGATGTAGTTTCATTCTTGAACACATTAACACATCTGGTGCCTGTTATGCAGCTATTGTTCTGGTAAATGCTTTTTCTCAATACCTGTCCATAAGGCCCACCAGAAGCAGTTTGATTTCACTGGCAAGGCCAGCAATATATCTCTGCCCTCCGACCTCAGGGGTATATAAACTCTTCAGCCCTATGTCATAATTTAGTTTGCAGGGATCTTGATTGCTTTTCCCTTCCACAAGATATCACCCTGTTCACTTCATTGATGATGTTATGTTAATTGGACCTAGTAAACAAGAAGTAACAACTACTGTGGATTTATTGGCAAGACGTGTATTGTCAGGGGGTGGGAAATAAATCCAACTAAACTTCAGGGGCTGTCTATCTCAGTGAAATTTCTAAGAGTCCAGTGGTGTGGGGCCTGTCAAGATAACCCTTCCGAAGTAAACTGTGAGTGGTTGCATCTGGCTCCTCCTACAACTGAGAAAGGCACAATGCCTAGTCGACCTATTTGGATTATGGAGGCAACACATTTGGGTGTGTTACCCTGGCCCATTTACTGCGCAACACAAAAAACTTCTTATTTTGAGTGGGGCACAGAACAGGAAAAGACTCTGCAACAGGTCCAGGCTGCTATGCAACCTGCTCTACCACTTGGGCCATATGACCCAGCAGCTCCAATGGTGCTTGCATGCTTGCGGTATCGGTGGCAGACAGGGAAGCTGTTTGGAGCCTTTGGCAGAGCCCTATAGGTGAATCACAACAGAGGTCTTTAGGATCCTGGAATGAGGCCCTGGCATCATCTGCAGGTAACTACTCTCCTTTTGAGAGATAGCTCTTGGCCTGCTACTAGGCCTTAGTAAAAGCTGAATTCTTGGCCTTGGGCCACCAAATTACCATGTGACCTGAACTGCCTACCATTAACTGGGCGTTTTTTGGCCCATTAAGCCATAAAGTTGGGCAGACACAGCAGTAGTCTACCGTCAGATGGTAGTGGTATACACATAATGGGCTGAAGCAGGTCCTGAAGGCTCAAGTAAGTTACATGAAGCAGCCCAAATGCCCATAGTCCTCTCTCCTTCTACACTGCCTCCTCTCTCCCAGTTTGTACTGTGCCCTCATGGGCAGTTCCCTACAATCAATTGACGCAGGATGAGAATATCTGGTCCAATAGTTTGGCTGGATGGTCAAGGACTCAGAAGGAACATATTTGGAATACTAATAACAGAATATTGGGGAAGAATTATGTGTATAGACCTCTCTGAGTGGGCAAAAAAATGTACAAATATTTGTATTCCATGTGAATACTTATCAAAAAATAACATCAGCAGAGGAGGCTGTTAATCATCAAGTGAACAGGATGACCCATTCTGTGGATATCAGTCAGCCTCCTCCTCAGCTACCTCTGTCATTGCCCAATGGGCTCATGAACAACGTGACCATGGTGGTAGGGATAGAGGTGAATCATGGGCTCAGCAACATGGGCTTCAACTCACTAAAACTGATCTGGCTATTGCCATTGCTGTAGACTGAGCACTCAGAGATCAACAGTGAGCACTCAGAGGCCAAAGACTAAGCAGTCAGACACCAACAGTGAGCCCTGATGTGGCACTATTTCCCAGGGCATATTGATTCCATTAGACTACTTCCATTACAGAAAGGGCAGCATTTTGTCCTTACTGGCATAGACACTTACTATGGATATGGATTTGTCTTCCCTGCATACAATGCTATTGCCAAAACTAGCATTTGTAGACTTACATAATGATTTATTCACTGCCATCCTATTCCACACAGCATTGTTTCTGACTAAGGAACTCACTTCTCAAAGAAAAAGTGCAGCAATTGGCTCATGCTCATAGAATTCACTAGTCTTAGCATGTTTCTCATCATTCTGAAAAAGCTGACTTGATAGAATGGTATAGTGGCCTTTGGAAGTCAGAGTTACAGTACCAGATAGGTTACAGTACCAGATAGGTTACAGTATTTCACAGGGCTGAGACAGAGTTCTCCAGAAAGTTGTATATGTTCTGAATCAGCATCCAATATATGGTACTGTTTCTCCCATAGCCAAGAGTCACAGGTCCAGGAATCAATGGGTAGAAATGGAAGTGGAATGGAAGTGGAACTACTTACCATCACCCCTAGTGACCCACTAGCAGAAGTTTTTCTCACTGTTCCTGCAACATTATGTTCTTCTGGCCTAGTTCTGGAGGGAACTTGGTTCCAGAGGGAGGAATGCTTCTACCAGGAGACACAAAGATGATTCCATTGAACTGGGAATTAACACCGTCACTCAGCCACTTTGGGTTCCTCATGATTCTTGAGTCAACAGGCTTAAAAGGGAGTTAGGGTGTTGGCTAGGGCAACTGATTTAGGCTACTAAGGGGAAATTGGCCTACTGCTCCACAATGGAGATGAAGAAGAGTATTTCTGGAATACAGAAGACTGAGAGAGAAGAAGACCCACCCTGAATGTGGGCAGGCACTATCCAATCAGCTGGGGGAGCAGCTGGAACAAAGCAGGTAGAAGAAGAGAGACATGCAGCTTGCTCTGGCTTTCTCTCTCTCTCCCTTTCTGAGTAGGACTCCTATTTATCCTCCTTGCCTTGGACATTCAGCTCCAGGTTCATCAGCCTTTGGACTCTGAGACTTGTACTAGCAGCCTCCGGGAAGTGGAGGTGTCTAAGGCCTTTGGTCTCAGACTGAGGCTCCACTGTTGGCTTTCCTGGTTTCGAGGTTTTTGAACTTGGACTGAGCCAAGCTACCAGCTTCTCTGGCTCTCCAACTTGCAGATGGCTCATCGTGGGACTTTGCCTTTGCGATTGCATGAGCCAATTCTTCCTAACAAATTTCATTTCACATATATATCTTATGGCTTCTGTCCCTCTGGAGAATCTTGACTAATCTGATCATGTATTATAGGTAAGTTTTCTACACCCCCGCTCCCCAGCCCATGAGAAGGCAGGGCCAGATAGAAGAAATAAATATACTTATTTGTGAAAATACATTTTTCAATGTTAGACATCAGCCATTCTTAGCTAATTAATTATTGGATTGCTCCTACTAGTCTAGTAAACTATTAAGTAAACTGACCACAGTAAAAGAAGATGTAGGAAAGCAGCTTTTAAAAACCAGACTTTGTCCAGGAAGAAATAACTTGGCTAAACTTAAACTGAATTATGTAATAGACAAGTCAATTTCAAGTCCAACAAAAGCAGTACAGTAAACCGTTTATGTTCTAAGAGACCAAAATAAATGCCCCCTTATTAACTAAGATGAACCCTAAGGTTAAGAAAACAAAAGTTACTTCCAGGTTGAGGGTTGAGGGCTTGACTGTCATGAAACTTTCTAAATTCCTATGGCTACAAGAAAAACCACACTTTTTGCTAAACTCCCTAACAATAGAAGATATCGGGAAAATTATCAGACCTCTCCTGATTTACAGGCCACACCAGTACAACTTTAATAAGACTGAGGACCAATCTTACAAACATTCTTCCCTGAGAAGCAACTGCAGATCTCAGCCAGTTTCAGCCAGCTTACAGAGACTGTCCACAAACTGTCTTTGTATTCTATATTTCTTTTGACAGAAAAAGCCAAATTCCTCCTCATTTTAATGCTAAATCTCCACCCCAAAATGAACATAGGATGTACATTACATGTATGTTTACCCATTGGGCATGTGCTTGACTCTGCTCATAAATGTGTATAGCTTTTTCCCCAAACCTGCTGAATATGTATGCATCTATTGTGTAATACAGACCCTGTGAGGCATAAAAATTGCCCTTCCCCTCTTCAAAGAGAGAGCATCTTTGCCACACACTGAAGACTGTCTCTTCCCAGTTTGCAAACTGATATTGCCAGTAAAACTCGCCTTTCTACTATTTGGCCAATCTGGTGGTTTTTTGGATAATACATTTCACCCCTGCCATTTGCCCTCACTACAATGTAAACATGTTTTACAAGATATCTGTTCCTTAAAATTATTTCTTTTTAATTTCAGAAAACCATTAAAGCATTTGTCCAAGAGGACAAATGGTAGAATTAATGTAAAAGATAAATTAAGTTTTTTAAATTCTCACTACCTTTTTGAAGTTTTAGAAAAGGGACAATCTAAGGTGAAAACAGGTGGACCAGGCTTTATTGCAGAAATGACGAAATTAGCGATTAGCTGCTCAAAGAAAATTTATTGGCACTCAGTAAAGACAAATGCCACAAAATGCCATTGAAATAGATATTTGAAAGCACAAAGTGCTGATGTAGCCACTAGATGAATCTGTTCCATAGTAGTTGAGCTGGGTGAACCAAGGAGTTTACAACTGTTATTTATGTGGCTCATGATGCTTATTGAGCAGGCTGCAAAAATGGATTCCCTTCTCACCCAGGATAAGGTAGATTTCCAACAAGCATGTCAAAACCTCCAAGTCTTTTGGTCAAATTAGAGCTGCCACCATGCATGAGGTTTTACTTAAAGGTGTTTACTGATGGATAAACTTAAACTTCCGTGAACTAGTTCTTGCTTCTGAAAAAAAAAGGTACTTAGTTTAATAATTTAGAGAAAATGATGGAAGAAGTTATGAAAAAAAACTATAATGTGCATTTCTAATCAGCCATGATTATAAAAATTACTGTGGTAAAATTATGAAGAGAAACATAATTGGCATATTTTCCTTAATTTTTAATATATTTTGCTTTTGCTACTGAAACTTTTGTGATTCTTGTATTCATCAGTGGTGATCTTAAGATGATTCATTTTTCTTTTTAATTCAACTTATTTTTTGCTCTACTTGAATTGTTATTGCCCGGATTCCTATGGAGCCCAACTCTAGTTGATACCAACCAGAGCAGACACTTTCAGAATCTAGTGAGAGGTTATCTTGAAACCTATTAATATTGTCTGCTGACAAACAGTATGCAAATATTTGGATGTAGAATTTTATTATGTAAGGAAATGATATTCTATCTGTGATTTATTTTCAAAATATAAACGAATAAATTCATGTTTTCTTTTCCTTTATCATCAGGAAATATCTTTTTCCTATTAAAATAGTGTTTAAATATGCTACAACAACAAGAAAAATTTCTAATTAAATTACAGACCTGAAAGAGCTAATGCTCTCACATAGGTTATAACATGATTTTCAGGTGGAGTTGTGCTCTATCGTTCTTAATCTCCTGAAAAGGCATCAAGAAAATTATTAAGTCGTGTGTGCACTGTGTGTGTGTGTGTGCAGTGTGTGTATCTGACAAGTTATAATCATGCCCAATATAATCCTGTTTTTGTAATTGAATATAAATATCATAAATAATTTCTTTAACTCATGAGCATTTGGTAAACTCATAAGCATTAAGATAAACTATAGGAGTTTATCTTAATTTTGGCTACACATGGCTTTTAGAACAATTGTGAATTCATTGAATTAGGTTTCTTCTCTTTATGATTTATAAGACTTTATATTGATTCCATCTCCAGTTTAGGAGAGTTATGAAAATACAGTTTTAAGGGAAGACTATTGTACATTGAAAAAAACATACTGCAACATAAATGTTGAAAGTTATACCATAAGAATTACTTATATTTATTTAGTTGCCACAAATGTGGCATAGATTTTATATATCAACACAATGAATGTCATAAGCTCTGAGTGATACAACTAAAATAATAGTAAAGACAGTATTGGCTAAAACTTTTAATCATAACAATGAGATATGGGATGGAGAAAGAAAAATAAATCTATAATACTCAATAAGGACCATCTGCTAAGGTTCCTGGCAAACAAGTGGGAGGGACAAAATGCATAGCTTGGATGAAGAGGATCAGTGGGATCTTCTGGAAATAGTATTTCTTATATTCTGACTATATCTAACTATAAGCAAACATCTCAGAATTACTCCAAGACAGATCAGCTTCACAGACCATCTCTACTTTCAAATTTAGTAAAGAGTACGTCATCTGACAACTCATCTTCCTACCAACCCAGATCCTTTCATGTCCTAGTCTTGCCACCTTTGGGAAAAAATTTGTTTATCACCAAGCCACCGAATAATCTCTATGGGATGCAGGCCCGCTCCCTATACTTTCCTTCCTACTTTTGTTGTCCATGCAAACACAGTGAACAGGACACACACACGCACGCACACACACACACACATTCTCTTTTTCTCTTTTATACACACACTCGCACAATATCACTTAAAATATTTTTAAGTTCTGCTGTCAGAATCCTTCTGTCAGTAGAGTTTGGGCACACTTTTTGCTCTGGAGGGAAGTTTAGAGAACATAAGGAGTATAGATGTTTAGGAAGGTTACTGGTTTTGAATTTGGGCAAAATAGATGAAAAGCCCCACCTTTTCAAAAATTAATTGTGTGACGTTACACAAATAACTTAGGTTCTCTGAGTTTCACTTTTGTCAGACTAAAATTCTTTCCTTGTAGAGTTAGCTCTAAAAAATTTTTTTCTATAAATGACCAATGGGTGAATAAATAAATGATATAAAATTTTACTCCCAAATTCATAATTTTTAACATTTAAAAATAAAAATATCTATGAGATATAAATAATCTGATGAGTACATTTGTAAGCTCACTGGATAAATTGTGCTAAGATTAGACGGAAGTTGATTTGATGGAGCAATTATGCTAGTCTTTGGGGTAAGGTTTCACAGGAAATTCTTTCCTCTTTCTGTCTTTACTCCTACCATATTGCTACAAACCAGAATTTTCTGTGTGCTATACGAAACTGAAAAGAAATGAGAAAGTTAGATTCATTTGTAATACATGTACACATCTGTGATGCTGGAGACTTACTTTGCTGCCTTAGACCTCGGTTCTCACCTTGGATTTAGGAATGATAATGTAGATAATGTAGAATATGAATCTACATTTGATTTGGAATTAATACCAACATAATTATGAAGATCATTTACCATACATAATATACAATATTGCATTTTAAGATGTTTCAAATATAAACAATATATAAAGTTTAGTGAACTATCACAATATATTACCATACTATGCTAATCATAAGGCAAATTTGATCTTTTTTAAATGTTAATACTTTCCCATCAATTTTAAATGTTTCTCTCACTTCTAGTGGAAAACACTTCTAGTTTTGTTTTTAAATTTTTTAACCAGTGATATAAGACCTATTCTAATTTTTTTTGTTTTCTACTGAGAAAATTTATGAGCTTTTCCAGCAAAAACATGATTTAAATAAACCATAAAATGTTAAAAAAAATAAGCAACTGTCTAACTCAGTAACTCATGTTATGATTTTCTAATTACAAAGGTAGGTCATAGGTACAGTGATTAAGGTTTTTGAAAAAAGTCCTGAAGGTAATGAGGAAATTAAATTTTTATAGGGATTTTAATGGTGTTGAAAATAACAAACAAACCATGATCAACCGGACAATATGCAATATTGCATATTATATATGGTACGTGATTTTTGTTTGAAGAACTATAGGTGTCATTTTAGGGCAATTTCAGGCTTTTGCTTTGTTGAATTGATTAAGCTTTAGGCCAGAACTAAATTGTTCTGAACAATTGGGAGTATTTTAGAAGCAGAATGAGAAGAGAGATGGATAGAGACCTAGAATCAAGAGGAATGCAGGCCTATAGGTTTTGGAGAGAGAAGAGATGAGTGGTGACAAAAGAAAGGATTTCCGTTCTTCAAGGTGTAAGGTTAAGACTTCAGAGCTTCCAATAATTTGGAAGTATTTTTAGTACTTGGAGCTGGGCTAATTATTGGGGCATATGACAAAGTCTTGAGCCTGTCCTTAATGTGGGCATTATACATGGACCCAGTCAAATTCTACTCACACATCAAACTCCTTCTAGATGAGAGCGGCACTAGAATGAGGGAACTGTCTCTGAGAGCTGTTCCCTACCTTGTACCCAAAGTCTTTAACTTACTCTGTCCCATTATCTCTGTTCAATAGTGCAACATCCAACCCAATATTCTCTTCCCCATCATTACCTTTACTTCCCAAATTTTCACACTTCTTATCCCAGAGATTTTAGAAGCCACAACACTCCCATGAACTCTTGCATGCATTACTCATATTGCAAAGTACACTTAGAGCAAGTGACTGGGTTTGAGGTATCAGAAAACATAGAAATACAGACATAAAACATGAGGAGAAACTTTCAGGGAACAACCCGTACATTTAGTTTGCACTTTTGCTATTTATCAGATTTTTAAGGTCATTTAGCTAACAAACAAAAAACATATTACAAAATAATGGGTAATACTATTTCATTTATGTGGACTCACCATTAATATCAGACTTCCACAAAGTGGTGCCAACTTTCCTCTCATCAACATTGACAGAGCACGTGTAGTTAAACATCCTCTCCACCTCCATTCCTACTAGAACTCTGATTTGGGTAGGCCTCCTGCAAATGCATTTCTCACTTCTTATTTTGAGAATGCAAAGCAGAATATGATAAGCAGTCCAACTACACTACAGTATGAATGAGACAACTATGTTTATAAAACTAAGTGATAGGCCTCTTGGAGAACATGGCATTTTATTTGAATCTTGGAAGACAGGTAGGATTTTAATAAGCAGAATGGAGGAGGGGGCCCAGGAAGAGAATTCCATGAGGAGGGAAGAACAAAAACAGACCCTAGTGTGTGATGCTCCCCTCCCTGTGTCCACGTGCTCTCATTGTTCATCATCCACCTATGAGTGAGAACATGCAGTGTTTGATTCTCTGTTCTTGTGTCAGTTTGCTGAGAACGATGGCTTCCAGATTCATCCATGTCCCTACAAAGGAAACAAACTCGTCATTGTTTATGGCTGCATAGTATTCCATGGTGTATATGTGCCACATTTTCCTTGTCCAGTCTATCGTCGATGGGCATTTGGGTTGGTTCCAGGTCTTTGCTATTGTAAACACTGCTGCTATGAACATATGTATGCATGTGTCTTTATAATAGAATGATTTATAATCCTTTGGATATATATCCAGTAATGGGATTGCTGGGCCAAATGGAATTTCTATTTCTAGGTCCTTGAGGAGGTGCCAGATTGTCTTCCAAAATGGTTGAATTAGTTAACACTCCCACCAACAGTGTAAAAGTGTTCCTATTTCTCCACATCCTCTCCAGCATCTGTTGTCTCCTGATTTTTTAATGATTGCCATTCTAACTGGCACAAGGTGCTACCTCAATATGGTTTTGATTTGCATTTCTCTAATAATCAGTGATGATGAGCATTTTTTCATATGTTTGTTGGCCTCATATATGTCTGCTTTTGAAAAGTGTCTGTTCATATCCTTCACCCACTTTTGGATGGGTTTGTTTGTTTGTTTTCTTGTAAATCTGTTTTAGTTCTTTGTAGATTCTTGATATTAGCCCTTTGTCAGATGGGTAGATTGCAAAAATTTTTCCCCATTCTGTTGGTTCCCCACTCTAATGATTGTTTCTTTTGCTGTACAGAAGCTGTGGAGTTTGATTAGGTCCCATTTGTCTATTTTGGCTTTTGTTGCCAATGCTTTTTGGTGTTTTAGTCATGAAGTCCTTGCCTATGCCTATGTCCTGAATGGTTTTGCCTAGGTTTCCTTCTAGGGTTTTTATGGTGTTAGGTCTTATGTTTAAGTCTTCAATCCATCTGGAGTTAATTTTAGTGTAAGGTATCAGGAAGGGGTCCAGTTTCTGCTTTCTGCACACTGTTAGCCAGTTTTCCCAACACCATTTATTAATCAGGGAATCCTTTTCCCATTGTTTGTTTTTGTCAGGTTTGCCAAAGATCAGATGGTTGTAGATGTGTGGCATTGCCTCCAGGGCCTCTGTTCTGTTCCATTGGTCTATATCTCTGTTTTGGTACCACCCCCACGCTGTTTTGATTACTGTAGCCTTTTGTGTAGTTTGAAATCGGATAGCATGATGCTTCTGGCTTTGTTCTTTTTGCTTAGGATTGTCTTGGCTACGTGGGTTTTCTCTTGGTTCCATATGAAGTTTAAGGTGTTTTTTTTTCAGTTCTGTGATGAAGGCCATTGGTAGCTTGATGGGGATAGCGTTGAATCTATAAATTACTTTAGGCAATATGGACATTTTCATGATATTGATTCTTCCTAACCATGAGCATGGAATGTTTCTCCATCTGTTTATGTCCTCTCTTATTTACTTGAGCAGTGGTTTGCCATTCTCCTTGAAGAGGTTCTTTACATCCTTTGTTAGTTGTATTCCTAGGTATTTTATTCTCTTTGTAGCAGTTGTGAAGAGGAGTTTGCTCATGATTTGGCTCTCTGTTAGTCTGTTATTGGTGTATAGAAATGCTTGTGATTTCTGCAGATTTATTTTGTATTCTGAGACTTTGCTGAAGTTGCTTATCAGTTTCAGGAGATTTGGGGCTAAGATGACAGAGTCTTTTAAATATACAATCATATCATCTGCAAATAGAAACAATTTTACTTCCTCTTTTCCTAATTGAATACTTTTTATTTTTTTTTTCTTGCCTGATTGCTCTGGCTAGAACTTCCAATACTATATTAAATAGGAGTGGTGAGAGAGGGCATCCTTGTCTACTGCCAGATTTCAAAGGGAATGCTTCCAGTTTTTGCCCATTCAGTATGTTATTGGCTGTAGGTTTGTTGTAAATAGCTTTTATTGTTTGAAATATGTTCCTTGGATACCTAGTTTATTGAGAGTTTTTAGCATAAAGCGCTGTTGAATTTTGTCGAAGGCCTTCTCTGCATCTATTGAGATAATCATGTGGTTTTTGTCTTTGGTTCTGTTTGTGTGGTGAATTATGTTTATAGACTTGCATATGTTGAACCAGCCTTGCATATGTTGAACCAGCCTTACATCCCTGGAATGAAGCCTACTTGATTGTGACAGATAAGCTTTTTGATGTGCTGTTGCAATCAGTTTGCCAGTATTTTATTGAAGATTTTTGCATTGATGCTCATCATGGATATTGGCCTGAAGTTTTCTTTTTTTGTTGAGTCTCTGCCACGTTTTGGTATCAGGATGATGTTGGTCTCATAAAATGATTTGGGAAGGATTCCCTCTTTTTGTACTGTTTGGAATAGTTTCAGAAGGAATGGTACCAGCTCTTCTTTGTATGTCAGGTAGAATTCGGCTGTGAACCCAGCTGGACCTGGACTTTTTTTGGTTGGTAGGCTATTAATTGCTGCCTCAACTTCAGCTCTTGTTATTGGTCTATTCAGGGATTCAACTTCTTCCTGGTTTAGGCTTAGGAGGGTGCAAGTGTCCAGGAATTTGTCCATTCTTCCAAGTTTACTGGTTTATGTGCATAGTGTTGTTTGTAGTAATCTCTGATTGTAGTTTATATTTCTGTGAATCAGTGGTGACATCCCCTTTATCGTTTTTTTATTGCATCTATTTGAAATTTCTCTCTTTTCTTTTTTATTAATCTGGCTAGCGGTCTGTCTCTTTTGTTGAACTTTTCAAAAAACCAGCTCCTAGATTTATTGATTTGTTGAAGGGTTGTGTGTGTCTCTATGTCCTTCAGTTCTCCTCTGATCTTTGTTATTTCTTGTCTTCTGCTAGCTTTTGAGTTTTGTTGATCTTGCTCCTCTAGCTCTTTCAATTTTGATGATACAGTGTTGATTTTAGATCTTTCTTTGCTTCTCATGTGGACATTTATTGCTATAAATTTCCCTCTAGACACCACTGCTTTAAATGTGTCCTAGAGATTCTGGTACATTGTGTCTTCATTCTTGTTAGTTTCAAAGAACATCTTTATTTCTGCCTTCATTTCATTGTTTATCTAGTCGACATTCAGGAGCCAGTTGTTCAGTTTCCATGAAGCTGTGCAGTTCTGAGTTAGTTTCTTAATTCTGAGTTCTAATTTGAATGCCCTGTGGTCTGAGAGACTGTTTGTTATGATTTTCATTCTTTTGCATTTGCTGAGGAGTGATTTACTTTCAATTATGTGGTCAATTTTAGAGTAGCTGCAATGCGGTGCTGAGAAGAATGCATATTCTGTGGATTTGGGGTAGAGATTTCTGTAGATGTCTATTAGGTCCACTTGGTCCAGATCTGAGTTCAAGTCCTGGATATCCTTGTTAATTTTCTGTCTCGTTGATCTCAGTGGAGTGTTAAAGTCTTCCACTATTATTGTGTGGGAGTCTAAGACGCTTTGAAGGTCGTTAAGTACTTGCTTTATGTACCTGGGTGCTCTTGTATTGGGTGCATATATATTTAGTATTATTAGCTCTTCTTGATGCATTGATCCTTTTTCCATTATGTAATGCCCTTCTTTGTCCCTTTAGATCTTTTTTGGTTTAAAGTCCATTTTATCAGAGACTAGGATTGCAACTCCTGCTTTTTGCTCTCCATTTGCTTGATAAATCTTCCTCCATCCCTTTATTTTGAGCCTATGTGTGTCCTTGTACGTAAGATGGATTTCCTGAATACAGCGCACCAATGGGTCTTGACTTTTTATCCAATTTGCCAGTTTGTGTCTTTTGATTGGAGCATTTAGCCCATTTACGTTTAAGGTTAATATTGTTATGTGTGAATTTGATCCTGCCATTTTGATGCTAGCTGGATGTTTGGCCCATTAGTTGATGTATTTTTTTTCATTGTGTCAATGGTCTTTACCACTTGGTACGTTTTTGGAGTGGCTGGTACTTGTTGTTCCTTTCCTTGTTTAGTGCTTCTTTCAGAAACTCTTGTAAGGCAGACCTGGTGGTGATGAAATCTCTCAGCAATTGCTTGTCCATAAAGGATTTTCTTTCTCCTTCACTTATGAAGCTTACTTTGGCTGGATATGAAATTCTAGGTTGAAAGTTCTTTTCTTTACTGATGTTGAATATTGGTCCTCACTCTCTTCTGGCTTGTAGGGTTTCTGTGGAAAGATCCACTGTGAGTCTGATGGGCTTCCCTTTGTGGGTAACCCAACCTTTCTCTCTGGCTGCCCTTAGCATTTTTTCCTTCATTTCAACCCTGGTGAATCTGATAGTTATGTGCCTTGGGGTTGCTCTTCTTGAGGAATATCTTTGTGGTGTTCTCTGTATTTGAAACTTGTGTATGCTTTGTGAAGTTCTCATGCTGTGTTTTTCAGTTCCATTAAGTTGTTTATATTCTTCTCTAAGCTGTTTATTCTAGTTAGCATCTCATCTAACCTATTTTCTAGGTTCTTAGTTTCTTTGCATTGGGTTAGCACATGTTCTTTTAGCTCTGAGAAGTTTGTTATTACCCACCTTCTGAAGCCTGTTTCTGTCAATTCATCAGATTCATTCTCCATCCGTCTTTGATCCCTAGCTGGTGAGGAGTTGTGATCCTTCGGATGAGGAGAGGCTTTCCACTTTTTGGTGTTTTCATCCTTTTTGCACTGGTTGCTTCCCATCTCAGTGGCTTTATCTACTTGTGGTCTTTGTAGTTGGTGACTTTCAGATGGGGTCTCTGAGTGGATATCCTTTTTGTTGATGATGAAGTTATTTCTCTTTCTGTTTCTTAATTTTCCTTCTAACAGTCAGGCCCCTCTGTTTCAGGAGTGCTGGAGGTCCACTCCAGACCCTGCTTGCCTGGGAATCACCTGCGGGGGCTGTAGAACAGTAAGGCTTGCTGCAGGTTTCTTCTTCTGTTATTTTTGTCCCAGAAGGGTACCTGCCAGATGTCAACCTGAGCTCTCCTGTATGAGGTATCTCTTTGGGTATACGGGGGTCGGGGAGCTGCTTGAGGAGACAGTCTGTCCCTTATAGGAGCTCAAGTACTGTGCTGGGAGCTCCACTTTTCCATGCAGAGCTGCTGGGCAGGTACTTTTAAGTCTGCTGCAGAAGAACTCATAACCACCTCTTTTCCCAGGTGCCCAGGAAGGTCGGCTTTATTTATAAGTTCCTGTCATGCTGCTGCCTTTTTTCATAGATGCCCTGCCCCGCACAGAGTAGTCTAGTCACAGTCTGCCAGCAGAGGTGTTGCTGAGCTGATGCAAGCTCTGCTCAGCTGCTGTGTGAACTGCCTCGGTAGTGGTGGTTGCCCTTCCCCCCACTTATCTGGACCGTCCTGGGTCTAGCTGCTCTTGCTGCCAAACTCTCAGTCTGGAGCGTTTCAGATTGCTTGTTTTGTGGGGGTGGTACCCGCTGAGCCAGATCGCCTGGCTCCCTGTCTCTGCCCCCTCCATTTCAGTTGAATGGGTGGCTTTGTCTCCCAGGCCTTCCAGGTGCCAGTTGAAACGCCCACACAGATTTGTGTGAGTTTCTATGTGCCAACCTGGCACCAGCTGAAACCACCATGCTGAAAACTCGTGGTACTTTTCAGCCTGGTAATCTCCTGGTCTGTGGGCAGTGAAAATTTGTTCGGACTTGTGGTGGGCACTCACCCTCTGCATTATTCTTGCTGAGAACTGCACTCCAGAGCTGTTCCTATTGAGCCATCTTGGATCCTCCCTCCCCGAGAATACCTTTTAGTTTGTAATTAGTGGTAGGTGGGTAACAGCTGCCTACTTGGTATATTTTTTAGTTATGAGTAAATACAGAACACCTGTTTATTAATAAGAATCACCTGTTTAAGAGAGGCTAAATACACAGAGCAGAATCTGCTGGGGGCCCTCAGCCTGGAATGCTGTCAGCCCCTGAGGCTTTCAGCTTGATAGGCTGCTGGCCCCCTGGATAGATCCACCATGTTGTTCCCTCTGGGTGTCTGCCTCTCATTACTTTCAGCACTGCCTGGGTCAGGGTCTCCTGGCCAAGCTGGTACTCGGTAGCCTGGGTTGAAAACTATTGAGTTATGCCTTTGTAATAAAGGATTGAGTGAATGAATGGATAACACACAAGCACACACTCAGCATTCAAACTATTATCTAAGCTCTTCTAGGGTTAAGTGACTTTAAATATCACTTCTTTGAACTTCGTGATTCTGATCTTCTGAACTTTCCATTCTATCAAATGCATACACCTGCTCTACTGTACTGATAACATGATGTAGATCATGAGCTGAAGACAAAGCTGAAGAGGTTAAATTGGAAATAGGAACAATAGAGGAAATATATAAGATAAGAATTAATTTAACTTACTAATAATTTAACATATATAAAATTATTAACATGATCTTATTTAAACTTCTAATTACATTTTGAACCATAATTAGAGAGAAAGAGAATAATAGCAAGCTCTAGTTTTTATTTCTGAAAGACTTTGCTTCCCTCTGTTTGATTACTTGTCCCTTTTGAAATGTAAAAGTTACACGTATATTTTCTCAGAGTTGCTTAGGATTCACAGTCCTGGGAACTTGGAAGTTATAATGTAAAGTGAAGTATGCTTTACATGAAGGGTTTTGATTGAATTAAAAAGATAGTGGAAAGGAATAGCAAATATTTTATGAACACATCCCTTATACACACAACTTTTTAAAGTAATTTAATACAAGTGGCATTGACATGTTTTTGTTTCTTTCAAAAAATAAATTTTTACTTTCTCTAAGCAACAGATGTGGAAGAGTAAGGCCCATTGGTGAGTACTCATAGGGATTGCTGGCAAATAAGAAAAAAATGTGCCCCCAAAGCTCGCAGAGACCTGTGAGATAAAACTGCAGGTAAATATCACTGGGGAATGTAGGTCTTTGAGAGTCACTGCTCTGTAACTGGTTTGGGTGGGATGCCTAGGCTAACACTGCTATTCATTCTCCCTGAGCAGCTTGTTATCTAGTAGTCCTAAAGGTGATTTGAAAATATTAACTGATAGAGCCTCTCTAACTGTCCACAGAATCAGAGCTTGGGAATGGAGCCTGAAGCCATTCAGCCTTAATTCCTGATGACATCCATGGATGCAGACCTAGGTTTTTCACAGAGAAGCAAAGGAGGAAGATAAAGGTGGCACTTAGATTGATTACTTATTTATTGTTTCAGTGACAATTTTTCACATGCTCTGAAACCAAAAGGAAGACTTAGCCTGATTCAAACTGTAATATTCAGAAGGAGCAAGAGAAACTCTGAGAGACAGGGGAATATAAAACAACTGTTTCTTGCATCTATTTTTAAAGTTCTCTACATTAGACACTGAACACAAAGAAGGGCAAATACATGATTTACACTCTGTTACAGTGCTCAAGTTTTTAAACTGGCTTTTATAATCCTTTAAATATTTTCTGGGAAGAAATAATTTAAATAATTCAAATAACGCTTTAAGATTGTCCTATACCTTGGCATAAAACAGAATAGCCTATCTCATTTGCTTTTTCTTTTTTTAAATTTTCTTTTTTTAATTATACTTTAAGTTCTGGAATACATGCAGAACGTACAGGTTTGTTACATAGGTATACACGTGCCATGGTGGTTTACTGTATCTATCAACCCATCAACTACATTAGGTATTTCTCCTAATGCTATCCCTCCCCTAGCCACCCACACCCCAACAGGCCCTGGTGTGTGATGTTCCCCTCCATGTGTCCATGTGTTCTCATTGTTCAACTACCATTTATGAATGAGAACATATGGTGTTTGGTTTTCTGTTCCTGTGTTAGTTTGCTGAGAATGATAGTTTCCAGCTTCATCCATGTCCCTACAAAGGACATGAACGCCTCCTTTTTATGGCTGCATAGTATTCCATGGTATATATTTGCCACATTTTCTTTATCCAGTCTATCACTGATGGGCATTTGGGTTGGTTTCAAGTCTTTGCTATTGTAAACAGTGCTGCAATAAACATATGTGTGCATGTTTCTTTATAATAGGATGATTTATAACCCTTAGGGTATATACTCAGTAATGGGATTGCTGGGTCAAATGGTATTTCTGGTTCTAGATCCTTGAGGAATCACCACACTTCCACAATGGTAGTTTACACTCCCATCAACAGTGTAAAAGCATTCCTATTTCTCGACATTTTCTTCAGCATCTGTTGTTTTGTTTTACTTTTTAATGATCTCCATTCTGACTTGTATGAGATGGTATCTCATGGTGGTTTTGATTTGCATTTCTCTAATGACCAGCAATGATGAACTTTTTTTCATATGTTTGTTGGCCACATAAATATCTTCTTTTGAGAAGTGCCTGTTCATATCCTTTGGCCACTTGTTGGTGGGTTATTTTATTTTCTTGTAAATTTGTTCAAGTTCTTTGTAGATTCTGGATATTAGCCCTTTGTCGGATGGATAAATTACAAATGTTTTCTCTCATTCTGTAGGTTGTCTGTTCACTCTGATGATAGTTTCTTTTGCTGTGCAGAAGCTCTTTAGTTTAATTAGATCCCATTTGTCAATTTTGGCTTTTGCTGCCATTGCTTTTGATGTTTTAGTCATAAATTCTTTGCCCATGCCTATGTCCTGAATGGTATTGCCTAGGTTTTCTTCTAGGGTTTTTATGGTTTTACATCTTATATTTAAGTCTCTCATCCATCTTGAGTTATTTTCGTATAAGGTGTAAGGAAGGGGTCCAGTGTCAGTTTTCTGCATATGACTAGCCAATTTCCCCAATGCCATTTATTAAATAGGGAATCCTTTCCCCATTGCTTGTTTTTGTCAAGTTTGTCAAAGATCAGATGGTTGTAGCTGTATGGTCTTATTTCTGAGGTTTCTGTTCTGTTCCATTGATCTATGTATCTGTTTTTGTACCAGTGCCATGCTGTTTTGGTTACTGTAGCCCTCTCTCCTTCCTTCTTCTCTCCTTTCTCCACCCCCTCCTCTCTCTCTCTCTCTCTCTCTCTTTGTCTCTCTGTTCCCTGCCTACTATAGACAATCATTTGAATTCCTACTTTATGCCAGCCTGTGTTCAAAGAGCTTGAGATACGTCAGTGATTGAAACAAATATCCTTATTTTAATGAATCTTATTTTTAAGGGGGTAAAACAGACAATAAAAATGAAGCATAATAGGTCAACTATTTATAAGCTAGACAGTAATAAATGCCATGGTAAAGTACTTGAGAAGGAAATCAGAAGAGCACGTTGTGGGCGTTGTGGGTGGAATATAAAATTTTTTTACCGGCCTTGTTGACAAGGTTGCAATGGAAGCTAGACCTGAAAGAGGACAGGGAGGCAACCTCATCGTATTTGGTAGGAACACATTACTGATAGAGAGATGCTGTAAAAAAAAGCTCCTACAGCAGGAAACACCTGATGTGTTGAAAGAAAGAAACAGTATGGAGGTTAATGTGGCTGGGGTATATAAAACAAGCCAGCAATGGGAAGAAAAATGGGAATCAAATCAGCCAGATAAGTAGTTGGGGACAGACATGGATTATACACAGCCTTGTAGACAGCAGTGTGGTACAACTGGCCCCTACAGGCTCTTCAGATCGAATTTTTACTTTTCAGGAATTTTTGCAAGCTGATTGTTAAAGACATTTATAAAAATTATATGCACTTAGAATTAAATAAATTATATTTAAAAGAAGGATAATAGATATTTATTAATAAAACTCACCATTGCCTAATTATTTTGAGAAATGTTACTATTACCTATGTCTTGAGGTTAAGACATGTCCTGATATGTTTACCATATCTGTATGAAGAAAATATATGATGTGCACATCTTTTCCCAACTCCATGCTCTGACACATCATATTGATAGCTTGAAACTGGCATATTGGGAATATTTACACCATGAATATCATCAAAAATCATCAAAAGTTATGGATCAAGACTTAACTTATTATTTTATTATCGTGTAAAATGATGAAGATAATGTTTAAAATAGAGATTAAATTTAAAGTTGTATTATATCTTTAGCTATTACATTATAAATAGCACAAAATTTGAAGAAACTTTTTCTAATATTGAAAACCATTATCCAATCAAATGGTCAAGAAGTCATTTGTATCTTTGATGAACAAGTCAAGTTCTGACCTACGTCTTCTATGCTTTCATCATATTTTTAGACACAGGGTGTCTCTGTGGTGCTCAGGATCATCCTGAACTTCTGGCCTCAGCCTCACAAAGCACTGGGATTGTAAGCATAAGTCACTGTGCCTGGCCTTAAAATTTTTTTTCCAGGGATGGGGTCTGACTCTGTTGCATCCTGGAACTCCTGGGCTCAAGGGATCCTCCTGCCTCAGCCTCTGTAGTCACTGGGATTGCAGGTGTGCACCACCATACCTGGTTCTGTACTTCTGGCATAAATGAAATATCAACCAACATTCATTTCTAAACTATACTCACTTTTCAGTAGTGACCATAAGTGACTATGGACAAAATAATTTGGCAAAAGTCAACAAAAAGCATTCTTTGAGAATCAATCAGCTATATAAAATTTACAACAAAGACTATTGAATATTTTATTATTATAAATTATATGTTACATATTCTTATCAGTAAAATGTATAATAAACCTGTGTATATGAATGTTATGTGTGTATCCACACACACACACACACACACACACACACACACACACACACACACACATAGGCCACTAATGAAAATGAGCTAAATTTATATGACCCTATAAAATTGAGACATTGCTTTTCTGTATATGATTTCCTTTATTATTGGGGGCATTTATAATCCTACTGGTCCAGTATAGGCAAAAGTGCTCTGATTTTTCTCTAATTCCATATATAGGTATCTTCCTCTCAAAGCTGCTTCTTAGATCTTCAAGAGTCTGGAGCAAACTGGAGTTTGGTCAAGGATTCATGAGAATGTCTACTTCCTTGAGTAGTGAACATTCATTACAGCCAGTGTTATTACCTCAATAATCACATTTGTTGAGACCAAAAAAGCTTACATGATTTGCCTGAGACTTTGTAGGTGGAAATAGAAGGGAGGGACAATTCTTCTCATTATTGCCCTCTACCTGCCTCACTAGAAGAATAGACATACACCTGCTTAAAATCTCTTGTTGGCTCTTCACTAGTGCAGAAAAGGGTGGAGACTTAAGATGCTGAGAAACGCTGAATGGATGAAAGCATTTTCCTCACCATAAGTGGATATTAAGCAAAAAAGGAAACAGTTGGGGGATGATGAAAAGCATTGTTTTATTTTTTGAAAAGACCCCTTGTCAAAAATGTGTTTACATACAACATTCTAAGACAAATCTTCCAAGCTCCTTAATAGAAGGCTTAATGAATAAAATTTTTCTTTAAAAAAAGGTTTTGTGTTATTGATGACCCAGGAGCCTCATACCCTGGAGTCTAAGGAACTACAGTTTCTCATTGCTCCAGGACTAGGGAGATGTTTTTGAGATATCTGTAAAATATAGCTTAAGGATTAATATGATGACCAAACATCTGGAATTATCTTCAAAGCCCTGATGCTTAATTAATTATTCCAAAGCTCTAAACATCATATGACCTGCTTATTTTCATCTCAATGCAATTGTAATAAAGAAACTTTCGTCTTCAGTGTATGAGACTAGAGGTGACGGGAAATTAAAATGATAATATCTGATACTGACTTAAAATTGATGACTATTTTAGTAGATGCATTTTAATAGCTTATCATATTTCTTCTTTTTCATGCAATATTTCATGTGTATAAATGAATTATATATGTATATATAAAGCACATATATTAGACATAATCATAATGATAAAATGAACTTTTGTGTGTCTAGTGCCCAATCTAGGAAGTAAAATTCTCCTTATTTCTAAATAAATAACTCATCTTGCTCCCTAGAACAATTTTGAATATATTTTTAAAAATCCTTTAGTTTTATCATATATGTATTCTAAAACCTATTGTTTAGTTTTTAAACTTTCTATAAATGGCATCTTGCTATATTTCAGCAGTTTGCTTATTTTTTAAAATTTTACTTTATGTTCCGGGACACATGTACAGAACGTGCAGATTTGTTATGTAGGGATACATGTGCCATGGTGGTTTGCTGCACCTATCAACATGTCAACTCGGTTTTAAGCCCTGTGTGCATTAGGTATTTGTCCTAATTTTCTCCCTCCCTCTGCCCTGCACTCCCTGACAGGCCCTGGTATGTGTTTTTCCCCTCCCTGTGTCCCTGTGTTCTCACTGTTCAACTCCCATTTATGAGTGAGAACGTGTGGTGTTTGGTTTTCTGTTCCTCTGTTAGTTTGATGAGAATGATGGCTTCCAGCTTCATTTATGTCCCTACAAAGGACATGATCTCATTCTTTTCTATGGTCACGTAGTATTCCATGGTGTATATGTACCACATTTTCTTTAACCAGTCTATCATTAATGGGCATTTCGGTTGGTTCCATGTCTTTGCTATTGTAAATAGTGCTACAATAAACATACATGTGCATGTGTCTTTATGGCAGAATGTCTTGCACAATGGTTGAACTAATTTACATTCTCACCAACAGTGTAAAATTGTTCCTAATTTTCCATAACCTTGCCAGCATCTATTGTTTCCTGACATTTTAATAACTGCCATTCTGACTGGCAGGAGATGGTATCTTACTGTGGTTTTGATTTGCATTTCTCTAATGATCAGTGACATTTAACTTTTCTTCATATGTTTGTTGGTGGCATAAATGTCTTATTTTGAGAAGTTTCTGTTCATATCCTCTGCCCACTTTTTGATGGGTTTTTTTTTTTTTTCTTGTAAATCTGTTTAAGTTCCTTGTGGATTCTGGATATTAGATCTTTGTCAGATGGCTAAATTGCAAATTTTTTCTCCCATTCTGTAGAGTGTCTGTTCACTCCGATGCTAGTTTCATTTGCAGTACAGAAGCTATTTAGTTTAATTAGATCCCATTTGTCAATTCTGGGTTTGTTGCAATTGCTTTTGGTATTTATGTCATGGAGTCTTTGCCCATGCCTATGTCTTGAATAGTATTGCCTAGGTTTTCTTCTGGGGTTTTTATGGTTTTGAGTTTTACATTTAAGCCCTTAATCCATCTTAAGTTAATTTTTTAATGTAAGGAAGGAGTCCAGTTTCAGTTTTCTGCATATGGCTAGCCACTTTCCCAGCACCATTTATTAAGTAGGAAATCCTTTTCCCATTGCTTTTGTCAGATTTGTTGAAAATCAGATGATTGTAGATGTGTGGTGTTATTTCTAAGGTCTCTGTTCTGTTCCATTCGTCTATATATCTGTTTTGGTACCAGTACTATGCTGTTTTGGTACCAGTACTATGCTGTTTTGGTTACTGTAGCCTTGTAGTATAGTTTGAAGTCAGGTAGCATAATGCCTCCAGCTTTTTTTTTTTTTTTTTTTCTTAAGATTGTCTTGGCTATATGGGCTCCTTTTTGGTTCCATATGAAATTTAAAGTAGTTTTATTCTAATTCTGTGAAGCAAGTCAATGGTAGCTTGATGAGAATAGCACTGAATCTATAAATTACTTTGGGCAGTATGGCCATTTTCACAATATTGATTCTTCCTATCCATGAGCATGGAAATTTTTCCGTTTGTTTGTGTCCTCTCTTATTTTCTTAAGCAGTGGTTTGTAGTTCTTCTTGAAGAGGTCTTTCACATCCCTTCCTAGCTATATTTTTATGTATTTTATTCTCTTTGTAGTAATTGTGAATGGGAGTTCATTCATTCATAATTTGGCTCTCTGTTTGTCTATTGTTGGTGTATATAAATGCTTGTGATTTTGTATCCCGAGACTTTGCTGAAGTTGCTTATCAGCTTAAGGAATTTTTGGCCTGAGATGATAGGACTTTCTAAATATAGAATCAAATCATCTGCAAACAGAGACAATTTGACTTCCTCTCTTCCTATTTGAATACGCTTTATTTCTTTCTCTTGCCTGATTGCCCTGACCAGAACTTCCAATACTATGTTGAATAGGAGTGGTGAGAGAGGGCATCCTTGTCTTGTGCTGGCTTTCAAAGGGAATGCTTCCAGCTTTTGCACATTCAGTATGATATTGGCTGTGGGTGTGTCATAAATAGCTCTTATTATTTTGAAATATGTTCCATTAATATCTAATTTATTAAGAGTTTTTAATATGAAGGGATGTTGAATTTTATCAAAGGCCTTTCTGCATCTATTGAGATTATCATGTGATTTTTGTCATTGGTTCTGTTTAAGTGATAGATCATGTTTATCACATCCCAGAGATGAAGCAGACTTGATCATGATGGATAAGCTCTTTGATGTGTTGCTGGATTCAGTTTGCCAGTATTGTACTGAGGATTTTTGCATTGATGTTCATCAGGGACATTGGCCTGATGTTTTCTTTTTTTTTGTTTTGTCTCTGCCAGTTTTTTGATCCAAATGATGCTGGCCTCACAAAATGAGTTAGGAAGGAGTGCCTCCTTTTCTATTATTTGGAATAGTTACAGAAGGAATGGTACCAGTTCCTCTTCATACCTCTGATAGAATTTGTCTGTGAATCTGTCTGGTCCTAGGCTTTTTGGTTTGGAAGCTATTAATTACTGCCTCAATTTTAGAACTTGTTATTAGTCTGTTCAAGGATTTGAATTCTTCCTGGTTAAGTTTTGGGAGGGTGTATGTGTCCAGGAATTTATCCATTTCTTCTAGTTTATTTGCACAGAGGTGTTTATCACATTCTCTGATGGTAGTTTGTATTTCTGTGGAGTCAGTGGTGATATCCCCTTTATCATTTTTTATTGTATCTATTTCATTCATCTCTTTTCTTCTTCTCTCTTCTATTAGTCTAGCTAGTGGTCTATTTTCTTAATTGTTTTGAAAAACAAGCTCCTGAATTCATTTTTTTTCCTTTTTTATGGGCTTTTGTCTCTATCTCCTTTAGTTCTATTCTGATCTTAGTTATTTCTTGTCTTCTGCTAGCTTTTGGATTTGATTCCTCATGCTTCTCTAGTTCTTTTAATTGTGATGTTAGGGTGTTGATTTGAGATCTTTCCAGCTTTCTGATGTGGGCATTTAGTGCTATAAATTTTTCTCTTAACACTGCTTTTTGCTGTGTCCCAGAGATTCTGGTATGTTGTTTCTTTGTTCTCACTGGTTTCAAAGAGCTTCTTGATTTCTGCCTTAATTTCATTATTTACCCAGGAGTCATTCAGGAGCAAGTTGTTCAATTTCCATGTAGTTGTATGGTTTTGCATGAGTTTCTTAATCCTAAATTCAAAGTTAATTGTCCTGTGGTCTGAGAGACTGTTATGATTTCAGTTCTTTTGCATTTTCTGAGGAGTGTTTTACTTCCAATTATGTGAACACTTTTAGAATAAGTGCCATGTGGCACTAAGAAGAATGTATATTCTGTTGATTTTGGGTAGAGAGTTCTGTAGATGTCTATAATGTCCACTTGATCCAGAGCTGAGTTCAAGTCCTGAATATCCTTGTCAATTTTCTGTCTCATTGAGCTGTCTAATATTGACAGTGGGGTATTAAAGTATCTCAGTATTATTGTGTGGGAATCTAAGTATCTTCATAGGTCTCTAAGAACTTGTTTAGTGAATCTGGGTGCTCCTGTATTGGGTGCACATGTATTTAGGATAGTTAGCTCTTGTTGTTGAATTAATCCCTTTACCATTATGTAATGCCCTTCTTTGTCTTTTTTCATCTTTGTTGGTTTAAAGTCTGTTTTATCAGAGACTAGGACTGCAACCCCTGCTTTCTTTTGCTTTCCATTTGGTTGGTGAATTTTCATCCATCCCTTTATTGTGAGCTTATGTGTGTCTTTGCATGTGAGATGGGTCTCCTGAATACAGCACACTGATGGGTCTTTATCTAATTTACCAGTCTGTGTCTTTTAATTGGGGCATTTGGCCCATTTACATTTAAGGTTAATAATGTTATATGTGAATTTGATCCTGTCATCATGATACTAGCTGGTTATTTTGCACACTAGTTGATGTAGTTTCTTCCTAGTGTCACTGGTCTTATATTTTGGTGTGTTTTTGCAGTGCTTGATACTAGTTTTTCCTTTCTATATTTAGTGCTTCCTTCAGGATCTCTTGCAAGGCAGACCTGGTGGTAATTAAATCCCTTAGTATCTGCTTGTCTGTGAAGGATTTTATTTCTCCTTCACTTATGAATCTTCATTTGGCTGGATATGAAATTCTGGGTTCAGAAATTCCTTACTTTAAGAATGTTGAATATTGGCCCTTACTCTCTTCTGGCATGTAGGTTTTCTGCTGAGGTATCTGTGTTAGTCTGATGAGCTTCCCTTTGTAGGTGACCTGACCTTTCTTTCTGGTTGCCCTTAACTTTTTTTCCTTTGTTTCAACCTTGGAGAATCTGATGACTTTGTGTCTTGGGGTTGATCTTCTTGTAGATATCATAGTGGTATTCTCTGTATTTCCTGAATTTGAAGGTTGGCCTGCCTTGCTAGATTGGGGAAGTTCTCCTGGATAATATCCTGAAGTGTGTTTTCCAACCTGGTTCCATTCTCCCCCTCTCTTTCAGGTACTCCAATAAATCATAGGTTCAGTCTTTTCACACAGTCCCATATTTCTCAGGAGTTTTGGTAATTCCTTTTCATCCTTTTTTGTCTAATCTTGTCTGCATACCTTATTTCAGCAAAATGGTCTTCAAACTCTGATATCCTTTCTTTTGCTTGATTGATTCAGCTACTGATACTTGTGTATGCTTCACAAAGTTCTTGTGCTGTGTTTTTTTCATCTCCATCAGGTCTTTAGAGTCCTCTCTAAGGTGGTTATTCTAGTTAGTTGCTCCTGTGACATTTTATCAAGGTTCTTGGTTCCTTTGTGGTGGGTTAGAACATGCTCCTTTAGCTCAGTGGAGTTTGTTATTACCCATCTTCTGAAGTCTACTTCTGTCAATTTGTCCATCTCATTCTCTGTCCAGTTCTGTGTCTTTGCTGGAGAGATGTTATCATTATTTGGAGGAGAAGAGGCATTCTGGCTTTGGGAATTTCAGCATTTTTGCACTGCTTTTTCTTCATTTTCCTAGATTTATCTACCTTTGATCTTTGAGGCTGATGACCCTTGGATGGGATTTTGTGGGGGTCTTTTTTGTTGATGCTTTTGTTGTTGTTGCTTTCTTTTTGTTAGCTTATCTTCTAACAGTCAGACCCCTCTTCTGCAGGTCTGCTGCAGTTAGCTGGGGGTCAACTCCAGACCTGTTCGCCTGGGTATCATCAGTGGAGGTTGCAGAACATCAAAGATTGTTGTTTGCTCCTTCTTCTGGGAGCTTCAGCTCTCCTGTATGAAGTGTCTGTTGACCCCTGTTGGGAGGTCTCTTCCAGTCAAGAGGCACGGGGTCAGGAACGTGCTTGAGAAGGCAGTCTGCTCCTTAGCAGAGCTGGTGCGCTGTGCTGGGAGAATCCCCTTTGTCAGGCTCAGCTGCTCTCTTCAGAGCCAGCGGTCAAGAAAGATTAAGTCTGCTGAACCTGCAACTGCAGCCGCCTCTCCCCTCAGGTGCTCTGTCCCATGGAGTTGAGAGTTCTGTCTGTAACCCCTGACTGGAGCTGCTGGATTTCCTGCAGAGATGCCCTGCCCAGTGAGGATGAATCTAGAGAAGCAGTCTGGGCACAACTTCTTTGCTGCACTGTGGCGAATTCTGCTCAGTCCAAACCTCCCAGTCTTAGCAGTACCAGGGGAAGACCGCCTACCAAAGCCCAGTAGTTTGCTTATTTTGTGCAACACTGTGTTCTTCATTCCTGTTAGTGATCATTAAATTTTCTTTAACACTTTTATGCTGTTCCATAATATGAACATACTATAGTATATGAATCAGTTTTACTGTTTTTTCCACTTTATTTTGCATTCATAAACAATGCTGCTATGAATATTTTAGGCATGTCTTTGATGCATATGCACAAAATTTTCTCTAGGGTAAAAATAAAGAGGTAAAATTGTCGAGAAGTATGGCATATGCATCTTCAAATTTGCTACAGAATGCCAAACTGTTTCATTAAATGATTATGTAATTTTACCCATAAACAAATAATATGTAAGAAAACTAAAAAAAACCTGGCATCATTCTTAGTTCTTCTCTTGACTTTGTTTCCTACATCTAATCTGATAACAAATCCTATCAGTCCAGCTTTCAAAATACCTGTATATTAAGAATCCAATCTCTTTTTTCTTACCCTCCTACTACTCATGCAAATGTTTAAGCCACAATCTTCGTGTATCCAGAAATTATACACTCTCTCAACCATTGCTACCTGGTCTAAGCTCCCATGTTTCTCCTGGGTTATGAACAACAGCCTTCTTTCTGGTCTTCTTGTTTCCATTTTTGCCTCTTAAACAAAAGAATATTTTCCATCTTGTAACAGAGTAATCCTTTTGAAACCTCAGCTCACATCAATCAACTTTTTTTTCTCAAAACCATACATTTGGTTTCCTATCTTTCTTGGGCCAAAACCAAAGGTCAGGCACACACTACCCATTCATCACGTTGTCTGCATTATTCCCATTTATCCAATTTCTTTCTGCTTCACTGCCCTTGTTGTTTCTGGCACATCAGGCAAGCTCAGCCTCCTAGATAATGTGGTGATCAATCCCTCTGTTTAAAAATTTATTGCCCTCCCCCCGCCACTATTCCAGACCTCTCCATGGTTCTCTTTCTAACCTCCTTTGTGTATTTATTTAAATTATTTCTTCCTCAGTCAAGCCTTTTCTTACCAGCTTACTATATAGAAATTATCCCCAATTCCTAAAGTAATTAGATATTCTTAATCTGGGAATGTCTTTTACTTCATTTCTGAATAGTTTTGCTGGATTTAGAATTCAGCATTAGGGATACCCTTAATTTCTGTAATAATTTCTATATAGTAGCCCTATAACCCTTATTTCTAGAACACTTGGCAGAAACATAATAAATAATAGTTATAGTAATAATAGTCAACTCATATAGCATTTAGTATTCTAGATACTTCTAAGCAAATTATATTGATAAACTCATTTAATTCCCTTAAAATCTATGGTGAAGAAGAAGACTTCCTGCTGTAGGGATGTAAAGAAGGTGAGTTTTTTTCTCTCCAAAAAAAAAAGTGTAAAACTGGACAGCATTAACAAAAACAACTATTCAATGACTCTGGAAATCAATCAAGGGTACACAATAATTTGAGAAACATTTATTTAAAAAAAATTTTTGGACATTCAGGTAAAAATAGCAGAAGCCTATGACCTTCTGGCCTGCAGCTGCTCCCACCCCTCCATCTTCCTCTCCAACTCTGACCTGGGAATGGAAGCAAAAACCAACTTTTCTGGTGGAGGTGGTAGACTAACTTGGAATGGGAGAAGGCAGCAAGTAATTCTGGTTACTTGAACATAAAATGGTGAATCTAGCTTAGACTAGAGGGGAAATACTCCAAGCTTTGCTAGCCTCAGATTGGGGTCCAAGTTGGGATAAGGGGTAGACCAGCAGGGTTTAACAGAACTATTCTAGAAATTAGAGAGGCATGGAAAGGCTATTTGTAGTCAGTTTTAAAATTGACTTTAAAGACTTCAACACAAGTTTTTAAATATGGTTTTAAAATTAAAGAAAACAATTCTGAAGGATTAAAGAAAATATGCTAACCATAACTAAAAACTATAAAATATCAACAGAGAAATAGACATTATAAAAAAGAACCAAATGGAAATAATAAAACAGAACAAAAGTAGCTGAGATGAAAAGTTAATTCAGTGAAATCTACGGTAGAATTGAGGTGGCAGAGAAAGAAACAGTAAACTTGAAGATAAATCATTAGAGAGTAGGCAATCAAAAATGAAGGAAGGAAGGAAGGAAGAAATAAAGAAAGAGAGAAAGAGAGAGAGAGACAGAAAGAATTAAAGAAATTGACAGAGATCCAGAGCATCTGGAACAATTTCCAGAATCCTAAGTTATGCATAATAGGATCCTCAGGAGAAGAAAGAACAGAGAGAAAGAGGCATTAAAAAAAACATTGAACAAAATCACAGAAAACTTCCCAAATTTGATGCAAATCATTAGTTTATGAATTTAAGAAGCTCAATGAACACTAAGTAGAATTTTGAAGAAGAAAAAAAAAGACCTAGACATATCATCATCAAATTGCTGAAAGTCAAAATAAAGTATGTAAAATAGAAAGAAAAAAAATAAGACTCAGTACATACAAGGAAGTAACAATACAATTTATTTTTGGCCAACACCGTATCAGAAACTATGGAAGCCAGGGGCAATAGAATGACACATTAAAAGTGCTAAAAGAAAAAAAAAATCTAAATCAAGCAAACCTATTCATAAATAAAAGTAAAATACAGACATTCCCAGATTAAGGAAATCTAACTGTCAGCATTGCTGTATTATAAGAAAATACTAAAGAAAGTACTTCAGTATGAAGAGAAATGGCTCCAGATAGTAGCTCAGACAAACAGGAAGAAATGAACATCATAATGGTAAATCAGTGAGAACATACTAAAGATTGCATATATGAATGTGTGTGTCTGTCACCTGTCAAGTTCTGCAGGAATTAATGCATTGTTTCTGGCCCTCTGGTGTATTCCTGAGGTCCATCTTATTGTCTCTGTATCACAGCCACACTGACTTTATTACTACAGTATAATAGTAAATTTTGATTTCTTAAATGGCAAGTACTCCTACTTTATTCTCCTTTGGGAGTGTCTTGACTATTGTTAGCTATTTGCAATACCATATAAATTTTAGGTTCTATTTGTTAAATTCAATGAAAAATGTATTGGAATTTTCACTGGAAACATGTTATATTTACAGTTGACTTTTGGCATATTTCAATATTGAGTCCTTCTGACTATAAATATGATTTAACACTCTATTTATTTTGATCTTCTATTATCTATTTTAAGAAAAATAAGTTTATTCCTTGGTACATTAAAGCTGCCAAAAGCATAAGGAAAAAGAATTTCTGGCTGAAAAAATAACTGCCAAGACCCTGGTGTATTTTAAGAAACTTCCAGGAGGCCACTGTGCAGGGAGTGTAGTGTACGAGGGAGACAGAGCTGTGGGAATGAATGTGAGAGGAGGCAGAGGCCAGATCTGGCATATGAAAGCTAATTCCTGTATGAAAGATAATAACTATTTGAATACTGACTCACAAACCTCCTAAGTGGATTAATTAATTTGAAGCAGCTGATATGTCAAAAATAACATATCAGCTACCTTCCCATTTGATTTCTGTGGTGGTTAATTAATAATGATTTCCCCAATTCATGGGTGAAATTCTAAGTCAAAAAAGCAACCTAGTGAAACAGAAAAAAACACATCGAAATCTCTGACATGAAGTGATAACACACTTAATGCAACACAAAGCCACTTGCCAAGTAACATCCAGGCTGGAAAGCACCTCTACGAAAGCACAGGAGTCTATATTGTACCACAGTTTTGTCACTATTTCATTATTTCATTTTTCAGTATCCAGTTTGCCACCACCCAGTGACACACATGTCTGCAGCCCATGTGGCACAGACAAAGCAGAACCTCTTTTTATCTAATAAATAAGCCAACTTTCTCATGAATAATCAGAGTAGCCAAATTCCAAATACCATCAAGGGCTTACGTATGCTATAGAAGAAGAAATCTAAAACAATAATTCAAACTCTTAGAGGAGAAGTGAAGACAGAGATGGCAGTAAAGCTTCATAAGCAACACTACCTTGTGCAGCTAACTCTTTCCACCTCTCTTTGTTTTGCTGAATGATGTCCACCAGGTTGTTCTTGAAGCTCTTCAGGTCCACTGCCGCAAGGGAGTAGTCTGGGGAATAGGACCCATCGCTCATGGAGCCTTTTGTATTTGATCGTCTTAGTGCATCAGCAATGTGTAACCCCACAATGGTGGTTGAGCTAACAGTAACAACCAAAAAAACAAAAAACACCAACGTCAGGATATGGGGTGAAAAGAAAACCTGAAAAACTTTACAAAACCGACTAGAAAACCAGGATAGCAGATGCTCTGTTCCAGTTCTGAGTATGTGGCAGCTGCTCACTTCCTTTCTCTCTCTCCCCACACTGGATTCTTCTTTTTTTTTTTTTTTTTTTTTTTTTTTATTGCATTTTAGGTTTTGGGGTACATGTGATAAACATGCAAGGTTGTTGCTTAGGTGCTATACACCTTAGTATTTGGTATTTTGTGTATTAAACTTGTTCTCAAAGGCAGATGCAATATAATATAAAGCCACTAGGTGGCAGGTGCAATATAATATAAAGCCACTAGGTGGCAATACTAACAAACAATTCTTGTAATTCCCTGACTAGACGTGAGAAATAGAGATAATCATTAAGGAAAAGGTTACTAAACACCACAAAGATGAAAAGTGATGCAAAAAAGAAAATATCATACCTGCTTGCCACATAGGAAGAAGTTTCGGCTTTTGAGGCTTCCTCTATAAGAGGAATAACAATTTTCTCTGTTGAGTCTGTCAGAAGAGAAAATGTTGGCTCTACTATGAAATCAATGAAACCTACAAAAGCCAAAATGAAAAGACAGAGATAAATTCAAGTGTTACAATTTCCTGAATTCTGAAATCAGAAATAATAAAGAGCTTCTGACAATCCTGGGATAGCAAATATCAACTAAAATATTGGTTCTGCTTACCCTTTGATATTGTTTTAATCTAATAACAATCTAGAGATAGTCTAACTGCTCTATAAAATAATCCTCGAAGTCCTGGAAGGTACAGAATTTAAGCTTGCTAACTCAAGTACATTGGCTTTTCTATTTACTATTCAGCCTTATATACTATTGCTAACAATAAATTTAGACCTAAAGAGAGTGACTATAGTTTCCTCTATCAACAACAGGGGTCATTCTCCTTTTTGAAAGCACATTATGTGCATTTTGACTTTTATTATTTACCAACAAGAAATCATATCTAAGCTCGAAAGAAATTAAATAATTGAAGATTTTTCTCAGGTAACAGGAAGACAATTACTTTTTGTTTCTTACTATATTAGAGCTTTCTGCCGTTGTGTTAATATTTCAAATTTCTGTTTATTATTCTCTGAATGTAAAGTGTTAGTTCACAGCATGTGGGTGTGTTCTGTCAAATCAGTGAAGAGAAAAGTAACATCTCTGGGAGACAGCATTAATCCCACCACTTTGAGATGTCAGGATTGAATGAAGACTTTTACATTTAAAGCACTCATCAAGATAGAAAATGACACACAGAGAAAAGGGCATTGTCCTCTGGGAGAATTTTCCATCCTGTGTTTAGGCAGAGGAGGAGACAACAAGCTATTCTAAGGTCTGTGTACACAGCAACATCCCAGATCCCAGGACTGGTGTGGGTGCCTCAAGTCAAGAGTTCGTTGTTAGAAACACATCTGAGAGCAATAAACTACCACCTCAATATAGGAGAATAGCTGGAGGGAGGCTTTTTAAGTGATAATGTCCTGGAAAGTATGCACATTTCAAGACTGTCCATCAGATGCTTGAATAGAAGTTATTCACATTTCAAGTAACTGGATTACTTATAGTATATAATAAGGCACATTTTTAATTTAATAAAACTTCAATACTTTTAATTGATGCCTTCACATTAAATCAATAGTTTTAATTGACGCCTTCATGTTAAGTAAATGTTAACTGACCACCCAGCATACTACTTCTAGTTCTGTCTGTGTTCTTAAATGCCTGAGATGTGTAGACTGTCAACTGAGGCATCACCTCTACTAACATGGCAGCAATTTATATTACAGCAACAAGCCTCAGAAACTTCCATTCTCCTCAGCTTGCCACATCAGGTCCTTAGCCTGCCACTAACACACTTACTAAACAAGGATAGGCCCCTGTGTTATGGTCTCTGGAAAAACAGCTGTTGAAACTTGGATGGGAAGGGAAAAGGTCAGAGCACCCAGCTTTCCAACAGCTGACCGCCCCAAATCTTTGTGATGCGTGGTGCCGGAGCATAACTACAGAGGTAAGGAGTGATCCTTATGTTTATTGATCATATAATTCAGTAACAAAAATGCTGGCTCAAGGAATAACTATGTCAAGTATTTGAGCCATATAGCACAGCAATAATATGTTTTAATAATGGACTGGGCTTGAAGTCCCCAACACAAATACAGATGATAGGAATAAATGTGGTTGGGAGCATTATCATTTTGCAAATTTCCTGTTGCTGGTTAATCTCACATCATGAGAGAATATTTTTCCAAATTAAATGTGCACTACTACATTAAGCATACCATGGAAACTTAGTGATAGAAAAAGTATACTAACATTTTCATTGAATTGACCTATAGCTAAAAAATTAAATTACAGAAAACAATAATCAGCAGAAAAACAGCATAAAATAGTCTCCGGCACAAGAAGAAAATTTTGTATTTTGTAAAAGGTAATGATAACCATTATATTTACTAATGTTGCTTTATTGAATTCATCTTGTGAAAAATGCTTCAATAATTCTTATTTAGCACCATATAGATCAATTTAAAAATCGAATTTATCATGAATATGGAATGAAGTTTTCATGGAAGTTGCCCTTTGAACAATATGGTTTATACATTTGAAAACTGACAAGCACACACATACTCCACCACCACAAGTCATCAGTATTACCTATTTGTGACTGGGCCACCATAGTTGACTTCCGATCACAAAGTGGGGAAAATGGAAGCCCTAACTCAGCTTCTTTATCTCCCTGGAGAAAGAAAAGCACGTTAGTATAGACTTGGGTCGGAGAAGCTAAAATAACGAGCAACCTAAGATAGAAAGCCTAGAAAAGTCACATCTTTCCTTTCTTAATTAGCACTACTTTTTTGTAAAAACCAAAAACTATTGTCCACGTTTATATAATTTTTCTTGGATGATCTCCTTTTGAGGACAGTTTGCAGGGAGAAAAATGATGAATGTTTTCAGCACCTGGAGACTTTGCTTTGCATTACAATCCCTTCACTGTAAAGAGACAAACGTTTTATTTTTGGAATTTTCTAAAGTCACCGTAAAATACCTAGCCATCTTAGTGTGTTATCTGACATTTAATTAACAATCCAAGTTAATTTATTTATGCCAAGTATACCAATAGACCTTTAATGTCAAAATTTTGTGACAGAACTGTTTTTCAAAATTAAAAGTAAACGAGCATTTTGAAACGTTTCTATTCATTAACCAAGTTTTATGAAATCTTCCTCAATATAAAATGAGGACTATCGGGCCAGGCGCGGTGGCTCACGCCTGTAATCCCAGCACTTTGGGAGGCCGAGGCAGGCGGATCACGAGGTCAAGAGATCGAGACCATCCTGGTCAACATGGTGAAACCCCGTCTCTACTAAAAATACAAAAAAATTAGCTGGGCACGGTGGTGCGTGCCTGTAATCCCAGCTGCTCAGGAGGCTGAGGCAGGAGAATTGCCTGAACCCAGGAGGTGGAGGTTGCGGTGAGCCGAGATCGCGCCATTGCACTCCAGCCTGGGTAACAAGAGTGAAACTCCGTCTCAGAAAAAAAAAAAAATAGGGACTATCTTCAACATTCTTACATTCAGTGTGCATAAATTTATTCTAACGTATTATCAGAGAAAATTGAAATGTCGATAGCTTTTTAATCATTTGATCCCATCTAAAATAGATTAATTAAGCATATATATTAAAGAATTCCATTTATATTTGGGTTTTACATCATGAGAAGTAATTAGATTTTCATCTTCTAAAACACAGGCTGCTGTTCTGGTCAAACCTTTAATATCGCAAGGTTTATTAAACTGTCTTTTTTCCTTTGCATTAAAGGGGATGTGCTTATGAAAGGAACAGGAGAGGATACTTCTTTGTTCTTGTTCATTGCAATTGCCTGGCCATTTGAAAGAATGTTTTAGGTTCGATTTTCTCCGAATTTATTGGCTGTATACCTTCATGAGGAACACCAGCCTTGCATCGTAAGTCCATAACTTAGGATAAAATACCTGTCTAAGGACTTCAGTTTCCTTTCACTCTGTTTCCATTAACATCTTTATATCCTACTCTTTAAAACATCATGTCTACATGCAGCTTTACAAATTTTTTTTGGAATATCTTCTCGTGCAGTTCCCCTAAACGATGCCTGTGATTATGAGAGTTATAGGCAGAAAGTCTGGAATCAGAAATGTTGGGGAAAATCTAGACATAACCATCAAAGAAGTAGCAAAATTAGTTACAAAAAGGACATTTTACTCTGTCATAACTCAGAGAAAATAAGGAATAAGAATTTCTGTGACCTCTGCCAGCAACTCCCCTAGTTCCTCTGGATAATAATAACACTAATTCCATTTGAAATTCTTATTTATACTCAGCTTAAAGGACAGATGGAAGGGAATTATTAATCCCATTAGTCTTAGAGTCAGAAGATACAGTCAGCTGAATCGCTGCTGTTGTAGGGCTTATTGCTCTTACTTCAGACATAGCACAACTTTTGCTGAAATGAATTCTCCTTATCTATTACCTAATTTTGTGATCTTGATTTACACATTTTAGGAATAAAATATAATAGATATTATAGTATCTATCCTGAGATTATCTAAGATAATTTATATGAAGCATAAGGACAGTGCCTGCCACTTAGTAGTCATTAAGTTTAGCTAATAAGAAGCATATTTTAGGCTGGGTGCGGTGGCTTGTGCCCTGTAATCCCTGCACTTTGGGAGGCTGAGGTGGGTGAATCATGAGGTCAGGAGATCGAGACCATCCTGGCCAACATGGTGAAACCCCATCTCTACTAAAAACACAAAAATTGGCCAGGTGTGGTGGCATGTGCCTGTAGTCCCAGTTACTCAGGAGGCTGAGGCAGGAGGATTGCTTGAACCCGGGAGGCGGAGGTTGCAATGAGCTGAGATTGTGCCATTGCACTCCAGCCTGGTTAACAGAGTGAGACTCCCTCTCAAAAAAAAAAAAAAAGAAACATAATTTATAGTAGCAATAATATGAATGCAATATGTGCAAATTAAAGATATTTATGATGTCTAATGAATATATCAAATAGTTTTAAAACACAGGAAATTGAAGTAGTGCTTAATTTAGCATGTAATAGATAGGCATCAGTTTTTTCTCCTTCTTTTTTCTAGCAAGGAATTGACAAGAAAGGAATTCCACTTTTGAAAGATTAGTTTATCTTCAATATGAGAGATGACTTGGGGTGAGCTGATGATTCCTTGGCTTCCAGTGTGAATGGAAAGGAGGGGTCTATTGGTGCCACTAATGCAGACCAGATGATCTTGGTGGGGGGGTGGGCGTTGAATATTATTATGGATTTGGTTTCTAACATGTTGAGGATAAGGTGCAAGAATAATATCAATGGCTTATGTTAAAATATAAGTAATAATATTACTATTGATAAAATAATATAAAATAAAATAAAATAGAAATAAAGCTACTGATAGGCTTTTGGGAACCTGATATTAGAGATGCTTATTTAATATATGCAGATATAACTGCATTCTATTTTTTTGTATATTTCTTAGGTTGGTGCAAAAGTACTCGTGGTTTAATTGTCAGTAGTCTTAGAGTCAGAAGATACAGTCAGTTGTATATTGGCAATTATAACTGCAAAACCACAATTACTTTTGCATCACCCTAAATATTATATGACTGTATCTATTAAATGCAGCTAAGCTACATTTAACTTTTTTTGGATGGGGGGGTCAAGATGCTGCTATCTAGTATGTTAAGAGCACACATTTAATAGATGTATTTTTATGCTCTGTGGTACAAGTTCTTAACTGAAAAAGGCATTATGGTGATTTACTTTCTTTTTTTTTTCTCTGAGATGGAGTTTCCCTCGTTGCCCAGGCTGGAATACAATGGTGCCATCTCGGCTCACTGCAACCTCCGCCTCCCAAGTTCAAGCAATTCTCTTACCTCAGCCTCCCAAGTAGCTGAGATTACAGGCATCCGCCACCACACCCAGATAATTTTTTGTATTTTTAGTAGAGACAGGGTTTCACCATGGTGGCCAGGCTGGTCTCGAACTCCTGACTTCAGGTAATCCACTCACCTCAGCCTCCCAGAGTGCTGGAGTTAAAGCCATGAGCTACCGCACCCAGCCACTTTCTTGAGCTAAATTTTATAGAATGTTGAATGGCAACATTTTTCATATAGGGCTTAGGAATTTGACAGATATATGCAGGACTGACCTTTCTACAGATGAAGCAAGAGATTTTATTTTCTATCTGCTTCCTGTACCCCACAATTAAGTTAGAATATTAAATTTTCACTGTCAAATTGAATGCTAAAGTACATTAATTATTTAATTTATTTATAAATATTTCAAAGTGTTATTTACTCTTTAGGGTGAATAAAGGCCATGACTGCAAGATTAGTAGGGAGCCCTGTAGGTAAACTGTGAAGAAACTAGAACTCGTATAAAGAGAATGTTAGGATCTCTGAGTATAAATTTGGCCACGTTTATAATTTCCTCATTCTATCCCAGGACAGGGAATATTTACTTTCCATCAAGGTAAAACCAGGAGTCATCACAATAAGCATTGTGTAAGAAGAGTTTATACTTTTCTTGGAGGTTTTGCTGTCATTTGAGGGTGCTGCCATCAGGAAGCCTAAAATACACTTTTAAAAATCAGGAGGCGGCCAGGCACAGTGGCTCATGCCTGTAATCCCAGCACTTTGGGAGGTCAAGGTGGGCAGATCATCCGAGGTCAGGAGTTCGAGACCAAACTGACCAACATGGTGAAACCCTCTCTGTACTAAAAATACAAAAATTAGGCAGGCATAGTGGCCGGTGCGTGTAATCCCAGCAACTCAGAAGGCTGGGGCGGGAGAATTGCCTGAACCCAGGAGGCCGAGGTTGCAGTGAGCTGAGACTGCACCACTGCACTCCAGCCTGGGCAACAAGAGGGAGACTCAGTCTCAAAAAAAAAAAAAAATCAGCAGAAAGTAGAAAAAGTGGTCCCTTCGAGGCACCTTGAGGTTCTTAGGCTCCACAGCTTGTACCCGTCTTTACAATTCACTGGAGATCCTTGAAATTTCTTTTCTGAGAGGCTATAACAGAGAACTAGCAATGGTTTTTAAATGCTTTCCTACCAGTGTAAAGTGCTCTGACAGCCATTAATAAGGTGTGAAATCCAATGACTTAACAGCACATTTTTGTTGTCATTGTTGTTGTGTTTTACATTTCTCTGAAGCCAAAAGAATTTCTATGTTTTTTTAATGAAGACGATAAGACGGTATAGTACAGAAATCTTGAGAAAACCCTTTCATTGAAACTTCAGTTTTAGACAAAGAAGCAAGGACAGTAACAAATATGCAGGCAGCCCCTGACCACAGTTTAGGAGACACTCTGAGGCTGAGGGTAGAATTTGAGAGCCCATTAGTTCTTTAGAAGAATTTAATTGCGAAAGGAGAGGAGGATGCACTAACTTAGCCTTATTTGGAAAACTTAAGGAATTTAGGCCATCTAATTACCCTTCTTTACTTCTGTAAATGGGCCTTTCTGAATTCAAAGAACACCACGAAAAACATTTAAGTGTTTAATAATTATAGCAACTAACACATTCACTTTCAGTAAAATATGTGGTCGGATATAACTGTATTTCTGTGAGTGTTATAAATATTTTATGGAATATTAGAACCCCTGGGGTAATCAGTTTTTATAGTATTTTTATAGCTCTTGAAACTAGAAGCTTTAATTTTTACATTTAAAATTATCTTGGCTCATAGCTACAGTTCTTTTCATTTATGTGATTTTGGGAGTTATGTTTATGATTTTGTAAAATGCCAGATCCTTGGCTGAGAATGGACTAACTAAATACATTTGTATTACTATGAAAAATAAAATTTATTTTGAAATAACACACTTCACGTCTAGCAACGTCTAAAAATAGAGAGGCCTGACTGTATACAATTCAAGGTAAAATAACCATTTTGACCTTTCCTTCCAGATAACTTGCATTTCCAATTATTATTTTCTTCTTGGCTAACAAGGTAATAATTATTAATCAATGCAGCTTTGGTTCACATATAGATGTTTTTCATGTGTCACAAAACAACTAGTTGAGGAAGGGAAAAATTCACTTAGTTATTGTTATTTAGTTTAAAATACAAACACATTTTGATGGAAGTGACTATTTTTGTAAAAAATATAAATGCATTGACTTCTTATCTTACCAATCTGACATGTGTGTTCAAGAGGAGAATAAAAAGCAAAAACCTGTCTTCTCTTACTAATGATTATTTTTTTGGCTGGTATCTCCACCTCTGATCTCTCTCTCATATCAGTCATTGTTAAAATGAATGTAGCATCCTCCAAATCTACCCATTACTGTCAGTAGAGGCAACTGCGTTGATGTGTGTGAAAACTCGAGGAGACATTAATCATATTGATAAATATCACATGCTTGTTGTGAAAATGCCTTGGAAATGAGAACCTGCTCCACTGGCTTTTACCATCAGCTGCTTACTCAAGAGTCAGAAATCAGCATTTCTCAAGACTGCAAATTCTTGATACAATTCTGATCTCTGGCTAGTTTCCCATGGCTTTAGAGGGTGAAACTAAAGTAGCACTGAAGAATGGGATAATATTTATGGAATTTTTAAGAATAATACAAATAGCTTATCTACCAGAAATATATGGCATTTTAAAAATTCTTGGTGTCTGAGCCCATTTATTAGATACAATGAGTTTGGTAGACAAACTAATAAGAAATTGATTTAGAAGTTAACACATCATAAAATTCCTCCGCATTTATCTGAAATATTCACACACACACACACACACACACACACACACACACACAAACCTTTCTTGAAAGGTTGCTCTTGAAAAATTTTAAAAATCAGCTCTTTCTTTTGGTAGTTTTCTGATTTTTTGAATTTCTATTCAGGCTCTAATTTTGTTCAAAACCAATAGAAGGAATTTCAAATCTAGCATTACATTCTGCAGAGCAAAAAGGAAAATACTTCTCTTAATTGGCTACTTTTAAAACTTGATGATTGTTTTGGACACGTGCTTTTAAATTGTTCCCAGATCTTTAGAAGTTCAGCTTTAAGTAACTACCAAACAACAAAATATTTCATAAGCAATGGTATAGTATACTGATACTTTGCCTTGGAAAAAATATAGAGCTTAAAATAGACTAGCAGGATAATAAATACCACCAATTCCTCACACTTGAAGCCTTCTTAAATTTATTCTGTCACTTTGTTCTTCACAATCATCCTGGGAAGAAGGCAGGATGGGAATAAGGAAGAAGGCATATGTACAGACAGGAAGGGGAAGACTCATCTGTCCCACTCCTGGAAGAATGAAAAGCTAGGGCTTACCCTTGAGTTTTCTGAAGTCAAGTCCAATTATCTCTCTATTTCGCATTATTAGGCTTCTTATGTTTGACCAATATACATAAAATACAGTCTTTAACAAGAAACACAAAATGTTTACATTTAAATTGTAGCTGAGGACCATGATGAGTTCTGGACAGACCTCCTTTGATTTACCTCAAAATCTCTAGCACAGCCAGTGGATTTAAGACACAGTATTTAGATGCTTAGTATTTTCTAAAGGAACGAAGACATATATTTGCAAATTGCTTTGTAAAAGTGTTGTTTTCACTGTCTGAGATGAAAATCCCAGTCACCTTGGCTAAACGCATAGCAGAAAGGTATCAGTACTATGGATCTGACAAAGTGATAGTTTTACAGATGGCTATGCGAGGATGAGCAAAAATAAAACATACAAGAACCACTGCAGTCCTGCTCATTTCTAGGACATCTGCATAGATACACAGACACAGTTCCATATCTTTTTGTCAAATCAGAGTAATGCATACACCAAGGAGTTTCAGATTCATTGCTTATTTACCCCCAAAGGTGTACATTATGTGATATGATCAACAATAAATAAGGGTACTATGGGATTTATTTAGTTAGTTCAGAGCAAGAAAACATTTTACCTGTTAGAATCAGTATATATTTCAGTGTAAGTTTCATAAAGAAATACTTGTTTTGCTTGAAAGACATATTGGTTGGCAGTACAAACTTACTTATTTTGACCTTTAACTCCACATTTTTCTGTTTTGCTGCATATGTTTCTGAAGGGGATTTGAAAGTCATTTACTTTTAAAAATCCAGAAATTGGTGAACTTACAAAACACCTCACTCAATTTCTTTGAATTCATTAATCTCATGATCCTGTCAGGTATTCTTTGTCTGTTTTGAAATCAGTAAAACAAAAGGATAATATAAATCATGATATTATTTGGAGACCTAATGGTAATTTTCAGGAGTCTCTCAGATTTTAGTTTAGTTTTTTTCCACAGTATTTTTTTTAGGGCCTTCTTTAGGTCAGAGATGAGCCACCTTCATTATGATATACTATTTTTAAAAAATATTAAAGGGAAATTTATGTGCAAATCAGAAGTGTATAAACAGGAACATACTTGTATAACATTTGATTAAGATATAGAGCATTTCCATCAACCCCAGAAAGTTGCCTTAACCTCATCCAAGGAACCCTAACCCATATAGTCACTGACCAGTCTGATTTCTGTCACCATATATTAATTTTGCTAGTTTTTGAACTTCATATATTGGCCCTAATTTTCTTCTTACTATTGATTTGTGAGAGTTCTATATGCAATAATTGGATACAAATCCTTGGACAGATATTTGTAGTAAAAATATTTTCTCTCAGTCTATGGTTTTCATTTTCTTAATAGTGCCTTTGGAAGAACAGAAGTTTTAAATTTTGCTTATGTCCGCTTCATTTTTTTTTTCTTTTATGGGTAATGCTTTATGTGTCTTCTCTAAGAAATATTTACCTACCCCCAAGATTAGAGAGGTATTCTCTTGTGTTTTCCTCTAAGAGCTTTATAGTTTTAGGTTTTGTGTTAAGCCCTTTAATTTTAAATTAGGTTTTGCGTAAGGTGTAGGTAGGGAACCAGTTTCCTTTTCTTCCCATATATTGTTCCATTTCCTTTCATGGAAAGACTCCTTTTTCCATAGTTGTTTTGGTGCCTTTGTAGAAGATCAAATGACTTTCTACATCTGAATCTGTTTCTGAAATCACTCCTCTATTTTAATGATCTATTTGCCTATCCCTATGCTCTAAGCCGATAACACAGTGCCTTGATCACTGTAGCTTTATACTAACCCATGTAATTAGGAAGTGTAAATCCTCCAACTTCTTTAGTCTTTTTCAAAATTGTTTTGGCTGCCTTAGGGTCCTACGTTTCTACACAGATTTTAGAATCAGCCTTTCAACTTCTACAAATAAGCCTGTTGCAATTTTTGATAAAGATTATGTTAAATTTATTAATCGATTTTGGAAGAATTCACATCTTAGAAATATTGGCTTTTTCTGTCATTAACATAATATATCTCTCTATTTACATAGGTCTTAAAAGTGCTCTCAACAATATTTTGTGGTTTGCAGTGTGGAGGTTTCATATACATCTAATTAAATGTATCCCCAAATATTTTATTATTTTATGCTATTATAAAGCATATTGTTTTAAAATTTCATTTTCAAATTGTTTGCAACTTGCATACAGAAATGGAATTGATCCTACAAATAATAAACTCATTTATTAATTCTAGTAGCCTTTTGTAGATCGCTTGAGGTTTTCTATGTAGATGCTCATGTTTCTGCAAATAACAGTTTTATTTATTTTTATTCAATCTATACTTTGTTTTTTATCACCTTCCTGTACTGGCTAGAACTTCAACTCTCACCACTTCTATAGAAGAATGCAAGGTTGAGTAGAAGTGGTGAGAGTAGCTATAATCATCTTAGAACATAAAAATGTTCAATGTTTCATCCTGAAGTGTTACATTAGCTATACCTTTTATCAGGTTGAGGAAGATCTCCTACTTCTGGTTTACTCAGAGTTCATATAATTAATGTCAGTTGAATTTTGTCAAATGCATTTTGCACATCTATAGGGTTGATAATATATTTTTCTTTTATTTCCTTTAATATAGTGAATTAATTAACTTTTAAATATTAAACTGACTAAAGTTATGATATGATATGCACTTCCTTAATAAATTGCTGGATTTGATTTCCTAAAAATTTTTAAATTAAAAAAAATTTTATTTAGTTTTATGTCAGATGTGGATGTGTAATTTTCTTTCCTTGAAATGTCTTTGTCAGGTATTGTCAGGAATTATGCTGTCAAATTTCCCTCTTCCTCTATGTCATAAAGGAATTTGTGTAAAACTGGCATTATTTCTTCCTGAAATGTTTGAGAGAATTCACCATCTCTCAATTTAATTGAATATTGAGAACTGAAATCAGAAATAAGAATTAAAGCTGTCTAAGCCTGGAGTTTTCTTCATAAGAAGAGTTAAAGTACAAATTCAACTTTTTAATATATATTTTTTTGAGACGGAGTCTCGCCCTGTTGCCAGGCTGGAGTGCAGTGGCATGATCTGGGCCACTGCAACCTCCGCCTCCTTGGTTCAAGAGATTCTTGTGACTCAGCCTCCCGAGTAGCTGGAATTACAGGTACACATCACCACACCCAGCTAATTTTTGTATTCTTAGTAGAGACGGGTTTTCGCCATGTTAACCAGGATGGTCTTGATTTCCTGACCTCATGATCTGCAAAGTGCTGTGATTATAGGCGTGAGCCATCATGCTCAACCACAAATTCAACTTTTAAAAAAAGATATATGAATATTCAGACTACATGTTTTTTTCTTGTGTCTGTTTCAGTAATTTATATTTCTCAAAAAAATTGACAATTTCATCTAAGTTTTCAATTTTATTGGCCTAAATTATGCATAATATTCCTCATCTTTTTGATGAATGTAGGCTCTATAATGATATTCTCTTTCATTTATAGTTTTTTCCTCTTTTTGATCCTGCAAGAAATTTCCTTACTTTTTTCAGAGAGCCAAATGTTATCTTTATTAATTTTTGTTATTGTTTGTCTTTGTTCTGTTTCACTGATATCTACTCCTATATTTATTATATCCTTTCATTAACTTATCTGGACTCAAGTTTCTTAACTTCGAGCTTCTTAAGGTGAAACAGAGACAACAGACTATTATACCTTTGTTTTTTCTAATGTAAGTATGTAAAGCTATAAAATTTCCCCTAAGTACTGCTTTAGTTAAATCCAACAATTTTGTTTTCAAAATCATTCAACTTAAGATATTTAAAAATGTCTTCTTAACCTGAAAAATCTTTTTGTCTTTTTATGTTTCTGTTTTTGCATCTCTAATATCACAGGGCTATTAGTAAAGATCTCTAAGGTCTCTTTAGAGTTATCATTTTCTGGTTATTCATTGGTTGAGTATATTATTATAATTTTTAATTGATCATAATAAGCAGTTAGCCTTCAGAATTTTTACATTTAGTGTATTTTTTTTTTTTTTTTTTTTTGAGACAAAGTTTCGCTCTTGTCATCCAGGCTGGAGTGCAATGGCGCGATCTCGGCTCACCGCAACCTCCGCCTCCTGGGTTCAGGCAATTCTCCTGCCTCAGCCTCCCGAGTAGCTGGGATTACAGGCACACGCCACCATGCCCAGCTAATTTTTTGTATTTTTAGTAGAGATGGGATTTCACCGTGTTGACCAGGATGGTCTCGATCTCTTGACCTCGTGATCCACCCACCTCGGCCTCCCAAAGTGCTGGGATTACAGGCGTGAGCCACCGCGCCCGGCCTACATTTAGTGTATTTCTTTAGCACAAAGTAAATTATTAAAATATTTCTTAATGCTATTTTTAGTATCAAAATATTTGAATTTAGAAGATGCTACTCAGTACCTTTCTCTAGGAATATGAATTGCAATGTAAAAGTGAAACCATGTATTATAGCCATCAACAATGGGAGACAGAAACCTGAGTCATCCAAACATAGTAATATATTTGATGTTTATATCTTCAGAACAGGTATAAAATCAATGAATAAACATTCACAATAAAGAACAACGCTGAGAAATAAAATAATCTGAAAATAAAGAAATAAAATAACTTATCTAAATAGGACTGTGATATAATAAAAAAAATTGTCTGATCTTCATTCCCAGTTCCAGGCACAGAGCTTCAAAAACTTGTGGAGTTTCCTGAGTGATAGGAGACTCTATGCTAATGAAGCAACTCTTGGCCTATCCCCTAGATAGTTTCACGATAGGGCCAGGTCACCAGAAACCAACCTCCTGATTAGAAAGTTGGAGCTTTTAAGCCAGCTGGGGGATATCTGGGAAGGAAGCGGGGCTGGACATTGCATTCGATCACATGGTCAATGGTTTAATCAACCACACCTATGAAATGAAACGCTGATAAATACTCTGGACAGGAAAGCTCAGTAGAGCATCCTGGTTGATGAAAACATTAACAAGGCAGGAGGCTGGCACTCCAGAACTCCACTGGAGATAGCAAGGAAGCTCTGCGTCCAGGGCCCTCCCAGACCTTTCCTTATGGGCCTTTTCATTTGGCTCTTCCTGGGTTGTATCCTTTACAATAAAATTGTAATTGTAAGGATAGCACTTTTGAAGTTTTGTGAGCCATTCTAGCAAGTTATTGAACCTAGAGAGGGTAGTGGGAACCAATGAACCTAGAGAGGGTAGTGCTCAGAGGTGCTGGTGTCTCACAGCCCCATTTGTAGCTGGCATCTGAAGTGGAGCCAACCTTGTGGAAGACTGAGCCCTTTATTTGTGCAATTTGATGCTAACTCTGAGTGGGTTGCATCACAATTGTATTGTAGTGCTCCAGCTTGGATTGTGGGTGTTGCAAAATAGGAACATGTGTAAAGAAAAGATGAGTACTTGTGGCACAGAACACCAGTCACAATCCTTATCCAGGCTTGTTTCTGATGTAACACTAGATTTTTTGTTGTTGTTGCTTATTTCACTTAAGCATGTGTCCAGCCAGCTAAAAACTGTATTTCTCTGCCTCCATTGAAATTCTGGCCAGCAAGATTTATTCAGAACTGTTACATATCCTCTTCTCCTTTTTTTTATTAAAGCTATTTGCTGTCTCTGCTGTGGCACTTATGTCTTAACAGCAGACAACAATTCTTAGCTGTTTATGTTTTTCTTTCCCGAGAGTGGCATCTGATATCCAAAACTTGACTCTCTTTAAAACATGTATCACACTACATAGGACTACTTAATACATTTTTCTGAAAGATTAATAAATTTTGCTGAAACCCCCAAGAATGTGTGGGGGCCAGTGGATAATAGTAAGTCACAAGCCCTGGATTCGGTACAGGAAAGGTGTAGGCTAATACGGGCAGTCACTGTTTCCAAAAACATTCGCACAGTGTGTGAAAGAGGCACCTGCAGGAAAAACTCCTCCATTAGGGCCATGGTCCACCGATAGTGCAGCTTCCAGGATTTGGCTGGGTGGCTGATGTCTGCTGCGTGGAGAATCAGGGACATGGTTTTGGCTCTGTCAATCCTGTCAAACCAAGAACATGCTTAATTATTCAGAACAAGGGAACAAATTACAGTCTTTTCTGAGGACAAGCCATGGAACTTTAACATGATAAAACAAACAAACAAACAAACAAACAAAAACCTACCCTTCAGGCTGCTGCAAACTGTTTCTTATATTTTTAATTTGCTGGAAGTGACCTGACATGTCTGTAGATAAAACCATTTCAATCACCAGGTTCCGAAGATCCCTGTAGGGTCACCAAAAAGAGAAAGGTTCATTCAGCTCTTTATTGTTCCAAAGTGGAACATTGCCATAAATATCACTCACCATGTTTTATTGTTCTTAATGGATATGAACACAAAAGACGCTACTTTTAAATGTGAAAGTCTACACAAAAATTTGACATTATTTTACTTTTTAACTGTCATGGATCTAAGAAGTTACCAGCAGTGTGAATTGCAATGGTGTTCACACCTCCCTAAAGAGCTGGTGCTCTCCCTTCTCACTCCCACAACTCTCCTGCACTCATAATTCCTAAATATTATCATTTTTAATCTGAAGGGAACTTTAGCCATTTTAAAGAAAAACTATTCCAAATATAGTGTTGTATATTATTTGCATCCTTTGAGGAAAAAAATTAACCCAGTGGGGCCTGAGACTATTCTAAATCCATATGGTCAATGAAACTAAAAGGCTTGATGTCTCAGAGAAGAGATAGGGGTAAGAAGGGCATGAGTTTTCAAGACCCTCTTGGATCCTTCTTTATTTTGCATTTTTTAACAAAACTACTACTATTAATGAAATCAGTGCTATTCCTTCAATAAATTATCAGTGAGGCACTGAACTGTAAGATTAAATGTCTTCATATAATATAGAGAGATATTAGAATACTTTAGTAACTAGTTGCTTTCTATGTGTATAAAGACATGTAATCTTCCTAACAACCTCTGAGGGAGTATTAATATTTCCCACCAGAGGAGACTGAGTCATCTAGTCACACAGCTAGTACATGGCGCAGGTAAGATTCAACCCAAGAGTTCCCACTTCCAAAGCAGACACATAGACCACTCCACTGTGCTAACCTTCCATCATAAGAACCCCAGAGAAACCAAGATGCTAAAGTGGGTAGTGATTCTCTGTTCAAGCTTTTGGGATCTGACCCTACATAACATAGAAAGAGCAATTGGTATTACTGACAGTTTTAACCAAGACACTTCAAATACAATAACCATATCACAAAGCCTCACAGTTAATAGAAAATAAGGCACCCCAGCAAATGCTTGCATGTTCCACAATTCCTTGTTTGCTCTGTACAGATAAGTTAAAAAAATCACTTGTACTGGAAAACATATTTCATTTTCATTGTGTGGTGTGCCCCATAGAATAAGCTGAACCAAAAGTGTGATGGAAACTTGAATTATTATCTTGCACAAAGATATTTTACCTAAAGATGATATAATCTATTTGATTATTTGATTTTTAAAAAAACTACATATTGAAGGTTCTTGCTGAAAATCATGGGCACTCAAAATTTCTATTGAATTTTTAGACGGAAGCCATGAGAATCAATACTCTGCTTACTGTTCGTAATATTGGATAGCTTGCTTACTTTTACTTTTATTCAAGTAGTAAGGGAAAAGAAGCTATTAAAGGTAGTGAATAAAATTATTCTTAATTGTATTGTTTTCTCTGAAAATATGACAAGACTCACATTAGAAAAGCAACTGAATAAAAACGTTCATGTTAACTAAGGATAATGAGACTAGAGTTTAAGGAAGTCTATAGAATCTAATAAGTACATTGTGGTTTACACATAAATGATCGATGTTATCAATAATCAACTAATAATATGCTAATGAATTAGGCAAAATAAGAAAATGTTAATTTATAAATTTTTTTGTGAAAACTTTTAGATTAAGGCATTTATTTTTACTAAAGGTACTTTAAGAAATAAACAGATTTGCAAACAGAAAACATGAGTCTTTAAGAAGATATCCATATTTTAATTCTTAGTAAATGTTATTAAAGCTGTAGTAGCAAATAAATATTTTTGGATTTTTGGAAAATGTTGGATGTGTTGTATTCTACAATTTAAATAATATGTATACTATTTGTTAAAACAATTCTATAAAAACATTCAATTAAAATGACTGAAGTTACCAAACAGAAATTTAAAGAAAATTACAGTCATAAACTATTAGAATAAAATATTTAAAATGATAAATAACAAAATATAATAGGAAATAAAATGACACTGAAATAGCAACAAAGTCCAGTTTGTAGAAAAAAAGGTTTATTTATTTGAATAACAACAAAAATTAATATCATAAAAATTATCTCTGGGAATGGTAATCACTGATTAAGAACATATCTACAACCACCTGATCTTTGACAAACCTGAAAAAAACAATCAATGGGGAAAGGATTCCATGTTCAATAAGTGGTGTTGGGAAAACTGGCTAGCCATATGCAGAAAGCAGAAACTGGACCCCTTCCTGACACCTTACACTAAAATTGACTCCAGATGGATTAAAGACTTAAACATAAGACCTAACACCATAAAAACACTAGAAGGAAACCTAGGCAAACCATTCAGGACATAGGCGTAGGCAAGGACTTTATGACCAAAACACCAAAAGCATTGGCAACAAAAGCCAAAATAGACAAATGGGACCTAATCAAACTCCACAGCTTTTGCACGACAAAAGAAACAGTCAATAGAGTGAATTGGCAACCAACAGAATGGGAAAAAATTTTTGCAGCCTACCCGTCTGACAAAGGGCTGATATCCAGAATTTACAATGAACTAAAAAAGATTTACAAGAAAAAAACAAACAAGCCCATTCAAAAATGGGCGAAGGATATGAACAGATACTTTACAAAAGAAGACATACATGAGGCCAACAAACATATGAAAAAATGCTCATCATCACTGGTCATTAGAGAAATGCAAATCAAAACTACATTGAGATACCATCTCACGCCAGTTAGAATGGCGATCATTAAAAAATCTGGAGACAACAGATGCTGGAGAGGATGTGGAGAAATAGGAACACTTTTACACTGTTGGTGGGAGTGTAAATTAGTTCAACCACTGTGGAAAACAGTGTGGCGATTCCTCAAGGACCTAGAAATAGAAATTCCATTTGACCCAGCAATCCCATTACTGGGCATATATCCAAAGGATTATAAATCGTTCTACTATAAGGACACATGCACACGAATGTTCATTGCAGCACAGTTTACAATAGCAAAGACCTGGAAGCAGCCCAAATGCCCATCGATGATAGACTGGACAGGAAAAATGTGGCACATATACACCATGGAATATTATGCAGCCATTAAAAAGGAGGAGTTCACATCCTTCGTAGGGACATGGATGAACCTGGAAACCATCATTCTCAGCAAACTGACACAAGAACACAAAATCAAACACCACATGTTCTCACTCATAGGCGGGTGTTGAACAAGGAGAACACATGGACACAGGGAGGGGAGCACTATACACGGGGGTCTGTTGGGGGGGAGGGGGGATAGTGGGGAGGTGGGGAGTTGGGGAGGGATAGCATGGGGAGAAATGCCAGATATAGGTGAAGGGGAGGGAGGCAGCAAATCATACTGCCAGGTGCGCACCTGAGCAACAACCTTGCATGTTATTCACATGTACCCCAAAACCTAAAATGCAATAAAAAAAAAAAAAAGAAAGTTCAAAAAAAAAAAAAAAAAAAAAAGAAAATAAACTAATACCCTACATGTAAATAATCTCTCTCAGGCTTTAGGAAATATCTCAGAACTTGTCTGCTTCTTCCTACCTTTGCCCATCTAATTTCTACATAGCCCAACAGTGGTCTCTTTAAAATTCTTTTACAATTAGATCCTGACATTTCTAGACTGTAAATCCTCTTGGGCTACTATTTCCTGCAGAATACAGTTAGGTTTGAACTGTGTGGGACCACTTATACACATTTTTTTCCCCCTCTGTCACACCTGAGAAGTAAAACTAACTTCTCCTCTTCCTTTCTCCTCCTCAGCCCACTCAATATAAGACAGACGATGAAGGCCTTTTTGATGACCCACTTCCACTTAATAAACAGTAAATATATTTTCCCTTCCTTATGATTTTAATAACATTTCCTTCTCTCTAGTTACTTTATTGTAATAATGTTGTATATAATACACATAACATACAAATTATGTCTCTATCAACTTTTATATTATTGGCAAGCCTTCCTATCAAGAGTGGGCTATTAATAGTTAAGTTTTTGAAGTGTCAAAAAGTATACATGGGTTTTCAGTTCAAGGGAGGTGCCCCTAACCTCTGTATTGTTCAAGGGTCAACTGTAAAATGAAAGGCCTCAACTCAGTCTTCAAAAGAAAGTGCCATCTTCCTGCTACCTGATAGCATTTAGAGTTGCAAAAATGAGCCTATATTTGTAGAACTGGCCTTGAAAAACCAGGAAACTTTGAAAATTTGAAAACGTACTCAGAGGATATTTAAGCTTATTTTAAACTCCGATTTTTATCTTTTATGTTTTTTAATGTTTTTATTGTCACTTTCCTTTTGGATATTTATTTGTAGCTTGATTTAAGAAACAAGAATGAAAGCAAAAACCTTTGATATTTACATTCAAATGGAAATATTTTCTAGTCAATTAACTGACTTTTAATAAGATTTTTGTTAAATATAAATACAGGCCTTTTCTTTTCTTGGTATAAGTGAGTCCCATAGAATATTAGGGACATATACTAAGAAGATTCTATGATTAATAAAGTTCATATTTAATTGATTGTCCTTTACTTTTATTTGCAAAGTCCATCAACCCTATTGCCAATTGAAGGAGATGATAATAACCAAAGGATCAAGAAAAAGAGAAGAAAGGCTATACAGAAGGATGGGGGTACATCTTGTCATTTTTCCATGCACAACAATAAGTATCAACATACCATGTAATTGTTTTCAAACAAATAGATACTTTGGAGAAATATGTAAGATTTCCTCTGCACTTGGGTCATTTTAGTATATTTGAGATTTCTTCCCAGGTATTTAACTTTGTTTTTAAAAAACTCAACTCCACATATTTAAAAATATATATATGAAAGAATAAATATATTGCTAAAATTTGAAATTATGTAACACCCCACATTGATAAAAATTGAGCAGAGCTCTATTCCAAAGAGTGTATTATTATGCATGAAAACGTATTTGTTGTATTGTGTAGTCTTATTCAGGCATACGGATGTTGAGTTAACCTGAAAATACTTCAGCTCCCTCTAACAGAGTCTGGCTCCAGAACAAAGTCCCTAAGTACTAATCCTTCTCAGAGTCATCCAGTCAACAGTAATTTAGTTTGTAATACAGGGAAGGCATCGACTTCCATCTGTTTTCTTAACTTTAAATCACATAATTTTTCCCTTTCCTGAAATTAAATTTCCTCTAGGTTTTCTGTGAAACTTACCTCCAGTCATCTTTGGATAAATTTATCAAGATATTCATTTCCTCTTCTTGCATAAGTCGATAAGCTGCACTCACGTGGTGATTCTCAAGGACAGAGCGATCATTATACAAAATGGCAACATCTGACCTAAGAATTAAAAACAAAATGCCCGGTAGAGAAATTCTTTAGACATCATGAATGTCTAATAAGACATACTCAAGTATCAAGTCATCTGACCAGTAACAATCCTATAATTGAACAGTGAGTATTATGGAAGTAAATTATTTTATTTTTTATTGTATGATATTTTTAAATTTTATATAAACTCTATTTATTAGAGAAGCTTTAGGCTCATAGCAAAATTAAAGATGGTACAAAATTCCCCATATATTTTCTTCTTCCACACATGCAGAACCTCCCCCATTGTCAACATCCCCCACAAGAGTGGTATTTTTGTTACAATTGATGAACCTACACAGACATATCATTATCATCTGATGTCCACAGTTTACATTAGGGTTCACTCTTGGTGTTGTACATTCTATGAGTTTAGACAAATGAATAATGACATGTATCTACTATTATAGTCCCATACAGAGTAGTTTCTCTGCCTGAAAATCCCTCTGTGCTCCACTTCTTCATCCCTTTCTCTCCCTTAACCCTTGTAACCACTTATTTTTTTCACTGTCTCCATAGTTTTGCCTTCTTCAAAATGTTATGCAGCTGGACTCACAGAGCATGTTGCTCATATGGTTTGGCTCTGTCCCCCCCCAAATTTTATGTTGAATTGTAATCTCCAACGTTAGGGGAGGGACCTGATGGGAGAGGATTGGATCATGGGGGCAGACTTCCCCCTTGCTGTTCTTGTGACAGTGAGTGAGTTCTCACGATATCTAGTTGTTTAAAAGGGTGTAGCACTTCCCCCTTTGCTCTCTCTCCTGCCACCATGTGATGATGTGCTTGCTTCCTCTTCATCCTTCCACCATGATTGTAAGTTTCATGAGGCCTCCCAGCCATGCCTCGTGTATGGCCTGTGGAACTGTGGGTCAATCAAACCTCTTTTCTTTATAAGTTATCAGGTCTCAGGTAGTTCTTTACAGCAGTGTGAGAATGGATTAATACAGAAAATTGGTACTGAGAGTGGGGTATTGCTATAAAGATTAAAATGTGGAAGCAACCTTGGAAATGGGTAATGAGCAGAGGTTGGAACAGTTTGGAGGGCTCAGAAGAAGAGAGGAAGATGTGGGAAGGTTTGGAACTTCATAGAGACTTGTTAAATGTTGTGACCAAAATACCAATAGTGATATGAACAGTGAAACCTAGGTTGAGGAGGTCTTAGGTAGAGATAAGGAACTTATTGAGAACTGGAGTAAAGGTCACTCTTGCTATGCTTTAGCAAAAGGACTGATGCATTGTGCCTCTGCTCTAGAAATCTGTGGAGCTTTGAACTTGAGAGAGATGATTTAAGGCATCTGGTAGAAGCAATGTCTAGGCAGCCAAGTGTTCAAGATGTGGCCTGGCTGCATCTAAAAGCCTATGCTCATTTGTATAAAGAAGGAAATGACCTGAAACTGGAACTTCTTAAATGGCACATCTTAAAAGGCACATCTTAAATGGCAACAGGAGAAAGAGAGAGAGTGCAGGGGGAATATTACCACTTTTAAACCACCAGGTCTCATGAGAACTCCCTCATTATCATGAGAACAGGATGGAGGTAGCTGTCCTCATGATCTAATTACCTCCCACCAGGACCATGCCTCGAAACATGGGGATTGCAATCTGAGATGAGATTTGGTGGGGACACAGAGCCAAACCATATCAGCCACTGTCCTTTAGACCTAAGAATGGTAAATTGACTGACAGCTTGCACTGTGCACCTGGAAAAGCCACTGGCACTCAACACCAGCCAGTGAAAGCAGCCATGGAGGCTGTACCCTCAAAGCCACAGAGGTGGAGTGCCCAAGGCCTGTAGGAGCACACCTCTTACATCAGCATACCCTGGATGTGAGACATGGAATCAAAAAATATTATTTGGAAGCTTTAAGATTAAACAACTGCCCTGCTTGGATTCAGACTTGTATGGGGCCTATAGTCCTTTGTTTGGGCCAATTTCTCCCTTTTGAAATAGGAGCATTTACCCAATGTCTGTACCCCCATTGTATCTTGGAAGTAACTAACTTGTTTTTGATTTTACAGGCTTATAGGCAGAAAGGACTTGTCTCAAATGAGACTTTGGAGTGGGACTTTTGAGTTCATGCTGAAATGAGTTAAGACTTTGGGAGACTGTTGGGAAGGCATGATTGGTTTTGAAATATGAGAAGGATATGAGATTCAGGAGGGGTCAGAAGTGGAGTAAAGTATTAGTCTGTTTTCATGCTGCTGATAAAGACATACCTGAGACTGGGCAATTTACAAAAGAAAGAAGTTTATTGGACTTACAGTTCCACATGGCTGGGGAGGTTTCACAATCATGGTGGAAGGTGAAAGGCAAGTCTCACATGGTGGTGGTAAGAGAGAGAATGAGAACCAAGCGAAACAGTTTTCCCCTTATCAGACCATCAGATCTCATAAGACTTATTCACTACCATGAGAAGGGTATGGGGGAAACCCCTTCCATAATTGAATTATCTCCCACCAGGTCCCTCCCATAACACATGAGAATTATGAGATTACAATTCAACATGAGATTTTGATAGGAGACACAGAGTCAAACCATTTGGCTCTATGTCCCCAGCCCAAATATCTTGTTGAATTTTAATCCCCAGTATTGGTAGAGGGACCTGGTAGAAGGTGATTGGATCATGGGAGTGGATATCCCCCTTGCTGTTCTCATGATAGTGAGTTCTCATGAGATCTGGTTGCTGAGAAGTGTGTAGCACTTCCCCCTTCACTCCTTCTCTTGCTACCATGTGAAAACATGTTTGCTTCCCCTTCAGCCTTCTGACATAATTGTAAGTTTCCTGAGGCCTCCCAGCCTCGCCAGCCATGACTTCTGTATGGCATGTGGAACTACGAGTCTTGAATCTCCTTTCTTTATACGTTATCCAGTCTCTGGTAGCTTTTTATAGCAGTGTGAGAACTAATACAACTGCCTTCTCAAATTGGTTCCTTTCACTTAGCAAAATGCATTCAAGTTTTCTTCATGTCTTTTCACAGATTGATAACTAACTTCCTTGTAGCAACAATGTTTTCTTGTCTGCATATACCACAGTTTATTTATGCAATCACCTACTGAAGACACCTTGCTTGCTTCCAAGTTTTGGCAATTGTGAATAAAGCTGCTGTTAAGTATCTGTGTGCAGGTTTTTGTGTGAATGTGTTTTTGATTTTTTTGAGTAAATACCAAGGAGTGCAATTCATGGATCATATGGCAAGAGTAATTTCAATTTTGTAGTAGATTGCTAAACTGTCTTCCAAAGTGGCTATACCATTTTTCATGCCTACCAGCAATGAATGAGAGTTCCTGCTGCTCCATTCTCACCAGCATTTGGTGGTGTTAGTGTTCGGGATTTTGGCCATTCTAATAGATGTGTATTGTCTATTGATCTATTTGGTATCTCATTGTTTCAATTTGGATTTCTCTGATGACATGATATGGCATATCTTTTAATATGCTTATTTGCCATTTGTGTATCTTCTTTACTGAAGTGTCTGATAAAGTTTTTGGCCCATTTTTAAATTTGGTTGATAGTTTTCTTGTTGTTGAGTTTTAAGCATTCTTTGTATATTTTGGGTAATAGTCCTTTTTCAGATGTTCTTCACAAATATTTTCTTCCAGTCTGTGGCTTGTCTTCTTAGTTAATTGATAGTGTCTTCGGTAGAGCATGACTTTTTAATTTTAATGAAATACAACTTATCAATTAATCCTTTCATATGTTGTGCCTTTGATATTATATTTAAAAAGTCATCACTAAATCCAAAGTCATCTAAATCTTCTAAGAATTTTATAGTTTTTTGTTTTAAATTTAGGTCTGTGATCCATTTTGAGTTAATTTTCTACAGGGTGGAAGGCCTGTATCTTAGTGTGTTTTATGCTGATGTGTCAGAATACCTGAGGTTGGGTAATTTATTTAAAAAAAGAAATTTATTTCTTACAGTTGTTAACTGGAAAGTTAAAGATCAACATGCCATTTTCTTGTGAGGGCCTTCTTGCTGTATCACCAAATGGTGGAAGGTGTCACATAGCAGAGGGGCCGAGAGTGTAAGAGAGCAAACCCTCTCTGTCAAGCCCCATTTTATAATGGCATTAATCTATTTATGATGGCAGAATACTGATGACCTCAATACCTCCCATTAGGCCTGACCTCCCAACCCTGTTACACTGGGAGTTAAGTTTGAAACATATGAATTCTGGGGAACACATTCAAACCATAGCAGTCTGTCTAGATTCTTTTTTTCTTTTTCCTTTTGCATGTGGATGTCCAGTTGTTTTAGCACCATTTATTGAAAATATTATTTTTGCTTCATTGTATTGCTTTTACTCCTTTGTCAAATATCAGTTGACTATATTTTCTGTAGATTCATTACTGGACTCTCTATTCTGTTTTCGTTGATCTATTTTTCTGTCCTTTTAGCAATACTACACTGTCTTGATTACTGTGGTTTTGTAGCAAGTCTTAAAGGTAGGTAGTGTCAGTCCTCCAACTTTGTGCTTCTCCTTTAAAATTGTGTTAGCTATTCTGAGTCTTTTGTTCCTTCATACAAGCTTTAGAATCACTTTGTCAGTGTCATAAAATAACTTGCTGATATTTTCATTGGGATTGCATTAAATCTATAGATGAAGTTGGGAAGAACTGACATCTTGACAATTTTGAGTTTATCCATGAACATGAAATATCTGTCCATGCAATATTTCATTCATCAGAGTTTTATAGTTTTTCTTATAAGGATCTTGTGTATGTTTTGTTCCATTTATACCAAAATACTTAATTTTAGGTGGTGCTAATGCAAATGGCATTTGTGTTTTCAATTTCAAATTACATTTGTTTATTGCTGGTATATATGAAAGCAATTGACTTTTGTGTATTAATCTTGGATCTTGCAACCCTGCTATAATCACTTATTAGTTCCAGGAGTTTTTTGGTCAATTCTTTCAGATTTCCTATATGGACAAGATGCATGCCTTTTACTTCCCTTTCTAGTTGTATTGCATTATCTAAGACTTCCAGTATGCTACAAAAATTAGTTGTGAGCGGGGATGTCCTTGCCTTGTTCCAAGTCTTAGTGGGAAAGCCTCAAATTTTTCACCATTAAGATGTTAGCTGTAGGTTTTCTATAAATAGATATTCAATTTTTCTAATTATTTACTTTTTAATTGATGAAATTTTATATATTTATCATGTACAAGATGATGTCTTGACACATATCTCTCTCTCTCTCTCTCTCTCTATATATATATATATATAAATATACACACACACAGTGGAATGACTAACTCAGGGTAATCAACATATGTATTACTTCACAACTTATTTTTTGAGGTGAGAACACTTAAAATCTACTCTTAGCAATCTTTTAGAATACAATACATTGTTAGTAACTCTAGTTGCCACATTGTACAATAAATCTATTGAACTTATTTCTCCTATCTAACTAAAATTTTGTATCCTTTGACCAACATTTTCCTAACTTTTACCTCCACTCCAGTCCCTGGTAACCACAATTCTACTCTAGTATAGATATTCTTTATCAAGTTAACGAAGGTCCTCTTTATTATTATTATTATTATTATTATTATTTTGAGATGGAGTTTCACTCTTGTTACCCAGGCTGGAGTGTAATGGTGCGATCTCGGCTCACCGCAACCTCCGCCTCCTGGGTTCAAGAAATTCTCCTGCCTCAGCCTCCCGAGTAGCTGGGACTACAGGCGCGCACCACCATGCCCAGCTAATTTTTTTGTATTTTCAGTAGAGACCGGGTTTCACCATGTTGACCAGGATGGTCTCCATCTCTTGACCTCATGATCCACCCGCCTCAGCCTCCCAAAGTGCTGGGATTGTAGGCGTGAGCCACCACGCCCAGCTGGTCCTCTCTATTCTTAGAGTGTATAGCATGAATGTGGGTTGGAATGTTTTGTCAAATGCTTTTTCTGCATTTATTGATAAGATCATGTGATTTTTTTTCTGTAGCCTGTTGATGTGACAGATTATATTAATTGAATTACAAATGTTGAACCAGACTTGCATACCTGGGATAAATCCCACTTGGATGTGGTGCTTAGTTTTCTTTTAATTCTCATTATCATAGTTTAAATGTTTATGCCTTTTCCTTTTCATTTGTAATCCAGATACCTGAAGAATACTCTAGATATATCAAAAAGAATAAAATTACCTAACATCTTCATTCAATCAGTGAATGAACAAACCCCTTCGTACCCATTCAAGAGTGTTGATTACCATCCCTGTTTCTTTAAACTAAAATTACTTTTGGTAGTAGGTGAAGGGGATGATGAAAATCATTTGATCTATTTATGATTCTAGTTTTTTTTTCTCTTATAATGTCGTGATTACAATTGAATGTTATAGATCCTTTTGCTTTAAAATTAAGATGGAGAAAATCATTTTTAAAGAAAACTTAAAAGGTATGCTTCATAACTCATTTATAAGGAACATTTTATTTTTAAAATGATGAAGACATCAAGGGAAGGTTTTCATTTTTCACCTGTCTGTATTTTAATATAATTTGATTATCAAATAAATTTATATACCTCAAGTTGCATTGATGAATTTGGTATTCTAACATTGTTTGAAATATTTCAAGCATTCTCAGATCTGTATAATGGAACCTGGGCTTCTCCTTCCTCTATTCTCCTATGTTATGAGATCATTATGCAAGTGTGGAATGGAAGCAAAACCACTATGTTCAATGTCTTAAAATGGCTAACTCATTCAATTAGTTGGCAAGTTGAAGGTTGGCAGCAAAAACAGCAAAAAAGAAAGTCAAGTTAAAACGTGTAGCAAGTTTGCTACCACTTATCCAACACCCAGGCTTCTCTCACTCTCCTGTCTCTTGGTAGATACTTAGGCTGTAAGGTGTAAAACTGCCTCACTCCAGACTTACCATTTCAGGCATTTCAGTGTGTAAAGTCCTAGTTATAACCTAGCACTGGCCCTGCCACTGAACATTTATCATAGAGTAAAAAAAGGACAAAATAGAACACGAAAGTTTCCACTAAAACAACAATAACAACACAAGTGGGTAGCTATGTGAGATGACAGATACATTAATTTGATTCTGTATTATCATTTTACCCTCCATCTGTATCTTATAACATCATGTTATATAACATAAATGTACACAATAAAAACTATTTAAAAACAACAACAACGAAAACCAAAAACTAAATAAATCCGGCATTTTATACAAAGAACCTGTTTAAGATCTGTATCTGATAATCCACCAGATAACCAAGCTTATTATTCATCCAACATATGATAAATGACCTACCAGGCATTAGAATAGTTACTTTCTTTTTTTGTTTCTAGCACTATCATAAAAGTGAAATGACATATGTCTTTAGCTTATAGCACATATTTCTAAAATAGATTTCCTTTTAACAATCTTAGTTAAGGCCTAAAATCAATAATCATACCTCGATATACAGAAATCTTTACTAGCAAAACGTATGTGTAATTCTTATTGAAGAGATAATTAACTAGATCTTGCCCAAGCAAAACACTGTATGCATTTCCAGAAGTTTGCCGAGATCATGGAGAAAACTGTGATTTTCCAGTAACATTTGCACTATATGGCACCAAATCTAGTCATAGCAGTTTTGTCAGGGTTCTTACACGCATGATATGGCTCCAAGTATCACCATCTACCCTTTCAGAAACAAGCTAAGATGTGGTTTTGAACCAGATTTAATTGTAGCAAAGTGTACATGATTTTGTCTCATAAAGCTAACAAGGATGCTGAGAATGCAGCATGGTCTAATGTTTGAGATGGTCTTTGACTGCTAAGAAAAGAACAGACTCTGAGCAACATCCAGTATCCATGGTAACATGTAGCCTGGCATTTTCTTTTCACAAAGAGGAAATTATTTCCATTTATTTACACTTTCAAGGATTTCAAGCATTATAATATCTGCATTTAACTCAAATCTAGCCTTGCCCTATGTTCCAAATCGCATTTTAGCCATTTTGCATTATGTAGTAAATTGGTTTCCAGATTAGAAAAACACTCTTAATCCAAGTAACAATGAATAATATAAAATCAAATAGAATTACTGATATCAATGACATATAACCTTATTTCTTCTTGGATGAAATGTGAAGGCAATAGTGAGAGTTAAAAATCATGTTCTATTATTGCATTTTGCTCATTACAACATTTTGGTTCATGGAATTTTCAAGTTCATGTGGAGTTAATCCATTAAATAACTGACTCTGTTAGAGAATTTTTTTTCCCATTTTTATACAGAGTTTTAAAATATAAATTGAAAAAATATATGATTTTCTTTCTTCTCTGCCCCCATGTACCCTTCCTTGTCCTCCTCTTCCTTGTTTTCCCTCTCCTTTCCTCCACCTCCTCCTCCTCCTTCTCCAAAGTCAAATGTGTAAGTAAATCAGGACTTTTCATCCAGTTGCAGATGAATAGTAAAAGGAGAAAGCTGGAGTAATGATCTAACACTACTGCTGGGAGAGGCCAGCCCATTGGCCTTTACCTTTCAAAGTCGAAAGAGCAGCTAGTATTCACTGATAACAAATCACTTGCTTTCTTCTCAAACCTCCGGAGCTGTTTTCCTGTACAGAGCCCAGCTCCCTAATGAGACATCTTTAATTAAAATCCTCCATGTTGTGGATCCAGTGGATATACAGAGCCTTCAGTCAGCAAAAATGATCTGCATAGTCTTGTTTCCCTTTGACATTTAATACAAATGAAAGCAAAAAACTCCCTATGCCCTGCAAATATGGGCAGATACATAATATTTCTACTACATAACCAGACTCGGAGGTTTTCCTTTTCCCTTCAATCTATGTCAATCTAGGGACCCTGGGATTTCCTCCATTCCAGGGATACACAGAATGTCCTCCCCAACACTTCCCTCTTTGAATTGCAACTCTTCTTCTGTCTCCATCAAAAAGCTACAGTGTGTAAGCCCACCCCATTTCAGGCTTTAACAGGTTGGAATTATCATGTGTCTGTCTCTGGCCATGGGAGCAGAGTTGTATAAGGAGCTGGATTGAGAGTGAGTGTCCCTCTTCTCACTTCTCAATTCTGCCACTGCCATCAACTGACCAGGTACATATAGACAGGCCACTTCACCTCTTGAGGTCTTCATTTTCTATTCTTAGATGATGGAAATTAGACCAGATGATCTGTACTGTGGATCTCACTCATCTTAGGGTCCCTTAAGTTCTAAACTGTCTAATATTTTAATAAACTGTTTCTATATTCCCCACATCAAACAATAACTCCCCACATCTGGAAAATCAGTTGGTTAAAAATACATCTATTAAAAATCCAAATGAACTGACCACACAAGAGCCTGCACATGTATGCTTATATCAGTATTATTCATAAGTGCCCAAATTTAGAAACAACCAAGATTTGCTTCAAAGGTGAATGGATAAACAAACTATGGTACGCAATGGAATAGTATTCGGTGAGAAGAAATAAGCTGTCAACCATGAAAAGACATGGAGGAACATTAAACACATTCTTCTAAGTGAAAGAACCCAGTCTGAAAGAACTGTACACTGTACTATTTCAGCTATATGACATTTTGGAAAACATAAAACTAAAGAGACATTAAAAAGACCAGTGGTTGCCAGGGGTAAAGGGGCAGGAAGAGAGGAATGATCGATGCAGCACAGGAGACTTTTAGGGTAGTGAAACTATTGTGTGTGATACTGTAGTGGTCGATACATGACATTATACATTTGTCAAAACCCACAGAACCCATAATGCAAAGAGTAAACTCTCATGTCAACAATGGATCTTAGTTAATAACAATGTATCAATTGTAACAAATACCTCACACCAGTGTATGATGTTAATAGCAATGGAAACTTTAGGGTAGCAGGAGGAAGCACATGGAACTCTGTGCTTCCTGTCCAATTTTTCTATGAATCTAAAACTGCTCTAAGAAATAAAGTCTCCTAATTAGAAAAAAAAAATAATAACCAGGTTTTAATCTTTCCTTCACAAGAATGGAGATTTATACAGTGGTTCCAGAAAGACATCAGCTCTTAACATATATCTCCTTATTAAGCATCCTGACTAGTGAAAGAGAAATTTCAGGATCCCACACATATTATGTAAATTGGATCCTGATGGGGCCTAGACCAAATCCTGCTTCTCAGATGCTGACTTCTCTGCCTAACTAAAAAGAATTTAGGGTAACTCTCAGTTATAGACTGAATTGTGTCTGCTCTAAAATTCATATGTTGAAGCCCTAATCCTCAGTGTGTCTGTATTTGGAGAAAGGACTATTAAGGGTGTAATTAAGGTTAATGAACTAAAGAGAGTGGGGCCCAAGTCCAATATGACCGGTGTCCATATAAGAAGAGAAAGAGACACTGGGGTGCATGTGCTCAGAAAAAAGACCGTGTGAAGACACAGCAAGAAGAGTGTTGTCTGTAGGTCAAGAACAGCCTCAGAGGAAACCAAGCCAGCTGACACTGTGATCCTGTATTCGCAGCATCCATAATTGTGAAAAAATAAATTCATGCTCTTTAAGCCACCCATTCTGCAGTGTTTTGTTATGGCAGACCTAACAGACTAACATACTTCTACTCTGGTATTTTGATTTAAATAACTCCCATTGTAACCATCATTAAGGAATTTCATTTTCTAATTATTTTAAATTTAATACTTCATGCTGACCTGAAAATGAGATTTCTTTGATTTTTGCATTTTTATTTCAGAAGCACAATTTTATTTTTTTCAAATACATAATGACACCAAACCAGTACCATAAACATTATGTTGCAAGATTTCTCAGTGAATAGATGTCTGACTTGTGTGGTAGTTCACAGTGTAAATTCTGGGCAGAGACAGATTGTCTTAAACAGTTTATGTTCTTTAAATTGTTAAATATACCACAAAATACTATATACAAGATTCTTGAAAAATAGCCATTGATTGATCCAAGTGTTAGCGGCTTAAGAAATTTTGCTAAAAATTCATTACACCTATTCTTATTAGAAGCTTTATTATTTTTTAAAAATCCTCTTATGTAACTAATATACAGAAAAATAAATTTCAAATTTTAACCAACGAAAGTTAGTATTTTTTCAAACTTACCTTGTCTGAATGTGAAAGTTGTTTGTGGTTCCTGTGTGCTCATAATCATGAATGGCAGCAGCAAAGACCATTGCTAAAATTTCCAGTTCAGTGAGCCAGTGCTAGTAAATTAAAGAAACAATCCATTATATTCAAGAAGTAGATACCATCTTTCCCTTCTTTGACAAGGATTTTCGGTGCACTCTGTATATGTAATCATATAAAATTATTTGTTATTTCTTTAATTTCTTTTCCTATTTTACCTCCATTGATTGTGCATGATGGATGCTTTATGAGGTCAATGATTGTTTCATGGCTTATAAGTTCAAAATTCAGGATACAATTGTCCTTGCTAATTGAAAACGGAGTAGTTTTCCATGAATTAAAAGGTGAATGCTAACTGGATTTTGAATTTACAGCCATACCTGTTTGGGTTCTTTTGAAATCAATTGCAGTTTAGTGATTTTTAACATATAGCTCATACATCATTAAAATGTCTTTAATCCAAGTGTTGTAGAACAATCTACTATGAAACAAATTTTCATCCAAAAATTTAAAATATTCACTTTTCTCACTGAGAAAGTACACTTTATTTTCATATTTAAAGATTTAGAAATGTTTCTGGAATTCACAAAATTTTCTATCCATAAGACATAAAAATGGTTGTGCAATTAAATTTAATAATGCAAAAAGAAAGAAAAAATACTTTCATGTAAAATCCATGACTATCTGCTTTATATACATTCATCTTTCAGTTACTAATTAGATGCTTTAATAAAAGTTATCTACTATTATTAATTCATTCAAAAATAATTCAATAGTTTATTCATCACTCACATTTTGTAAAACCCTTATACTTCACTGGCCAGTAGGATAACCACATGTGACTATTTAAATTGAAAATAAAGAAAATTAAGTAAAATTAAACTCACTTCTCAGTTACACTAGCCACATTACATATGCCCATTGGTTATATGTGACAGGTGGTTACCATTTAGACATAAAACACAGATATAAAACTTTTCCATCATCACAACAAGTTCTACTATACAGCACTATAAATAAGTGGCACTTGATGGTAGGAATGGAGAATCCAAATGCTATGAAGCTCACTCTGAGTGGTCTTATTCTATACACTTAAAACAATAAAAGACCTTGCACAAAACAACAGAAAGAGATCATGTAAACTATATGCACACTCAATAAAAGTTTGCAGAATAAAGATGCAATTTAAGAGCATAGACAGAAGGGCTATTTGGTGGCAGTGGATCTTGGGAAAAGGATGGAAAAAGATTGATAGTTAAGTGCAAGGATGGAGACAGAGGAATTTAAAATATAGCAAATGTCGAATCATACTATAGGGTCTGTATTAAAATAGAATTGTCAATAGTACAATTGTGTTAGAGAATCAAGTGAAGTGTAATTGAAGAGTATGGAGAGTATGGAAAGAGTTAATGGACTATGTTGGTGATAACTGATGAATTTAGATTTTGTATAAAATATTAAAGAAAGCCATTGTAGGTCCATGAATCAAAAATGAAGGCAGTGGCAATTGAATTGCATAGGTATGAAAGATATGGTCTTACTTATCTTAGCTCCCTTTACATAACCTATCATGATATTTGGTACATATTAGGAACTTACTATTTGTTTGTTAAATTGCAATTCACTATTTTTGCATTAGAAAGAAGTAACAGTGGTAAAAGACCATGGAATCAGTCCTGGTTTAAAATCTCTGTTAATCCTCAGGAAAATAAGTTATTTATCCTCTCAGCAACAGTTCTGGTGAAAATGGCAATAGTGATCTTTCCCCCTTTAAGAAGAAGTTTTGAGTTCATGTATGCACTGTGCCTATCATGTCTTGTCATATGGTAAAATAAAGAATAAATGGCATTTTTCTGAACTTATTATGTTAAATGTATTGATTAAGGCATTAAACCTGGGAAATAATAGCTAACATATCATTAGCGATTGTAATTATGTATAAATGCCTCACAGTTGGATGAATGAAGCAGAAATAATTTTCAGAACCAAAGGCAGTTAATATAATTAGCTGTTCTGTGTTCACAGATGCATTTAATTGTGTGTCATTAAAAGGACGAAAGTGACCTTATGTTGGTTTATATTATAGGCTGAATTGGGACTGAGCCTCCAATGTTCCCAATGAAGCTACAGAACTGAACACCATGCAATGAATAGCAATTGAAGTTAAACTAGTTTTGTACCCTAGAAAACCACTGTTTAATTAAAGAAAATGGTTTCTTTAAAAAAATCACTTATTTTCTTTAACTTTTTGGGGGTGTTCAAGTTATGTATTTATAAATATGTGTGGTTTTTTTAAAAAAGCAGCATTCAATATCTACTAAGCTAATACAGAATATAAAGTGTCAATAGTAAAAGGAAATTATAAAATCAGAGATGGAATTAATTAGTGATTGACACATAAATATTTGAAATTATTATCTTGCTAGCTGTGAAAATTTATTATAAATACATTTCCTGTTTTTATTCTGGTTAATTTCTGCCTCCCATACATAAATAATAATTTCTCCACAAATCCCCCTTTCTTATTTTGCACTATAGCCTAAATCATTAAATTCCACTACAAACTAGTATAGGAAGAGAGAAACACTGAACTTTTAACACTTAATTTAAAAACACATCTACTTTGTATTAGCAAAAGTAGAATTCTGGACTGATTGTTAGCTCCTTAGCTGCTGATTCATTTTGCACTGGTATCAAAAAGAATTATAACTCGGAAAACAGGTGCTTAAATTCATAAATTTTATAAATGACTCCTAAGGGCAAGCCAGATAGAATGAGGCTAAATCCTGTCACTCTTCCCAACTATAGCAGTGGTCAATACAAATCCAAGGTTCTTCTGATTCCTAAGGGTCAGAAATAAAGGGATAAGTCATGAGCAATGCAGACATTGCATTTAATCAGAATTGTAGGTTGCATTTTGTCTGGAGAAGTGCTCAGGTAGGCTTACTCTAGAGTGGGCAGTCATCAACTTATAAGGAGGTATTGACTGCTACTAACAGCATATATTATGACAGAAACAAAGGAAGGGAATTAACGTTAACTGGACACGTTAGTTAGCTGGTCTCATTTAATTCTTATAACCATTTTATAAGGTGGTTATAGATAAATATTTTTATATCTATGTTGCAGATAATAAAATTGAATCCTAGAGAACTGGATCAACATTTCAAAGATCACATTTCTATCTAGCGGAAGAGCAGGAGTGCAAACCCAAATCTGTCTGATTTCAAAGTTTCTATTTCCTCCATAGATCACAATAGCATTTATCACATAAAGAAGGCAATATGCTGAACACCTTCTTCTAAAGTTTCAAAAGAAGAATTTCTAGCTAATTTTACTGTATGAATGGGTAGAAGCTAATAGAGTTTTGATTTAGGACTTATAATGTAATTTTCATATCTGAATTACTCAGGATGTGTGTGTATGTGCCTGTGAGATAGAAAAACTATCTATGTGTATTATACATAAAGGAGGGAGAATTTAAAGTCAGAAAAACAATTTATTTCTTAATTTTTTATGTATCTAAAAACACATAATTAACAACTCTTTTAGCCAGAATTTATGAGGTTGGGCACTATTTTTCTCTATCCCTTTGGATAAGCTGAAGTAGTTTGTTGTAAGTTACCAGTATAGAAAATTGGCATATACAATTAATTAATTAAGGTATGTTAATAGCTATTACATTTTAGGTACTAGGTTAGGTGCTTTACAAATATGATTTTATTTACTTTTCGTTGCCATTCTATAAGGTGACTGACATTATTAACTGCATTTTAGTGACAAGGGAAGCAACATAGAGAGCTAGTGAATTAGAAAGTGGTGGGGCACGTTTTCAAACCTATGTCCGACTGCTCTCTGAGTCCCTACTCTCTTTCCTCTTCCAAACAGTATCATATGGGAGCCATTTATAAGAACAGAATTTCCACATAATTTGTAGAAAATCATAGTGCTAAATGTTTCGTAGATTGATCAGAGAAAGATACAGTCATTCCAAAGTGTGGAAGACTGTTTCTGGGTATAGTCAGTGCACTGAAAATTCCAAAGGAACTGGATTTAAAGTCATCTCTCTTCCTTCTACTCTTAGTATTAGAGAGAACACAGTGCCAGGATGCAATGTTTTCTGGACAAGGTCCTTGGATAATTTCATATTCAAAGAGACATTTGAAGGTGGCTTGACAGCACTTTATAAAGCATTTGCTCTTTAGCAAATGGACTGAGTTACTGTGCATCACTGTCACCATGGCACAGGACTACAAATGAATCAAGTGACAGAGAGAGAGGGAGACAAGCAGGTGTATGAGCATCAACTCTCCTTTGCATTGTCTACTCCCAGACTTGAGGGCGTCCCTTATGACATTAACAAACAGAAGGACAATGGCTTCATTGCAATCCCTTTCAGGCAGCAGTCCTTAAAACATCTTGCAGATGACAAGATGCATTAGTCTCCTGACAGTACTGGGCTGCTACTGGAGTGCTTCATAAATGTCACACTGATAGGGCCATCCTGAAATAGCAGGTCATCAACTAAAACACTAATGTAGATGACCCAGTCTTCTTTATATCAAATCTGAGGCATAAGAAAGAACTAAAGAGTTTTTGCTAATGAAAACTTTTATAATCCTTTTTTGTTTCAGAGAAACAACACATTCGTATGCATGAAATTTGTCACCTATCACCACTTTTCAATGTACACAAAACTTGTTAAAATAACTTTCCCAAAACTGTCAAGCTGAAAGTACAACCTAGTTTTGACAAAATAGTCAAAACTTTCATAAATTCATTTTGTCTTTCCTTTCTATGTCTATGGTAAAACTTCTCATTATTTTCTTTAGTTCAAATGTATTTTCTTGATTCTGGACAACACTAAAGGTCTACCAACAAGCTATTTCTGTAACAGCCAAATTAATGGATAAGTAAAGAGCCCAGTGACACATTTTTGCTAAAGGATGAATAAAATCAGAAAGTTACATTTACATTTGGTAAGTCATAGCTGTCTCAGAAAGTGACTATGTGATCTTTGCTAACAATTTTAACTTTCTACGAGTCATGCCAGGCTGGGCCAAATTCCCCAGTCTTACAGAGAAGTTGGAATGGCTTCTTTGGTCCTGCAACGGTCTTCTTTATAAGTCTGAGGGTAAAGCCACATTGTGGATTTGATTTTCTCTATTTACCCAGTAATATGACACCTGCATCTCTTCAATGTCACCTTTACACCAGATGTCCTGAAGCTGATATAGAAGACTTTTATTTGGCTCCCTTTACACTTGTAGCAAGTGTAAAAAAAATGTACTCGAGCAGAAACATATTTTAAAATGATGAAATTCTGGTTACCTCCTAAGCTGAAAAGGCATTTTTTTCACTGCACTTCACGATTAAAGCAGGTGCTAAGATTTAGAAATCTCACACGGCCTGCTCCTTTTTGAACCTAGCTCAATTTGGCACCTTCACAGGAAGGTCAGCTCCTCACATTTTACCTTCTGGGAATCATCCTGAGTTCTAAGTCATTACAAAAATTCCCAACTCTCTCAGAGTTCCTGTCATACACTCACTGTTATTTCAGGCTTTGTATTGCTGAATCATGTAGTCACTCATTCATTGATTCATCAAATGCAAAGAAGAGGAAGGAAGATTTGGAAAAATTCACGTGAGTAATTTCCCCAAATCCATATTAGAATTTGACTGTGATTAGCAATACAAGTAAGAGAGCAAAAGAAACTAAAGTCAGGTTAGGAGCACATGATGAGTGAGAGAAGGGTGCTATAACTTTTATTCTAAAGACTTTCTCAAGCTCACTTTTTTTGGTTGATTCCTATGAAAAAAAGGATTTATAAACAAAAATGTTCTGTAGTCCAAATTTTGGAAAATATTTATTTTTATTTGCCTCTGGTTATCTTTTTTGCACTGACTTAAAATATTTTTTGAAAAATGTATATTATAACTCATTAAACTTCAAAAACCCAGGCAATTATTATTTATAATACTTCTTACTTGTAATATGTCTATGGGCATTAAAAAGACAATAGGAACTTACAGGAATGGAAGTTAACGCTTCCAAACTAACAAACTCCAGTTACAAAGACTTTCTTACCATGATACCTGTATGAAGCATTATGTAATGCACAGTTTGAGTGACATCAGCTGCATGAATCAAATTGTGATATGGATTTTTGTACTTGCTGTAACCAACTTCTAAAGCTTCTGCAAAGGCAATTAGGCAAGAAACAGGAATCTGTGGAAAGTAATAATTACAATTATATTTTAGCAAAAAAGTGGTACTAAAGCAACTTGAGCACAGTTTGTCATGGAACATATTAGTGAGTCAGATATAGACAGTAGCTTTTTTATGTCAAATGTAGATTGTTCTGAAAAACCACTTCATAAACATGTTAGCTTTTGATCCCAAAAAGAAAGACTATAACCCCCAAGTATTTAACTAGGACAGATGAAGTGATAGCCTTACTCACACTATAGCCTTGAAATTTTAATATCTTCCAGTTCTTAAAAGACCAGTTCTTAAAAGGATAAACATTTCCAGTTACAATTAGTAAAGTCTAGTTCTTCTATCTTAGTACAAAGAGGTTAAAATAGATTATTTCCCAGTACTTTATAGCTCTAACAATGTGATGATTCTACAGGAAATGAACAAAGTAATAAGCTACAGACTGCTCAGTAGTCTGTAAAAAATCTATTGCTTGGATGGATCTAAATGAAGTTAATTAGAAGCCCCTCATTCTAATTTAATAAAAGCTGGCAATAAAGGTTCATTCTATGTTTTAGGAACATTAGAGACTGTCATAGTTCTTTAAGACATAGCTGCCAATCCCTATGTGAGTGTTTTGTAAATAAGTCAGGGGATGTTGGCATCTTGCTGGAATGAGCCTATAGTGGCCTCATGATCTCTAGGTGGATATATAGATATGTCAGTGAGTTGTGGAGAATGGTTCTATCATGTGGTGACCTCATCCCTGTAATTCTGTGACCGGCTAACTAAAACATCCTAAAATGAATTGCTTAATTACTCAATGTTCTGCATTTTCATTCTTATTCAAATAACCAATCCTAAGAGCATTTCACTTTTGTTCCCTGTTTCTGACCTTGAAACGGTTGATAAGATCATATCTGGTAAACAGTTCATAAATCATAAACTTCAGACTATGCTCTCCACTTGCTTCATTTAGGGCAAATACATCAAAAGACCATTTATCAACATCCTGTAGAAAAAATAATAGACATTTTAGGTGCCAATATCATACTGTTTCTTTTTATGAGAATTTATTCAAAAGATAAGCCATTGTACATTTAGCAGGTTGTCTTTCAATTTAGCATGTCAAACTACACTTTGACCAAAGTTTCATAGGACAGGACCAGTTAGTATCCATGAGTCCACAAAAGTGAGGCCCTAATGCTTAATAAAGCACCAAAACCTTTTCTTTAATCTCAAGGTTACTAAACTGATTTAATACATTTGATAACACCATAATACTGCTCTTACCTTTAATCTTTCTCCAACTTCCTGCCATAATTCATTTCCCCAGCGTGGGCCTCAATTTAGGACAGAATTGCTAGTTACACAGGTGATGTCAATTGGGAAATACAGACATAATCTCAGTTTCTCTTTCTTACTCATGTGCTACATTGCTTGAAATTTCACCATGAGAGTTTGCAGTTTGGCATAAAGTTTTGATATTCATGTCCTGTTTTAAGATGTAAATACCATAGAGTGGTAGAGTATATACTATCTTTAATTATTAAAAGGTATTTTTATTTTACACTACTTTTCACCTATTATTATTTGCTCTATCTTTGACTGACTTATTAATAATTTGCTTGAGGGACAGGTGGTGAGAAAAAGGAAGTGGGCCTTTTAATTGAGGAAGAGGATAGTAATACTTGCATTTCATGCAATTCCCAAGGTAAATAAGCAGGCTAGTAGGGAAACTGGAAAGTACTCCCTAACAGTAAGAGAGGGCAGTGAGTAGAGACATAAACTGTAGCTACCTCATGATTTTGCTTTAAAAATCTAAAGAAGCACTGTAGTCCATTCCAACGGTTATCAGAAACTGCTAGCAAGAAGGCCTACTGTTTATAAACATACAGTAGGTTTAGTATTGAACAGTAAGTGGGCAACCATAAAGCTATGCATTAATTTTTATTCGAGTAGGCATGTTTCAAATTTTATTCATTTAACACATTTTTATGGAGGCCAACTCTATGTGCTAAAGCTAAACTAAAAATCTGATAAAAAGTATTCAATCTTTTTAAAAAATGCTTCCTTCAAAAAAGAATAGTGAGAGCTTCAAATGGTATTTTTAATCACTTGAAAATAAACACCAATGAAATAGTTTCTGGTTTGTTTGTATGTCATTATTAAATTCCTTGCATTTGGCCCTTATTTGATCCCCAAATGCTTGCTTTATCTCTTTATACATTAAAAGTTATTGTAAGTTCTGTTAGGAGGCATTTTACATCAGTAAATCTCAAAGGAGGCCAACAAATCTTTTATCAAACTCCAAAGCTAACAAACAAGAGTTAGTCCAGACTCTTAGAAGGCTGCTATTCATATTTACAGTTCCAACTTGGGGGTTCCCAATGGGTAAAAGCTTAATTCTTTATTTCTTGAGAATTTTTTATAAACACTGATGATTTACATTTGTAAACTACTGCAGATGCTTGGCTTTTATGTCATTACATTGAGAACAAACAAGACAAGGAGGCTTCTCAGAAAATAAGAATTATTTAACTAAACATTCCTTACTTGGTGATATTCCCTCTCTCAACCTGTTAGTTTATTTCTTTTTACTATATGACATTTTAGAAAAAAATACTATATTCTCTCATACTAAGATATTTTGGTAGTTGGTTTTTAAGCAAATATTCTCAAAATAAATAAAAGTGAGTAATTTTCTTGCTCATTGTTAAGGAAATAATAGAGAAGGCAAAATCTCTCAAGAACCAAGGAATGATTAATATCCTTTAATGCAGCAGTCCTCAACATTTTGGCACCAGGGACTAGTTGTGTGGAAGCAAATTTTTCCACAGACTGAGTTGGGGTAGGATGGTTTTGGGATGAAACTGTTCCACCTCATAAGGAGCACACCACCCTCGCACGCGCAGTTCACAATAGGGTTTGCACTCCCAAGAGCATCTAATGTCCCCTCTGATCTGAGAGGAGGCAGAGAAACCCAAATATAAAAAGGCACCCAAGAAAAATGAACTACCTTTTAAAATTAATGAGATTAAAATCTAATATGCAGCAGAGGTAAAACAAATGCAAAGAAGATGCTTAAATGAAAATTTTTAGAAACACAAATTTAAAATTAAAAAAGAAGTACAGTAAGTCAGAAATAAATCAACACAAGATCTTCCACTGACAACATCCTTTAAATTCTTAGTTAATGCAGAAAAACCACCATGGAGACATTTTAGGAGACAACGTTAAATTCCCTTAACCAAATTAGGTGAGAGAAAGAAACAAGGAATTTACAAGGAGAGGCCTACAAAATGCCTCTATAGAAATAACATTTAGAAAGAATGAACATAAATACCACACACAAACACACACACACAGACACACACATAATGGGGAGAAGTATGTGAGCCAACAAATTTACCCACTTCGGAGTTTCGACTCTACTAATTTCTAACATATGTAGCACTGCAATTGGGCCTTAGAATAGTGTAGCCATAGGAGAAGCCAAAGACGAGAGAGAGAAGTTTTTTTCTTTCTTAATTTTAACTTACATTGTGTATTTTTTCAGACCTACAATCCTGAAGAATTTCATTCTATATGTTTTGTCATTTAAACATAATTGACTAAAACATCTTTTCATAACATGCATTTAACTCTTCCATAATATATTCATAACAAAATACGTACATTCTGACAAGTATAGTGCCATCTCAAAATGAATTCAAGATCCACATAAATAAAATTAAGAAAAACAATCACACGTGTTGTGCATACAAACATGCATATATATGTGTTGATGTCGTTTGTGTAAATCAGTTATCATTTAAGTCTACAATGAGTCATGATTTGGAACACAGTTCATTTTTTAAATTGTTAGAATATGCTGAATGTTTTAACATTCTAAGATGTAGGCTGCAGTAAAGACCTATTCTCATTTTCTCCTAGCTTTTTTAAGAAGATTTTTTAAAATGATCATTTTATAAATGAAAATAATTGAAATTATTTCACCTTTAATGTTACGATGACAGCAGCTGGATATGCCAAACCAACCATATGGTATGTTTTTCGGTACATCCTAAAAAAGACAAAATGTATATATAAAATTCAAAGTTTTCAACTACTTCTTAAATTTAAGGGAAAAAATTACTCTTGATATGTTCACCTCTTATCATTAGTTACAGACTCCCTTTGTGTCAACAATAATAACTGTAGTCACCTTTTACTAAGCATCTACAATGTGGCAATGTAATATATTCTCTACACACAATCACCCTGTAAAGTTAATGTGACTTTAGTTTCCAAGCAAAGATACCCTTCCCTGAACTTTATCGTATTAAATGATGCACTGCACTTTGCATATGCAGCAAATTTCTAACATGCTACCATATCTCTGACAGCAGAATGTACTTGTTTTGTGTCCATTTATATGGCAAAATGTTTAGTCTGGAAGCTAAATGTCATTAAAATATTTATTTTGTATTTTTAAATTAAAATTACAGAGGGGAATATGTAGTGTCATCAGAATTTATATAACTCCCTTTTTTAATTTAATGATATTGTGGAAATCATATTGGCAAAAATTGTTTAAGTTTGTTCAAATTGTCATTCAATATTATTTAAGAAAGATTATTCTGAAAGAAAACAAGGTTATCTTAATTTCCATAATAGTATCAATAACAAAAGTGGTTTTTGTTGTTTGTTTTTTGTGTTGTTTTGAGACAGAGTCTCGCTCTGTCACCCAGGCTGGAGTGCAGTGGTGCGATCTCAGCTCACTGCAACCTCTGCCTCCCGAAATCAAGCCATTCTCCTGCCTCACCCTCCTGAGTAGCTGGGATTACAGGAGTGTGTCACCATGCCCAGCTAACTTTTGTATTTTTAGTAGAGACAGGATTTCACCATGTTGGTCAGGCTGGTCTCAAATTCCGACTTTGTGATCTGCCCGCCTTGGCCTCTCAAAGTGCTGGTATTACAGGTGTGAGCCACTGTGTCCAGCCAACAAAAGTGTTTTTATTAATAGGTAATTTGAATTTTTCCATCTTCTGCTGGGCAGCCCAAATGACATAAACCGAATATAAGAACTCCCTCCATGTGAGAAACAAATCAATATGATAGCCTAGCGTGTGAAATAGCTATAGTGCTTCTATTCAGGACTCTGAAAGAAACATGTTTCCTCCACCAAGGCCTGGGAAAAAAGAATTCAATTGATTATTAATCATATCTCTTAATTTTTATACCAAGTTAGTCCACAACAAGCTGCATTCCCAGCCTACATGACTTTCAATTCTCCCTACAAAAGGACTGGACAACACCATAAGTTAATTAAGTGTCATGATAAATATGGTCAATGTAAGAATGGTCACATGGACAATATTCTTCATCTTTTATAAAACCACTATAGAAGATACTAAATTTTTTGATTCAGTGTTCCTTACGTTAAAAATGCATGGGACATATTACTTCCTATGTAAAAGCTATCATTTGTTAAAGATAATCAAAGCTAAGCAGTTCATTATGCTTTCCTTTTAAGTCTTGACTAGTTGGAAGCTCAGAATGAAAATATTGTTTTTATTACCTTTCCAGCCTAGGCTTTCTTAATGAAGTGTGTCCATTTTATTCTAGAGACCTTAAGCACAAAGATTTCATGCTTTCACTTTATGTTTATTTTAAATAATTATAAATTATTTTTGGATGTGGGTGATCAGTAGAATAAGAAATTATCCTACATCTCTATTGAAAGACTTTAGAACAGTTATAACCAAAAATACTTATATTAATTATTCCATTGATATAGGTATAATTATTCCAATCTTGCAAAGCAAGGAACTACTAATCATACTATATAAGATATAGAATAATTACTATCAACAATGATACTTAGGTTTTTTTTTTTTGGAAACAGTCTTTTCCACCTGTTCCTAGACATTATTATTAATACTAAAAAAATGGAAGTGCAGGGAAAATGGAAGGATGATAAACAGGGCCAATATAAAAGGGCCAATAAAAGGGCCAATATAAAAATCATTCAGGAATAAATTTTAAAATGTTAATTAATATTATCTTGGCTTGACTTCATGGCACAGAAAGGCAAAGAGAGCACATGCTTTGAATCACATGTTAGCCACTCACTGCTGTGTGACCTTTGGAAAACTATTTAATGTCACTCATTTGCAAAATGAGAGTAATTATAAGCTTTTTGTGAAGAGTAACTTATTCTTAATACAAGAAAGCCATATTTTTAATTATTATTGTAACTATTACTTTGCAGCAAGTATCATTGGTTCAAAATCTTACATCTTTAGAGCCCCCTGGCCTCAGTGGGACCTCTGATGCTACTGAGTTTCTTAAACTTGAGATAATAGAGAAATGAATAGCAATGTACTTTCTCATTACATGGAATGTAAAGGAAGACAAAGAAAATTACCCTTCCAAAAAGATAGCAAAACTTCCCTATTTTCTAATTCTATAGTCAGGAATAGAATTCAAGGATGGAAAATTAGAAATAGAAAACTAAGATGGAAAATTAAGATGACCCATCCTTGAATTAGAATGAGCATCAGAGAAACTTTAATGCAGTTGCCTCACACTTTAGTAAACAAGTGATATATTACAAGTTTCTGAAAAAGGATAGTGAATTTTCTAAGCTCTTAAAGGTGATCAAAGTCCAGCTGGAAATGTAGTGGATTACTTTTGGAAGTTTCTATAATAATCACAAAATACAATTTAAAAATTCTTAAAAAATAACATTTGAAGTCCAGGCACAGTGGCTCACGGCTGTAATCCCAGCACTCTGGGAGGCCGAGGTGGGTGGCTCACCTGAGGTCATGAGTTCGAGACCAGCTTGGCCAACGTGGTGAAACCTCCTCTCTACTAAAAACACAAAAAAAATTTAGGCAGATGTGGTGGCATGCGCCTGTAATTCCTGCAGGAGAATCTCTTGAACTCGGGAGGTGGAGGTTGCAGTGAGCTGAGATCGCACCACTGCACTCCAGCCTGGGTGACTCCATAAAAAAAAGAAAAAGGAAAAAGAAAACAAACAAACAAATTAAACACTATTTTATACCAGGCACTCTGTGAGGCAACAGACTTATTTAGTGGAAGGTAAGGAAACTCTTGTTGCTGTTTCACAGGGCTTATTCCAGTGGTGAAGGTAAATTTTAAAAATACTAGGTAATATATGATTACAAACAGGGAAAAGGGTTAGGAGGTAAACCACTGGCTGGGGCAGCAATAGTGAGGAACAGCATAGAGTGATCCAGGAAGACCTCTGGAACGGTAAAAGGGCCAGCCCGCCACGTTGAAGGGTGGGGAGAACCACTTCTGACAGAGAAAACAACAGGATGAATGGCTCCAAAGCAGAAACAGTTTTAGAAATGTTCTTGAAATTGAAATCAGGCTGGTATACATGTTCAGTCAAGGATGAAGGTTGCAGTAGATGAGGCCAGAAAGTAAAAGGGGACCTAGCCAGGCTCAAGTGAATTGGGAAACTCTGTGATAGTTTGAAGCATAAAAGTGACAGAAATTAATTTATATTCTAAAAACATCACTGTGGAATGACTTGGGGTGGTCAAGTGAGGAGGAGAGGAGCCCAGTTAGAAAGCTGCTGTCATTTTTCTGACGGCAGATAGTGGAGTCTTAGATTGTGGTTGCAGGAGTGGAGATGAGGAAGTGGATTCAGAATGCATTTGGGTAAGTAGTTGCCAGGGCTTGCTGCAGTATTGAATCTTGGGAGAGAGTGTTTGAAGAAAGAAGCAACAAGACTTCAAGCAGACTTGCAGTGGTCAGGACTGAAGATGATTACTTTTGAAAATTTACAATAAACTTGTCCCACTATTTTTATGCACCTGCTAGTGAGGATTCAACAGTGATAAAAAACACTATTTCCATATGTTCTTAGCACATTGATTTCTTAAAGACTGCTTACTAATTTAGTTACCTTAAGTACAACTTGATACTTTCATAAGCTACTAAATAAAATGTATTTTACGTAACATATGAAATAATTGAAATTTAGCATATTCATATGTATTTTATATATTATAGCCTTCTCTTGAATGGAAATGGAAATTCAGTTGATCTTCCTCCACAGTTTACATTTTTTCCCAGTTTGCCAAGTTCTGCAATTTTTTTTTAAACAAAAAGGCAAAATATACATTCCTTTGGCAAATCAAACATACTCTCATGTTTTATCTGTGATTCTCTCACAGATTTTCTGATGTACTATTTAGTTTTTTTTTAATTTGATGCTAGAGAAAAGTCATCTTTAAATTGCATAGTGTATTTAACCATCTTTAAGTTGTATAATATATTTCATGCCATGCATTCTCATTTACACTTACAGATATTCATCTAATTGTGCAGTTTTGAGTGAGTTTCTTAATCCTGAGTTCTAATTTGATTGCACTGTGGTCTGAGAGACTGTTAGGATTTCCGTTCTTTTGCATTTGCTGAGGAGTATTTTACTTCCAAAATTATGTGGTCAATTTTAGCATAAGTGTGATGTGGTGCTGAGAAGAATGTATATTCTGTGGTTTTGGGGTTGAGAGTTCTGTAGATGTCTATTAGGTGCTCTTGGTCCAGATCTGAGTTCAGGTCCTAGATATCCTTGTTAATTTTCTGTCTCGTTGATCTGTCTAGTATTGACATTGGGGTGTTAAAGTCTCCCACTATTATTGTATGGGAGTCTAAGTCTCTTTGCAGGTCATTAAGAACTTGCTTTATGTATCTGGGTGCTCCTGTACTGAGTGCATATATATTTGGGATAGTTAGCTTTTCTTGTTGCATTAATCCCTTTACCATTATGTAACGCCCTTCTTTGTCTCTTTTGATCTTTGTTGGTTTAAAGTGTGTATTATCAGAGACTAGATTGCAACCCCTACTTTTTTTTTTTTGCTCTCCATTTGCTTGGTAAATTTTCCTCCATCCCTTTATTTTGAAATTCAAATATGCTTTCCATTGTCCCTTTAGCAGAAAAAAATTAAAGTTTGTAATGTTTATTAAAAGTAATGCCTAGAGATAACAGAAGATGAGAAAGAATGCATTTTCTCTAAAATTTAATTTTAAGCATATTGGCAAAAACGTTTCTCTGTTCCTCAACTTTATTAGTTTCTAAAATATTCAAATAATCCTTCTACATATAATTTCATATAATTCTTTTTTAATCTAAGGGATTTCAGATAACTACTTTTCAATTTTGTCAAACATAAAATGTTCATTTTGGGTCTTTTTGTAGTTTTAGTTCTAGGAAACATCTTGTTTCCTCAATGGAAGAACAAGCTGTATTCTTAAGGGTTGAAAGAATGTAAAATCGGGTCATATTAACAAGTGTTTTGCATTGGAGACTCTGATGATGTAAGTAGGCATTTCTAGGGGCCATCAAATATCCCTTGACATATTCAGTGACAGAAATGTTGAAAAAAGAAAAACTTATCAAAAGTGATGATGATAGAGATTTCCTCCCATTATGGAAAGATGGGAAGAGCATGGTCTTCTGTCTTTATGGCAGAGAAAGGCCTGAGTGATTCTGACAAGTGGATTGCTACCCAGTGTAGAATGTATTTAATGAAATGTTACCTTTTATTCAGGTAAAATTAGTTGTGTAACATATACATGTGTCAGAATTATTTTTAAACAATTGTTCACAAAGGTTCATTTGAGGAGAAAGGCCGTTCGAAAGTTTTTGCTTTCACTCTTCATGTCAACTTAAAATAAATAAAAAGAATGCATCCAGGACCAGGTGTTTTTGTTATGGGTAAGTTCATGATAAAGTCCCAAATTTGTTCATTCTAGTTATAATTATGATTGCAGTTTTCCTCAATAAGTGAAATACAGACTGCTCATACCTTTGATAAAATGTGCCTATCTACTGCCTTTCAAATATTATTGTCTTGGAATACCAACAATTTCACTTACCTTTCCACAAAAATTCCAGCTTGAACAGCATGCACAATGCTCCGAAATTTGGGTTTTTCCTCAGGTTTCTTTTTTGTCATCCCCATTTTCCGTGTAAAGGTAGATGCCAACCAGTCCCGGACTTCAGATGGGACTGAGTCAGTCTGAATGTCACTGAGCTCATCTTCAGTATCCAGAAGTCTTCTACAAAAATTTATACAGATTAAACATTTTAAAAAAGTGAAGAAAAACGGGTAACAAGAAAGCAAGTATTGCAATGGGATGTAAAATATAGCCGATCACTCTCTGATTATTCCTTAAGATGTACTCTCTAAAGAAAGAAAAAAAAATTCATTAACATTTGGAAAGCTCTTAATTTCTCAAATGGATCATACAAAGGCAACAACTAATAGATTTGAGCATTTGCAGTTTCCCAAACATTTCAGTGCAATTATACACCAGTCTAGAAGTACCTACTGTAAATATCTTTAGTGTGCTATTCTAATAATGAATAAAACTAAGGAAAGATAGGGAAGAGAATTCATAAACAGATGTCTGCTATTAAAGGAAACAACTGAAATGGAAAGAAAAAGGAGGGATTGAATTTATAATGGTTGTCATATATTTAATAATCTTGTGTATACCTTACACATAGTACATGCTATTTGAATAAGGCTTTGCAATTTATAAAAAGTCATTCATAGGTGCTATTTCATTGAATAAATACCTCTGAATTTCAGGAAAACAACAACTTAAGTGTTCTAAAAGATCCATTTAATCAATATCACAGATTATAAAAGGAAAAAGAAAAGAATGAAAACACATGAGAATAGATTATGTTTAAAGCTCATTTCAGGTGACCAAACAGTCTAAAGGGAAAAGACACCTCCAGTGGGGTGAAGAGCTCATGGGTTTACAACTGCTGGCCAAGGAAATCAACTCAGTGAGTGAGGCAGTGAACAGGAACTGAAACCACGACCATGCTCCTGTATAAGCTCCAGGTAGATAATGTTGACTGGACTGCTGAGTAACAACAGCTGCCATTAAAGAGGAAACTAAGGAAACACCATTGTTTTAATGCTGGTCAGCTTCAGCTGTCAGGAACTTCCTGAAGGTCTGAACTGGCAACATCCCAGAGATTCCCCACCAGATACAGAAACAGCTTGCAGAATAGTTGAGCTCTGCCTCCAGGAAGAACACAGGCCAGCTCTGCCTGTCATTTGACTCCGTTCTTTCCTTATCTGTGCACCAACCCAAAAACTCATTTGGCACATGTTAGCTTTAACCTTTGGGTTTCATCTGCTTTTGAAAATATCTTTGCACAGACCTAGGCCTAAGGATTATGAGCAGATGTTGGAAGGTGGCCAGAGATGGCTGTACATACATGCTAATGCCTCGGAAACAAGGCACAGGCCATCTCAAGAAGCAGGGACAAAACAAAGGACAAAAAACAAGATATCTCCACAAAGATCTCAACCTGGCCAAAGAGAGGCCCAAAAAGTAATATGCAGAAGAGCAATTCTTTGTGTTCCTTTAAATCATCTCCCACATGTGCTGCTGTTTTCTATAAACTTGCAGAAGATAGTCATTTGCCAATATTTCTTTTCCATGATATTAAACAAGCATGAATGCATTTATAAGATGCCTTATGAAAAAAATAAACATAAGTGCTGGAGTCACAAAGATACATGTATACATATAAAGATGAAAAAGATTTAGAGTTGGATGTTAATACTGATTGATACTTACAAGATTTTTAACTTTCTTTCTGATCTTACATTTTGATGATTTTGATTTACCCCTAAACCACTGAACTTGAAAATTAAAGTAAAATTGTTTGTTTCCCTTTTTGCCCGTTTGAATTTAGATTCCTTGGCCCATTTCAGCAACTCACTAAACTACATGGCTTGAAAATTTCATTACTTTAAAGATTATGCCATTTCTACTATATCTTATGCAGTGATCAAATACAACCACAGGGTAGGTAGGACAGGTGGAATAGGAATCATTGTGGTGTAATCTTGTGATGTCACCATGTTTCAAGTATTCCAATGCAGCCTAGTTTTGTCAGCTAATCTCCTTAGAATGACAGAAACCTGGCTGTGGGTGCCAATTTCTCCACTGTCAATTTCCTGTTGATGGCTTTAAGGCTATATGTTCTATACTCATAAATGATGCAAGAGAGATCATCAAACAAGACAAAACCAGCATATGGAAGTGATATTCCACATAGTGGAGTGGTACTTAGGAGGCTGGCAATCCTTAATCATGATACATGAGGTTATTCACTGAGAAGAAAGTGCATATAATTTTAGGGAGAAAGAATGATATGGATTAATCAGGGATATACAAATAAAGAAAAGAGTGCGTTAAGGGAAGAGTGTGGAGTATGGTGTTGTATAAGTTGAAAAGGGAATCTTGCAAAAGCAACAACTGTCTCTGTAAGGTTTAACTTTATGTGTTGACATAGGTAGGTTACGGTGGCCAGTAGTTTGGTCAAACACCAAAGTTAATGTTGCTGTGAAAGTATTTTTTAGATGTGATTAACATTTAAATAAGTAGACTTTGAGTAAAGCAGATTATCCTTTAAATTATGGATAAGCTTCATCTAACCAGTTGAAAACCTTAAGAAAAAAGAAAAAGTCCCCAAAGAGAAAGAAATTCAGCTTTCAGACTGTCTTTGAAATGAAGTCTGCAACACTGACTCCTGCCAGGGTTTCCAGCCTGCCAGTTTGCCTTGCAAATTTCAGACTTGCCAGCACCAATAATCACATGAGCCCCTCCCTAGAATATACCTCTCTCTCTCTCTCTCTCTCTCTCTCTCGTGCATGTGTTGTTGTGTACCTGTTGGTTTGGATAAGAAATAATCTTTCCATCATTTATGAACACTGTGTGATAACTACCAGTGTAGGTTATAAACAAAATAGAAGATAAAGACTCAGTTCTCCATTAATATTCACTTAATAGAACATAACAGTCCTATTTCTTGTGTAAAAATACTATTTGCAATGGACTAAAATGCCTTTTTAGCAATTACATATCTAAACACAATACTGTTTACACATTACAGAATTATTGTCAACCTAAATGAAGTGATTAAAAATTGAAAAAATTAGAACGGTCACCTCTCAGGTAGAATTTATATTTTAAAAGAAAAAGACTGAAAATAAAATAATGTAATATAAGGTTAATTATGAGAGGAAATGCTACTTTAGATCAGATGATAAGAGAGTTAAGACCTGAAGAATGAGAAAGAATTAGATATAGGAAAGTCTGGGGGAAGTGTGTTCTATCTATTCCAGATAGAAAGAAGGGCAAGCACAAAGGCCCGAGGCAGCATCAGTATGGGCATGTTTGAGGAACAGGAAGGAGGCCAAATCTGGTGGAGTCTACTGAGTGAGAGAGAGAATGACTCAAGTTGAGAGACAAACAGAGCTATAAGTCAGCTAATACCAGGCCTGGGAAGGATTCTGTCGTATTTGCAATGGCAAGTCATTGTATTGTTTTAAGCAGAATGTGATACGATTTATGTGTCTAAAAGACTAGTGTACATGCTATAGGAGGAATAGAAAAAGTTGTATAAGAATGGTGTTTTGAATTTAGTTAAGAGGCTACTGTTAACTGAGCACAATTGCAAAAATGGTCTTTTATTTTGGAAGTTCACTACTTTTCAAAGACCCTAATTGGTATTGAGTTGGGCATCATTTTTTCTGTAAACATATGTCTCAAAGTGTTAATGGTATATTATTAATGTTTTCTCAGATTATACTATTTTTTCTGTTCCATTTGTTTGGTTCTCTTCTTTGGGGAAATAGATTATGCCTATCAGGGATCTCTTTTTATCTAGTTTCCATATCTATCATTTTTCCACTAAACCTTTTTTGGAAAAATTAATCTCTTAATCTTACACTGTTTTGTTTACCTTTTTCTTTTTTAAAAAACCTTTAAAGTGTTTTATTTGTAAAATACTATACTGTGTTTTCAGCAATGTCTCTTTTAAGTTTTGTGACTTTGAGCTTGGCTATCTCTACTGGGTAGCCTAGTTTTCCTCCTCCATTTGCTGACCGACTTGTGTGTACCCACGTTTCACCTCCTCATATTATCATATTATTTATCTCTTGAAATCTTTTTCTTTGTCTTAATTGTATTTTTTTTTTTCTACAGAATTGATGATTTCATGAAGTTCTTGAGTTCTTAGGATGAGGGCACAGATTTGTACATTCTGCTGGCATGAGATCTTTGTCATGTGTTTTTCCCTATCCTTTCCACCTTTGTTCTTGTGGTATTTTTGGTATGGATTCTGTGTTCGTTTCTTTTTGAGACTTGTTCAGTATTGTATGAGAGAACTTCTTTCCAAATCAGAAGGTTGAAGAGAAGGACCAGGAGAACAGGTACAGAAGAATGGAAGTGAATCTGGGTATGAGTTCAGATGTCTGTCCCTGAGTGTAAGAACTGACTTAAATTTCTCCTCAGCTGACAGAAATAGTAACTGCAGGTCTGTTTCTCAAAGATTTTTCTCTGCTCTATAGCATGACTGCAACAATGGCCTTTGAGATCTCCATCTGCCTGTGCATACATCTTTGCTACTCCAGTGTGTGAAATGCGGGAAGCCTCTATAGTCAGTCAACATACCTTGACCTTTTCATTCTGGACGAGAAGTTTCTAATTTTTCCTTTTTGATTGAGTGTGATTATCTAGAGAATTCTGTACTATGCTATCGCTGCCTGAGAGCCCAATCTCAGGCACTTTCTTCATTTAGACTTTATTATTTAGGCTTACAGAAAAATCGAGTGTATAGTACAGAGAATTCCCATTCATCTCATCTCCACACCCACTTTCACAGTTCCCCTATTATCGACATCTGGTATTATTGTGGTACAGTTATTTCAGTTGATGAGCCAATGTTAATGCATAATTATTAATTAATATCCATAGTTTACATGAGGACTCACACTTTCTGTTGTACATTCTTGGGTTTTGATAAATGTATAATAACATATATCTACCATTACAGTATCATACAGGGTAGTTTCTGCCCTAAAAAACTCGCTATACTTCATCTATTCAGCCTTCCTTCCCTCACTTCTGGTCCCTGGCAACTATTATCTTTTGCTGTCTCCTTAGTTTGGCCTTTTCATCAGATACTTAGTATCATATAGTAAAAGGCTAGACTTTTTAATATTGGCTTGCATGTCTTTTCATGGCTTGATGGCTAATTTATATTGCTAAATAATATTCTGATGTATGCATAGATAGTTTCTCTATGCATTCTACTATTGGAGGACATCTTGGTTTCTCTGAGATTTGGCAATTATGAATAAAGCTTCTATAAACAGCTGCAGGTTTTTTCATTTGAGTAAATGCCAAGGAACACAATGGCTGGATGGTATAATAAGTGTTTAGTTTTGCAAAAACTGCCAAACTGTCTTGCTATACCATTTTGCATTCCCACCTGCAATGAATGAGCCAGAGGCCAAGCTGCCATCATCTCTTGCCTGGCCTACTGTGGTGCCTGCTAACTGGTCTCCTCCTCTTGCTCCTGACCTCTGTCAGTCTCTTCTTCCTACTACAGCCAGAATTCCTCTTTTAAAGTTTAAGTCAAACCACAATGCCTAATTCATAAAGCCCCACATTAAGCTAAGTCTCCAAGCTCACCTTTTAACCAGCTCCCCTGTATTCATTTTGCTCCAGCAACACTAGCCTTGCTTGATGCAAAGCTGCCAAGCTTCCTTTTGCTTCAGGGCCTGTGTACTTGCTATTCCCTCTACTTAGAATCTTGTACTCAAGATATTTGTGAATCATTTCTTTACTGCATTTAGGTGCAGAGGGCATCCCTGCACTCATCCCCAATAGTAAACATTTTTATTTTGTCGTTTTATCCTGCTCTAGTCTTCACTTTTTTTTATTTGGAGACAGATTCTCACTGTGTCATGCAAGCTGGAGTGCAGGGGCCTGATGTTGGCTCACTGCAGCCTCCGCCTCCTGTGTTCAAGCGATTCTCCTGCCTCAGCCTCTCAAGTTGCTGGGATTACAGGCACATGTCACCATGCCCAGCTAATTTTTATTGTATTTTTAGTAGAGACGGGGTTAGGTTTTGCCATGTTGGCCAGGCTGATCTTACACTCTTGACCTCAAGTGATCCACCCGCCTTGGCCTCCCAAAGTGCTGGTATTGTATACAGGCATGAGCCACCATGTCCGACCTTATCCTGCTATAGTCTCCTTAGCACTGACCACTACTAGATGCCATATCATAGTCCACTGGGTTGTTTGTTCATTTTATGCTTACAGCCTAGCAGCCTGGGAAGCAAACACCTAGAGACCAGAAAGTTGGCCTTCTGTTGTTCACTGCTGTATCAACAGCTTCTAAAATCATGTGTGACACAGAGCAGGGGGTCAATATATATCCATTGAATGGCTATAAAATGTTCAGAAATATTTACAGTAGACTAACTGTAAGTGATTACCTTCATGAGTGGAGTAAGGATGGAAACGGTAGAAGTTTTAGTGTATAATCCTGTGCTATTTGATTGATATAATCAAATTTATTGCTGCTTATGCAGCAACATCTTGGAAGCAAATTCACTGCTGCCAATCATCTCCTTCACTGCCTTTAGATTAAGTTGTTCTTAAATAATCATGTTGCATATTTTTGAAACAAATTGTGGGGAAACATTCATTTGGTGTAGAAAAAAAACTAAACATTTTTGATGGCATTTTGAATTAAATTCACAGGAAAGAAAACTTTAAAAATTTGTATGCATTGTTTATATGCCTTTAGCCAAGAAACTCAGTATTTCTGTCAAATACTAGCGCTTTTGTGCTCATTTATCACACAGAGTAAGAAACTTCTAATGAAGACATAAGTAAGTTGACACAGGTTCAGTAAGATAATTATTCCAGTTTGGAGAAAAGAAAGTTGAAAAACAGGTAGATCAAACCTAAATTAGGATAAATTTTTAAAATAAACTAATAAACCCAAAGACATGTTTCTCCCTACTCCCCTCCATTTACCTCTTCTTACTTATTCATTTTCCCTTTTTCTCATACCCGTCTTGTACTCTGTCTTCTTCCTACTGAGCACCATGAGCAGTTCCTCAAGTTTCATCTGACCATGCTAGACAGCACAGGAACAAAAACTACAATGCAGTATGGACTAGCCATCGCTGTCCTGGACTTTTCATAGACAGAGAATTATTATACATAATTTTCCTATATGTTTATCTAAGACATGAAAATATCTGAATACTTGTGTAAGATTATACCACATGTAAAACATATAGGACTACATTTTGTTCTTATTTCATTTTTGAAAGAAATTTGTGCAAGGAAGATGATAAAATAGTATCTCAAATATCATAATTAATTTTGTTTTAAAAACATCTAATAGCTTCATTACTCTTTATTCTAATGTTAAAGGGCAGACTGTGCATAATCATTTACATTGTAGATGCTTTTTAAAAATGAAGACTTTGTGTTTAAGAAACACACAACATGAAAAAATTATGACTGGTACATTTTCCTTAAGATTCTTAAAATGTGTCATGACCAGCCTGGCCAATATGGTGAAACCCTGTCATGACTAAAAATACAAAAATTTAGCCAAGTGTGGTGGCACACGCTTGTAATCTCAGCTACTGGGGAGGCTGAGACAGGAGAATTGCTTGAACCCAGGAGACGGAGGTTGAAGTGAGCTGAGATTGTGCTACTGCACTCCAGCCTGGGACACAGCAAAACTCAAAAAAAAAAAAAAAAAATGGAATTCTTAAAATGTGCTATACAGAAAAAGAAATGATAAAGAATATATGTGTAAAATGTTATCACTGTTTACTTCTGAAAAATACTTCCACTGGTGTTTGATATCCCTTTAGTTTTAGTCCCAGAGGAATCAATAAAGCATAAAGTCAAGGGCTCCTAAACATGGCCTGGGTGCAGATGGGGGCCAGTGAACTGTGAAAACTGACCAATTTTCCAATTCATCCAATCTGTGAATCAACTGATCCTTTGGAGCTATTTATAATCCAGATTTTCTCTTGAAATCAGATGACACAACTCCCAAAGGGCTTATATTTTGAACTAAAAAGTTTGCAGGGAAGGGAAGTAAAGAAGGAGGCAGCCACGGAAGGAGAGGTCATGGGATTTTGACTCTTACAATTACACGTCAGTGAAAATATTTCTATCCACAGTGGACTCTTGGAAAATGATTACACCCGTGTACTGATGTGGTTATTTCCAGGCAATTGGTACCCACAATTATATCTACTAAGTGCTAAAATTCAAGTGCTAGGTGTGATTAAGAGAAACTGGTTTCTCAAGTTTGCAGTATTCTTTTCCTGCTTTAGTATTCTTATAAAGGACATATTTCACCCAGCAATGAACACATTTAGTTCTGCCCCTAACATTGGATGGGCCCAGGGTAGAAGCATAATTTATCCAAATACCATTTAACTAAATATTTTAAACTTATATATGAGGTGAATATACTGCTCTATGTTTTATCCTTCTACCTTTTAATAAGTTTCATAAAAAACAGACAAGTTGGGTGAACTGAAAGTTCTCAGCTCCTTGTGTGACAGCACTGGGCCAGCCACCTGAAGCTCCACTCTGCACCGCAGGTAGAAACCTCAGCCCCCAAGTACAATTTCCAGCAACCTACCTAACCTTGAAAGGAGCTGCTTCTTGGCCACCCCTTGGTTTGAAAGGGTATAACACCAATGGTGTCCTGGGTCCCTTGGGAAAAAAGACCCAATAAGAAAGCCCAGTAAGATGTAGGAGACAGGTATGGGCATCTTTGGGAAGAGAATTCTGGGGTCTTCTGCCTAAAATATGGTAAAGAAACATACAGGGAAGGGCAGGTAATTCCAGGGTCCTATAGTACCTGGAGGGGAAAGAAATCCATGGGTTCCAGTTTCTTCTTGGTCTTGCAGGGGCACACCATGTGGAGGGGAACACCAAAGAGAACCCTTGTCAGGCCCCCTGAAGTGGGGAATGGTGCCCAGGGAAGCAGCTTCATTGGCCTGGGGCTAAGAGTGGTACTGAACTCATATGTTGCAAATATCTTCAAGGACAGCTAGAGGAATTAAGGGTGGTTCATCTTTCCATAGTAGGAATATTCTTTTTGGAGTAAGTTATTTCCTCATAGGAGAGTCCATTAGTATCATTTCTTTGCTTAACCTATGCCTGTGTTCTGAGGAAGACTTAATTATTATTGCTACTTGTATTTTACTGATAAATAGACTGAAGCACAGACATCTTGAGTGATTTGCTCAAAGTCATACAATCAGGAATGTCCATGCCACATTTTTTGCTCACGAATGTCTGGTTTCAGTGTCTGAGTTACTGACTGATGTTATCCTCCACTTTAAGCGCATATTTTTCTTACTAAGTACCCAGACTGCCTTCATATTCGGTCCATACTAATGCCAGTAATCATTTTCTCTATCTCATTTCTGCCTTGAAACTTAGTGTTAAAAATAATTGACCTTAAAAAGTCTTAAAGGAGTTTGATTTATCAGGAAATTTTTAGTTAGAGGAAGCTTAAATTTATTTTCCAATGCTGGTATGTTAAGTTGTTTTCTTTTAGAGAAATACACCTGGATGATTTCAGGACACTTTCAAGTACAATAAATTAAATGTCAGGATGGAAAAAGGTAATACATTTGAAATGCCATATCTACTTGTCAGTAACCTGCTTCCTAAGTGCTAAATACATTTGAATTCTTTCTTTCAGGCCACCACTGAAGCATGTTTATTTATTCCCTGTTTTGTTTCAAAAAGAATTTAAAATGGCAGGCTTATAAATTTATCTCAGCAACTTTTTAAAAAAACAGTTTCCTGATAGATTTGTTCAACGTTCCTCTGGTATTGTTAGCCCCTCCCCACTTTTTTTAATTGTGAGAAGATGACCATTGTATATGAGTGGCTATGAAGACCGAACTTTTGGGTGGAGAAGTCATTTATGCCAACCTTAGCTTAGTTACCAAAAGGCCAATCTTTATGTAAACGAGGTCAACTAAGGCTAATGTTGAAGTTAGATGTGGCTTTCTCCAAGGTAAGGTCTAAGGAGTGCTTGGTGCCTCCTCTGTACCCACCATAGGAAGCAAAGGTGGAGGCAATGGAGGTCCTGTCCCCCAGGACAGGCAGAAAGGGCCCAAAGAATGTTGAGGGAAAGGGTCTTAGAGAGACCCTTTTGCTTAGAGAGCTGGGATCAAGTTGCTTAGAGAGCTGGGATCAAGATTGTATTTTTGGAGTCATTTGGGGATGGAAATTGAGATAATGGGTGAGGCAGAAAATTGCCCAAGGCCTTGCTGATGACTCTTGGCTTCCAACCAGAAAATCCTCTTGGCTCAAAAACATTTTTGGAAATATTCCATTAGGCACAGAATCTAATGCTTCACTAATTTCCAAATGTTGATTAATAAGCATCCTCTGTAGTTAGAAAGACTGCCTCCGGAGTCAAACTCCTGGCTTTATCACCTATCAAATGTTTAGTCTTGGAAAAAATATTTCATCTGCATGAGTCTTAATTCCTTTGTCAGCACAAAAAAGACAATACTAATAGTATGCCTACTGGTGATGTTGTGAAGATGAAATGGATAAGTGCAGAGAAAGCACTTAGAAGAGCATCTGCTCATCTGTTACAGAGAAAGCAAGCCCTTGGTAAACATCTCACTACCTACACATCTGCATGAATTAGTCTAAGCAGATTTCCTTTTTCTAACACTTAGAACAAGGAGGGCCTCATGGGAATGAAAGTGTTGAAGACATTGTGGGAAGAAGTTGATCAAAATGGACTTTGGGGAACCAAAGAATAAAGTAAGGATTCTACGGGTTGTGAAGAGGCAGTGGGAGAGATCTCCAAAGCTAGTTTTTACCTACTTTAAAATGTTCCCTAGTGGAGTAGGAAAATTCATAAAGGGAGAAAGCAGAATAATGTTACCAGGTCTGAGGGGAGTGGGAATGGAGAATTATTTTTCAATGGGTACAGAGTTTCTGTTGGATGATTAAAGAACTTCTGGAGACAGATGATGGCGGTGGTTGCATAACATTGTAAATGTACTTCATTCCACTGAATTTTACACTGAAAAATAGTTAAATGGTAAATTCTGTTATGTATATTTTATCACAATAAAACAATATTTTTCTAGTATTGTCTTCCTGCTGCACCTTCCAGAGAACAGATATGTTGCCTCTTCTAACTGGGGAAATGAGACATAGGAGAAGGGCATTCCGTGCTCCATCTGTGTCCCTCCAAGGATTACTAACAGGTGCAGACTGGACAAAAAGGGTGGGGCTGCAGCTCCCAGATTAAGGCTAAGGGCCTATGGTTTCCCAGACCTGGGAGAGGGGACCAAACCACGGACCAAAGGACAGGTCTGGTCTCCCAGGAACCCAAGACTTGTTGCTGTGAGGTACTGCTAAGCTCCAGTTCAGCACCTCTTGCTTATTGCCTCTATTTCCTGATGAAATTTCCTGGAGGTTGGATTGGGGAGCATTTTAGCACAAAGTTATCTTATATTCAGCTTGGAACAACACTGGGAGCATAGTCTTGACAAGATCTTAAATTTCTAACCATCAAATTTATAATGTTCTCTCTGTTTCTCTTTTGTGTGTGTGTGTGTGTGTGTGTGTGTGTGTGTGTGTGTGAGTGTGTGTTCATGTGGTCTCATTGTGACATCCTCAAATAGAGCAGTTTCAAATTGTGGTCACTAGACCAGAATAATTAGCATCACCTGGGAACTCGTTAGAAATGAAACTTCCCATGCTCTAAGACCAATTGAATCAGAAAGTCTGGGAGTGAGACCCAGCACCCTGTTTTAACAAGCCCTTCAGGTGATTTCAATGACTACTAATGTTTGAGAACACTGTTCTTCATTCACAGCTTGCCAATTAATGGAAGCTGTCTACCAAGAAAATATGTTTTACTTCTTTTCTATGACATGTACTGAATGGCACTGCTTATTTCCTTATGCACATTATTTCACTGTCAGTGATGAGGCATATTGGTGAATTACATAGGGAGGAACAGTCAGAAGAGTCCCCATGAAAGTATTTTAATTAATGAATCTTTTATAATGATGTTACAAATGGAAATTATCTGTGTGTTACTTGATTGCAAACTTAAAAAGTCCATTTCCAACAGACCACGGGTGGTGAATGTGTCCTTAGTAGAGCAGGGTATATTTGGAAGACAAGAGTGTAAGGGGAGAAAAGGAATATATTTCTTTCTAAACCCATGAGGCCAAAATAGTGGAGATGATGACAACTGGAAGGTAACAGTAGCCAAACAGAATAGTGAAATAAGTATCAGTGTATATAGTGTGTCCTGCATAAATATTTGTTGAATAAATGAATAAAAGTATAAAATCTTAGGCATAGGGTCTCTGGTTTCAGGGATTTTTAAAAATATTCAGGTATTTGCACTAGTTAGGTATTAGCCCAGATGAGGAATAAAGTCATACTTATTTGTTTTGATGCATATGTTATATATGTCAATGTTTTCAGTCACGTTCTGTTTCACGTAGGAAAAGATGATATTTTTCATGTGTAAAAAATATTTTTAAAAAACAATTAAAAAAGTATTTGCTGCTATCCTGTATCTCTTTGTATATATGATCAGCCATGAATTCACTCACTGACTCAAGTTGTAAATGACACACAATAGCCTGAAGGAGGAAATAATCCATGTCCCATGGAAGGAAGAAAGACCTAGGAAAAGATAATTGAAGAATATGTGATGAGTCTGAACAAAATTCCTATTCCTATGATTATCTGAAAACACTCCAGGTTAATGAAAAGGAGTCAGAAAGAAAGGCAGGAGAGATCTTGAGAAAGGACGCTGAATCTTGCCTGACCTCCTATCCAAGACAAACCATGAGGAGGGTGGGAGCATGCTCCAGGCAAGTTTCCAGGATCCTGGAGCAGAAGCCAGCTGAATGCCCCACCCTGTCTCCAGCCTTTACTCCTGGGTGGAACCTGCAGGACAGAAAGGTCCCTGTGAGGAACTGACTGATGTGTGTCTAGACAGATAGGCCTGAGACAGCCTCACAGACAATGTTGACTCCAGCTAAACTGATGAAGATGAAAATGAGTTAACAGAGATGGAGAGTAGACAGAATGAAAATATATTTGGAAGTAGGCATACAAATATGGTCAAGAATGTACTAATATCTTTGTATGTAGAAAAATTTAAGTCCCTGATTTCTAGTACTTGATACTTGCTCAATAAATACCTATGTTGTTTGACTTTATGATGGGATCAATGTTTTGAAGTTTACCTTGGAAACTTAGCCTATTACCTCATTTTATGAAAAAATGGTTTATGAATTCTTAGTAGCTAACTTAGAAATCAAACATTTGCATTAGGATTTATTGTTAGGATAAAGTGACTCCTGGGAAGGATTAGAGATGAAGAACATGAATTTGGAACAAGTCCAACCTACCTGGCTATAAGAATATTCTCAATGACAAGTGACATCAAACTTAAACCAAAGTGGCTCAAATAATAGAGAAATTGATTATTTTCCTTAAAAAAAAGCTAAAAATAAGTTGACTCCAGTAAGGAATTTTTTTTAAATCAGGAAGTCAACAATATCACCAAGAACTAAGGTTTCCTTCATCTTTCTTCATCATCGACTTTAGTATTAGGTTTAGCTTTCTGCTTGAAGCAAGATGGCTGTATTCATTGTAAGTATCGGATGTAGATACAACACCCAGAGGGATAAGACACCCTTTCTATGAAAAGGAAACCTTTTGCCAGCACCTCTATCAGTCTGCCCTTTATGCAATTCTCATTGGCCAGAATCGCATCATATGTCCAAGTCTAAACTCACTGGTTAGTGAAGTAGGGAATAATAACTGGTTTAAATAAATTAGGAGTCATCCATCCTGAGCCTGGGGCCGAGGCTGGTGTCCCCTGAATTACCTGGCCTTAAAAAGGAGAGTAAAGAATTAGGGAAAAAAAATGGGTTCTGTTGGTGAGGGAAAAAGAGAAAAATAGATGCCAGATAGACTCCATTTAAGTTTGAACTTGTCTCTGATGCTTAATAATTATATAATCCTAAGCAATTCAATTACTTTCTTTATGGCTTAAATTTTTTAACTTTATAATGGAAATAATATAAGTATCTAATTTATAGGAATTTTTGAGAATTATATGGAATCATATATGAAAATTGAATATTATGTCTCCTTGGATTTAACTGTAAATTTTCACTATTATTATCATTATTAGAAAAGAATATTTAAAACATCTTTTTAAAATCCAGAAAATATTCATTTATATTACATTGAATCAAAATATCACAAATAGATTTTATTCAATATATAGAGCTTTTTTGTTAGTCATTTCTCAAAAGATCTGGTCAGGTTTTTTCCCCCCCCTTTTCATTAGTGAGGCTGTTTTTGAAAGTTTGTAGAAAGTAAAACACCACAGATGGACAGAAAACGGGAAAACCAACCAAAAAGTATTGCAACTTTTTCTAAGTGATTTTCACACTCCACCTACAGGGTGAGAACAGCCTACAAACACAACACTCCAAACAGCCACCCCTCCCCACAACTCACACCATAAAAATGGAATTCAGAGAAATCATTACTTGATTTTTAATGATTCACTGAGCTCCAGCAATGTCTTAGCACATTTTCCTCAAACTGATTTCCTCAGGGACTTTTCCAAATGGAAATAATTTGAAGAATACAAGAGCCCATATTTATAAATGCTAAGCAAATGATAAGCAGCTTCCTCCTGTCACACCCTCCTGGTAGTCAGGGTAACTGAGTCATGAGCAGGTCTCTACAGGTGGACTTTGGAACCATGGATAAAATCATAGAATTCCAGAACAAAAAGGGACTGAAGACTTCATTTGGCATGTGAAAAAAAACAATGATTAGAAACTAATCATTACTAGGAACAAAGCTGAGAAAGGAGTTGCTGAATTGTCAGTCAAGGGCTTTCCACCACATCCCACACAAACCGTGATCCAGGTCTCCCTGCTTGTGACACTAACAGAAACATTTCAGTTTTCACTGCAGAGAGAACACAGTTGTTTGGGAAAGCGCCCTCCTCCATTCTCTGTTCTTAGGCATATGATTTAAATAGAACTGACCACTTACCTATCTCATGGGATGCTTGACCACTGACCTTGTACATACAACTCCCCCGAACACAATGATTCGTTGAAAGATAAATATGTTACCTAACTAGAGCCAATGAAACACAAGGATGTTTATCGGATCCTCTGGGAAAGAAAACTTTTCTCATTCCTGTTGGATTTGATGGTGTAGGATGTGAAGCTTGGAAATATTGCCACCATCTTCCTACCAGATAAAGCATCAAAAGAGCCATTCCAGAGCAAGCAAAACAGAGAGGTGGAACTGCTGACATCATTTGTGCCCTAGATCAATCTATGTTTATAGGCACCACTAGCCATCAATATTTTGGCCATGAAAGCTAGTAAGTTAATGGTTTATTTAAACTGGCTTGGTTGGGTTTCCTATCACTTACCAATTGAAATATTCATAAAAGCCATTCATTAGTCCAATCTATTTCTCTTTTTCCTCTCTCTTATTCTGACTCTAAATGCCAAAGGAGCACACAAGAGTCAGTGCTGTCATGATGTGCAGGTTGTAGTGATTAAACATAAAGAGTTTGCTCTCCACATTGTTCCCCAAGTTTAGCAGCCCATTATCAATATGTTGGCCGTAATTATTGCAGCACATTTACCCATGCTAAGCAGCTGAGTTTAAAATGAAATGCCAATGATTTCTGATTTTACAATACTACTCATGTTTTGCTTATTTGAAGACCTTTGGCTGTGCACTAGTTAGCTCCAAGTTCATTTATATTTTCTTTTTTATTCTTTTCTTTTTTCTTTTTTGGAGACAGAGTCTTGCTCTGTCACCCAGGCTGGAGTGCAGTGGCATAATCTCGGCTCACTGCAAACTCCACCTCCAGGGTTCGAGCGATTCTCCTGCCTCAGCCTCCCAAGTAGCTGGGGCTACAGGTGTGTGCCACTGCACCCGGCTGATTTTTATATTTCTTACCATGTTGGGGTCTTACCATGTTGGCCAGGCTGGTCTCGAACTCCTGACCTTGTGATCTGCCCACCTCAGCCTCCCAAAGTGCTGAGATTACAGATGTAAGCCACCATGCCTGGCCACATCAACATTTTCAAACAATGTTTGGCTATTTCTCTCTTCCTAGATAACTTCCCAAGGATAACTTCTTGACTAATCTTTCTAGGAAGCATTTTTGCTTCTGTTATGCCAAACACGTTTTTTTAACTTTTCATTTCCAGGCTACAGATACCAGCCTTTCATCCTAAAAACATTGTGAACAAAAGAAACACACAAAAAGGATTCCTCAATTATATGTCCAAATCGGTAGATTGGCCTATCTCTGTTTTTTTATACTCTAGCGAATTCTGGAAAAATAGTCTATACTAATTTCTTTGTGAAGCCATTCCACATTAATTCCTCATAGCATCATCTTCTGGCTGGTAGCTTTTCCTCTTTGCTGAAACTCTACTTCAGGGCATCAGGAATTTCCTAACTGATCCAGTGGTTCACCCTGCGGCATTTGATTTACTCCTTTCAGAACCCCTGCTTTCTGCTAATTTGGCACTTCATATTTTTCGTATATGCCTGCTGCTTTGGTGTGTATGCTTTCTAGTCTCCTCTTTGGTAGTTCTGTGCCTTACCTTAAATACTCATATTCTCCTTAACTACCTGCCTGTCCTTAACTACCCTCCTGTTCTACACCTCCAATTTTATCCCCGCCCTTGACTTCAATTATAAGGATAACATGGTAGCCCATTTTGATATGGAATTCCAAGAGTTTTTTAAACCTTAATGGTTGAAAGTGAAGAAACTTTGACATTTGAGAAGTCAAAAAATTGGTTTGTTCTACATAGGCTTTATTTTACCTTCAGTGCAGACTCTGTGAGATGGTCTCTGTGAGACAGGCACCAGGCATTAGAATAACTCTTTTGTTTTATAAAAAATCTTTTGAATAGATCTTTTAGTTATGCTAAAGTAAAGTAAAGTCTCTCCTCTGGCATTTAGAAGACTGAGACAATGAGATTCCAAGAGGCTAAACATCTCCAGAAAGTAATGTGCAAGGTTGTCTTCACCATGAGCACAGCTGCATCACTCTCACGTTCTGTGTTCTTCAAAAAATTGTCATGTTTTTTCTAAATGTGAATTTAGAGTGCACAGTCTTTCAGCATAGGGGCTGATCCTCAGAGATGAATGAAATTAATTTTGATTGCCCCTTGTCTTTATCTTGGTCATAGAACTTGACGTCCTGATCTCAGGACAGCAAGACATGTCGAAAGGAGTTCTGTAGTGGATCATAAGCTGGTCTCGTGAGATGGGCATCAGGCATTAGAGGATGCAGAGACATGCTTGATAAGGGACTTCCATGGAAGGGCTTAAGTTGTAGATTTTGAAAGCATCTATCACTAATGCCTTACAGCAATTATAGCTGATTTTAGCTTCAGTTTGGAGAACAGGAGGAAGGGATTGAGCTCATGCTTGGGAGCCTGGCTATAGATAGCTGGACTTAAGGAAAAAAAACAGGTAAAAGGGAAAAAATGCAAAGGAACAATTCATCAGTTTGGAGGCAGAGAGCTGGTTGCAGAGGAAAGTGACAGCCAGGACAGATTGGCAAAATAAGTAAACAATCACTGGGCATTCTCAAGAACTTTAGGATGGAGAACATATTCAAATAGCAAAGGCTCTCCAACTATTGAAGGTTAGCATCAAAGTAAAGGTACTTAAAAAATCTGAGACCCTTGAGTTGTAATTCACATCTCTAATTGGTACTATATTTCTGAACTTCCATGCATATATATCTAGCATATTCCAGACATATTTTGCCTTTAGTTCTATTGTTAGAAGCCATGTCTTCAAGAATAGGCAGGGAGAGCTTTGCCAGAGAACAAACTCATTAACACTCAAAAATACCTGCAAATCTAGAAGTCTGGACACATCTGGTTTGGAAGTCTGACTCTGTATAAATTCTTACCCTATGTTACTCCCTCTGATTATGAGTTACTGCTGCTATTTGATGTTTCCTCCTGGTCATCTGTCAGTGTTGCTTGGGTCTCTCTCTCAATCACTCTATTTCTTGTTTGAGTATTTGTTCTTGTGCCTAGGTTTGTCTTCACAATTCCAGACCCATTTCTAGCCACCAGCTGCCTGCACAATTTTGCTCCTGATTCTGATTACCAGTGTGCCTGGTATTCCATTCAGGTACTCAATAGGTATTTGTTAAATGAGTGAGGAGTCCTTGGAAAATCCCTCTACTCAGTGATTTCAAGGGTCTTAGCCTCTAATGTACCCTGAATGTCACTCAATTTCTTTCCACCAGACTAGTTTCTTAAAGTACTGATTGACATCAATGCAGTATCTATCCCCAAATTAAAGATCCTTAGATTTAGTAAGACACAAAAGCCAACTGAGGATGTTTTTACAGAAATAATTTGACTCTGTATTAAGGGAAAGGCACTCTTTCCATCATTTTACGCTTTTATTCCTTGGTAACCAGCGCCCACCTGTTTTAATTTTCTCAGGATTAAAAACTGCTCTCAGGGAAATATTCGACACCTTTATTAGAAAATGTAAATCACATACTTTCATGTGTTATGTATCTCAGAGTTATTTGCATTTTACTCATACTTAATAAATAAAAATTTTATTTAAAATAGAAATATTTTGTTATTACTTAAACTTTAGTTTAAGTAAAATTTAACGCCTCTGTTAGGCATTGTGATACATTTAATTCTCATGTCAACTCTATTAAGTGAACATTGTCCTTACTCCTATTTCGTAGATGGTAAAGCCAGGGATGTTAAGTAACTTCCTTAAAGAAAGAGAGTATTAAGTAGAGAATCCAGACTTTGAACAACCTAATCTTTCTGGATCCAGAGTCTATGCTCTAACCATAGTAATTAAGAAACACATTGGTTCATGTTAACCAAAGAAAGTTATGAATTATGTTTTTAGGAGGTATTAGTAAGCATGATACCCATCTTAAAAGTATACCTCTCAGACAGCTCCTGCCCTGATATTCATGAGGCCAAAGATGCTACTTTGCTTGGCAATATCCCAATCCAAGTAAGGACAATTGAACAGATCTTTTAGGCCACATGTTTCTGGATTGAAACTGTGTAAGTTTGAAAAACAATAGCCTCTAGAGACACATCTGAACACCACACTCATAAAGTATTGGCATTTGCATTTGAAAATGTCTTAGAAAATCCAACAGTCATATTCATTAAGGTGTTGTGCTATAATCTCCACTAAGAGTCAGAATTCAGAAATTGTTTTTGTTTATCTCAGCAAAACCATCTTTAAAGGAACATTTTTGATTTGATTGCTTTCTTAACTGAAATTCTGCATTCATTAAGGCCCTGTGTGTATGTGTGTTTTAAACCAATTAATAATTAGTGTTTTATCTTGCTTTATTTTGTGTTGACTTGTTTTCTTTCAGTCCAGCCCAACTTTAAAACAATACTTCTCTGGAATACTCATGGAATCATTTTTTTCTAGAAAGAGAATTATCTATCAAAAAACATTCCGAAGTCAAAAGGTTTTTAAAGTTCAAAAGCAACTAAACGCTTCTTGGACCTGACTCCTTTTACATAACCTCTGTATTACTGATAGTTTTAAGGGAAATGATACTTTAATAATTGTATAGACATCTCAACGGAAACATCCTCAGTTTACTGCTGTGTGTCTTACTAAGTATGTAGAAAATCAAACCACATGAATTCTTATTGCTCCAAAAATTCTTAAGCTGATATTTTGATTATAAAATCACAGCTCTTAGAAGATTTACAAGAGGTAATCTTAGGTCTGACCTGTGGTATGATGGTAAATGTTTAGCAACAGACTCTCCAGAAAAAACAAAGTCTGATTTGTAGCATATTATTTTTCATGGGTGTGAATACTCACACTGTAGCTGATTTCAAGCTAGCCACATGAAATTACTGAAGGCAGAATTGGAGAGATGCAACACAATGAGTACATCACTGAGGCTGACTATCCTGACAACCTGTTCACTTTCATCAAACTTCCAGTGTCTCTGAAATCACCTTTTTATCAAATGTTAGAAAAGGGATGATGATGGGAACTGTGCTTCATAGCCCAGGTCCTAGAGTCAAACTGCCAAGGCCTTAATCCAACTCTTCAACTCCTGTCTTCCCTTTGATAAGCTATGTAACTTTACTGTGATTTAAGTTTTCTCATATACTAAATGGTAATAATAGAGTTTCTGTCTCATAGGACTTTTATGATGTTTAAATAAAATGGTACATATAAAATGCATAGAAGATTTTTTGGCACATAGTAAGCCCTTAATTTGTGTTAGCTACAGGATTTACAAGTCCAGCTATCAGAATGTTTTATATGTTGTCATCTAAATCTTTCAAAGGTCATTAAAAACCATTCTGTTTTATAGGAATACTCTGAGAAGAGCCAGGTATAGAGGAAGGAGTACTAAGTAAGAAGCCACGGGTTAGGTTTGAGTCCCAGTTTTGCCAACGCTTCCATCCATGACCTCTGTCAAACCATTTTCCTTCTAAGAGCTTTAATTCTCCCATTGGTAAGATGCAGAAAGTAATAATCATCCTGCCAACCACATAGGATTGTGGTGAGATTAATGTGAGACAATGAAACTAAGAGCCCTTTGAAGATGATACAAATGTGGGATATTATTATTAATCCAATTTAAAAATCATGATGCCACGGAAGCATTATAATAAAATAATAAAAGTTTGGAGTAAATATTAGGAATAATGTGGCATTAAGAATGGGATGTTTTGTTATAAGAAGGAAAAAAAGAAATTAATTCCTACCACGAAACAGGGCAGCATTGTGTTCAACCTCTTTTCCCCACAAAAGAGCAATTTTCAAATGAAAACGAGCTATACTTTAGGTAATAACATACATTTAAATGAGTTAGGGATCATAGGGAACTAAGTTAGCAAATATCCATGGAGTCAGACTTTTCAGAGAACAGAAATGTATCCAAAAATGAACAAATAAATAAAGCATATAATAATCTATCAAACGAAAGACAGGACACTTAGGCAAACCAGGTAGCAGTAAGCCATTCGAAGATAAATAATGTAAATCTTCAAATAGTTCTTTGGTTCTTAAGTTTTATAGATAAATAGAAAAGAAAATATCTGGTCAAGGACAGATTGATAAAATCTTTAATCTGTTAAGTTCAGTCATCTTAAGAACAGTAAGAGCACACATAAAAAAGAGGGAGCAAGGGAACAACATCAGGTATTTTTAATATTTGTACTTTGGATTCTGTTTACTTAGAAGAATCATGTACATTCATATACATTCAGTGAACATTCACCAAGAAAACAATTCTGTATAGAATTTACAGTCTAAAAATATGCCCATGTTATTCTCTCTCTCTCTCTCTCTCTCTTTCTTTCTTTCCACCCAGACTGGAGTGCAGTGGCGCAATCTCAGCTTATTGCGACCTCGGCCTTCCAGGCTCAAGTGATCCTGCCGCCTCAGCCTCCCAAGTAGCTGGGATTACAGACACACGCCACCATGCCTGTCTAATTTTTATGTTTTCTTGTAGAGCTGAGGTTTTGCTATGTTGCACAGGCTAGTCTTGAACTTCTAGGCTCAAAAGTGATCTGCTCACTTCAGCCTCCCAAAATGCTAGGATTATAGGTGTGAGTCACTGTGCTCAGCCTATTTTCTTTTCCTTAAATAATGTCTCCAAGCTATGCTTTAGTAGAGGAGTTTCATTCTCAGGACAAAAAAAGAATCACTTGTGCAACAAAGCTCTCACTATGGCCTCTTCTGCCAGCTATTAGTAAATATTCTCATTGTTAAATATTTAAAAAATGAGAATACAATAAAGGGATACTTTTAAGTTTCCTTGTTCAATGAAAAAAAGCAGAATGAAAAAATGTTTATGTAGTATACTCCCTTCCATGAAAGGAGGAGAGAAAAATACAAAATAAAAATATGTAATAAACCACAGGAAAGACATAGAAGAAATTTATGAGAAACAGAGTAGACTGACCAGGCAAGAATCTCATCATGTGAATTTTTTACTTATTAAACAACGTGTGTGTGTGTGTGTGTGTGTGTGTATCTGCATGCCTGTGAAGTTCAATACACATAGGTAAATAAAAACTAGTGTTATGTAGTTGTCCATCTGGTTTTACATTGCTCATGTTCCCCAAGCTTAGGCCTGGCACACGCACGGATACCTGCAGAGAGTGAAAAGGGCCTAGTGGGTGTCCTCACCTCCATGTTTCCAATCACTTTGCTGCTTCTGGTCGTTCAGCAATGCGGTGGGAGAGGGAGGAATGGCTGGCTAGACTGGTGGTTTTGCTGTCACCTATGTGATAAATGCCCAAATGCTGCCTATTTTTTTCTTCTGGGAACCATTTGTGTATCCTTCAGAGACAACTTGCTAACACCAAGATAGTACATTGAACATATATTTCCTGATATTTTAGGTTAATTTTTATAATTCCTATCCTAGGTCTTATGCCATCATTCACTCTATGCAGCCTCTTTTTCACTGACTTAAGTACTTTGGGTACTTTAAGAGACCTCTATTCTACCTGCTTTGTAGCTTTGAAAAAAATTAGCGCCTTTTCCGTATCAAACTCTGGAAATATATGCCTCTCTTCCCACAGGTTCTCTCTTACCTCTGAATTCACAGGTAGCCCTAATTCACCTGTCACTTTTATCCTTTTTGAGAAAAGAAATAGGAACCAGATATCTTTGAACACCAAGAGACATTGGTAACATCTGGATTTGGAAAATATCCTCCACGGGTGAAAGGCCTCTTTGAAGGTCACAGCACTAAGCTGGTAGCCCTCTTCAAATAAGTCCCCTTTCCTAATTTCCTTACTACTGAGAATTATGAGGCTAGGTTTGGATAATCAAAAATACACATTTGGGACTGCCCCTTAGCAATCCCTGTATAGAGGGCCTGATAGACACATCTCATGAGAATGTTGGGCATGTAACACCCATTTTCCTAAAGGGACTCTGAAATTTGAGATAATAGGGAAAATCCCTACATCAGTGAATATCAATATAAGCCTACATATATCTCTGACATTTAAAAATCTGATCCCAAGGGGAGTGAGGGTAAGGGAAGATGAGATTTTTTTTTCACTTTATAACTTTAGTGTTTGACTATTTTATGACATTCAAGAATTTGAATTAAAATGTGTATTAATTTTAGAGAATCACAGTCCAGTCAATTAGCTACATGAAGAAGAACCTTTCATATTTTAATGAGATTTGATTTCGGTTTCATATGAAGGTATGCTAAATTCTGGTTTGAGATAAAGGAGGTTCAAGAAAGAGGAACAAAGAGGGGAGTGAGGCAAAGAAGATAAAAGAGAGGAAGGTTAAAACTTACCTTGTTTCATCGATATAAACTGCTTCCAGCACAGATGCTGCATATTCAATATTCTTCTTCAAGTCAATGACGTTAACGTCACCTCTTTCCAGCTGCTTCACTAAGCATCTTAGTCTTTTTCAAAAAATAGCCAAAGAGAGAGAAGCAGAAAGGAATTTATTGTAACTATATGGAAAATAGTACAGTATTAAATACACTAAGTTAAGATTTTTAACATAGCTATTTCCAAGTCAACAAAGAGCAATATTTTCAGATTCTTTGACATAATTAAGACCAATCTTTATTATGTAAGAAATTATTAGAAATTATATTCAGCTCTCAATAATATTAAGAGTATAGGTAGGTAGTTTAAGTGCAATATTTCAGAGATAGTCTTCCTGAAAATTCAAGACAATATAGACGTTTTCAGAAAAGTATATTCCTATAATTTATTCCATGGCTTTTCTGCTTTTTCAGTGTTGACACTAGGAGAATATTCAAAGGATGCTCCTTTTAATTCACAATTGCAAAAATATGTAAGCAACCTAAGTGCCCATTGACCAATGCATGGGTAAAGAAAATGATAGATAGATACACACACACACACACACACACACACACACACACACACACCCCAAGGAATACTACTCAGCCATAAAAAGGAATAAAATAGTGTATTTTTCAACAACTTGGATGGAGCTGGAGGCCATTATTCTAAGTGAAGTAAATCAGGAATGGAAAGTCAAATATTGTATGTTTTCACTTTTAAGTGGGAGCTAAACTGTGAGAATGCAAAGGCATCAGAATAATATAATGAATTTTGCGGACTCACAGAGGAAGGGTGGGAGGGTGTGTGGGATGAAATATTACATATTGGGTACAGTGTACACTGCTCGGGTGATGGGTGCACAAAAATCCCAGAAATCATCACTAAACAACTGATTCATGTAACCAGAAACCACCCGTACCCCCCAAAAAACTATTGAAATAAATAAAAAATTGAAAAATAAAATTAAAAGACTTCATAAAATAAACAACAAAAAAGAGTGATCTTCTGACTCCTAGATTAGCTCTTATTTACTGTATAAAGCAATAAAGACAAAGATGAAAGGCAAAAGTTCCTCAGAAGGTTAATTGAGACAAGAAAAAATACATGTGTGTGCCCGTAGCATACTTCCTGCACTCGTTTTTCACTTCAGGCAAATGTGAAAATATTTTCTCATATTTGAGTCTTTAGGATGATGTGTCCCAATGCTGTGAGGAATTTTAAAGCATAGGACTTAGCTAGATTCCTGAATTACAGAAACCATGGGATAATTTATGTTACTATGTTAAGCCCCAAGCCTTGTGATAACTGTTATACAGCAATAGATAGCTAATAAAATAAGGTGCTACAAATTACCTTAAGTTTGTAATAGCTTTGGCAACTTCGATGCATTAAATTGTCAGCCACGTGTTCCTGAAGATACTGCCCTTCACCAAGTGCAAGAGGAACATACTTACTCTCTCCATACTATAGATAAGCAACATGAAGACTACTTGTTTATTTTCCTAAGTCATCAGACAGAATTTAGTTCCATTCTATTCAAAGGTATTGCAACAGAGAGAGTAGAGTGCAGCTACTTTTAGGCACTCCCATAGAGATAACTTAGCAGATTTTTAGCAATTTATTTTGGATAACTTCCAATGCCAAGGGTGAAGATACAAAGGCAAGTTAAGAATTTCAGCAAAGCTATTTGACATTTCTCCACCCATAAGAAATAGTTCATTTCTCTATGGGAAAAAAGACACACCTACATGGTAACTTCTTATTCAGGAAGCTGTAAACAATTCCTTTTTTGTGCCATTTACTTTGTGTGATAAAATATTAGCAGGCAACAACATTGAAAAATAAATTGTATGCACCAATAAATACATCTTATTAATACAGAATAAGCAAAACAAAGCACAACAAAAATACAACTAAAACAGGTTACTTAGAAAGGAAAATTAAGCCTGGCTGTAAGGCTTGTCTGAAACACTGAATGTGATGATAACAGATCAAGATATAGAGGATTTTGAGATTTTTGTCATGCTTATGACCCAAGAACATTATTCTTCATCAAATTATCCTTTATTTATTAAAATAAAAAAATTTTGGTTTTTTTTTTCCGTAGTTCTGCAATGGCTTACAAATATGCTATCATATGTCTTTCTTGTGAAAATTACTTGAATACAGCTTGGTTCTACTTGGTTGTGTAACATTGTTTAAAGCAATAAATACTTTAAATGATTGCCTTTCCTTTTTCCTGAAAAACTGCATTCTATTTTTGTTTGTTAGTGATTTTCCCACTAAAAATACTACATTTTCTCAGCTCTCTTGAAGCTAGGTATGGTCACATGACTAAATTCTTGCCAGAGCTGTGCATGGAGGTTGTTAGGTGACACTTTCACAACAGTTCTTTGGAGAGAGCTAGCTGTGCTGGAAGGAGTTCTCCTGCATCCTTGCCTGTTCCTTACTGCCTGGAATGCAGCGGAACTGTCTAAAGGCCCAGTAGCCATCTGGGAACATGAAATGACCTGGCAAAAGAAAGTGTGTACCACACACTAAGAATGGTAGAAAAGAAAAATGGAAGTGGTCTGGATATCATGCTATGGGCCCACCTGAATGAAATCGCCCATCTCTGGACTTGTTTCTGATGCAAGAACAACAAAAATTGCATTTAAGCCATGATTATTTTGTAGTTTCTTTTATATGCAGATGAAGCAAAAACACACTGGTAAATGAATAGAGAATGAATCAAAATAAGGCACTAAAGAATGGAGAAATCATCATTATCAAATGGGATGATGACTCCTTGGGAGACCATTGACAAGTGCATTTCCTAACTCACAACAGCCTGTGGTTGTTCTTAGGAGAATCATCCCATCTGCAGCTATGACTGATAAGACCTGTGATAGTCAAGAGGCTGTAATGCTTGCACAATGAACATGCCCTTTCACATGGAGATCTCAATGTGGTTTTAAAACAAAATATTATGAATTATGTCTTGATATTCATAATTAGGTATATAAACCTATAATTCGACATAAAACTTCCACTTGGGAAAAACACTTCAGTAAGGTTTACCACCCAACTAGAAAATGTAATTACACGTAGTTATAACTCAGTAAAACCATATCCCCTCACACACACACACACACACACACACACGCCTAAATTCACAATGCCAACACAAAAAGACTGGATAGGAATGTATATTGGGGGGTTACCAGGACTCTTTTTTTGTCCTTTGCTTGTTGCACTACATTTTCATTAGTGAGTGCACATTTCTATTTACATAAAAAGGAAAACCTTTATATTGTAAAAATATTATTTATAACTAGAACATCAGTTTAATGGAATAATTTATATCATTACTGTCCTAACTGTAATCATTTATATCATTACTATCCTAATTGTGAATATGCTTTTATAATCAAATTATATATACAATAATCCTCAACAATCTTATTTCAGATATTATTTTACTTTCTTTCTAGATAATACAAGGTCAAACATCTTCATAATTTTCAAATGATCATATGTTCTATACTGGTAGTTTCCAAAATGTTAAGGCTTTATTGTATATATCTGTACAAACTTATTTCTATTTTTAAGAAGATAATCACATCCTATTTATCTAATTCTTAAGCCATCCGATAGGCAAATTCTCAGAGTTGAAAATAAAGTATTTTATGCACAAAGTCATGTGCATAAAATAAACAAGTTCCCTTAATTTAGTGAAAACTCTTTAATAATGATTTTGCTTCTTTTATCAATCAGTGTGAGCAAGCTGAGTAGAAAACAATATTCTTAATTTCTGGCATAGATAAGTTGTTCTGGTGCCCAAAGCTTAGAGTGAGGGCCTGTTCTTGATGCTCCATTTTCTAACCCAGAAAATCATGGATGAGGACTCTACTGGCTACTGTGTTTGGTAGCAAAACAAGTTAACAGCTGTTGTATCAAACAGTATAGACAACATTGCTAAAAAGGTACTAAAAACCCAGTTCAGTTAAATAAATAATTTTTGGGTGTCTATCACTGCACCTGGGGCTGTGTAAAAGAATATATATCTAGATATAGTTATTAGTACATATATAAGAACATAAATAAGGATATACACAAAACACACTGATATATACATATATAGTGTATAATGCATGGGTACCTGTGTGTGCACCACAATACCTTCTTCAAGGTAGTTGCAACCTCTGAGGGTTGTATGACATGCAAACAATGTGGTCAAATGTTAAACTATAGTTATTCCCCATTGCTTCTTTTATGCACATCCTAATTTCTAAGCAAACTGGTTTAGTCACTGTTCCTCAAAAACTCTCACATCATCTTACATTCAAGTCCTTCCCTCTTACTGAAATCTCTTTCTCCCACATTCCTACCATCTGTAACTGCCTAATCATGTTTGGTTACCAGGCATATCTGGGATGCTACCAGTCTCGTAAGTCCTATGAAGATGCCTGTCCACTGTGATCACTACCTACATAGAAACCAAACCAAATTTTATTAATTTCTCATTGACAGCATTTGCATTTCTCTGACTTTACTTATAATTTCAATTTCTTGTATATGATGTTTTCCCAATTGGTCTCTCATCAAATAAAAAATATTCAGGTATGTAAATAAACAGAAAAATTCACCCATGATGAGGATAAAAATAAATGAGTTTAAATTGACCCAAATATGACAAAGATGATAGAATTTGCAGACAAAAATGTTGACTGTTATTATAAAATCAAAATAATATAAACAACATTAGACCAATAAATTCAATAACTTGGATAAAATAATTTTCTTTAAAAACACAAACTACCAAATATCAAAAAGAAACAAATAAATGAAATTTGTAGCTAAAACTTCATATAAGAAAACTTCTGGCCCAAAAGATTTTACTAAAAAACATTTAAGGATGTAATAATATCTATACATACTTTTCCAGAAAATTGACCAATCATAAATACTATCCAACTCATTCTAGATGACCAAATTACTTTTACAACAAAACTAGATGCAATCATTGAGGAGGAGGAGAATTCTATTCATATAACATTTTTAAAAAGGCAGACAATCCTAATAGTGACAGAAAGCAGATAGTAGTTGTTTGGGAATGGAGAAAGTGAGAATTAGGGAGGAAGAGGTACAAGGAAACTTTGAGAGTAATGGATAATGTTAATTTTTTTGTTATGGTGATGGTTTCACAAGTGTATGCCTGTGTCTGCACTTATCAAATTGCAAATTACAAACTAAAATTTGTAGTCAGTAATTTGAGAAAGAAAAAGGGTATGGGCTAAATAGATGCTATTGTTATATACCTTCACTTTTCATCAATTTTATTAAAATATTTAGAATTCTAAGTTATATTATCAAAGACATGAAAAAAAACTAAAGCATCGCTAAGCTCCTAATGATCTTTTTCCAAAGAAAATGACACAAATCTTTCATAATTCATAAGTCTTTAAAAATCAGCCAAAAAGTATATGCTGAGCACACTTTGATATGGCTAGTTTTTAAAGAGACTTCCTTAACTTCTAATGATCAGGACACTTAAAAGAAGACAGAAACCAAAATAGCAATACCGTCTTTGAAAGCAATTGATTGGCTCTGTGATTAAATCAAGCAATTGCAGAAGACAAATAATTTCTACTTTTGAACAAAGAGTACTGAGTTGTAGAGAATTATTGAGTTATTCAAATATAGAACTGCTATATTCCAAATGAAGTTACTCAATGTAAAATGATGCAGTTTTTATAATCAAGTACTCTGAATACTTTCTAAGTTATGGTTACATAACCCAATCTTGCAAAATGACCATCTACATAACTAACAATATTCTCATATGGAAAAATCCTGTGTGTCTATACATGTCTTTTTAAATTTTAGGATATAAAATACACAGGATATCCCTCATGTGACAGAGCATGAATAACAAATAATGATTAAATCAATAAGATTTATTAAAATAATTTATAATTATTACATTACTATCAATGTTCCCATTTGTGATATGATTAAAATACAAAAGTGAGAATGATATGGTTGTAAGAAATCCATACTAAGAATCAAAAGAGCTAAGGTTAAAACAAATTATATACATATAATATACATTAACATTAAAATCTGGCCATAAGCAGAAGTGCATGAAATTGCATAAATAGAAACTGTCAGAACAGAAGCAGCTGTGTCATTTTCAGTAAATCCTGCTTGACTCTAAAACAATAAAAAATTGATAATAAAATCCATTAAATAATGAAGTCTTATCTATTCTGCCAGTCAATGCTCAGGAAATTAAACCCTAACCTTAGTCAAAATGCAAGGCTTATGGATTTAAAGACTTTTCCAGTGTTTTTTGAATATAGGCAAATATAACTGTAAAGCTCCACGATACCTTTATTTTATGGGATAAATAATTCCCCAAATAATTTTTATAATTGAACAAAATGAAAACAAATGGGATCAATGGCATAATGTACAGTATGAGGACTACAGTTAATAATATTGTATTGTATACTGGAATTTTGCCATGAGAATAGACTTTTAAGTACTTTTACCACCAAATAAAACCAAAAAAAACTATTTATATGAAATGATGTATATGTTAATTTGCTTGAGTGTACTAATCACTTGACTGTATATGTATATAAAACATTATGTTGGTCTATCTTCAATATGTATAACAAAAAATAGTATGGCAAACAGTATTACTTTTAAAAATGTGTTTATAGTCTACATTTAACGGAGCAAAATAATCCCATTGTGGCAGAGAATATGTGATTGAAAAATTGTTTTAAGTAAAAAGGAATATATAATTGTTCTCTCTCTTCCACAAGGAGTCACAATATAGGTAAATTACTTCTTTACTTCAAGAGGTATTAACTTTTTTCTACAAAAATGGACATTATGTAATGTCAAGTTTGTTGACGAGTTCCTTATAAGTACAGAAAGGTAAACATTCAAAGAGTTAGACATGCTTTCAAGATCAATTTGTTTCTCCTTGAAGATAAGAAAACAGTAAGATCATATCAACTCTAAACAAGGAACCAATCAAGTGTTCTTGTGTTACCCATGTGAAATAACTGAGTCAGAGAATTTGTAGTATAATTTTTTTAAATTGTTAAAAAGAAATAGACAAAAGGTTTGCATTTAATCTGGGTAGATTAAAAAATTTCTTCATTGATGCTCACAACTGAAACATTAATATGACTTAATAAATTGAAATAGAGACCAGTGAGACTGGGCGCCTTCAGGGTAATATGGCTATAGACAAAAAGAACCATTAAGAAAAAACAAAAAACTCTTGAGAAAAGAGATTGATCCATGATGCAAAATTAATGCAACTTTTTAAATGGAATAAATGGTGATGAAAGAGCTTTTGGAAATTAGCACTAATAATTTACATGAAAATGTCAACAGAAAGATAGTGGGAAAAGTCTAATTTCTATCCCAGGAAGTGGACAAAAAGACAGCAAGACAGATACTGGAATAATAAAGAAAAAAATTAAAGTGTCTTCTCTTTTGAGAAGATTAGAGTAAGGAAGTTGAAGTTAATGTACAAGAGTTATTTCCTCTTGTACGTATATCCTCTTGTACTGTTATCACTGTGGATGTCCATAAAGTCCGAAATAGATAAATCAAGAAACAGTAAAATCATATTACTATATATATATATGAAATATAAATCTTTATATTTATATTTATATACTTTATATATATAATTGGAAATATAAATCTTCCTCCAAAAGACAGAAGGACTGAAAGAGCTAAAATATTGTGATTATTTACTTTTGGGGAATTGACCAATGTCTTTTGATAATAATAAAAAGAATTTTAATGATATAGTTCCCTGTTTAAGTAAAATGTCCAAGTCACAAGGAAAGTGACTTAACTTAGAAGTCAGGTCCTGGAGAGAGATCCAAGATGGCTGACCACTAGCAGCTCGGGATTGTAGCTCCCAGTGAAAGTGCAGAGAATGAGAGGACGCCATGCTTTTAGACGAATTTTTGTTGCTCACGGACCAGGAGATTCCCAATGGAGGAGCCCCACGGGTCGCCAGCGCGACTCTTGTGGCTGGTGCAGTGGTTTTGCTGGCACCTCAGTGCGGCAGTTCTTGGTGCAGAGTGAGCAGGACTGGGTCCCCTTTTGGCCGATTCCCGAGCAGAAAAGCACCATCAATCTTAACACCGCTGTTTTGGCTGGCGCAGTGGATTGCTCAGATTTTGGCACTGGGAATCAACAAGTTGGACGTCCATTCAGAAACCTAATTTGAAAGTCGGAAATCACCAAGATGACAGGTGGATAAATTTACAATGATGGGAAGAAACCAGCGTAAAAAGACTGAGAATACCCAAAATCAGAATGCCTCTCCCTCTACAGGGGATCACAGTTCCTCATCAGCAACGGAACAAGCCCTGATGGAGAATGAGTGCATTCCATTAACAGAAGTAGGCTTCAGAAGGTAGATGATAAGAAACTTCTGTGAATTAAAAGAACTTGTTCTAACCCAATGCAAAGAAACTAAGAACTCTGAAAAAAGGTTTGACGAAATGCTAATGAGAATAGACAATTTAGAGAGGAATATAGGTGAATTAATGGAGCTGAAAAACACAACACAAGAACTTCGTGAAGTATGCACAAGTTTTAACAGTTGAATTGATCAAGCAGAAGAAAGGATATCAGAGTTCGAAGACCAACTCAATGAAATAAAACGAGAAGTCAATATTAGAGAAAAAAGGATAAAAAAGAATGAGCAAAGTCTCCAAGAAATATTGGACTGTGTGAAAAGACCTAATCTACGTTTGATAGGTGTACCTGAATGTGACAAAGAGAATGAATCCAAGTTGGAAAATACCCTTCAGGAGATTATTCAGGAAAACTTTCCCAACCTAGTAAGACAGGACAATAATCAACTCCAGGTAATACAGAGAACACCACAAAGATATTCCTCAAGAAGACCAACCCCAAGGCACATAATTGTCAGATTCATTAGGGTGGAAATGAAGGAGAAAATACTAATATCAGCCAGAGAGAAAGGTCAGATTATCCACAAAAGGAAGCCTATCAGACTTAACAGCAGATCTCTCGGCAGAAACCCTACAAGCCAGAAAAGAGTGGGGGCCAATATTCAACATCCTTAAAGAAAAGAACTTTCAACCCAGAATTTCATATCCAGCCAAACCGAGCTTCAAAAGTGAAGGAAAAATGAAATCTTTTGCAAACAAGCAAGTGCTTAGAGATTTCACCATCACCAGGCCTGCTTTGCAGAAGCTTCTGAAGGAAGCACTATACATATAAAGGAGTAACCAGTATCAGCCTTTCCAAAAATATATCCAGCTAGCATCAAATGGCAGTATTAAACTCATATATATTATTAACTGGATAAAAAGCCAAAACCCATTGGTACACTGTATCCAGACCCATCTCACATGCAACGATACACAAAGACTCAAAACAAAGGGACAAAGGAAGATTTACCAACAAAACGGAGAGCAAACATAAATAAACAAATGAAAAGCAGGAGTTGCAATTCTCACCTCTGATAAAATAGACTTTAAAGCAAGAAAAATCAAAAGAGGCAAAGAAGGACATTACATAATGGTAAAAGGATCAATGCAACAAGAAGAGCTAACGATCCTATATATACGTACCCAATACAGGAGCACCCAGATACATAAGACAAGTTCTTAATGACTTATAAAGAGACTTAGCCTCCCACACAATAACAGTGGGAGACTGTAACATCACATTGTCAATATTAGACTGATCAACGAGATAGAAAATTAACAAGGATATCCAGGACTTGAACTCAGACCCGGAACAAGTAAACTTAATAAACATTTATAGAACTCTCTACTTCAAATACACAAAACATACATTCTTATCAGTACCATATCACACCTATTCCAAAAGTGACTATATAATTGGAAGTAAATCACTCCTCAATAATTGCATAGCATTTCATAGGTTTAAATGAAATATTTGTTGGCTGCTTGTTTGTTATTTTCTTCCCTTATAAATTCCTGTCTCCATCGTTAAGCACAATTATTGGCAAAAAAGAGGTTTTCAATTCCCATTTTTAGACTGCATTCTAGCCTGGGCAATAAAGCAATACTCCCGTTCTCTCTCCCTCTTTCTCTTCCTTTTTCTTCCTCTTCTTCATTCTTTTTTTTCTCTCTTTCTTTCTTCCTTTTTTTTCTTCAAAAAAAAAGAAGAAGAAGTCAGGTCCTTTACTTGGTAGTTTTGGAATCACTGACCGTGACAAATTTAAATGACTGAAAAATAACAAGATGTCAAAATTAACCTTGAATTTAAAATAAAAAAGATTTTGAAAGGCTATAAAGCATTCAAAGTTGATAGTGATGTTGAGATACAGTTCTAGGTTCTTTTAGGCACATGGTAAAGCCAAGGGTAAAAGAAAAAATAGATTTAACATTTTACATATATATATATATACACACACACACATATATACACACACACACATATATATATATGCCCACACCTTTTGGTCACATATATCATGCTCATGTACTGAACTAACTGAAAATATACACATATTTCAGGTTTGAGGTAGATAGAGAGAAGAAAATATTTAAAAAAAAGAAAATATATATTAAGTGAAGAGAGAGAGAAAAATATGACAAAATGAACTATGATGGCTTAATTTATATTTTCTTTTTTCTTTTTGCAAAATCAGAAGAAAGAAGTGTATTGAGTACTTTTACAAAAATCAAATTAAATTGTAGCTTGGAAAGAAGGAAAGTAAGTAGATAAAAGGTTGGCTGGGCAAAGAGTTGTGAGATTTGGGTGCTCCTGAAGCACTAAGCAGGTGAAAACCAGTCAAGTCCATTACTATTAGGCTGAGCAAAGCAATCTCAGCACCAGTTCCATAAAAAATAACAAAGGACTGGTTAAAAGTGATATACTAGACCAATTGGGCTGCTATAACAAGATACCATATGGTGGGTGGCTTATAAACAAGAGAAATTTCTTTCTTCAGTTCTGGAGGCTGGGAAATCCATGACTGAGGTGTTGGCATATTCAATGCCTGGCGACAGCCTTCTTCCTACTTCATAGATGGCTGTCTTCTCACTATAACCTCACATGGCAGAAGGAGCAAACCAGCTCTCTAGGGCCTCTTTTATAAAGAAACTAATCCCATTTACGAGGGCTCTGCCCTCATGATCTAATCACCTCCCCAAGGCCCAACCTCCTACCTTGAAAGGATTCGAATTTCAACCTATGAATTTTGGGGTGAAACAAATATATCAAATGACTTGGGATATTTATTCTTAATTAATGCAGTACCATGTACCAACACACTTCAAAAATGCACTAGCAGAGAAGGAAATGTTTTAAAAATAGATTTTTAGACAAACATGCATACAAAAAAAAACCACAGAAAGAAAAGTCAACATGATATTTTTCCAATTACAATAGATTACACAACACAAAAATATCTAAAACCAGAAATATTTCCATGGCAGATACTATTGGAGAGCAGAGAAGTCCTTCTGTTACTCTTGATACTCAGTGATAGGAAAATCAAGTCATTTAAAAAAGAGTCTCTGGAAAGACCAATTTTTTGGAGATGCAATTTGTGGCATAAAAAGCAATAAAACTGAGTTAAAAGAATTGATTGTGAAGGTTGTTATATGAATTATAAAAAATATTTTAGACTCTAATTTGATTGATTCTCTCTCTCTTTTCCTCTCTGCTTTCTTTCATGTATGTATGAATACTTAAGTTTCAAGACAAAACTAAAATTGGATAACAAAAAACCCATGTTTGATTTTTACAGAATTTCCCTTGCTTCTGTAGAAATGTAGCTTTCATAGCCATAATCTCTCAGGATCATTGTAAATACTTCTTTCCTTATGATATATTTGGAGTGTTGTATTGACATTGACAGAAGCAGTTTTGAGAATGCATCATCACTGGTATAAACTTCTGAGTTGCTTAGCAAAGCTTAACAATAGGAATAAAAAAAAAAACACTCCTAAATAAATTAGTTAAGGTCTAACTAGGAAAACAAAACAACTCTGAACATTTAAATCTAAGTTTAATTTTTACAATTGATTAATTGGATGATGGGAGATGAGAAGACAACCAGGGAATAGTGAGGATCCCCCAAATAAGCAACTGCAGGAAGCTTTCAGAGGGTCAAAGGAAGAAGGCAGGATCACCAGACCCCAGTGGCTTTGGGAATTCTGCAGAAGAGAGAAGCACCAGTGAGACTGTCCACAGGCATCTTAAACCACAGAAGAGAACAACTGATGTAAAGGAGGCTTCCTGCAGGCAGAATGAGAGGGAGAGGAGTACCCTGGCTCTTTTCTTCCTCTTCACCTATCCTGACTTTATATGCCATTGGCCAGATCCAAGCACATGCCAGCTGACAGGAACCTGGGAAATTCAGCTATGATGATACAGAGTACTGCAGGGCAGGGATAAGGCAAGGAACAGATCCTAGGCGAGCAGGCCCAGAACCACAGTACACAGTTCCCAGAAAGTGTCAGAAAGTTTTTCTGAGATTTGCAAATAAGGCAGAAAGGTCAGTGGCATGTTGTTTCTGTCACACAGAGACAAAGGCAACCAAATGGTATCTAGAATAAGGTATTTAGTTCATCTTACTGTTTGCTATTGATTAAAGGGCCTAGGTTTAGCAAGGCTGTTTTGTTAACTTGCAGATTTTTGTCTGGTGGGAATAAAAATAATTTTTATTTGGCAGAACAGGCACCCTCGTAAGTTCATGACCTCATTAGACCTCAGCTAGTTTTACATCTAACCCAGCCATTTTATTGAAACATTGCCTATGTATATCTAACTTCTTAAATGCTCTTTCAATCAATCATAGCTTCTTACTGATTTCCTCATTATTAATGATTTAAATAGAAACTTTGGCATATGTTCAATGTATATTTGCACAAGAGTAATACTTTTACCTTTTGAAAATTACATATTAACAAGGCATTACAAATTTTGGTACAATTAATTTCAACACCCTCAACATACAGGATAGTAAATAATGCTCCTAACTCTAGAAATAAAGGAGGAATCTAAGAGATTTAAAAATTAATGACCAGAAAAAAACATTTCCTTCCTCTCTCCCTTCTTTCCTTCCTTTCTCCCATCCTTCCTTTCTTTTTCCATTCTCTCTCTTTTCTCCATTTCTTTGTTTCTTCTTTCTTTCAAGAAAACTAGTAAAGACATGGTTCTCATGAGTTCCTACAATGTAAATCAACAAAAATTCGTCTTAGAGGCTATGCTCCAAATAGCAACTCATTTGGGAGTGATCCACACAGCAGTAGTGCCATAACCCATTTGAATTTTTGATTTTTTAAAATGAAGGTCAAGTGCTGAGTGTTTCCCAGGAGACCACCATAGTTTCATTGCATAGGCACGATAGAATTCTCCACCTAGTTGGGCTTCTCTTGTAAGTTCATGTCTGCCCTTACATGAGGCAAACAAGGCAAGTAACTCAGCAGATGGATTTCCGATCTTAAACATAACATAATGTATTAATATTTTAAAAAATTGCCCTAGGTTGTGTTTAAGGTATTCTTAATGGTCTAGATTTTTGCTACAGAGCTACTGTATACAAGAGAGGCACCTGATCCCTAGCGAAGTTTTTCTCATTCAACTGAAGTAAGTGCAATTCCATCAATATTGAGATGCACTGATACAAGTTTCAGCAGGTGTTTCAGATGGAATTAAACTGTCCTGTGGAAAAACAATGTGGTATGTAATGCTATCAGAAAGCTCCTCACCAAGAATGGTTCACAATGTCAGTTAGCCCTATCCAACTCTAGTGTGTCCCTATCATAACTAGATTACACTGAATAATTGTCAAGTACCATCCTCCATTACAGTGCATTCAATGTCAATCAATCCACAGTACCAGACAGATATATTTACTGTATGTGATATGGCCAAGAGGTCTTGATGACTTCTTCTTGGAAGATCAAGATTTCTTCACAAAACACATTTAAAATAGTGATTAAACAGGACAATTTTTTAGTAAAAGTCTTAAATTCTCAACCCTTTCCTTTGTCTCTACAAAGATTCCAACTCACATCAAGACAAGGACTAGTCTGGAAATGGGCCCAGTTAAGGATGTGATTTAATAAGCTTAAACAATTGAGTGAGTCTTCTAATTTCAAAGTCTCCAGTGGATATAACACAAACAATCATCAATCTGCAGAAGAAGATGACCCCAGCACAAATTTTTAACATTATGTTTCCAGTTATTTAACCACAGACACTAAAAGACTTCAATTCTATGTTTTGGTAGACTAAGATATAGAGAAAGTTTAGCATTAAAATACAGTCTTCAAAGAATCATTATCAGTAAAATTTGCATTTCTATCATATCAGAAAGGTTTATAAGTCATTTTGATCCTTTAGCACTTCATTCATAGTTTTGATCTAGAGTATAGTGGTAAATAGATACATTGTTTGTGTATTATGGACTAGACTTCAAAATTATATAGATACGTATCAAAACTAAAAGTCTAACTGAAACAGTGATTTACGTTGATCCAAGTGTAAGGGCAATCTCAGAAGTCAACACCTGTTTAACATTCCAGAAGGAGCCTTCACTTTGGTAAGTTTACCCTGTTCTCTACAGTAGCTCAGCAATGATCAATTTTGCGGGGAAGAAAAGTCTGGTAGAATAGACTAATCAAAGAATATTTGAAGTTTTTTTTTTAAAACTTTTTAAAGTAAGCCAAACACAGTTTATACAGATTTGTACAGAGTATTAGAAACAGAAGCATTAATGTAAAAGCTTAAAGTTTAAATTCCAAAGTTCAAGTTCATTTCTTTTCTAACTCAGATACCTTACATTGGTAAATGACAGAGACTTTTATAGTTTTTCAGAGACTCCTATACATTATGTTCTTTTAAACAATAACCAAAATCCTAAACAAAAACAATAACCAAGGTATAATGAAAACAGGGTACAGAGGCAGGATTCTTAAAAAGTAAATTATCAGTTTTTAGTTTAGTTTTTAATCTCATGTAGGCAATGAATGTTCACTGTCAAGAGTTGGAGAATGAGCAGATTTTCAACAACAGTCTTTAGTAGGAGAAAAAATGACACACTGTAATTCTTAGGCAAGCACAACTTAAATCACTGTAATGTACAGGAACTCCCAAAGCATGCCAGCACCATAGAAAATAAAGGAGTCCCATCAGCCTTCTTTAGGACTGGTTCCCTGGGGAGCCAATGACCATCAAAACATAATGGCTTTCGTTACTGGTAAGAGTAACCTTCCTTGTGGAATATACATTCATGAACAAATTTTTTAAATCTTGCTTTCTTTGTCTTTCCACAGTCGATATGCTTGAAAGAATATCCACCCTGAATACCTACCCTGTAGCCTTTAGGGCTTCAGTGGTATAGGGTCTACATATCTTAAGGAAATGATCTTTCTAAGGCCTAAATATTAAGGTTTTCTTTTGTCTTTCTTATTCTTTGAACTTGACCTTCACTATTAAAACATCTTTATTGGAATAAATTATGGACAAAATTAAATATGCATATTTAATTTACAAATATATATAGTTTTATAACAAAATTAAATATATTTAATTTCTGTTTCTCTCTACTTATCTCTGAAATCTTTTTATTAAAATTGGCAGTTTCTTCATCCACTTAGTCCCATCCTATGTTCTGTTCACTGGGACATCTCTTTAAAAATACTTTGATTGTTTTTTCTGGGATTTTACTCCACATTTGAAAATAGTATGCCTATTCTGTTATCTCTTGGTTTATTGATATTGGATACTACCTATTGGCTTCCTGTTATGATGAATAAGGACTTAGGTATTTTTTACATATCTGCCCCATTTTACCTTACCCTAAGTTACCAAAAATACTGTTTTATAATACTTGCAACTTATTAATAATCAAGGTTTACATTTTTATGATCAGACATATAGTGTTCATTACATCGCTGAATTGTATATGAAGATTACATTTCCATGCCTGGGATTTTTGCTTTTTTTTTCATTACTCAAAGTAATGAGTTACCATATTTTTTACTGGCATTATATTCTGAATGTCTATCCAGTTTTTCCCCAAACTCCATTTACATCTTCCAAATATCAATCAGCACTTCCTCTTTCATGCTGGAAATCTATCTTGGACCTCTGTCTCTGGGTGACATCCAGATGAGTTGCTCTCCAGATCTTAAGCAGCTGTGGTCCTGAGGTCGCCTTTGACCACATTCCCTGATGGATCCCCTGTTTCTGGATCCCATGACTTCATTTCTGAATTTTTCTTTTATTTTGCACATTCTCCAGTAGTTTCCAAGAAAGTGTGTATGTGACATAAATCTTTGAGTTTCTGAATGCTAAAATTGTGTTCTTTCTTCCCACTTGATTGATAATCTGACAGAATATTCTAGATTGAAAAGTATTTTCTCTCAAAATTTAAAGGCTTTTCTTCATTTCTTTTATTGGGGGAGTCCTATGCTTAGTGACTCTGCTCTGGCAGTTACCACTATTCCTTCTGTTTACAGTTTTCAAAAATTCACTAAAATATCCTATTCTCTAATGCCTTCTCTTTTTTTCTCTTTGATTTTTATAAATTTTTATTTTCAATTTTATGAAGTTTCAAGTTGGAAATAAAATCAATACTTGTGACCATCCATCATCTTGTTCAAAAGTAAGAATTTTCTTTTCTTGCTGCCTGATTAAATTGGCAAAATGATACTAATAAGGTGGCAGTAAGGTAAAAACTTCTTTTTAATGACATATCTAAATAACTGCACAAATAATGATGAAGCAGGAAAGTTACAGGGTTGATGCAAATGGACATTACCCATTTGGTATTGGAAAAATTACAGAGATGTTTTTCACAAATAGAAGATAATCTCTTCGTTTTTTTCTGGGGCAGAAAGAATAACTGAGGAAATACAAAATAAATAATTATAAGAGAAAGTCCACTTAGATAGTAGGGAGAATCAAGTTTGGTCCAGAAACTCAAGGGAGTCTGTGTATTCTAAAATGCATGAGTCATTTTCATTTGTTAATTTTAGCATTAATTTTTTTGTTTTTATCAGTTACTTCATTTTCCTTTGAAGGTGCGATATTCTGTCAAGTTCTATAACACAGATGCTGGTTTTCTACCGCAATTTGCTTTTAAAATGTCCAATGGAAAAAAATGCTGAAGAATGTTATAACGAGTGCTTTGTCTTAGTGGTGTTTAAAAGAACCTTGCTTTTCAAAGAAACGACTTAAAACAAGCCTTTGGAACAAATGGTCATGCAACTTTAAAATGCGGCCAATAAACTAGCTAAGTAATCTCAAGAAACCTATCTGAATACTAACCATCTAGACCAGAAAACTCAATCCGAACTCCAATAATCAACTGCTTCATAAAAGAGCCAGCTGTTGAAAAGACGTTGCTCCTACTGCTGCTAAGAAAGAAAAAATTACCATGCATACTCTATGTACACTATATTCACCACGTGCTTTTACAGCCAAAAGAGAACTGAAGAAATCAGTGGAGTGTGACAAATATCAGTGTGTCCAAAGAAATCGATTTGTGAAAATGTCATCATTTTTTTAAAATTACTCCTCTCAGTGGCTGCTTAGATAGTTGTACTCTCGCTCTCATTTAGCAAGTGGATATTGGCTGAAAGGAAAAATATTCTTCAATGCTGTGAACATGCAAATGATCAATTTTGCTTCTAACACTAAATGTCTTAGAGTTTAATATTAAATATAGTTAAGAAATTTTTAAAAACCTGTGACTAAAATTGTAAAGAAAGGCAACAAATATATTATTGATACCATTTTGAATGTTTATTATTGGCTACCCAAATGCCTTTCTGTCATCTGGAACACTGTTACCTTCAATGATGTTATTTTAACAGACAGGATGATGACAGTTTAATCTTGTTATGGGAGTAGCCCCATTGAGTTAACTCTGGTTTCTCAACTCACTCATCTCTAACTCTTACAGAAGATATTTAACAGTAATCCTAGTCTTCTACCACTATTCCACTCACTTATCCTCACTACTTTGTCACTCTTGAGCTCTTTCCTTTCTTCACTATCCATGCTCAAATAGGTCTCACTATCTCTTTGCTCCATGAAGAGAGGATCATTTTCAGGAAATCTCACTGTGGCATCCTTATATACATGTGATTTTCAAGTTAGTGGCCTGGATCCCTGGATGTCCTGCCCTAATTTTAGCTATCAAACATCTTCCCTAAGATAAATTTTCTATGTGAATAAAATTCACCCTTTTGAATTATTTAAGTTCATAAGTGTCATTGTTACTTAACTCAAGATTATGAAAACCTCAGCAACAAAGCATATATTCTCACCAAATATCAACTCTCAGCTCTGTTGCATGCAGCACACTCAAACATCGCAATATTTATATGTAAGGAGATACCCATTTCATATTTCATATCCTAATATTGAAGATTTGTGTTAGTTATGTGTGTGTATCTACATATAATTCCAAAACTTGGTGTTATTTTCCTACATACACCAAGAATTTAATTTGTTTAGTTTTTTGCAATTTATAAATAATTGACCCAATGTATAAATATACAGTCTATGTGCATGTTTTGTGTCATAATAAATCTTTCAGTCCTCAATTATAATTGGTATCCAGCTCATTAAATCAACTATTAAAACTCACTTAATCTTCACAAAAGCCCTAATGAAATAGTCTCAATTGGAAAATGTGGACACTGAGCCTTAAAGTTTTAAAGAACCTGTACATAGCCATATGGTTGATTCATAGAAGAGGCATGTCTAAAACAAGTAGAAATCTCTCATAATCGATGCTGTTTCCATATATATAAAGCTGGAAATAAGACTAAGATTATGGCTAGTAAATTTAGTAAATACTTAAGTATTAGTCAATATTAATAAGCAATAGGAAAGCAAAATTTTCTTTTCAAATCCTTAAAGTATAAACTGTCAGCTCCAGTAATCATTCCTAAGGACTAGGTAATGTAATGGCAAAGTAAAATCTGGACACTTGTTAAGTGTCCACTTATGTGTGGTCAGGTAAATTTTACATATAGTAGTAAATGGTCACCTGTATGTTATAATTAAATGATTCTGATGTAATGTTTTGACCATCAAACCTTTCCAAAAATAATACAACAAATGGCTTAAACTCTTTGTATATCTCTTTGAATAGTCTACCTTATCAATATGAGAGCATGGTTTTGGTATAAAGTGTACCTGAGTTACACACACACACACACACACACACACACACACTCTCACACAGTTTATGACTCAGTGGCAGCTTTCATTAAATGCTATACAACACAAACTATTAGATTTGAGAAAATGACAAAACAATATAGGGCTCTGGGCTTTTGATATTATTTATTTATGAAACTGTTATGAGTTTTAAAAAATCTTTTCAACTTTTAGCTCAGAAAAAAAAAATGAGTTAAATCATAAGCATTATAAAGATACATCCTGAAGTGTTCCTAGAAGGAAACAAAAGATACATCCACCCAGAAGGAAAAAAATCATGCTTAGGAACTGGGTTCTTCATCCCCAAACAGAAGACAAAGAACCATCACATCACTACAATTTGACACTTTTTGACAAAGATAGATATAAAGATTATGAAGTGAAAGTACAAAGGAGGATGCTTTTGATGAAATTAGTGGTTAGCTAGGACTCCATGGCAACACCCCCATGCTTGTAAAAAGCATCATGATTTGTAAAAGATTATCTATTATCAAACCTCATTTTAACATATTTTTCTAAGGAAAGATTTCGATGACACACAAAATCTACTGCCACTTAGGATTTCTAGGAGGTGGTTTTATAACAGTAAACATTATAACAATCAAGTACATACCTTCTCTTTCTCTTGAGTACAACTGTGTTAGGTCCCAGCCTTCAAGCAGCTAGTGAACTGATAACCCTTATCAGGCCTATTGCAAGAATCAGTTTGGGAGAATGAAAGGCAGTAAGGAAAGGAGATGGCACATATGAAAGAACCGAAGGATAGAATCTGAGGCTCCATTGTCTATGATTTTAAATTCTAGTTTGAGGAGTCTGTGCCTTACAGTACATGAAAGATTTTAAGAAATCATCAGATGGTAGATTGACTTAGCTTAATTCTTAGCTAGAACAAATCTTAAATACAAAATAACATTTATACTTATAAACAAATAGCTGCATTAGAGGATTTTACTGACGTATCACCAAGAGTTTAATAAGATGACTGATAATTAAATGTAAAATTGGAAGATAAAATTAAATTGAGCAAACTCACAAATTTGGAGAAGCATTGGCTAATTTGTTGTTTTCACTATCTTTGCATATAAAATATATTTTGGAGGGAAAGGAATGTAAATTAAAATTTAATATAGTGTTATTAATTATCAGATATACAACAAATTTATCTTTCTTAAAAAGGGGATGTTGGCTAAAATGATTCAGAAAAAGATGATTAGATTTCTCCCATTTACCTAAGTCAACAGAAAATATAGATGGGTGGTAATTTTTTTTAATAATAAGGACAAAATATAAAATCTCCCTAAATTTTTATCTTTTCTTTAAACAAGGCTTTTGTCATCAATATAGGATCATGTTGAATATTTTCCCATTCTGGAAATAAAATAATAATAACTAACATTTATTAAGCACATTACATATAATCATTCCTTTCATCTCATGTTGATCTTATGAAGTAATTTACATTTATCTTCATTTTATGATGAGGCATCTGAGACACCGTGAGGTTAAGTAACTAGCCTAAGGTCACATAATTATTTGGGAGTTTCTTAGATAGTTAGCCATGTAGTCTTAACCACTGCACTAGTTAGCTAGCTATCTTCACTTTCTTCAAGCCAGCATTCTTATGTTTTTGTACTTTCTCTTTACGGCAAACTTCCACCCAGATAATCATTTTGCCACCTCTGATTCTCTCCCCAGTGCCTGCCTCACACTCCTCAAGATGGCACTGCAACTGCTCTTGCTTCTGCCATCCTGACTTTTCCATGGTTACATCTAAGGATATTCCTTGGTCCTCATGTTTCTCAAAGTTCTGCACCGTCTTTCACTTCTGGACACTCTTCAGAGTGTTTTCCTTTCTTGTTTTCTCTGGCATCATCTTTTTTTTTGTTTGAATGGTAAAGTTGTTTTTTTTCCCCTCAATTTCCCTTCCTTCCCTTTCTCTGCTAAGGACAATTAAAATGCATGAACCATTTCTTATTTGCACTAATTTTGCTAACCACTAATTTAATCAAAAGGACACTTAGCAGAGGGAGGGAAGGAAGTGGCCAAAAGTCAGATTTACTAAGAAACAATCTGGTCAAATTATGCCTAAGGACACTTAGGAGAGGGAAGGAAAGGAGGGAAATTGAGGAAAAAAACTGAGTGAGTAGAGTATAACCTTTTTCTCCTAACCATTTCCCATGCGGATGTTGACTTTGACAATAAGAGTTGCCTTGGCCAATGGCAAGACAGAATCTTTAAACAAGTGGCAGCCTTAAATGTAGCAGCTTGGCTTGGCCTCCCAGGCTCCTGTGACCCACCATAGGAAGAACATATCTCAAGTAGTAGGTGGATGAGGACAATGAGGAAACATGTGGAGCAGACTTGAGTCTAACCTGCAGCCTAGAGCCGGGCCCGGCTGATGTTAGCTGAGGTCAGCAGAGGAGTAGCAGATTCACAGACCCCTGAATGATAAATCAAATAAACACTATTATCAACCACTGGAAAGGTACAGGTTCAACTCCACTACTTATCATGAAACTTTAATATGGGCAAGTCATTTATCCTCTGTAAGCATCTTAGTGTTTTCATCTGTAAAGTTGGAAAACTAACAGTTTGCTTTACTTGATTTGTTGAGAAAATTAAATGAATACATGTGAAGTGCTTAGCACGATGGCATAGTACAAGCCCAATTAATGCTAATTTAAGCAAAGAATGTTTTCCTTATCTCCAGACTCAAAAATGATGCTAGAAAGCCAATCTGGGAAGGCACTTTGAGACCTCAAAATCAACAGGTGTCATAATGGACTCATAACATTTCCTCCTCCTCTGATATCTAACATTGTAAATGACAGTCTGTTTTACACAGCTCGCAAATGAGCAATTTAGGGGCCCTCCCTACCTTCCTCCCTACCCCTTTTCTCCAATTTTCAACCAAGATATATTTTATTTTATCTCCTGTATATGCTATCTATTCATCACCTTTCCTTCATCATTACACCCACCATCTAAATCACTTATTTTACTGCATTAATATCTGTTTTAGTTAGGATAAGGCTAAACACTGTAAGACATAAAATTCTCAATGCAGTCATTAACATAATCAGTTTGCTTCTTACTCATAAGAAGTCTTAGTTGTGAGTTCCTGATTAGTGAATGATTTAGGACCTAAGCTCCTTCCATCACATGATGTTGCTGTTTTTAATACATGGCTTCTTCCATGGCCACTGTTTTCACTCATATTAAGCTGGTGGAGAGGGAAAGAACATGGATGGTTATATGTGGAGGGTTTTATGTTTTAGAGTTGGAAGTGGTGCTCACAGCTTCCACTCATATTACATTGAGGGAAATGTATCATATGATCATATCTAACTTTAAGGGAGGCTGGAAAAGGCAATCTGACTGTGTGTCAAAGAAAGAGAGGTGATAGGTATGATGAACAACCAGCCATACATTGCCCCACTTCCCTCTGTTGCCTCTGTGCTTCCAGCCTACTCCTTTTACAATCCAGTTCCTAGAAGAAGCTAGAGTTTTATTTGTTTGTTAAACATAAATTGGATCATCTCACTCTTATGTTTAAAATTTTCGGTGTCTTTTCATAGGGCACTGACTAAAACCCAAACTCCTTACCTTCACTTCATAATCTTGCCCTGCTTTACCTTGCTGAACTTCTCATTTCAGCCTCTTCATCATACACTATGGTTTACTCACATTCATTTTCTTTCTGTTCCTTGACCATCTGTAAGATCCCCTAGCATCTTTATACCAGCTCTTCTTTCTTTCTAGAACACTCTTCCATAACTATCACATAGCTGGTGTCTTCCTCCCACTGACTTCATTTTAAATGACATATCTTCAGAAAAGCCCTGCCTGACAACCCAGTAGAAAATAATCACCCAATCACTTTCTATCACATCGATCTATTTTAGCATTCTGCATACAACTTATGACAATTTGGTGGGTTTCTTTCTGTCAGATAGCTATTTATTTTTTATTCATCTGCCTATCTATCACCTATCTATCAAGTCTATTTACCTTTCTATTTATGCCTCCACATGCAGACAGAGATCCTTCAGTGTTTTATTCCCTACTGAACTCTATTACCTAGAATACTTGCCCTGTTTGGCACAGGGCTAGTTCAGTACAGTTTGACTCCTGAATAAAATTTGCTGAACTTTCTGTGCACTAAGGTAGGCATACTTTCATACCACCAAACAACTCTACTGAGCTGAAAAAGACAAAACAAGTTTGTTTCTTACATTAGCGTTACAAGATACCTGTGACTGAAAGTCAGATTTACTAGGAAACAAACTGGTCAAATTTTGCCTAAAGAACTGTGTAGAGCTAACCAATTTACTTGTAACCTTTTCTCTTTCCACTGAGCCTAAGACCCTGAATGTAATGTCTGATGGTAGACAATACATTTTTTCTCACTAGTGTAGGAACCTGTGTTTTTTGTTTCAAGGAAATTTTATTTTTATGTGTAGTAAACCACTTAATTTTTCAGCCTGGAACAAATATCCTTTTTAATTTAATGAATTGAACTGTTCTTCTCGTTTACATTGAGAAATCTCAGTTCAAAGGGAGAACAAGTGTATTATATGGTATTTAAAATAAAAAATTAAAAACAGTTTTACGAGGAAACTCAAATTATTGGTACTTAAAACAATGAAAGATAGTTCTTAATATTTGATAAGTGTTTTAGTACAATTTTAGTTTGCAAATGTGGAATGAAGACTTCTATTTTATGTCCTTCCTGTAGAATGTTTGTAGAAATAAAATCATAGCAGTTAATAGTTGCTGAGAACTTTTGATATGCTAGTCACTTTTCATACTTACTTTACAAGAACTGTGTGAGCTTAGGCAACTGAGGGGGAAAGCGGCAAATTAATTACTTTTCCCAAATTAGAAAGCTATCAAACATAATCACTATACACAGTGTAAACACAATTTACAAATCACAATGTAATCTCTATGTCCTGGACTACAAGAAACTGCAGTCAACAAGTTTGTCTATTAACAGGCATTCTATATTAAGTTTGAATATCATCATTCTCACAAGGTATCCTTTTAGGTTCAGTCTATAATAATTAGCCAGTTCTCCTGGATGATGTGAGGCATAGTAGATTCTGGCAAATCTACCCAGGATTACCTTCATGGCCAGCAATTCAATACTTGCAAAAAGAACTACCAATAACATTACTTTCTGCCTGTGGGAGACACCACAGAAAATGCAAGTGCAACTAGCTTGGGGGAAACTTGAACTCTTACACAGATCACCGATGTAGCATCAATGTCAGACGTGTTATCTCCTAGGAGCTGCCAAACTGGCTTGTGGAATTTCTGTGGATGACTATGCTTGCTTCCCTCTCTGACTTTGCTACTTAATCACTCCCTCAGCCCATTCCTGCTTGAGTACAATCGAATGTTAGAAATGATGTGACATTAGAAGTTAAGAAATCATATGTTTCAGAATTTCAGATTTTGAAAGATTTTTAAAATAGCAATCTGGTTTAAGATCTTTCTTTTGACAATGAATCAAATCATTTCAGAGAAATTTGTCATTGGGGCAGTCAGGACTAGAATTCCAGGCCTCCTGCTCCTGGATTTATATCTTTTTAATATACCACTCTTCCTCACCTTGCTACTTCTGGTTGTCCATAATTCTTTAGAGTTCCCTGGACCTTTAGAATCTACACAATTCCTAAAGTTAGGATCCCCACCCACTCCCATTACAACATCAATATTTAGCAATTCTGTTCCCTTTGTTCTTAATGTTCTCTTTCTGTTTGCTTAGATATTAGAAAATTGCATAAATTAATTTTAATGCCTATATTAATGGAGGCTAAAGATTGAAATACTTACTTGCCTTTCTAGCTAAAATTTCGTTTATTTAAAAACACACCATTGGAATTACTAAGAGTTCAGGTAATATAGCTGAACAAGAAGAAAGACATTATGGGCAAGCATTTTTCAGAGCCCCTCAAATCGCTTGAGGGAGAGCCCAGCTTCACATAAAGGACACAGAAGCAGAGAAGCAGTGGTAACATAGCAGCTAGAACAAGTTAAATAACATGGGTATTAACATTTTAACTAGGGCTAGACATCACTCCCTGTGTTTTAATACTGTATCTCTTTAATCACAAACGCTTCTTTGTTTAGTTTACTCTTCTGGTTCAAGAAAAAGAAGATTTCAAGAGGGGCCATTTTAGCATTTAACAGGAAGGACAGTTTCTACAATTATTTTCTCAAATGTAGCAGTTTGTTCAACTTCCTTACTGGATTTCCAGGACTGAAACATACTGCTTTTTGTCTACTAATGGCAAATGTATGTACTTAATTCTAAAATTTTCATCTTCTCTTTAGATTCTATTATTATCCTTAATCTAATAATTCTATTATTATTCTTTTTTTATGTTTTAAATCAATATGAATAAAATCAGTGATAATTTTCAAAAATTATAAAACTTATTAAGAGAAAAATAACTAGAAATGTAATCTCATCTTAAGACAGACTCAACTATGTATGGATCAAACATATTCTGTACCGACATAAACCCCATATTACATTTTATATAGGTTCCAAACAAATTTGTTAAAGGTTATATTGAATTATTGTGATAAAGATGCTCGATTTTGCTAGAAAAAAATGCATGCCATTGCAACATGAAAAACATAAAAAATAAATAACTCTCAATTGTGTAATTAAAAAAATTAAAAAGACAGTCTCTGTTACTCTAAAGTAATATGCTCAGTAATTGAGATCATCAGAAAATTAGCTCTGAAGAAAATTTTACATATTCTATAGCCTTTTTGGTCCATTAAGGTCAGGAATTATCAGAATTAATTAATGCCAAAACTTTAGAAGGAAAGTATATTCAATATGCATGTATTAGTATGTTTGTATACATTTTCTGAGTAAGCCTTTTTTTTTTCCCAAAAAAAATAAAACAAGATAAACGTTTAGTAATATCCAAATCTTTTGGTGGAAAGACTAAAAGTCTTCAGGTGTTTACTAATTTCTCTCAACCTTATGGCTATTGTCTAGCAATACTAACTAGGGATAAAATGAAAGAAACAAGGGTAGAACTACTGGTAAGCTTGGTTAATCTTAAAATATGAAAAAAACTATAACAGATGAGTCTCTGTCCTATATACAAAGAATAAAGAATCTAGCCTCCCTTTGCTTGCCTGGAGGGGCCTCCCCATGTCCATTCTTTGAAACTCTGGATTTCTATGGCTTGTATGCCTGTCACTGCACTGATTTCTTCTTTTGCTCCAATCTGGTCTCTCATTTTTAGAGACTTTTACTGTTTCCTTTCTCATCCTTCTGCTTAGATGATAGTGTTCCCCAGGGTTCTCTTGTTGCTTCTCTTCTCGTTTTAGTCTACATGCCCCTGAAAATCTACTGCCACCTATCAGCACTTCCTACTTGAGTTCTCTGTTTAGAACTTTAACCAGTAACTTCACCCTCTATAACCTCAGCTGAAGCTCATGAATTTTCCCCCAAATCTGTTCTTTCCCACCTACACTGAATTTTATATAAATGGCACCAGCATTTTACCCAGTCCTGCAAGCTAGAAATGTGGTTTTCATCTGATCTCAGACTTCACACTTACACTAACTCATCATGTACAGTTAGACATTAAATGCCACTGATTCTCCATCATAGCTCATGTATTTAAACTCTCCTCTTCTTTCCTGCAGCCACAATGTTAGCTCTAATCCTGACCATCTTTTGCTTGGACTAATAATTCAGTCTACTAACTGGTCCATCCTCCTTCTAGACCTTCCAAACCTCTTGCCCTGCCTAAGTAACCCTTCATGTACACTACCACTGATCTTAAAAAAACACACACACATTCAATCAATATTAAACTCTTCAGGCTTCCTACTGCTTTCAGAGATTTCCAAAGGAAATTTCTCAGCATGCCTACACCTGCTCTGGCAGGTACTAGTCAGTCTTCAAGACTCTGGCAAACTGCTAGTCCATCTTCAAGAACTAGATCAAATGTTTTCTTCTTCGTGAAATCCTTCCTGACCTACTGATACAGGGTTAATCACCCCTTCTGGTAACAGTATTGCACATCTCTTTTTCATATTTATTCACGCTGGTATGATTAGGTGTTTACATGACTATACTGCCTCTGGATTGTCAACTCTTTGAGGCTGTGGTTGTAACTATTTATTTCTGTGGCTAGGGGCCTTAAGTTTCCTGCAGAAAAATATACCAATTCCCTCTGGGAACACGGGAGACTAATATAATTTGTTTAATTTGGAACCTAATCCGGCAACTGTTTAGAGCATAAAGTGGAATGAGTGGAAAACAGGGATGAGGAAACAAGTCGAAAACAAGGTCCTGCGGTACAAACACAAAAGCATGACAAAGTCCTGGGTAAGGACAGTGCCAGGGTCTGCTGAAAGGGCACTGCTGAATTTTGGAGAAAATTATGTGCCTATTTATAAAATTTCATTTCTGACATTCAAGGAATGTTTTTAAAATTGTGTTTGATAACATTTGTAGGCAATTTGGAGTATAAATAGATTCACTGTGTTTCCCCTCCCCTAAATATCCTTTTGCATCATTGGGAGGAGAAACATGCTCAGGAAGCATGACTGTTACTTGTAATTTCAAAAATGACATATTTCTTAGTTTTAAAAAAGAAGTCTAGTAGTATAGCATGATCTATAAAACTGTATTGCCAATTTGGAAATAAATATCTCTATGATAAAGGCAAAAGATATTCTTCTTTTTGAAATATTCATATCATTAGAAGGCTTTGTATGTATAAGGGATAAGATTACCTTCTGAAGAAGAATTTGATGCACCTTTCTTTCTAGAAGACCCAGTGTTCTTAACTCATCATTCTTAAAGAATTCTTACAGAGGTTAAGTGATAACTGTCAATTCTATGCTACAATTTTAACTTTAGAATTTATTTTTACTAAAGAAATATTATAAAATAAATTAAGAAAAAAGTCACACTTTGATTTTAAAAATCTTTAGAGAACAGCAATTTTGCAACAACATTATTACTCTGAACATTTTAGTTACTTCAGTATTAATGACCTACATTTTTTTCTCTCACTTGGTACTGAAATTGTTCATTTGCTAACACATATTTGAAGGAAAAAAACACACATAACCTTTAATGAGCAGTTAATACTGGCAGGTAAAGATGAAAGGATGTTTACAGAGGTGAACCATGAGGTGCAATCAGGGTCATAAGATGTCATGAGAAATCAAAGTTATAAGGGAACAAAGGGAAACAGAAATGCCAGTTAAGAGAGTCCTTTGGCCCATGAGAGAGAGAAGGAGAGGCAGTGCCTAGAGCTGAGAGCCCCAGTTTTCCATGGGCAATTTCAGGTAACTTCGTTAAGTCTCTGTTTATTGCAACCAAAAGAAACCAATCAAAATAAAAGGTAGTCTTATCACTACTTTGTAAATTGATTAACAGAAATTTAAAAGAATGGATGTCACCTATCTACTATCAGACAGTCATAACGTGTTTTAGTTGGTGATGGAAGATCTCTTAAAGTCAAATAAATGTTTTCTTCACAGATGTTTTCTTAAATCTAAAGAGTGGTCAGAATTATTAGGAGAGTTTATAACACGTCAATTTCCAGGCCCTGACTGGGACCTATAGATTCATATTCTTCAGGGATACGATTATGTCTTAATTTCAGAATTTTAAGTGAGTTCCCTGACATTATTCTGATGGTCAGTCATTCAGACTGATGGCTAAAATGTCTACTTTTAAAATAACTTAAAACTTTACAAATTTGTCTCTTTGTAAAATTAGCTAAAGTCCTATTTTTGAATTATATATATATTGAGAGAGAAAAAAGTTTGATTTAACATTATTGAATAAGAACTATAAAAATGCAGAAACCTGGATGTTGCTAACTATTGATTCCTTATAAGGAAAAGAAATTAGAATTTTTTGGTCACATTGCCAATATTTGAGCATTAGAAAGAAGTCCACCATGGTCTAGTCATACAAATGTGGCTTGCTAGATACTAGAAATTTATTCATTATATAACTTAAATGTGGGAACACATGCAAAACATAACACTCTGAGTTCACAATTGGTTGAATATTTTAAGCAAGGTAATGCTTTCAAGCTTTCAATTTTAATACTAGTCAGTACTCAGAAACTAAAAATATATCCATGGTAAGCTTAAATAAAGGCATGTGGGATACATAAGAGTCCATGGAATGAGACCAAAAAACACTAACTGAAAGTATATTGCCTTGATTTGAGGTTTGGGATTGCTTTTGAGCTCACCTTGGGCTCTCTGGGCTGCTGTGCCCCAGTGTCACACTGTAGATTTCTATCATCTTTTTCTTAGTTTTGATACATCTCTCCCAACTGTCATACATATAGGACACATTTGCTACTTATCAAATGTCAAGGCAAATGTCAAGGCACACATTTGCTACTTATCAAATAGGGTGAACTGAAGAAAATATATTTGGTTTTGCAAATAATTGTATGTCTGAGTATATGTGGCTACTACTGGGGAAATCCTACTTGTAGATAGATGATATAGATATATAGATATAGATACAGATATAGATATAGGTATAGATACAGATATATATATATATATATATATATATATGTATATATATATATATACCTTTCCCTAAGGTCCACAGCATGGCTACACTGGACAAAGGAATGATTTACATCCCTGGCAGGACAAAGTGGAACAACAAAAGATTTCATCACACAAATCAGAATGGCTTACAATGTAAAATCTCTGAATTATTTCTAGAATTTTCCATTTAGTATTTTTAGCAATGAGTGGCCTATGATCTATTGCCTAAGAAAAACGAGGCTGACTAATAAAGAGCACACCAATCTCGACATGAAGAACACCTAGCAAAATTACCTTTGGAGGCTCTAAAATCTATCCCACAAGCCACTGAATGTGTGTGATGATTAATTTTATATCAACTAGACATAGAGTCCTCAGATTTCACATTATTTCTGGATATGCTGTGAGAATGTTTCCCAATTAGATTAGTATTTAAATTTGTGGGCCTAGCAAAATAGATTTCCCTCACTAATGTTGAATTGAAGGCCTAGATAGAAAAAAAAGATAGAAGAAGAAGGAATTCACCCTTTGTTTTCTTTTTGCCTTTCTAATTGAGCTAGAACATCAGTCTTCTCCTGCCATTGATCAAGGATTTGTGCCATAGGCTCCTCTGATTCTCAGGCATTCAGACCTGGACTGGAATTATATCACCTGCTTTCCTGGGTCTCCAACTTACAGAAAGCAGATTTTGGGATTTCTCAGCCTCCATAATCATGTGAGCTATTCCTTATAATAAATCTCTTCTCAAATATATCCTCTTGACTCTGTTCTTCGGAGAATGCTGACTAATATGATATGTTATGATGTATATTCTGCCATTGCACTGGTTAACTATGAAGTAATTTTTGGAAGCTACAGGGTTATAAAAACTGTTACTTATTACACAAAGCTTCCACTGTCTTTTCTTGGTTTTGATCTTTTCCATTAGTGAAAAAAAATCTTATTAGCCCTCTTTTCCTCTTCTTCTTCCCACCCATTTGCTTATTAAACTCCATTTCCTGAATTCAATGGAGAAAAAGACAAAAGCTATTTTTTAATCTTTATCCTTGGGCTGACAACAAAGAGGAGGTTTGATCATTAAATTGGATCTGGGCTCATTTTTATAAATGCCACTTTTAAGTAAGTGAAAACTAGACAATGTTCCCTAAGGACAAATGTGAAAGTAACAGTCTAATGTAGGATCACCAAACAAGTCAAAAAGCCTGTGCTCTTATTTCCATTCTACTTCACATACACTAAGACATTAGGTGTCACTTACAAAAGATGCTGTCAGTGCCTTGCCCTATCTGTTCAGCCTTAACGATTTCAGTCCATGTCTCTTCTACTTCCAACATCCAGCACTTAAATCTCTAGCTGAGAACTCTCCCTGTATCACAGAGCGCACTCTGCCTATGCATGTGGCTATGCTTCCAGAATCATGCCTTGATTGGTATATGAATGTCCTATCCCCTCACTCCATTTGTGGTATAACTCTGAGGTGTGTAAGATCCATTATGGTAGGAGAGACCAAGTACAAGTCCTTAGTACTGCTTCCTCTTCTCTGGCCAGGAATGTAATTCAAATGCAATGTGCCATCCTAGATGAAATGGCAGAGATTTCATGACTTAAAGCTGAATCATCCATCAATGACTTAAAGCTGAAGGATGGACATCTCCATCATATCCCAAATTAATTCACCACTCTGGACCTGCAAAAACAGCCTAGAACATGGCACATGACAGTCAAATACTACAAATTTAATGAAACAACAGCTTCATTTGCAGTTTCTGTGCTAAATGTGCTATATCTGTTCTACAGCAGAGTAAAAGAGCCTCTGATACAGAGTATACAACTACTGAACTGATAAATATTTTTCCATACCTATCAGAAAGAAGAATCAGAAGCAGTTCAGGTTCACATGGTTGCATAACAATGTGTTCTTGATAATACACCAAGACTGTTAACTTTCTTGCTGTCCAACACAATATAGTTTGAAGGGACCTTGATCACTTGGACATCCTTCAGAAAGTCACACCAGTGCACTGTTTTGATGTTAGCATGCTACTCAAACTTGAGCGGCAGTTAACAATAAGGACAACCATACTGTGACATATGTCAGACAGATAGTGGGAGATAAATCCTCCTAACTCAGGAGTGTATCACATTGGTGAAGTTTGTAGTAGTCCAATTGTCTGGGACATAGGCCCCAAGGTAAAGAAGAAATTATTATACTTTGCACATCTAGCACCAAGAAAGAAACATGACCATTAACACAGCCTCTTCAGATTTTAAAGTCAGTTCTGCCCCATTTCATACTATTCACTGATCTGCTCATCAGGTGAGTTGGATATCAAACAGATACAGCCTAATATACCAAATATACTGAGAACATATAAATAAGCTTTAGGAACAGGTAGACTAGACTTCCGTGTTTCACTGACACCTTTTTCGTACTTATGGTAACATGGGAGGTTCCATATGACCAGCTAATGGAGCTAGGGTAAAACCTGGACTTGGTTCATTGATAGGCCATTGTGATAAATTGTTGGAGGCTGAAAACTCCTCACTCAGTGATAGCCCTGAAAAACAATAGTATGGACAAATCCTCGCATTGGGCAGAGCTTTAAGCAGTGTATTTAGCCATCAGTTGTGCAGGGGAAGAATATATATTCAAGAGAAGGATATATAAGGACTACTGAGCAGCTGCAAATGACTTGAATGTTTGGTAAGTGGCTTTGGACAAAGCAAGATTGGAAGACTAAGGATAACAATGTCTAGAGAAGAAATAGTGGAAAGAATTACAGAAGTAGGCACAAAGTATGTAGATCTTGGCCTCTTGTACAAATGTCCTCTGAATTAGATGCACTGAACAAACAAATGGATAGAATTACATGTCTAGTAGAACAAGTTGTTTTTGTTTTTCTTGGCTACTACACTTATTGTGTAATGGCCCATGAAATGAATAATTACTGTGACGTGGATGTAGGCTATGTATGGGCTCTCTCTTACAAAACTGTTCAAGCTACTTCCTCTCAAATGACTGATTTCTCAAAATCAGAGACAAACTTGCAGCTTGGTTGCAAGTTGACAATATCTGACCTTTTTCTACCTGGAAAGGACAGTAATTTTTCATTATTGGGATCAATAAATATTTTATTTATGGGTTTAGCTTTTCTAAGTGTCTCATCTAGCAATACTATCCAAGGGCTTCAAAAATGAGAGATTTATCATCACAAGATGGTGTATGACACCTCCTTGAACTAAAGAACCCATATTACAGCAAAGGAAAGATGACGAAATGTAAATGACTGTGAAATATCATTCATTTTACAATATATTGCATTATCCCAAATCTACCAGCCTGACAGAATATTGGATCCGTTTCTTAAAGGCACAAGTAAACAAGCCACTCTGTAGATACCACTGTTACCCTGTGGGATTTGGATAGTATCCTTTAAATGCCAGTGGCTACTATATGGTGCTGTAATAGGTGGAATACCTGGCTCTGAGAACCAAAAGGTCAAACTAAGAGTGCCCTTTTATTATCTCTCCAAGTGACCCACTTGGGTGGTGTGTGCTTCCCCTGTTACACTTTCAGCTCAGCTGTAAAAGACACACTTGATTTCCAAGGTGTGGTAGTGGTGCAGGTGTGCATTTACAAGGGAGAATAGAGTAAGGGTTCTACTGAACTATGGCTGCTACCTGATCATTTTGTTATCCTGATCCTGATATATTAGAAGGAAAATATAAATGAGTAAGTATGCTGACACAAATAATAAATCATAATCAAAGTGAGGAGAGGGAAGTATGGATGCAAAATGATAACAAGCAGTATGTCTTAGAATTCAGGGCACTCACTGAGGAGCTCTTGATGCCCTCAAGCCTAGTGATAACCATGGGCAAACAATTACAGCAACCTCTATCTGAAAAGGTCATAGTAATCAGGGGCTCAGACCCCTCAGGATGAAAGTCTTTGTTACACGTAGAACAAACAACCTACACCTACAGAAGTACTGGCCAAGGATGAGAGGAATCTAGAATTAGTAATAGAGGAGGGGCACGATGATTATTCATTCTAGTTTTAAGATTAATTGCAGCAGTAAGGACTACAAAATCTACCATTACTTCTCCTGTACTAAGTTGTTGGGTTTTTAAAAGCAGTTGTTATCTCTTGCCACCTAGAAGAATATATATAGCAGGATGGGGTGAAATTAACTGAGGCATCAGTGGATATTAATAGTGGCAGGTTGGATTACAGCAAACACCCATAATAACTTAGCCCTTAATATTTCAATACATGCCAGCCCAACTATCAACTGCAGTTCTTGAGTCTCTTTATCTGACTTCTTTCTCTGGCTATTGAAGCCTCTTCTGCCCCTGAACATGGGAAGACAGATTGCAATAGAATTAATACCCCCATGAAAAGCCCTCAAACAATTATGAGCATGCCTCAGAGATACTGTGGGCTTAGTTCCAGATCACTGCAATAGAGCAAATGTTGCAATAAAGTGAGTCACAAAATTTTCAGTTTCCCAGTATATACGAAAGTTATGTTTATACTACACTGTAGTCTCTTAAGTGTGAAATAGCATTATGTATAAAAATATATATAACTTAACTGAAAATACTTCATTGCTAAAAAATGCTGACAATCATCTGAGCCTTTCAGCAAGTTGTAATCTTTTTGGTGGTAAAGGGTTCTGCCTCTGTGTTGATGGTCTGCTTGCTGACTGATCAGAGTGGTGGTTGCTGAAGGTTGAGGTAGCTGTGCCAGTTTCTTAAAAATAAGACAACAATCAAGTTTGTCACACTGACTGATTACTTCTTTCATAAAATATTTATCTGTAGCATTTGACCCACAGCACAACTTCTTTCAAAATCGAAGTCAGTCCTCTCAAACCCTGCCGCTGCTTTACAAACTAAGATTTTTTTTTAACCAACTAAGCTTTTGTAATATTCTAAATTCTTCGTTGTTATTTCAACAATGTTCATAGCATCTTCATCAAGAATAGATTCCATTTCAATAAACCACATTCTTTGCTCACGCATAAGAAGCAACTCTTTATCCACTTAAGTTTTAACATGAGATTGCAGCAATTCTGCTACATCTTCAGGCTTTACTTCTAATTCTAGTTCTCTTACTGTTTCTACAACATCTTCACTGAAGTCTTGAAACCCTCAAAGTCATTCTTGAGGGTTGGAATCAACGTCTTCCAATTCCTGTTCATGTTGATGTTTTGACTTCCTTTCAGGAATCATTAAATGTCATCTAGAATGATGAATCTTTTCCAGATGCTTTCAATTTACTTTGCCAAGATCCGATAAAGGAATCACTATCAATGGCAGCTATAGCCTTACGAGAAATATTTCTTAAATAATAAGATTTGAAAGTCAAAGTTACTCCTTGATCCATGGGGCTGCAGAATGGATGTATTGTTAGCAGGCATGAAGGCAACATTGATTTATACATCTCCATTTGCACTCTTGGGTGACTAGGTGCATTGTTAGTGAGTAGTAACATTTGAAATGAAATCTTTTTTCCAAGCAATGGGTTTCCACAGTGTGCTTGCAATACTTAGTAAACCATGCTGTAAACAGGTGTGCTGTCATCCCGGCTTGGTTGTACCATTTCTAGAGCACAGGCAGAATAGCTCTGTTACTTTCTTCTTAAGAATGGTAAATGAACATTGGCTCTAACTTAAAGTCACCAGCTGCATTAGCCCCTAACAATAGAGTCAGCCTATCCTTTGAGGCTTTGAGAAGTCAATGTCTAGCTTCAAAGCTTGGCATTGACTTCTCCTATTTAGCAATGAAAGTACTAGATGGCATCTTTTCTATTATTAGGCTGTTTCACCTCCATTGAAAGTCTGTTGTTTAATGAAACCACCTAATCAATGATCTTACCTCTATCTTCTGGATAAATGGCTGCAGCTCTTGCATCAGTATTTGCTGCTTCATCTTGATCTTTTATGTTATGAAGATGGCGTACTTTTAAATCCTCATAAACTAGCCTCTGTTAGCTTCAAAATTTTTCTTCTGAAGCTTTCTCACCTCTCTGTCTTCACATAATTGAAGAGAGTCAGGGCCTTCCTCTGGATTAGGCGTTGGCTTAAGGGAAGGTTGTGACTGGTTTATCTTCTATCCAGACAACTAAAACTTTCTCCGTATCGGCAATAAGGCTGTTTTGCTTTCTTACCATTCATGTTTTCGGTAGAGTAGCACTATTAATTTCCTTCAAGAACTTCTCCTTTGCATTCACAACTAGGCTAACTGTTTAGCATAAGAGACAAACAGCTTTTGGCCTGTCTCGGCTTTCGACTTGCCTTCGTCATTAGACTTAATCATTTCTAGCTTACCATTTAAAGTGGGAGACGTGTGACTCTTCCTTTTACTTGAACAGTTAGAGGTCATTCTAGGATTATTAACTGGCCTAATTTCAATAATATTATGTCTCAAAGAATAAGAAGGCCAAAGAGAGGGAGAAAGCTAAGGGAATGGCTGGTTGGTGGAGCAGCCAGAATACACACAGCATTTGTCAATTAGTTTGCCGTCTTATATGGCATGATTAAGTGGTGCCCCCAAACAATTACAATCGTAACATCAAAGGTCACTGATCACCAAAATAGATATAATAATAACAATATAGTTTGCATGAATTACCAAAATATGACACAGAGACATGAAATAAGTATGTGCTATTGGAAAAATGGTACTAATAAACTTGCTTGATGCAGGCAGTGTTGCCATAAACATTCAATAAAGACCCTAATTCCATGGTCCCTCAGATGAAATAACTCTGAGAAACATGCATTGTATTTTTCCCCAGAGTCCTTCTGTAGGATTGAGTTTCAGTTGTGCACCAAGAAAACACATGAATTAATAACACTTGCCTAATAAAACTGACGTTATTGGCTTCCTTCCTGCCTTGTCTCTCTTCCCCAATCCTCTACTGAAGTTTGTTGGGGCTACTTTCACAATAAATAAATTGAATTTGAATCTTTTTTTCAGAGTCTATTTTTGGGGAAATTCAAAATGAGAGAGCAACTAATCTCGAGTGCCTCAACTTCCCCTTTTGTTAAGTTTTTCCTCTACATCGTGAATAAGCCATTTTTTTCTTTAAAGGGTCAAATACAGGCCTTGCAAGGCATATACTTTCAGCTTTACCCTTACAAATAATCCATAAATAAATGAGCCTGTGTTCCAATAAAACTTTATAAAAAGAGACTGCTAACCAGATTTAGTCCATAAACTATAGTTTGCTGGTCCCTGCTCTAAATTAATTCCAAGTTTCTGTCATAGTCTAAAATTCAGTATTGTATGCCTCTGAATTCAGAAAGCACTTTGGAAATCCTACAAATTGCAAGAGATTATCAATAGCTCTATAAAGAGATTATAAAGTTCATAAAAATCAAACAATCTAAAATTTTTGCTGAGCTTTACAATTTTAAAATTTATTCTCTGATGATTAAAGTGATGTATTATTGTTGTTGTTTTTACTATAAGTAGATAATTATTTTTATTATATTGTAAATTGACAAATAATATTGTACATATTTATAAGGTAAAAGTGATATTATGATATAGGTATACAAAATGGAATGATTAAATCAAGCTACTTAACATATGCATCGCCTCAAACAATTACTATTATTTTGTGATGAGAAAATCTGAAATCTACTATCTTAACAATTTTAGAATATACAATACACTATTTTGAACTATAGTCATCATACTCTGCAATAGAGTTCAAAAAACTTTTTCCTTTCCTTTAACTAAAACTTTATATTCTTTAAACAATATCTCCTCATATCCTCCACCCCAGCCTCTGGTAACCAACATTCTACTATTTGTTTCTTTGAGTTCAATTGTTTTAGATTCTATACATAAGTGAAACTTATTCTTTAATAAGTTTCTTTGCCTGGCTTATTTCACTTAGCATAATGCTCTCACGGTTCATCTGTTTTGCCACAAATGACAGAATTTTCTTCCTTTTTAAGACTGAGTGGTATTCCATTGTATATATATACACTACATTTTCATTATCCATCCATCCAATAATGTACATTTAGATTGATTCCATAACTTAGCTACTGTGAATAATGCTGTAGTGAACATGAGAGTGCAGATATCTCTTTGACATATTGATTTCAAATTCTTTGCATACATACACAGAAGTGGAATTCCTGGATTATATGGTAACTCTATTTTTAGTTTTATGAGGAATCTCCATATAGTTTTTGTTATTACAATGTCATTTTTCACAGAAATAGGAAAAAATAATCCTAAAATTCATATGGAACCACACACACACACACACACACACACTCACACAATCTTGCGCAAAAAGAACAAAGTTGAAGACACCGCACCACCTGATTTCAAACTATCATATTAATCTATAGTAATTAAAACAGCATGGGACTGGCATAAAAACAGACACATTTGCCAATGGAATAGAATAAAGAACTAATAAATGAACTCAAACATTTACAGTCAATTGATTTTTGACAAAAGTGCAAGAATACAATGGGAAGAAGATAGTCTCTTCAATAAAAAGTATTGAAAAAAATGCAGAAAAAGAATGACATTGGATCCTTATCTCACCCTTTATAGAATAAACTCAAAATGGATTAAAGACTGAAATGTACGACCCAAAACTGTGAAACTACTCTGAAAACACAGGGGTAAACACAGGGGTAACACTATGCAACATTGGTCTGGGTATTGATTTTTTTTTACGTGACCCCAAAAGCTCATGCAACAAAAGCAAAAGTAGACAAATAGGATTACATCAAACTAAAAAGTTTCTGCATAGCAAAGCTGCAATTAGCAGAGTGAAGAGGGAAACTACCAATTGGGAGAAAATATTTACAAGCATGTATTTGTTAAGTGGTTAATACTCGTAATATAAAAGGAAATTAAACAACTCAATAGCAAGAAAACATCCTGATTAAAATATAGGCAAGGGGCCTGAATAGACATTTCTCCAAAGAAGACATACAATGATCAACAGATATATGAAAAATGCCCAACATTACTGCTATGGTTTGAACGTTTGTCTCCTCCCAAATTCATTTTGAAATTTAATTATCATTATAAAAGTATTAGAGGGTGGGACCTTTAAAAGGTGATTAGGCCAGAAGAGCTCTGCCTTCATGAATGCATTAATGCTGTTCTCACAGGAATGGGTTTTTGTTGTGTGAGTGGATTCCTTATAAAAGAGGAATGTGCTTTCACTCTCACCCCCTCTTGACCTTCCACCACGGGGTGATGCAGCAAGAAGTTCCTTGCCAGACGCTAGCCTCTTGAGTTTTGTCATTTTAACCTCCGGAACTGTGAGTCAATGAATTTCTGTTCATTATAAATTACTCAGTCTGTGGTATTCTGTTAGAGCAGCACAAAACACAGACAATCACCAATAATTAGGAAAATGCAAATTAAAACCAGAATGAGATATCACCAGAAGCCTATCAGAATGGCTACTATCAAAAACACGAAAATGCCCTGGGCAACATAACAAGATCCTATCTCTACTTAAAAAAAAAAATGTTTAGCTGGGAATCATGGCTTACACTTGCAGACCTAGCTACCAGGGAAACTGAGGTGGGGGAACTACTTGAGACTAGGAGTCTATGGCTACAGTGAGCTATGATCATGCCACTGAACTCCAGCCTGAACAACAGATACAGACTGTCTCAAAACAAAAGCAAAGACTAAAATAACAAAAGAGATGAAAGATAACAAGTTGTTGGCGAGGATGTGGAGAAAGAAAACCCTTGTACATTGCTGGTAGGACTGTACAATCATTATGAAAAACTATATAGAGCTCCCTCAAAAAAACTAAACATAATTGTTTTTGAACATTTAGCATTAAGACATTGACAGTTACATGAAAATTGAATTTGAAAAATAATGTCCACTGGGAAAATTACTCTTTTTAATATGGCAGGTGTTGTTGACAATATTATTCTGCACAAGCTAATTATAGCCTAAATCAGAACAAAATCTCATCCAACTTAGAGTGCTCAGGAAGAAATACTATACGTAACATATATAATAACTAAGAAGCATAAAAAGGTTGTTCTTTCAAGTGTAATGCTATAAGGAAAGCAATTATGGAAGCAATATAAGAGAAATTGTTTTTATTTAACCCCAATAAAGATGGAAGTGGTTTGTACAAATCATCACTTTTAAATTGCTAAAAATATATTAAATATTGAAGTGCCAAATAAAATGCATTGCTATAAATCTCTTTTTAAAAGTCTGAAAAGTAATTTAAAGTCATTGAGAAATTTATAAAGCAAATCTTGGTATAAGCAACTGTAAATTAACTAAATCCATATGTGGGTCATCTTTTCTCTCCCTTCATTTTTAACAAGGCAGAATACTTTTAAGGATAAAATAAGATAAAATGATCTAGAAATTAACAAAATAGCTACAGAATAAATTAATAAATTACAATAAAAAGTATAATTTGGTCAAGTTTAATTTTTTAAACTTTAAACAGTAATGATGTAAAAGTTTTTCATTTTCATCCAATTGTGTGTTTTTATATCTTTTTTACAATTACAATGTGAGTTATAAAGTATAACAGTGTTTGAAACAACCCAAATGCTTTTTTATACTTAGTTGAAGGCAAAATATATGTTTCCTTACTTGTAAAGTACAGTGGACAATTTATAAATCTCTAACACTGATTAAAATTCAGCTTAGTCAAAGCACATATACATGCTGAGAAATCTGCCATGTTTATTTTTCCTTTTTAAATTGGAATAGTATTTATGCCCTTATCTTACCTATGTCCTATTTCTGCAACTTGTCCTAAATGCTAGGTAAATATCTATTAGCAAATTATGAAATAGCATTAGTCTAGCTTTAAAAAAATAAGTGACAGGTTCACATAGGGAAAAAAGAGAATTTGCTTCATGAGATTGAGGTTTTTCTTTTATGTAAAAAGTTGGATCTAATACTTCATTTAAGAGACTCAATTGCATTAATTCTGAAAGGAGACCAGACCTATTAACTATCCCTTTATTTTGCATAACCATGTTTTTTCCTTCTAAAGTTATATTAAGTAACAAAAAATCAGTGTGTTGCACTTATATTAAGATAATAAATTGTGACAAAATGGAAAATAACATTAAGCATACCATCGTTATAATTCCACAATCATGGATAATCACATATACAAAAATATACTTTATTGAACTTTTACCTAACCAAAACTTAAGACATCTCCATTTTTATCAATGAAATGTGGCATGTAGAAAATAAAAAATAAAACAAATAAGTACCCAAAGTGTTAGAAGAAACTTAGAAGGCCAGCTTCCTACCAGTGATGTCACAATTATCTTTTAATCCTATAAAGCATTTACTGTATCCTTGATCTCTGATCAAAAAATATCAAAGATGAGAAAAAGTAAGTTTATTTAATTTGAATGTCAAATCGGTAATTTCAGTCAAAATTACATGAGGAGTTGTTTGAAGGGTGAGAAGAATGAATTGATGAAGAAAACCTTATTTTTCAGATATATGCAGTCAGGTAAAATATGCATGAAATACAATTGATGGAAAATATCGAAACAACAATTTTAAGAATGTTTCTGACATAGACAGGGAGAAGTGAAAAAACTGCATGTGATTGATGTGAATAGCTCAAGTATGGTGGAAAAGTTGCCTTGGAACTCAATAAAATAGTTAAAATAAGATTCAAAGGCATCACGAAGGTAATTTGAAAAGAGAGAGGAAGAGAATGCCAATGCAATAAAAAACATCAAATTCGTTTTAGAAGTGACTAGCTGGCAGACAGCCCTAAGGGAATAACTCTGATACTCCGAGTTATCAGAGTAATTGAGGCAAGGCACAAGGAACATACTAAAGATAAGCAGAAAATATGGATAAGGCAGAAATGAAATCTGCAGAAAGAAGAGACAAATGCAGGGCTTGATTTCATCTTTCCAAAAATTAGTCTATCATTCACTTCACCATTGTGCACATGATTGTTATTTTTATTAGCACAGATGGTAACACTATATAGCTTAGCTACAACACAGCAGGAATGAAAAGAAGTGTTCTAAGAAATCCTGTGGTTTCCTTTCCTTTATAGTTAATAACTTATTAATATCTTCTCTTTAGAGGAGAATGAGATAGGCAAAGGAAATAACTATTCCTTCAGGGGTCTATGGAGGAAATAGCAAAAGTCAAAAGTTATTGGAAAAACTTTGAACTTCGAAGGGAAATCATTGAAAAAGAAAGAAATGCTTTGCAATTGCAGCAACTTTTTATTTTCAGATTAATACAAAATGTGTCATATACCCATTTAGTGCTTTATATACCTTGAGAGACAGCTTGAATATATTATTCTATTTCATCCTCGGTATATCTTTGAGTGATAGGCAAGTATTATCCTACTTTGCAAAGTATTTAATGCAAATTTATTCCCCTACAAACAGTATAGATTGACATTTCATGTCCTCCTTTAGTTTCTGCCATATTCCCTTACCAATGTTACCAGCTTCCTATAGCCAAACTGAACTCCTCACTTCTCCCTGGCTGCACATCTCACTTTCACATTGGCCCACCTGTGGCAGAGTCATTGTTATGTGCTCACCAAACTCATTTCCTTCTTCTAGGAACCCAGCTTAAACCAGATCTCCCAGTGCTTTTTGCAGATAAACAAGGTCATGTGGCCATGTTCTGGCCAATAGAGTGCCGGCAGAAATGATAAACTCAATTTCTATGCCTGTCCTCCAAAATCTCCCACTCCATCTGCCACATAAGCGCTCTGCTTCCCTATCTTTCTTCTCCTATCTCCAGGCCAGATATAGAAGACACAGTGGAGGATGACAACGACCTACACTCTAGGTTTGATATCCTGCCTCATCCGTGGGAAGAACGCTTCCTGAATGTTGAAGCGAACTGCCATGTGGGCAAGAAATATATCATTCCTCTGTTAAGCCACTAAAATGTTGGATTATTGAATAGCAGTAAGTTTTTCCTAACTCATAGTATAACTTAACTCATCTGCTTCAACCTATTTAGATAGAAACTCTCTAAGCAAACTCAAGTGAACCTACTCCAGAAAAACTTTCCTGACCCCTTCAGCACGTCCTGGTTTTCTCCACTACTAATCAGTTCTGTTTACTATTTCATGTGCATAAATATATTTTTAAAAGTCAGGTTCATTGATGTATAATTTATGTAATAAAAATAATCTTTCTAAAGTGTACAGATCAATACATTTTAGCAAATGTATATAGTCATGTTACCATCACTACACTGAAGACACAGGACATTTCCATCACCCCTAAAAGCTGCATCATTGCCTTTTCCATCAATTCTCTTCCTACTTCTGGCCCTATAGTTTTGCTTTTCTAAAATGTCGTATAAATGGAAGCATATCATTTGTAGCCTTTTGTGACTGGCTTCTTTCCCTGAGCATAATGCTTTTAGGAATAACACGTTATTGCCTCTATCAGAAGTTTGTTTCTTTTTATTGTTGAGTACTATTTTTTATTGTTGAGTACTATTTTTTTTTGAATGGATGAACCACAATTTGTTTATTCATTCCCTAGCTGAGGGACACTCACATGTAAGTCTCTGTATCTTGCATGATTTAATTTCTCTTGGATAAATACCTAGGAGTGAAAGGGTTGAAATACATATTAGGTATAAGTTTAACTTTTTAAGAAACTTCCAAACGTCTTCCCAATGTGACTGCATTATTTTGTATTCCCAACAGCATTATGTAAGTTCTAGTACCTCCACATTCCTGACAACACTTAATGGTCATAATAAAAAAAAATTAGTAATTCTAATAGATGTGTAGTGGTATCTCATTGTGGTTTTTATTTGCATTTCCCTAGTGACGAATGCTTCTGCTGCTATGAGTTATCTTTTCATGTGCTTACTTACTTTCATTTATCCTCTTTGATAAAAGTGTCTTTTTGATTTTTTCCCCATTTTTAGTGGAAATTTTTTATTTTTGTTTATAGAATTTTGAGAGTTCTTTATATATTCTTGTTATAAGTCCTTTTTCAGATATATAGTTTGCAAATATTTTTTCCCTGTCCTTGGCATCTTTTCATTCTCTGTGCAACGTCTTTCAAAGAGCAAACCTTTGTGGTTTTTAAATATCTAATGAAGTCCATCATCTTTTTTTAATGTTGTAGATTATATGTTTTATGTTATATCTAAACAATTTTTGCCTAAATCAGGATCACAAAGGTTTTCTTTTGTAATTTCTTCTAGATGTTTTGTAGTTTTAGGCTTTACATTTAGGCCTATCATTCATTTTGAGTTAATTTTTTATAAATGATGTGAGATACTGCTAGGAGTTTATTTTATTTTTGTATATAGATAGACATCCAATTACTGAGAGCACCATTTATTGAAAAAGCTATTATTTCTCCACTGAATTTTCTTTGTACCTTTGTGTAAAAAATAGATTGTCCATGTATATAAATGGGTTAATTATGGACTCCACTTTATTACATTTTTCTGTTTTCTACCTAATGCCAATGAGGCCACACTATCTTGATTATTGTAGCTTATAATCAATCTTGAAATCAGGTAGTGTCAGTCTTCTAACTTTGTTCTTTTTTACAAATTTATTTTGGCTATTACAGGTTCTTGGTATTTTCATGTGGATTTTAGAATAAACTTTTTACTTTAAAAAAAAAACCTGCTGGGATTATGGCAGGTTATATTGAACCTATAGAACAGCTCAGTGTGAACTGACATTTGAGTCTTGACATAAACATAGTATACCTCTCTATTTATTTGTGACTTCTTTCATTTCTTTCTGCAGTGCTTTAAAATTTTTAGTACATAGATCTTACACATCATTTGTCAGATTTATCCTAAAAATTTTCAGAATATCTATTGCTATTGTAAATGTTATGTATCTTATTATCTTGCTAAACTTACTTATTAGTTCTACAAGTTTTAAAAATTAAATTACTTCAGATTTTCTACATACGTAATCAGATCTTCTGCAAATAACAGTTTTAATTCTTTCTAATCCAGATTTTTCTTTCTTTTTATCGTTTTGTTGCAGTTTGCTAGAATTTCCAGACTACATTGAATAGAAGCAGTAAGAGCAGACATCTTCAATTTGTTCTAGTTGGCACTTTATTTTCTTTTCATATTTTGTTTTCCATACACTTTGGTATTTCACCTGTATTGATCTTTATTGATGAGCATATTGAGGGATGGAAAGAAGCGTGTGGCTTCTACTGCTATCAATGTCTAATAATAAACACTATTTATTGATTGATTTTAAGTCTTTCTTTGCATATAGGATGAAACATTTGTGGGTTATTAAGGGGAGATAATATGAAGAAGTCCACTTAAGTACACTTGAGTAATTATCAACTATGAAAATATTAATTGATCAAGTATTAAAGGGTAACTCATTTAAAAAGACTGGGAATGCCTAGTGCTGGCAATGAGGTAGAGCAACTTGAAACTCATGTACTGTAAGAATACAAAATGAAGCAGTCACTGTGGAAAACCCAGCATGTTCTAAAGGTAAATACACATTTCTTATACAGTCCAGCAATGCCATTTCTAGATAGTTACTCAAAAGTAGTGAACACAATATGTTTATACACAGATTTGTACATTAACATTCATAAGAGCTTTATTTGTAATAGCCAAATAGACTAAAACAAAACCAAATGTTCATCAACCAATAGAAATATAAACAAACTATGATATACCAATACAGTGGACTACTACTCCAGTGGATACCAATGAACGCATAATTGATACACACAGTGTCATGAATGAATCTCAAAATAATTATACTGAGTAAAAGAAATTAGAAGCTGGGGGAGCCGCGGTGGCTCCGGCCAGTTGTCCTGGCACTTAAAGAGGCGAGGCTATGTGTTCAAGGCCAACCTGGGCAATATGAGAACCTCTCATTCATTAAAAAAAAAAAAGAAGAAAAGAAAAGAAATTAGAAGCTGGGTAAAGTCAGTTCCTGTAGTCCCAGCTACCAGAAGGCCAGGGCGATTGCTTGAATCCAGGAATTCTGGGATCACCATGCCAATAGGGTGACCTCCTGGGAGTGGGAGACCACCAGGTTGTCTAAGGAGGGGTGAACTGGACCAGGTTAGAAACAGAGAAGGTAAAAACTCCCGTGCTGATTAGTAGTAGAATTGCATCTGTGAATAACCATTGCACTCCAACCTGGGCAACATAGTGAGACCTACTTCTTAAAGAAAAAAGCAGTAGCAGCAGCAGAAGAAACAGCAGCCACAAGACAAAAAGAATGTCATTTATGTAAAGTTCTAGAAAATGGAAATGAATTGATAGTGATCAAAAGCAGATAAGTGGTTGCCTGGGACCAGGAGGCCAGGGAAGGAACAAAGAAATTTTCAAAGAGCACATGGAAACTTTTTGGGCTAATGTCTATTTTTGTGATCTTGATTGGAGTAGCAATTTGATGAATATATATCAAAGTTTATCAAAATGTATACTTTATGCATGCAATGTATTATATGTTTATTATGCCTCAATAAAGCTGTTTTTTAAAAAGAAACCTTGGGGAAAATTGTAATTTTTATTCAGTTAGATTAATTTTCTTAGAACTAAATGTCTTCTGAGACTGTCCGAGTTACAAGCATATCAAAACAAGTGTGTAAAGGTGAGGGCTCAGGGGTCTGGAAGGTATGTTTTCTTATCTAGACCCTGAATTTTCCATAAACACTTTAAATTCTTTAAAAAATCATCATAGAATGGCTTAGTAAAATATTCTGATTAATATTCCTTGATTAACTTTTAAAGTATACCTTTTTAATTATAAAACTGTTAAAATGTCTTCAGGAAAAAAAATGGAATGATATCAAGATTTATATGGCCAAAATTAAAATGTCTTTATATGCAAGTGGTCTCTCCAATCATTTTCATTAATAAGTTTGAAAATAATGTTACTTTGAGTATTTTTTCAAGCATTTATTTATCCACTCATTCTTCAGAAATTATTTTTTTACCACCTACTATGTGCCAAGTACTGAAACTATGATAATGGCAGCATTGACACAGTTTCTCTCTCAGAACTTACATCTAGAAACCTAGGAGACAAATATTAGAAAATAAATTAAAAGCAAAATGCATATAATTGAAAGTTAAATTCTATAGCAAAAAGAAAAGAAAGCAATGTCTGATCATTCATTCAAGGAAGACACACCAGTTTATTTTACATGTTTTGGATGAAAAGAGAAGAGTTACTTCTGGGCTTCCTCCCTGTGAGGAGGAGTTGGCATTATGAGCATATAAAGCACAAGTTGTGTCCATTGTAGGGACATGGATGAAGCTGGAAACCATCATTCTCAGCAAACTAACACGAGAACAGAAAACCAAACACCGCATGTTCTCACTCATAAGTAGGAGCTGAACAATGAAAACACATGGACACAGGGAGGGGAACATCACACACCGGGGCCCATCGGGGGATGGAGGGCTAGGGGAGGATAGCATTAGGAGAAATTCCTAATATAGATGACGAGCTGATGGATGCAGGAAACCACCATGGCACTTGTATAACTATGTAACAAACCTGCACATTCTGCACATGTACCCCAGAACTTAAAGAAAAAAAAGCTCAAGTTGCATCTGTGTCAGCTAATGGTCCCCATGCGCAACCTCAAGAACTGTCTCTATTAGAAAAAAAGATTACCTAGCTGGGTTATCTATTTTCATGAGGGACTTTCTGGGACACTGAGGCACATGTAGGATGCTTTAGTGCACAGACAATTCAGTTCAGCACAGAGTAGGGAAGAGAAATATTCTTCCCACAGTTTCAAGAACCACTATGGGGTTTCGGCAGAAAGGATCTGGGAAATTCAATATACATTTTGCCCTTAAAGTGTTTGCAGTGTTAGGAGCACCAAGAAAGAGCATCTCCCGGCAAACACATCATTTCCACTGGGGACACTGATGATAGGAGTCTGGCAAAGCTCTGTTCACAAGTGACTTTAGAAGCAATAAAAAAAGACCAAGCAGTAAGAAATCAGAAGAATCTGGAAGTTGTTTGTGAACTCAGAGGAGACATCCTGGTGTCTGAGCAGTAATTGAATAAGTCTCTAAATCTAGTTGGAGGACCTTGCTAAGCAGGCACATCTAAGAGTTGAAGATGTTCTGCACAGGTTCTCAATGAGCAAGATGCACATCAGATTATTCTAACTCATCCATGTGGTCAGTAGGGTAACAGAGGACTTTAACATAAAACTGAGGTAATTTATGTGGTGAAACTTTGAAAGAGTGTAACGTTTTATAAAGTTGCAGTGCATTATACTGATGTATTAATTTACATGTTTAAACTTTTACAAAGATCTTTTACATATTTTTCCTCATTTGATTAAGTAAATGTTAAGTAAGCAAGCAGGAATTATTATCATTATTTTACAGAATAGTAAGCTGAGATTCAAAGGAAATAAGTGATCTGCCCTAGACCATATGTTTGGTAAATGACCCAGATAAGGGTGGGTCTTTTGAATTCTAATCTAAAGTACTTCACATTCTACTAAACTCATAGTGTTAAGAATGGACTTGCAATGTCAGTTTTGTTAATAACTAAAATATTTGTAAAAATATTGTTGGCATTTTCACTTTTGGTTTGGGATTGAAGAGAGGATATTCAGAGAACCAAGAATAAAGAGTTTATTTTTTAATTTTTTTCTCTTTATAAAATTGCATGATAATAGATATTGTATGTTGTATTTTTTTCATTAAGCATTATACAGACTGCACACTGAATATATGAAAGCATTTAAAAAATTGTATAAGTTGGGTATAATTAATTTTTGAAAATAAAGGGAAAAACATGGGCGTTTGTCTCATTCGGATACGTGCTGGTTTAGTATTAAGTAAAGAAAATCTGCCAAATAGCTGTTGGATTGACATACTCATTTAAAAGAATGAAAAATTTCTTAGATCCTTTTGTAAGAGTTTAAGGATGATCATATTTTCATTGTTTTTCCTCTGACCAGCCTATGTTTAGGTTTAAAGGCTTGTGTTTTGGCTTCATCTTGCTTCCAAATAATACATTCTGATTTGGAGTTTAGACAAGTTTACTTATGCAGTATATCTTAATACACACACTTAAACATATTTTCACAGAAACCAGATGTTAGCATTCACATGCATTTATACCTTATGACACTTGGAATGATACATGTAACTCCAGAGTTGTTTCAAATATTTTTGCTTAATTTTTTAAGAAAACAGATGCTCTTGGAACATTTCTCATAAACTTTTTTTTAGACTAAGAGAACTATTTGATAAAACTATGATTCATTGAGCTAGAACATTCTGAATAGTATCATTCTCTCCACTCAATGCTACCATCATCCACCTTAAAGGACTACAGCCATTACATTAACAAATATATGTTAAACACTTACTATGCACCAAGTAGTATTCATGCTGTGGCAAATTCTACAATGCAACATGCAGTTCTCATTTTTACAGACTAGAAATGCAGACAGGCAAGTACAAGACAATCATCGTATAAGATGATGAGTGCTGCGACAAGGAAAAGCAGAGGCATACATAATGATGTCCGAAAGCCTGAAGGCGTGCACGAGCAGGAAACCTTCAGCAAACTGCCAATTATTAGAGGCAAGGGACTCTGTGGCAGCTGATGATCCTGGACAGCATGCAGGGACCATCTGTACCATTAAGAAGTTTGGAATTAATACAGAGGACTGTGGGAAATTCAGTGACTGATTTAAAGCATGAAATAGCACTCCTGCAGTTTTGCAGTATTGTGAAGGATAAATCTAAGGGTGACGGGAATCCAACAGGAAACTTGGAGGATATTTTGTTATCCAAGTGAGAAACATGAGAAGGCAGGAAGGGTGGAGAGAGGAACTTAATGACTAATGGATTGTGGCAGGAACAGAGAAAGAGGGACGCTTGGGTTTAGGAAAGTGTGGGATTAGTGAGCATCACCATGATAGTGGTTATGGGAGAGAAAGGAGTAGGCTGAGCTGAGGGAAATGATGGATCCAATTCTGGGCACTCTAAACTTGTGATACTTATGGAACATGCAAGAGAACTTGCCCAACAGAAAGTAGGGCATTTAGTTCTGGCACTCAGGAAAGAGATTTAAGATGATGACGTAGACTTGGAATTCATCAGAATGTGGGACAGAGGAAGGTCTGGGGTCAAGCCCCGAATATGCACATCTTTTAAGTATCCCTAAGTGATTTTGAAGCAGGTTATTCACAGTCATATGTACAGTAATAAATAGTAGGTAAAGCTATTGGTGTGGACTAATGTCTCCAGGAGACGTGATAAAGACAGAAGGAAAACACGGTAAAGATGGAACCATAAAAATAACAATATGTAAGAGGAAGGCAGGAAAAGATGAACTCGGTAAGAAGAGAATAAGAAAAAGGAAGGCAGAGAGGAAGCTGAGGGACAAAACATCAAGGAAGAATGTATAAGAATAAGAATAATTATAGCACCAGTGATCCTGAAGATTAGGTCCAGAGAAAAATCTGGAAAACTGATTACATTTGGCAACCAAAGAAATTGGGACCTCAGTGAGACCAGCTTCCGTGGGACAGATGAAGATCAAAGCCAGTTGCAAAGGGCAGAGGCTTTACTGCACCATGAGAAAGAAGAGACAATGAATGTAAACCAGAAATTTTTAAAAATTTATTTATTATACTTTAAGTTCTGGGGTACATGTGCAGATCGTGCAGCTTTGTTACATAGGTATACACGTGCCATGGTGGTGGTTTGCTGCATCCATCACCCCGTCACCTACATTAGGTATTTCTCCTAATGCTATCCCTCCCCAATCCCCCACCCCCTGCTATTCCTCCCCTAGCCCCCCAACCCCCAGGCCCTGGTGTGTGATGTTCCCCTCCCTGTGTCCATGTGTTCTCATTGTTCAACACCCACTTATGCATGAGAATATGCGGTGGTTTTTTTTCTGTTCTTGTGTCAGTTTGCTGAGAATGATGGTTTCCAGTTTCATCTATGTCCCTGCAAAGGATATGAACTCATCCTTTTTTATGGCTGCATAGTATTCCGTGGTGTATATGTGCCACATTTTCTTTATCCAGTCTATCAGGAGACAGTCAGTGTCATAATGGGGCCGGGACCTAGGAACAATGGTGGTTGTTCTCTTTTTAGTTTTTAATTGATTCTTGAGTATGCTTACATTCTGGGTGGGAAAATAAATAGACATGAGAAAGCTAGAAAGAGGTGAGCAAGAGTTAAAAGGAGAAAGGAATAGGTAGATGGGGGTGAAAATAAATTAATTTTTGGCTAATTCATATGCCTGATGCTTTAAACATTATTACATTTATATGTCTTATTGTACAGATATGGTTGTCCAACTCTGTGCAAATATGATTATTAGGGAGTACAAATCAGGTGCCCCAGCTGTACAACTAGCCAGGCTGATATTCAAATACAGAATTTTCTGGCTATAATACATATTTTCTTTTAAATAAACCAGTTTCTCAAACATTAAAAACCTGTCTCTGCTTTCACAAACATGAAAATGTCAGCCTCACAATTTTAGCTGATTTAATATGTCCCCTCAGTATAGATCACTATAATCTGCATTCTCACCAGCCAAGAATTTCAATCCCTGTAATTTGTAATACAAATCAAATTATATTTTTAATTTCCAAATATAAAATTGCAATGCCAATGATGTATTTCAAGCTACACACATCCTGTTACCCCAGTTGTCCCCTACTGAAAATCACTGCCCCACATCATGTTATTCCCTGGCCTCACAAGTCCTAATGCTTCATATCGAGAAATGATTCCTGCCATTTGTTATTTTCAACATCCTTCATTTAGAAAGACTGACAATGTTATATACATAAGTCCATGTAATCAAGAACAGCTTTCACAGATAGCATTGTTACGAGGTGCTAAGGCTGTTTTACTGAAAATTAAATTCTGGTTCCACACTCCCTGGAGCACTTATTCTTGAGGCCCATATGACAATCCTGTGAATGAAAAGAACTTCACCCACAGGATCACAGCTGCTGCCAAATTCTCACTTCAGTGCCATGGAGACTCCAGGAGGAAAGGAATAGTTTTGCAGCAACATGATAATGTTCTGTGGCTTCTAAAATTTTGCAGAACACTAGCGGCCCTAATTTTTTCTAGTCACCCCCAACTTCAGTCTATATGATATGAGCTCTTCTTTATTCCTTTCTTTTTCATAACCTTTAAGACTTTGTTCAGCCCACAGTTATTTCAATATGTCTTAGTATTCTCAGCATGAATTACTCATTATTCTCTTTTCTTAGTCATTCTTCCTATGTTTATAAAAATGTGTTGAGAACTGCCTTGGAGAATGAAGATTTTCTTTTCATCACTCCCTCTCTCATTTTACCTTTCATGTCTTCATGTTTTGAAAATGCAAGATTATTTTTCATCATGTATTGATTTTCCCACTGATAATTTTTGCTTTGCTGAAAAAAGAAATTGTGCAATATGCCTCTTACCTCAGGATAAAATGATTCTTTTTGATTGCCATAAGAGGATATACTGACTCAAATTCTCAACAGAATTATACAGAGTTAGGAGAGAAACTAATAACACCTATTTTTACATAACCTAAACATATTCTATCAGGTTTTTATTAATGTTATTAAACCAACAACTGTGACATGGGTGATAAAATTTCTAGTGAACAAAAGAGATTTAAAATTTTTTTTTTAAATCTAAATCCCAGTTTAACCTTTTGTTTTCTGGGCTTAAGTTAATTGAAAACTAAACAATGCTCATTGTGGTCTGCCCTTAATTTTCTATCTTAAATTTATTCATATTTAGCAGTAATTGTATCTTTATTTACTCCTATACTTCTAAACGGAAGTTACTTTACTTGAACAATTAGCATAATATGCGTTAATGGAGTGATGTTATGTAGACTTCATCTACTCCTGTGGCAAGTTAAGGGATAATTTTCCCCAAACACATTTTCTGAGGTCTCAAAAGGACAATAGAAGTAAGAAGTATATTTAAGCACTTTTCCTAGCTGACTCATCCATATCTATACAGCTGTTCTTTAGAAGCTGCCAGAATGACTTCAGCTCCCACTGACAAGCACAACAACTCATCAAGAAACACAAAAATTGGTGTGACAAAGTAAATAAAGATAATACACATTATTTCATTGGCATGTAATGGGATTATTTTCTTCAGAGTTAGACTATAATATTCTGAATATTCAGTCTCTACTGGATTATAAGACTATGACAAATTAAGAAGCAGTTTTCCATTTTCACATTTTATTCTTGTTTAGAATAATATAGACTCTGCCAGTGGTCTGCATTCTCTGGTGGATTTAAAGGCTGGTAGACCTATGTCACCTATATTCAGTGCCATTCATTCACCAGGACCTATAAAATAAGGGCCAGCTGGAAGTTACACAAGTTGTCTTGGCTCATAGTCAAGACTGGACAAATACAGTAACAATATTCATTAATTAAATTAATTAATTAATATTCTAAGAAATGCATGAGGCTAGTTATTGCCACTAATATTAGTGACAACATAAGCTCAATATAGGAAGATACCATCCATTTCCTTTAATCCTGTGACCCAAGAACACAGTTAGTTGGTTTTGTAGGTTATTTGAGTGGATACAGGGATAATTATCAGAGCACGTATACACTCATTCAGCAGATAGCTGGTGTAACTTGCCGGATTCTCTATGAGGTGCTGGAATATGAGGGCTGTTTCTGTGTAGGCCACACTGACCAAAAGGAAATTTGCAGAAGAAAACTTGAGAAAAAATACAGCTTCCCATAGGCTCAAGAAATAATATTTTTTAAATTGACAAAATTTTTAAACTATAGTATAAATCCAAGTAAAAATTAGAAACAATATTATCTGGAACTGTAAAAATATTTTTGAATAAAATTTGTGTTTATCTTTGTTATGTAAGTAGATATTTGCAATAAGTAGGTATTTGCTTTGAATTCACTCTTTTCAGGTCTCAATACAACCAGCATTTTAAAAGTTAGCTGTTAATTTTAGCAATAAATTACTTTTCCAATGTTCTTAGCTAACTTCAGTTGAACAATTTTCAATGGGCTAGTTACAAAAGACCTATGATTAATGTAAATTTACACATGTCATTTGACAGAAGATCTTGATGGTTTATAATAGCAAATTCACTGTTACTTATTTTGTGACTCCTTTGTCTCCATGAGATCTGATTTCCAAGGTACACTCTAAACCAAAAATATCCCACATGTAAGCTATTATGCAAGTGAAATATTTTGCAAAATATTTTGTCCTATTTCACTAGTGGAATACAATATGTAATCATTAATTAAATTATTTACTACTGTATCTATTTATACATTCAATTTCATGCAATAGGTCCTAATAAAATGCTTAAAGAACATAACTCTGCTATCAACAAAAAGCAAAAAAAATAACATTTAGGGCAAATAACTGCTAATGACTTGTGAGTGACTATTTATTTAAAGCATATAGACGTTTTGCATGTTGCATGAGACCTAAAACCAAGATGATCATTAAAAGCAGGAGTAATGGCATTTTCCAGAAAGAACATTTACTAGTGCCCTCTGACTGAATTCCAGTTCATGAGCTCACAGCCAGAATTTTCAAGCTCTCCTGTAGTTTCAATTGGCATACTTCTCTAGTTCTTGCTTATTTCTCTGTGAAGGGACACGGTGTTTCATTTTTAATAGTTTACAAGTTCTCCCCAAGGCAATATATGTTAGAACAAGTCTGATGATTAGTTACAAATCAACCTGTAGCTATGAAAAGTTACCTTTCTTTCTAAAATCTTAGCATTTTTTTTTGTTTTTATAAAGTATCAGGCACTGTTAACAATGAATTTCAACAATTAATGAAAAGAACAAAAATATGGTAAGTATTTTTGTATGGATGGGTCAAACATGAGAGAGAGAAGCCACAAAGAAGAGAGTCTATTACTTTGACAAACAGTAAAATGATTCTTTCATTTTAATTACATTGCTGAACACCCATTTTTTCATTGATGGAATAAAGATCTTGGCCTTTACAGTTTTGCAAATTGTTCCTTTAAGACTTAAATCAAAAAGCCTTCTTTGACACTCACCTAGAGAGTGTCTCAAGCTGAGAGTCATACAAAGCTTCCCATTGCCCCTTCTTTCCTCATACAGCTCTCCAAATTTGCATGTTTTATAGCTTGAAGCTTCCAGGTAAGGTTTTTATTTAAGAGAAAAATTTCATGACTAGAAACCAACTTATAAACCACCAGGCTAGATATTATTTTAATTTATCTTCCAGCTTCACCATTCTAGGGTTCTAGAAAATGATGTTTTACTCTGGATTTAATTTCAAGGTAATTACCTTTAGAAGGACAGTCTGCTGTTCCGTCCCTAATCATTGGAAATAAGAGCTCTAAAGTCATGTTGAATTTTAAATTCCTCCTCTGCCACTTACAAGCTGTGTGATCTTGGGCATATTATTTTTTCTTTCTAACTCTGTCTTCTCTTTTATAAAAAGAGATAAGAGAAGAATCTACAGACCAGGATTGAAATATTGCATGGAAATTTCTTAATATGATGTTGGGCACATAGTAAACCACAGAACCAACTCTAGACTTCACAGATTCCAGACTATTAGAAGCTGACATGGTTTGGCTTTGTCCCCACCCAAATCTCATCTTGAATTGTAGCTCCCATAATTCCCATGTGTCATGGGAGGGATCCAGTGGGAGGTAATTGAATCATGGAGGTGGTTTTTTTTTTCCTGTGCTGTTCTCCTGACAAAGAATATGTCTCAAGAGAGCTAATGGCAAAGTAAGCCAGTGTGTCAGTGTGTGGCCACACCATCCTGGGCACAGCTGTAGGGCCTGACATTGCAGTAGGGCTGTGCAGGCCTTTTCAGTTACAGCATAGATTTTCCTAGTGGGCCAGGGAATCAATCAGAGACTCACCAAACTACTAGGGAAGACATTTATGTTTTAAGACTGATAGGAGAGTGAAAGACAGACCCATAAATGTTGGTGGTGGTGTTAATTTTTACTGTTCATTTCCTAGCAAGATGCCTGGAAAAAAAAATATTCATTATAAGTTTATATACTTCATTTCACATGAACCTCAATATATTGCTGTGAGGGAGATAGGAAAAGAAGTATTATTTCAGTTTTGTTGAGGAGGGATATAGAACTAAGGGTTCTATATCTCAGTGATTATAGAAGAGGGAGCAGAATCTATTCAACCACAATTCCCTCACAAGAATCTTGGCTTCATCACTTAATCCACTAAAATTTCCATTTTGGGACCATGCATACAAGATAATCAATGTATACAATTTTAGGCATATTTTAAAACTCTAATTCTGCTAAATATGAAAATGATGTGCATAAAATCATCTTAATGCCTAAGTTTAGGGGATTCCAAAACATAGTAACTTAGTTGTCATAATTACCTGCATATGAGAAAATTAAAAACAGATGAAAATCAGAGACCTTCTATCGAATCTGAAAAATTTAGGCTTTCTGCCTAGTGCCAAGCATAATCTACATTAGAGGTCAAATTTATTATGTTACTTTTCACTTGAGGTTTCACATTTTGCCCCAAAACTACAAGAAAATAAAATCACTGTTTTATGGGTACTTTCATAGCACATGTTATCCCACATCTGTACTCCTTTATGATATCTCTTGGAACTTATTCTTTTTTTGTTCCCCCAGCATAGACGGTTTGTCCCCTCCATCCTCTACCCACTGTATGGTTGACTGCCCTCAATGCAAAACCAAGTCCGCTGAAATTAGTCACTCAGAAAAAAATTAGTGCTTCAGTCTTGAGCAATAAGTTCAGGAAACATTTAAGTGTTTATTACGTGCCAGTTGCTTTCACAAAGGTTATCACAACAAATTCTGAGGTAGATACTATTACTCCTGCAGCTCAGAAAGCTTCAATGATTTGCTCAGGGTCATGGAACTAGTTATTTCTGGGATTCAATCCAAGATTTTGACTTTGAATTTACTGCTATTTTCTTATCTTATTAAGGCATCATAGCTAAAATCCCAGGGTACAATCATACATTTGACTAGTCAACAGGAGCAAAAATGATAAAAAATTCAGGCCATGCTGAGTAATTAGAAATAGGAAGATATAAGTCCCGAATATGAGAGTAATGGAAAATATAGACTTGTTGGTTAGTAATTAATTTAAAGTTACATAGATACTATGTCAACCTATAACACTAAATGCGACTAAAAAGCATATGTGCCCTTACCATACAACATATGCAAAAATTAAAAATGGATCAAAGATCTAGGATAAGAGCTAAAGCTACAAAAAAATCTTAGAAGAAGACATAAGGGAAAAGCTCTATAATATCAGATTTGGCAATAAATTATTAGATATGACACCAAAAATATAGGTAACGAAAAGAATGGAAAAAATTGAGTTCATTACAACTTAAAACTTGTACATCAAAGGAGACTATCAACAGAGTAAAAAGACAACTCAAAGAATGGGAGAAAATGTTTGCAAATCATATGTCTAATAAGAGATTAAGATCCAAAATATATTTTTAAAAAATTCCTGCAACTCAAAAACATCACTTTGGGAGGCCAAGGCAGGTGAATTGCCTGAGGTCAGGAGTTCACAACCAGCTTGGGCAATATGATGAAACCCCATCTCTACTTAAATACAAACAATTAACCAGGTGTGGCAGTGTGCACCTGTAGTCCCAGCTACTCAGGGGGCTGAGACAGGAGAATTGCTTGAACCTGGAAGGTGGAGGTGGCAGTGAGCTGAGATCACACCACTGGACTCCAGCCTGGGCAACAGAGTGAGACTCTGTCTCAAAAAAAAAAAAAAAAAAAAAAAAATTGGCAAAGGGACTCAAATATTGAATACACATTTCTCCAAAGCTATATAAATGGCCAATGAACACATGAGAAGACAGTTAGCATCACTAATCACTAGGAAAATGCAAATCAAAACCACAATGAGATATCAGTTCACACCAATTAGGATGACTAGTGTATATATATATTTAAAATATATATACATATTTTAAAAAGAACAGAAAGTATGTGTTAGCAAAACTGCAGAGAAAATGGAACACTTGTGCATTCCTAGTGAGAATATAAAATGGTGGAGCCATATCTACTCACAAGAATTGAATGCAGGTACTTAAACAGATACTTGTAGACTAATGTTTATAATACCATTACTCGTAACAACCAAATGGGGAAACAATTCAAATGTCCATTGATGAAATAGTTGGCAAACAAAGTATGATGTATGCATACAAGGAAATATTAATCACCCTTAAAAAGTAAAGAAATTCTGGTACATGTTACAGCATAAATAAACCTTGAACATACCATGCTATGTAAAATAAACCAGAGGCAAAAAAGATAAACACTTTATGATTCTTAGAATCATACATGAGATAGCTAGAACAGTCAAATTCACAGAAACAGAAAGTAGAAAAGTGGTTTTCAGAGAATGGTGAATTACTGTTTAATGGGTACAGAGTTTCAGGTTGGAATGATGAAAAAGTTCTGGAGATGGGTGGGGTGATGGTTGTACAACACTGTGAATGTAATTGATACCACAGAATTGTATGCTTACAAATGGTAAATTTTATATTATTTTACCACAATAATAATTTATAAAAAAGACTATCCCTGCATTTACTTTGCAAGAGTGAGTTAGAAGCCCTTAAGGAAAAAGTTCACGTGTGGATTAGCATCCGAGACTAGAGGGAGGCACACACTTTATCTTTCTCTGAATATTGGCGATTAAGTCTTTCAATTATTCAACATGTAAACGCATATGTTAAGACTTTTATTTATTTGTAATGTAAACAAGATATTATTTCTGTGCTCAAAAAGTTCGCAGACTATTTTGAGTAAACATCTCAACAGAGATACCTGTGATGCTAAATTGGTTCATTATCTCTCATTCATTCAACAAATAATTATTGAATGTCTAGAATGACTAAGAATTATTCTAAGTCCTGGGGACACTATGGTATATAAAACAAAGTTCCTGTTTTAATAGAGCTGACATTTCTTTGAAGAAAGACAGAAAATAGGCAAATGAGTAAATATGTAATGTTAGACGGTGATCAATGCTGGGGAAAAATTAATCAGTGTAAAGGAGAGAAGGAGTGACTGTTTGGAAGGAGTAAGGCAAAGCGTATTGGAAAAAGTGATCATGTGATGCTGGAGTAGAGAATTGAGTGAAAGAAGATGTAAGTAATGTGGATATCTGCAGGAAGACCATTCCGGGCAGAGAAAAATTTATTTTCAGAAGCCAATTAAAATCTGTGACAGAAATATGCTTGAGTGTTTGAGGAAGAGTAAAGAAGTCAGCATGGCTGGGGCAAAGGTTCTTAAAATTACTTCAAATTTTAATGGTAAGGAGATGAGGAAGAATCAACAGAAGTCACTGAGATGGAGTGGCCAATGAGTGAGGTGAGGGTAGAACCAAGTGAAGAAATTATTGAAAAAATCAGGGAGTATCTCTAATGCTGCTAATAGTTTTTATAAGCAGACTGAGCTGTGACCACTGGGTTTAACAACACAATGTCACTGAAGACTGACTGGAGACCCAGGGAAAAAGCCTGATTCCAGTGGGTTTGAGAAGTATGGAGGAAGACAAAGTAGAGAATGCACCCACAGTTAACACATTAGAACTTTCTTACAGATGATGAAGAGTGGGGAGAAAGCTGGGAGAAATGTGGGTTGAGGAGGGGTGTTTTCTAAATATAAAAGATAAAAACATGTTTCTATGCTGAAAGCACAAATCCAATAGGACAAACTGATGAAGTGAAGAAAGGGAGCACTGTCAGGAATAAAGTGAGAAGGTGAGAAGGAATGCTATTTGATGTCTAAGTAGGGGCCATGGCTTTAACAGGCAGGCTCTTCTATGTTTATAGGAATGAAGGTAGAATATGCGAATATAGGTGCAGTTAGGTAGGTAGATGTGCAGGAAATATCTCAATTTCTCTTATGATTGCTTTTATTCTTTCAGTGAAATAAGAAGCAAAGTCACAAAAACTACATTCAAGAATGACAGGGCAGAGACCAAGAAGATGTGAAATAGTTTCTTTTTTTCTCTCTCTTTTTTTTTTTATTATACTTTAAGGTCTGGGGTACATGTGTAGATCCTGCACGTTTGTTACATAGGTATACACATGCCATGGTGGTTTGCTGTCTCCATCCCCCCGTCACCTAATTAGGTATTTCTCCCATTGTTATCCCTCCCCAAACTCCCCACACCCTGCTACCCCTCCCCTAGCCCCACACCCCCCAACAGACCCCAGTGTGTGATGTTTCCCTCCCTGTGTCCATATGTTCTCATTGTTCAACACCCACCTATGAGTGATAACATGCGGTGTTTGGTCTTCTGTTCTTGTGTCAGCTTTGTGAGAATGATGGTTTCCAGCTTCATCCGTGTCCCTGCAAAGGGCATGAATTCATCCTTTTTATGGCTGCATAGTATTCTATGGTGTATATGTGCCATGTTTTCTTTATTCACTCTATCATTGGTGGGCATTTGGGCTGGTTCCAGGTCTTTGGTATTGTAATAGTGCCTCAAAGAACATATGTGTGCATGAGTCTTTATAATAGAATGATTTACAATCCTTTGGGTATATACCCAGTAATGGAATTGCTGGGTCAAATGGCATTTCTATTTCTAGATCCTTGAGGAATCGCCACAGTGTCTTCCACAATGGTTGAACTAATTTACACTCCCATCAACATTGTAAAAGTGTTCCTATTTCTCCACATCCTCTCCAGCATCTGTTGTCTCCAGATTTTTTAATGATCACCATTCTAACTGGCGTGAATGGTATCTCAATGTGGTTTTGATTTGCATGTCACTAATGACCAGTGATGATGAGCATTTTTTCATTTTGTTGGCTGCATAAATGTCTTCTTTTGAAAAGCGTCTGTTCATATCCTTAGCCTATGTTTTGATGGGTTGTTTGTTTTTTACTTGTAAATTTGTTTTAGTTCTTTGTGGACTCTGGATATTAGCCCTTTGTCAGATGGGTAGATTGCAAAAAACATTTTCCTATTCTGTTGGTTGCCAGTTCACTCTAATGATTGTTTCCTTTGCTGTGCAGAAGCTCTTCAGTTCAATTAGATCCCATTTGTCTATTTTGGCTTTTGTTGCCATTGCTATTGGTGTTTTAGTCATGAAGTCCTTGGCTATGCCTATGTCCTGAATTGTATACCTAAGTTTTCTTCTAGGGTTTTTATGATGTTAGATCTTATGTTTAAATCTTTAATCCATCTGGAGTTAATTTTTGTATAAAGTGTAAGGAAGGGGTCCAGTTTCTGCTTTCTGCACATGGCTAGCCAGTTTTCCCAACACCATTGATTAAACAGGGAATCCTTTCCCCATTGCTTGTTTTTGTCTGGTTTGTCAAAGACCAGATGGTTGTAGATGTATAGCATTACTTCTGAGGCCTCTGTCCTGTTTCATTGGTCTATATCTCTGTTTTGGTAGAAGTACCATGCTGTTTTGATTACTGTAGCCTTGTAATATAGTTTGAGGTCAGGTAGTGTTATGCCTTCAGCTTTGTTCTTTTTGATTAGGCTTGTCTTAGCTATGCAGGCTCTTTCTGGTTCCATATGAAGTTTAAGGTGGTTTTCTCCAGTTCTGTGAAGAAGGTCAATGGTAGCTTGATGGGGATAGCATTGAGCCTATAAATTACTTTGGGCAGTATGGCTATTTTCACAATATTGATTCTTCTTATCCATGAGCATGGAATGCTTTTCCATCTGTTTGTGTCTTCTCTTATTTCCCTGAGTAGTGGTTCGTAGTTCTCCTTGAAGAGGTCCTTCACATCCTTTGTTAGTTGTATTCCTAGGTATTTTATTCTCTTTGTGGCAGTTGTGAATGGGAGTTCACTCATGATTTGGCTGTCTGTCTGTTATTGATGTATAGGAATGCTTGTGATTTTTGCACATTGATTTTGTATCCTGAGACTTTACTGAAGTTGCTTATTATCTTAAGGAGCTTTTGGGCTGAGACGATGGGGTCTTCTAAATATACAATCATGTCATCTGCAAATAGAAACATTTTGACTTCCTCTTTTCCTAATTGAATAATCTTTATTTCTTTTTCTTGCCTGATTGCTCTGGCTAAAACTTCCAATACTATGTTAAATAGGAATGGTGAGAGAGGGCACGCTTGTCTAGTGCCACTTTTCAAAGGGAATGCTTCCAGTTTTTGCCCATTCTGTATGATATTAGCTGTGGGTTTGTCATAAATAGCTTTTATTATTTTGAGACATGTTCCATCAATACCTAGTTTATTGAGAGTTTTTAGCATAAAGCGCTGTTGAATTTTATCGAAGGCCTTTTCTGCATCTATTGAGATAATCGTGTGGTTTTGTCTTTGGCTCTGTTTATGTGATGGATCACGTTTATAGATTTGCACATGTTGAACCAGCCTTGCATCCCCAGAATGAAGCCTATTTAATCGTGATGGATAAGCTTTTGATGTGTTGTTACATTTGGTTTGCCAGTATTTTATTGAAGATTTTTGCATTGATGTTCATCATAGATATTGGCCTGAAATTTTCTTTTGTAGTTGTGTCTCTGCCAGGTTTTGGTATCAGGATGATGTTGGTCTCATAAAATGAGTTAGGGAGGATTCCCTCTTTTTGTATTGTTTAGAATAGTTTCAGAAGGATTGGTAGCAGCTCCTCTTTGTACGTCTGGTAAAATTCTGCTGAACCTGTCTATCTCGGACTTTTTTTGGTTGGTAGGATATTAATTGCTGCCTCAACTTCAGCCCTTGTTATTGGTCTATTCAGGGATTCAACTTAGAAAGTAACAACCAGTACCAGCCACTGCAAAAACATACCAAATGGTAAAGACCATCGACACAATGAAGAAACTGCATCAACTAATGGGCAAAACAACCAGCTAGCATCAAAATGGCAGAATCAAATTCACACATAACAATTTTAAACTTAAATGTAAATGGGCTAAATGCCCCAATCAAAAGACACAGACTGGACAATTAGATAAAATGTCAAGAGCCATCATGTGCTGTATTCAGGAGATCCATCTCACGTGCAAAGACACACATAGACTCAAAATAAAGGGATGGAGGAAGATTTACCAAGCAAATGGAGAGCAAAAAAAAAAAAAAAAAGTAAGGGTTGCAATCCTAGTCTCTGGCAAAACGGACTTTAAACCAACAAAGATCAAAAGAGACAAAGAAGGCATTACATAATGGTAAAAGAATCAATGCAAGAAGAAGAGTTAATTATCCTAAATATCAATGAACCCAACACAGGAGCACCCTGATACATAAAGATACATAAAGCAAGTTCTTAACGACCTTCAAAGAGTCTTACACTCCCACACAATAATAATGGGAGACTTTAACACTCCACTGTCAATATTAGACAGACCAACAAGATAGAAAATTAACAAGGATATCAAGACTTGAACACAGATCTGGACCATGCATACCTAACAGACATCTCCAGAACTCTCCAGCCCAAATCCACAGAGTATATATTCTTCTCAGCACCACATCGCATTTACTCTAAAACTGACCACATAATTGGAAGTAAATGATTCCTCAGCATATGCAAAAGAATGGAAATCATAACAACAAGTCTCTCAGACCACAGTACGATCAAATAGAACTCAGGATTAAGAAACTCACTCAAAACCATACAACTACATGGAAACTGGACAACCTGCTCCTGAATGACTACTGGATAAATAATGAAATGAAGGCAGAAATAAAGATGTTCTTTGAAACCAATGAGAACAAAGATAAAATGTACCAGAATCTCTGGGACACATTTAAAGTAATGTCTAAAGGGAAATTTATAACACTAAATGCCCACATGAGAAGCAAGGGAAGATCTAAAATTGACACTCTATTGTCAAAATTAAAAATCTAGAGGGGCAAGATCAAATCAATTCAAAAGCTAGCAGAAGACAGGAAATAACTAAGATCAGAGCAGAACTGAAGGAGACAGAGACACTGAAAAAACGTTCAAAAAATCAATAAGTCTAGGAGTTGGTTTTTTGAAAAGATCAACAAAATAGATAGACCACTAGCCAGACTAATAAAGAAGAAAAGAGAGAAGAATCGAATAGATGCAATAAAAATGATAAAGGGGATATCACCACCAATTCCACAGAAATACAAACTACCATCAGAAATTACTACAAACAATTCTATGCACATAAACCAGTAAATCTAGAAGAAATTGATAAATTCCTGGACACTTACAATCTCCCAAGACTTAACCAGGTGTGAAATACTTTCTAAGAGAGCAGATAAGCCTGGAGCAGTAGGAAAACATGGTATGATTGCCAGGAAACAGTAGGGGAATAATTGAGGTGGATGGTGAATTTAAACACAGAATATTAAGCATGGATTTGTTTTTATTCAGTAACACTATCAAAGTACTGGTGTGAATTGTTTAAAAGTTCAATGTAATGTTATTTGGACTTTTTCTGAAGAATAATATAGAAAGTAATGGAACAAGTGTATTGAGAGTAGTACATGGAAGGTCATTGAGTATAAGCTGGGGAGAGAAATAAAGGTATAGTTCAGGGACATAGTAAAAAAGCAGTGAGATTAACATATTATATATTCTACTGTGATCAATAATTTTTGGAGTTGGAATATGAGAGGGAGTGAACTTGAAGGATGAGATGCAACTTGAAGGTTGGAGACTGAGATGCTAGAAGCTGAGATTGTGGAAAGGGTACAGTTATTAGGTCTAGGGGATGACCACAGGAGCGGGTGGTTAAGAGAATGGGGAGAAAATCTAGAATGAGGAGATCAAGGAACTGAAAGGCTAGAGTTCCATGGGGAACCACCATGAAATACTACTAGAGAAAGTAACAATAAACCTGATACTAAACTATTCAAGGACAGGTGAGTAAGGGTCTCTGCATTATTTAGAATCAAAGTAACATTGAAGAATATTGTTGGACAGTATCTCATCTCCATAGCAAGAGCTTTTAACCTGGGGTCTGTGGAAGGGATTCTAGAGTTCCAAGAACTCTGTAAAATTGTAAGCAGCTTCCTTTCTTTGTGTAAAGATGTGCTTTTCTCTAGGGAAAGAATCCACAGCTTTCATAGGTTCTTAAAGTGGTCTAATAATTTCAAATATAAACAACTACCACTAAGGCATAAAAAATTATACTTAACAATAATTCACACGTGATCCATTTCTAGAGCCGTCTTTACCGGTAGGCATAGTAGATGACTGTATATGGCTGTAAAATTTAAATTGTCAACCTCCTATTCCCTGTGCTTTCAAATTCCACTCCAGCCATAGTGGCATCTTAGTTGTTCCTTGACTATATCAAAATAATCTCTGCACTTGTAGGTTTTTGCACCCTCTGTTCTTCTGCTGAAACTTTTTCTATCCATATATTCATAAAGTTGAATCTCTTGCTGCCTTGAGATTTCTACTCAAATGTCTCTTTATTTTTATTTATTATTATTATTATTATTTTGAGATGGAGCTTCGCTCCTGTTGCCCTGGCTGGCATGCAAAGGTGCAATCTCAACTCATAGCAACCTCTGCCTCCCGGGCTCAAGTGATTCTCCTGCATCAGACTCCCAAGTAGCTGGGATTACAGGCACCCATGACCACGCCTGGATAATTTTTTGTATTTTAGTAGAGATGGGGTTTCACCGTGTTGGTCAGACCAGGATGTGGTGGCAAGAGCCTGTAATCCTAGCCATTAGGGAGGCTGAGGCAGGGGAATCAATTTAACCCAGCAGGCAGAGGTTGCAGTGAGCAGAGATCGTACCTTGCACTCCAGCCTAGGCGACAAGAGTGAAACTCACTCTAAAAAATAATAGTAATAAATAAATAAATAAATAAATAAATAAATAAATAAATAAATCTTTTCAGAAGGGTTATAAGCCTACTTCTTTCTCTTCTATCTTAGTTTATCACTCTCCAGCCTTCTCAATCTCCCCATTATTTCTCTGATCCTTAAATATTATTAAGAAACACACATAAATGTCCCTTTTGTGCAAGCCCTTCTCTCAGATGTTTTCTCTCTGGCTGTATCTGTCTCGTTCTGCAAGACTGCTTACAGTGCCTCTGTCGCTCCTCCTGCCCTCTACCTCCAAACCTACTGCAATCCCACTGCCATTGTTATAGCTCTAGAAAGGAGTCTCTCAAAAGGTCAATGATGACCTCATTGCCAAACATAGTCATCTGATTTTAGTCCTCAGAATATAAACAGTTATCTTTGGCCTTGCTGGCTAGTTTCTTGGCTTCTCTAGCATTACTTTCTCAGTTCTGCTCGTTTCTTGAACCTCTCTCCTACACGGTCCTTTATAGCATCACTTTCATTTCTTAATACTTCTCCCTTCCCCGGTGCCATAGGGAAATCTCACTCCATGTGTTCTTCCTGGAGGTCTCACTGGGCTTCTACTGGGAGCTATAAATGGCTAGTTTCCAGACATAGTGCTCCGCCTTGCCTCTTAAATTCCAGAGGTACCTTTTTACCTGCTCACTAAACATCTCTACCAAGGGTGCTATGAACTCTTTGAAGTATACCTATTTATTTTGTATCCCCACTGCCCTTCTTTAGAGATGAGCAGATGGCGGCATAGAGAGGCTTAGTTGTTTAGCCAAGATCACACAGTTAGGGAGTAGATGATTTGAAACATTATGCTTCAGGACTCGAATTTTGATGCTGAGGAAATTACTTCACTTTTCTGTGCTTTAGCTCGTTCATCTACAAAAGGAGATTTTTAAAAGTCCCTATGAGTCTTAACTCTTTATCCAATTTGCTGGTCTGTGCCTTTTAATTGGGGCATTTAGCCCATTTACATTTAAGGTTAATACTGTTACGTGTGAATTTGATCCTGTCATTATGATGCTAGCTGGTTATTTTGCCTGTTAGTTGATGCAGTTTCTTCACAGTGTCGATGGTCCTTACATTTTGGTATGTTTTTGCAATGGCTGGTACTGGTTTTTCCTTTCCATATTTAGTGCTTCCTTCAGGAGCTTGTGTAAGGCAGGCCTGGTGATAACGAAATCTCTTAGCATTTGCTTGACTGTAAAGAATTTTATTTCTCCTTCACTTATGAAGCTTAGTTTGGCTGGCTGCATATGAAATTCTGGGTTGAAAATTCTTTTCTTTAAGAATGTTTAATATTGGTGCTGACTCTCTTCTGGCTTGTAGGGTTTCTGAAGAGAGATCCACTGTTAGTCTGATGGGCTTCCCTTTGTAAATAACAAGACCTTTCTCTCTGGCTGCCCTTAACATTTTTTCCTTCATTTCAACCTTGGTGAAGCTGACGATTATGTGCCTTGGGGTTGCTCTTCTTAAGGAGTATTTTTGTGGTGTTCTCTGTATATCCTGAATTTGAATGTTGACCTGACTTGCTAGAATTGGGGAAGTTCTCCTGGATAAATATCCTGAAGAGTGTTTTCCAACTCGGCTCCATTCTCCCCATCACTTTTAGGTACACCAATCAAGCATAGGTTTGATCTTTTCACATAGTCCCATATATCTTAGAGGCTTTGTTTGTTCTTTTTCATTCTTTTTTCTTTAATCTTGAATTCATGGTTTATTTCATTAAGATGATATTCAATCTCTAATATCCTTTCTTCCTCTTGATCAATTCAGCTATTGATACTTGTGTATGATTCATGAAGTTCTTCTGCTGTGTTTTTCAGCTACATCAGGTCATTTATGTTCTTCTCCAAACTGGTTATTCTAGTTAGCAATTCCTCTAACAATTTTTCAAGGTTCTTAGCTTTCTTGCATTGGGTTAGAACATGCTCCTTTAGCTCGAAGGTGTTTGTTATTACCCACTTTCTGAAGCCTACTTCTGTCAATTCGTCAAGTTTTGTTCTCTGTCTAGTTTTGTTCCCTTGCTGGTGAGGAGTTGTGATCCTTTGGAGGAGAAGAGGCCTTCTGGTTTTTGGAATTTTCAGCATTTTTGTTCTGTTTTTTCCTCATCTTTGTGAATTTATCTACCTTTGGTCTTTGATGTTGGTGACCTTAGGATGGGGTTTTTGTGTGGACGTCCTTTTTTATTGATGTTGATGCTATTCCTTTCTGTTAGTTAGTTTTCTTCCTAACAGCCATGCCCCTCCATTGCAGGTCTTCTGGAGTTTGCTCTCTACCCCAAATAAACAGAATATACATTCTTCTTAGCACCACATCACATTTATTTTAAAATTAACCACATAATTGGAAGTACAACACTTCTCAGCAAATGCAAAAGAATGGAAATACTAACAAACAGTCTCTCATACCACAATGCAATCAAATTAGAACTGAAGATTAAGAAACTCATTCATAACCCCACAACTACATGGAAACTAAACAACCTGCTCCTGAATGCCTACTGGGTAAATAACTAAATTAAGACAGAAATAAGTAAGTTCTTTGAAACCAATCAGAACAAAGACACAATGTACCAAAATCTCTGGGTTTTAAAGGGTGTGTTTAAAGGGAGATTTATAGCACTAAATGCCCACAGGAGAAAGCAGGAAAGATCTAAAATCAACAACCTAACATGACAATTAAAAATAACTAGAGAAGCAAGAGCAAACAAATTCAAAAGCTAACAGAAGACAAGAAATAACTAAGATCAGAGCAGAACTGAAGGAGATAGAGACACAAAATCTCTTCAAAATATCAAGGAATCCAGAAGATGGTTATTTGAAATGATTAACAAAATAAATAGACCACCAGCCAGACTAATAAAGAAGAAAAGAGAGAAGAATCAAATAGACACAATAAAAAATGATACAGAGGATATCACCACTGATACAACAGAAATACAAACTACCATCAGAGAAGACTATAAAACACCGCTATGCAAATAAACTAGAAAATCTAGAGGAAATCAATAAATTCCTGAACATATACACCCTCCCAAAACTAAACCAGGAAGAAGTTAAATCCCTGAATAGACCAATAACAAGTTCTGAAATTGAGACAGTAATTAATAGCCTACCAACCAAAAAAAATAGCCCAAGACTAGACAGATTCACAGCTGAGTTCTACCACAGGAACAAAGAGGAGCTGGTACCATTCCTTCTGTAACTATTCCAAATAATAGAAAAAGAGAGACTCCTCCTTAAATCATTTTATGAGGCCAGCATTATCCTGATACCAAAACCTAACATCATTCTCAGCAAACTGACACAAGAACACAAAATCAAACACCACATGTTCTCACTCATAGGCGGGTGTTGAACAAGGAGAACACATGGACACAGGGAGGGAAGCACTATACACGGGGGTCTGTTGCGGGGGAGGGGGGATAGTGGGGGGGTGGGGAGTTGGGGAGGGATAGCATGGGGAGTAATGCCAGATATAGGTGAAGGGGAGGGAGGCAGCAAATCATACTGCCACGTGTGCACCTGTGCAACAACCTTGCATGTTATTCACATGTACCCCAAAACCTAAAATGCAATAAAAAATAAATAAAAAAAAATAAAAAAAAAAAATTTCAGGCCAATATCCATGATGAACATTGATGTGAAAATCCTCAATAAAATACTGGCAAAGCAAATCCAGCAGCACATCAAAAAGCTTATCTACCATGATCAAGTCGACTTCATCCCTAGGATGCATGGCTGGTTCAACATATACAAATCTATCAAGTTAATCCATCACATAAACAGAACCAATGACAAAAATCACATGATTAACTCAATAGATGCAGAAAAGGCCTTCAATAAAATTCACCACCCCCTCATGCTAAAAACTCACAATAATCTAGGTATTGATGGAATGTATCTCAAAATAATAAGAGCTATTTATGACAAACGCACAGTTAATATCGTACTGAATGGGAAAAAGCTGGAAACTTCGAAAACCGGCACAAGACAAGGATTCCTCTCTCACCACTCCTATTCAACATAGTATTGGAAGTTCCAGCCAGAGCAATCAGGCAAGAAAAAGAAATAAAGGGTATTCAAATAGGAAGAGAGAAAGTCAAATTGTCTCTGCAGATGATATGATTGTATATTTAGAAAACCCCATCATCTCAGCCCAAAATCTCCTTAAGCTGAAAAGCAACTTCAGCAAAGTCTCAGAATGCAAAATCAATGTGCAAAAATCACAAGCATTTCTATACACCAATAATAGACAAACAGCCAAATCATGAGTAAATTCCCATTCACAATTACTACAAAGAGAATAAAATACCTAGGAATACAACTAACAAAGGATGTGAAGGACATCTTCAAAGAGAACTCCAAACCACTGCTCACAAAAATAAGAGTGGACACAAACAGATGGAAAAACATTCCATGCTTATGGATAGAAACAATCAATATTGTGAAAATAGCCATATGGCCCAAAGTAATTTATAGATTCACTGCTATCCCCATCAAGCTACCATTGACTTTCTTCCCAAAATTAGAAAAAGAAAAATACTTCAAATTTCATTTGGAACTGAAAAAGAGCCCATATAACCAAGACAATCCTAAGCAAAAGAACAAAGCTGAAGGCATCACACTACCTGACTTAAAACTATACTATAAGGCTACAGTAATCACAACAGCATGGTACTGGTACCAAAACAGATATACAGACCAATGGAACAGAACACAGGCCTCAGAAGTAACACCACACATCTACAACCATCTGATTTTGACAAACCTGACAAAAACAAGCAATGAGAAACTGATTCCCTTTTTAATAAATGGTGTTGGGTAACTGGCTAGCCATGTGCAGAAAAGCAAAACTGGATCCCTTCCTTACATCTTATACAAAAATTAACTCAAGGTGGATAAAAAACTTAAATGTAAGATCTAAAACCATAAAAACCCTATAAGAAAACCTAGGCAATATCATTCAGGTCACAGGCATGGGCAAAGATTCCATGACTGAAACATCAAAAGCAATAGTAACAAAAGCCCAAATGACAAATGGGATCTAACTAAACTAAAGAGCTTCTGCACGGCAAAAGAAACTATCATCAGAGTGAACAGGCAACCTACAGATGGGAGAAAATTTTTGTAATCTATCTATCTGACAAAGGGCTAATATCCAGAATCTACAAAGAACTTAAACAAATTTACAGGAAAAAAATAACCCCATCAAAAAGTGGGCAAAGGATATGAACAGACACTTCTCAAAAGAAGACATTTGTGTGGCCAACAAACATATGAAAGAAAGCTCATCATCACTGATCATTAGAGAAATGCAAATCAAAACCCCAGTGAGACACCATCTCATGCCAGTTAGAACAGCAAACATTAAAAAGGAAACAATAGATTCTGGATAGGATGCAGAGAAATAGGAATGCTTTTACATTGCTGGTGGGAGTGTAAATTAGTTCAATCATTGTGGAAGAGAGTGTGGCAATTCCTCAAGAATGTAGAAGCAGGAGTATCATTTGACCCAGCAATTCCATTACTGGGTATACACCCAAAGGATTATAAATCATTCTACTATAAAGACATATGCACACATATGTTTATTGCAGCACTATTTACAATAGCAAAGACTTGGAACCAACCCAAATGCCCATCAATAATAGACTGAATAAAAACACCATGGAATACTATGCAGCCATAAAAAAGGATGAGTTCATGTCCTTTGCAGGGACATGGATGAAACTGGAAACCACCATTCTCAGCAACCTAACACAGGAACAGAAAACCAAACATTGCATGTTCTCACTCATAAGTGGGAGTTGAACAATGAACACACATGGACACAAGGAGGGGAACATCTCACACCAGGGCCTGCTGGGGGGTGGGTGGCTAGGGGAGGGATATTCAATGTAGATGACAGTTAGATGCATTCAGCAAACCACCATGGCACATGTATACCTGTGTAACAAAATTGCATGTTCTGCACATGTATCCCAGAGCTTAAGTATTTAAAAAACCCACTCCTGTAAGTGTTGAACAATGAAAAGGGGAACAACATACACCAGGGCCTGTTAGGGGCTGGCAGGTGAGGGGAGGGAACATAGAGAATGGGTCAATAGGTGTTACAAACCACCATGGCACACGTATACATATGTAACAAACCTGCACATTTTGCACATGTATCCCAGTTTTTTTAGAAAAAAAATAGAGAATAAAAATAAAAGTCCCTATGATACAATTGGCTGCGAGAATTAAAATAAAACACATGTATAGAATAGTACTTAGAAGGGTACATTATAAGTGGTAAATACTTGGTACACGGTAAATGGTAAATACAACTTAGGTCATATTTTCCTTATCTGGAGTTTAATGTATACACTTTACCTTATATGTACAGTGTAAAATGCAAAACCTCAAATGAAGAGAAAGGATTTCAGCAGAAAAAGATTGAAAGATTGTGACTTTCACATGAAAGAAATACATACAATAATAAAGCAGAATATTAAGTGGAAAGAAAGAAAATAGCCTGCATGTTAAGAGCTTGACAGTTAATTTCATGTAACAGTGTATGGAACATATCTAGTTAAGCACAGCATAATGTGGAGTTATGTTCAATTTGCCATCTACATGGTAGAGTGTGTGGAATCTTTAATAGAATATAAATAACTGTCATTTTCAAAGTCATAAAATTTTTAATTACTCAAAACTTTTGGTAAATAGCATGTCATTTCATCTTCTCCACTGTAAAAATTAGCCCCTAGAATCTAGAAATTAGCTTTTCACCAAAGTATCCAAATAATTTGGAGAATGGCCTTTTGCACTTTCAGATGCCAGAGCACTTGATAACAAACAGAAGTTCATTAGAAAGCTGCTTCACTTCCTTCCCCATCCATGGTCAATGGCCTTTGATTGCTGGTCTGAAAAGGTCTCCTATCCTAATAAGCATCACAGGATAGAAGTCTGTAAAATTGGAGTAAATGCATGTTGTTACCTTTTAGACAAAAAGCAAATGATCCTTTTCAGTGCACTAAAGGTAAATATAGGATTAAATAAAAAAAGACAGTGTGAGATCCCTCTGTTATTAGTAACGTCTATGTCAAAATATTAGGCACTAAACCTAAACTTTCTTTGTCAATTTTCATCCTCAATGAGTTACCTGTCATTTGATGTTATAGAGCCATTAGGTCTATATCGCATATGACTTTAAGTATATTTCTACAGGATCCTCCATTTTTAAATGTCCTTCAGCAAGACCTGCACACTATTAGCACAGTTCGAATGGATTAAAATATTCTAATGCCATCATTTCAGAGGTAAGGCTACAGAGAAGAGACAGTTATTCAAACATGCATGACACTTTGGATGCACTGAGTTCATTCTCTTACTTCCTTGAGTGAGGCCACAAGAGAAGTGAGGATGCTGGAGCTGGCAGCACCTACATTTGAACCCCAACTCTACCACCCAGTAACTATTTGATGTGGAATTACTTAAGCCATCTCTGGGCCTCAGCTTTCTCATCTCTAAAATAGGAATAATATCACTCATTTTGCAGGGACTTCATGAAACGATTGTGTAAAATGCTTTTAATAAATGTTAGTTAACTTGAACTAACATGAGAGTTCCTTTCTTGGTGGTTCAGCACTTCAAATTTTAACTTGCACAAGCACCTACGTGATCAAAATCACTTTACTCATCACAGCATCAGCTATCACTGATTCTACCCTTCCACTAAGCACATGGTTTTATTTTTAACCAGGAGACAAGGGCCCGAGATGACAGACAAGTAGGTCATCTGTTTTATCTTGCTTGACTGTACCCAATGGCAGTAACCAACATTTCAATGGTAACTAGACTGCATTTAATGAGCTGCTTGAAACTCTTAACCTTATTTTCACTTGATGATTATCAGTGCCTTTCTGAAGAATATGAATTTTAATTAAATTCTTCCTCAAAGATTGTGCTGAAGATATTATTTTTATATATATGTTTACCAAAGGATTACCTTGCCCTAACCTCAAGACTTATTTCCTCTTCTTTGTACCACTGCATAAAAGAAAATCTTACAGGGTGTGTTACTGGGACTCCTTTGGTAGAACTAAAAGAGACACAATGAATAGAACCTCTTCCACTTGTTTAATAGATTAAGACTTTCAATAAAATTTGTATTTCTCAAAGGTGCATTTTTTTACCCTGCCTCATTTCATATTACTTTTTTTTCAAATTGCCTAAGAAAATGTTTGATATAAACTGATGCTCTTATCCATGAATTTCCATTCTATAAATGAGAGTATGGCAATAAAAATCTCATTCCTGAAAATTATTTTTTAAAAGAGCTATAAAATTCAAACAAAATCTAGATTCAATAAAAATTAAGCTTACTTAATTTGAATAAGATGCTTTCATTACTGTAATAATATGTAACTCAAATAATCATCAGAACATAATTGCTTTGAAAAGTGACTCAATTCAATTGTTTGTGTTAAAATGCTCACAAAAAAATGGCCTGAGTTCTACAAGTCCTGTCAATCTGCTGGATTGACAATACTGTACTTCTAAATCTTGAACTACTGGGAGTCATAAGGCAAGGGCTAGTCCCTCTTTCAGAGGAAACTGAATATTCTACTTCCATCTCTGGTAGTGGTTCCCAAACCTGCCCACTCATAATCACTTGTAGAGCTTTTTAAAAATACTAACCCTCCATGAAATTTTGATTTAGCAGGTCTACTCCATGTAGATTTCATGAAACTCTTGCGATTGTTCTCATGTTTTGTGAAAGAGGAAGAAGAGTTTTCATTTTCTAAAGTCCTAAACCCAATTTACTTAGGGCAGAGGGAATGATAATCATATATTCAATATCCTACTTCATTCTAGAGATGTAAACATGCCTCAAAGTAATCCTGATAAAGCAAGCTCCTGCTGTGTAGTTTGGACGTAGATCACTGAGATTATACTGTAAAATGCAACTTTCATTAAAGAACAATTTATGAGGATTGTTTAATTATGATAAGGCCAAGGTAAACATTAAAATGAAATAATGCAGTCTACAGCTTTACAGAACTGTCAAAAGAGTTTCAAAATAAGCAAATGGCTGCTTTTTGCTTTCAGGCAAATTATATCCAATTTAAATGCTATTCTTCAGAAAGTACGTCTAACAAAATGCACCACCATAACTTCTGCATGGGTAATGTCTGCTTTCATCACTGAAGACTAGTTTGCTGTCAAGACTTTCAGAGAGTCTCCAAGTGAAATGAGTACTGAAGAACAAAGCTTCTATAGGCTATATTGAGTTCCCACTCTTCCTTTCTCTTGTGGCCATTAAACTAAGCCAAGGGCACCTTGTCTCACAAAACTCACTTCATAAAATACCTCTTGTAAAATTTCAGAAAATGGAAAGTTTAAACTTAGAAACAGAATACAAAAGAGAAGCTAGCCCTTAACTAGATCTAGCATCTTCAGATTTTTAAGTAGGAGGAAAAGTGGTTAAGAAAGAGTTTTCTGTGAAAATTGTATGACTATGTTATGTACCTATTAAATAGCTGGAATGTAAGGAACAATAGCTAGCTTTTCTGTAGCCCTAATGTTAAAACATAAGGAAATTAACTGAAACCTGGGTATTGAAAATAATTTAATGATGATGAATGTTTTAACAGATCAAATGGATGTATTGTAGAGAATTTGTTTTACCTCTCCTTCAGAAATCTTTTGAAATGGAATAAACACTGTATTTCCTCGATGCAATGGATAGCACACAGCTAAAAGTAAACTTCCCCTTAAGAAATAGGGCATAAGCATATTCATACTCATCCAGTCTTTTTTGTAAGAAAAACAGAGGTAAATAATTTTTTGATAAAATTTTGAAGGGTAAACTTTTTCTTTATTGACATCCTAAAACACTGTCGGTAAATTGAAGGGTACCAAGACTCCAAAATACAGTCACTAACTCCCTTTTCAACAAGAGCAGGTTCATCTCATAGCAGCTGGCATACAAACTCTCAAACTTTTGAAACATAAATATATACATTGTGTAATAAACCCATACCCCAATTTTACATAATCTAATTCAAATTTTAAACAAGAATTTCATTACACACTTACATATTTTAGGCTAATATAATGTTCAACTTTTACATGAATATTTAGAAATGTCACACAGGGACAGGCTTATCTTCTCTCTGCTTCCTAACCACTATAATGGTGTGGTATTATATTACTACCTTAAAGTCATAATGCCTGGTTATGCCAGGCTTACTGGTTGTGGAATCATGGCTAAATCAAATGGATCTTCTAGGTCTCAGAATTCTCATTCATAAAATGCAGAGTTTGGATATGTAATTTAACTCCTAAGTCGTCTTCCAGTTCTTTGGACTCTGACTTGAAGTATTACTTTCTTCTAGGAGCTTCGAAAGTGTAAATTGTTTTATGTCAGCAACTGTATCTTGTACTTTTTCTAACATGCTCTGGCATTGTTTAATATGCTGCTGAGCATACAGGCACTTGACTATTCAATAATAATAAAACCTAAATTTTCAATAGTACTTTACTCTTTCAAAGCACTTTTTATTTTATTTTATTTTTTGAGACAAAGTCTCACTCTGTTGCCAGGCTGGAGTGCAGTGGCATGATCTCGGCTCACTGCAATCTCCACCTCCTGGGTTGAAGCGATTCTCCTGCCTCAGCCTCCCGAGTAGCTGGGACTACAGGCATGTGCCACCTCGCCCAGCTAATTTTTGTATTTTTTAGTAGAGATGGGGTTTCACTTAAAACGCTTTTATAAACATCAACCCTTTCAGTCCCAGTTCTTGCAGCATATAGAGAGGAACATGGACATGAATAATTCCCCTCATTTTATTAAGGAGAGAAGCAAAATTTAAGGGATTTGGGATTCTTTCTAAATTACAAGACCAAGAAGTAGCCAATCTGGCTCAAGAAGCCAAGTTTTTTAACTCCTCATCCACTGCATCCTATTGATGAAGTCATTTCTATGAGTCATGCTTGAATGTAGAGGCTATTTTTCTAAATTTGTAACTATAAAAACAGCAATATTTGTGACAATAACTGTTTTAATGGCATTTTTGAAGATGTCCCCATTGTTAATCATCTTTGTTTAGTCCTAGGGTGCACTCATATGGAAACTCCAACCTTATAGTTCTCTTCCCTGAAGATTCAGCAGCCCCAGAAACTCCAACCTGGCCTGGTCACATATTTTGATAAACAAATATGACATGCAGTATTATCTTGTCCATCACCCACATATAGCATAAACTCTTACTTGTGAAATTTTCTTTGTAACTTCACTGAGTGAGCAATTAATAGGGAGAAAGCTATTCTTACTCTGGTGCTTTATTGTGTTCACATGGAACACTTCCCTTGAATAAACTACACATTTGGTAAATTTTCTTTAGTTATCCCCTTTGAGATATGGTCTTGCTCTGTTATGCAGGCTGGAGTGCAGTGTTACAATCATGGCTCACTGTGGCCTCAAACTTCTGGGTTTAAACGATCCCCCCATCTCAGCCTCTCCAGTAGCTAGGACTACAGAAAGTGCCACCCACCTGGCTACTTTTAAATATATATATTTATTTATTGTAGAGACTGGGTCTCACTGTGTTGCCTAGGCTGATCTGGAACTCCTAGCCTCAAGTGACTTTCACACCTCAGCCTCACAAAGCACTGGGATTACAGACATGAGCCACCACACCCGGCCCTTTTCTTTAGTTATCTTTTATATATTAGCAGAATTTGCTCCCAGAAATTTTGTGTCAAATGTTCATTTTATAACTATTAAACAATCTTTTATGTTTTGGTTGAGAACATTTCACTTCTTTGTATTATACCTGAACCAGACTTGGTAGCCAAATCAGAAAGGTTTGCTGTTCTTGTTGTTTGTTTTTTATATATAGTATTTTTTAAAAAATTTTGAGTTCAAGGGTATATTTGTAAGTTTGTTACATAGGTAAACATATGTCATGAGGGTTTGTTGTACAGAAATATTTTTCAAAGATTCATAAGCAAAATACATCACTTAAACACAAAGTTAATTTATACTGAATTTTCTATTTAAAATATACAAATAATTATCATTAATGTGGAACAATATTATATAATATAATTTCATAGGAGCTCTTTTGCAAGAGTATAAAGTCAATAGACTCTTTCATACCTATAAGTAGATATTCTAATGTGCCTATACTCTAGATATTCTACTGTACCTATAACTAGATATATTAAGAGAGGTTCAGAGCTCCAGAATAATATGACTTTTTTTTTTTTTTTTTTGAGACGGAGTTTCGCTCGTTACCCAGGCTGGAGTGCAATGGCGCGATCTCGGCTCACCGCAACCTCCGCCTCCTGGGTTCAGGCAATTCTCCTGCCTCAGCCTCCTGAGTAGCTGGGATTACAGGCACGTGCCACCATGCCCAGCTAATTTTTTTGTATTAGTAGAGACGGGGTTTCACCATGTTGACCAGGATGGTCTCGATCTCTTGACCTCGTGATCCACCCGCCTCGGCCTCCCAAAGTGCTGGGATTACAGGCTTGAGCCACCGCGCCCGGCCAACTACGACATTTTTAATAATTAGACTATGGAGTGGATACATTGTCCTATATAAAAATAGGCCCATAAGAATCATTGGTTGACCACCTGAATGTTCTGTGTGAATCAATTCATCCACTTAGAGTGTGCATAATTCAATTTACAATGTCACCTCTTGTAAGGACACAGTCAATTCAGGTATAGCCACAGTTCAAGGTTGTTTTTCTTTGGGCATTTTGGTGGAAATGTAATACTAAACAGGCAGGCCTAACTCCTGCTAATTCACTATAAATTAAAGTTAATAGTTATCCCCTTATTCCCTGGCTAACTTTTAATAGATATACAACATTATACCAACTAACCACTTCATAGTACCTATATATTATTTAAATATGAAATAATTCTGAAGGTTTTCAATCTGATGCCATAAGCAGTGGCCTAACTAAATGATCTTTGAATTTTATTCTTACAGATACTAGTATAGCATGTTTCTTCTAAGATAAAAAAAACTAGAAAATTTGTCATTAAAATTGCTCCAACCATTAAAAATTCTTACACTTAAAAAATTTTGCAGCCTAATTGACAAGGTTAGGATTTTATACAGGTCTGTGTCTTGTCTTCCACACTATTACTGTGCTTTTGCATATGCTTATCAATTAGTTGTGATAACAATTAAATTGGGTATTGAACCAGAATTATTATATTACCATTCATGATTTATTATGCTTAGTAATTAAGATATTAAATGTTTTATCTCTGGAAATAATATCCAAAGACTATAGACCATATTTTATTTTTGGCAAGAATATCCAAAGACCACATTACTACTTCCAAAGACATAATAATCTCTTAATCATTTTTTTTTTAAACAGAGTCTTACTCTGTCACTCAGGCTGGAGTGCACGGGCACAGTCACAGCTCACTGAAGCCTCAACCTCCCTGAGCTAAGGAGACCCTCCTGTCTCAGCCTCCCAAGTAGCTGAAACTACAGGCACATGACACCATGCCTGGCTATTTTTTAATATATTTTGTAGATTCAAAGTCTTATTATGTTGCCTAGGCTGGTCTCAAACTCCTGGGTTCAAGTAATTGTCCTGTCCTGGCCTCCCAAAGGGCAGGGATTACAGGTGTGAGCCATGAAGCCTGGCCTTCTTAATCAATATTTTTGATGCCATAACTGAAATTTAATTGAAATTATTGTTCATATTTTGTATCTTACTACAAAAATATAGGAATATAGGGAATCTTATAAATATGCAATAAAATATATATAATGTTTTATATTATATATATTTGAAAATATGAACAAATATTTAAAAATGAAAACAAGATTATAAATATACATAAATACATTGCATGTTGATTTGTTCTTACTAATGACTGCAAATTGGCTTCAATCTTCCTAGCTTTATATTTATATATGACATAATTTAATTGTCTCCAGACTCCATACTATTTTATACACAATCACTCACAGCAGAGCCCCTTTTTGGCTCATCTTGGCTTTTTAAACAGCTCCACTTATAGTCATGGCCTCTGCTTTACAATTATGTCAATACTCATGGTTATTTTCTGGACAAAGAAATATTCAGTACCAAAGGTGTATTCATATCTTTAATTTTGCAAGATGGAAAACTGCTTGCATCTTTAAAGTAATAGTGTTGTGTGTACTGGGGTTGTTTTTCTTTCTTTCTTTCTTTCTTTCTTTCTTTCTTTCTTTCTTTCTTTCTTTCTTTCTTTCTTCTCTTCCTTCCTTCCTTCCTTCTTTCATTCTTTCCTTCCTTCCTCTCTCTCTCTCTCTCTCTCTCTCTCTCTCTCTCTCTCATATACACACATAAACTGTGCTCACACACTCACACGAAGATTTCAAAGATTTTAAGAGAGCATCTCATCCGGGCCTCGAGCTCAAAGTGTCAGTTATTTGACTTCTCTGACAGAGGCACGTGCAGAAAAAAAGAGCTTGTCCCAAACCCACAATCTAAATGGACACCTCATTTTGAAGTGACCTCAGAGAAAACACCCTGAATCAGTGCACTGTCTTTTCCTTGGTTTTCTACCAGTTCTACACCGCTCTCTTAGAATCATCAACCAGGATATCCTGGCGTGTTTGGAGGGCTAAAATGGATGACTATTTTCAAATCTTTATTTGGGCTTTATTTGCTATTTATTTAGGCTTTATTTATAAATTACTCCCACATATATATCTTCAGCCTGAAGCTCTTGTCCCATCACCATCTTCACTTAGATAACTAATAGTCCTCTCACATTGAATATACCAGTAAATGACCTGCCAGGGTTTCACCCTCCATTTCTGATACTTTCAGCTGTCCCCATCTTGGTGAATGGTGGCATGTTCTTCAAGATGCTAACCCACACATCTTCATGTTATCTTTGTGTTATCTTTCTCCTTTACCTCATATAGAAATCCAGGACTTAGGACACAATTTGTTGCCTATATTATACTAATAAATATTATTTCCTGCTTCCTCTCTTAATTTTCTATCATCTATTCTGAACACAGCAGTCAGAGTCATCCTTTAAAGAAAACTTGACAAGGGCTAATATCCAGAAATTACAAAGAACGTAAACGAATTTACAAGAAAAAAAAACCATCAAAAAGTGGGTGAAGGATATGAACAGACACTTCTCTAAAGAAGACATTTATGCAGCCAACAGATACGTGAAAAAAAGATCATCATCACTAGTCATTAGAGAAATACAAATCAAAACCACAATGAGATACCATCTCATGCCAGTTTGAATAGTGATCATTAAAAAGTCAGGAAACCACAGATGCTGAAGATGTGGAGAAACAGGAACCTTACACTGTTGGTAGGAGTGTAAATTAGTTCAATCATTGTGGAAGACAGTGTGGCGATTCCTCAGGGATCTAGTAATACCATTTGACCCAGTAATCCCATTACTGGATATATACCCAAAGGATTACTGATTATTCTACTATAACAACACATGCACATGTATGTTTATTGAAGCACTATCCACAATAGCAAAGACTTAATACCAACCCAAATGCCCATCAATGATAGACTGGATAAAGAAAATGTGACACATATACACCGTGGAATACTACACAGCCATAAAAAAGAATGAGTTCATGTCCTTTGCAGAGACACGGATGAAGCTGGAAACCATCATTCTCAGCAAACGTAGGAACAGAAAACCAAACCCCACATGTTCTCACTCATAGTTGGGAGTTGAACAATGAGAATACATGGACACAGGGAGGGGAATATCATACACTGGGGCATGCTAGGGGGTCGGGGGTGGGGGGAGGGATAGCATTAAGAGAAATACCTAATAAGATGACAGGTTGATTGGTGCAGCAAACCACCATGGCACATGTATACCTATGTAACAAACCTGCATGTTCTGCACATGTACTCCAGAACTTAAAGTATAATAAAAAAGAGAAAGAAAGGAAAAGAAAATGTAGAGCTTGCCATTGTCTGCCAAAAGCCATCTATGTTTCCCTATCTCACTCAAGGTGAAAACTGAGCTCTTTAATATGACTTGAGAGACCTCCTCTCCTCCCATGCCTCCTCTTACACGTTCTGCAGCTACCCTGGCTCCCTTGCTATTTGTTGAACACGCCAGCATGCTCCTGCTTAGACAGTCTTTGTAATGGTTGTTTCCTCTGCCAGGAATACGCTTCTCCCAGGTTCTGTGTAGCTTGTTCCCTCATCCACTTCAAGTCTTTGCTCCAGTCTTTTTCTCCTCAAGGCCATTCTAACCACCATTGTTAAAGCTGAAGACGCTGCCAGCACTCTAATATCCTCTCCCCCAAGTCTTCTTTGTGCTATTTCCATAGCATACTCCACCATCCAACATACAAAAGAATGTACTTATTTGTTACTCGTATTGTTTATTATCTGTCTCCTGCAATGTTACCTCTACAAGGAGAAGGAAATTTGTCTGATTAATTCAAATGAAGTAACCCAAGAGTGTGGGTATCAGACACACACATAGTAGACAACATAAATGTTTCTTAAAGAAATATGCTATCATCAGGCTTTTAGATCTATATGTCTTAACAAAAACAGACAAACTATGTTATTAAAGTTTAGATTTTCTTTTTCTTAATTAAAAAAATCCCATAGTATTTATTTTGAAGCTTAAGCGTCTATAATCCCATACACAGCAGAAGTGTGAGAGAATACCTTTACTTCTCTGATAACAGATTACCCACATGGGAACATGGGAGACTGCCTGATTCATGGTAAGGGACGCAGATAGCTCCAAGAAGCTCATGGTTAATTCTTTATCACTTTCTCTTTTTTTATTTATTTAGTTTTACGATACTTTAAGTTCTGGGGTACATGTGCAGATCACGCAGGATTGTTACATAGGTATACACATGCCATGGTGGTTTGCTGCTTCCATACCCCCATCATCTACATTAGGTATTTCTCCTAATGTGATGGATTAAAGATTTAAACGTAAGACCTAACACCATAAAAACCCTAGAAGAAAACCTAGGCAATACCATTCAGGACATAAGCATAGGCCAGGACTTCATGACTAAAACACCAAAAGCAATAGCAACAAAAGCCAAAACAGACAAATGGGATCTAATTAAACTTAAGAGTTTCTGCACAGCAAAAGAAACAATCATTAGAATGAACTGGCAAACAACAGAATGGGAAAAAACTTTTGCAATCTACCCATCTCACAAAGGGCTAATATCTAGAATCTACAAAGAACTTAAACAAATTTACAAAAAAAAAATCAAACAAACCCATCAAAAAGTGGGCAAAGGATATGAACAGACACTTTTCAAAAGAAGACATTTATGCAGCCAACAAACATATGAAAAAATGCTCATCATCATTGGTCATTAGAGAAATGCAAATCAAAACCACAATGAGATACCATCTCACACTAGTTAGAATGGCGATCATTAAAAAATCTGGAGACAACTAATGCTGGAGAGGATGTGAAGAAATAGAAACGTTTTTACACTGTTGGTGGGAGTGTAAATTAGTTTAACCATTGTAGGAGACAGTGTGGTGATTCCTCAAGGATCTAGAAATAGAAATATCATTTGAATCAGCAATCCCATTACTGGGTATATACCCAAAGGATTATAAATCGTTCTATTATAAAGATACATGCACACGTATGTTCACTGCAGCACTGTTTACAATAGCAAAGACCTGGAACCAACCCAAATGTTCATCAATAATAGACTGGATAAAGAAAATGCTGCACATATACACCATGGAATACTATGCAGCCATAAAAAAGAATGAGCTCATATCCTTTGCAGGAACATGGATCAATTTGAAAACCATCATTCTCAGCAAACTGACACAAGAACAGAAAACCAAACACTGCATGTTCTCACTTATAAGTGGGTTGTTGAACAATGAGAACACACAGACACAGGAAGAGGAACATCACACACCGGGGCCTGTTGGTGGGTGAGAGAGCTAGGGGAGAGATAGCATGGGGTAAGGGGATTGGGGAGGGATAATATAAAGTTTAGATTTTATAGAAACATAAATATATTTAGTATTTATCTACTTTAGGTGTTACTCATGTAAAATATTTAGTTTTTAGGTATATTATCCCTACCAATAAAATGCTAAATAAATACTCAGAAGTTTTGAAAATTAATCTTAAATTTTAGCTCACTTTATGATTACAAACAATTGCAAAAGGAAAAACTTCCTTTAATGGAACACAAGGATAGATCAAGATAAAATAAGGCAGAACTAAAATTTCCATGAAAGAGTGGGCATATTTTCTTATGGATACCAGATCAGGGAGGGTAAGTTGGAGGTAAAATAGAGAAGATGAAGATAGTATTTACTGAGTACCATGTCACGAACAGTGTTAGAAATTTTATTTCATATTTTATTGCATTACTTTTGAAATCAAGCAGTTTACTTTTAAAATAATAATACATGTAGTTGTACAATTTTCTAAAGGTATAAAAGGGTATACCCTGAAAAGTAAGTCTGTCTCCCATCTCTGACCTGCAGTACATTCACTTCCTCTCCCTGAAGGAAACAATTGCAACCTGTTTTTCCTGTAACCTTTTAAAGATGATCTATACACATACAAACGAAGGTATCTGTGCATATTTACTTATCTGTACAAAAATGATGGTTGACTCCTATGTCAATAATGAGAAAATCAACTTAGAGGATTTAAATAGCAAGCCCATGATTACTTAGAAAATAAATGGTAGAGCCAGGATTTGAACACATATCTGTCTACATCTAAGCCCACACCAAAGAAAAAAAAATCTCAAGTATTCCACACAAGACTTCTGAGAAAATTTGCTTGTCCTTCATAGAAGCACTTTGGTTTCATTTGGCAGCTAGCAAAGAAGTGGACTATTAAGACCCTGTATTGTTTTTCAGAAAATTATTTTGAAACCAAAGCTGAGATAAAGATATGTAAAGACAGACCTAATGGTCAATGGTTAAGTCCTCAACCAGGTCAGAAAGAAAAACAAGTTACCTAAAAGTTGAGTTTTGCTTTTCCTTCTGGCTGATATGTAAAAGCCATTTAGTCGGAAAATGTTGACTTAAATCCTTATCAGAAATTTTTAATTTTAATTTTAATTTTGTGTAAAGCTCCAGATCTCCCTTTGATACATACATTGACCTACTATGCTAGGAACCGAAGGAGAAAGGAGTATGCACAGACTGCTAGAAAGCAATTTGCCTAACTATGAGTCTAATATAAAGGAGTAAACTCAAAAATTAATACTAAAATCTTTGGAGTTTTCAGTATAATAGCTCATTTTTGCTATGTTTCTGTATAACTCACATATTCAGTCACAAAATTAATATACTTGGGTATCCATTTAGTTCATTAAAACTATGTTTCCCTCCTTCGTGATCTCTTCTAATAATATTACTTTCTTTGCCTCTGGTATAATCAGGGATTGAAATCTTTATTAACTGTAGCATGAATTCTGTCCTTGGAGTGTTTTCTTTTTTTTTTTTTGCCCATGTAGTGAAACTCTCCAATGCATATCAATTGCCTAATTTAAGATAGGTGCCATGCTAGATACTGTGCAATAAGAATGAATAGGATGTATGCTCCTACATATATCCTGTTGGAGAGTTTTGCTACATTCTTCATTTTCAAAGAAATTGCCAACTGGTAGAAAAAACAAGACTGTATATAAATAATTATAGTGCAAACCCATAGGAGACATATAAACAAAGCACTATGTGGCACAAAGTTTTGAGTATTCATTTTAACAAAGAGGATCAGAAATAGCTTCATGAAGGAAGGGCGTACAAACTGAAAATTTAGAAAGGTTTATACTAGATGAGGGGAGAAGTGTAAGAAAAAAATTGAATGGTAATACAGAATTATCTTTGAAAGAAGCAGCAAGTATTTTCAGGGGAAAAAAGATTTGTAGTGCTATCCACAATGAAATGACACATTTAAGTCAATTGCCACTCCTAGAGATTTGAGAAGACTATTGCACTTAAACTCACCCATACTACGATGATGTAAAACCAGCCAGCATTTTTGTCATTTACTTGGGATCTATTACTTAGCTATAATCACAAATCTTTAAGAAAAATAATGTATCTGTTAAATTAAAGACTTGTTTTATGTTAATAGACTTCAAGAAGCCAGTATGAGCAAAGGAAAGTAAACAAAAAATACAAAGACATCAGTTCTCCATTTTGTGCATGTTGCTAGGAATCTTCAGGAACTTAGGCAGATTGTCAGACCCTTTCAATAGAGGAAAAAATCATACTTAAGAGAAAAGTAGTAGACAGAGAAGGTGAATGGGGCCAATGAACATGTATAGAACAATTCAGTATTCTGTGATCTCTGACTTTAGGGGTATCCATTACTTACAGGAATCAGCCCAGACTACCTAACACAAGGGCCATAAATTCCCTAGAAAATATTTCCTCCCATGTTCTCTCATGGTTCAGGGAATTTCTCCTGGTTCTTCTCAAATGTTCCAGCCATTTTTCAGCACATCTTACTAAGCTGTATCGATTACATCTATTCAATTGATTCTTTGGAATCAACTCTACACTATTCCATCCACTTCATTTCATTCCATTTTTTAAATCCATAAAGTAGCTCTCAGTTCACCTTAGTTCTATGTTTAGCTACACTCCCAGTTGTATCCCTGGATCTCAAAATCTTACCTTGTGCCAGAGCTTTGGGCTACTAGATGTCTGAGAGGGTAATTTAACCTATTCTAAATTTTTAGTTCAAATTGTTCTGTACTTTCCTCTACTAAAACAGATTGAGCTAAATGGTTTTGTCTGTGGATAGAGGAAAGAATGGATGATGGAAAGGGCTGTATAAAGGAGGTGGGACAGTTTAAATTTCTGTAAAAAGTGTTATTATAACACCAAAATAAACTAATCTGTTCTGATAAATGTTATATTAATAGGCATCTCCAATAAGGATCTAGGTAGAATAAAATGTCATTGCTATAGTGATTTCAGTCTCAAGAGAATTGCAAATAACTCAAGGGTACGTACAGACCAGACCTTTGACTGTTAAGTTTATTTAGTTAGAAAGCTCTTTGCTGTGGATGCCAGGAGTATTTCAATATACTGAAGATTACAAAATGGAGGTCACCGAGAAAAAGGGAAGCCTCCGTGGGTTTACAATTTAACTTTTTAAAATATCATAAATAAACAGGATAAACATAGAATCTCTCTGAAAAAGACCCACTTTCCATTTCCCTTTGCCAAAATCAAACACTGGCCTCCAACTGAGCCAGCATAGGTCAGCAAAGTAATATGGCTGTTGAGTTCTTGGGATCTTAACTACAACAACAAATTGAATGGAAAAGCTTTTCAGTGACAGGCATTTATGTTTAGATTTTCTGTCATGTTTTTTGTTTTTCTTGGTCAGAGACCCAATTGGTGGAATTTTTAGTAGTGTTTATGATACTGAAAGGCACGTGAAATTTCTGTAAACCATCAATCTTCTGATTAGGAAGATTAAGATTTGTCAAACTGCATTTCTTCCCAAAGCCACAGTCTTCTAGACATGGTACTTGATCTGAAAATTAAAGCACAAACATCGGAGGCTGAGGCAGGAGACTTGCTTGAACCTGGGAAGCAGAGGTTGCAGTGAGCCAAGATTGCGCCACTGCACTCCAGCGTGGGTAACAGAGTGAGACTCCTTCTCAAAACAAAACAAAACAAAAAACACATGCAAACATAGATTTAAAAGAAGAGATAGCCTAAGCCTCTGGAGGGTAGCAGTGGGTGAATAGAAGAATGCAAGATTTTCTACTGTATTTTTTTTACTTTTTACTGACATATAACAAACATTATAGAAAATGCACAAATCTTAAGTTACAACCTGATGAGCTTTTCCAAATTAATATCAGCTTCCAGATTAAGAAAGAAAATACTATCAGGACCCTAAAAGTTCCATTTATGTCCTCTTTCAGTACTTATCCTGCCCCCACCAAGTGTAACCATTACTGTGACTTCTAACATCGCAGTAACTAACATCATAGATTAGCTCTGCCTATTTTTAAAACATATACACATGAAATTATACTGTGTATACTCTTCTGTATATCTTTGGGATATCTTTGGGAGATTAATGTATATTGTTGCTTGTGGATGTAATCTGTTCCCAGAATTTATTGGGCATTTGGATGATTCTCAGTATTGGGCAAGAGAGATGGAACTTCTGTGAACATTCTTGTATATGGCTTTAAATTAATATGTGTATGCATTGCTATTAGATATTTCCCTTGGAGTGGAATTGCTGGGTTATAGAGAATGCTTATATCCTAGGTGCTAGCTTTTGCATCTTTATTTGAGAATAGGTAGAAGTAGTTTCTCACAAAGAATGGCTACATACAAGGCCAGTTACAGAATGTGCAGGGTACAGTGCAAAATAAAAATGCAGAGCCCCTTTTTAAAAAGCAGGAAAGAAGTGCAGTTTGAGGTATAATGTTTTTTTCTTTCTTCCATGACATTTTTCTTGACTTGTCATGATGATTTTCAATTGCTATATAATTGCATTCTAGGTAAAGAAAAATTAAAGATTTTATCAGTTTTTATTTTTTTGTGTTCATGTTATGCAATGTCAGTTTTAAATGCAAATATAAGAGCATTGAACTTGTATGCAAAATCACCAATATTGCATAATTCTTATTTCAGAGGGTTCCTTGAGCTGGTCAGAACAAAGCCAACCCAGAACCAGGAAGAATGGAAAAAGGAAGAATTCCTCCATCACAGAGTTGGCTGTGGAAATATTCCCTGAGGCCTTGGATTCTAACAGTTAAGTGCAGACTCTCACTGGCAACCTGGGCTCACTGCATGGCTAGGTCAGGTTCCCACTTAGGATTGATGGCTGCTGGGTTCCCCTTCCATCAGCAGGAGTGACACACCAGGACACAGCTGGGGCAGGCTCTGGGGAAATCACAGCAGGCATCTGACCTTTCCATGCACCCGCTGTCCCATCCTACAGAAAACAAGGGACCACCATGGATCCTTAAAAGCAGGCTACCTTGCTGCCAGTCCATGGTCAGGACAATCACCACCTCATCCTACTCTAACACTCCTCATGACAGACCCCAATCTTCCTCATCCCTCTGCCCCTGTTGAAGACAATAAGTGAATTCAGGACTCCCTTTCCTCCTAACCTCCCTCACTCCTCACTACACACAATAAATTGTCATCTCTGCCTCCCAGGGGGTGGCAGTGGTCACCTAGCACTGCAGGGAGAGGTGAGGAGAAAGACTGTTTTCCCCAGAAGAGGAAAAAGTAGTCATGAAAAGGCTGGTGCTAGACACCCCAGGAATGAGCCTAGGCTCCAAGCCCCTGACACATGTTTCATTATCCCATTAATCTTCAATTACAAAATAGAATTCAAGGATAAATTTTGTAAGATTGCTAAGATGGCAACAGCATGGGGTATTGTTTGTTCAGTTTTATTTACTTTTATTTTCATTTAAGATGGAGTCTTCCTATGTTGCCCAGGCTGGTCCTGAACTCCTGACCTCAAGCAGTCCTTTCACCTCAGAGTAGGTAGCATTACAGCCATGCAGCAACAGCATGGCTTTAAATCAAGCGTGAGTTCCTTCTGAGTCAGAGCTCTGTGTGACTACACAGGTTACACACCCAAGAAGCCAGCCTAAGGTACACTGTACATTGACAACAAGGATACTCCTGTAAGAGAAAATGCTACAGTAGATCTCTCTACATCTTCTTACACCTTTCATCAACATTTATTATTTTATTTACAATGAACAAAAGCATCCTTAAGGTAATAAAGAAGAAGAAAATGCATTATAAAAGAGAATATTCAAAGAGAATTGAATGATAGTAAAAGGGGAAAGAAAGTACTGTGGCTTGACCAGAAAGAGACCAGAATAGGAGCCTCACTGATAACAAGAGAGCTGAAAAACAGCAAAAGCAAGCAAGTGGAGGATCAAGTTCATGGAAATCAGCTAAGGAAAGAAGGCACAGGAAAGTTCCAAAGCTCCTGGAAGCCAAGCATGTTCTTAAGAGACAACACACAATACATGTGTATGAACTGAAGTTCTGTAAGTCAGAGATTCAACAAGATAATTGGCTGAAAGTGAGACAAGTGAGTTCTCAAGTGACGAAAAAGGCCGTTTGCAATCTGACTTTTTCATACTTGACAGTAGGTAGATGAAAAACATACAGGTAACTAGAGCTACAGAGTTCTAAGACATTTAAGAGAAATCTGCCTCTCCCTAACAAAGAAGTTCTGAGATCCACGAGTCTCAATTGAAGTAAAGTAGATGTGGAAGAAAACCTCTCACGGCAGGGGAAGTAAATGGTAGTTATCACCGTCAGGCTAGTCCATCCATGGAAGGCAGACCTGAAGAAAAGCTCATGCAGGCCTAGAGGCAGACTCTAATGCACGTAGACATGGAATTCCAAGGCTCCAGGTTTCATTCTTAGTCAAGAAGAGTGGCGTGTGCAGACTCTGTGAGGACATTTCCAGTTATCTCCATGGACTTCTCATCTGTAGAGTGGGGCATGGCCAGAGTAGTGCCAGAGGAGGGACGAAGATAGAGGCCCTCAGGACCCAGCTGTAGGGACAGTATTGCCCCCACCCTAGCTACTACCAATATCACCCTCACAGGCTGACTCACCCACCTATCATTACTCCTGCCCTATAATATTGGGATCCTGATTTTCTTTATCCCAAAGAAAGGGTCCAGTTGTTACCTCTCTGTAACTTTTATAGTTTCTCTTTGTTTTTATGAACTATGATAAATGCAAGGTTGGCTTATGGTAAAAGATGTTTTTGCTTGTTCTTGTTTCAGGAATATTAACAGCAACAGAACATGTTCTTCTTGGGATAATTAGAAGAAAAATGCATTTGACATAAGCAGACCCTGTCTTCTAGGGACTCTAGAAATAATTTCATTAAACTCCCACTTTGCCTAGCAGCACTTGAGGACTACAGACAATTTTCCCTCTTAGTCCACTGCTCCTACAGCTTAACCTGTTTTTCCCAAAGTAATCATCTACATTTCCATTTTTTAAATAGAGGTAAATGTGGATAAATGCTTAAACCTTTGGTACATTAAAATGACCACAAGTAAGGGATAGTTTCTAGTCATTTGTTTTTATCCAAAAGTCTCAAACTGATGAAATCCAATTTCTTAGAAGATAACTTTGAAAAGGGTCGGCTGATTGGACACATTTTGCAGCTATCTTTTAGGACCTGATTATCAAGCTGGAAGCTGGGGGAAATCAGTGCCAATTTAGCATATAAACACTGAAGAAAACATTGAATAAGAGATGAAAATATTCCGACAGCGTGATATCAGAGAATGTCATTTTTCATCACAAATTTGGAATGATTTTCCATGCATGTCACAAACCAATCATTTCATCTGAGGTGTTTCAAGTGTCAGCTTTGGCACCTTACCGTGACATTTGTGATCAATCATAGCAATCTGTACTCACTTCTGAAAGTATAATCACAGCCAAGACTCTATCATCCCTGTTCTGTTGTGCAGACAAACTTTATTGACCCATAAAATGTTAATTTTTAAGGCAAGGAATCTGAACCATAATTAGTTGATGTTAATAATTCAACTAATGATGCTGAAGTTCCAAGACATTACTGGGTTAAGAAAATGAACGGGTAATGCATATTAATAGTTTACCATATATACATTCAGTTAGTCATATTTCCAAAATATATAAGAAATATGCACACATACCTACCGAAAATAAGAGTCATGCGTGTCAAAACATTTGTAATTTTCATACATAAAGATGTTATAGATAGAGACCTTCACGGGTCTCTTCACTCTTACATGTCCTGCTGTGCGTGCCAAGACTGTGGAACCACAACCACTTTTTACCCCGGCTATTTCTCACATCGTTTGCTTCCAGCCACCTTGAGGGATGAGGTAATGTATCCCATTAGGACAAAGAGCAGGCTTGCCTACGTTCACGGTACAAAATGGGTTTCAAAACTCAGTGTTCCTCAACTGTGATGCAAAGCCACTGCACGAGCAGTGCCCACCTGAGTCTATGTCATGTTGCCCCTGTGGGACTTGAGGACAAGTAGAATCAATGTGCATGTTAACACTCATACTGCTTGCAGTGCTATGCACAAGAAGAGAAGAGTTTTGCTTCTGAACTCAGGAGTCTTGTGCCTTCTGCCAGCATCCATGAAGCCTTAAAACTTCTTGGCTTCTAGGTAGGGTTAAATCTATTCTACAAAAAGGGGGCTCAAATATATAATACTGAAACAAAATAAAAGTGAAATTTAAAAAAATGGATCTAAGGGCCGGGCGCAGTGGCTCACGCCTGTAATCCCAGCACTTTGGGAGGCCGAGGCGGGTGGATCATGAGGTCAACAGATCGAGACCATCCTGGTCAACGTGGTGAAACCCCATCTCTACTAAAAATACAAAAAATTAGCTGGGCATGGTGGTGCGTGCCTGTAATCCCAGCTACTCAGGAGGCTGAGATAGGAGAATTGCCTGAACCCAGGAGGCAGAGGTTGCAGTGAGCCGAAATCGCGCCATTGCACTCCAGCCTGGGTAACAAGAGCGAAACTCCATCTCAAAAAAAAAAAAAGGAACTAAGAAAGGAAAGAAAGAGGAAATAAACCAATAAAGAAAGGAAAGAAATAAACTATGGACATCAGCACAAGGACATCCAATTTACTGTAAAGTCATGCTCACTCTGTTGTGTCTTCTTTTCCCAGTTAATTTTCCTCTTAATTGTGTGGGCATTCTGCCCATTTGCTGGCTGGACTAAAAGAGTTGCCTACAGTAGCTGACTTGATATGTGACAGAAAGCATTTATTTTAGATAAGATTTTGTAAACAAAACACAACTGCTGCATTCAATTAAGCAGTGACTGCATTTCATCTTGAGTCAAAGAAACTATCAGTTAATTGTGCTTCTAAACTGAGAACTTTAAAATCATTAAAAAAAATCAACAGTTTGACCTAGTATATCTCAAATATGTGTGACATAAACAAAAATTCAATACTTTAACAGCGCTTTTCATTTGAGCTGGGCCTAAGAGTTCAATGAGATGACTATAAAGTACAGCTAGTTAAATATAAACAGCTGGAGAAGCAAAGATGTACCTTGACAATTACTATCACAGTTACTTATGGAAAAGTCACATGTGGATTTTACAGCTGCAAGCTAAAAAAACAGACACTTGTTAGGAGAAGTAGACAGGCCCAATAAGTTAAATTATGTACTGTTTTGCCTGTTTTCTAAAAATTAATCAGCTAATTGATTATTTAGACCATTAGCACTTATCAATGGTAGCAGCTTTATTGTGTTTGCTAAATCCAGAATTATTTGGAGTGAAATGCATATTATAAAAAGCAAATATACTTATGGAATGAAAATGTAAGCTCACGTACCGATTGCTGTAAATCTGAATATTATATATGTTCTAACTCTTGCATTTCTATTCTGAAGTATAAACAAAAAAAAATCACTAACTTGCTAGGAATTTTTGTTTGCTTGATATTTTAACACATTTTGATGTTTTGTTATAGCATTAGCTATGGAAGACAGATGGAAAAATAAGGTAATTTCATAAGTTCCCTTCTAGTTCTAAGACACATAATTTTATAGATCTAAATTCATGTCTACAGTATGCACAAACACATATATTGAAAGGAAATAATGAAAATCTTAAATTTAATTAGAATGGGAATTAAAATAGAAGTTTATATTTATAATACAAAAACCTATCTGTTTCACTTATGTGAGATTGAGCACAGAGTAAACAGAATAAAATACTCACTACATTAAATTGTCAGTTAATCCGTATGATTGAAAACTGGAATTTCTGAATACCTAAAGCCTCTGGTTAAATAATGGATATAATTTTAACTTATTAAACTTAATCTAATTTTAATAAATCTAATTATATGCTGATTCTAAGAAGTAATATACAGAAACCTGCATTTTAGGAACTCTTCTTAGGTGGCTGTAATTATATCAGTAAATCTATGTACTGTATACTTTTGAAAATATATCACTTTGTAACCATAAGACTTTAGTCTGATAACCAAATTGTCAACCATACTTTCACGAATGAGATCTCATAAATACATAAAGGTAAAGATGATACATAAAGATGACATGGAGCAGAATCCCCTGCCAATCTTCAACTGATAATTGACACCCAGTGTAAGCAAGAAATAAATTATATTTTTTACTCCACCCAACTTTGAAGGCTGTTTATCACTGCAGCATAATCAAACCTATCCTGAATACCATAATTTTCATCAGAAACAAATGCCCAGCTATTATGTACTATATGCAATGTCACACTGGTGACTGTTAGTAGACATTCCATGACTATAGAATCTACCCACCCAAAATATTTTAAAGCAAGAACAGGGGCATATCCTATCAAGCACGTAGTGTCCCCTTAAATTAGAAAGATAACAAGCTAGTTTTATATACAGGAAAATCACATTTTCTACCTTAAGGTTGTATTTCAAATCAGGCTTTACTGACAACCATCTGGATGCAGGTCAGTCATCAAAAGTTGATTATAGCTATTCATGACGTCTTACAGTAAGTGTCAGAACGATTTGGCAGATAAGGGCACTGTCTCCACTTTAAGAGAAAATCCATAGTGAAAAACATCTATAGTAACTGGTGCTTGAAAAAAGACCATATATGCATGAAAAAATAAGGTGCTCAGCTTTTGGATGGTTAAAGGGGGAACAATTAATGTAACTTTTAAACACAGAAAAATATTGAAATGTGGAAATTTAATAAATAGGTTATATGTTAGATAACATTCAAATATTAGTACCTACTATTACCTTAAAGATCATTTTTAAAAGAACACTAGAACTTTAGACCAGAAGTTTCTAATTATAGGTTTGTTGATTAGCTGTATCAGTATGACAGCTAATCAACTGTCATACAAAAGGGTAAGGGTACTTTTTAATAATAGGTTCCTGGACCCTATCCAATGTAAAGTGAACCAAAGCATTTTTAATAAGATCCTCAGAGAACTTTTGATCTATAATTAGTGATGACTATTACAGCCAGCACATATCTGAAGTGTTAAAGCACTTCACTTAATGTAGTATTTATTTTACAGTTCCCTGGATAAAATAAGAGGTAAGCTGAGGCCTTGTATTTTAACTGACATTAGTATTTAATATTAGACAATCTTTCTCATATATACAAGAAAACATTATTAAATTAAAAAAGAAACGTATATATGTAAATATTCTGTTGCCAGTTATAGCAATTGCTGAATTATACTAAAATAAATATGGCTACTCCTACCTTTAGGACTTAGCGACATATCCCTATCAACAGATAAAACCAAATCGATTTCTGAATTTGTCTTGATACTCACAGTATAAAAAAAGTGTAAGTATACAAATATATTTTCAAATGGCTCATATTTGTAAAACCTTAGGCCAAAGAATTAAAATTTAAACATTTTAAATTTTAAAATGTTTAAATTTTATTCTGCTATTTTGATTTTATAAAATAAACCTAACTTTGAAAATAAAAATGTAACACTAAGGACAATTCAAAATAATACCTCAATCTTATTTATAAATGACTGGATTTTATCTCTATATGTTTTATGTAGCTATTATTACAGCCAGAGTGTGCCGTATCTCATCACACATCTGAATTTTACATGTATCCATTAATATAAAAATTATTGCTATCGAATTCAAATTTTCTAAGGCATTTTTTTTTCCTAAAAATGATTACATGGTAAATTTTTTTAAAAGGCTTTTAATTAAAGTAGAGTTTTGGCAGCAATGCTGTTTCTATGACAACTCATAATTTCAGTTTAGTTCCTTCAACGTAATATTCAAAGTTAACAATTCTAATTAAGAACACATTTAATAAAATTTTAGGCTTTTGGTTTCAAATGACTCTTCCCCATAAAATAATTTGTTTGAAATATTTTCATTTGCATTGAGTTATAGAGACTTGAAGAGAAACTAAGTTTACCTATAGTTTTATGAGTTGTTCATATTCTAGAATCGGAAAGTCCAAGTTGGATAATAATATCTAGTATGCAAGAGTTGCACAATTTTCAGGCAGGTAAAAGTCAGTTTGATTGTAACAAGAGCTTTTGAACTACTCTGCTGAATGTTGATATTAAAAAAATTAAACTATACAAAAATGAAAAGATGTTTTGCAGTGTTACTAAAATTCCAAAGAAAGAGGACTTTAAATGGTGCACAGTGGCTCATGTGCATAATCCCACCACTTTGGGAGGCTGAGGCAGGAGGATCACTTGAAACCAGGAATTCAGGAAAGAAGACATTAGTAGTGAGTGACTAGGGAATACTTTAGTAGCACAAGTCTAGACAGTAAAAAAAATCAAAAGATTACATGACCTTGTGTATTTATATTGTATCAAATACTTTTTTGCATCTAAATTTCGAAAAGTAAAATCATATTAAGAATTTTTTATTAATATCAATTAATAATTATTAATTTATTAAAATAGAGATTTCTTATTGATGTCTTATGATCTAATAATTTTTATGAAAACCGGTTCTCAGCACTTTGGGAGGCCGAGGCAGGCAGATCACTTGAACTCAAGAGTTCAAAACCAGCTGGGGCAACATGGCGAAAACCCATCTCTAAAAAAATACAAAAATTAGTGGGGTTTGGTCCCAGCTACTCAGGAGGCTGAAGTAGGAGAATCTCTTGAACCTGGAAGGTGGAGGTTGCAGTGAGCCATGATGGTGCCACTGCACTCCAGCCTGAAGGAGAGAGCGAGACTGCCTCAAACAAAATTAAAATAAAAAAGAAAAGTGATTCTTAAAAAACAATGATTCAATGAACTACTGAGAGAGCAAGAGTTAGAGAGAAAGAGCGAGAGACAGAGAGCAAGAAAGAGAGAGGAGGAAGAAATAAAAAACAGAGAAATGAGTAAAGGAAAACCAGAAAGGAGAGAGAAGAGAACTAGTAGTCTGAACATGTAGATGACATCAATATTTTCAGTCATCTCTGAAATCAGTTATTCACTTTAAGTCTTCTTAATGTATATGACAAAGCTTATAAAACAGTATTACATGGATAATCACAAATTCATTGACCTTTCTTTAGAAGAGGAAATCAACCTACAATATTGCAAGACTGAGCTGTACTGGGTTATTATACTGCCAACAGATTTTGAGCATTGCAAAAAGTGTGTCTATTTCTTTGGCTATTAGGATCATTATGATTTAAATTAGAATATCATTATTTCACATATATCAAATCCTAGCAGGAGTAATTAACATTAATAATATCCTGGTAAAAATGCTATGAGAAATTTTAACTAAGAATGATTAATTTTAAAAATTGGTGACTTTTCACCAATTCTATTGTATTCTAAGTAATCTTGAGCTCCAGACTTGATTTTAATTTAAATTGTTTCATAATGCCTTTCAAACGCAGCTCCTTTGAGTTAAGGTGCATGCCTCAAAGAAATAAATGGACTATTATGAGTAGATCATGAAATATGTGTTAGATCTACAAGCAGTTAGTCCTGAGGTACCATATGGTTCCACAGATGCCTGCAGATCCAGGTAGGGAAGTTGGCACCTATTTACTTGTGATGAGCTGTGTTACAGTTCTTGCCTCTAAGTGGATGGCTATCTCTTGGTTGGCTCTCAACCATTTCTCAGTCACCTTACATTATCCTCTTCATTGCTTGAATTTCCTAGGCTTGTGTTTTGGGTGTACACGATTGCACTCTTCCTCACTTTAAGTTATCTTTTTATGGACAAATCCAATAATACCACCTTTTCATGTAAATACTTAATGGCTTCCTAGTGTTCATATGTTAGAGTTCTGGAAAGCCATGGGTAGCCTGATTCTAATCTTCCTTTTCAGATTTATCTCCCTCAGCTCAGCCACTCTCCCTCCATTCTCACTTAACCAGCACTACTTCTTACGTGTGCCTTTATTTTCATGCCCCCAAGCCTTTGCTGATGCTGTTATATCTGCATACTTTCTAAATCTTAATATGCATCAGGAAGCTTCCTGTCTGAAGTTTTGTCTAACCCAACTAATCAGAATTAATCTCACCTCCTTTGTGCTGTTCTGCATTTATGTTTTTCATCCATTATCTATTATCTTCTTTTCCTAGTCACCACTGTGTTTTTTTCATTGGTATGATCTCTGTGCCTCCTCTAGCACTTTGTTCAGATTTATTTCACAGTATTTCTCGTGCTATATGATAGCTGCATCTGTATCTTGCTGTTTTCCTACTACACTATGAGTTTCTTGGCAGCAACAATATTCAGCTAATAACTAACTTTTTTTGAAGGCTTACTAAGTGACAGGCAAGATTCCAAGCAATTTACATGCATAAATCCATTTGATTATCATAGCAGCCCTAGAAGGTTCGACTGTTGTCATCCCAGTGTTACAGATGAAGAAACTGAAGGAGAGGCAAGTTAAGTAATTTCCTTAAGGTTTTGTTTCTTGTTATTAGAAGAGATGGCATTTAAACTGAGGCCATCTGACTCCGTAACCCTAGTTATTTAACTGCCTGTCCTATCATCTTCCTTTCTTCCATTTCCTTCCTTCCTTTTCTTCTTTCTTTCCTTTCTGACTTTCCAATACTTATTAGAATTCCTAACATGTAGCTGCACATGTTTCTTGAATAAGTTAACATTGTTTGAACATGTGTAAGTCTTTGGGAAAGGTAGGCACAGCTTCTTCCCACACAAACTCTTAAAAGTTTAATAAATCTAAGTTAACTTTACATAAACAGCTCTGCTTCCTTAGTTTGAAACTGATAATAACCAGGATCCACTTGAAGCAAAATTTAAGTACATTCTTTCAGAGCACACTAACTCATTTAGTGGATATTCTTTTAAAAAGCAAACTCAAAATGACCACATTAAAACTTGTAATAAATAACAGCAATAAACCCCTCCATCCTATTCTTGAAAGGTTTTATTGAGCGACTTTATAATGTAAAACTGCTTTTAGAGAGGACAAATTTACAAGCTCTTAGCTGACAAATCAATGATTTATGTAAATGACCTTTTCAGTTTGAAATCAGTTTCTGGGTCTAAGAATTTGGATGCTTAAGTATATAACTATACTAATATATTTCCCTCACTTTGAAACATTATTTTCATGCATCAGAAAGATTATTGATGTCATTTTAATGAATTTTTTTTGTTTGTTTGACATCCACATCAGTATAGTAATGAAGTAGTTAAGATCTGTATGGGATCGTATGTCATAGACACACTTTATGTCACTAAGACTAAAGCTCCCAGCAGTCAAGAAAAGTAACAGGGAAAAGGTTACAGAAGGCATTTTCCCATGAGCTTCTATTCCCTGCATTCACAAACCTTCCAGTCTGAGGAAACTCAGATGGTCACACCACACCAAACATTACCCAGCAAAGAAGGGCAAGCTTATCTTGAGATTGCCAAGGAATTACATGTTTATTTAGCTTTGTTTCTTGAAGATGGTCCAATGATTTTATATAGTTCAAACCTGGAACTGCTAAATACTATAGAGCCCTCAAAATGGAACCCGAATACCATAAAGAAAATGCTACAAAAGTTTTAATGTAGCATTCCTCTTTCTCCCAAAGATTATTCTATGAAAACTACACATTTAAAATGCATGACTCTGGGCTCCTTGTCTTTCCTGATTACACCAACTCCAGACACAGACTTTGACACTGTTTTGGAACACTTAACATAGACACGACTTCTGGAGAAGACATGATGAATTACTACATTTCCTAGTACACATTTGTTTGTGATTAATCTTAGATTTCATTATCTGACGTGGAAGAATTGTTGTGTTTTAAAATATTAACTTCTTTATCCAGACTTTTAAATTTGTATAATCTCATCCATCACTCACAGAGTGTGAGGCAATTGGATTTGGCAGGTGTCCCAGTTTTATCTAACTCAGTTTAGGAGCTAACTATAGTATACTTAGGAAGGCACCGTGGGGGTTGCAGGGAGACCGCACTGGAACAGTCTGAATTGCAAGACCAAACATAGGGATAGAAGGATCCTTTATTCATGTTAGGTTTATCTCCATATGAGGCAGTTTTTTTTTTTTTTCTAATTTAGGATTGGTTTAACCATTAGGCACAGTGGGCATGGTGCCCAGGGCCTATGATGCATGTAGAGACCTATGAAAATGTTCTTATTTTAATTTCCTCTAAAATATGAAGACAAATAGAATATAATAGTAATGTATATTACTATTATATTCAATACCACTTGCATTTTTAAAAGTTTTCTTTCCCCCTATGGTAGAAGGAGCCCATGAAGGCAAAAAAGCTCATGGCCCAAAAAGTCATAATTCAGCTCTATACTCAGTTGATCTGCTGCATGGATTCTTGACAAGCTTTAAAATATTACTGTGGTTCTCAGAGAAAGCACCCGGGGTTTGTAAACAAATCCTGGGTCCTTGAGTTACAAGTTACGTCAGTCGGACAAATCATTTAGCCTCTCTGACCCTCAATTTATTTATCTGTGAATAGGAATAATAATAATAAAGGCTTATTTGTCTGGCACTTTTCTAGATACATTATTAGCATTACCTCATTTAGTTCTACAAAGACTTGGAAAAGGGTTGCGTAAATGAGACAGACACTGCAATCACCATTACACACCGGCCAAAACTAAGGATCAGAGGTCCGATCTGATTCCCCCAAGCACTTACAATTAGTGAGTGGTAGTGTAAAAATCTGAATCCAATCTGATTTGAACACTTGCTTTTTTTCCAACATCACTATGAGGATTCTGTTATTAATATTTATTATTATTTGTACATATGTACAGGGTACATGTGAAATATTGTTAGATATACATAATGCAGAGTGATCAAATCAAGGTATTTGAGGTTTCCATACTGTCAGGATTAATAGACAAAAAAATGTGATCTTTAAACACCTAAGCATCATTTAAATATAAAGTATTTAATTGCAAATGATTATGCTTGCTTTTGCTAACATTTTTCCCCCCAAGGATTTTTAAATCTAAATATAAGAGTTGTATTTAGATAAAATACTTGTTTGTCCACAGGTTTTATTCAATTTATGAAAGAATAGCAAATAGCACACAGCTAAATATTTAGAGGATAAGGAAAAAATATGAACAGTTAGGTTTTCTTTAATTTCTACACACACAATTCAACCTTATATCTGTGTGTATATTATTTTAGTCATAGCCACGTTACATTTTATGAGGAAAATGATAATAAATCATTAAATTCAAATTAAATTTTAAATTGCTCACAGAACAGTTGGATCTCTTGAAAATTAACTTAGCAGGGAACATAGCCACTTCAGTAGGAAAAGGTTTAAGAGCTACATCACACTTTTTCATCCTTTTTATCATGAGGAAATCTGAGTTAGTAAAATGTAGGTCAGACACTGACACTGATAACATAAGGGGACCAAAATTCTTTTGACCTTTCTAGATCCAGGGAGGCTCCTGCTTTTCCCCAACTGCCAACTTCTTTGGTTGAGGACATAGCAGCTGCCAAGCCATCTACAGGCAGAAGGAACAGTTTCAACCACAGGTCAGAAGAAACCACACAGAATGTTAGTATCCTAGAACGCTGGATGTGTAAAGAGTTTGGTTTAGCATCAGTTTTTCATTTTATGAAAGAAAAAAACAAAGGCCATGTTGGTGAGGTGATTTGAGATTTGTGGCAGAATTTGCACTAGAATTCAGATGTTTGCTAGTCTGGTTCTTTCTTCATAATAACATGAAAAGTATTAGCAAGAAGAACATGCATTAATTCTGCAAATCAAGCCACAAGATCAATGAAATTATACCAGTTAGAGACTTATCAGTTAAAGAAGGATGTCCCCCAGGTCTTTTTGTGGGGTAAACATTTGTAATCTTATTAAAAATTGCTGGAAACCATAGTATTGCCAGCAGTAGCATAAGAAAAAAGTAGAAATAGAACAGAAATAAAATAAAATATGTAGAGTAAGCCATGTCACAGCAAGACAGAAACAGGTGATTATGTTACGAAAACTTAAATAATAGACAATTAAAAGAATAAAAAGTGACCAACTGTCCTGGTCTGCACAGGATTGAGAGGGTTCCCAGGACAAAGGACTTTCATGTTAAAACCAAGAAACTCCCATGCAAACTGGCACAATTTGCCTAACATGTTGTTTTTCTTTAAATTGTCAATTTACCTTTTTATCTTATTTTCAAGCTTATCTATAGAAAATGTGGTTGTTATTGTGGAAGACAGTGTAGTGATTCCTCAAAGACCTAAAAATAGAAATACAATTCAACCCAGGAATCCCATTACTGGGCATGTACCCAAAGGCATATAAACCATTCTATCATAAAGACACATATATGCTCATGTTCATTGCAGCACTATTCACAATAGCAAAGACATAGAATCAACCTAAATGCTCATCAATGATAGACTGGATAAAGAAACTGTGGTACATATATGCCATAGAATACTATGCAGCTATAAAAAGAAATGAGATAATGTTCTTTGCAGGAACATGGGTGGAGCTGAAGACTATTATCCTTAGCAAACTAACACAGAAACAGAAAACCAAATACCACATGTTCTCATTTAGAAGTGGGTGCTAAATGATGAGAACACATGGACACATAGAGGGGAACAACACACCCTTGGGCCTAATGAAGGATGGGGGCAGAAGGAGGGAGAGGACCAGGAAAAATAACTAATGGGTACTAGGCTTAATACCTAAGTGATGAAATAATCCGTACAACAAATCTCCATGACACAAGTTTACCTATACAACAAACCTGCTCATGTACCCCGAACCTGAACTTAACATTTAATAACTAATAATAACATGCATATATATTCCTATACAAAGTAGAGAAAAGAAAACAAGATAAAAATTCCTACTTCAAAGATGTTACATACTATTGGAGGAGAAAAGAGAGAAAATAAATACAATAAAGTATATAATATATAAGAAGATTCCAAGTGTTATTGAAAAAAATAGAAGAGTGAGGTAGAGTTGATCCAGGGTAGCAACTCTAAGTAAGACAATAAGAGAAGACCATTCTAAGAAGGTGACATTTGAACTTAGACTTGAGGGGATTAAAAGAACGAGCCATGTGGATGTCTGGGGGAAGTGTGTTCCATGCAGTGGGAATAACACAGGCCAATATCCGAAGTGGTGGGCAAGCTCTATTTGTTTGAAAATAACAGAAAATGTGTTATAGTGAAAATTCACTGTGATCAGGGACAGAGTAAGAAGAAAGAGGCTAGGAAGGCCATTTGAATTCTCCAAGACCATTTTCTGCATCATGCAGTACTGAGTAGGTAAAGGGTTAGGCTGCTGAAGACATTGAACGACAACAGCATTGACCATGGAGTGGTTTCATGAGGAGAGATGAGAAACTAATGCTTTTACTTTCTAGAGTTAAGTTTCTAGAATCAGAAATTAACAAGGCACTAGTCTCAATAAAAGATGTATACCACAAACTACATATATCATTGTAGAGAGTCAGACCTCGGATGAGTATGTGTAGTAACTTTATGATATACATATATCATGAATTTTATAGATAGAAGACATGGAACAAGTATCTACTATGTCTAAAAATGAGCATAGATAAACTAGTTTGGAAAATAGCTGTTCCATATTAAAATGAATAACTATTTTATATTGGCTAACAATCTGCCTTGTATCTTAATGAGAGGAAACAGTGATATTAATGAAACACACTAGTTGCACTTCCTGAATATGTGTGAATGTCATCAGTCTTAAATTTTATAATAGGGGAATAAGGTTGGGGAAAATCTTTCTGATGCAACAAATGAAATGACTAAAAAGTCAACACAGAGTTTACAGATTTAAAATCTAAGCCAAATATATTTTATAGGTATGTATGGTATTAACCAGTATTTTGAATGTGACATGGTAGTGTAAAGAGCTAGAAATGGGCTATTCAGAAATTGGGAGATGTGATGTAATCTTCAGTTGCTCCCTAAATAACCTAAGACTGTCACTCACTACTCCTTGCACCAACCCCTTCCTATTTGGACTGTTGTCATCACCTATTAATCAACCTGGTCTTGCTCCTCTCCATTCCTCTCTTACAAATATGGCCATGACATTCTCATACTTAAAACTCTTCAAGCGTACTCCTTCAATCTCAGAATTAATTATCATCTTCGTTTCAGAGCACAAAAACCATTCATAATCTGATGTATCTAAGTCTCATTTCCTGATGATTCTTCATGTAGAATCTACTTTCTCTTTTATCCCCTCAATGATGTCATTTTGACTAACTGCAATTAATGTTTTTTTCCTCCCCTCATCTCAATTCTTCCTCCACCTCTATGAATTCTTGCTCATTCTTCGGCTCCTCTATGAAGCTTTTCTTTACAGTGCCTGCCCATCTCACTCCTCCTCTGCATCTCCAGAGCAGACCCCTTTAAAAGAATTACACTGGATTTTAACTGACACTTTTCCTCTCTGTCTTCCCCAGCAGGCTGAATTACTTCAGCATGGGTGCTAAGACTGTGCATCTTTGTATCACTAGTTTTTAGAACTGTATCTGACATCTAAGTAATACTTGCTAGAAAGATGGATGAGTGGACAGTTTGATGAATCACTGAAATAATTATGATGCTGGGCAACTCAAATTACTTAAACCATAACTTTTCATCTAAGACGATATTTTTATTTTGCTATAATTCACTTAATTTTTAAAATATTGATTGATTGATTGATGGATTGACAACACTCTGTTGTCCTGGCTGGAGTGCAGTGGCATGATCTCGGATTACCGCAACCTCTGCCTTCTGGGTTCAACCAATTCTCCTGCCTCAGCCTCCTGAGTAGCTAGGATTACAGGCACCCACCATTATGCCCGGCTAATTTTTGTATTTTTAGTAGAGATGAGGTTTCACCATGTTGGCCAGGTTGGTCCTAAATTCCTGAACTCAGGTGATCCACCTGCCTTGGTTTCCCAAAGTGCTGGGATTACAGGTGTGAGCCACTGCACCAGCCTCTGATCCTCTTATTAACACCACTGGAACACCTTTGTCATACAAAATCTCATACAGAATATACAAAATAGTAAAAGTAAAAATCACAGATACTCAAGTTAAAGCTAAAATGGAGATACTCAGCCTTTCACTCTTAATTTCCTCTCCTTCCTCCCTCCTATGGGTGCTGCAGTGTGTATTTGTCATATTACTTAAGAATGTTTAATTCTTCTATGCAGAAAACAAGAAAAAGAAATGGAATCGATGAAACTCACAAGAGATATTAAGTATAGATAGTAAGCAAGAGATTTCTTGTCAGATATTGTTAAAATTCATAAGACATGTTAAGCATTGATAGAAAGTAAATTAGTAACTTGTAAGACATGGACATCTATCCTGTGGATAGAGAGAATAAATGGAACATATTTTTTTAAATGAATGGTATAACCAAGAATATCACTCATAGATGGAAATAGATAGAAAAAAAAAAGCCTTGGTACAGATCGTGCCACCTCCAGACAGAAAGGTATATATCATCACCAAGTCAGCCACCCATTTGTAGTACGCATCATGATTCAGTTTTGGTTCCATTTATGCTCTGTCTCTACATCTACAGAGAAAACACATGACTATTCAGCAGGTCATGTGAAAGCTATAACAATTACCCAGGTCTCGGCCCTAAATATCTCCAATAGAACAAGGATAGGTTGGCTCTAAGTATCTTCCTTCCGAGTCCTCTTCTTCATGGCAACTCTAGTCTTTACAACCATACCTTCAGTAAGAAAGGTTGATGTGGCCAAGAGACAGGTAGGGCATAATAAGCAAGTGTATTACAGGATTGAGGTAGGCAGTCCTTCTCCCCATCTCACACCCTGTCCCATGTGTGTTAACTTCATATTTTCTCCTTTGTTTCTTACTGTGTGTTGTGTTTTGTTTGGTTCAATAAAATGCCTCTCAGTAATCTTAAACTCTATCAATTTTGGTTTAATTTAACATGGTTTTTATAGCATTCTCTGACTATATTAGAAGACTTTGGTTAAAAAAAAAAAAAACCTACTCTGAATTCTTTGCTAGGAATCTTACCCCTCACAGGAAAAGCTAGCACATAGCTCTGACATTTCAGGACAGCATGGCATTAAAATACACCCAACTTTTCTCTCAACTTTCAATGCTATCCCTTCTATTTTAATATCTTACTACATTTGTAACAGATAAAGATGTAGTTTAATTTTTATACTTCCTAATGGAGAACTTTTAAGATTTTATAGTTAAAAAATGTTACTTTTCAAACATGGAATGTGTTTTTACAGCATAATAAATATAAAATAGACTCTCAGGTGTTGGTGGACATTGTATTCAGTTAATTCAATGACATTTTCATATGTCTAAAACAGACGTTGTATTCAGTTAATAAACTGACATTTTTATATGTCTAAAACAGACAAATATTGGCACTTTCATATAATTCAAATGAATACATCTGCTGCTTACCATTGTCTGGTTTAGGCCTCTTAAAAACTCATTGCTAATAGTTTTTCAGTATCTGATTGAGGACTGCCAGTGTTTCTATTGGTTCTTAATGTGATGCCTTTCATTACTGGACAATTTCAATTTGTACAAAGTTCTTCATAATTTTGAGTAAAAATCTATATCACTATAACTTCAATTTATGAGTAGAGTGTTCATATTCTTTATCAGGCAAACCAGAACTCTTTAAGAATGAAATAGGATGTTGTTAGTAATTTTACACAGGGACAGCAGGCATAAACTGAGATGATGCCAGGTAAATATGCAGATCCAATCATCCTGCATATAGGTCACAGTGAATGTATGTGATTCCTCTTTTGCAAGCTAACCATTAAAATAACTGATTATTTCCACTTTTGCTATTTTCTCCTGTTTTTATGAAATTAAATACAGGTCCATTTTTTTGGATCATTCCTCTGTCGGCATAATTTTGAACCCTATACATTTAACTTAGCATAGTATAAATATATTAAATATGTATTACAAAGCAAGGAGAATCAGATTAAACTGAATCAGCTTCTCAGTCACAAAATGGACAAATGATAAAACTAACAGCAATGCACATCCCTGTTAATTCTTGGTTGTAAATTGCTGGCTCATCATGTGCCCCTTCTTTCCTATTTCTATTCATCCTAGGTTCTTCTCCTTATTCCTTTCTTTCTCTTACCAGTGTCTCTTTCTCTTACAAGTGTCTTGGGCCTGCAATGATGAATTAATATTGTTTAGACTTGATTTTGTTTCTCATCATTAAAAATATGCTGACCCATCCCAGAATTCTTTTGATTGAATGTATGCTAAAAATCTCTACTTGTTAGCCTCCTTGATTAGAAATCTATCCCTCATGTTCTATTGCCCTCCACGTAACTGAAATCAAACTACAGATGAAAAAAGTGCCTAAAACTTATTAAAGGGTGTTATATCCCATAGACACTCAATAAATCAATGGTTCTCACTTCTGCTAGTTACCGCACCCCTCTGAGGTGGACTGCCAACTGTTAAGAGATGTTAAAAGGAGTGCGACGTGCAGGAATTTGCCTCCTGACTACTAGAGATGTTCATCTGGCAATAAACAGTTAAAGTCAGCAACACACTGTTGAAAAGTGATGACGTGAATTGTGAGAAACTGTGATTACTTTTATAGGAGCAGGCACTGTGAGAAGTTTCTCTTCTAGAGTCATTTTAAAAATTTAATTATTCCTTACGTGTTTAGTGCTATTTTGACTTTTGTAGTCCTCTCAAGAGTGGTTCCAAAAGTTCCAATATTAAAGAGTTTGCCTCAAAAAAAGATAAGATCCACTGTAAAAATATTTGTTTATAAACAGATGATTGACCAATATCAGTAAAAAGATGAGAAAAAAGAGATAGAATGAGCAACGTGTTTCCCAAACACCTTTATGGGTGAGGTGACATTTCTGTTAGAGCTAGATCTAAAATCACATGGATTTATCAATTATGATTTGCCTGTTTTATCTCTTAAAGTTCATTACATAACCTTAAACACCCTAAACTAACCACCGCTCTGTAAAATAATTGTATCCCCATCCTCATTAATTTAATAACCTATTGTTCTTAAATTTGAAAAATGAATTAAATATTCATAGAATTTTTAAAGTACTATGATTAAAACGAGGAATATGGACAATATGAAATTGAAAGTTCGTTTCATATGAAGAGACATTTTATGTATGAGAAGCCAGACTGTTTATGTAAAGCTTTATTTTGGGACACTAGCTTTCCCTTTAATAGAACATTATTTCCTCAGACTACATGGGTTACTATGGTATCCTGCTTCTATTTGCTTCTGCTAATGTTCTTCAGTCCATTAATGTTCAATTGTGAAATTGTTTTGACTAGTGGGCTTGGCAGTCATGGCTAATGTGGAACAATGAGAGCAGATCCTTGAGCAATCAGAGTGGTACAGAAATAAACAGAGTAAAGCATCATTGTCACAAGCTTATATTAAATCATTGTGGGCTTTGTTACTATGACAAGATAATCATAAATCTGACAAAAGTTGCAAACAAAAGGCAAGTGAGATTTCATTTACTCGTTGACCATCTTTCTTCAAATTAACATTGATCACTAATGTGGTGATCTCTAATGCAGGCAAAAATATAACTTGCTTCTTTCAGTCAAAAATATGAAATGGTTTTTTAAATTTTCAAGTTACAAAAAATAAACAAGCTTGTTTTTGTTAATTCCTTGATTTAGAAGTCATGTGGAAAAGATTTTTAAAAATATATGCCAGCTGAGTTTAATATTAAGGCTCTTTTAGGAAAACTATCTCACTGAATTATTAATTGTTGCAACTATTTAGTCTCTTATTACTAGAAACACTAGAATCATATGTAAAAATAATTTGCTCATTTGTTTACAAGAGTATGATATCTATATTATATGATAGAATCAGTAAATTTACTCACATCATTTTTTTAATCCTTTTATCTTCTTATATTTCAAGTTCAAGCCAGCTTTAAAAACTTAAAATCTGTATTACATTTTAGAATAAAAACATTCTAATATATTTTAAAATCTAGTGGTGAGAATTTGTTCTTTCAATAAAATGTCAAGTGGAACAAAAGAACTTCATCTTAGGTACTTAATTTCTTGAAAGAAGAGTCCTAACAAATTAATGTGCCAATGTAGCAAAGCCAATTCAAGTGCAAAACCGCATTTGATGGGACAAGTAGCATTTACAGGTTAGTCAGTGAATTTTAAAAATCTCGTTCATATTTAATACATTAAAGAATAAAATTATATTTTGCCATGCACAGATGCCTTAATATGTAATTTTTTAAAGCCAAATGTAAACATTAACCAGGAAATAGCTATCTTATTTTTATGTCTTATCTGTCTTAAAAAGATCCACTTTATTGAGACATAATGGCACACAAAAAGCTTTATATATTTAATGTATACAACTTGATCATTTGGTAGATAAATTTATATCCATGAAACCATCACTGGTCTCTGTCTTTCTTTAACTTTTTCTTCTGAAAAATTTAAAACACATGTAAAAGTAGAGACATTAGTATCATGAATTATCATACATTCACCACTCTGCTTCAACAATTATCAAGTTTGTTAATCTTTTCTCATCCTTCTCCACTCTGCTTATATTTCTAAGAGTATTTTAAAGTAAATCTCACATTTACTATCACCTCACCAGTTTATGCCTCAGTATTACATATGGCACTTTTTCCATAACATTTTCTAATATCATTATCACATTTTCAATAATTTCTTAGTATCATCAAATATGGAGTTCATATTCAAATTTTTTTATTTTCTCATACGTATTTTTTCAGTTTCTTAAGTCAAGAACACCACAGCCCCACCCACCCAAAAGCCAGACATTGCATTTGGTAGATATGTTTATTAAGTCTCCTTCAATCTGTAACATTTTCCCCTTCCCACTCATTTTTATTCATGTCATTTATCTGTTGAAGAAACCATGTCACTTGTCTTATAGAATGTCTACATTTCAAGTTTCACTGATTTTCTCCTTAAACTTCTCATCCCCCCTTTTTTTTTCAGAGGACTACACTGGGGCTGAGAGAGATGAAATGATTCATCTGTTGTTGCATAAGTAAATAACAGAAACTTAGGGCTGCAACTCAGTCTCTGTTGTTGAATCTAGAGCTTTAAGCAATGTCATGAAAAGGTAGAGCAAGAAGTTTAAAGACTGGCAACTTGGGATGGGAGTCCATTCTATTTTCCAGCTGAGTGATCTTGGCCATGTTACCTAAACTCTCTGAGACTCATTTTCCACATCTGAAAAATAAGGATAATAAATCTCTCCTTACAGAATTGGGAGTTATGATTAAGGGGTAAATATATGAAATCCCTTCCTTGCCCATAGTGGACACTCATTAAATGGTAGCTGCTGTCACATTATTATTTCAAGATTTATAAACTATCCTTTTGGAAAGGAAAATGTTAATTTTTATCTAAAGTAGTGGCATATTTTGGTTACTCAACTGTCCTAGTTGTTGGGAGGTGGACTTGGATAAAACATTGTTAAATAGTCACTAAATCCTTTTAAATGTCAAATCAAGGTAGAACCACTATATATACCACCTTAGATTATTTCCCCATCTTTCTATCTCAAATTTGATGTGTCTCAGCAAGGCTGCTTCTGTAGGATATTTATCCCTCTCTATTTCTGCATTCTGTCTGTCTCTAATGACATCCTCAAAAGTCACCTAATAAGTATGCCTAACCCAGTGACTCCATTTTCTCTTTTCACAAGCCCATGCAGTGTATATTCTTACTAAGCTAATCTTCTTGATACATTGTTTTTATATAATAGCTTCTTATCACACAGGTTTATTGTTTCGCTTTGTTAACATCTATTTAGAAGACATAAAATATAATTATATGTAGCCTATTTAAAATAGAATTGATTGCTTAAAAGGTCGTTGCAGTAAAAATACAAGTAAAGTGGTCCTTTTCAGTTTGACAAAGCATTTATTTAAAATGAGGGGGAGATGTTGCATAGTAGCTGTATCTTTACCAAGATTACCTCTAATGAATTTCAGGCCTCTGGGGTGTCATACGAATAAAGTAGTGTATTTGTAGAACACTATGAAGAAGTGGTCAGCAGTGAATAAATCCTGCAGCATAAGTCAAGAAAGATGAGAAGAAAAAGAGACTCAGAAAAAAACATTTGGCCATCAGGTAATGCTTTTTAGACCTTGAAGAAGTTCCATTGATATGGAAAGAACTAAAGTCAAATTGCGGTGTCATAACAAATAAACTGGACATGAAGAATTAGAAGCAATGAATCAAAATTACGTGTAGTGCAAATGGAAGGTTAGAGATAAAGTCATTACTTGAAATGAAGGTAAGAGTAAAAGGAGCCTTAGAAAGGAGGTTCATCTTTTTCCTGCAAGATAAGAAAATAGGAAGAAAGGGTGGCTGATTAATTAGATAAACTTTGACATGGAGGTGAACGAAATTAATAGGTTGCATGCCTGATGGACTCTAGTTCCTTTAAAGGATGATAACAGACAGGTTGCTGAGGTTGAATGTTTGAGGAAACTTGTAAAGATTTCAGACAATTGGTGAGAGAATGTGAGAGACTGATGGGGAATCAAGAAGAGCTGATTGTGACTGAAGTTTTATTTAAGGATGACTGACAACAATGTCAGGCAATTTTTCTTAAGCACAACTCAGGCAAGGAGCAGCTTGGAAGGGGTAGATGATTGAGCTGAGATTTGACAAGCCAGAACCCAGAGAATGTGGCAAGACTGCTGTCACTGGTGAGACTGCTGTTAGATTTATGAGTTTCAGTCTGGATAGAAACAGAAAGCCAAGAGTGAGTGAAAACTGGGAGGAAGAGATTATGATGAGCTCATATGTGTTACAGAAAGACAGAAACAAGATTGTGATCAGAAAGGGGACTTCTAAAGTTCAAGATCTCAAAGACAGGTCTATGTGAGTGTGCCACTGAAACAGAAAAGTTATGGGATTATAGGAGATTTAGGAGTTTGTTGAATGAGTTATCATCGAACATGCTGAAGTTACAATCTTTCAGGAGCCTTCAGAAACCTTACAACAAAGAACCAGAAAAAAAGAAAAACTGCAAAAAGAGGCTCTAAAGGCTTACCACAGGGTAGAGCAAAAGAGAAAGAGAATGACTCAAACACAATCAATTATCATGTCTGAGAAATACAAGGAAAAGTTTTCCCAGAGGTATAGGCTAGGCAGAAAATCTTTGCCCATCCAAAGCAACAGCTGGATGGAATCACAACTTAATGTCACTTGATTCTAAAATCTTTGAAAAACATTAGAACAACAGTTCCAAAAAAAGATTATGAAAAAAATAGTTATAAAGTATGTACTATAAACATTTAAATATAGACTTCTTCCATATTAAATTATTCTTTTAATACCTACAGGCATCAGTTTCTATTTAAGATCAAGGCCCTGCCAAATTCTGTTTTGTTAAGAGAAGAAAACCAGAAGAAACTTCCCCAAGTAATATTTTATTTGAAATGTTATTTTTATAAAATGACTATCAGGCCTCCTGAGATGAAAACTTATTCTGATAAAAGTTTATTATTAACAGGACTTCAGGAGCTGAGCAAAGGGAGAAGGCTGCAGAGACAGGTGATGAAAAGCTCCCAGTAAAAGTACAAGCGGATTCCCCGACAGTATTTCAGCAAACAGGCAGAACAATTGACGCGTTTACAGTTTTGCCGTAATAGACACTTTTAAAGTTTTTCCCTAACAATTTGCATACTTGAGATCTGGGAGGTCATGGATGCTCTTTAGGATAAAAATGACTCCTCCCAAAGGCGGTAGTAATAACCATTTGTTTCGGTGTTCCTAACACACAGTATTATCTTGCTTCATTAAAAAATCATGCATAATTATCTTACTTTTATAATAAATGTTAAAATAACCTACAACATGAATTAACGTTTAATTAATTAATTAGTTATTTTGAGATAGGGTCTCACTCTGTCACCAGGCTGGAATGCAGTGGCACCATCTTGGCTAACTGCAACCTCCGTTTCCTGGGCTCAAGGAATCCTCCCACCTCGGACTCCCGAGTAGCTAGGACCACAGGTGTGCACAAACATGCTTGGTTTTTTTATTTTTATTTTTGTAGTTTTAGTATAGACAAAGTCTTGCCGTGTTGCCCAAGATGATCTCAAACTCCTGAGCTCAAGCAATGAACCCACCTCGGCCTCCCAAAATACTGGCGTGGGCCACCACTCCTGGCCAACTTTGACATATTTATATTACTCTTAATTGTCATCATCTTTTTCAAATGTGCATATCTTGACTTGCATATCAAGATATAAGAGTTCTGAGGATACAGTAAAGCTGTGGTTTTACTTTTATTTATGTAATTCTTGTATTTACGCAACTCATCTGCTGCATAACTGCTATAAGGAGGAAGGTATTGTGTTTGACATTACATAGGGAAGAAGTATTGGTAAAAATGTGGAATGTATCTTAACTAAAACGTTAGGTGTGTAGCATAAATTCAATAAATATTTGTTTGATAAAATGATAATTGTGATCATTTTATCTATAAGTAAGCAGGAATGGGTTTCAGTGTTCTTTTTTAAAAGGCATTTTTAAGAAAAACTTTGAACATGTCACAGATCAGGATGTAAAAATAGTAACTACAAAGAATTAAACAGGTAACACTGTTATATGCTGATATTACAGCAGTTCCTTAAGTACAAAGGATGCATAGCTTTCTAATTTAGTGAGGAATTTAGGGCTAGGTAGGATGGGGACTGGAGAAACAAATTCCATCCCCTTGTCTGACCCTGAACAGTGAGAAGTTACAGTGTCTAAGAGGGTGCTATGCCACAATCTCAGGTCCAAATTCCAAAGTTATTCACACTAGAGAACCAATCAAGGGAAAATACAGAACACAGAGAAATTCAGGAACTGACTGAATGCTTAGGAGTGAGGCAGAACAATGGTTAGCACCCAGGGAGTGTTCCTGTAGGAGAAAAGGCTCAAACACCAAGATGAGCCATATGACAAAATTCCATTTCCTGTACAGAAGGATAGGTTGGAACAAGGCAGCACAGAAAACAGAAATGTCATAAGGACAGTGATTAAGGAAGGGAACAGTGTGCAGTCCAGGGATCTACTCATGACTTAGGAAAAGGGACTAAGACAAAAGCCCAAGCCCTGTGCACTGGGACAATATGTAGTGACAAGGAGAAATTGTTGAGGCTGAGCAGTTCCATGACCTCAGAAAATGCCAGTTCTTGCCCGTGGTTGTCTGTGAAAAAGACTAGAAGGCAAAAGACATCACAGGGGCTTCACTGATATACTTGAGTCAGGCATTCTGAATTTTGGAGTTTAGTATCAAACACTGCATTGTAACAATAATGGAAGTGGAATCAATTACTATCCAATCTGCCTCTTTTGGAATGGCCTGAGGGGTGGCCTGGGCTGCTAGTGGTACTGTCAGGAGAACAACTTCCAACTTTAATAAAATGGTGGAAGGCGAAGCCAAATGACAAGGGACTGCTAAGGAAAGAAGGAGGAAAGAGGGCAGAGAAACCAAGAGTGTAAATTACTTCTTCAACAATCTATTAATATCAGTAATCCACACATCTTATGTTCAAGAACTTGAAAAGATTTAATCTTAAGTGATTTGGTCATGACTGACTTAAAAACAGAAATTCAAAGGTAGTTCTAAAACTCTAATAAATCATAGTTTTAAAGTTCTCACATAGCTGAAACAGAATAAGTCTATTTCATAAAATTTCCTTAAAGTGAAAACTCAAATTTCTCATAGGAAAAGTCACAGATTGCTAGAAATGTATCACAGCACTTCACTTGAGAAACACACAACTAAAGGAGTAAAGAAAGAGAAAGGACAAAATTTGGTGACTAGCAAGGATGAAAAATGAGTAATTTATTTCACATGAACTTGTTTCAAGGCAAAAGGAAGAATTAAGGCAGAGACAGTTTAAAAATACATGTAACCGGAAATGTTTGGGGGAGATATATGACAAGAAAACGAGATAAAATGCTATTAATATCACAGGATAAGAAATCAGATTTTCACACAATGACTTCATTGAGTTGCCAAATTATGTACAAACCTTGTAAAGGGACTAAAAAGATATATGATAAATAGAAAAGGACAAAAACCAATAAATTACAATGGCTTTGCCACAGCAGTCATTCAATTATTCAATCAATAAATATTTACTAAGTATTTGGTGAATGTTGGAGGAGAAATATTAAAATACTAATGTTCAAAAAATTAAAAATTTAGTCAATCCACATATACGATTAGTCAAAGTTTCTTTAAAACATTATTTTTTCATATGTGATACTTAAAAAATATATGTACATTTATTCATGAGTCAAATTGAAACAGACAACTCTCAAAGACTGATACGTACATTCTAGGATATCATCATGAACACTTGAATATTCATATAGAAAGAATAAACTTTACCCCCTCCTAACACCATAGATAAGAATTATTTCAAGATGAATCAAAGACCTACACATATGATAAAATTATAAAGCTTATAGAAGAAAATATAGGAAAATCTTTGTAACCCCAGCACAAGCAAACATTTCTTGAGACACCAAAACACTAACCATAAAAGAAAACTGATAAAGTTAACTTCATCACAATTAAACTTCTGCTATTTAAGAGACAGTTTAAAAAATACTATTAAGAAAATGAAAATGCAAGTAACAAGTTAGAAGAAAAAAGTTATCAGACATATATCTGACATAAGTATTACATATAGAACATATTAAAATCCTCTACAAATCAGTAATCAAGAGAATAAAAATAGACATAATACTAGAATAAACACTTCACAAAATAAGACACATAAGTGATGAATAAGCACATAAAAAGCTGTTCAATGTCACTGTAGCCAAAAAGGAACTACAAATTACATCCAATGATTTACCACTTTGGTATAGTCTGTTTTCATGCTGCCAATAAAGGCATACCTGAGACTGAGCAATTTACAAAAGAAAGAGATTTAATTGAACTTACAGTTCCATATGGCTGGGGAAGCCTCAAAATAATGGCAGAAGGCAAGGAGGAGAAAATCCCATTTTATATGGATAGCAGCAGGCAAACAGAGAATGAGGAGGATGCAAAATTGGAAAACCCTGATAAATCCATCGGATCTTCTGACACTTATTCACTATCATGAGAATGGTATGGGGGAAACCACATCTATGATTCAAATTATCTTCCACTGGGTCCCTCACACAACACATGAGAATTATGGGAGTACAGTTCAAGATAAGATTTGGGTAGGGACACAAAGCCAAACCATATCCTTCTGCCCTGGCCACTCCAAATGTTATGTCTTCACATTTCAAAACCAATCATGCCTTCCCAGTAGTCCCCCAAAGTCTTAACTCATTTCAGCATTAACCCAAAAGTCCACAGTCTAAAGTCTCATCTGAGACAAAGCAAGTCCCTTCTGACTTTGAGCCTGTAAAATCAAAAGCAAGATAGTTACTTCCTAGATACAGTGGGGGTATAGGTATTGCATAAGTAGAGCTGTTCTAAATGGGAGAAACCCAAAACAAAGGGGTTACAAAGCCCATGCAACTCCAAAATCCAGCAAGACAGACAAATTTTAAATCTCCAAATTGATCTCCTTTGACTCTGGGTTTTACATCCAGGTCACGCTGATGCAAGAAGTGGGCTTTTACAGCTTTGGGTAGCTCCACCCCTGTGGCTTTGCAGGGTACTGCCTCCCTCCCAGCTGCTTTTATGGGTTGGCATTGAATGTCTGTGGCTTTTCCAGGCACACAGTGCAAGCTGTAGGTTAATCTACCATTCTGGGGTCTGGAGGATGGTGGCCTTCTTCTCATAGCTCCACTAGGTGGTGCTCCAGTAGGGATTCTGTGTAGGGTCTCCAACCCCACGTTGCCCTAGCAAAGGTTCCCCATGAGAGCCCCATCCCTGCAGCAAACTTCTGCCTAGGCATCCAGGCATTTCCATACATCTGAAATCTAGGCAGAGGTTCCTAAACCCCAATTGTTGACTTCTGTGAACCTGCAGGCTCAACACTATGTGGAAATTGCCAAGGTCTGGGACTTGCACCCAATGAAGGTATGGCCAAGCTCTATATTCACCCCTTTCAACCACAGCTGGAGCAACTGGGACACAAGGCCCCAAGTCCCTAGGCTGCATAAAGTATGGGGACCCTGGGCCTGCCCATGAAACCATTTTTTCCTCCTAGACCTCCAGGTCTGTGATGGGAGAGGCTGCCACAAAGGTCTCTGAAATGCCCTGAAGACATTTTGCCCATTGTCTTGAGGATTAACATTCAGCTCCTAATTTCTTATGCAAATATCTGCAGCTGGCTTGAATTTCTCCTCAGAAAATTGGATTTTCTTTTCTATTGCACTGTCAGCCTGCAAATTTTCTGAACTTTTATGCTCTTCTTCCCTTTTAAAATTGAATTCCTTTAACAGCACCCACATCATCTCTTGAATGCGCTACTGCTTAATAATTTCTTCCACCAGATGCCCTACCTCATCTTTCTCTCTCAACTAGAAAGTTTCACAGATCTCTAGGACAGGGGCAAAATGCTTCCAGTCTCTTTGCTAAAACATAATGAGTCACCTTTTCTCCAGTTCCCAACAAGTTCCTCATCTCAGCATTTGAGACCACCTCAGCCTGGATTTTATTGTCCATATTATCAGCATTTTGGTCAAAGCCATTCAACAAGTCTCGAGGGAGTTCCAAACTTTCCCACATTTTCCTGTCTTCTTCTGAGCCGTCCAAACTCTTCCAACCTTTACCTGTTATCCAGTTCCAAAGTCACTTCCACATTTTTGGGTATCTTTTCAGCAATGCCCAACTCTACTGGCACCAATTTACTGTATTAGTCCATTTTCACAATGCTGATTAAGACCTACCCAAGACTGGGCAAATTACAAAAGAAAGACGGTTTTTTTTTTTAAATATATATTCTATTGCGTTTTAGGTTTTGGGGTACATGTGAAGAACATGTAAGATTGTTGCATAGGTATATACATGGCAATGTGGTTTGCTGTCTTCCTCCCCATCACCTATATCTGGCATTTCTCCCCATGTTATCCCTCCCCAACTCCCCACCCCCGCTGTCCCTCCCCTAGTCCCCCCCAACAGATCCCAGTGTGTGATGCTCCCCTCCCTGTGTCCATGTGTTCTCATTGTTCAACACTCACCTATGAGTGAGAACATGTGGTGTTTGATTTTCTGTTCTTGTGTCAGTTTAAAAGAAAGAGGTTTAATTGGAATAACAGTTCCACATGGCTGGGAAGGCTCACAATCATGGCAGAAGGCAAGGAGGAGCAAGTCACATCTCATGTGGATGGCAGCAGGCAAAGAGAGAATGAGGAAGATGCAAAAGCAGAGAAACCTGTTAAAACCATCAGATCTCATGAGACTTACTCACTGCCATGAGAACAGTATGGGGGAAACTGCCCCCATGATTCAAATTATCTTCCACTGGGTCCCCCTCATAACACATGGGAATTATGGGAGTACAATTCAAGATGAGATTTGGGTGGCGACACAGAGCCAAACCATATCAACTTTCACTTGATTGGGTAAAAAAATTATGAAAATAATATTGACATACTTTGGATATTTGTCCCTGCCCAAATCTCATGTTGAATTGTAATGTCCAATGCTGGAAGTGGGGTCTAGTGAGAAATATTTGGTTCATGAGGGTGGATCCCTCATGAGAGAGATGGTGATGTCTTGGTGATAGTGAGTTTCCATGAGGTCTGGTGGCTTAAAAGGGTGCAGCACCTTTACCCCCTGATCCTTTCTCTTTCTTTTGTTCCCACTCTCACCATATGATATGCTTACTTCTGCTTTACCTTCTGCGATGAGTCATAGCTTCCGAAGCCCTCCTCAGAAGCAGATATCAGAGCTATGCTTCCTGTACAGCCGGCAGAACGATGAACCATTTAAATCTTTTTTCTTATAAATTACCTGGTCTCAGGTATTTCTTGATAGTGATGCAAGAACAGATTGATACAGACATTGTCAAGTGTTGACAAGAAAATGAAGCAAGTAGAACTCTTCTAAATTGCTAGTGGAAGTGAAAAATTGTATTACCATTTTGGAAGTTAGTCTGGCAGTTTTTCATAAAGCTAATTATACAATCTCTTTATGACCAAGCAGTTCCATTCCTTGGTATTTACTCAAGAGAAATAAAAACATGTGTCCACAAAAAGACTTGTACAAATATGTTCATAGTAGCTTTATTCATAACAGTCCCAACATGAAAATAAACCACATGTCCACAAATGGAAATCTGATGAACAAATTGTGTTGTATTCATACAACAAAATGCAATTCAGACATTTTTTAAAAAGAATCAAATACTCATACACAAAACGATGTGAATAATCTCAAAAATATTATATTGAGCTAAAGAAGCCTATCACAAAAGTGTGCATAATAAATCATTTCATTTTTCTGAAGTTCTAGATCAAGTAAAACTAAGATAAGGTAATAGAAATTTGAACAAGATTGCTTCTGGGTGAAGGGGGGCTGTCAATATTGACTTGCCATGAGGAAATTTTTTGGGGAGATAAAAATGTTCAGTGTTTTCATTGGTCATGTGTTTGCATATTGTGTCAATAACTGACCATTTCTATTGGACTAAGTACTTAAGATCTGTGTTTTATTGTATATAAATTATACCTCAATTAATTAAAAATTGGGGACCAAGTGATTTCTAGGAGTCCCTTTCTACTCCACTATTCTTGTCAGGACCATGGTAATTTTCCAAGTATTACCTGTAATAAATATAATTATTGAAGGAACTCTGTAAGTTATGCTTAGACCCATTTCCATGTTACTGTTTTAAAGCTTAACACTATGTTACTGTTTAATAAGCTTCAATGTGCAACTAATGAGCTATCCAAATAAAATGCTACCATATGTGACTCATGTTATGCACTGTATTGTTAACAGCTGTCAATCTCAAATCTTTTGACTTTACTTCCAGTCAGAACTACATTGCTATGAAAATCCTGCTCTTTTGTTATTACACCTTTTTACTACAAAATCTTCGTATTATCCAGTATTTTTGGATTTTTAAAGGTCATTCTTATTTTAACAAAACTTTATCTATATCAAAACTAGATAGTCCTAATCTAAATATAGTATTTGCTCAGACTTTCAGCATGTCCCCAAGGGCAACATGAAACAAGTTGAATTTTATTTTTTACAAAACTTTTAAAGTTAGTTTGCATGAACATTATGTTAAGCAATTGAAAAAATGAGAATAGGAAGAAATATTTTTGTGTAAATCCCACTGATACCTACTTTCACAATTTAAAATAACTTGTTTTTTTAGTAGTGTAAAAAAAGACAAATTTTTTGAAGTCTACTTAAGCCTTGAGATAAATCTCACATGCTATACCAGCACCAATTTGTCATAATTACCTTCTATTTAGCAATATAAGTTAAACATGGTGAATCTTAACCTCCTCCAAAAAAATTCCATTCTAGAACTACTTAAATCCATGCTTCATGCCAAATACTTCACAAGATAGAATAACAACATAATTACAATGTTCTAAAATGGATTTAGCAAAGCAGTAACAAAAGTCCTGCAACGTTAAAAGCCAGATATTAGATGAAATTCCTTCTCACTCTTTCTTTCATCCTGGCATAAATTACAAATGTTAGCTTTTTTCAAATGAAACTGTGTGAATATAAAGCTTCTAGGAGAGATCATGAAAGCACATGGCCCTTGGTGACAGGATCTCTGCAGATCTTTTTCTTCAAACTCAGAAACTACAGAATCCCAGCTGTTCAAATGTCTGATAGAAATAAGGGTTTGGACAAGTTCCATCTGGCTGAACTTTAACAGCACAAACAGGAATAAAGCAGTACTCAAAGGCAAGGATTTTGCATGACTAAATATTCCTGTAAATGGAGGAAATGAAAATGCATCGTTCTGTAAAGGTAAACTGGAACAAAATGAATAGTAATACAACATAAAATAATTTCATAAAATGTTAACAGCATTGTCCTCACTTCAATATTCCATCTAAAATAAAGATGTACATTATTTATTTATGAAATATGTTTCTTTCCAAAAGTGGGTATTTTTCAGGATCATCTTACTTAGTCTAAAGCAGTAGGAGGGGTTTCAGTGAAGTTGTATATCTTTTCTATCATTCTATTCATCCTTGATGGTCCAGGGACTTATATGAGTCCCTTATTTTGCAGCAATTCACAGGCAAAGCTGGAAATTCTGGACCACCATCCTTATGACACACTTCTAAGCATGGCAGACAAGATCTATCAAAATCATATCTTCTTTTAATTTTCTTTTCTCTACCCTTTCCTTAATGCTTACTATGGTCTTTTACTCTATTATGCCTCTCTACATTTACCTATTTTCTCCCCAATTCTCCTCTTCAACACCAACTCATTGTAGAAGACCCAGCTCCTCTAAATTTCCTAGCTTTCTGTCTCTCCTGTCCAGATAGAATAGATCATGCCCTTCCCGCATTCCCAGCAATGTAATGCATTTTCTTGTTAATTTTAATAAGAATGATGTATGTGCTAATTTTATAGCAAATAAAAACAATTTAAAATTTATCTTATATGAGATCTTCTGAAAGACTAATTTTGCAAAAATTTGAAATTTATGTTTCAAGTAATCTTATAATTTTTCTCCTTACCTGTCTTTTCAATAAACATTTATAGATTTTTTTAATTGGGAAAATTATTTCTTCATCCTTAGGATAATTATAATTGGATAATCATAAGAAAAATTGCCTTTAGGATAATTATTAGGCATGTATAGTGCCTAATATAATCCAGTTCACAAAGTATTTGGACTAACAGTTATTAAATAAAGCAATAAATATCACTGAATAAACCTCAACTGGGCCATGACCAGTTACTATGCTGAAGAGCACTAAAAAATGCACCAGTATTCTAGAAATGAGAAGTCAGACACAGGGCAGCTTGTAGTGTGTCTGGGAGAAGAATACCTGTTGACTTCATAGTCAAGACTATAAGCCATGGCAGATGTGGTGATTTTGTATTTTAGCCAAAGCAGCGATGGGCATGGAGAAGTAGTAATGAGCTCTAAGCACTTAGGATCTAGAGGAGGTCAGGACAGATATGTAGATAGTAAAATTATATGATCACTCTGATGTGATTGTGATAGGTTTTCTCTTTCTTCGTGAATGTGTACTTTTTTTTTTTTACTTTTCTCAGAAGAAATAGAACTACTGGAGTTCTAACAGATTTTTAACACAAACAATGTTATTTTTCATCTAAAATACTGGGAGGAAGGCGAGCTTCCTATCAGCTCCCACTCCATCATCATGCTCTTTCTAGCCCAGTCATGAAACATCTTAATTCACTGTTAGGAGATCTAATTAGGAAATGTGATTTAGAATAGTTGCCAGAGTAGTCAATGAAGAGTTGCTCTATAGGGTTCATAGAATGGTGGCAAGCTGCCCTTTTAAAGGGCCTCTGTTGAATGTATCAGTGTAAGATCATGTGTTGCACAGAAAGTACAAGTTGCTTAAAAAGTTATATTAACTGAGTTCAATTTTGTTCCCAAAGAGTAATCATTTAGCTATGTTTTCATTTTTATTTTATTCTTGCTGAAACATAGTCATTGTTTCTGGATCGCATGTGTTTTTCACTAATTCCTAAGTCATTATCCATTTCTGTGACAATTGTTATTTGCAATATTTACAGTATGTATAATATTAAGAGAAAGTTTTGACAATAAACAAATACACATTTTGGTAGGTAGACTTCTAGGAATGTCCCCCAATAACCCTCACCTTTGTATAAGCTCTCCTTTGAGTATAGGTGAAAATATCACTCTGCCATGATTATGTTATGTTATGTGGTAAAGCTAGACTTAAAATAAGTAGATTATCCAAGTAAATTATCCTTTAAAAGCAGAGTTTTCCTTGAACAGTCATTCATTTCCTTGACAGTCACAGACTGAAGGCTGCACTGTCAGCGTCCCGACTTTTGAGGTTTTGGGACTCGGACTGGCTTTCTTACTCCTCAACTTGCTAACGGCCCGTTGTGGAATTTCACCTTGTGATCATGAGTCAATGCTTCTTAATAAACTTCCTTTCATCTATACATCTGTCCTATTATTTCTGTCCCTCTAGAGAACCCTGACTAATACAGATAGTAACTGTTGGCAAGGATGTAGAGTAAAGGAAACTTTGCACTGTTGGTGAGAATTTAAATTAGTACAGCCATTATGGAAAATAGTAGAGACATCTTTAAAACATTTAAAATATAAGTACCATATGATCCAGCAATCTTTCTATTAGCTATATATATCCAAAGAAAATAAAACCAATATGCTGAAAAATAGCTGCACTCTTACGTTCATTGCAACATTATTCACAATAGCCAAGGTATCAAATCAATCTAAATGTTCATCAATGGATGAATGAATAAAGAAAATGTGGTATATACACACAACAAAATACTATTCAGCCATAAAAAAGCAGAAAATTCTGTCAGTTGCAAAAATATAGTTGAACCTAGAGGACCCAAGGTTAAGTAAAAGTCAAGCGCAGAAAGGTAAATACTGCATGAATTCACTTATATATGGAATCTGAAAAAGAAGTAGAGAGAAGATAGTGGTTACCAGATGCTGGGGTAATGGGAGGAGGAGAAGTTGTTGGAGAGATGTTGGTCAAAGGACACAGAATGTCAGTTAGAGAGTAAGAGGAAGTTCAAGAGATCTATGTTACAGCATGGTAACTATAGTCAACAATACATTGCAGTCTTTAAAAAAATGCCATAATAGTTGAGGTAATTAATGTGTTCTCACCACAAAAGGATAACTATGTGAGCCAGTGCATATGCTAATTAGGCAGTTTTTTTCATTCTACCATGTGTATATACTTCAAAACATCATGTTTTACCCAGTAAGTATATATAACTTTATCTTTCAATTTAAAAAAAAGTTAGAAAAAAAGTGCTGGCTGAGTATGCTCCAAAAGTTTCCAGCCATTTGAAGTCTGTTTTTTTACAGCATAATTTAAATGAAAAGCTTTCTTTTAAGTTTTTCAAAGAACAGGCATCTGAATTACTCTATTGCACTGTATCTAAAACATCACCATTTAAGATATGCTATTAACTTTATACCACTAAGAAAAAGGCAAAAACGTAATTTAAGCTGGAACAAACACTTTAAAAAATATTTTTAAATTTTACTTTTGAGTTCCAGGATACATGTGCAGAATATGCAGTTTTGTAACATAGGTATACATGTGCCATGGTGGTTTGCTACATCTATCAACCTGTCATCTAGGTTTTAAGCCCCACATACATTAAGTATTTGTCCTAATGCTCTCCATCCTCTTTCCCCCAGCCCCCAACAGGCCCCAGTGTGTGTTGTTCCCTTCTCTGTATCCATGTGTTCTCATTGTTCAACTCCCACTTATGAATGAGAACACTGATGTTTGGTATTCTGTTCCTGTGCTAGTTTCCTGAGAATGATGGCTTCCAACTTCATTCATGTCCCTGCAAAGGACATGATCTCACTCGTTTTTATGGCTGCATGGTAGTCCATGGTGTAGATGTGCCACATTTTCTAAATGGCAATTATTAAAATGTCATGAAACAGTAGATACTGGAGAAGCTGTGGAGAAATAGGAAGGCTTTTACACTGTTGGTGGTAGTGTAAATTAGCTCAACCATTGTGGAAGACGGTATGGCAATTCATCAAGGATCCAAAACCAGAAATGCCATTTGACCCAGCAATCCCATTACTGGATATATACCCAAAGGATTATAAATTATTCTACTATAAAGACACATGCACAGGTATGTTTATTGAAGCACTGTTTGCAATAGCAAAGACTTGGAACCAACCCAGATGCCCATCAAAGATAGAACAAACACTTTTACAATGCTTTTTCATGACACTGGTGGTCATGTCAGCTTCTTATCACTTAGACATTTATTCCTTCACTTCCAGGTGATTTGGCAACTGCTTTACCTCTGGTTGTATTGACTAGGAAGTAAAAAGCAGCGCTTGTTCATGCATCTAAGAAACAACATAGCACAGCTTTATCTACATGTGGGAAGGCTTCTTCAAGACTTGGTTATTGCTGTGCAAGAAATAGATAATTGAGGTCATTTATCTTATAGGAAATATTCATTTCAATGTCAAATATAGGTCTCACTTCTCTGTTTCCATGCCTTTCTGCATGCACTATAACTTTTCATTTCAATTCTATATCTAGTATATTTTTAGAACATTTTGAGAGGCAGCAAATTCAGAATATGTGGTAACAATAATGCACCTAACATAACTGGGTGGTGGCAAGATGAACAGGAATAACAAAATTTACAAAGGGGCTGGCTATTGTTATATAATATTGCTGTTTTTGTAAGTCAAAAACAGTTGAATATTGACAATTTCATATTGTTTCTTCCTATATGTCATGATTGCCATATCCCCAAAAGTGATTGTAAAACACCATTTACATGACACATGATTTCAGAGACATTCCAATGCAGGAAAAAAAATGGGTAAATCATAATTTTAAAATGGTATTTTTTAATAAACCTTTCCCAGAAAAAAGTTATATATGATTTTAAGAATTACTACTGTTAATGTCAGACATAAAAAAAAATTCTGGAATAAGAAAACAGACAAGAAGAGTTTCACTGAATATTTCAAAGATCCATTAGAAGAAATGTCCTCTACCTCTTACAGCAACACTGCAGTGTCTTTTTGGTTGTTTTCTATTATACTACATCACATAACATTTAGTACTGGAGTCACATATACAGCTTCTTATCTCTTTTACTGGATGATAAGTTCTTAAAGATCAGGGACAAGTTTTCAGTCATCTGTGTGTCTCCCTCACCAGATAGCATGGGTCTTCAAATAGAAAAATCAATATCTACTTGATTAAATGGGTGGATGCTAGAAAAATGTAAAACAAGCTTGAAACAGTCTCTGCACTTACAATTTATTTGGGGAGATGAAATTAACTTGAATAAATGTAAGACTATTATATTCTAAGTATAATAATAGTTCAGAAAATAGAAAGAATTCTTTCTAAAGATGTTTACATGAAATATATGGTATTTCAGCTGTGCTGAGAACAGATGAACATGGTTTAGATAGATGAGGCAAGAAATGAAAGACGTCATTGGACACTGAAAAAAATGACAAAAAGAGAAAATGTAAGAAATAAAAAAAGCTTGAGTTGGATGGAGTGAGTAAGGAAATTCTTATTCTACTCTTGTAAAACAGTTTTTATTTAAAATGTGCAGTTCTAAATTATGACCACTTAAAAGGCCAACAGATATTTAATATTCATACTGGAAATAGCCATATCCATGAATTACAATGCAAATTTCAATCTTAAATATACAACTACTGACCTCCTATGCCACTTGAACCCACTGACATGAAAACTCACAGTTCAACATTGTCATAGATGTGAACATAGGGTTACTAAATGTATTTTAAACTCATTATACTTTTTTTTTACTATGATGACTACACATTAAATCATTTACCATTGACTATCCTCTACTATTTCATTAAAAGCTATTTTACAAGAGCATAGGTCATGTTCTTCTGCACAGTTGAATCAAGATTCCTTATAAAAATATATGACCTTAGTTTCAGCATCCTCAATTGAATTATAAACTGAGGTGATTATGATAATTAGAGAACACTATGTCCACTGAGCCTCCGGGGTGCTTGGATGAGTACCAGCCACAAGTGACTACGTATATATAAGGTCTGTTTGATTACTCTTACAGTGTAGGAGCATACTGCTATCTTAAATCTAATTGGTTTTTTCATTATTGCCTTATTCTAATTAATTCATACAAATGGCTTGAATCCTGTAGAAACTTTACTTTTAGAAATCCTAACTTCCTTTTTTTTTTTTTAAATTTACTTAAAGTTCCAGAATACATGTGCAGAACGTGCAGTTTGGTTACATGGATTTGAATTTCAACATGAAGTTCTTTTAGGTATGTAGTTATTGGTAAACTACCAAATTCCCCTAAACTTCAGTGTGGGTTAATTATAAAGCAGAACTATTGACCTATCCTATTAAATAACATTTTGTTGACTGCCAAGGGTAAAATGAGCTGAAACTGGAAAATACCCTAAAGTTTTCAAAATTATTACCAGTTTTCTCTTTAAATTTTTTTGTCTCAGTTTAGCCTGTAATTAGAAGATTTTGGAGGACATTTTTATTACTCATTTCTTAGTATTGTTTTTAAACCTATGGTTTTTTCTTCACTAGCATACTTTCTTTTAAACTTATATGCTACAAAAGAATGTGCTTTTTTGGTATAAAAGTCTATGAATTTTGACACGTACATAGATTCATTTGTTATTACTCACCATTAAAATAGAATATAGAAGAGTTCCATCAGCCAAAAATATTCCCTTACGTGATCCCTTTTAGTTAAATCCTGCCCCTTCTACTTCTAATCCCTGGAAACTCCTGATATGCCCTCAATTTTATGCGTTTTAAATAATGAAATCAATACATGCTTATTGGAAGAAGTTTTAAAATGGTATACATTAGTATATAAAATTAGAAGTTAGTCTTCTTATTTTTTTTTTACCAATATCATCCATCTAAGCTTAACAATTGTAATACTATGATGTGTATCCTTTTACAACTTTCTCAATGTTCAATTAACACAAATATTTACAAATGTATCTAAACTTAAAGAGTCTCACTCCTATTTTTTAAGTCAAACCATTCTAGTATAGAGTTTACCTCTTACTCTTTCAATACTAACATATTTGGGGAGTATTTCCAGATTAAGGTAGAAATCTACTTCATTCCTTTTAATAGCTACCTATGTTTCATAGTTTGATTATACTATAATCAATTTAATCAGTCTCCTGTAATGGCAAGCATTAAGACTGTTTTCAATCTTAATTACAGATTTAATGTCTATTTGATTTTTTTTTCTCCACTAAATTCTTTGCTCATATGACTGAACAAATTTTGATTGGGCTATTTTTCTTTTTCCCATGATAAATGAAGGTTATGTGTACTTGTCACAGAGCAGATCCTGAGCAAACTAAATTAAATTTTTCCTTTATCTTTTCCCAAGTGTTGTCTCAGGCTAGCAACCTCTCTGATAAGGTGGCAATATACTTTCACACATTAGAACACACTTCTATAAAATGAGAAACATTTGCTCCGTCTATATCATAATAATTTCAAGACAAATCTTTTATGGCTAATTCTTCAAAATAATTTGCCTTTGTATATGACCCTAGAAAGAGTTTTTAGAACACGTGTGTTTGTTTTCACCCTCCTCCTTATACCTTTACCCAAAGGAGCCTCTCAATATCTCCTTAGTTGCTGCAACCCTAATTGGCCCTCCAGAAGACTCTCAGGAGCCACTCTCAGGGGAGATTTCCAGTTAAATAACTAAGGAATCAAGCATAACTGTGTTTTCATTCAAAGGAGTCACTCTCTTAAGGCACAAAGAGAAAGTGGAATTATATATTTTGAGTTCCATAGAGTGGGAGGAAGGAGAGATTGGGGAAAGTATTCAGAAATTGAGGCCAAAACAGGTTGGGGCAAGAGAAGGACCACTTGCTGGGCCGAATAATGGCAGGTACTATCTTGATTTCCTGCTCTAAATCTCTCACAGAGATTTCTCTCATAAAGTTTAGTAGAGAATATCACTTTTGCCAAAATGTCAGAGCATCTCTCATCTTCAAGTCCAGTTACCAAACATTAATGACTCCTACCAGAAAGTTTTTATTATTCCATTGGTGTTCTCTTTTTGTTACAAGTCCCTACTTCTGATTCATAAAAGTTCTGATTCATTAAAAAACCTGTATATCCTTGGAGACTTCCTCCACTTAAGAAATAAAAGGTCAGCTTAATTTGGGGTATAACTTATGTCAACAGGAACAAAATTTTGTAAAAGCTGTATCTTACAAGAAGAAAAATATGCTTTGGAAATGCTCCTGGTAAATCATCCAAGCCCCAAATTTGACAACTCTGCCTTTTTTTCTCTTGGATATCCTTTGCCTATTAGCCAAAGGGCAGAGAAGAGCAGAGGTGAAATCACTATAGGAAATGTATGAAATTCTTTATATTCCATAGGCCAGCTTCTAAGAAAGAGGTCTCATTCTTTGGCTCTAAAAATGACATCCCACAAGGACCCTTCCACATCAAAAAGGAGAGCAGAAGACCAACTTTTTATCTCACCTGACAACTGCAATCTAAGTTTTTTCTAACAATTCACTTTATAGCCAGTTTTTCATATCCCTGAATTCAAAAATAAGAGTGCAAATATAGATTAAGCATATCCCCATGCTATTCTCCTTACCTAAAAAATATCTAACTCCCATCCTACTTCATGGCAAAAATCATTTTCTGCCTCGTTTACAAAGTCTTCCTTGACTCTTCCATTCAGCGTCACTGATCCCTCATCTCAGTAAATCCATAGTATTCCTTTAGCATCACTTATTACCAAAAAGTCACCTACTAATTTGTGATGCCTTCTGTCTTGTCTGCTTGTATTATTGTTTAAGGGGTCAGGTGTGTTTTAGGCTAAGTTTGGGAGACAGCATATTCACTTTTCTTGAGAATGATTTCTTCATGTGGTGCCTGGATTCTATGTATACTTATGCATCACATAACAACATTTAGGTCAATAACCTACCACATATACTACAATGGTCCTATAAGATGATAACACTGTAATTTACTGTGTATTTTCCATGTTGAGAAATGTTTAGACACACAAATTCTTATCATCATGTTGTAATTGCCTACAGTATTCAGTACAATAGTGCAGTGTGCAGGTTTGTAGCCTAGGAGCAATGTGCTGTTTCATATAGCCTAGGTGTGCTGTAGGCTACACCATCTAGGTTTGGGTAAGTGTACTCAATGACGTTCACACAACAAAATCACCTAATAACACATTTCTCAAAACGTAGTCCCATCATTAAATGATGCATGATGGTAATTGTTTTTCACTAGTCAGAGAAATACAATAGAACTAAAGCCTTTCTGAATTGTAAATCTATGTCTGAAAATAAAATTAAAGCATGCATTACAAACTACGAAAGTGGTCACAGTTTACAGCCAGATTGTTTAACTTATATATGAAGAGTAGTCAATAGAGAAAGTCTGTCTCAATTTATAAAATCAATTTTTAAATGTTCTCTATGCAATTGATTTGTAGCTAGAAACGTGAAAACTGAGCGTCTGGTGTTCATCTACTCTTGTGTTCAGTGTCCTCTAATTTGTCTCAATCTAACCTCCCTGCAGCTTTAGAAAAATTAAAAATTCAGGTTTATTATCCCTGGTTTTGTAAGAGCCTGGCAACAGGTTCTTTGGTACAGTAAATCAACATGATCTACATAATGAATTGAAGCTGGCAAGCAGTCAGGTGTTAGAATACACTACAAAAAAAAATGCCATCTTAGATAAGCCTCTTCAATTCTTTCCTTAGATTCTATTTCACTATCCCTATCCCCCGAAAATTATTCAATTAAGACTGAAATAATTAAGGTTTAAATAGTATTTGAACAACTGTTTAAATGTCTAATTTGTTTTCAAAATCCAAAACATTAAAAATCTGATTATATTCCACAACTGCAAATACTGTTGTTACTCAACTACTCATTCTTATTTTTAGATATATAATTATAATACTATTTGAACTTCCCATTCCATGCCTGTTTTCACACAGACAAAAACTTGACATACACAATGCTAATCTAATTAACTTAGGAGATTTAAATTTAGAGGATAAAAGTCAATTACTGCTGTTTAGTTCAAATCCAGAAAAAAAAAAGAATCACTACAATTAAAAGAATATGTAAATTACAAATTGAATCTGAAGAGAAAGTGAGAAAATGAAGAGAAAAAAATCTGATGATTTTTCTTTATTATTGTGGCTAATACAGAAGACACTCTTCCTCATACATTATGTGTCCTAGGGAGGTGAATTTCTGAACCAAACATTTCTGTGCTAGTATCTGAGTGGACCACTAGGAAGTTACTCAGTGACTTTCCCATTGACTGAAAAATAAAAATAAAACTTGAATTGCAGTAAATTTTAAGAAGCTACAGATATCTCTCCTGTCTAATGCACAATGATTTTTAAACTGATTGTTGATAAAAGTCTAAACCTGTTTGGGTTACAGAGTAATACCTGTGGGTAGGAATAGCATTCCTCTTTTCATTAATCTATTTTGATTCTATCAACTTATGTTAGCTTTATCTCATCTCCCTGGGACTCTTTATATTGACTGCCTGCTTCTTACCACTGCCTCCTCTTTCTGATTGATTGCACCACCCCACCCCTGAGGTATTGTATAGTAAGTCACTAAATTAATTACCGATGGCTGGAGGGGGAAGACATGTGAGTATTAGCTTTCGCTTTGGTCCCAGTTTCCTTCCCTGTGACTTGAGGGGTCAGGGTATGATGATCTCTGGTAAGCTTTCTGGTGGTGTGCTGGAGCCAGCTCCTGCCAGCTTTTGAGATTTCACTGTGTTCATCTCTTCCCAACTCCAAGTCCAGTGACAGGTGACAACACATCACAGCTTGAAATTGACCATGATGGAAATATTTACAGGATGGGAATTGGCAACTGCTACAAATAAGAACTTTTACAACATCTTTTCATAGATCCAGTTTACTGGCACACCACTGCATGTAGCTCTATTTGTAAAAATAAGCTAAGTCCGTTTTTAAGAAGTGTCTGTTAATATCCTTTACCCACTTTTTGTTGGGGTTTTTTTTTCTTGTAAATTTGTTTAAGTTCCTTGTAGATTCTAGATAGTAGACTTTTGTCACATGGGTAGATTGCAAAAATGTTCTCTCATTCTGTAGGTTGCCTATTCACTCTGATGATAATTTCTTTTACTGTGCAGAAGCTCTTTCATTTAATTATATCCCATTTGTCAATTTTGGCTTTTGTTGCAATTGTTTTTGATGTTTTAATCATGGAGTCTTTGCCCATGCCTATGTCCTGAATGGTATTGCCTCGGTTTTCTTCTAGGGTTTTTATGGTTTTGGGTTTTACATTTAAGTCTTTAATCTATCTTGGGTTAATTTTTGTATAAGGTGTAAGGAAGGGGTCAAGTTTCAGTTTTCTGCATATGGCTAACCAGTTTTCCCAGTACCATTTATTAAATAGGGAATACTTTCCCCATTGCTTGTTTTTGTCAGTTTTGTTGAAGATCAAATGGTTGTAGCTGTATAGTGTTATTTCTGAGGTTTCTGTTCTGTTCCATTGATCTATATATCTGTTTTGGTACCAGTACCATGCTGTTTTTGTTACTGTAGCCTTGTAGTATAGTTTGAAGTCAGGTAGTGTGATGACTCCAGCTTTGTTCTTTTTGCTTAGGATTATCTTGGCTATGGGCTCTTTTTTGGATCCATATAAAATTTAAAGCATTTTTGTCTAATTCTGTGAAGAAAGTCAGTGGTAGCTTGATTGGTGTAGCACTGAATCTATAAATTACTCAGGCAGTATGGCTATTTTCATGATATTGATTCTTCCTATCCATGAGTATGGAATTTTTTTCCATTTGTTTGTGTCCTCTTATTTCCTTGAGCAGTGGTTTTAGTTCTTCTTGAAGAAGTCCTTCATGTCCCTCTTAAGTTGTATTCCTAGGTGTTTTATTTTCCTTGTAGCAATTATGAATGGGAGTTCACTCATGATTTGGCTCTCTGCTTGTCTAGTGTTGGTGTACAGGAATGCTTGTGATTTTTGCACACTGATTTTGTATCCTAAGACTTTGCTGAAGTTGCTTATCAACTTAAGGAGATTTTGGGCTGAGACAACGGGGTTTTCTATATATACAACCATGTAATCTGCAAACAGAAACAATTTTACTTCCTCTCTTCCTATCTGAATATACTTTATTTCCTTCTCTTGCCTGATTGCCCTGGCCAGAACTTCCAATACTATATTGAAAGGAGTAGTGAGAGAGGGCCTAGGACATTACACTACTGTACACTTTATTAACCCTGTACACTTAGGCTATATTAAATTTTTTAAAAATGTTTCTTTCTTCAATAAAAAAATTAACTTCTGTTTACTGTAATTTTATTTATTAAACTTTTAAATTTTTAAACACTTTTTGACTCTTTTGTAGTAATGCTTAGTATAAACACATTGTACTGCTGTACAAAAATATTTTCTTTATCCTTATTCTATAAGACGTTCTCTATTTTTAAAATTTGGTTTTTTTGTTTTGTTTTGTTTTAAATTTTTAAGCATTTTCTGTAAAAACAAAGATACAAACACACATATTACCCTAGGGGCACACAAGGTCAGGACAGTGTCACTGTCTTCCTCCTTCGTATCTTGTCTCCCTGGAAGTTCTTCAGAGGAAATACCACACATGGAACTGTCATCTCCTTTGTTAACAATGCATTCTTTTGAAATACCTCCTGAAGGATTTCCGAGAGGCTGCTTTACAGTTAACTTACCAAAAATATAAGTAGAAGGAATACTCTCTAAAATAACAATGGAAAGTATAGTATAATAATACATAAACCAGTAACATATATAGTCATTTATTATCAAGTATTATGTACTGTACATAACTACATGTGCTCTACCTTCATACAACTGGCAGTGCAGTAGATTTGTTTACATCAGCATCACCACAAACACGTGAGTAATGCATTGTGCTATGACATATGACAGCTATGATGTCACTAGGCAATAGGATTTTTTCAAATCCATTTTAATCTTATGGTATCACTGTCATTATATATGCCATCCATTTTTGACTGAAATGTTGTTATATAGCACATGACTATACATATATGATCCAGTGGCAAAGCCCTTCCCTAGGATAGCATGAGAAATATGAAGGAAATCAAAGATTTAAATTAATTGTTACTCTTCTACTTTCTCTGGTGTCATTTATATAAGGAGAGCAAGAAGACACAGCTGCTATTGAAAGGAGGCTTATTGCTGTCTAACACTGCATGGTGCCCCCAGGGTCAGTGAATTGTGGTTCCCGATGCTAAGTTCTGAATAGATTTTATCTAATGGTCCTCACATAAACTTCACAGGCAGGAAACTACAAATATGCATCTCAGAGAATATTTTGCTCCTTTTATCCACTATGGTTTTTATTACTTCAATTTTATCATTTTCTGGCTCTCACTTAATTTTATCAAAAACTGCACTCACCAAATCTTTGTTCCTCAAAAATTTTAAGAATATAATGTTGGGTGGAGTGGGATGCTGGAAAAAATGTTGGTCAAAGGGTACAAAGTTTCAGTTAGACAGAGGAATACTTTTTTGAAACCTACTGCATAGCATAGTAACTCTAGTTAATTAGGTATATTTCAAAATTTCTGAGAGCAAAATTCAAATAACCTCACCCCCCAAAAAATAAGTATTTGAGGTGATGGTGATCTTAATTAGATGAATTTAATCATTCCACATTATGTACATATATCATAATATCACCTTGTATCCCATAAGTATATGCAATTATAATTTGCCAATTAAAAATAATTTTTAGACCGGGCGTGGTGGTTCACGCCTGTAATCCCAGCACTTTGGGAGGCCAAGGCGGGTGGATCACGAGGTCAAGAGATCGAGACCATCCTGGTCAACATGGTGAAACCCCGTCTCTGCTAAAAATACAAAAAATTAGCTGGGCATGGTGGCGCGTGCCTGTAATCCCAGCTACTCAGGAAGCTGAGGCAGGAGAATTGCCCGAACCCAGGAGGCGGAGGTTGCGGTGAGCCGAGATAGCGCCATTGCACTCCAGCCTGGGTAACAAGAGCGAAACTCTGTCTCAAATAATAATAATAATAATAATAATAATTTTTTAAATATTACAAATAAAAAGAATAAAATATTGCTCTATAGGTATTTTATCCTCAAATTGAAAGCTTTATGGATCCATGTTAGGTCAAATTAATTTTACCAAAAAAATTTAAATTTCCTATTTGATAATAACAGCTATCATTTATCAAGTGCTTAGAATATTTTGAGCATGCTGTTAAACACTTGCTGTATATTACTTTATTTATTCTCACTTCAACCGTATATAGCTCTATTATTCTTCTTCCTATTTTACAGATGAAATAAAAGTCCAAACCAGGCCTAAAATTACAAAACATATTTACAGATTATGTTTAGGGGACTAAACTTAAGCATTCCGAAATTTACTATATTTATTTAGTCATTCTCATCTTTAGCATATACCTAATGGAGTCGTTTTATGGATTTAACTAGCAGTCAATTAATTTTTAGGTTTCTTGGCTCACAGTAAAAAAATGTAGATTTCCAGTAATACTAGCAGACCAAGCATGACGCATTTTAGGCATTTGTTTATTATTCGTGTATCATCTGTCTTTTCATTCAACAGGCATATATTATCAACTGCTGTGCTCAGAATTTAGGTGGACATAATGAAATAAGAAGCTATTTCCCATAATCATCCAAGAATATTTACAGAAATAACCCTTAGTTTTAGCTACTGGCATAGTTAGCATGTTTGACACTGGAGTAGATCATTTTTTTGACATTCCTTTTATATGCATAAAAAATTATTCTCAGAAATAATCATGAAATAATAGTAACAACTAGAAAAGAAATACAGGCAGTAAACGTTTTCTTTAGCTGAACTTGTGCTGGTATACCAGTTTGAAAACACAAATAATTTTTTAAAACTACATGTAATACAAGAAATAAAAAATGTAGTGATTTTAAAAATTATATTAACAAAGGCAAAAAGGTATGCCTTCATGTTGCTCTGTCACAGTACTCAATAATATTTGTTTTTAACTGTAAATCCTGCATATATTTCAATGATGTTGTCTAAACTTCTCCTTTAAATATTCATGTTCAGTAGGTAGAATAGACAGATTTATCAATCTATTTTCTCTGAGAGCAAAGAGTTTGTTTTAATTAATTTACTTTCAAAATGTTTTCTTCACATGAAGCAACAAATATAAAAGTGGATAAGAAATGTCTTAAATATAAGTTTGGCAGAGATTTACAAAATCCCCTTTCATAATTAAATGCTGTTCATGTCTTTGTTTCTGCAGATTGAGTCTAACACCTTTCAAATGTCTCTGCTGTAAGAGAAAAAAGCTACTAAAAAATTTCATCAAAAAAGTCAGCATACATGTGAATTATACTTAGTAAACATTTCCAAAGTTTATAATTGTCCAGGATAATTTGAGTTTGCTTTAGATACAGTTCTTGCTTTCCTTCTTTCAACATACTTTATTATTTATTTATTTTCCAGACAGAGTCTCACTCTGCCCAGGCTGCAGTGCAGTGGCACCATCTCAGCTCACTGTAACCTCTACCTCCTGGGTTCAAGTGATTCTCCTGCCTCAGCCTCTGGAGTCGCTGGGACTACAGGCACCCACCACCACATCAGGCTAATTTTTGTATTTTTAGTAGAGTTGGGGTTTCACCAGGCTGGTCTCAAACCCCTGGCTTCAAGTAATCCACCCACCTGGACCTCCCAAAGGGTTGGGGTTACAGATGTGAGCCACCATGCCCGGCCAACATATTTTAAATAGTGTATTTGAAACAAATGCTACCACAGTGACCAAAAGACAGTTGACCAACCACTCACTCTTGAAGCAACTGTATGTAGCTGAGCCTTCATATGTTGGGAGAGTAGCCAATAATTGGAAATGCCCTGGAAGTTTCTCCCATAAAGAATACAATGTTTCTTAAAGAATAAGTAGTATGTACATGTATGAATATGTTATATACATATGCATACACTATATAGTCATACATATCCTATATTAATACAGATAAGTAGGTAATTAAAACTCAACAGCATCCACATCGATTTTGAGGAGTGTGTTATTGCCAATACTGTTTAGAATTGCTAGCACAGGGTGATAATAAGAAGTATACCAGGGAGATCTTCCCCCACTGCCCCACACATGGCTGATCACTGGTATAAGCCACTGGAATTTAGTCAATTAATTTATGCAAAATTATTTTTTAAAGTATCTGCCAAAAAAAAAAGCAGTGGCTATCTAAATCCCTCCCACCTTTTATTTTCCTACACTATTACTCAAAGCTATTTGGAAATGATATGACATACCAAGCATGACATACCTGAACTACTCATGGATTTTGTAGTTTGACAGATGTAGTTTTGAATCTTGGCTCTGCTACTTTTTAGCTGTATTAACTTAAGTAAGTTAGCTAAAAAAAGTGAACCTCTTGAGTTTCACTTTTAATTTCTCAAATGTGAACGATACTCACTAGAATGACATACATTTCATAAATAACAAATGAAAAGCACCTTCATGTATCAAGTGCTTATTAAATGGTAACTATCAGGATTATCCCTTAGCCATGACCCTGACCTATCATCTGCTACAGACCCTTAAATATTTCAGGGTCCTTCAGCAGCAATTACCTGTGATAAAGGGTGGACTAAGAGGTTTATTTTTTTCCTAAAAGACCATGTTAAATTAGCGTGCAGTGTCTTCTGCACCACCAACTTAGCTTCTCTCTATCACTACCCGGTGTTCATAAACTGCACTTTTTCATCCATTCTTTTAAAGTGGGGCTTAAATGTTACCAACAAAAAGCATCAACACCATGGTCTTTGCTCACTCTCACAGAAACTTTTCACAAAATTCAGGGACTGCAAAATCCACTAGAAGGAATCTGCTAGAAGCCAATCCCCTAATCTTGCAGAGAGAAAACTGATGCTCAGTATGGTGAAGCGATTTGTTCCACTAGCTAGTGGCTGAGCTGGGACCCGGTGAGACTGACCAGAGCCACAGATCTTCTGCCTCCACAGTAGCTCCTTGGTCTTCAGCTTTATTAGTAGTCACTTGCTGCTCTAAAACTCTCCATTCTTTCTTCGTTCTTCTGTAAATCCTCTCTCTCCTAATAATGCTGGGCATTTCCCTTGATTCATTTTTCAATCCTCTTCCCTTCTCCTTTTACATGCTCTTCCTCAAAATCAAATCCTTTTCCCCCTTCAACTAGAACCTTTCTCAAAGTGTCTCTAACTTTGGTTCCACTCCTAGGCTGTGAATACCCTGCTAGAAGTTTCTACTGAATGGAATAAAGACTTCAATGATTAATCTCAAATAGTGGATACAAACTTAATTAGATAACCAATTAAATAAGGCCCAAGTCTCTAAAGGAAATTTAATAAGGTTGTTTATTCAACAAATATTTATCTAGCACCAATTAGGCAGGAGATACTGTGCAAAGTATAGGAGATACAATATGTACAAACCCAGTCTCCACTCTGTGAATACAGAACATATATTCTAGTGGAGAGGGCAGACACTAAGCAAACCACAAAAGTAAATGTATAGCTAAAAACCATGAAAAAGGCTTCAAACAAGTTGCAGATGTTATGAAATAATCACATTCTTACTTCCTAATGGGTCTGTGGGTGCCTCTTTGCTTACTCTTCCATTCACAGCAATTGAATGCATGGGAGGATCACTGGGTATGCCACAAACACAAGGGAAGTCAAAATGTGCTTTTATTGAACCTCCAGTCTTGATCTCATTCAAGTGCAGTGGTCAAAAACATTAGTATTATGTTTACCATATGGTCTATTAGTTAAAATGTTAATATAATTAAATGTGAGGCTTCCTCTTTCATGATAAAGACATTTATATCACATAGTTTATATAGCCAAGTCATAATCAATAGTAAGAATAATAATTTTAATATAAAGAGCTCAAAATAACAAATATGTTTTACTGTTTCTTTTCCATCTTCAGAGTAGTATTTCATAAGATGTCTTCTAAAAATGGTTTCTAAATATGTACTTTATAAAATAAATGTATAAAAATTTTCAAAAAACTATATAATGAACAGTTCAGCTAATTTACTGTTTTAAAATGCACTCACAGGCCAGATATGGTAGCTCATGCTTGTAATTCCAGCACTTTGGGAGGTTGAGGCAAGAGGATAACCTGAACCCAGGAGTTCAAGAACACCTTGGGAAATATAGTGGAACCCTGTTTCTATAAATAATTTTTTAAAAATAGCCAAGCATGGTGGTGCACACCTGTAGTCCAGCTACTTGGGAGGCTGAGGCATGAGGATTGCTTTAGCCTAAGGTCAAGGTCACAATGAGTCATGATCATGCTGCTGCACGCCAGCCTGAGTGATAGAGTAAGACCTTGTCTCAAAATAAATAAATAAATAAATGAAAATGTACCTACAGTTTGAAACTATGAATAAACATTTATTACTGTGTGACTTATTTTAAAGTAAGTATGTGTATTGTATGAATTCTTCCCAACTATAACAATAAGCAATCTAAATATTTAATGTGAGAGTCTCTCTAATAAGTATATAAGAATTATAGTATAATTAATAAATGGCTGTATTTCAGAAAAATACAGCTGTGCTCAGATGATCAGTTTCATTCTGTGCAAAGAATTTCTGTCTCAACCTCATCAAGATAGCATAATCACTTTCATTAGCAACGTAAAATAATAAAACTTGGAAGGTATCTGGGTAAACATAGAGGACTGAAAAGTTAATGTTTTCCCATCAAGCTTTAATTGTTCTTCACATTTATTATTTTTTGACAGATTTCCATTGATAGGACACAGGAAAGACTACCATCCATTCCTTTTGTGCCTATCCCTGCTACACTAAGGCCTTTTACAAAGTGTGTCTCTCCTCAATCTCACTTTAACACCATCATCAGGTTTTCCCATGAGCTTCTTTTGTAATTGGCTAATTTGGGAAGTTTGTGTCTTCTTCGAAATAGAATCTGCTCCAGTTTTTTCCCTAACTTTTCACTATGGTGTAACATTCATACTGAAAACTACACAACTAATAATTTTCATAAATTAAACACACCCATGTAACTAGAAGCCAGATCAAAGAAACAAAATGTTTGTTGCCAATGCCCTAGGGAGTCCCTTTCATGCTCACTTTAAGTAGTTCCCAGGATAACCACTGTCCTACATTAGTGTTGCATACTCTGGTTTTTCTTCAGATCATATAAATCTTTCACCTTTTACTATATTAGTGTTGCCTGTTGCTGAACCCTAAAGAAATGGAATCACATAGTATATTTTTCATCTGCCTCCTTCCGTTCAATATTATGTTTGTGATGTTTGCACACACTGTTTTTTTGGTTGCTCCTTTCTCACTGCTGTATAGCATTCCACACAATTTACTTATCTATTGTACTACTGATGAACATTTGAGTGGTATTTCTGTTTGAGGTTATTATAAATAGTGCTTCTAAGAACATGCTTGTGCAGGTCTTTAATAACAATGGGTATGTATTCACTTCTGTTTGGTTTGAAATTTCTGGATATACGTATGTTAACCTTTAGTAGATAGTACAAACTGTTTTTCAAGTTGTACCTACTTTCAGTCTCACTGGCCATGTATGAGAATTCCAATTACTCTAAATCAATGTTTCTTAATTAGTCATAATTTTGCAAATGTCCAGGAACATTTGGCAATGCCTGGAGATATTTTGGTCTTTACAACTAAAAGGATGCTACTGGAATCTTATGGGTAGAATCCAGGGTTGTTGCTCAGCATCTTACAATGCACAAAACAACTACAACAACATGTTTGTAATCCCAGTACTTTAGGACGCCAAGGTGGACGGATCATCAGGTCAGGAGTTCAAGACCAGCCTGGCCAACATAGTGAAACCCTGTCTCTACTAAAAATACAAAATTAGCCAGGTGTGGTGGCATGTGCCTGTAATCCCAGTTAATCATAAGGCTGAGGCAGGAGAATTGCTTGAACCTGGGAGGCAGAGGTTGCAGTGAGCCAAGACTGCGCCATGGCAGTCTAGCCTGGGCAACAGAGTGAGACTCCATCTTGAAAAAAAAAAAAGGATTATATGTTCCCAAATAATAATGGAGTTGAGAAATCCTGCTTTAAACTCTCACCAACCCTGGATAAATTCTTGACCTCTGTATCTAGCCATTTCAGAAGACATAAAAATGTATTGCATTGTGGTTTTAATTTGCACTTCCCTGACAACTAAATATAACTATTTTGAAGGCTGAGACCTGTTTCTTAGATAGCTATCCAAATTTTTGGTTTCCCAAAATGACTACTCCAAGATCCCACCCTGTACTGTAGATAGTTCTCTTTATTCATTCACTATCTGTCTCTAGAGCATAGTTACTGAAATAAAGTGGACCTGGCTTTGACTGCAAATTCTTCTACCCAGTAAAGTTATTTAACCTCACTGAACTTCAGTTTCTTTATCCCTAATATGGGGATACTAATGCTCACACTTCAGTATTACTCTTATAATTAGATATAGTAAAGATCCCTGGCATGTAGTGGATGTTCAATGGTTACTACTGCCATGAGCTATAAGAACAAGAGACCCAAAGAAATTAGACTAGAAAGAGCACAGGATTGAGAGAGGATGTGTGTTCTAGTCCTGACTCTATCACTAACTAGCTGTGAGAACTTGGCCAAAATATTTAATGTCTTAGGGTTTTTCATTTATCTAGGAAATAAGACACTTATACTAGATACACAGTCTTTCTAACTTGATTATTCTATAATTCTATGGATATGACAAGGGCTTAGCCATCAAATTTACACTAAGAAGGGGAAATAGGACATGCATTAAATAATGACACAAATTTCTGAGAAATATGCTCAGAGATTCAGAGCTACAAATAAAGTACTACTGCCATGACAAGTTCAAAGGAATAAAAACTTACTCTGTTTGGAAGAATCTGGGAGCTCTTCATAAAGACAGTGACATTTGAACTAGGACCTGAAGCATAAACAAGGACAGAGGCCAGTTCAGACAACAGAGAGAGAAGCATAAAAGCAGACAAAGCAGAGTAGACAAAGGCTCAGAAAGGGAAGCATAAGATAAGTCCTAGGAGCAATGAGTTACCCAGAACGACTGTAGCATAAGAGTTATGAAAGGAGGAAAGAGATGAAATAGATGGAGGGTAGGTATAAAGTGCTTGCAATCTCAGAAGAATCCATGTTTCACTTGGTAGAAAATAAAGGGCCACTGAAAATTACAAATGAAAGGAGTGACATAACCATGACAAAGTTTGAAGACTAATCTGCTAACCTGAGAATGAAGAAACTGTGGAAGAGGGGCTGAAGATTAGAAGATTAATTTTTAAAATATCATAAAATTTTAAATGGGAGGGTAGAGGGCTTTGAAGTAAAGATGCACAAACTAAAGAGTAGAGAAAGAAATTTTCTGAGGACATAATTGAAGGGACTTGACAATTGTTTTCTTATGAATGATAAGTAGAGACGAATAAAAAATAACAGAGATTTCAAATTTAAATGACAAGAGGACTAAAAGTACAGGGAATTTTTTTTTTTTTTTTTTTTTTTTGCTTTCCTTAATAGCTATCAACAAAGAGGTTCAAAGCAGCGAGGCTAAGCTGTTCCTTTAAGCAATATTTCTCAAACAATTTACTGAAGACTTTGATATGTTTACAGTTATCAGGCACAAAGAAAGTTTCACTGTCAATTTAGGAACCACTAAATATCATATCTTTGGCTTAAATATTTACATTTAACATAAACATTATAAACTTCTGGGAATTCCTCTTGTAATTTTGTGTCTGTGTGTGCCTGTGTGTTTATGTTTGTGTGCACGTATGTGTGTGTTAAATCTATTAAATCTCATGGCACATTAGTGTTGAAAGGGACAAAGTTTGGAGAGATATTCACTCATGTGCTTCTGAACTTATTATTATAATTAATGCATTATAAATATTTTTAGGACAGATTAGTATTGGGTATCAGGAGGTTATCAGGTGGACATGTTTAAGAAATGTAAAGAAATGTGAATTGTCACTTAGAATAGAGTTGAGATCTGAGCATGTAAATTTGAGGATTACCTAATAGAAGAGAGTTGAGATTAAGAGAAGAGGTGTATTCACAAAGGACTGAAGAAGTTAATGAGAAAACATGGAAGCAGCAGAGAATTCCTGCTACATTTTGAAGATAAATGAATGGAAGATAGAGATTGAATTGTAACTAGATGGAGTAGATAAGAGGAAATTATTTTAGAATGGATAGAATGGACATCTGCAAGTAACTCAATGAGTTATGAAAATATCATCTAAGCATTTTAGTTTGAGTCTTAAATGTGAAATTTCAGACCTCCCAGGGGTCTCATTCTTTAGGGGAAAACCAGAAACAACATCTATCTAGAAGTCCTAAGGCCACTATTTGCTCAGATATAAACTCACAGATTTCAGGTGACCTTAAATGTCCTAATGTTTGTTTACAGAGGTAGGTAGTACTCCTTAGGATAACATAGTAACTGGCATAACCACTTGTTTTCTGGATATGTAGCAAGTTGTTCTCACACAGAAAATGGTAGGTATTCTGGTTTCTGTCAAGGGAGAAAGGATGAAAGAAAAGAGAAGGCAGTGGGAAGGGGCAGCATCATATTGTTATCTAGACATCTAAATGAGGAAAAAAATTAGATTCATTAGCTCAGTGTTGACATGGCTTTCATTAAATAGATGAGTGAGCTAAATTCCAACTGAGCTAGTAGGGAGAGGGGAAATTGTGTGTTGGTAGGCAGAAAGAAGGATAAAGCAGAACAAATTATCCAGATTAAACACATGGATCAAAAATTTTCAACTTTAGGAGTTCAACTTCTACATCAATTTGTCTAAAAGTTGGTACAGAATAATTGAGAAGAAATTGGATATAATGTTTAGCTCAGTGGTCACTTGGTATAGCTGTTCAGATCCTTAGACTGTAGTCAGAAAGTATTTTCCATTTTTTAAGTTAGCAACAATTTGGGATAGATTGTTATTGAAGTAAACATGATGAAATAATGGTTCTACCCTAGAGATAGAAACGTTTATTTAAAATTCTGCCTTTACCACTCTGTACCACATAAAATATGTTGCCTTCAATAAAGACTTTTAAAGTATTTTATTCTTAAAAGAGAGAAAATAGCCTTCTGAGGGCTTTATATTGTTTGCCTAGCCAACTGTGGAATTTGTTTTCTCCTCAGAAAATAAATTCTTAGTATATTTCAGAAAATTACAATAAGTAAAATATTTTAAAATAACAAAACATGCAAGCTTCATAGCACCCAAGAATGGTTTCAAATACATTAAAATAAAACACCATTAAAACAATGAATTCTTAGCATTTTGGATACTAGGAAATTGACCGAAAGCAATGTCTGAAAATATAGAATAACAGGATGGCTATCAAATTATATTTTAATCATTTCTATTAATAAAATCACAATGAAATCCAGTTCTAGTCTTATACAACCTAGAAGCCACACCCTTCAAGATCTACAAAGGTCTTTCTGCTGCCTAGGAAAATGTTATTTATGTTATGATAGCAACAAATCTCTTCTGTTTAGAAACACTTTCGAAGCAACTGCCTGAACTTTATTTTTTTCCCCTCCTGTCTTTACTTCTTCTAGAGACAGTTCTTAGGTCCTAAATTTTCTAGTAAGTGTATCATCTGTGACATGTCAAATCTATATTTGTATAATCATCACAGTAAATCATATGACCCAGAAAACATATAACTTACTTATCTCAGCTTTTTTTTTCTCTTTCTCCATGTCTAGAAAAGAAAACTTGCATGGAAATCATGGGTATTAAATAACTCTGAGTAGCTAAAAACAATGTTTAAGGCAATTTAAATCACTTCCTTGGCTAGTGAGAATGGGTTATACCTCAAAGAAGAACCGTATTGCTCGCCTGGCATACACATTAAGGTTTCCTAACATATTTATTACAAAAACAAAATCTGTAATGCCGAGCCACACTTAATCTGCTTGTTCTTAATGTCAGTGTCCCATGTTTTTTTCTCTAACTTCCTGTGACCATTTGAATTTCAATTTCTTCATCTATGAAATGGGGAACTATATGGTTTCATTTTACAGGTCAAATGTGTGAGCAAATAGTATGACAGATGTATAAAATTTAAAATATAAACTAAATATGGGGTTCTACACATCTGCAAACGCTCATTCTTCAAAAATGGCATTATTTGTAGATTTTGAACTGTCTACTTTTCACTAAGTGTAAATTTCAGGGTGATGATTTTTAAAAATCTTTTCAGGATGAAGCAAGGGAAAAGGCACAAGGACGAGGTAAAATGCTGCCAACTGGGTGTATAGTGACACCTGGGTGTGATAATCCACACATAACTTCCATCTGTTATTTCTTAATTTATGCTCAGCTGTTTCAGTAATGTGACATTGTTCATCCTCTCTCAATCTTTTCAAAATATTTCTTCTTCCTTTTTTAAACTCACATAATCACAGTTATGTAATAAAACATTAACTATTCCCTCAACTAGGCAACTTTTTTTGCCTGACTTCTTTAAGAGGAGATGAAAAATGTTAACTATGGAGAAATTTCTTGAGGACAGGCTATCTTTCAGAAAACATAAATAAGAAATGAAATAATTAAAAGAAGACAGAAGACTAGCTGAAGCACAGTGAATTTCAGAAAAATAAAGAAGGCATGTTCTGAGGAAATTTAGGGAAACAAAAATATGTTTATTTGGAACACTACTTACTGGGAATATTAATAAGTATTACACATAACTAGAGTGTTTAGGAAAATATTAGAGTAAATGAGTTTTACTACAAAACTTCTAATACGCTTTGTAAATCTCTAAGAGGAAAATGAGTATGACAGGAAGTAATTTCCAAACTTATTTTATGCTTTTGTTCAAAGTATCTCAGGGGAATGGTGTACTATGACAAAATGACATTTTGGAAATTCTGAGCTCAAGAGTTCAGTTCATTGCATTTGTCAGTTTCAACATCATGCCACATGGGTGACAATACACAGTCACAAAATAGACAGACTATGGCCCTGGCCTCGCTAGCCCAAACCAAACTGAGCCACACATCCCTCCACATGCAGACGCTCAGCACTTTGCTGGCCATTGAAGAATTCTCCCTATTCCTGAAACTTTCCCAAGCACTTTATGTCCTTTTACATTCCTATGTCTTGGCTGATGCTATACCATTTTGCTGATGTTCTTTCTTTCTTCCAATTGCCTGTCAAAATCCTATCCACCCTTCAGTGTTCACCCACAAGTGTTTTCCTTTCTGTTACTGTACTTTATCTGTGCTTCTCTTTAGGTCTGTGGTTTTCAAGCGTGGCTTAGGGAATTTAAGAAAAACACTGATTCCTGGGTCTCACCCAGTGATTTTGATATAGTAGGTCTGAAATACCATCTGAGTATTGGGATTTTTTTTTAAATTTCCTAGTGTTTGCAAGACACAGCCAATAATGAGAATCATTGCTTTGAAGTTCACAGTAGTTTGTCTCTGTTCTATATCCTAAAAAAGCATTGAAGATTTTTTTTAAAGAGAAATTTATCCCTCCTCATATTCAGAAGTCCACTGTACCCAACAGAGATTTTTCTTGAAAAAGGAAATTTTTAAAATGGCTTATATTTCCAATGCTGATGTCGATCTTACCAAAACATTTTGTAAATTATTTTGCCTTTCCATTCCTAGTGCATACAAATTATATCATTAAGAAAATAGGTCCCAAATCTAGCAATGAATCAGCATACACTGGAGCCCTTGTAGAAATACATTAAACCTTTCTACCCCCAGACCTACCGAATCAAAATCTTTGGTTAGAAATGCAGACGTTTGTAGTGTTTTGTTTTGATTTTGTAAACTGCAAATTTAATGTCAATTTTTTTATAAAACATTCATCTTGTGAATAATTGTTTCAAAAGAAAGGTTAAATAATTTGCAGTTTTTATGAAAATATTTACCTATGATAGTAGTGTTTAGGAGCATTCAATAATAGAAAGCATGATCATAAATCTATCCCATTAAAAAATGAGAAATTTTTTAAAGATAATAAATTTAAGGCCCAAGAGGATATACATTATGGCTAGAACTCAAATTAGATTCAAATGCATAAGGAAGCTTTATTTTGTTATTACTATTTTCAAAGCCTCCTTTCCATGTCACAGTTTTAGTGGAATTGTAATGGAATTGCCCAGAATTATGTAATTAATTATATCCAGCTTCTTTTAAAATAACCAATTTCATCAAGTCGGCTAGCATGAGACTTGGTACAAATCAATTCTCGAAAAAGAACTGGGAAAATGTGGACAGTCATTACGGATGTAATAGCTCATGTTTTAGGCAATTAGGTGAAACGTTTTTACCTTTTAACTTTTTAAAACTTCTTAAAACTAGGAATCTCAGGAATGCTATAATCCTGGAGTCAGGTGAGCCATGTTTGACCATTGGGTCACATGAGAGTCATCTGGACTATACTGCTTTGTTCATATATATATATTTTTTTCCTGTCCTAACTGGTCACTCAGACTACTTAACAACATGAAATAAAGATCAAATTATGTGCTTTCTCTTCCATGGTTGAATGAACTGCAGATGGACTAAGGGAAAGAAGAATCAGAAAAAGCATAAGCATTTTAAGAACAGACGAATTGCATTAACTGACCCAAATGTAAGCGCTTCCTTACATCTATACCCTTTGGTTATGCCCTCCCACACCAAAGCTGGGCTTGGCCATGTGGCTTTCTTAATTTTTTTTCCAGTGGGACAGTAACAACTTAATCCAATCAAACTTAATCAGAACCTCGACAAAGTTTGTGAGTTTCCTCATCTTCTTAAGGCAGTTTACAGAAAATCCACCATCTGGCCACAGATGCATGGAAAAGCCCCACTGACATCAACCAAGCCTGTCACAAATCAGCAGAAACATTCAGCTGACCCACAGGCACAGATCTTTAAAGCCACTGTGTTTTGGAAAGATTTACAAACGGCAATCACTGATACAATCATCTTCAATGTTTAAGGAGCTAGCCTATGGAAGAGAGAGTTTAAATCCTTCTTGTTCCAATTCCAGTAAAAGAGATAAAAAAAGTTGTACCGATAGGAAGACAGATTGCAATTTAAGAAAGTATTTTCTAACAAGTTAAGTTCAAACTTGAAATGCCTATACGCACTGAATTTCCTAATACTGGAATAATTCAAGTTGGTGCTAACACAAATGCATTTTATTAATTCAATAATTATATACTTCATCTGTTCCTTTAATGCTACAAAATTATGTACAAGTTATCAGGATAGTTATGCTATAGAGTGTATGGATTTTCTCATTCTTTAATAAGGATTAAAAACAAGAACCAAGTACTCATCCTCCTATCATACCTCTTGGATGTGGCTGCCAGAATTTTCAGCTAAGCTCTACTGGCCATTTGTTCACCCTAAAAATGAAGAGTAGACCACTGTGTGAACCTAACAAAACAAACTCTTCATTCATTTCAAGGGGCACCAGCTAGCAGTCTGCAGCTAGATCCTGCTTAGTGTTTCAGTGTTTTTAAAAATGTCAAACTAAATGCCTTTTGTTTCCCACCTACTATCTTCCCACCACATCCTACTTCACACATTTACAATACCCATGTGGTCTCTGTAGGTATTTAAGTTGAAGACTTGGGTGAGTGCTTACTTATAAAACACATTCTACTAAAAGTTATGAGAAATGCAAAGATGAATTCAGTATTGATTCTAGCCTCAGGGACCTTACGGTTTTGTAGGGGAGCTGATCCCCTTATTTAAGTAATTACAATAGAATGAGAGATATGCACAGCACAAGAGGTGCGGATAAAATGCCACTGCACTGTTAGACATAATTGGATGCAGCTGGATTGAGGAGTAAATGCCTAATGGCTCCAAATGTTAGCAAGAGTCTCTTTTTTTCTGTTTTCTGTTGTTGTTGTTGTTGTTGTTTTTTCCACAGACACATGATTGCTGGAATAGATATGTCTTTGCCATCTTTGTTACAGATCTCTAACAAACAGGTGGGCCCAGATCATTACATATCCCTGCTTTCATCCCAATTTAATTCAATGATATAATTTAAAAGTGACTTGACCCGGTAGGGATTTTCTTTTCCTACCTCAGTTAGAACTGACAAAACTGCCACTTTCATACGATAAAGATACAGCCCTACTGTTTTTCATTACCATTGGTTTCTAATCAATTTGTTCCAAGCTCTTTGGCCCTTAAAAAAGTCAAATTAAATATTAATATTTTTAGAGCTGAAGTGATGATTTTCATTTAAAAAAAGCACATATTGTTTCAAGCCTATATGCAGCTGGTTAATACATATATAATTAATATTTAAATGTCTGTTTTGGTTTAATGTAAAAACTCTTCTAACAATAATATCCTAAAATCCTAAAGGCTGGAGACACCAAAACACTAAACATAGATACCAATTTGACTCAGAACTAATGCTTCTACATAACAAAAAGTAAGACTTCAGTGCAGCAGGCTTGGATATTACAAAGATAAAAATCTGGAAGTATATCATCTATTCCTTCAGATGTCCTGGAACTTGCTCCATACACTTCCAGCAGCTCCAACTCAGGAAATGTTGAATTTTCCTCAATTAGAGCTCGTGTCCAAGTGGCTGTAATCAAATACGTAAATAAACTGGAGCTTTCCCATGAGAACTAACTGTCAAAACTGTATTATGTCCAGTCACAGAACTGAAGAGACTATGTTCAAAAATACTGCAGGCTTCTTTAACTTTATTCCATCCCTCATACCTACAGGTCATCTTTTAAACAAGTATCCACCAGTATAACTGGGTTTTTTTTTTCTTCATTGCTTTTTACCTAAACACTATGTAAAACAGGCTGATTACTTTAAATGTAAAATTTTCCAGATGGTATAAAATCATTAATAATCCCAGTAGATTGTTTTACCTGAATAATCTTGATTTTCCTCATTTTGATCATTCCAAATTTTTGAAAAGCCACTTCCAAATCTTAACAATGTCTAAGATAAATGTACATATCATCAAGCTGCTCTAGCTGATAAAACAACATTTGTGTAGCTCCTGAGTGAGAGACACCTCCCCACATTTTAATCGGTACCCTGTTTCTGATTCTATACCCAAAATTACTAATTGTAGATTTAATACTGCCTCCTAGAGTTATCCAAAAGATTACATGCATATACCTTGCCTAAAAATACATCATTTTCTATGAATTTTCCCTCTTGGTGTTAATATCAATACTTGCTACTGCATAGTTTATTTATTAGGTATGGCTACTTAAAAATTAGAGCTACTTTTATCACAACTGGAAAAATAACAAGACACTGTAATGTCTGAAAATTTTTTTCATGGTAAACATTAACTGTTTTACATTCAAATGTGTGTGTGTGTGTTTTTTGCTTTGATCTTTGTAATACATTTCAAAAATCAGTAAGTTACTAACAGCAATAGGTATTAACCATACCCATTAGGTCCACAAACAAAATTAGGATGTGCTTTTCTTTTTCTAAGCTTTCTTATTTCACCCCACTGCTACATCCATCATTATGTGAAGAAAATATGTCAGCCAAATACACACTCAGAATCCCTCTGCTAACAGATACTTGTGAAAATAAAGCTTCTGAGAAGACATAAAGAGAAGAAACATGTGATCTAAATGCTGTAAAGATCCCAATATGATCTTCACTAGTCTTGAAACCTGGCTGCCTTTTGTGTCTTTGATACTGGATGTATAGACTTGTTCTCAATTACAGGCCTAATCGGGACCTATCTGCATGATTTTCTTTGTGGCTTTTTAGTGTTATTTCTAATGGAAAATCACCAGAAAAGTGACTTAACGACTTCTGAACCATGAAAGAGGTTCAAAAGGTTGTTGGTTCCAAGAATACTAAAGTTTAACGTGTAAGAATCATTTCAATTTACTTTTTAAATTCATTTTTTAACTGAATACTTCTAGAAAGAATTTGGAGAAACAAATGGTAAAAATGCACATATAAAAGAATTTGATAAAACAAAATATCAAGTAAGAGAAAATAATTGTCACAAAAGCCCAGGCTTAAATGCTTTGAGGCAGTGAAATTCAGACAAATACTTTTACTGACGCAATTTTATTAGAAGAAACGGATTTTTCTTGTTATTATAGTCTAAGGTCAATTTATCACATAATATAGAAAGTTTACTAAGCAAGATGAGTATACAATAAGGTAAAAATGTATTCAATTATTTTACTAAAGTTACATAAAGATTTTTCATTTGAATGTGTTATCTCATTTAACATTAAAACACAAATTAATGAATACAGTCATATAAAGAGATAAATTATTATAATTACCAGAGATAAAGATCTCTGGGAATATAGAAATAGTGGTTTTCAAAATTCTAAATAATGTATCTATGTAAGGTCCCATATCTCAAGTGCCAATTCACATCTTGGATTTTAAAGATATACATACAGTAATTTTATTTTATTACATGCTGAGGGATTTAATATTATTGATTGAAAATATATTAATACACTTTTGTGATTGCGTTTTCTTCCCAGAAAATTATAAAACTCAAAATGTTTCTCTTGAGGAAAAGGAGCATCGTGTTTTCTCCACACCAGTCTAGAAGAGCCTGTGCAGGCAGAACCACAGCGTGTCCAAAAGGCACTCACCATGCACATTTGCTTAGGGCTGAACAGTCTCATTGATACCACACTTCCACATGATAGACATAAAGGAGATAATATAAACTCCTGCCTTGGCCATAAAAGAAACTTAGCCTTTGTTCCTTGCCTCATTGACCTGATATGAAAATATATATCTAAAATTTCCAAGAAAAATTTTTTAAAAATGAATTTGATAATCTGACTACAGGAAATAATTTGGAATCTTTATTTTGGAACCCCAGGCATTCTTAGAGGCAGGATCTAAATGATATGGAAGATTCCTCTCAAGCCTCCTAATATCTTAGCCAGCTACAAAATTTCAATGTTCACCGTCTACTCCAAAACCTCTCAGCTAACTTCTTCCACTTGATGGATGACTTTTACTTTCTGAAATTTAGGATGATTGTGCTGATGAAAAACTGATTTTAATTAAATCTTGAAAATTAAATTAAAAAAAAAAACTCTTGCTCTCACATCTTTCAGGTCACTTATGTGTTTAGAATGAGTCATTCCTGAGATCTATGTCTTTCATTTCAATTTCCCAGGATGTTACTACCTCCTTTATGGTATCCATTGCCTTCCTGTACCACATTTATCTAGATATATCCTCAATGATATGTCATGTGAAAGCAGATAAGTTTTTTTCCCCATATCTGAACTCTCAAGCACCATGGTCTCAGAAGTAGACACTTGCAGTCAATCAGTGAAGGTCAGGGAATTAGCATCAAAGCTGAACCTTCAACTATAGGAGAAATTATCCTGTATATAGAAATTTGAAACTATGTCAGTGAACCACATATTTTTTTTAAATCCTGGATTAATCTGGGTTTTTTTTTGCTTTTTCTGAGACGGAGTCTTACTCTATAGCCCAAGCTGGAGTGCAGTGGCGCAATCTCAGCTCACTGCAACCTCTGCCTCCAGGGCTCAAGTGATTCTCCTGCCTCAGCCTTCCAAGTAGCTGGGACTACAGGTGCATGCCACCATGCCCGGCTAATTTTTTGTATTTTAGTAGAGACGGGGTTTCACCATGTTGCCCAGGATGATCTCGAACTCCTGAACTCAGGCAATCTGCTGGGATTATAGGCGTGACCCATGGTGCCCAGCCAAATATGTCTTAATGACTGAAATTTTAAATGAATTACTTTTAAATAGCCAAGATACTATTTTCGTAAAATCTTTGTTAAGCTTATAACTGGCTCCACCAGCACACATAAAACACACTGGTATAGATTAGCCTGTCAAGTAGATTGAGATCCAGTGTGCAAGGCCCCTAGGAAGTGGGGTGCAGTTACAAGTATATATTGAGAAGGAAAGGTCTGGTACATGGGTCTCTGAAAAGTCAGGCTTGAGAAAGATACCTCAATGTAATATGCCATACAACTCAGGGAAAGCCTAAGAGAACAAGGTGCCTAAGAAAGGCTGACAAGAAAACGAAGTGAGACTTGGGATAAGAACCAATGATTCAAAAGCAAGCTTAGCCCACTCCCAGCTCCCCTAACAATACAACTAGCTGTGTCATGGAAATCAGCCCCAAAGTCTGATCAGAAAGTCTGTGTCATGGAAATCAGCCCCAGACTTTCTCTGTGCAATTAAGCATAGTTATTCGAATCTTTTAAGATATTCTCCATCTCCCTTTTCTGTCATCACAATCATACCCTGGTAAAAGCAATGCCAACTGTCGATGTGCCAGATGACCTATAAATCCTGCTCCCATATACAGATAGCTTCAATCTGTTTTCAGTCAAAGACCCATTTCTACATTTAATTGCCTAGGTGAAAGCATGAGAGTACCAGCATCATGAAGCAATCACTTGAATTTAACAAATTTTATTCTAATTATCTGGGCAAAGAATCTCAGCTTCTACAAAGTTTTATTCTTTACGTAACTAAGCACAGAAGTGCAGTTCAGTTGTAATCCACCTGCCCATAGCACCTAAGCATATATTTAATAAATTAGGAAGAAATGAGGATTTGGCATCACTCATTAGTGAAAACCACCTGCCTCAATCCCAACAGCTCTCCGAAGGGCTAATACAATAATGTTGATGGCTAGTTGGATCTGATTTTATCCAACACAACCTTGCCTTTCCAAACTGCTGTGGGTGCTCTCCGTGAGTTGTGCCTCACTGGTGTTGAGTTTAGAATCATCCGTGCAGCTATCATGCTTTTTTGAAGTCACACATGCACTTGGGAAAATATAGATATTACATACAGTTGGAAGAAATTTTTAAGAAATATGGTTGGTGAATATATTTTTGGAGTCATTTTAGATTTTTGGTTATTTACCAACATCATTGCATAAGACTTAACGAAAACATATTTAAGTAGATGAGGATTACGATATTAAATCCATATATACAAATTTAAATATAAGTTATGTTCAAAGGAAGGCTTTAAAACAAATCAAGCTAACATCTTGTTTTACGCATTACAAAAGTATAATGTTGCTGTTAATAATGCAGTAGTAATGTTTAATCAGTACATAAAAATAGCCACATTTTATATAATTATATTCCTTGAGGTCTACTCGTTCATTATAAAAACCACAGAGAAATTTTACCCATACATTCTATCATCCTGTATTTACTTCCAGACCAAAATCAGTGGTTGCAACTTAACTTTAACATAGCTAACATACAGTATCTCTGCTTTGTTTAGAATATTATTTTGTGGAAAGAACAAAACTGATGGATAATTGACTTTCTAAAAAATCCGATTTAAGGGGCAAAAATAGTGTTCAATTTCTAGATACTCTTAAAATTATTAATTTTTGATTCTAAATTCTAAAGTACATAATAAGTAACTAAAGAATCCAGAATTAAAGAGTCAGTGAAGATAAGGCTGCTTTCTTAGAGAAAGGGTGTCTTTCCCTCCAAAATTAAGCTTTAGCTCAATCCATTATACTGTATCTACATTTAGCCTGGTCATAGATTCCACCACAGTGTAAAATTTTTCCTACGGCCCTATTGTTTCTTTAACAACTAGTCTGATATTCCCGAACAAGCTGTAAAATGTGCACTCTGGTAAAGTAGCTATCAAATTATCTCCCGGCACTTAACTCCAGAAAGGTGTAGTATTCACAGCACTGAAACACTGCCCTTGCCTGTAATCAGTTGAAAGAACTAAACACAACATTTCCCATTTAGAAGGCTGTGCAACAGCCCACAGAAACATCTAGAGATTGCATAATGTTTCCAAAGTTTTTCCAGTGCTATGTCATTTATGTGCTTGAATAGTTTAGATGTTTTTAAAATGTATTTTCAAGAGTTGATAAGAGTTTGTGCATGAAATTTCAGAAAATAGAAAATAAAAAAGACTCCTTCGGTATGCGTAAAGTTAAACTTTAAGCATTCTTGATTGCTCTGCTGTAGAATAGTGGCAGAATCCCCAAATTAAGGATGAAGGAGAGAAACTATTGTTCCTGACAGCTCTAGAGCCACCTGGGATGTAGCATTACTTACCTAAAGATGGGTCTTTGGAGATGTTTCTTCCTGATTGTGACATGGTCATCCATTTAAAGGTGAAGGTTTAACTTCTTCCTGGAAACCACTCCAGAAACTCCAGAGAGGAAATGTGGAAGCTTATCCTGTTCTATTGTGCTGCAAGGAGCCCAGAAAGAAAAGGTAGTTTCCTCTTTCTCTTTTGGGGTGCTGAGAGAAAACTTCCCTGCTCTCTGCCAGCTGAGCAGTGTGTCCATAGAGGCCACATAAGACAGGCACGTTGGGGCACTCCCCCACAGAGCAGGGTGTGCAAAAACCACCAAGAGTCACGTTGATCCAGGCAAGAGAAGTGCACAGGACCCTCTGAAACAGAACAAAACAAACAGAAAACTTCCTGCCCCAAGTGCCACCCAGGTAGGAATTCCCTAAGTTATCGCAGCCATGAGAGCTCTCCTTCCACATGCTGGTCAAGCTCAGAACGGCTAAGTCCCTCCCTGTCTTTTAAAACAGACTGTTCTGAGGCTCAACTTTTTTTCTTCAAAATAAAAGTTGTACAGCTGGTTCAGCAGTCCCATGTGAGTACCCTCTGAAAGTTTGTTCTCTTAAAATAAGAACTGTATACAAATTAATGAAGAAAGATAGGCTCGGGTTGCCGGGCTGGCTCTGTTTCAGATTATAATTATTTTACAATTTTGCTTTTATTCACGCTGGATGAAGTGTGGAGACGACTCATCATTTTTAGCACTTATAACCTAATAACATTACTCCTCTTGGCTGAAGTTGAAGATGCCATTTCAACTGATAGAAGCGCATGTGAAACTGACCAGAGCTACAAAAGTTAGAAAAACAAAAATTGCTAATTTCTGCTGGTGACATTATACCCAGATGTCTGTACCCAAATGTGGCTTTCCAACCAAAAGGAAACATCTCTTGGAAAATAAATAGATGGAAATACACACACATCCACATACTTTTTAATAAAAGCCCCTCCAAAGTGCCCAGGAGCCTATGGTTTATGTATTATATGATGAAATTTGAATTTATAAAAGTAAAAAGAAAGAAAAGCAAATATAAAAGAATTTGTGAACAGCTGAAAATAAATGACATTAAAAATTGTTTTCTTTTAGAAGACAGACTTACACTGCAGGAACTCTTATCCAAGTTACAGATAAAGAGAATGCTTATGTTTTAGTGTAACTTGTTTTGGAGACCTTCCTGTATCTCAATCATTAACAAAGTTCCTATTCAATCAATAATGTCATAAGATTCCAGGTCAGAGATTTGTAATACTCTAAATCATTTCAAAGCCTGATTAGAATGTTTTTAATATATACATGTAATAAAAGGAGAGAAATGAGTAACGTGCATGCCTTCAGTTGAATGATCCATAAAAATAAAGATCAAACGTCACAAAGGAGGATAAAATCTGTAGTACTGACACTCTCCAAATACTTCCAGGGAGCAAAATCACCTTTTTCTTTTCCTCCCTGAGCAGTATAAGCAAGGAGAAGAGAGTTACAAGGAAATCACTGATTTTACTGAGCTGTTCTAATCTGTACTAGGAAATATAATCGGTCTGAGAGCATTGAAGTAAAAATAAAATAAAAGGGTTCTAGTCCTAGTTCTATATTGTGAGCAAATTTCTTGACCTATCTGAGCCCATTTTCTTGTTTCTAAAATGAAGTTATAATGTTAATTGAATTCTATATTTCTTTCCAGCCTTAATGATACTATCACATTATTTCTAAATATGATTAGTCTGCTTCTTGCAAAGAAACTATAATAGAAGTTATGATGCCTGATACTCCAAAAACTACACACTTACCATATACAGTTATAAATAAAGAAGGAAACTATAAATAAAAAGATGATTTTATATTACATATGACATATTTATGTAGATACTACATAGTTATATAGTTATATACAGTAACATCTATGTCATTGTTCTCTTTATGATCAATAAGTATCCAAAGATAAATTCACATGTGTGCTATATAGCAGTTAAATATACAGACCATCTATAAACAAACTTAGATGCAGAACTTTGAAGCAGTGCTTTATTATTACCATATGCTTTGGCTTTCTTTGTACATAGGAAAGCCCATAAGTAATAACACATTGTACAGGTCTTCTGGAAGGGTTTTTGCATTTGTAGGTAGCATTCAACTTCTGTAGTCATAGTTTACCTATATTATTAATACAGCATAAATATTCCTCCTGAGGGACAATTTAAGAAAATAATAAGCCCATCAACCTTTAAAAATTAACTTTCATTTTGTCTGCTTTTGAATTAGAAATGTGAGACAATTTCTACATGAACACAATGGAAGGAACTCAACACAAATACTAATAAACATGTAGCCAAGGTACTGTTCAAACAGCAAGCAAGTATGAAATCTAACTTGAAGCACAAAGCCTTGATTATCAACTGAAGAAACTTAAAGTTGTTAATCATAGGAAATCCATAACATCCCTTGTTACCTTAGGTTTATATTCTTTTTTTTCCACCGTGACCCCTGTGATTAAGGTAGAAAGTTTAGATTCACTTTATGGTAAGCACTATATTTAAAACCAATCTTAAATCCCATAGAGCATTCAGATGATATCAGTAAATTAAATATTAACTGGGCACAAAGAAAAATATGTTATTTCTTAAATGTTTTTATTAGCTTTTTCTTAAGAAGCATTTCAATTTAACACTGGAAAAAAGTTGGCTTTATCAACTTATTCAACTTTAATGTAGTATTCAATAAGACAAAAGATTTAATGATTATTAATTAAATTACAAAAATATATTTCTTACATTAACACAACTATAGTGTGCAAAATACTAAAATATATGGCATAAATTAAAAGGCCAAGTCTCTTACACAATAGACTATAATTTATTATGAATAGTTTTTTTCCTGGGGGGGGTCAGAAATGGTGTTTTTATTTTTCCTGTTGTGCAAAAACAAAGTCAGGTTGACTTTGTCTAAACATTCACACACACACTGCCCAACGCAGTGCTGTTAGAAACTGTCATAACTGGTGCTCAATAAATATGTTAATTTGCTAAAACACTCAGCTGAAACACACCAAGAATTCCATCTAACTAACTCATTTTGTGTGACAAAATACACAGATCAACTCATATGACTTTTCCAACCAAAAGGACCCTAAGAGCGTCACAGTATTTTTTGTAAGCATCATGGAAAAAAGGTAAGGTTTTCTTTTCCTTATTTTCTTCATTGTTATGGTCTGGTCATGTTTGTAATACACAAGTGCCAAAGCATGCAATGGCAAAAAGGTCATTTGATATTATGCCAGCCCAAGCACTGGAAAATGCATGTGTCTGCAGGTTTTCAGTTTAACCACTTAAGTCTAGTCAAATAGCACGTGAGACCCCATGTGTGTTCTTTCTGTTACACAACATTTAATTAAACACAATGTTACAAGTTATATATTTTAATAAGCTTTAAATTAAATGTAGGAGGGAAGAGGAAATGCAATAAAGAAAGGATTAGATGGCATTTTAAGTTTTATCATGATATACATGAGATATTATCTTAATTTAAAAAGACAACACTGCTTCTTTTCCTCTTGCCTCTCTACCATCCACCAAAATTAAAGCTAGCCTTGTGTAAGATCAGAGTACCTCACACACCTAAACTCGTTTAGTTGTTTCCAATCTTTTCTCTCTTTTTTTGACATACCATACACGAAAGATAAAGAGTGCATGTGATTCTCCCTCAAGAAAAGTTCCAAGGTCTTGCTAAAACCATGAAAATTAAAACATGTGCATTAAATACAAGCACTACTACAATTTTCATTTGTCATGACTAGAAATATCATGCCAGTAAAGTGGAACACCACTTGGTCAACTATACCATAAGATAAATGTCAGGGTGTAAATTCTTCCTTATAAACTAGCCATAACTCTACCCCATTACCTCTAGAGGAAAAACTACTTCATATAAGTGAGTGAGAGTAGAATCGTTTTCAAGATAACTTAAATCTGATTTATCCTTCCAAGGTAAGTCATTCACAACTTTCAGCATTTTGTTCATTTTTTATAACACATTTCTTGCTACAAGTTTCACAACTAAGAAGCTAGTACATACAGGAAAGAGCTGGGATTTGAACTCAGATGTCTCATTCCTGAGCCCAAGCTTTTACTCCTAACTAAGTTAGGCTGTCATTCTGGCAAGCACTCTGCCTCTGAGGTCACTCAGGCTCTTTCTGGGCTGTATTTAACATTCTATTGGGGAAAAGGAGAAACGACCAACCACTAGAGAGAGTGTCTATTCTTCTTCATAACATTGCCAATTATGTTCCCAATACCTATAAACATCACCCCTAGAAACTTTTCCAAAGGGCCCTGATTCACTTGATATCAAGGTGAATTGAATAGGCTTATAGATTATCTCCTGCTAGGATATGAATGAAAGTTCTGTTCTATTGTAAAGATCCCTAGACTAATGTCAAAGAACACATATTTAAACCCCAGCTTTAGCAGCAAGTTTCCCTTCAACTCCCTTTGTGTCAGTTTCCTCATTAGTCAAGCTAAGAGGTTGGGCCAGATGACCTCTAAGATCCTTTCCAGCTCTAAAATTCTGCCTCTCTGACTAACCCTATGATAAAATGTCAAGCTATTTAAATTTAGTGTCCAGCCAAGAATAAACTCTGTAGTCATTTTTAACTTTCCTTAACCACAAGGTCATGTATACCACGGAATACTTTTCATCCCCATTGATGTAGGATTAAAAACACAGCACACTACTCAAATGTGAAAATAAATTATAGCATCTTTTTTTTTAATTGAGCTGCTGTTTGTTGTTGTTGTTTTCCTTATAGCTTCAACTTAGAACTACCCTCACTAAGCTCTGTAAAGGCAGGGATTAGTATGTGATGTCTTCCTTGTGCATAGTATATAAAAGACATTCAGTGGTTATTTATTAAGTGAATGAATACATGAACAAAGTGATCATTAATACTATCTCATTATCTTCTTATGTAAATAAATATTCTTTTTCTAAAAACTCGGTCATATCTGGTAAATGTATAATCTTTCATATTTCTTCCAACCCATTGTTCTTCTTCAAGGTGACACCTGAGTTTATAAGGAAGTGGGTTTCTATGACCTTGACGTGGCAGGAAAGAGGTGGTCTCAGCCCCAAACCTGCAGGTCCCCAATCTCCTTTGTGTCCTCTGGTCTCCACAACTACGTCCCTTATTTGTCTTATGACTTGGTTCCCTGAACACACCTACAGCTAAAATCCATAGCTTCTCTGATTAATTGCCTCAGTTTGGGAATCTTGATCATTTGTCATGGATTGAGCCAATCTCAGCCTTCCTTGTTGCTTCAATATCCTCTAAGTCTCACCCACATCCTCCATCTGGATCTTTATTGAGGCTATCAAACATTTGGCATCTGTCTGGGACCCCCTAGCCTCTTGCTGTGGTCATGGCAGGCTCATGACAGATATACTGTCCCATTTCAGCTAGCTTTTGACATCCTCACAGGGCTGACAGAACTTCCTGAGCCTCCATCCTCCCCAGGCACTGAGGAAGACTTGGGATTGGTCACACCATGCCACCATTTTTACTCTGTCATAGCTAACTCACTAAACCACAGCAAAATCCACTCTGCTTTAGCTTTTCACTTTCAACCAAACCTGGTCCTCCTCTGGGATTTCAGCTTTTAGGAAAGAAGTCAAAATACTTTGACCATTTGCACAAAACACCTTCCATTGGGGGTTCCCTTTTCTACACTTCATCAGGGTGTAAGAGATGCTTTCCCCATTTTATGTGGCAGAAAATATCTTAGTTTATCTCCTGAGCAAACTTTGTCCATGGTGTATAACAGACCCAATTTCAAGTCTACAGGCCTTAATCTGGGAAATAATTTTTGGTGTGAACAAAGTCTGGCTTTCGGAAGTATTGTCTTAGAGAGGCTCAAAATTTCCATTTAGGTTTTCAAAAGTGCCTCACATCCATGCTTCTGGTCATACCCATCAAAATGGAAGAGACAAACACATTATTCCTACAAATGATGAAGCTTTCTTATTCATTTCATTGGGTGCATAATGAGTATGCCACACCACAATATTCACATTCTGCCTGATCCATCCCTTATGTACTGTACCCCTCATCTCGAGACCCAAACCTTTGGCTCATTCCCCACTAGCTGTGCTGGCATTGTGTGCCTTGAATACTTCACACTCTTATCCTGCCTCCTCTGTACATACTGTTCCTGTTTGAAATGCTTTTCTTCCTGCTCATTACTCAGATATCATTGTAGTGTCCCTCTTCAGAGATTTGACTCTCTTGACAACCCTATTTGAATTTCATGTACCTGTACCTGCACTGTTTTTGCCTCCCTCAGCAAGTATCATAATCTATGTGCATCATAATCTGTTTAATTTTTTATTCACAAATGTATCTGTTCAATGTATAAATAAATCCATTCTGCAGGAGGCAATAACTGAGGAAAAGATCAGAACATGTAACTCATCCTGACTACTATAAAAATAAAGTAGTCAAGTTATACCAAAAATATATTTCTTCCTATACATGACTGCAGGACCCTAAAAATAGACTCACTGATCTCTTGTGATGCTTCAAAACATTTTCTAAAACTTACATTTTGTTTCATATTTGCCATTACACTTCTGCAAATCTGAAGCTTTATACAAATGAGAGCAAATACAATGGTATCTTAGTCCATGCCATGCTGGCTATAACAGAATACTTGAGACTAGGTAACTTAAAAAGAACAGAAATTCATTTCCTCACAGTGATAGGAGCTGGGAAGTCCAAGATCAAGGTGTCATCCTCTGGTTTGGTGAGGGCTTTTTTGCTACATCCTCAAATGGCAGAAGGCAGAAAGGAATTCTAATTGAAAATGAACCCTTTTTTTTCTGAAAGGGCCTTAATCCCATTAAGTAGGGAGCAGTCCTCCTGGCCTAATCACCTCTTAAAAGTCCCCACCTCTTAACACTACCACACTGAAATCATCTGAATTACTAGATTCCCTTGACTTGGGTATCAGACTCAAAGTTTATTGGCCACAAATTCAATAATAAAATACACCAGAATTATTATTTTCCTAGATTAATTAATAATAAAGTTCAGATTTATAGTTTCTAATGACAAAGAAAAGCTGTTTCCCACATTGGCTAACTTCCTGGTCATTTAAATCCACCAGAAACAAGGCTTTCTACATCACAAAATAGAAGAAATTCCTCCTTGTCACTGAAGTGTAGAAGTAGGTCAGTTAAAGTTTGATTGGCTCCAATTAGCACTCCCACAAGTTCGGACAACCTTAAGTGCTTCCAGTCAAATGACTTCCTATGAGTAGTGTAACAAATAAAAATAAAATAAAATCTTACATAGTATTAAAAAAAAAAGAAAACATCAACAACAACCACAAAGGAAATAATTTAAAACAGAGTCTCATAGCCAAACATCCATTGCTCAGTGTGTAATCAAGGAAACATATAAATCTACTATAAAAGGAAATGGCTTTTGTATAATAGGTAGTTAAAGGAACATTGCAAAAAGAAGTCTTCTTAATATAAAATTATCTTGGGTCAGAGGTCTAAAAAGGAGATGACTGAACAGGTGCTCAAAGGATGAATAGATATTCAACAAGCAGGATAAGAAGAAGAGCAAGCAGAGTTTCATAAGCCCTGAGTACCATGCAATAATACATGATTTAGAGTGCACATTGTGGATGAAATAGTGTGGTGTCACTTACGTGGCATTCATCTGCAGAGTTACAGAGGTTCATACCATCACATAAAAACAGGGGTTATAATTAGGGAAATGGTCCATGTGATATCAAAGTTTAAAAGCATGTGATTCAGAGGTTTCCATTACTCCCCAAACATGCCAAAGACGTTCTTATCTGCAATTCTTCAGTCAGTGAAAAGCTGTTCAAAGGTAGCTGCATACTGAGACTTGGTTAGTTTCTCTTCAGCTCTGAAGTCCATCACAAAATCATCAATTTAACTTTAATATTGAGTCCTCCTTACCAGCCTTCCTCCATATTTTAAGTTTGGTTTCAACATGATGCTAAATTGGATTAGTAATTTTTTAAGTCTGCTTAAGCTTCCAGTAATGCTTATGAATAAACGTGCAGAGCTACAATCAAGAAACAAATTGAATCAACGTCAGTAACGGAAAATTCCTAAATGCTAACCTACTGACTTCTCTAAGCTTTTAGAATCAGACTGCAGTAGAGATAATCATGACTCACACTGACTGAGTAGAAGCAAGCCACTGACTTTGCCAGACTTCCAGTAGTGTATTTGGTAAGGTTCTGTGTGGTTACGTAACCCAAATGTATAGAAATAGGTTACAACCCTTATTACCTTTCTAAGATAAAAATGAGTTATTAACAGAGAAAATAAATACCACATATATTTGTACCCTCACTCCTTAAAAAACTCATTCTAATTTCAGCTTTTCTCTTTGCTTCTACTGAATACTCCCTCCACTCCAAGTGCTCTGTAATGATCTATCCTTGGCAAGCTCATCTTTGGAATTACTATCTTCTTTTGAATATCAATACATTATTACTATTAATTGTTCTATGACATGCCATAGTTACCATAATTTATTTGTGCCTTTATTTTATTAAATTCAAAATTCAAATTCTACACAAGTTTTAAACTGGTCAATAGTGCTTTCCCAAGCTCCATACTGGACACATTATTTACTGCATCGTCTACTGCATGGCTCAATACCAGAATAGAATATTAGAAATCAAGTCTATCCTAGAAATGCTGCATCTTTTTCAACATTATGAACCCTTATCTTGCTCTATGGTACTAGAAAATAATAATTTCCCCTCATCTGCTCTTTTCTCTACATGACCCAATGGAAAATGTGGAGGCAGGAAAGGTTGCATGTGTTTGGCAGTCATTTACTATCAGGTACTATACTTTATATGCCCTGTTTCAGTTAATTCTACATAACACACCCAAAAGGTAGACTCTCATACATTCATTTTACACTCAGGGCAACTAGACTTTAGAAAAGTTGTATAATCTGCCAGAGACTGTATAGTTGGTATATTACAATAATAGGATCTGAATTCAGTCTTTCTTATGCTGACGTCTTTGTTCTTACTAACATATTGCACTGCCCCTTCATGATCATATTCTTAGTTTTAATAGCAGCCTTAAAGAAAAAAGCACCTTGGCCAACCATATTTTTTAAATTATAATTCTCTGATAATTTAAATTAAGTTGAACCCTAGCAAGAATTCAGACTTGATGTCAGAGACACATTAATCTGGTTTGGGTCATTCTTACAATACAAGCCTTACATATGGATGGATGAATGAACCATAAAAAACAGAAGACTGAATATTTGGAGGCTTTAAACTTTAAATTTTGTCATTTGTTTTCTGTATAATCTTCACTGAACAAAAGTGGATAAACAAAACTTTCGGTCAAAACATTACTGAGAAATTCTCGGGAAAAAAATCGTTAGTAAATGTGCAAATAAAGTTGTGATCTATATCCCCAACATACAGAATGGCTCTCCAGTACAAAGATGTGTCTGTAAGGTAATTTTCTCTTTGAAATCATGTTTGCAGCAACTCAAATCATAAAAAGAATTAATTGATTAATTAAAATTCTCTAGCTTTTACTAAATCACTTCATAAGATGTTTCACTTTCACTGAAGAGGCTGAATAGGTTCCATTCATAGACTTCCAAGCTTAGAGTTACCTATGAGATTACTGGCTCCTATATCCAATAAAAAAGGTGCCATTACTGAGCACATATATACAAAGCACTGCTGAGGATTCTAAAGATCCTATTACACTGAATTCCCCAGATGACAATATGGGGTAATATTAGTATCCTAATTTTAGATATAACTAACATTGTACAGCTAAGACTGACAAAGCAAAGATTTGAACCTAGGACTCTTTTTCGCTGAAGTCCACAAAATTAATTACTAGTGCCTTCTAGGGTTGGGGCCATCTAATAAGATTCACTTTGATTCTTTCTCTCTGTTTCTTACAATCATTTTATATTTTTATCTTCACTCTTTTCTTTTGCTCTGTTTCATAATTTTCTTTTCCAGTGATAAGCATCAAGTATATTATTAATTAATTCTAACCTTAAATTTATAGAGATTCTGAAATCACTTCTCTTGGTTGTTCTGCAAACACAGAACATTGCTGCTGTTTTGCATGTACACATTGTTTCAGTATAGTTCATGAACACCAATTTCTTGACCTTGAGGTAATGAGATATTTGTTATAAATAGAATCACAGACTTCTGGAATCTGAAGCGTTTTTCAAGGTCAAATTATTCACCCTTCTAACCGTTATAAAATTCCTCTTGCTTTTTCTCTCAGAGAGGGCTTACCTCTCAAGTATTCCTGAGCTGGTAAAAATAAATCTACTGTCTCCCTGATCTCCAACTTTAAGACCTCTCATAATGTGAGCATTTCATCTTGTTGAATGCTACTTGTATTTAAAGACAGAGACTTTTCTTAATACCAAGTTCTTCACCCAATACACGATCAAAATACAACAACAATCTGCTCCAAGATGGAGGGAAAACTGGCTGTGTTCAGCTTACTAAGAAGTCCTATGTTGATCTCCAATGGGGCCACTTCCAAGGCATATTGAAAGGTAAATTTTGATTTTAATTTTTGAAACATAATTAATCTTTAAAAGTAATTTTAATACACTTAAATAAGTGCATTCATAAAAGGAACAAAAGAGGCAAAGAAGGGAGAGAAAGGAAGACTCACAGAAGAAATCATGCTGTTTTAGCAAGGTTTAGCCAGTGCTTGGACGTTCATCAGGGGAAAATTATTTACTAGAAAAATAATGTAGGAAAAAAGTTCAGTCAAAGGACAGTAGAAAATAATGCAGAAGCATGAAATATCGTAGTATTCAGGAAGGTATCCTGGCATGACTTGAAGGTAAAAATATGAAGAGAAATTACAGGAGATGAATCTGAAAAATTACAGAGACCAAAATTATATGTGGCATACTGAAGCGCCGAGACTATATGCAATAGGCAATGGGGAGCCGCTAGCGGGCTACCATCAGAGAAGTGACACCTTCTACTTTGCAGTTTTGGGAGATCTCACTAAACAAAGTAGAAAATATTTTTGAGGATTGCAAGTACAGGTGTAAGGATATCAGTAAAAATCATGTTAGAGTAGTCTAGGTGAAAGAAGACTGTGGCTTGAAGTAAGGCAAAGGTATTAATTGAAAAAGAGTGTATTCAGGTGATCTTAATAGGGACAGTGCATAGGTCTTAGTGCATAATCAAGTGTACTGAATGAAAAAGGAAAAAGATTCTAAGCTAATAATTAGGTTTCTGGTTTATTATCTGGGAGGATGGTTTAAGAAGACCCAGATTGGGCTGGTAGTGGGGCGGGGTGGGCCAATATGGCCGAGAGAAGCCAGCACCGGAATGCAGCTCACAGCCACTGAGATGCAGAGGGCTGGAGGGCTTACGGTTCCAAACTAGGTGCCGGGTTCTTTTCTGTGGGACTGATAGGGCACTGGAATTGGGCCCAGGGAAGGAGCCGCAGCGCAGGGTGACAGCCGCCCAGGGGGGCAAATCAAGACAGGGTGAAATGTGCAGCCGGCTCGGAGGTCGGGGGACTTAACCCCCTCGGAGCTCCGTTTCAGATCCCGTGCTTGCCTCATCCCTCCAGCAACCCACGGTCCACGGGGGCCCTGCCAGACGGTGGGGCGCCATGGGTAGTCGATGCAAATCTGAGCAGCGGCTACCGCCCGGCTCCACAAGTTCTCACAGGGACTTGGGCAATAATTTGGACTAACGCCAGCGGGACAAACTGTCTCACTCTGGGAGAGAGGCCATTGGGAAGGCGGGGCCAATCTCACCTGCAAACAAACTCCAGGGAAGGACCACCCACCCAACAACCTGAGTGAACCAGAGAGAGCCCAGCATCGCCCTCTACAGGTCAAAAAAGATACAGCTCCAACCTCAATAAAAAAAGAAGTCCACTCAGAGACTCCTGAAATCACCAAATTCAAAGATTAAAGGGAGATAAATCCATGAAGATGGGGAAAAAACAGCGCAAAAAGGATGAAGCCACCAAAGAACACCTCTTCTCCTCCCAAGGATCACAACTCCTCACCATCAAGGGAACAAAAAAAGGCAGAAAATGAATCTGACGAATTGACAGAAGCAGGCTTCAGAAGGTGGGTAATAACAAACTTCTTTGAGTTAAAAGGCCATGTTCTAACCCAAGGCAAAGAAACTAAGAACCTTGAAAAAAGGTTAGACGAAATGCTAACTAGAATAACCAGCTTAAAGAAGAACATAAACAACTTGATGGAGCTGAAAAACACAGCACGAGAACTTCACGAGGCATACACAAGTTTCAACAGCCAAATTAATAAAGCAGAAGAAAGGATATCAGAGATAGAAGATAAAATCAATGAAATAAAACTAGAAGGCAAGATTAGAGAAAAAAGAGTGAAAAGAAATGAACAAAGCCTCCAAGAACTATGGGATAATATGAAAAAACCTAATCTACACTTGATAGGCGTACCTGAATGTGACAGGGAGAATGAATCCAAGTTGGAAAACACTCTTCAAGATATTATCCAGGAGAACTTCACAGCCTAACAAGGCAGGCCAACATTCAAATCCAGGAAATACAGAGAACACTGCAAAGATATTCCTCAAGAAGAGCAACCCCAAGGCACATAGTTGTCAGATTCACCAGGGTTGAAATTAAGAAAAAAATCCCAAGGGCAGCCAGAGAGAAAGGTCGAGTGAGCCACCCACAAAGGAAAGACCGTCAGACTCACAGCAGATCTCTCAGCAGAAACCCTGCAAGCTAGAAGGAAGTGGGGGCCAGTATTCAACATTCTTAAAGAAAAGAACTTTGAATCCAGGATTTCATATCTGGCCAAACTAAGCTTCATAACTGAAGGAGAAATAAAATCCTTTATGGACAAGCAATTGCTGAGAGATTTCATCTTTACAAGACCTTCCTTACAGGAGCTACTGAAGGAGGTACTAAACAGGGAAAGGAACAACCAGTACCAGCCACTGCAAAAAGGTACCAAATGGTAAAGAATAACAATGCAGTGAAGGAGCCACATCAATTAATGGGCAAAACAACCAGCCAGTAACAAAATGGCAGGATCAAATTCAAACATAACAATATTAATGTTGACTGTAAATGGCCTAAACACCCCAATCAAAAGATACAGACTGGCAAACTGGATAAAATGTCAAGACCCATTGGTGTGCTGTATTCAGGAGACCCATCTCACATGCAAAGACTCACATAGAGTCAAAAGAAAGTGATGGAAGAAAATTTACCAAACAAATGGAGAGCAAGAAAAGGCAGGGGTAGCAATCCTAGTCTCTGATAAAATGGCCTTTAAACCAACAAAGATCAAAAGAGATGGAGAAATATATATATATATATACCATTACCATTAATGGTAAAAGGATCAATGCAACAACAAGAGCTAGCAATCCTAGATATTTATGCACCCATTTACAATTGCTACAAAGAGAATAAAATACCTAGGAATACAACTAACAAAGGAGGTAAAAGATCTCTTTAAGGAGAACTACAAACTACTGATCAAGAAAATAAGAGAGGAAACAAACAGATGGAAAAACATTCTATGCTCATGGTTAGGAAGAAACAATATTGTGAAAATGGCCATACTGCCCAAAGTAATTTATAGATTCAATGCTATCCCCATCAAGCTACCAATGACCTTCTTCACAGAACTGGAAAAAACCACTTTAAACTTCATATAGAACCAAAAGAGAGCCCACATAGCCAAGACAATCCTAAGCAAAAAGAACAAAGCTAAAGGCATCACACTACCTGATTTCAAACTATATTACAAGGCTAGAGTAATCAAAGCAGCATGGGGATGGTACCAAAACAGAGATATAGACCCATAGAACAGAACAGAGGCCCTGGAGGCAATGCCACACATCTACAACCTTCTGATCTTTGACAACCTGGACAAAAAGAAGCAATGGGAAAAGGATTCCTTGTTTAATAAATGGTGTTGGGAAAACTGGCTAGCCAAGTGCAGAAAGCAGAAACTGGACCCCTTCCTGACACCTTACATAAAGTTAACTCCAGATGGATTAAAGACTTAAACATAAGAACTAACACCATAAAAACCCTAGAAGAAAACCTAGGCAAAAACATTCAGGACATAGGCATAGGCAAGGACTCCATGACTAAAACACCAAAAGCAATGGCAACAAAAGGCAAAATAGACAAATGAGACCGAATTAAACTTAAGAGCTTCTGCAGAGCAAAAAAAAACAATCATTAGAGTAAATCGGCAACCAACAGAATGGGAAAAAGTTTTCACAATCTACCCATCAGACAAAGGGCTAATATCCACAATCTACAAAGAACTAAAGCAGATTTACAAGAAAAAAACAAACAAACCCATTCAAAAGGGGGCAAAGGATATGAACAGACACTTTTCAAAAGAAGACAAATATGCGGCCAACAAACATATGGAAAAATGCTCATCATCATTGGTCATTAGAGCAATGCAAATCAAATTTGCAAAAATGCAAATCAAAACAACATTGAGATACCATCTCACACCAGTTAGAATGGCAATCATTAAAAAATCTGGAGACAACAGATGCTGGAGAGGATGTGGAGAAAAAGGAACACTTTTACACTGTTGGTGGGAGTGTAAATTAGTTCAACCATTGTGGAGGACAGTGTGCCAATTCCTCAAGGATCTAGAAATAGAAATACCATTTGACCCAGCAATCCCATTATTGGGTATATACCCAAGGATTATAAATTGTTCTATCATAAAGACACATGCACACAAATGTTCATTGCAGCACAGTTTACAATAGCAAAGACCTGGAACCAACCCAAATGCCCATCGATGATAGACTGGACAAAAAAATGTGGCATATATACACCATGGAATACTACGCAGCCATAAAAGAATGATGAGTTCATGTCCTTTGTAGAGACATGGATGAACCTAGAAATCAACATTCTCAGCAAACTGACACAAGAACAGAAAACCAAACACTGCATGTTTTCACTCATAGGCGGGTGATGAACAATGAGAACACTTGGGCCCAGGGAAGGGAATAATACTCACAGGGGAAAGTAGGGGGGATGGATGGGGGGGACATCGGTGGGGGCAGGGAGGATGGGGAGGGATAACACCAGGAGAAATGCCTGATGTAGGCAACGGGGTGGGAGGATAGAGACAGCAAACCACTATGGCATGCATGTACCTATGCAACAATCCTGCAGGATGCAGGACGTGCACATGTACCCCAGAGCCCAAATACAATAAAAAAGAAGAAGAAGACCCAGATTGGTAATAAAAAGAAGTATAATGGTAAGTTTATTGGTGACACATAGTGAGTTTGCAATACCAAAAGATGGTTCAAGTGAAGATATTTAATGGGTAATTAGATATTTAAATGGTGCAGGAGGATAGTGTGATGAAAGAGGATAGAAAACAATTGTCAATATAAAAAAATGGGAGAGGGGAGTTGCATAAATATAAAACTATGAATGTGGAGGGTCTTGCTCCAGATGGTCTTGCTCTGGATGGTCTTGCATCCAGAGAGAACATTTAGATTACAGAAGTAAAGTCCCAAGAAAAAAAAAATCTGGCAATTGAGGGGATGGGCTGGGAAGAGTATTCAGTTAAGACGTCAGAGAGAATTGGGAGTCAGGAGAAGTTTGTCCTACAATAGAAGTGGAGAGGGCATCAAGTAGAAGATGTCACTGGCACCAAAGCTGCAGAGCAGTCAGAGAAATTAGAGGAACGTTTCGACTAAACATTTCCAGTAAAGTTGGCAGCATGGAAGCCACTGATGGCCTTAATTAAAGCAGTTTCTGTGCTGGAACAATCCCATATTCAGTAAAACAAAAAGTTCTGAAACCAAGAAAACCTTCAAGGTTGGGGGGAATTTTTCTGATTAGGCACACAAAACAAGCACGTCAGTTGATTTTTCCCATGGAAATAAATATGAAAGGAAGATATGGGCCAACTGTACAAATATTTGAAGTCACAGAAAAAGTACATATAACTATCTGTTTACGTGACAACATTTTACTTCAAAGAATTTGTTGTTTTCTACCTTAATGCCTTGATTTAAAGTTTCTGAGGAATATTTTCTTTTGGGAGGACATGTGTAGGAACATAACAGAAATATAAACCCAAAGAAAAGTTACCCTAATTGTGTCTTCCTCAGTTGGAATTTTTGAATAATATTTTTGGGTTATGGTATATGTAGAAAGAGTGACACTGTTGGCTCAGAGCATATAATTTAAGCAAACACAGATTATCTCATATGTTCTCCTCTTCCTTTCAGGGTTCACTTCCAGAATCCCAGTTCTCTCATTTTGATTTCTGGAAGTTCAAGTCTCAAACCGAAGCAATCATCTAGGGTTAATATTCTACATATTTTCTTCCCATTCTGATTTCTATAGAAACTCGCATATTCTGTGTTTCGTTGGTTCAATATGGTACCCTGAGCCAGCTGACTGGGTGAAGAAATGAAATCTGCTAATATATTAGGAGATGACAAATTCCTCTTATTACATTCTAGGACATGATTATCAAGAACTCTAACAGAAAGTAACTATGGCAGATTGATGGGAGGCCATTTAGTTATAGACATGCCTTTAAATCCTCTCACATAGCTATCTATTCTTCTTGACTATATGCAAGCATCATATACTCCCATTCAACTGCAGTAAATGCCTATTGTGTTTTTATTTACGAAAAAGAAATAATAAATGGGTGACATATTTCTGCATTATTAAAACAAGATATATTCTAAATTAAAATGTTGTATTGAGAAGCAAATTAACAGTACACAAACCTTAAGGTATGTTCTCAATATTATAATTTGATTTTTCCAAATTATCTAAAATGCTTATTACCCCAATATTATGTGTTTAAAATATTCTCTATTTTCTCTTCTACTTTAAAATGTTACTTTTATTAGACATTTAATTTTTTGTTTTGCTCTATTTTCTCTTTTCTGTTGATTTTTCTGCTCAAGTACCAAACTGGTTTAATTACTGTAGCTTTTAGTATGCCTAAACATTGAGTAATAACAGTCTTCCTTCAGTTTATTTTTCCCCTTCCCACAAAAATTTTTTAGATACTAATGCATATATACTAGTCCATTCTAATGCTGCTAATAAAGACATACCTTAGACTGGGTAATTTATAAAGGAAAGAGGTTTAATGGACTCACAGTTCCACATGGCTGGGAGGCCTCATAATCATAGCAGAAGACAAAGGAAAAGCAAAGGGATGTCTTACACGGCAGCAGGCAAAAGGGCTTGTGCAGGGGAACTCCCATTTATAAAACCATCAGATCTCATGACACTTAATTTCTACCACAAGAACTATGGGGGAAACTGCCCCATGATTCAATTATCTTCACTTAGCCTCATCTTTGACATGTGGGGATTATCACAATTCAAGGTGAGATTTGGGTAGGAAAAAAGTCAAACCATATCAGCATGTTAATTCTTCTCCATAAATTTATTTTTATATATAATCATTTTGTATGTAAAAATCTCCTATTAATTTGAGCAAAAGAATATTGAGAATAATGGGAGCCAGGTTGCTCATGATTGGATAGGGAATTTTGAATATGGAAAGGGGAAGAACTAAAATAGGTACTATGGCATTGGCTAGAAGTTAGAGGTGCTGGTATAAGCTACAGGTTTTATAAATATAATATATATAACCCTAGCTATGTCCAGTGAGAAGAGCAAGAAACAACGACACAACAGTAGCAATAGCACACCTAGCACCCAAATTTTGGGTTCTATATATGATTAGCTACTAAAAGTGATCAGGATTCCTTATAAAATAGGCTAAATCCAGGGCTGGGGAGAGAAAAAGTGCAGGATAAATCTGGAATACATCACACTAGAAAGTAAGGATGCATTCAAAGAATGATGGGAACATATCAAAAGAACATGAGGATGAGCTTGAAGAGACTTCATTGATCAAATCTGGGACAATTTCAGCATCAAAATAAATAATGTATTATGTATTACTGCCCACTGAATAAAATCAGAATCCATGAGTCATTACTGATAAAAATAAATGAATGAATACACTAGGAATAAAGCTCTTCCTACTAGAAAACACCAACTAACAAATACCAAAGGAATGACAGAGCTAGAAAATCAGTGAATAGTAAAACCACTGGGTGAATATTTGGTTCTCACCAAATATTCTTTCTCAAGAAGCAGGATATTTGTATAATCTCAAAGTATCATTCTATAAATTTCTAATTAATTCAAAGAATTTAAAATGGAAATAATAGTGCTATTGCATCGCTATTAGGACAAACTAGCATTAATTATGTGCCTCCTGACCCAATATCACAAAAACAAATCTACTCATTTTAGTAAAAATAAAAATCTCTCATTTTTTTGGTAGAAATACCAAATGTAACCAAAGTGAGGGAAGTCTACAAATAATTGGCCTGTACTCTAAAAATGTCAAGGTCAAAAAACACAAGGAAAAGTTGAAGAACCACTCCAAATTAAAAGACCCAAGAGACCTGACAACTAAATGCAATATATCTTCTTGGATTTGTTTCTACATTAGGAATGACCTAGATATAAAAAATTATTGGGACAAAAACAAAACTTGAATAAGAACTGCAGACTAGATAGTATTTTATCTGTGTTAAATTCTTTGATTTCAATTGTGCTATATATGTGAAAATGTGTGATAAAAATTATATGCATTATATAACACATTTTAATTTTATTCTATTCATATAATAAATTTTATATTTATATGTATGTTTAATTATACATGTATAGAGAAAGTAAAAGACAATGATAAATGGGGCAAAATTTAAGCAATTGTTCCTGGAGTTCCTTGTACTATTCTTGCAACTTTAAAATTATATTAAATTTGAAAGTTTTTTAAAAACTTGTTACAACTTTAATTTTTAAATTATACTGAAGTTATAGACTTTAAAAGGTCAAAGGAAATGTATATTTTAGCATTATCTTGAAATGTTGTTTCTTGCAATAAAGTTTGCTACATCAAAAGTTTGTGATGCCGTATTTCATAAGCAAGGTTAACAACTTTGGGAGGATGACGTCTGTGTTCACAGTGATTTACAAACAAAACAACTGGTAATCAATAAAATGGGTAATCTGTGAATATGTTGAGTATTAAGCCCAACCAAAATATTCCTCCTTCACCCTGAACGTGGTTCAGGGAAATCTGCCTTCTAATGTTTACCTGAATTCTTCAAGTAGAACTAATCATTCAACCCTTAACTCACATACCATGTTTTTCTCATTTTCCTAGGACATATACAACTTTCTACCTTGGATAATAATTATGTACACACACATTATCTTTGAGAATTAACTAAAAAAATCCCTTAAGGATAGAACTCCCATTTGCTTAAAAATCTTTCAATGGCTCCCAGATGCCCTTAAATTGTCAAACTATTTAATATCATATTATATTACATAAAATATATTATATTGAAGCTTCATAAATCACATATATTATATATATATATATATATAGTCTAGCTATTACATGATTTGGCTCTGTGTCCCCACCCAACTCTCAGCTTCAACTGTAATTCTCAGTGTTGGAGGAGGTACCTGGTGGGAGGTGACTGGATCATGGGAGCAGATATGCCCCTTGCTGGTCTCGAGATAGTGAGTGAGTTCTAATATCTGATGGTTTAAAAGTATGTGACACTTTCCCCTTTGCTATCTCTCTCTCCTGTCAACATGTAAAAATGTGCTTGCTTCCCCTTCACCTTACGCCATGATTGTAAATTTCCTGTGGCTGCCTAGCCATGCCTCCTCTACAGCCCGTGCAACTGTGAGTCAATTAAACTTCTTTTCTTTATAAACTATCAAGTCTCAGGCAGTTAAGTATAGCAATGTGAGAATGGCCTATTATAGGCTATGTCTCTCAAAATCTCCTAACCTACTCATCCACTAAATAGACACAGGCTTTGGCAATATTGGACGACTTTCAGTTCACCTAAATCACTATGTTCTCCCTCCAAGTTTTAACCTCTTTGCCTAGACTATGTTTCCTTTGAATTCTTCCTCCAGCCGTTTCTGGCTTAATATTTAACCCTCAGGATAGGTATCTCTTGCTTCTAGAAATATTCCTTGAGAATCAAATCTGAGACAGATGTCCCTTTGTTGTGACTGTGTATATTTACTTCCAGTTTCAAATCATCTGTAGCATGATTACAATAGCACTTATATTTCCTTTCATCAATCATTAACTATTACTTTCCTGTCTCATTTTGTACTGTATTGAAGGAATAACTCACTTTGTATTCCATACATTTCTTTAACACTGTCTTGTATAAAGTAGGTTGGCAGTTAATATCTATATTGTACTTGAGCAAAATGCTGCTTATGAATTTTGAGTTTGAAGAGAAATCTATCTATCTATCAATCTCTCTCTCTCTCTTTCTCTCTTGCTTTCTTGCTCAAACCACTGAGAAGGCTTAGAAATAATGACAGCTGAGTATCAATGGGCACACCTAGTACCAAGACCTTAGCTTCTATATATCATTGTCTACTAAAAATAAATTTCCATCTATCCACACTTACATGTATGCTTATGTAGCTGAATAACTTATGTTTCCCAAAAGAATGTACTTCAGTACTTAATTTAGTACTCTTATTCTTCTTTTTGAATAGAACAAGGAAAAAGAGTGGAAAAGATAGCTAATCCTCTGGGATTTTTGTATGCTAAAACAGTCCTGAGATACACAAGTTAAACTTGGCATACATTGGATCTGGGCCAAAAAATTGTTTTTATTGGCTGTAGAAAATGGAATTTTAGACCATGTTGAGCCATACTATAATTATGATTGAAAATGCATAATGTGATGGTTGAGCATTCAGTGCGACTGAATGAGTTTATATTTTCTGGAAGTGATTGATCGCATCTTTCTCAGCACTTAAGCCTTTTGCAGGCAAAAAGCAAAGAAGTTTTACTTCTTAACACCACTTACTGAAAATAGAGAAATACAAATATTTCCAATAGACAATGAGGAATTGTAAAGGAACTTGCTTCTAAATATAGATACCAAGATTTCAATAGGGTTATTATAATAGCCTAAAGTCAGCTTTTTATTGATAGAAAAATAACAGTAAAACAAATCATTTAGGGTAAATAGTTTATGCCTTGAGCTATCTCCTCAAAATAAACATTCCATTTTCCCATTTGACATAGAATCAAATGACATTGTTTTGCTTCTAAACAGGATTATTTTTTCTAGGTTCCACGGATGCCAGTGATTTCGTTCAGGAGAGTTGAAACTGATAAATATTGTCTTAGAGAGCTGATCTGGGAGTTGAAAGAAAAATAATATTTTATGCCAATAAAAATTAAATTAGCTTCAATGGGAAAGCTATACAAAACAGGAAAATCCATAACACAAGAATATAATTCAATGATTTAGGCAATGTTAAGAGCTGAAATATCATATAGCTTTTAATATTATTATTTGGAAAAGTTTCTGCCTAGAGCAATACCAATTTAAACATTTCCTGTTTCATTCCTGCCAAATATTGTTGTTTTTTCCATTATTGAAGCTTAAAAATACTTGAACTGTTTTAAAGATTGGTGTGTTGGCATAAAACTGCACAGCTTCCTAAAAGCATTTTCTTTAACCCTCAATCATGACATTTAAAAATATTTTTCATGATATTTAGATATTTTCAAGGTACTTTAGCATCAAAAGAGAATTTCACCAAACCTCATTAGGCAATTAGTTATGAAAGAAATGAGGTAACATGCTGGGCCATGAATATTCAGTATTTATCACTACTTAAAATGTTAATATGCAAGATAAAAATACAAGTACGCTTTTTTGGATTCATTTAGACTTAAATCATAGGGATGGCATTGTGTTTTCATCATCTCAGCTTTTATCATTATATTCAGATTTTAAATATAATAGCCAGAATATATTAATTAAAAAGCAAAGTGGCCAGTAATGGTTTCCAGGGTTATTTTGTGGTATCTTAAAATGCTGACTAGATGAAAAGCAAGCACAATTACCACATCTCCTGCCTAGAAGAGATTGTGGACCACTCAGCTCTGTTAGAATGGTATACCAGTGGAGTCAAATTTTTCACAAGGTTCAATTAACATAGGACAAAGATAAACTTATCTTATCCATTGATCTCATAAAGCCATGCTGTTTACCACAGATAAAATCTGGTGAGAGGATAGAGATAAATTTCACTGCCATTAAACATTTGTTGAATTGAGTGCAGTCTCCTGTTTTGGTCAGGAGTGGTTACTACAACATACCTTGACTGAGACTAAGTATTCTCTGTCTAAAATATCAGATTTAAGAACTGAGGACAGATTATCTATTTGCTTTGAAGCAAAGAGCATGTATAGATTGAAAATTTGCTTTGTAAATAGAAATGTAAGGAGAAAACAATTAACAAATTTGCTACTAGTGTTGTTTGGTTAATTAGCTTACCTGCATTACGCATGTGGACTTTTTAGTTCAAATGATTAATTATTAAGTTTATGTGCCCTTCAATGATTAAGCAGCCTTCTCTGGTACAGAATAAAGAGTATGAACTCTGGAATGGCCTGCTTTGATTACAATCCCAGCTCCTCATCTAACGAGGTGTGTGATCCCCAGAAAACTATTTAAAATAGTTAAGGTTAAATTTCTTCATCTTCAAAGAAGAGAAAATAATCATGAGCACTTTAGGGGATTTCTGTGCTTTTTTTTTAAGTGAGATGATATATACAGGTCACATAGACAAATGCCTGATACATAGTAAACCTGCAAAAAATCTTTTTTTTTTTTTGTCATTTTAATCTATACATTAAACTCTAGAAGTACATTTAAAGTTGGTTAGGTTCAAAAGGACAGCCACTGGGAAAATGTTTACTTTGAGAACTTTTTTTCACTTACACACTCTCTCTCTCTCTCTCTCTTCATATTTTACATATCACTGTTTATCATACTTCCCTTCATAAATTTTCATGTTTCTCATTATTCCTATATAATATTACACTTAGTTTTGATGTCCTAATATCTCATGTCATCGATGAGCAATCATTTCCAAGCAGGTAAAGCTTGGAAATGTCCACGTAAGAGCATATCGAAATCAACTGACAGATTTTCCAGACCATAAACACACTCGACCCTCTACTTTCCATTCTTGCCAAATTCTGAAACTTTCCAGTGACCCTCCTGACTATCAGTTCAGTTCATGAAGAGCTCTTTTTGCTGATGGCAATGCGTATCACAAGTAGACTGTAGACCACCACCAAATAAAGGTCCTCACTCTTCCCAGTAAGGATGATGCTATTGTAGGCCTGAAGACTAAGGGATCCCTTCTACAAGGCATGCATGCCTACCCTGTAAAGCCCATCTCAAAGTCTATAGTTTCAACCTTATTTTCACTGGTGCTCTCTGCTCTTTCCCTCTGAACAACCACAAACATATCTATACTTTCTTATGGCATGACTCACTTTCTACTATGTATTATAGTTTCTCATGTCCATGACACATTTCCCTAATGCTTCTGGGCATTACAGATAAGAAGTGATTTCTGAATTAATTAATTAATCAATCAATTAACATCAAATGTCTCCTTTTGAACTGTGCCTAAACTGTTTAAACAGGCTTGAGCTTCAGAGTGTCATCCATAATGTGCCATATGGATGTTTCTGATGAGCATAAACACTGGTCAACTTTCTGACATTATGGGGCTAGAACACAAACTTCTTGGAGCTCTGGCTTCGTCTCTTTAACTATGTAATTTTGCTTCACAACCCTGAGGTTACTGCTGTTTTCACAGACCCCAGTAACAACATATGAAGACAAGCTGCATTTTTAACATTTTAGTGCCGCAGTATAAACTCAGTGAACCTTCTTTTAATTTGCAAATCTTCGACTTTCCTGACATTTCAAGATTCTAACACTCTTGCTTGGCACATTAGGTGTGCTCAGTAACTTTTGATTTCCTTCCTTCCTTCCTTCCTTCCTTCCTTCTCACTCCTTTCTTCTTTATTTTAAACTATTTTGGAGCATATGTTTCTAATCAATAAACAAATAAAATCACATCATTTGCTTAGTCTTCTCATTTAGATTGTTCTTTTGTTCTCGTGTTGAAAGCAGATTTTAAAAGACTAGTAATTTAGAGCTAATTTTGAATTATTCTTTTAACTTACATTTCCTTTGTTGCAGTCTGATTTACAGCTACCTCGAAACTCCACAATTGTAAAGTATAAGCGACATTTTAGAACCCAAAAGAAATGTTGGGTTATGGACCATTCTGCTGTGAAAATTGTAAAGAATCTCAGATATTTTGAACTGAAAGAAAAAACTTCAAAGGCATTCCAAAACAGCTCCCTGTTCTTTCCACATTACATCCAAAAAAACTATCACCCACTGCTAATGACTGTGCATGCCAGCCAATTTTCATCTACCAACAAAGGTATTCACTTTCAGCAGAGTTCTAAATTGGTTTAATTTAGTGCAGTTTGAGGGATAAAATCTAAACGATCTTTTTCATTTAAAAACTAACACTACGGAGTTGTCTTAATCTACAGTAATTCCATTTTTAGCAGATACAAACATAGGTTATGGTGTTGGTATAAAAAGGCACTATAGAGATTTTTTGGTTCAGACTCTATTTTCCTCTGGGGAAACTGAGACAAGACATACTAAAGCAATATCCTTTTCCTGTAGTATACAAATTTAAAGTTGATTCTTCTCTATTTTTAAAGATATGTTTAAATTTAAAATAATAACTATTGGAGATTAACAGAATTGTACTACTTACAGGATCATATCTCACACACACACACACACACACACACACACACACACACTCCCTGGTAAATCTTCTAAATCTTCTTAGGATACTAGTCTTGTGAAACCTTGTAGTAAGCCTGTGAATAAAAGGCATCACAAAATGATAGTTTATCTAAATGTAGAATCCTTGCCAAATATCTAGGCTGACCCAGAAAAAAATATACCAAAAAAGAAAAAGCAAATGAAAAGATAATTAACTCAACTTCACCAAAAATGAAAAAGAAAAAGAAAGAAAAGAAAAAATAACAGCTCCATGGAAAAATTCATTCTGTACCATGAATAGTGAAAAAAAAATGAGGAGAGGCTATAAGAATAACCAACCTTCCTCACCTCATTACCTCTTCCTATACTCCTTCAGCAAAGGAGTGTGTTTGTAGTTCAAATATCATCAACAGCATTTCAAGTTGTAAGGAGACAGTGCCTCTGTCTGCTTTTTATGCCATACAGGTTTATTTTCCACATTCTCTGAGAGACACTAAACATTCACTCTTCAGCATTTTTGCCTTTATTTCTATTACAGGAGGACAGAATCATAAAGTCCTAGTATTCATAAAGTCAGATGTGAAAAAGACCCATATTTGGATATTGGTTACATTACTTACTAACTATTCAACACTGGATAATTTCCTGAATATCTCTCCACTTCCGTTTCATATTACTAAAATAGGCTCATGAGAATAATAACTACTGCATAGGGCTACCCTAATAACTAAAGGAAATTAGAGTGAATTTTGACAACTTCATAATATATGTAGCATTTACATTTTTTTAAATGATTACACTTCAGCTATTATACCAAACTAAATTAAACTAACTTGGATCATCCATGTAAAGCACTTATAATACTACAACATAAAATGTGCTAGCTAAAATTATTTTTACCTCAGAAGGTTGTTGTCAAGATTAAATAAAATAATACAAATATATTAATTTCTAAGCTTAGAACCTGGCACACAATGAGAGCTCAATAAATGTTGGCTTTTTAATCATCATAATCATCATTACTAGTATTATCTTTAATTCTTCCTCTGCCAACTGCCTTCTCTTTTATTCACTACTGAAGGAAACAAAAGCACCATCAAGCACATATCAAATTTTCAAGACTGTGGCACCAATAAAATTTACTAACCAGAGAGAATGAGAGAATGGACAAAGGAAGAGAATGGAATAAAGGGAAACATAAAGTGCCACATTGAGCCAGAAAGTTTCCAACTGGAAAAATAAGCTATGAAATCTTCCATGAGCGGAATTCAGGGCTGGTCAGTTTGTGACTCCACCTAAGGTTATGTGCCTCGGTTAGCCCAAGGCCCAAAACATAATCATTTGCCCATGAAAGTGAATTTATTGACTCATGACAGGAAACAATACACCAATGACATCAAGCTAGTCCTCAAAAATATTTTTTTAACAAAATAAACAACATTACTAGGGCAATGAAAATTCTCTGCGCTTCGATTAAATTAAGACTGGTTAAGATCAAATCAAGCTTATTCCTTTTAAAAAACGGTATTGTTTTGTTTTTCAAATTTCCAAAGAGCCATGTTTTAGCAATTATAATTTCTTCATCAGAGAGATGTTACATGAATATCACTGTGCGACTTGGTAGCTTTTTACCACATATAAAAATGACATGGGCCGGGCGCGGTGGCTCACGCTTGTAATCCCAGCACTTTGGGAGGCCGAGGCGGGTGGATCACGAGGTCAACAGATCGAGACCATCCTGGTCAACATGGTGAAACCCCGTCTCTACTAAAAATACAAAAAATTAGCTGGGCATGGTGGCGCGTGCCTGTAGTCCCAGCTACTCGGGAGGCTGAGGCAGGAGAATTGCCTGAACCCAGGAGGCGGAGGTTGCGGTGAGCCGAGATCGCGCCATTGCACTCCAGCCTGGGTAACAAGAGCGAAACTCCGTCTCAAAAAAAAAAAAGATACAAAGCAAAAAAAAATTTTTTTTTAATTTCTCACATTTGCAATAATTAATGCACATTGACTGTAAAGGGGGGAAAAAGTAGTTATCTACAGCTGGCACTGTTTGTTGTACCAGTTTCTGAAACAATCGAGAATATCAAAAGTACATGAATCACCATATGCAAGTCCTTCCCTTCTGACAAATTTAACTTACAACTAACTTAAGCCTGTGTAATTCCCATTGAAGTTAATGAAAGTTGGGTTCTGAATCTTATTTAGATGACCAATACTATGGATAAACGTGCTTGAAAGATATTTTTCTTTTTATCAAAACTATTTTAAATATACAAATGCATAAAGTATTAGTATGTAAATGGACATATGAAAAGACAAAAATATGCACACATTCCCCAGATCTATTTCTATTATTAACTGTCATCATTAGAAAATGCTGTACCTTACTTAATGGTGTAAGTAACTCTTTAAGCCTTTTTTGAAATGTTAATCGTTTTTCATAAAAATTCATCTTAAATTTATTACATACTTCTACCAGTAAGGATTCTGCTATTCTTTCAAGCCATAATCAGGGACCTGAGGTCACATGTCAGTGTAAATTTGCATAACCTATAATCTAGTTGCTTGAACTTTTGATGGCACCAAGAACACTGAAAGAGAACAAGGGCAACCTGAGGACACTCAGGGTTGTGCAGAATATCTCCGCCCATGCAGCTCTGAGCCGCCCCTCTCTCCTGTTGCCTTCATGGCTTTGTCTTTCTTACTACTTCTGCTCACCTCTGCTTTTCTTTTTTCCTTTTTCTCTCATCCATCATTCAGTGCCAACCATGAGCTAGAACGTCTTCTGGGCACTGGTTCCACAGTAGCAAACAAGACAGACACATTTTCTTGTCCCAACAAAGGTTAAATCCTTGCCTCATTTGCATATGTCCTTGAAGCTTTTGTTTCCTTTTCTTTGTTGTTCATGATTTGTTCAGTTTAGCTTCTGGCACCTTGATTCTGTGATCACCACTAACCCACAAAATCTTTTTCTGCTGAGTGAACAATGCCACCACATTTTACTGGAACAGATTGTTGCAATGAGGCATTTCCCATGTCAGTTTCTACTGAAGCCCCAAGCAAAAAAGGTGACAACTTGCCTCATGTTTGACAGTGAGCTGCAGGCCCATCAAAGGAGGACTTGCAGAGGAAGAGTTAGAGGGCCAGTAACCTTCAAATGTGCTCCATTCAAGTCTGCTAAAGCCCTGCAATGCCAGTGTTTAATCGTGGCAAAACCAGAACAATCAAGTTGTAACTTTCCTGCCCTTACCTTCTTCTCACCCCACGTCCAGTCGAGCAAACATGAAGCAGTCCTGTGGACAGGTATTAGCCAAGAAAAAAGAATAGAAGGTGACTGCACTCTCACCCTTTTTTTTTTTTTTTTTTTTTTTTTACCATGGACAGTCCGCACAAACAGAGCCAAGCTGACAGATAAGAAAACCTTTCACCTTAAATGAAGACAGACACTTTATTTCATTCAACTAGGTATATCATTATTGAAACTATTGTTTTGTGTGACGAGAAGTGACTAGATGAATTTTTATGGCCTAAAAATGATCGGATAAATTATAGTTTCTGCTCAAGTTTTCATTGTCCACCTCAGTAAAGCTTGGTGGTAGCAAGACTCCTCATTAAGGTAAATTCTTTGTTTTGGCACTGTCATTATTAGTCATTCATTATGAAGCTGATACGGTGATGAAAGAGCTCAAAAAGCTTTTAGGTGTACCTCTTGATGCAGGCCATTTTTTTTCCTTAGTCCTAGAAAAAATTAGCAAGACATCTCCATAGTCAAATTGGACATAGGATGCCCCATTTGGTCTATTTTCCAAAAGAATTTTGAACCTGTTCATTAAAAAAAAAATTATGGTGTAGGGAATTACTTTAACAGAAGAATTTGCTAACGTGTGTGTGTGTGTGTGTGCTGACTGTTCAAAATAAATATATTTAGATTATTTTTGACACAATTTATTCATTTATTCAAATTAACCCAAGAAAATTCAGATCTAATTCATATCTTTGAAACCATATAGATGTGATCTCAAGGTGGATGTAAAATGCTGCCCCACTAGTCATCAGAGTTGCCTAGCTCTAATCGGGTTCTCTAACCTATTAGACCAGTTCCTTCAGAGTGTGGTCCCTGGATCAATAGCATCCACATTACCAGGGAACTTGTCAGCCATGCATACAATCAGCTCCCCTCCCCAAGCCTACTGAAATAGAAACTGTTGGCAGGGGGTGGGGGTGGGGTACCGGGGGCAGCAACATGGATCTTAACAAGACCTTCAAGATACTCTGATGCACACTAGTTTCAAAGTCACTGCATTGACATAGAGACCTTTTAAGTAACAACTATTTAGTAACAACTATTTTATAGTGCTCCCTTTATTGGCCTGAATTTTATAAATGACATAATTTACACATACAAATTTTTGAATCAATACAATATATTAGCTGTATAATACCTAAACAAAAGTAGTATAATAAAATGATATAGATTTCTCAGCACTCAGGCATAATGACACTTAGAGATTCTGAAGTACTCCAACAATTGAACCAATCACTGTGAGCACAACTGCTACACATGCAGAGAAGGAGGGCGGTGAAGGGTTCTTGAATCAAATGTCATGATCACATTAGTGATGTGATGCAGCTGAGTAACTTCAGGAAATTTTAAACTACATAGATATGCAATCCTCAATCTTTTATCACTATGTACAATAGTAGCATTCCTGGAAAATCAGTGTAAACAACTGACAAAAAGTGTGCATGTGTGTTTACATGTAAAATCAAATTAGTCTCAAGGCTCCAATTAATATAAACAGGTTTTCTCCTACACAAATGTCTGATGAGGAATTTGAAATTCTTGCAGGAAAGAGACTATTTTGTATATTTTAGGATGGCTAGCATCTCACACACTAAATGCCTGTGGTTAGTCATCGGAACAAGCATAAAAGCATCCTCCAGCATTTTTAAACACTTCCTAACAGTCAGTATGAATGCCTTTGAGAACACTGAAAACCAGCCAATCTGCACTGATTAGGTTGGTACACATTCCGCTTCTTGTTAGGATGCATACATTTTTCCAGGAGAGCTGTGCTCGATCTCAAGGAACAACTACACTTTCTTGGTAGAGGAGCAACTTAATGATTTATACAATATAAAGAATTTTCTGCCCTGATGGATTCTTTTTGCAAAATTTTTATACTCTTAAATATTCCTAAATACTAGCTAGTGGCCTCTTATTTTATTGACCTTGTCATGAAATTACCTCCATATAATATAGTAGGCCATTTTTCTCAATTATCATATATGTTTATATTAAGCACTTAAACAGGTAGAAAACTGCAAATAAGCAAGATTTCTTCAGCCGTCTTCCTGCAAACAATTAAATCTGTGTGTAAACAAAAAAGACTAGATAAAAATCTCAGGAAAAAAATAAGTTTGTAGATGGAATTAAGCATTCTAGACTTTTCAAGTCAGCTTACAGCTCTCAAAGTCTACAGTTCTATGAAAAGGTCTTTTGGACAGTATAATGCCAAAGTAGATTAATGCTGATGTATGATTTTGGTAGTGATGATTAAAATAATGTGATGACTGGCAAACCTCAAAATAGAAAGTCTTCATTCTTATGTAAGTAAATTATCTTACAAAAATGCATGTCCTGACAAGCAGGACTCAACAGAAATAACTCTAGAAAATGCTTTTGATTTATATATTGTTTTTGATATTGTGTAAGGACGTTTTCTCCACATACAATAACTGGACAAATAACAGCTATGGCAAAGGGAAGAAATTTAAAATGGTTAGAGTAAAAATAGGTTTCGTTTAATGAGGGGATAAATACTAAACATTAAAAATTCATTAGATTCTATTTAAGATGTAGCTGTGTTTATGACTTGTGTTGGGCAAAGTAAAATTTAGGCTCTCTTAGGTTCAAGTCAAAATTTCTATATATTCCTTTATAATAAGGGAAACCCTCCTCTATAAGGCATCAGTATTAGCAAATGTACATAAGAAATGCATGATATTGAGATACATATTTACAACTGTAGTTACAGAAAATAGCTTGAATGAAAATTTTAGGAGAATGCCACTGTTCTCATCTTGAGATAATGTGGCATAACCATGGTGCAATGGGAACAAACAAACAAAGATCATCAATCAAATATGAGAAGGCGTCCTCAAATCTAACACTTTGGAACTAACCCCAATCTGTAACAAGCAAGAAATGCATTTATAGTAAAAAATAAAACAAGCAATATTCCTTATTACCTAAACTATTCAGCACATAGTCTGTGTCAGGTACTGTCATGTGCTTTTGAAAAAAGAAGTTAACAAAATGTGTAAAGTCCCTATGTTCGTGGATCTTCCATTCTACCTCAGGATGGGAAAAACTCAGTAATAGATCAGGTACAATAAGAACTGTAAGAATTAACAGGCTATGTGAGGGGAATAGAGAGTGACCAGAGTGATATTTTATAACTGGTGTTAATTGAATCTTCACGATAATGCTCTAAAGCAAATAAAGAGGTTTCATTTGAGTCTGATCGAGAAAAACTAAAGCTCAGAGATGATTATAGGAAGTAGTAGACTCAAGACTAAATCCCAGGGTTCCAATTCAATCTGATATTCATTTTATTTTATCACCCTGCCTCTGATTGGGAAATTATTCTTATTTGAAGAGTTTTTCTTAACAAAGCAAAATGTGGGGGAAGCCAAAGCTGTAGGCAACCACTTTTCAAAAAAACTAGACAGCAAAAATAAAAAAAACTTAACTCATAAATTCTCACTAATTAAAATGTTGCTAAGTGCCCTGATAATTGCACAGATGTGCTAATCCACTCTTTTAGCCATTCGTGGTCCAGCTTTTCATCTATTATATTCTAAAGACCACTCTTGAAGCTTAGCAATATCTTCTCTTGTTCTTTTTTAAATTCTTGTAAAATATAGTAAAAGCATTTCACATAAGCATAATAAACACAATAGCAATCTGTTCCCTGAACTCATGAAATATTTTATAATTTTAATACATTTGATTTCTCACAATTTTTATTCACCTCTAAGATAAATAATACCTATACCTATTATTGGTTATTAAATTAATCTCAACAAACAGGTAAGGGTTCTGTGTAAAATATTAATATTTAGTTAATGAAAGTCTGAAGCACCAACATCAAAGACAGAAGTCCTAATACAAAGCACTAAATGCTTAACATCTTAAGAGAAGAGTTCAGAGAACCTATATAATCTAAGTTCCCAGAGGAGGAAATGTTATAAGCCTCCCCCTTGAGAAGGCTCCCTCCAGTACATATTGAGAGGAGGCTGGACCATGAGAATTTCCTTCAATACTAACAGCAATCTTTAAAGTTCTCCCTTTCTTATTCTCCTAAATCAACTTTTATATTCTGCCTTGTATTCATTAATGCGTGTGTTTATACCTGCCAGGTGCAACTTGGTCAGAAAAGGAATTTTCTAAAAGGATACTGGTTGGCTGCACTCTTAATCCACAAATGATCTCTAACTACTCAATGCCTTCCCATCAGTAACTCCACATTCTGAATCTGGTCAAGAGCATCAGTTGACTAAGCCTGGGTCCCTAAAAAACTCTAGCTGCCAGGAAGTGAAGGAAAGGGAATGTCTGGCCACCTTTAGCTTCCATAACAGGAGTAACTGCCAACATTCAATGGGGAATGCTACAAAGGAGATTGAATGTGAGCAGCCCAAAAACCCCTAATAAATATCCACTGTAGCATGCACAGTATTTCAGTATTTTTTTCTCAAAACTCTGAGATTCTAGAGAATAGTAATATTCTGCACTGTGCTTAGAACCATACCTGGTACAAACAGGAACTCAATAAATACTTAGTTGCTTTTATCATATTATTCCACTTTGAACCCTTAAGGTCAAAGAACCCACTTCCTAACGACCTCAATCTCCATTCACTGACAACTGCCAGGGCATCTTTTGTTCTTCCTTCTTCCTTACTCCTGTTATTTAGTCCATGGCCACAATCAATACTACTGCTTTTAACATCTTCCTCATTCGTTTTAGTCCATCTTCCAACCTACCACAAGAATGACTTTCCTAAAAATATAATCTGCATAAAATCCATCAATCCAGCTATTGTTATCTTTGTCCCTCAGAGGACAAGAGAATATCTCATACCTAGAAGCCTTCAGACACAGTTCCTCTTGTTTTCAATACTCCCAGCAGCCCCTTCAGTAACCCATCAAGATACTTCAAGCCTCACTTTCCCAATGCTACTTCCCAACACCAGATCCACCTTCCATTCAAGAACAGTAAAAGCCCTCTGATCTCATAGAATATTGAAACCCATATGTAACACATTTTTTTAAAAGGCCTCACTATTTTGCCAAGGTTTTCCTCTAACTCCTGGGCTCAAAGAATCCTCCTGCTTCAGCCTCCCAAAGTATCTGAGACTAACTACAGGTGTGTACCACTGCACCCAGATTACAACCTGTATATAACTTTAATATTGCATTCGCCTTCTTTCCTTTGCTCTACTATTTAAAGATGACTTTTCTTTCATGTATGAAACCAGAGTTCAAGTAGAATTGTTGGTGGATAGAAATTGGATTAAGTATGCATAAACAAGAGTGACTAAAAATAATAGAGCCTCTAATAATCAACTGTGATTTGAACAAAAAGAATAAGCCATTCTGCTGATTAACTATAAATACAAATTAGAAAATATCAGGTTTTCAATGAGAGAGAATGTTGTCATTTTATTAAGTTGGTGCAAAAGTAATTGTGGTTTTTGTTATTGCTTTTAATGGCAAAAACAGCAATGACTTTTGTACCAACCTAAGAGTAGCATTCTTATTTAACCCACTCTCCTCCACTTGGTATTACAAGGAAAAGAAAAAGTGGAGGGTTAAAAGGGAAGAGAATTCATGGTCAAATGAACTAAGCAAAAATAAATAAGCTTATTTACTATTTTCCAACATTTTTAATATACTAATATAAGGTTAATATACTAATATAACATTTTTAATATACTATGAGTGGTCAGAAGGTGACCTTATATGCAGCATTTCACAGACTTATTTGGCCATGGAATCTTTTTCTCATGAAGTGCTTGTGAGCCTGGAGTTCTGATATGTACTCTTTAGCAAATATTATTCTACAGCATAGAACTATAGGAATCTGAAAGGAATATAAAAAACTAAAATAAAGTTCAACCACTTCCACTCTGGCATATATTATTTTATTACATGAAATAATATATTGTACAGCCATGCAAAGAAATATTAAATATTGTCAACTAAGTAGTTTCCATTAAAAAAAATTAAAAACTTTTCACCATATTATTCAGGACAAAGCACGGGTGTCTGGTGCACCTATACAGTTTCACAACCAGGAATGTTGAATCTGCTCCGCTATTTACTTTGACTCACCCATCTCTCTCCCGTACAAGGTATCCAAGAGTGATAAGCCTGGGAATAACAGCCAAATGGGAAACAAAATATCCCATCATTATTAGTTGAGCCAGCAACCAATAATCCCTCACCAGCCATCTCATAACGCATGATGGAGTGCACACTCTAACCCTCCTACATTCCCTTGTAACAGTTAGAGTCTTGTATGTTGCAAGTGACAGAAATGGAGCTCAACCTAACTTAAAGAAAAATGGGAAATATGCAGGATCTATAAATGAATATTCCAGTGCTGGTGCTTTCTTCAGCTATGGTTTGATTTAGAGTTTCAAATACTATCATCAAGATATGTTTCCTCTGTGTATCTCAGCTGTCCTTTCCTCTGTGAGTAAGCCTCATCCTCATGGTGGATTTTCCTGGCTGCAAAAAGGCTAGTCTCACCTCTTCATACTTACAAATACAGTAGATGAAAAACCCAAGCTAATTTTTCCCAGATGCCCCAGAAAATTTCTCATCATGTTCATCTGTCAACGAGTCCCATGCCTAGGAAGATGGATAATGCTGGCTGGATTAAACCAAGGGGGCTCATTCTCTTTAAAAAGAAATATATATATATATATATATATATATATATATATATATATATATATATATATACAAAATTTTCAAAAGCAAGACTGGGTTCTGATCAACACCCTCAAATCCAAACTCTTGGTATATAACAGTCTATTAGATTTAGACTTGATTGTGGAGAGAGACAAGTGACAAGGACAGCCTGGTCTAGGCTAACCTGCTCATTTGGTGCATGAAGAAGGGAAAAAGAAGGAACAGAGCATGGGTCCTGCCTTTTAGTATGCAGTGGTTCTCAGCAATTTTCTTAGATATTGACTAGTCAAATTAGCGATACTTCCACCTTAAGAGAAGGATAAGGAAAAAAAGGGGGGAGGTGGTAGGCAGGGAGCCCTAGAGATAGTACTGGAGTGAGAGGGGACACATATGTCCCCCCCTCAATAAAAAATACTGGTATTATTTTTCTCTGCTGATTTTTTAAAAATTAAAATATCAAAACCTTGGAACATTTTTTCTTTTATTTTTTGAAATTTTAAAATAAAAATAAAAAGGTATGAAGTTTTTCACAATGTTTTATGAGTTTTAAAATCAAATGCTAATTATATTTTTCTTATGACTAATTTTCTGCATTGTATTAATAAAATGACTAAAATTCTAAGGGTAGGCTGAGTGTGGTGGCTCACGCCTGTAATCCCAGCACTTTGGGAGGCCAAGGCAGGCAGATCACTTGAGGTCAAGAGTTTGAGACCAGCCTAGCTAACATGGCAAAAACCCATCTCTACTAAAAATACAAAAAATTGCCAGGCATGGTGGCTGGTGCCTACAGCTACTCAGAAGGCTGAGGCAGAAGAATTTCTTGAACCCAGAGGCAGAGGTTGCAGTGAGCCAAGATGGCATCACTGTACTCCAGCCTGGGTGACAGAGCAAAACTTGCTCTAAAAAAAAAAAAAATCTAAGGGTCTCAATGTATCTAAAAATATTAGTTAATTAAAAAAACAAATAACTATTGCAAAGTTAGCGTCATATCCCCTGGAATGCTACAGCATTCACAGCACAACGAATATACTATACATATCTTATTCTTTAGCCTTCAACCTTTAGATTTAGAAAGCAAGCCCACTCTGATTTGTGTGAAGCTTCTGATTTGTGTGAAACTTCTTTGTGTGAAGGAAGAGAATATTTGTGCTGCATTGTACTTCAACTAGAAAAGAAATCACCTGCTGGAATTTTGATAGCCTCAAATAAGAATGGTTACCATAAGAAAAGAGTTGTGGAAGATACACTTTTATTTTCTTCTGTCAAGAAGAACAGAAACAATTCAAGATCTTCCCACACACATACTGCTCCACGAGAGGAAGAACAAATACATGTCACAAGGCGAAAATTTTATCTTTTGTTAATTAACAAATCTCTAAAAGATAATTGATGCCCAAGTCCCTGTAAGGTTAAAATAATATGCAAATATATAGCACTTATTACAAATTCACAGTTAATTTTCAAAGGCACAGACAAGTGCAAGCTGTGGAAAAGCATAAGCATGAAATCAGATTCACCCAGGACTGCCAAAGAACACTTTTAGGAGCCCATGGTAACAGAACGATCTCCTGGCAAAGAAACTCCTGGCAAGGATATGAAGCCAGTAATGACGAGGGAAGAACTGCTTCTATGCCAGCCCCATGTCTCATTTTATCTGTTTGATAAGTGAATGGGTATTCAGAACCACAGTGATGGCCATTCTACTCTATGAAAGCACTCTCCCCCATCCTGACCTGGTCACCCATACCAAACCATGCCAAAAACCTAGAACTCCCAAAACTTTCTATATTTTCTTTAGGCTACTGGTGTCATGGAGATTCTACAATTGTTCACCTGAAATTCTGAGTGGTGTTAATGAAAAAAATTATTCTTGCAGTGGGATATAAGACAAATATCCTACTCCAAACTCCAAAAACAGCAGAGACAAGTGAAAATTTATAGCCAAAGAGCAGTCTGCAGGTCAATACATGGGAAATTAATAAAAAGGAAATATTAGGGGTAAGGAGAATTCTGCCTAAACTGACCTAATACCTCTCAGTAGGAGTTTGGCCACCCTATCTAAAATAGACTATGCACCAACCTCTTATTTCTATTCTATAGCTGATTTATTTTCTTTGTCAAAGAAAAGTCAGAGCTGGATAGTAGTTAACATGGTAAAAAAGTAACAGATTTTATGTATGACAATTGCAGTAAGGAGAAAAGAAACATCAGTAGAGAATCAGGCTCAATTCTGAATACATGGACAAGTGAGAATGCATAGCCAAGGATCAGGGTCAGGGTAGTCAGTGAATACAAAATTACTAAAGGGAAACATCGGCAGGAAGGAGGTATTCTTGCTAAACATACCTAATCAGAATCTTGCTGAAGTCAGGCCAGGGTGCTGAGACCACCAGAAGAAAAGCACCATTGTGCATAGACCCTTCAGCTTTTTCCACTACTGTATGCCTCACGCTAAGCAGAATGACTGATACATGGTGAGTACTCAATCAATGTATTTGAATGAATATTTAATTGAAGAATGAAACTTAAAGACTACTAAAAAAATATTAACTGTATGTTTTCTTTCTACCTCTATTTGTTAACTTGACATTACATCCATTTTGTTTAATTTGACTTAATCTTTGACAATTATAAAAAATAAATGGTGATGGCTAGCAAAAAAGACAGTGCCTTTATTTCATAAGGACTGTAGTAATAATAATTTATTGGGAGATGACAATTTTGAACTACCAAATATTTAAAATCTAACCTAAAGTTTACTTTTCAAATCACAGTGGAATAACTAGCTTTGCTTTCATCCAATAATATTGTAAGTATCTACGCCTAAGAATTTTTACAATTTTCCTTTCCAAGCATACATAGAAAAGAATTGGAATTTGAGAACCTCCATTTACTTTGATTTTTTTAAAAAATTCAAAGCAGTGTCTCAAAAAAAAGTTTAATGCTTATATTGATACATTCAGTTAGGAGTTGTGTAATTCCTACTGAACCACAGGAATTACAAATTTTTTGTTTTTTGTTTTTTGTTTTTTTGTAGAAAATAAGATATTCTTTGGCTTAGAAAGCATTTTCTTTTTTCTGTCCTTTGGCAATGTTTGAGAATAGCACCATCTAATTTACTCCATAAAGTATTAACCTTAAAATATGTTTGATGCAGTTTAAAGCAATAATTTTTTGTCCATTAGACACAAATACATATTTACTGACTTAATGTCTGTTGAATTCAGTTATCAACAGATAAACATGAAAGATATTTATTAATATCCCCCAATCAGATTATTACTTCATCTTTTAAAATAACTATGCAGAATCAATTTTTTCTAAAAGCCTTAGTAAAATGTTGGCATATGCATTTTGATGATGAGAACATGTCAATTCATTAAATAAATGGTTCACTTTTGTGGCCCTAGTGTCTAGAGTGATGCCAAGAAAGAGTAGTAGTCAAAAAATATTTGTAAAAATAAATAAAATTACATAAATATTTACTACACTAAACAATATGATAAAATTTAGGGTCATCTAAATAAAGAATTTTAAGGTGTTACCTACACTTTTTGTTTTGTAACCTGCCAGTTCTTCATTCCTAAGGTATTGAATGTGTCTGGCACTTATTTCTTCATAATGCCTTTAAATGCATAACTTTCTGTTTGTCCCACAACCTCTGAACTAACCCGTATCCTCAGGAATAACTCAATCCTCCTCACTTTTGTTCCTATCACAAGTTTCATCTCCTATCCTACTATTTAAAGATATTGGGTTTATCTTTCCCAGACCACATTCCCTTCCTAAGAATTATCCTCCCAGGAACCTAAAAAGGCAACCTATTTCTCACCAGAGTAAAAGCAGACCCTTCGAGCTAGGAAAGAAAAACCCTACATTTGTCTTCTTTTCTCATTCTCTCAAAGAAAATGTTTGTCATTGATCAACTTCTGTCACCTCTCTGGGCTTTAGTTCTTCAAGAGTATGTAGAGAATGTGGAGAAATTAGAAATTGAGGAAATTAAGGAGTGAGGTGGTCCTACAAATGTGAAGGCATAGAAACATAAATCCACTAGGTGTGTTGGCAAAATAGTAAACCATCTCACCTGGAGAGGTGAAAATGGAAACAGTGAAATAGAACATTGGAAAGTTGACAAAACCAAAGAGATAAAGACTTAGAATACTAGACAGAGAGCTATGTACCCTGAGCTATAAACGGAAGGACATCACTGAATATGTTTAAAGAAGGAGTGTTACTCATACTAATCATTCCATTCTCTGGAGGGGGCTCTTGGCTAAAGCATCCAAAAAGAGCACACAAATGTATACAGGAGGCAGAATTGTCCATTAGAGTTGTGAAGTCAACCAAAGTTCTAGTCTTCCTAACTAATGCCTTCATTCTTTTCATGGGAATCCTTATTTTTGAAAAATCAACAGGGTATGGACACAGTTTTGCTGAATAGAAGACTGGAGAAAAATCAACTCTGTTCTTCCCATATGGGTGAAAGTAAAAGGAGCACTTAGGATTTGTCTTTTGAGCTGTTAGGCTCACCAGACTGAAAGGGCAGCTAGAGATTAAAATGTATGCATAGCTTATGTCTTGGAAAGGAGAAAGGGAAAAAAAGGAAGGGATAAAGGAAAAGAAGAAAAGAAAGGTGAAAAGAAAAAGGAAGAAGAGAGGAAGAATGAAAGGAAGGAAAAGAGGAAGAGAGGGAGGGAGGAAAGGAAAGAGGGAGAGAGGAAAGAAAATTACCAAGATTAGGAATGAAGAGACCACCTCACTACAGATTCTATGGACATTAAAAGGAAAATAAGGTAATTGCAGGATATGAAGAAGATATTACAAACAACTTTGTGCCAGTAAATTTTGCACCTAAATGAAATGGAAAATTCCTAAACATCACATGAAGAATATTTTTAAAAATTGAGCAGTTTTATATTAAATTTCAAATTTTTAGTTTGTAATTAAAATCTTCCCAAAAGGAAAACACTGGACCCAGATAGCTTCAATGGGGAATTCTATCAAATATTTAAAGAGAAAATAAAATACCTATCATCTGCAAACTCTTTCAGAGACTAGAGTATTAGAAAAAGCTTCCCAACTTATTTTATTAAGCCAGAATTATCCTGATTCCAAAGCCAAACAAAGATAAACAAGAGAACTGCAGACCAAATCACTTGAAAACAAATATTAAAACTGTTTTAAAAAATTAGCAAATCAAGTTGAGCATTATGTACACGGGATTATATATCATTACAAGAGATGTTTGTCCTAGGAACGCAAGACTTATTTAACATCTGAAAATTAATCAATGTAATTAGCCATATTACTTGAATCAAGAGAGGAAAAACATATATAGGCATACTTCAGAGACACTACAGGTTCAGTTTCAGTCCACTACAATAAAGCTAACATCTCAATAAAGTGAGTTACGCACATTTTCTGGTTTTGCACTACATATAAAAGTTATGTTTACACTTTGTGGTAATTTATTGTGTGAAATAACATTATAGCTAAAATACAACATAGATACCTTAATTAAAAATTCCTTATTGCTAAAACATTCTAAAGATTATCTGAATCTTTAGTGAATCATAATCTTTTTCCTGGTAGAGAATCTTTCTTCTGTGCGATGATTATTGAGTGATCAGGGTGGTGGTTGCTGAAATTTGAAGTGGTTGTGGCAATTTCATGAAATGAGACAAGAATGAAGTTTACATTAATAGACTCTTCCTTTCATAAAAGATATCTCCGTAGCATGTGAAGATGTTTGATAGCATTTGACTGACAGTAGAACTTCTTTTGAAATTAAAGTCAATCCTCTCAAACTCTGCCATTGATTTCTCAACTAAGTTTATGTACTAGTTTATATCTTTTGTTGTTGTTTCAACAATGTTCATAGCATCTTCACCAGAAGTAGATTCCATCTCAATAAACCATTTCCTTTGCTCATCCATAAATAGCAACTCCACATCCATTGAAATATTATTACAATATTAAAGTAATTCAGCCACATCTTCAGACTCTATTTTTGATTCTAGCTCTTTTGCTATTTTCACCACATCTGCAGCCACTTTCTCTGCTAACATTTTGAACCACTCAAAGTCATCAAGAGGGTTGCAGTTAACTTCCAAACTCCTGTTAATGTTGATATTTTGGCCTCCTCCCATGAAACACAAATGTTCTTAATGGCATTTGGAATAACAAATCCTATCCAGATGTTTTCAGCTTACTTTGCCCAGGTCCATTAGAAGAATCACTATCTGTGGCAGCTATAGCCTCATGAAATGTACTTCTTAAATAATAAGACTTGAAAGTCAAAATTACTCCTTGGTCCATGGTTACAGAATGAATGTTGTGTGAGCTGGCATGAAAACAACATGAATCACCTTTTACATCTCCAGCAGAGTTCCTGGGTGACCAGACACATTATTAATGAGCAGTAACATTTTGAAAGGAATCTTTTTCTCTGAGCAGTAGGTCTTAACAGTAGGTTTAAAATATTCAGTAAACATTGCTGTAAACAGATGTAGTGTTATCCAGACTTCATTGTTCCATTTCTAAAGTAGAGGCAGAGTAGATTTAGCAAAATTCTTCAGTGCTCTGGAATTTTCAGAACGGTAAATGGGCACTGGCTCTAACTTAAAGTCACCACCTGCATTAGCTCCTGACAGGGGAATTACCCAGGCCTTTGAAGCTTTGAAGTCAGGCATTAACTTTTCTTCTCTAGCTATGAAAGTCCTAGATGGCATCTTCTTCCAATAGAAAGCTGGGTCATCTACGGTGAAAATCCATTGTTTAGTGTAGCCACCTTCATCAATAATCTTAGCTAGATCTTCTGGAAAACTGCTGCAGCTTTTCCATCAGGATTTGCTGCTTCATCTTGCACTTGTATGTTAGGAAGACAATTTCTTTCCTTAAACCTCATGAACCAGCCTCTAATAGCTTCAGACTTTTCTTCTCCAGCTTCCTCACCTCAATCAGCCTTCATAGAACTGAAGAGGGTTAGGGCTTGCTCTGAATTAGGCTTTGGCTAAAGAGAATGTTGTGGCTGGTTTGATCGTCTATCTGGACCACTAAAACTTTCTTCATTCAGCAATAAGGCTGTTTGGCTTTCTTATAAATCACGTTCACTAGAATAGCATTTTAAATTTCCATCAATAACTTTTCCTTTGCATTTACAACTTGGCCTACTGTTTGGTGCAAGAGGCCAAGCTTTCAGCCTATCTCAGCTTTCATTGTACCTTCTTCACTAAACTTTATCATTTCTAGCTTTTGATTTAAAGTAAGAAATGTGCAGCTCTTCCTTTGACTTGAACACTTAGAGGCTATAGAGGCCATTGAAAGATTATTAATTTGTCTAATTTTAATATTGTTATGTTTCAGGGAACAGGGAGGCCAAAGAGAAGAAGAGAGAGGGAACAGCTGGTTGGTGGGAGCAGTCAGAACACACATAACATTTATTACGTTTTCTGTCTTATTTGCATGTGGTTGGCGCCTTACAACAATTATAATAATGACAACAAAGATCGATTGATCACAGAGCACCATAATAAATATAATAATGAAAAAGTTTAAAATAGTGCAAAAATTATCAGAATGTGAGAAAGACAATAAGTGAGCACATGCTTTTGGAAAAAATGGCACTGGTAGACATGGTCAACAGAGGGTTTCCACAAACTTTTAGTTTATGAAAAGCACAATAACTGAAGCACAGTAAAGCAGAATGTAAAAAAATGAGGTGTTTATGCAATCATTTCAGTAAATTTAGTGAAAGAATTTGACAAAATAGACTAACATTTAATGACAAAAACTGAGAAAGCTAGAGCTTAACAGGAATATCATTAACCTGATTAATGGCAGCTATGAAAAACTACGGCTAACATCAAACTCAATGGCATAAGTCTCAATGCTTTCCAGAATTCTAAAGGTTCAGTTTAATTCAATTCTCCAAATATTAATTGAGCAGCTATTCTCTAGCAAAAGCTATTATAGAAATAGCTATTTAACAATAAACAAGAAGATAATTTTTCCTCTCTAGGAACTTATAGTTTAGTAAGAGAGAGAAATAAGACATTTCAATGAAGACATGAAGAATGCTGTGAAGTCAGTAAATACATGCAGGAAGCTGTAAATTCAAAGTGGAGGGGCTTCCACTACTGTCTTGGAGTCCAGGATTTCTTTTGAAAGTAGGTTTTTATAAATTGAGACCTTAAGAATGGGAGGAAGTCATCCTCTGAAACAAGGGTAGATGCAAGAGACAGTATGCACTGTTCATGGAACTGCAAATAGGTACTATATATGAACACATTCATGGAATGAGGAGAATCTCTATTGTGTTATAGAACACTCAGAAGAAAAGGTGCATTAGGTGCATAAGGCTCAATTAGGTGCATAAGGTGCATTAGGCTCAATCCAGTGGGAGATGACATTAGACTGCACATTTTTACAGAGATACTATGACTATTTTAATATAGCAATTTGTTTTTCATGAATTACCTTGTCTGTGTTCTAAGTGATTTTTGTACTTAACTGCTGCATGTAGGTGGAATACCATTTCAAATAGTTAAAATTATATACATTTATCTAAAAAACAGAGAGTAGGCAAATGACAATCTCCAAAATTTGGTGAACTAATTTTTTCTAAGCGGTAACATGCAAGTCAACTTGCTCTACAGACCAATATATTTATATCTACAGCAAAAATATTCTCTAAATCCATTAGCTATAATCCATAGTCATGTGGCTTTAGAACACTTCAAAAGTTATAAAGAAGAGATACATTTCAATAGCTGTTTATTTAATAAAATGAATACCATATCGCAAAGGTATTATATGTCATGCAGATGAAAAATATGAACAAGAAGTTCCCCTACGCCTACCACAGAATTGAACTCACCTAGTCACACAATCATTAGACGTCCTGAAGAAACTTTTATACATAGTACAGTTATTGGCTGTTCTTACAAGAAGCTCAATTAAAGCAAAATACAGAAATCTCTAGAATCATGACTTCTCAAATTTTGACTAAAATTAAACTAGTTTTTAGATGTAGGATAGAAGGTAAGTTAAAAGTTTCCTACGTGTTTCTTCTCCAAGATATACCAACTCAATTCCTTTTACACGTTAAGATGCTGTGCACTACATACCACTTTATTACACTGCACTTTGGGAAGAAAATTTTTAGGTTATCATTTCCTTATTTTTTTATTTTTATTGTACTTTAGGTTCTGGGGTACATGTGCAGATCATGCAGGATTGTTGCATAGGTACACACATGGCAATGTGGTTTGCTGCCTCCATCCCTCTGTCACCTACATCTGGCATTTCTCCCCATGTTATCCCTCCCCCATCTCCCCACCCCACCCCCCGCTGTCCCTCTGTTGGCCACCTACAACAGATCCCAGTGTGTGATGCTCCCCTCCCTTGTGTTCTCATTGTTCATCAACCGCCTATGAGTGAGAACATGCGGTATTTGATTTTCTGTTCTTGTATCAGTTTGCTGAGAATGATGGCTTCCAGCTTCATCCATGTCCCTACAAAGGACACAAACTCATCATTTTTCATGGCTGCATAGTATTCCATTCTGCACATGTGCCACATTTTCCTTGTACAGTCTATTGTCGATGGGCATTTGGGTTGGTTCCAGGTCTTTGCTATTGTAAAAAGTGCCGCTGTGAACATAAGTGTGCATGTGTCTTTATACTAGAATGATTTATAATCCTTTGGGTATATATCCAGTAATGGGATTGCTGGGCCAAATGGAATTTCTATTTCTAGGTCCTTGAGGAGGTGCCAGATTGTCTTCCAAAATGGTTGAATTAGTTAACACTCCCACCAACAGTGTAAAAGTGTTCCTATTTCTCCACATCCTCTCTAGCATCTGTTGTCTCCAGATATTTTAATGATCACCATTCTAACTGGCATGAGGTGGTATCTCAATGTGGTTTTGATTTGCATTTCTCTAATAATCAGTGATGATGAGTATTTTTTCATGTTTGTTGGCCTCATATATGTTTTCTTTTGTAAAGTGTCTGTTCTTATCCTTCACCCACTTTTGGATGGGTTTGTTTGTTTTTGTTTCTTGTAAATCTGTTTTAGTTCTTAGTAGATTCCGGATATTAGCCGTTTGTCAGACAGGTAGATTGCAAAAATTTTTTCCCATTCTGTTGGTTGCTGGTTCACTCTAATGATTGTTTCTTTTACTGTACAGAAGCTCTGGAGTTTAATTAGATCGCATTTGTCTATTTTGGCTTTTGTTGCCAATGCTTTTGGTGTTTTAGTCATGAAGTCCTTGCCTATGTCTATGTCATGAATAGTTTTGCCTAGGTTTTCTTCTAGGGTTTTTATGGTGTTAGGTATTATGTTTAAGTCTCTAATCCATCTGGAGTTAACTTTATGTAAGGTGTCAGGAAGGGGTCCATTTTCTGCTTTCTGCACACTGCTAGACAGTTTTCCCAACACCATTTATTAAACAGGGAATCCTTTCCCCATTGCTTGTTTTTGTCAAGTTTGTCAAAGATCAGATGGTTGTAGATTTGTGGTGTTGCCTCCACGGCCTCTGTTCTGATCCATGGGTCTATATCTCTGTTTTGGTACAAGTACCATGCTGTTTTGGTACCAGTACCATGCTGTTTTGATTACTATAGCCTTGTAGTATAGTTTGAAATCAGGTAGGGTGATGCCTCCAGCTTTGTTCTTTTTGCTTAGGATTGTCTTGGCTATGTGGGCTCTCTTTTGGTTCCATATGAAGTTTAAGGTGTTTTTTCCAGTTCTGTGAAGAAGGTCATTGGTAGCTTGATGGGGATAGCATTGAATCTATAAATTACTTTGGGTAGTATGGCCACTTTCACAATATTGTTTCTTCCTAATCCATGAGCATGGAATGTTTTTCCATCTGTTTATGTCCTCTCTTATTTCCTTGAGCAGTGGTTTGGAGTTCTCCTTGAAGAGGTCCTTTACATCCTTTGTTAGTTGTATCCCTAGGTATTTTACTGTCTTTGTAGGAATTGTGAATGGGAGTTTACTCATGATTTGGCTCTCTTTAAGTCTGCTATTGGTGTACAGAAATGCTTATGATTTCTGCATATTGATTTTGTATCCTGAGACTTTGCTGAAGTTGCTTACCAGTTTCAGGAGATTTTGGGCTGAGATGATAGGGTCTTCTAAATATACAATCATGTCATCTGCAAATAGAGACAATTTGACTTCCTCCTTTCCTAATTGAATACCCATATTTTTTTTTTCTTGCCTAATTGCTCTGGCTAGAACTTCCAATACTATATTGAATAGGAGTAGTGAGAGAGGGCATCCTTGTCTAGGGATGCCCAAAAACTTCCAGTTTTTGCCCATTCAGTATGATATTGGCTGTAGGTTTGTCATAAATAGCACTTATTTTGAGATATGTTCCTTGAATACCTAGTTTACTTAGAGTTTTTAGCATCAAGTTCTGTTGAATTTTGTCGAAGGCTTTCTCTGCATCTATTGAGACAATCATGTGGTTTTCGTCTTTGGTTTTGTTTATGTGGTGGATTACCTTTATAGACTTGTGTATGTTGAACCAGCCTTGCATCCCTGGAATGAAGCCTACTTGATCGTGTTGGATAAGCTTTTTGATGTGCTGTTGCAATTGGTTTGCCAGTATTTTATTGAAGATTTTTGCATCTATGTTCATCGGGATATTGGCCTGAAGTCTTCTTTTTTTGTTGAGTCTCTGCCAGGTTTTGGTATCAGGATGATGTTGGTCTCATAAAATGATTTGGTACGGATTCCCTCTTTTGTATTGTTTGGAATAGTTTCAGAAGGAATGGTACCAGCTCTTCTTTGTATGTCTGGTAGAATTCAGCTGAGAACCCACCTGGACCTAGGCTTTTTTTGGTTAGTAGGCTATTAATTGCTGCTTCAACTTCAGCCCTTGTTATTGGTCTATTCAAGGATTCAACTTCTTCCTGGTTTGGGCTTGGGAGGGTGCAAGTGTCCAGGAAGTTATCCATTTACTGGTTTATGTGCACAAAATTGTTTGTAGTAATCTCTGATTGTAGTTTTTATTTCTGTGGAATCAGTGGTGATATCCCCTTTATCATTTTTTTATGGCATCTAATTGATTCTTCTCTCTTTTCTTTTTTATTAATCTGGCTAGCAGTCTGTCTATTTTGTTGATCTTTTCAAAAAAACAACTCTTGGATTTATTGATTTTTTTGAAGGGTTTTTTGTGTCTCTATCTCTTTCAGTTCTGCTCTGATCTTTGTTATTTCTTGTCTTCTGCTAGCTTTTGAGTATTTTTTATCTTGCTCCTCTAGCTCTTTCAATTTTGATGATAGGGTATCAATTTTATATCTTTCTTTGCTCTTCTGGTGGGCATTTATTGCTATGTATTTCCCTCTAGATACTGCTTTAAATGTGTCCCAGAGTTTCTGGTACATTGTGTCTTCAATCTCGTTGGTTTCAAAGAACATCTTTATTTCTGCCTTCATTTCATGGTTTATTCAGTTGACATTCAGAAGCCAGTTGTTCAGTTTCCATAAAGCTTTGCAGTTCTGAGTTGGTTTCTTAATTCTGAGTTCTAATTTGATTGTGCTGTGGTCTCAGATACTGTTTGTTATGATTCTGTTCTTTTGCATTTGCTGAGGAGTGATTTACTTCCAATTATGTGGTCAATTTTAAAGTAGGTGCAATGTGGTGCTGAGAAGAATGTATATTCTGTGGATTTGGGGTGGAGATTTCTGTAGATGTTTATTAGGTCCACTTGGTCCAGATCTGAGTTCAAGTCCTCGATATCCTTGTTAATTTTCTGTCTCATTGATCTGCTAATATTCACAGTGGAGTGTTCAAGTTTCCCACTATTATTGTGTGGGATTCTAAGTCTCTTTGAAGGTCGTTAAAAATTTGCTTTATGTATTCGGGTGCTACTGTATTGGGTGCATATACATTTAGGATCTTAGCTCTTTTTGATGCATTGATCCTTTTACCATTATGTAATGCCCTTCTCTGTCTCTTTTGATCTTTGTTGGTTTAAAGTTCATTTTATCAGAGTCTAGGATTGTAACTCCTGCTTTTTTTTTTGCTCTCCATTAGCTTGATAAATCTTCCTCAATCCCTTTATTTTGAGCCTATGTGTGTCCTTGCATGTGAGATGGGTTTCCTGAAAACAGTACACTGATGGGTCTTGACTTTGTATACAATTTGCCAGTTTGTGTCTTTTGATTGGGGCATTTAGCCCATTTATGTTTAAGGTTAATATTGTTATGTGTGAATTTCATCCTGCCATTTTGATGCTATCTGGATGTTTTGCCCATTAGTTGATGTATTTTTTTCATTGTGTCGATGCTCTTTACCATTTGGTACATTTTTGGAGTAGCTGCTACTGGTTGTTCCATTCCTTGTTTAGTGCTTCTTTCAGGAGCTCTTGTAAGGCAGACCTGGTGGTGATGAAATCTCTCAGCAATTGCTTGTCCATAAACGATTTTCTTTCTCTTTAACTTATGAAGCTTAGTTTGGCTGGATATGAAATTCTAGGCTGAAAGTTCTTTTCTTTAAGGATGTTGAATATTGGTCCCCACTCTCTTCTGGCTTGTAGGGTTTCTGTGGAGAGACCTGCTGTGAGTCTGATGAGCTTCTCTTTGTGGGTAACCAGACCTCTCTCTCTGGCTGCTCTTAGTATTTTTTCCTTCATTTCAACCCTGATGAATATGACCATTATGTGCCTTGGCATTGCTCTTCTTGAGGAATATCTTTGTGGTGTTCTCTGTATTTCCTGGACTTCAATCGTGGCCTGGCTTGCTAGGTTGGGGAAGTTCTCCTGGATAATAACCTGAAGAGTGTTTTCCAGCTTGGATTCATTCTCTCTGTCACATTCAGGCACACCTATCAAACGTAGATTAGGTCTTTTCACATAATCCCATATTTCTTGGAGGCTTTGTTGATTTCTTTTCACTCTTTTTTCTCTATTCTTGCCTTCTCATTTTATTTCATTGAATTGATCTTCAGTCTCTGATATCCTTTCTTCTGCTTGGTCGATTTGGCTATTGAAACTTGTGTATGCTTTGCGAAGTTCTCGTACTGTGTTTTTCAGCTCCATCAAGTTGTTTATATTCTTCTCTAAGCTGTTTATTCTAGCTAGCATCTCATCTAACCTTTTTTCTAGGTTCTTAGTTTCTTTGCATTGGGTTAGCACATGTTCTTTGAGCTCTGAGAAGTTTGTTATTACTCACTTTCTGAAGCCTGTTTCTGTCAATTCATCAGATTCATTCTCCCTCCATCTTTGATCCCTAGCTGGTGAGGAGTTGTGATCCTTCAGAGGAGGAGAAGCATTCTGGTTTTGGGTGTTTTCATCCTTTTGCACTGGTTTCTTCCCATCTTAGTGGCTTTATCTACCTATGGTCTTTGTAGTTGGTGACTTTCAGATGGGGTCTCTGAGTGTATGTCCTTTTTGTTGATGATGAAGTTATTTCTTTCTGTTTCTTAGTTTTCCTTGTAACAGCCAGGTGCCTCTGCTGCAGAATGGCTGGAGGTCCACTCCAGACCCTGCTTGCCTGGGGATCCCCTGCGGGGGCTGTAGAACAGTAAGGGTTGCTGCCAGTTTCTTCTTCTGTTATCTTTGTCCCAGAAGGGTATCTGCCAGATGTTGGCCTGAGCTCTCCTTTATGAGGTGTCTCTTTGGGTTTACAGGGATCAGGGAGCTGCTTGAGGAGACAATCTGTCCCTAATAGCTCTAGTGCTGTGCTGGGAGCTCCGTTGTTCAATGCAGAGTTGCTGGGCAGGTACTTTTAAGTCTGCTACAGTGGAACTCATAACCATCTCTTTTCCCAGGTGCTCTGTCCTAGGAAGGTCAGCTTTATTTATAAGTTCCTGACATGCTGCTGCCTTTTCTCATAGATGTCCTGTCCTGCACGGAGTAGTCTAGTCACAGTCTGCCAGCAGAGGTGTTGCTGAGCTGCCGCAGGCTCTGCCCAGCTGCTGTGTGAACTGCCTCGGTAGTGGCAGACTGCCTCAGTAGTGGTGGTCACCCTTTCCCCCACTGAGCTGGACTGTCGTGGGTCCAGCTGCACTTTCTGGGAAACTCTCAATCCAGAGCATTTCAGATTGCTTGTTTTGTGGGGGTGGTATCCACTGAGCCAGATTGCCTGGTTCCTTGTCTCTGCTCCCTCCCTTTCAGTTGAATGGGCAGCTCTGTCTCCCCAGTGTTCCAGGCACCAGTTGAAACAGCCACCCAGATTTGTGTGAGTTTCTGTGTACCAACCCATCACCGGCTAAGACCACCATGCTGAAAACTTGTGGTGCTTTTCGGCCCGGGAATCTCTTGGTCTGTGGGCAGTGAAAATTTGTTTGGAAATGTGGCGGGCATTTACCTTCTGCGTTGTTCTTGCTGGGAACTGCACTCCAGAGCTGTTCCTATTTGGTCATCTTGGATCCCTCTCATTTCCTTATTTTTTTAAGAATGTTTTTGTTGAAAACTTTCTTGAATAGAAATAGTGTTCCAACTCTTCAGTGAATGTCAAGAAAGTCAATGGTTCAGCAATACAGTGGCTAAAAGAGTTTCATGAGACACTCTTCCTCTAAAACTTTTTTATTTTAAAATCCATTTAGAAGGAGAAAATATTTCCAACAGAGGACTAATATCCGGAATGTATAAGGAACTCAGACAAATCAACAACAAAAGAAATATTCCCCAAATAACCCCTTTTAAAAATGGACAAAGGACATGAATAGACTATTTTTTTAAAGAAGCCAACAAATGGCCAACAAGAATATGAAAAAATGTTCAACATCACTAATAATCAAATGAATGCAAATTAAAACCACAATGAGATACCATCTTACACCAATAAGAATGGCCAATATTAAAAAGACAAAGAGTAACATGTTGGAGAGGCTGTGGAAAGAAAGGAACTTATACTCTGTTGGTGAAGAATTAGAACCACCTTTATGAAAAACAGTATGGAGATTTCTCCAAGGACTAAAGATGGAATGACCATACGATTCCACAATCCCACTACTTGGTATCTACACAAAGGGAAAGAAAAACGATTATATCAAAAAGATATCTGAACTTGTCTATTTATCACAGCACTATTCCCAATAGCAAAATATAAAATCAACCTAAGTGTCCAACAATGGATAACTGGATAAAGAAAATGTGGTATATATACACAATGAAATACTATTCAGCCACATGAAAAAAAGAATAAAATCATGTATTTTGCAGCAACATGGATGGAACTGGAGGCCATTATCCAAGTGAAACAACTCAAACACAAATACTGTATGTTCTCCTCGTAAGTGGAAACTAAATAATGTGTACACATAGAAGCAGAGTGTGAAATGGTGGACAATGAAGACTTAAAAGGGTGTGAGGGATGAGGAGGGGTGGATGATGGGAGGTTGCCTGGTGGGTACAATGTGCATTACTCCAGTTATGGATGCACTGAAGATTCTGACAGTGTGGTACATCAATGTAGCAAAATTGCACTTGTACCCATGAATATATACAAATAAAAAAGCTAATTTCCACATAATCAACTCCAATGCAACTGCATTAAGTTCACAGACCCTCTAAACCAAATCTGATTTGTCATTCCTCACAGTAAAAATTTTCTTTAGGCAAAAAACAAAAACAAAACATTTTTAAAAATAAATACATTTAGAACCTGAGAAGAACTTCTTTAACATGAAAGCCTACCTTTAGTGTCCAGACCCATAAGCTTTTCCTTTTTATTTTATTAATTTTTACCTTTTTTCTTTTTGTATACTTTTAAGTTCAGGGGTACCTGTGTAGGTTTGTTACATAGGCAAACACGTGTCATGGTGGTTTGTTGTGCACATTATTTCATCACACAGGTATTAAGCCTAGTATCATTAGTTATTTTTCCTGATCCTCACCCCCTTCCTACCTTCCACCCTCTGAGAGACCCCAGTGCGTGTTGTTCCCCTCTATGCGTCCATGTGTTCTCATCAATTAGCTCCACTTCTAAGTGAGAACATTTGATATTTGGTTTTCTGTTCCTGCATTAGTTTTCTAAGAATAATAGCCTTCAGCTCCATCCATGTTCCTGTAAAAAAACATGATCTTAACATTTTTAATGGCTGTATAGTATTCCATGGTGTTTATGTACCACACTCTCTTTATCCAGTCTATCATCATGGGCATTTAGATTGATTCTATGTCATTACTGTTGTGAATAGTGCTACAATGAACATACACATGTATGCATCTTTATAGTAGAATGATTTATATTCCTTTGGGTATATACCCAGTAATGGGGTTACTGAGTCAAATGGTATTTCGGTCTTTAAGTCTTTGAGGAATCACTACACTGTCTTCCACAATTGTTGAACTAATTTACACTCCCACAAACAGTATATAAGCACTCTTTATAAACATTTGTTTGGTGTGTATGCATTCTGAACCTACTTTGTGTAAAGTGATGGATAAGCACATAGAGCAAATATTTACTTGGGTCTAAGTATTTCACTATGATGAAAGTTTTACTCTTTCACTAAAGCTAAGAAAGGCTCTTCCTGAGTGAAAAAAAAATGTATTTGTAAATATGTTTATCAAAGGAAAGGACCAATAGGAATGCCTCAGGCATCATGTACAGCAGCAAAGTAGGTTATTCAGTAGTGGAGATGTACATTTGCTCAAGGAGGCCAAAAGCTCCCCTAGAAGTAGAGGATGCACTTTGGGGTCCAACAAAATGCACCAAAATTGAACATAGATTCCATACATAATTAACATGTGATCTTAATCAAGCCACTTAACTCCTCTGAACCTTGGTATTCTTTACCTATAAAATGCACATTCCTCATTTTTAAGGATCTTGTGAGAATTAAATAAGATTATTATAAAGCACATAGTAAGTGCTTAATTAGGTTAGTCCTCTTGATGATATAGACAAGTTCTATCAGGTTATTGCTTTTCCTCGATAATATAGAAAAAAGATAGAATATGAGGACAATTATATATACGTATACCCTACTAAAACTCCTTGGCTTACTCTTTCAAAAAAAGAGTAAGGAGAAGACCAAGAACTCTCAACTGCCCAAGTTGATGCTATAAAATCTTACTTATGCAAAGACAACATAGAATTCCAAGAGAAAAATAAAAGTTATGCAGAAAACTAGGTTCAGACATGCAGAAATTAAGCTTCCTCACAAAAGGGAAGATACATGCCGCCACATGTATCTCTCTAAATAGGAAATGGATTATGTCTGAAAGAAAAGTCAGTGTGGCTGGACATCATTCTGGGTTATCCCTTGTCACAGCACTTTTAGATGTAGCTCTCTGTGTTTCTCTTTAGGTAGCTTCTTCACCCATCTCAAGGACTGTATATACCTTCTTGAAAAGGTAAAGTAGAAGCTTAGACACTTTCTGGAGCCAAGTAAGAAGATAGAGCCTTCTACTACTTCAACAAGTATGGCAACAATGGACTTCAGGAATGGGATGACTTCCACATTCACGCTGTCAAGATGAGACCTCGGGAAAAAAGACCAAGATCAGTGCCATCTGGGACAGCAGCAACAGGTGCAGACTAAGGCCGTCAGGTGATAGTGTTGATAGGAGCACTCATGGAGGCAAGACAGGGAACGTGAAGTAATTGAGTCTCCCCATTCCTCTGCCCAAACCCTTCAAATCAGGCATGGCATTTCATATACAGTATCTCACTGATGGGAATCAATTTGCAAACTGAGAAGCGATTTGTCTTCCAAGCAGCTCCAAAGAGCTGGAATCCACAGCCAGACTATATTGCTTTACCATTCTCATTATTACTTTAATAGTTCGTATTACCAATATATTCTGGGAGAGCTGGGGTTATATTTTTGTGACTGAAATTATCTCTTAGAAAACAAATACAGGCTATTCATTGTTTCTTCCAATATTAAGGACCACAAAACACTTCTCAAACATACCAGATCTTTTCCTCAACTGTCTGGCCTTTAATGAAGTTAATACACAATTTCATCCTATTTCACTCATTAAAACTGTTTTATCAGTTTCCTTGGGCCATATACTCAGCAAAAAGTACTACAATGGAAATAAAGCCCTTTTAAAATCCTTAACTGCTTGTTTGCCAAAATATTATACGATGAATTTCTGTTCATTACTTTTTGAGATAACATAGTTTTTAACATTGTTTTTAAGATAACACAGTAAAAGTTTGGAAGAAGTAGGATGTTCATTAAAAAATAAAACTAGTTACACTAAGGCTATATGAGAAAAGAACAAATTTTTAAATTTTGTTTCCAAAGGAATATATTAAAAGCTAAATGTTATACATAAGCACAAAAAAAATTCTATTAATATTAAAAGGGCTATTTTTATATTGTGACTAGTTTTCTTTTAAAGGTAAAATATCAGAACAATAAATGTGTATGTTCTGTATCCACAAGGTGGTTAATATATTAACTAGAAATAATTATATTTTTAAAATTTAAGACTGGGTGGGGTGGTTCATGCCTATAATCCCAGAACTTTCAGAGGCCGATATGGGCAGATCACTTGAGGTCAGGAGTTAAGCACCAGCCTATTGAACACAGCAAAACCCCGTCTCTACCAAAAATACAAAAATTAGCCAGGTATGGTGGTTCATGCCTGTAATCCCAGCTACTCAGGAGTCTGAGGCAGGAGAATCACTTGAAGCCAGGAGGCAGAGGTTTCAGTGAGCTGAGATCCCCACTGCATTCCAACCTGGGTAACAAAGCAGGACTCTGTCTCAAATAAATAAATAAAATAAAATAATAAAATAAGAGTAGTGTTACCCATCTTAGCATGTTATTTCATAATGCATGCATTATTTTTATTAATAGATAGTACATTGCTTTGCTGATTAGAACATTTACTTGAGTCTCAAAATTAATTCTGATTTAATAAAATTAATTTAGAATGTTGCAGGATAGCAAAAGTAGAATCAAAGTGTATCCGAATTATATAACATTATTTTTCTAATTTTCTCATTTTCAGTGATCCATTCATTTAAAAAGGAACTTGGGCAAGTTTACCATAAAAATGAAAATACAGAACTGGAATATAGTAACATAAAAATGAAAGAATAAAATACCAATAATAAAAGTGACCAGAAAGCAACAATTACATAAGAAGGTTTCAATTCTTAACATGGCTAAAGTTTTTGTAAAAAATAACATAGCTCTGAACGTCCTGCCAGCCAAGTAAAGGGGGAAATGCAATCCATTATATATAACACATTTTACCTCATGAAAGAAGATACAATAGTAAATCAAAAGAAAGACTTTTTTTTCTAATATTTAAATTCTATTAAGAGTTTGTCATATGAGTTATGACATCAAAAAAACAAAATGAACAGCACATCAACACGTAGAGCTGAAACAGTGTTGCAGGCAGAGTTGAAACTCATCTCAAAAAGAAGTGGCTCAAACCAGGATACACCAATGTGAAAATGATCTATTGCTAAATTTCTTTTGTTTCTTTGATGAGTGCTTCTTTTGAGTAGAATTTTGAAAATAAATAACTCTAAAGATATATTTCTTTGTGGCTTAACACTTGCTATAATCCACAAAACACCAGTGGAATTTTATAAATTTTCAACCATCTTGTTCAATACATTTATGAAGAAACATCCATTAGGTATTTCTAAGTCAAATACTCAGTTGGTTATTCCTGCTACTGAGTTGGTTATTCCTTTTCCTCAACGGTCTGGCAAAAAAAAAAAAAAAAAAAAAAAAAAAAAAAAAAAAACTGCTTTCTCATTCTCTCTGACTGGCCTTGAATTCCTAAAGCACTGCATTGAGGACCATGTCCAGCCTCAGTAAGAGAGGGTACTGTGATAGATGAGCAATATCTTACCTGAGCTGAGAAAGGGGAAACTATATATACACACCACATATATGCCACTCTTATTTCAGGGGCACCTCCATACCTACTATATTTCCTCATGTCATTTATTCCTGCAAATACCTTTTAGTTCAGACCAGGTTTTAACTGGAAAAATCACAACACAAGAGTCAACATAGTACCTGCACTGATCGCATCTGGATATCACTGCCAATGCATTTGTCTTGCTGCCTCAAAAATTTTGTGCAATTTCTTGGCTAGCACAAACTCTTTTCTTAGTGTGGAAAAATTGGCATTTTTTATAACTTCTCATGCCCCAGATCCCATTTGGAGGCTAATACAGTGAACACTTTACATCTCTCATCATGCAAGAAATGAAGGGATTATAAATCTAGCTATGACTTTAAAAAGGTTACTAGACCCCTTAATCTGGCCTTGAGTGACTTGACTATAACAATATTCTCTTCTCAAAACTATAATCATAATGTCACAATGTCCGAAAAATGACTCCTGTCCTGTTGTACTATTTTATATAAACCATCTTGCTTCAAAACACAAGAGATAGGATTGATGACATTTCCTTTAACTTGAAGCTACTGAAACCATGCATATATATTACTTCCTATTAATCCTTTTTAGTTAGAAGTAAGGAAAAATAATAAAAGCCTTAAGGATCTCAAATGCAAATATATGTGAGTATTAATCCTACAAATGGAATCCTTTTAGATCATGTTTATAGAGCAGTCTATACAGAAAATGTTAGGATTTTCTTAGACAAACTCAAAGCATGAAAAGTGAACTTTACTTCTATAAAAATCACCAATTGTAGGCAATCTTAAAGATGCATAAAAGCAATATGCCTGTCATTACATTTACTCCCACTTGAAAGTTCATCCAAAAGAGTTATGTTGACAGCTTACCATGTTGGCAATCATAACAATTCTTGGATAAATTTGGCCTTTGCAAGTTAGGTTGGAATGTGAAAGCTCTAATTTAACCCCTAATTGACAGAATCATTGGTGTCAAACTCACAGATATAACTTTATGCTCTTCTTTATAAAAAGGAAAAATATGAAAGACAGGCAGGCAGGCAAGAAGGAAGGGAGGAAGAAAGACAGGCAGGCAGGAAGACAGCCAGGCTTAGGACACATGACTGATTTTGATCTAGTCCTAAAGGATAAAAATGCATTAGTGTGCAGATTGTCACAACACTAAAGACTGTAAGAAGAATTTAAAGAAAAAATAAACATATATAGCATTTCAGTCTCTATCATATTCTGCATGTATTTAGTATTTGTTGAGCTCATCAAAATATAAATCATACATGATAGAAATAGTAATTATTGTACTATATAAATACATATCTTGCATTACAATTTCTTGCTTGTACTTATTTTACTATCAAAGGTCTTGGTAAAAGACTTTACCTGCAGAATTCATTTGATTCTTTATGTACATAGGGAAGAAAGGATTTAAGTATGAATTCTCTCCTGTTGTCAGTGATAAGCTGTTGAAAATTATTCTATCATATCACTTTCATATACAGAACAAAATTTCTTAAAGTATTATAATACCAATTATTTTCCTCTTTCAATTACAAGGGACTTTTTCTATTAAACATTCAGCATCATTAGGGTAAAGAACAGTAATCACAAAAACAAATAAATGACCAAAAAAAACTTCACCATCTTGATCAATAGTGTTTTCATGTATGACTGCTAAGGCAAAGAAAAGTTTATGAAGAAAACAACAATTTTCTACCAAAGGGAATCCAATATCATATTCTCTCCCAATTACAAAAATCTGCTACTAACCTGTATATAGTCAAATAACAGTCATTTTATTTAACACCTAAGACACAATGGTATCAGGTGCCAGAAACTGCACACGGTGATTAAAACCTACAGTTAGAAGCAAAAGCATCATATGTAAAGAACATATTTAAAGTTCAGAGAGCCCTGCCTCTTAGAGATAGCCACCTCCTTGAAAGGCTTTCTGAAAAATTGACAGTTAACAGAACCAGAAATACAGTTGGCCTATTGTATCTCTGGGTTCTGCCTCTGTAGATTTCCACTGTGGATGGAAAATATTTGGAAAAATTTTCTACAGAGTTCCAAATAACAAAATTTTAATTTGCCACCTGTGGCATACTACATTGAATCCATGCTTTTTAAGTGATGTGTAGGCATTGTATTGGATATTGTAAGTAACTGGAGCTGATTTAAAGTATAGGAGGATGTGTGTATGTTACATGCAAATACTATGCCATTTTATATAATGGACTTGAGCATCTTCTGAGGTCCTAAAACCAATCCCCCACGGATAGTGAGGGATGACTGTACTGGCACACATGTGCATGTACATACACACACACTCTCCCACATACACCTAAAAAGATGGTTGATAGGAAAAAGAAGGAGGCCATGTTTTAGATGGTTGATAGGAAAAAGAAGGAGGCCATGTTTTAGGGAGGCTGTATTCATGGAAGGAATAATTTCTCTCTTCCCTCCCTGTGGAGTCACTACCAGTACTTTGCAGCCACTTGCGGAAACCTTTACCTCCTCTGTCCCCTCTCCAGGTTCCAAGGATCTGGTGCTGGGAAGGAAGGTGGGACAAGATTAGAGAAGACTACTCCTTCCATTCTTGCACTTAGGGTTTCCAGGGATGTGAAGAGTTTTACATTGGATATAATGTTAATACTTTAAAATAAACCGGATGAAGATTTAAAGAAACAAAAAGAATTAAACTAATAAACAAAAGTGATTGGAAAGTTATGAAACAAGACTTATTTTTTTTAAAGGGGGGCACTACTTTGTGTGAAAAGGAGGAATGTAATAACAACTAGGGACAATTGTAAAAAAAAACGAAACAGTTTTATGTTTAGGCCTCAAGAAACCACTTACATGTCCATTATTGTTAAAATACAGTCACACTTATCATGGTCTTCCACAAGTTTATACGTATATATGTATATCTATCTTTCTACCTAGACTTTTCCACTAGAATATAAGCTCCACGAAAGTCAAAATCTGTGTGTTTACTGTTATATTCCCAACATCTAGTGCAGTATCTCACATGCAGTAGGTACTCAGTAAAGATCTGTTGAATTAACTCCATCAATATATAGCAGCCATTATTTATCAAATGTTCTACTTAAGTGACAAGTACTGCCTTAAGAGTTTGATGTATATTGTTCTATTTATTCCTTATAACAACCTCTGTTATCATAGCCCCACTTACAGATGAGGAAATAAAAACAGGGACAAACTATCTTTTCTTAGTCACTCAGCTGCCAAGGGATAGCGCTGATTCAAACCCAAGTTCACCTGATTCTAAAGTCAATGCTCATATCCAGCTAACAGATGCCTCTTATCATTAGTTTGGGACTTTCTCATTCTGATTCACTCTAACTTAATAGAGCACTGGGGCCATATGCCATCTGCTCTGCATGGACAAAATCTAAAAGAAAAGAGAGAAGACTGGACTATAAGTTGGTGCTCTTCTGTGCCTTCCCCCACATACTCATTTTTCTTGCATTCCAGGATACCCTGAGTCACTAGCTATTCCCACAATCTGGGATTTTTGTACCGTGCTTTAAATCAGGTCCTTCCTCCACAAGAACAGAAACTTCTAATCTATAAATTCCTTTATGTTTCTCTATGATGATCAAATCAGTCATTACCATTTTGAGTTAATGGAAATTCTTTCCTTTTTCTATAGTTAGAATGAAATATTTTCAGCATTTGGGAGGTTTTTTCATTTCAGACTTCATAGTCAAATAGAGCTATTCAAAAAAACGGATTAGACTTCATCAGTATGCTAGTGAGCTCCACACGAATGGAGGTATTCAAGCACAGATTCAATGAGAGAGATGTTCAATTAGATATTCCTATCTCAGCTACAGGACTGAAAGTATATGATTTTCCCCACCTTTACATTCTGAGGTCCCCTAATTCTAACTGTATAGTCTCTGTCTTTTCCTGGGCTTTACTAACTATTCACAATAAAGTGAAATTTAACAATGTCACACTATTTTATTATTAACTGTCTGTATAGCTTTAATTCCACGGTAAATTTAGAGTCTGACAAAACCGATTAAGCACAATGACAAAATAAAATCACTCTATTAATAACTGTAGGAAGTTAATAGTATAGATTTTATTTTTTAAAAAAACTTAAACTTTATAAGATTTACATAACTTTTAGGTTATCGACTACTTTTTAAACTGCTATAAGATCAAACCATATTAATATTGGAAAAAATTAATAGTTATAAAAACCTTTAACTTTTAAAGTCTAGTTAAAGTATAAGGAAAAAATATGATTATGGGGTTTTTTACGTATCATTTTTCATTTGTTTGTCAAAAAAAGAAAGTCCACATGTTTTATCAAAATATTTTATCAAATTCAAAATGTTGGAGACTTCTAGCTATGAAGCAATAAAATATCACAAATATTCTCTACCAAAAGAAGTGAAAATAGCTATACAACTGGATCAAATTATCAGAACAATCATTCCAGGCTCTAGAAATCAACCACAGGCAAACATCAAATTGAGAAGCATGTGCTCACCAGAAACTATGGAATATCAGTCAACAGTGGGAGTCTGTAGAAGCCTAAAGCTATTATCCCAACCACTGCCCTAGCTGGGTCAACATTGACATTTTACCATAGTGGGGCTGGCCTTGAAACCAGCAGCTTCACTGCTGAAAGTAGTTGACTTGATTTGGAACAGAGTATGGACTTCAGAAAGCAAGTGAGATAGAGAAAACATACAGCAACATGATAGCTATAAATCCAACCATGTCAATTAGATGTAACTGGACTAAACACTACAATCAAAAGACAGATTACCAGACTGCACAAAAAGACCAGATCCAACCAAATGCTATCTATAAGAGATACATTTTAGATACAAAGATATAAACAGGATGGAAAAAGCTATACTGTAAAACTATAAGGGAGCTGATGTGGCTGTATTAATATAATACAACAGCACCCAACATCAGCAAAATACACATTATTTACAAATGCACACATATGTTAAACCAAAGAACAAATCTCAGTAAATTTAAAATGATTGAAATCATTCAGGTATTGTACACAAATGCAACAATAAATCAATTAGAAATTGACAACAGAAAGAAATTTAAGGACTCCACAAGTATATAGAAAACAAACAACACACTCTAAATAATTCACAGACAGGTGGAGTTATAATAGAAGCTACAATAAATTTTGAACTTAATAAAAACACAACTCATCAACGTAGGAAATATACCTAAAGCAGTGTTTTAAAGAAAATATAGCTTTCAATATCAATATTAGAAAAAAAAAAATTCAAATAAATAATCCAAGGTTCTACTTTAAGAGCCTAGAAAAGTCTAAGCAACCAAATGGAAAAAATAAAGATCCAGAAATAAATTACACAGATAACATAAAATGATAGACAAAATCAATGAAACCAAAAGTTAGCTCCTTGAAAAGATCAACAAAATTATTTTATCTTTAGCTAGGTTAACCTAGAAGAGAAAAGACACACTTGTGAAACTCAAGGATGGAAGGGTAGACATCACTACCAACCCTACAGAAATTAAAAGAACTATAAAAGAATATTTTGAACAACTCTATGCCAAAAAATTGGACAACTTAGATGAAATGGAGTGATTCATAAAAAGATCTAAATCACCACAAAAGACTGATAAACAAAAGTCTAAATAGACCAATAAGTAATTAATCAAATTTGTAATCAAAAATCTTCCCACAAAGGAAAATTCAAGCCCAGATGTCTTCCTTAGTGAACTCTATAAATGTTTTTGAAAGGAAATAATACTAATTCTACACATCCTCTTTCATCAAATAGAGGTGGAGGAACACTTCCCAACTCTTGGCATAAATTCAAACCCAAAAATATCACATGAAAAAAAAACTATAAAACAATATTTTTCATGAACAAATACCAAAAAATCATTAATAAAATAGTAACAAACAATATACAAAAGTCAGCTCAAGATGGATTACAGACTTAAATGTAAAACCCAAAACTATAAAAACCCTGGAAGACAATCTAGGTAATACCAACCTGGATATAGGAACACGCAAAGACTTCATGACAAAGATGCCAAAAGCAATCACAACAAAAGAAAAATTGACAAGTGGGACCTAATTAAATTTAAGAGCTGCACAGCCAAAGGAACTACCAACAGAGTAAACAGACAACTTACAAAATGGAAGAAAATATTTGCAAACTATGCATCTGACAAAGGTGTAATATCCAGCATCTATAAGGAAATTAAATAAATTAAAAACAAACAACCCCATTAAAAAGTGGGCAAAGGGCAAGCTGAAGGCATCACGATACCTAACTTCAAACTATGCTGCAAGACTACAGTAATCAAAACAGCATGGTGCTGGTACCAAAACAGAGATATTGACCAATGAAACAGAGCAGAGGCCTCAGAAGTAATGCCATACATCTACAACCATCTAATCTTTGACAAACCTGACAAAAACAAGCAATGGGAAAAGGATTCCCTGTTTAATAAGTGGTGCTGGGAAAACTGGCTCGCCATGTGCAGAAAGCTGAAACTGGAAATTATAGTTTACACCTTCCTTACACCTTATACAAAAATTAACTCCAGATGGATTAAAGATTTAAACATAAGACGTAACACCATAAAAACCCTAGAAGAAAACCTAGGCAATACCATTCAGGACATAGGTATAGGCAAGAACTTCATGACTAAAACAACAAAAGCAATGGCAACAGAAGCAAAAATAGATAAATGCGATCAAATTAAACTGAAGTGCTTCTGCACAGCAAAAGAAACAATCATTAGAGTAAACCAGCAACCAACAGAATGGGAAAAAATTTTTGCAATCCACCTATCTGACAAAGGGCTAATATTCAGAATCTAAAAAGAACTTAAACAAATTTACAAGAAAAAAACAACTCATCAAAGAGTGGGCAAAGAATATGAACAGATACTTCTCAAAAGAAGACATTTATGCAGCCAACAAACATATGAAAAAAGCTCATGATCACTGGTAATTAGAGAAATTCAAATCAAAACTACATTGAGATACCATCTCACACCAGTTAGAATGGTGATCATTAAAATATCAGGAGACAGATGCTGGAGAGAATGTGGAGAAATAGAAACGCTTTTACACGTTGTTGATGGGAGTGTAAATTAGTGCAACCATTGTGGAAGACAGTATGGTGATTCCTCAAGGACCTAGAAATAGAAATACCATTTGACCCAGCAATCCCATTACTGGGTATATACCCAAAACATTATAAATCCTTCTATTATAAAGACACGTGTACACATATGTTCATTGCAGCACTGTTTACAATAGCAAAGCCTTGGAACCAACCCAAATGCCCATCAATGATAGACTGGATAAAGGAAATGTGGTGCATATGCATCATGGAATACTAAGCAGCCATAAAAAAGTATGAGTTTGTGTCCTTTGCAGGGACATGGATGAAGCTGAAAATCATCATTCTCAGCAAACTGACACAAGAACAGAAAACCAAACACAGCATTTTCTCACTCATAAGTGGGTGTTGGACAATGAGAATGCATGGACACAGGGAAGGGAACATCACACACAGGGGCCTGTTGGGGGTGGGGGAGCTAGGGCAGGGATAGCAGTGGGTAAGGGTTTGGGGAGGAATAACATTAGGAGAAATATCTAATGTAGGTGATGTGGGGGATGGATACAGCAAACCACCATGGCATGTGTATACCTATGTAACAATCCTGCATGATCTGCACATGTACCCCAGAGCTTAAAGTATAATTTTTTTTTAAAGTGGGCAAAGGACGTGAGCAAACACTTTTCAAAAGAAGGCTTACATGCAGCTAACAAGCATGTGAAAAAAAAGCTCAAAATCACTGATTATTACAGAATGCAAATCAAAACCACAATGAGACACCATCTCACACCAGTCAGAATAGATATTATTAAAACATCAAAAAATAACAGATGCTGGTGAGGTTGTAGAGAAAAGAGAATGTTTATACACTGTTTGTGCGAATGTAAATTAGTTCAAACCACATGAAGGACAGTGTGGCAATCTCTCCAAGAACTAAAAGCAGACCTACCATTCAACCCAACAATATCATTACTAGGTACAAACCCAGAGGAATATAAATCATTCTGTCATAAAGACACTGGTATGCAAATGTTCACTGTAGCAGGAAACGACAGACACTGTGGTCTACCTGAGAGCAGCAGGTGGGAGGAGAAAAAGAAGCAGAAAAGGTAACTATCGGGTACTGGGCTAAATACATTAATACCCTTAATATCAATAGGTACTGGGCTTAATACATTAACACCCTTAATATCAATAAACTATTGGGTACTGGGCTTAATACCTTAATACCTAGGTGATGAAATAATCCATACAGCAAACCCCCATGACACAAGTTTGTCTATGTAACAAACTTTCATGTGTACCACCAGACCTAAAAGAAAAGTTTTTTTTAAAAAAGCTATAGTATCAAGTATAAGTTAAAGCAGGAAAATAAATACACCATTTTTTCTGAAAGATGTAAAAAATAAATAGTAGCAAATCAAATCAAACAACATATAAAAGAACAACACATCCAAGTGGGATTTATCCCAGGGATGCAAGACAAGTTTAAAGTATAAAAATTAATTAATACAATCCATCACATTAATAGAATAAAGGACAAAAAAGCAATATCGTTGTCCTAATAGATGCAGAAAAACTATTTGACAAAATCTAATACATATTCATGATTTTTTAAAATTCAACAAACAAAGCATAGAAAGAAACTTCATCAACTTAGAGGGCATCCAAGAGAAGCCTTGAACACCCCTCCACTTAAGACAGAACTAAGGCAAGGTCACCTGCCTGCTTCACTACTGTTTATTATCAAATTGGAAGGTCTACCCAGTACAATTAGACAAATCAGAGCAATTACAGGCACACAAATTAGACAGGAAGAAGTAAAACTTGCTTTATTAATGGACTACATGATCTTGTAGGTGGAAAAACCTAAAGAATCTATAAAAGATAAACATACTAGACACTATTAAATGAATATAGTAGGTTTGCAGAATTTGTGATCAATATAAAAAATTCAAATGTATTTATGTACAATAGCAACTAAAAATTCAAAAATGAAAATAAGAAATTCTATTCAAAACTCATCAAAAAGAATAAAATTCTTAACAATGAGTTAACAAAAGAAGTGTAAAATTTGTACACTGATAATAATAAAATAATACTGAGAGAAATTACAGATTATAAAAATAGATGAATATTTTATGTTTATGATGAAGACTTAATATTGGTTAACAAGAAAATTCCCAAGAATTGATCTACAGAAATAATAACATTTCTATCAAAATCCCACCAGTCTTTTTTTTTTAATAGAAGTTGGAAATATGATTCTAAACTTGAAAGGGAATTACAAAAAATCTAGAATAGCCTGAATAATTTTTTAAAAGAACAAAGTTGGAAGGTTTACACTATGAAGTTACAAACTTACTATAAATCTACAGTAATCAAGACAGATGGTATTGGCATAAATTGTCATATAGACAGAACAGAATTGAAAGACTAGAAGTAAATCCTTACATTTTTGATCAATTGATTTTTAACAAAGCTCCCAGTGGAAAATGGATTGTCTTTTCAACAAATGTTTCCAGGTCAATTAGATATTCATATGGAAAAATATGACTTTAGGCACTTACCTCAAACCATACATAAAGGTTAACTCAAATAGGATTACAGATCTAGATGTAAGAGCTAATAATACAAAAACTTCTAGTAGAAAACAGGAGAGAATTTTTGTGACTTCGGATTAGGCAAAGATTAAGACACTTAAAGCATAATCCGTAAGAGAAAATGACAAGTTTGACTTCATTAAAATTAAAAACCTTTATTCTTCAAAAGATGCCATTAAGAAAATAAAAAACAAGTAATAAACTGAGAGAAAAATATTTGTAAATCATATATTGGACAAAGGACTTGTAACCAGAATTGATAAAGGACTCTTAAAACTCAAAATAGGGATTTAATTCATCTTAAAAATTGGCAAAAGATTTGAATAGATATTCCATTAAAGAGGCTGTACGAAGAACAAATAAGCATATCAAAAGATGTTCACCATCATCAGTCATTAGAGAAATGCAATTTAAAACCACAATGAGATACAATTCCACACTCACTAGAAGGATTCTCATTTTTTAAAACTGCCATACCAGATGCCAGTGAGAAAGTGAAGAAGGTGGAACTCTCATATACTGCTGGGAAAACTATAAAATTGTGTGGCCACTCTGGAAGTTTAGCAACTTATGAATGGGTTAAACCTACACTTACGAATGGATCCAACAATTCCATTCTTAGGAATTTACTCAAGAGTTGAAAACATATATTTACACAATCTTGTAAATGGATATTCACAGCAGCATTATTTGTAATAACCAAAACCTGTCAATCAATTGGTTATTTAATGATCAAAATATGACATATCTATAAAATTGAAAACTATTCAGCAATAAAAAGGAATTTCAAAGGAATGAAGTTCTGATGTCCACTACAAAAACACTGAGAACTGCATATTGTATGAGAGATCATTTACCTGTGGTTGGGCTATGGGGATGGGTAGGAGTGGGCCTTGACTGCACAGTGGCACAAGGAAACTTTTAAGGATGGCATAACTCTAAAAATTTTTTGAAAATCACTGAATCATCTATTTAAAAGGATAAATTTTATGATGTGTAAATTATATCTTAACAAATCTGTTTAAACTGTCGTTATTAAACCAAAATCTTTTATTTGGAACTGACTTCCTAAGAAAGTTTGTAATGAAAGATATTCTGTAGCGGAAAGACTCATGCATAATATGTTCAAAAGGGGTTCATTAATGTCAGAAAAAATATCAAATAATTATTCAATCCATGTGTCAAGATCTGAATATGCCACTATTTGTAGTTTTCTTTTATAATAAGTAAATATTATCAAAGTGGTTTACAATATTGAACAAAAAAGTATAAGTTGAATAAAACACTCATAATTTTGGATTTATATAATGGGTGTAGTTTCAGTTATTACTAACTTTTTTTCTGAAAAATTCTCAAAACTGGTTCCATCACATAGATATGTTTTAATAAATCAGAAATTTATAACTAGGACACAATTCACAATTTGTAACCTGTCAATATTAAAGTGTGATTAACCAGTTTGATTCAGTTATGATGACTGTAACACTGGAATATGTTTACCAAGGGCCACAGTGGATTCTTCACAACTGTGACCTTCTGAATATACTGACTCAAGGTAAAAGCAAATAACTGATTATGAATAAACTAGATAATGATATCTAAGAGGCAACATTTGAAAAAGAAAATAATTTAATAAAAGTTCAGATAGCCACTTTATTTGGCGAATTATATATTCCAAAGTGTTTTGTTAATTTAGAATTGTACTACATTCTATTTTAATTTAGAATTAGTAGCTTTATAGTAAGTCATTCTATTTTAATTTAGAATTGTACTACAGTGTTAATTCACATGTTAACACTAAACTATTACTAAAACAATGATAAATACATGTCTATCTACTGAAGTCTTATGCAAAATTAACAGTTTTCAAAAATAGTAAATACATAAAATGTGAAGATGAAAGAATATATAAGTAATCAGAAACATTCTATTGTATTTTGCCCACCAAAGTAGCAAAAATTAAAAGTAATATCCAATACCTATAAGTGTGTGATGAAACTGGCCCTAACAGAAATTATGTAATACACAATTTGATAATATGATTCAACAGTGTGAATGTATAGATGCTATTCATTTGTCCATTCAGCAAAAAAATGGTAGATGTCAACTAGGTGTTGCAGGAATGATTCAGGCCCTGGAAAGAGAGCACAATCAAAAAAAAATAAAATTGCCTGCTTGTATTAAGTTTGCTTTCTAATGGGCATGGGCAATTAAGCAAATAAATAGTATGTTGGAAGGTGAAAAGTTTATAGATGAAACCAAAATAGAATAAAAATGTACAGACTGATATTGGGGGAGCATTTTATAAAAGGTGATCAAAGAGAGCTTTTCTGAGAGATGACATTTGAGTAGAGCCCTAAGGTGAGAGGGTGCACTATGAATGTATCTCAGAAAAGAATGCACCAAAAAGAGCAAAGGGCAGATTCAAAAGCCCTAGGGTCTGAGCATGCCTCAAGTTTAGAAAGAGAAGCAAGAAAGCCAGTGTGAATGGAGCTGTGTGAGAAAAGAGTCATAGGATATGAAGTTAAAAAGATGCAAGAGAAGGGCTGAATTATAAAGAATAAGGATGTTTGATTTTACTCCGAGATAAAGAGCCAATGAAAGCTCTCAGACAGAGAAGTGACATGATCTAGCTTCCTTTTCTTCCTTTTTAAAAGGGTCACTCTGACACTCTGTGAAAAAGAGCAGTGGTGGAAAAGTGGATTAGGGAGACTGTAGCAGACCATGGCAGGTGGAGGTATTCCAGGTGAAAGATGACAGTAGCTCAAACCAGGGAGGTTGCATTGGACATAGAAGTGATTGGATTCTAGATATATTTCGAAGGTAGATTCCACAATATTTCCTGATGAATTGGATGTGGCTGTGAGTGAAAGTCTCTCAAGCTTTTAGAAGCTTCTGGTACAAGAAAATGACAGAATGGAGTTGTCATTGACTTAGAGGAGGAAGTCTGCAGGAAGAGACAGTTTTCTAGAAGGATAAAGGGGAAAACTGAGTTTGGTTTTGGAAATGTTCAGTCTGAGCAACAAGTGAGGTTGGATACACTGTGAGTTTTAAAGTCTGTAAAGGTCCAGGCTACAGATATAAATGTGGCACTAATCAGCAGATTATGATAGAATGATAGAAAATAACACCATGACACTGGATATTGTCACATAGGGCAAAAGCACAAATAAAGACAATTAATCTGAGAATTGAGCCCTGGGACATTCCAAATTCAGATGTATAAAAATAAGGAGGAAATCATCAAAGAAAACTGAGAAGAAGTAGCCAATGAAATAGATGGAGAACCAAGAAAGTGTTATTCTGGAAGCAGTAAAGAAAGTGTTTCAAAAAGAAACTTTAAGCTAAATGTTGCTAACAGGCTAAAAGAGATAAAGATGGAGAAGCAAACATTTGATTTGGCAATGTGGAGGCATCAGTGACTTTTAACAACAGCAGTTTTGGTGTGGAAAGGGAGAGAAAAAATTATTAGAGTGGATTCAACATCAAATGGAAGGAGAGCAATGAAAACAATGAGTAATCAACTTTTAAGGAGTTTTACCGTAAAGGAATACTTTCACTTAGATTGAAGGTGGCACACGTTAAAAGATTTTTATTTTTTTAACCTGAAAATACTATGGTACACTTATAGTCTGATCACAATTACACACTAGAGAATGAAAATAATGCAAGCTAAAGCAAGGACAATTTTAAGAATGATGTCCTTGAATGACAATATACTTCAGTACACAAGAAGATGGTCTTAGACTGGAGCACTGACAGTTCATTGACTGTCGCAGAAAAGAAGGCAACGTGTAGGAAGAGATATGTGGGGCTGTGGACATGGCAGGGAAGGGCTCTGTACTTTCAGTAACTCATTTGCTCAACGAAGTAGGAAGCAAGAGGAAAGGAAGTGTCTGAGGTTTGAGGAGGCAGGAAAAGGCTTAAGATAATCATTCATGGTTATATTTAGGTTGGTGTGAACATAATTGCAGTTTTTATCATTACTTTTAATGGTTTTAATTACTTTTAGAACCACAGTTACATTGGCACCAACCTAATAGGAAATGCAGAGATTGGTGGACAACGAATAGGGTGCACTTGGGGTTTGTGGTCATACGTTTAGGGTAAGAGCAGACAGTATAATGCAACCAGCTGCATGAATGCAAGCATGAAATGAACAGAGAGTGGAATTTAACCAGGAGTAACATTTTTCTGGAAGTGTATACATGAGAGGGACAAGGGAGTTTAGTGAGTATGCAGTGAGAGATATAATAATGGACTGTGGCGTTTAAGCTTGTTGGGGAAACATGAGCACATGGGAGGAGCAGAGAGGAATGAGAGAGGCAGCATGAAGTTACAATGAATTGGAGGTCCCCGAAGGGGAGAAAACCTACTGGAGCTGAGGTGCTAAAAGGACGAGGCTGGAAAATAGCAGGCAGTGATTGAAAAATTGGTCACTTGAAATTTAGATTTGACCCAGCATATCTACTTCTGGACATTGGCCCTAAGAAAAAGGACAAATTTTGGAAAAGCTGTTTCCTAGTGTTTATAATAGCCCTGAATGATGTACAGCCATATCACTCTCAAAACACCTGATCATATCTGCTGTGGTTTTATGGGATAGAATGCTATTTTTCCCAAATACTTGATATTTTCCTATTACCTCACATATTCTGACACTGTTCTTTTTCCCTATCATTTTCCTTATTGCTACTTAATAAACTCCTTCAAGACACCAGGTAAATGCCACTTTTCCTACAAGGTGTTTCTCATTTCTCTATGCACTTGCAGAGCACCACCCAGGATTTTTATCTCATTCTACATTGTGCATTCAGATGTCTGATAGTAACATTAAGATTCTTTGCTTAAGAGTTGGCATATGTTCAGCCCATTAAACTCCATGCACTTATGACCTTTATCATTATTACCATGACCTGATGCTCCACTGCTTGATTATTGGTGTCATAGGCTAGTCTGATCATTTTCTATCATCTTGCTTTGCCTTGCCATATCAATACAGTTGCCCCATGACCTGGTACCTTTAGATGTGGGCTGAAATTTTGGGCCAATGGGATAATTTTCAGTCTTGACTACAAAACCTCAGGCTTATTTTCGTCTGCCTGTTTCATAGATTGGACTACACTATAATTATTTATACCAACATCTAACTATTTATGTGATTATTTGTGTCAAAGTCTAACTCTCATACTAGCTTTTAAGTGCTCGACGTCTTAAGGTTTACAACTAATTATCTTTCTATCCATCTAAAAAAGCAAGCATCAAGCTCTAAACATAGTAGAAGCTCAGTGTATTTTAATTTGAATAGGTGAATTTGCAAATGAGTGAATTGATGGATGATAAATGGATCAAGATCTGTTTACACTTTTGGCTTTCAAATCTAAACCTCACATACTTTTTTTTTTTTTTTTTGAGACAGTCTTGCTCTGTTGCCCAGGCTAGAGTACAGTAGCACAGTCTCAGCTCACTGCAGCCTCTGCCTCCTGGATTCAAGGGATTTTCCTGCCTCAGCCTCCTGAGTAGCTTGGACTACAGGTGGGTGCTACCACACCTGGCTAATTTTTGTATTTTTAGTAGAGACAGGGTTTCACCATGTTGGCCAGGGTGATTTCAATCTCCTGCCCTCATGATCCACCTGCCTTGGCATCCCAAACTGCTGGGATTACAGGCATGAGCCACCATGCCCGGCCTAAAATTGTTGATAATAGCAAGATTCTATCAAAATTCCTAAAATTCTGAGCTTAACTCTGACCTACTGATGAAAATGATTTAGGGTTATAGAATCATCTCATAAATTATCACTTTTGCCTATATGATCTCAAAACAACTCTGGATGAAGAGTAAAATATTCACCTTGTGAATCAGTTTCACTTAGAGAAGAATCAACTTTTCAGTCATGAGCCTTTGTGAACCACAAACTTTTATTTATTGTTATATTTTAAAACAAGGCTGAAGATGGCTGATCACTAACAGCTCGGGCACATAGTTCCCAGTGAAAGTGCAGAGAACGAGAGGACACCACACTTTCAGACGAATATTTGTTGCTCACAGACCAGGAGATTCCCAGCAGAGAAGCCCCACGGGTCGCCAGGGTGACTCTTGTGGCCGGCACAGCGGTTTTGCTGGCGCCTTAGCGCAGCAGTACTTGGTGCAGAGTCCGGAGATTCCCGGGCAGAAAAGCACCATCAATCTTAACACCGCTGTTTTGGCCGGTGCAGTGGATTGCTCAGATTTTGGTGCCGAGAATCAAAAGTCGGACGTCCGCTCAGATACCTAGTTAGAAAGTCAGTAATTACAAAGACGACAGAGGGATAAATATATAATGAAGAGAAGAAACCAGCCTAAAAAGGCAGAGAATACTCAAAATCAGAATGCCTCTCCCTCTACAGGGGATCGCAATTCCTCATCAGTAACGGAACAAGGCTGAATGGAGAACAAGCGTGTTCCAATAACAGAAGCAGGTTTCAAAATGTGGGTGATAAGAAACTTCTGTGAATTAAAAGAACTTGTTCTAACCCAATGCAAAGAAACTAAGAACCTTGAAAAAAGGTTTGACGAAATGCTAACGAGAATGGACAATTTAGAGAGGAATATAAGTGAATTGATGGAGCTGAAAAACACAACACGAGAACTTCACAAAGTATGCACAAGTTTAAATAGTCGAATTGATCAAGCAGAAGAAAGGATATCAAAAGTAGAGAACCAGCTCAGTGAAATGAAACGAGAAGACAAGATTGGAGAAAAAAGGATAAAAAGGAATGAGCAAAGTCTCCAGGAAATATGGGACTATGTGAAAAGACCTAATTTACGTTTGATAGGTGTACCTGAATGTGACGAAGAGAATGAATCCAAGTTGGAAAATACTCTTCAGGATATCATTCAGGAAAACTTTCCCAATCCAGCAAGGCAGGATAATATTCAACTCCAGGTAATACAGAGAACACCACAAAGACATTCTTCAAGAAGACCAACCCCAAGGCACATAATTGCCAGATTTATTAGGGTTGAAATGAAGGAGAAAATACTAAGGGCAGCCAGAGAGAAAGGTCAGGTTACCCATAAAGGGAAACCTATCAGACTTAACAGCAGATCTCTCAGCAGAAACCCTGCAAGCCAGAAAAGAGTGGGGACCGATATTTAATATCCTTAAAGAAAAGAACTTTCAACCCAGAATTTCATATCCAGCCAAACTAAGCTTTATGAGCAAAGGAAAAATTAAATCTTTTGCGAACAAACAAGTACTTAGAGACTTCACCACCACCAGGCCTACTTTACAAGAGCTTCTGAAAGAAGCACTATACATATAAAGGAACAACCAATATCAGCCTTTCCAAAAATATATCAAAAAGCAAAGAGCATTAACACAATGAAAAATGTACACCAACTAATGGGCAAAACAGCCAGCTAGCATCAAATGGCAGTGTTAAACTCATATATATTCAAATTGGATAAAAAGCCAAAACCCATCGGTATGCTGCATCCAGACCCATCTCACATGCAACAATACACAAAGACTCAAAACAAAGAGAAGGAGGAAGATTTACCAACCAAACAGAGAGTAAAAATAAACAAATAAACAAAAAGCAGGAGATGCAATTCTCGCCTCTGATAAAATAGACTTTAAAGCAACAAAGAGCAAAAGAGGCAAAGAAGGACATTATATATAATGGCAAAAGGATCAATGTAACAAGAAGAGCTAACGATTCTATAGATCAACCAGACAGAAAATTAACAAGGACATCCAGGACTTGAACTCAGACCCGGAACAAGTAAACTTAATAAACATTTATAGAACTCTCCACTTCAAATACACAAAACATACATTACCACCTCACACCTATTCCAAAAGTGACTACATAATTGGAAGTAAATAACTCCTCAGTAATCGCATAGCATTTCATAGGTTTAAATGAAATATTGGTTGGCTGCTTGTTTGTTATTTTCTTCCCTTATTCCTTCCTGTCTACATCATTAAATATAATTATTGGTATAAAAGAGGTTTTCAATACCCATTACTAAATTGCATTCTAGCCTGGGCAAGAAAGCAATACTCCCATTCTCTCTCTCTCTTTCTCTTCCTTTTTCTTCTTCTTCTTCTTTATTCTTTTTTTTCTTTCTTTCTAAAAATAAAAAATAAAACAAGGCTAACTAAATTTTTTCATCAGTGAAACATGTTTTGTAAAATCCAACTCTCAGAGAGATTCTGTGACAAGAGATATCCACATACCAAAGTCATTAGCACTGCCTTTGTTATCCACATACTTAAATGTGTGGGGAATTACACAAATTCCAGGCTTAGAATCAGTGTCAGTGTAATGCCCACATGTACAATTATGGTGGCAACAAAAGGTCAGGGGACCAGCAGGCTTTTCAATCACACTTCTTTTATGGCATAAAATATCCACTCTGTGCTTACATCATCCTAGTCATTACAACAGCCACAAGAACCCCAAACAACAAAACACTACCAGAAAATTACAAAACAAAAACTTTAACAGTTAGTCAAACATGTCTTGCTATACCTACTTTTTAAATCCGTCTTTAACTGACACAAACTTTTAATCAGCAAGGAGATTTTTTGGACTAACCTTTTCTTTTTTTGTTCTTTGGAGATACAGGGTCTTACTATATTTTATTTGAACTCCTGGCCTCAAGTGATTCTCTTGCCTCAACCTCCCAAAGTGCTGGGATTACATGTGTGACCCACCAAGCCCAGACACGGACTATATTTTGCAATGCATTCTTCACTACTATTTGAAGAAATTCCAGATGATGGCATGTGAGCAGTTATATAATCAGAGAATGATAATGTTCCTTAATTTGGTGGCTTTGTTACGTCCTTCAGAAATGTACATTCAAAACAATCAATCGAGGTGGGATTTAAAGGAGAATTCAAAATCATAACTGAGTCTTCAACTGAGTCATGTATTATCATTTGAAGAAGGTTAAATGGTCTTTACTGGGATGTCTCTTGAACAAAGGTAACATTTTATCATCTACATATCAAAAAGCCTTAGAACTATCAATTTTGTTCACTCATCTAAATGTGTAGTGAGCTTACAAGATCATTTGAATTCTACCAAAAAAAAGACAGAAAGAAACAGACCATAGACTATACAGAAATATTTACACTTTTGTTACTTAATATAATTGATCATACTTTCCCCACCCGGTGCTCACCCCTCTGCCTAACTACCATTCCTTAGCCCGGAGAATACAAATGGCAAGTCCATAGTTTTGGCTTACAGACATGAGTAACTGTTTGGTTTTCTTACCATTGTCCCTTCACACTCTCTGGATTTCTTTGTTTCCACCACTGGATGAAATCCACCTCCCACAGACATTCTGGTTCCTTTTAGTCACAAGATGGTTCTCATCTCAGAAGTCGAAATGCCCAACATCCAATGTAATCAGAATTACATATTATTTTCAAAGCAAAGCATTTGAAAAGCCTTAACCTCCCTCCCAAACCCAGGCCTCTTTCAGTTGGAATTCCCTTCCTCTCCAACTTTTTAAATTACTAGGCTCCAAGAGGAAGGAATTAGGGGAAACGGCACAGTTTTATATAGCTGATGTAATTGGTTTCTTGTGTTGGTTCCTTCTAGATGCTGACTTTGTCTCTGGTGAGATTCCCTTTTCCCAACAGAATTTTTGAATTTTTTTGGCTTTTCCCTCTGTGGTCTCCTCACTGCAGTTTCTAAAGCACATAATGCTGTCCTCTAGCTGACCACTAAGGACTCCCTTTCTCATCCCTAGTTTCAGTAGTCCACTCTGTTGGGGCTGCTTGGCACTTCCAGGCAGTCATCTTAGGCAGGATCTCTTGAATTTGTCCAGGTTGGCTTCTTTCTAAGGGTCAACTTGGCCTGCAGAAGAGCACATGCCCCTGACATTGTAGCTTCTTTCTTCTTGCTGACAAAGGCAGCTCCAGTCACAGTCTCTTGCCTTTAGACTTTTCCTTGGGGTGGTAAGGCTATCTGCACTCTGACAGAACTCACTTCAGATAAATCCTGAAATCCTCCCTTTCAGTATCTCATTCATTACAGACCAGAGAAGACCTGTCTCTAATGCCAGAGAACCCATTTTGCACTCACTTAGCTTTCCTGTATGGGTGGTCCAGCATATAGAATCTGGCTTTGGTTGGCACCTTTTGAAATTTTCTTTGGCTTCAGTGACTCAGTCACAGCTAAAATGGAACCAATCACATTTTAACATGCTGTAACACATGGGTTTTATTTGGCCTTCAGAATGTTGACCCAATCAGTGATTTTTAAAGCTGTGATTTGTTTGCAAACATTTTTAAATGAAAGGATTATACATTTTTAAAATATGGACTTTTAACTTTTCTCTAAATGAGAAAGTAAAGACCTTATATAAAGGCCTCTTAGCCTCCTGCCCCAAGAGGCAACAGGTAGTCTCTGAGCTGCTACAGTATGGACCCATCCCACCTCCTTCAAGTATGGTCCCTGATAGAATTTGAGTTTGAGACACCTGTCCTATCCCTCTCTCCATCCAAATCCTACCTTTCATTAAGAGTCATCTCAAATATCCTCAAGCAACAGCCTGATATAAAAGAAAGAACAAAAATATTTAAATCCTACTCTGCAGTCCAATGTCAGTATAATTTTTTGAAGTTATCTAATCTGAAGTGTCAATGAACTGCTCTTCAGAATGGCAAAGGCAATATTACTTTACAAAAAAAAGAGACAGAAAGAAACAGACTATAGACTATACAGAAATATTTACACTTTGGTTACTTAATATAATCGATCATACTTTCCCCACCCGGTGCTCACCCCACTGCCTAACTACCTTTATAGTTGTTAGTGGGATAGCAACTATAAAGTTGCTGACATACAACAGATATAGAAGTCTTCTCAACAATAAAGAAAAATACATATCTTCCAAATATTATAATACATCCCAATTAATAGGAATTTGTTTTATCTACCCAATTAGAGGAAAAGCTGTCTTTTATTTTTGTGTCTCTTAAGTAGCCTAGTTTAATGTTAAACATGTAATATAGGTCCACACACTCACTGCAGAGATATTGCTTAAGAGATAACATTAAACTAGGCTACAAAATATTGCCCAGCATTTAAATACTACCAAAGACTGCTAGGAAAAAAAAAAAAAAAAAAAAAAAAACCTTAAAAGGAAAACATGTTGATCACATTGTTATTGCATTTTAGATAATCATTTATTTGGACATCAAACTGTAATGTGATTAGTTTATCTTTTCTATTATTGTTTTCTTAATGAAAGGAAGCAGTAGAAAGAAAAATACTGAAAGTGACAAAAACTGGGATCTGGTTATAGCTCTCTCACAAACCAACTGTTATTGCGGTAGATAATTTAGATGGACTCATTCTGTTTGGAGAGATTTGAAAGTTAAAATCTATATTCCTAGGCCACTTTAGCTAGGTTTCTAATGAATTAGGTACTGCCAATTGAAAGGGGCCTCGTAGCATTTGGAAGGCAAAGTGAGGAAGAGCCATCTTTCTGCTGCTATTTTAGCCGACAAACAAGGTCATGAGACACTTGTATTAGCTGGATTTTGCCTTTACATGTCCAGCCACTGGCTCCATAGGTATCTAGAGGCAGCGGGTTGATAGTGGTAATAATGGCATCCCAGAGGCCATAGCTTCCTGACTGAATCACAGCTAAGGTGATGAGCTTTTAACTTGGTAATCCAGTAGTGACCCTGACTTCCAGCTCCTACACGTGTTCCTTGATTTTGCAAGCATCTAATTCCTGTATTGAATTCCTTTCTATTTCAAATAACAGTGGGTTTTCTTTCTTGCATGGAACCCTATATAATGCAATTACTTTAAGGTCACTTCTTTTGGTTTCCTTATATGATAAATGGAGTTAGTGTATGGTCTTACCTTACAGGGTTTTTCAGACAAAGTGGAAAATTTTTTTTAATTAATTTTAAATTACTGAAAAACTTTAGTGTATCTCTTTTAACCATAGCTAATTGAACACATGCATTTATCATTGTTCTCTCCTAAAACTCCACTGAAAAGATAGTAAAAACAGAAAATGTTATAAATTCCTCAAAAGGACAGTATGAATAAGAAAGAAGTAACAAAATCCAAGAGAACCGATTCATTTTTGGAAGTCTGGAAACTAGGTGGAGGGGCAGAAACCTTAGTAAAGGATGACAGCAGAAACAAGCATTTCACCCTAAAGATCCTGGAAAAGATGCAGGGATTTAAGATACCATGTACTGTAGCAGTCAGGGAAGCAGAGTGGTGCTGAAAGTAGGGTTTTGGTTGAAAGTCTATGTAAAGGCAAGGTAGGTCCTTAATTTCCTCCTCAGCACCTGGTAACTACTGTTCCCATGTTGCTTTGGGAAATGGAGTGTTTGTTTTCTTGTGAAATTAAACCACAGAGGTGAGAGAGGTTAAGCTTCTATTCTCAATAAGTAAAAGCTACATAATAAATGTTATGGCTCCAACTTTTTTCCTCACTCAGTTCTAGAATGGACACAAAAAGGCTTAAACATGCTAGACAGGATATGAGATTATTCTCCCATGTAGAAAATACATAGCTCCAAAGAAAGACCTGTGGACACAGGTACTGGCATTTGGTAACCACACAATTAAAAGACTGAGCACCCACCATGCTGTTATGAAGCCCACTGTCCATTTACACTGAGCGTCAATGAGCTCTGCAGTGTCTCTCTTTGCAATGTGAGCAGGCAGCCAAGAATCGCCAGACCTCTGAGGAAAGCCTTTAACCTCAAAGATACACTGAAGTGAACACACAAAAGTGGCAACTCCAGAGAAATAGTCTATTCATATAGAAGAAGAATTGTTAATCAACTAAATCAATTTCAGAGCTATAGAAATTATTATATACATAGCAAGAGATGAATGCTACAAATAAGAATCAAAATAAGAAAGTGATCAGTTCTCAGAAAAGTATTACAAAGGCTGAGATATAGATGCTTAAGTTTTGAACTTTTTTTTAAAGGCAAAAATTGGCAACAGGCGAAAAAATATAAGAAACTTTTAGGCTTTATCCAGGAGAGGCGAACTAAAAATCCAGAAAAAAAAATTAAGAAAAATAAGAAAAAAATTACCAAATTAAAAAAAGATGAAACGTTCCCCATACTGAAAGGTATGTATTTTCAGACTGAAAGGAAACATCTATTTCCCAGTATAAAAATTATCCCACTAAAGTGTTTTTTAGTTTTTGGTGTTTGTTTTTTGTTTTTTGTTTTTTCGTCACCCAGGCTGGAATGTAATGGTGCAATCTCAGCTCACTGCAACCTCTGCCTCCCAGGTTCAAGCAATTCTCCTAACTCAGGCTCCCAAGTAGCTGGTATTACAGGCATGTGCCACCATGCCAGGCTAATTTTTGTATTTTTAGTAGAGGCAGGCTCTTACTATGTTGACCAGGCTGGTCTCGAACTCCTGGCCTCAAGTGATCTACCCACCTTGGCCTCCCAAAGTGCTGGGATTACAGGTATGAGCCACTGCACCTGCCCTCAGGTGATTATTATGAAATTTCAGAATAGCAGAAATAAGAAAAATTCCTGGCTTATGAGGGTTGGGAAGAGCATCACACAAAAAAAAGACTGAAAAGCATCAGGCTCCTTGACAGCAATACCAAGAGTTAAAAGGCAATGAATTGATATCTGCAAAATTCTGAGAGAAAATATCTTTTACTTATTTTTGAGTCAATTAACCTATATCAAAATAAAATAAATATATCTTCACATGTTAATTCACTTTCATACATGTATTTCTCAAATGTCCTATCTCAGGGACTGTTGGAGAAGCTCATCCCCTAAATAGGGTAAACAAGAAAGGATGGGATCCAGGAAACAACAGACCCAATTCATAAGGGTGTTCAAGGGATTTCCCAGAATGAAAGCAAAGGGCAGTCCCAGGGGATGACTGTCCAAGCTTTAGAGAGTCCCAGTTGGAGCTGGGGGACAAAAGTTGAAAAACAATGCCAATTAAAAACAATAACAACAAAATGTCTCTAAGGAAAAGAGTGGGACAGAAGAAGCACATGATGGTAATACATTGAAGGGTTTTGCAGTTCTTTGGTAAACTTGAAAAGAATTAGTGATAATTTTGCTGTAGTCAAGGCCAACAAACTAACGATTAAAATGAGATATTTATTAGTCCCAGGAAAAACAAGGAGTTATACTCTATGGGAAACATATTCATATTTTACTACTTGGCTCAACTGTGAAGCCAATTCAGTTATAAGATTATAAACGTCAAGTACTGATTCACTGAAGTAGTCATAGAACTACATTGAGAGGAGGGTCAGTCAGGAGGGGGTGGCAGGAGCTTGATCTAAAAATGCTCAATTTTCATCCATGTTATATAAAATCAGTAAAGAATGCTTAAACTAGATAAATCAAAAAACAACTACATCAAATTATTATTTAAAAATAAAGAAAAGCAGAAGAAAGAATCTCCAGGAGCTAAGAAGAAAGTTTAATCTACCAACCAAAAAATGCACAGTATTACTGATGGGAACATCTCACTAAGGGTCCAAGAATTGTAAGAATTACATTGGGATAAGCAGCCTGACACTAAATGTCAAATAAGAGCCACCCTCCAATGCTGAATAAGAAATTCAACTAAAACTTCAAAAGATTTTTTTAATATTGATATAACTCACATATAATTATCCCCAAGTTAGTTTATTGCATGAAAATAGAAGATTCCATTTCCAAAAAAGCAAAAAGTACTTGTAAAATCTATCCAGTGATTTCTACATGGCAGTGTTACAACTATTTAACACTGAGACCCACCAAATTCTATATATAATGACACTAATTGTGATAAAAATAAAATCAAAATAAACAATGATTTTCACTTCTCCTCACATCTGATCAACACTATATTGTAGTAATAGCAGTTGCATTTACACCAATGTACATAATTTAGTATCATTATTTTGTATGTGTGTGTGTGTGTGTAACTATTTTGTTATAAAATTTCAACCAAAACAAACTTTAGTCTCGATAACAAAATCATCAGAAAAGGGGACAATTAATTGCTTGCTTAGCATGTGCAAATTCACAAAACAATTTGGCTTTTCAGAAGGAATCTGAAGGCCTGAATTACTTAAGTCAACTAAAACTACTATCAATTTAAATAGAAGCACAACAACCCTTATATAGTGACACAATTGTCACATTTTTGTGGTTAATAACATATCTCACTGCAGTTCTTGAACTCATGCTTCGCCTGTTGCTACTGATCCATACTTTAAATTTGCCATCTACCACCATCAATACCATAAACAGTAAAGCCCAGTCACTAAAGCAAGGTGAAGGAAAAACCCTGTTATGTGTTTTGATGACACTGTTCAACTGTAACTTTCATTGTTGTATAGGCAATATTTTAAAAGCTGTGGTCAAGGAAAAGCATCCTAAAATTGGATCTGCCTGCTTTGTTTTCTTTCAGGAATAGCCATGCTTTCAAACAGCCTCTTCTGTTTTGAAGAGAAAGCCTCCTAATGAAATGTAAAGGTGCTCACAGAGCTCTTCTACAGAGGAAAATACAATCTTCTACGATATATTCATTTCGCAAAGTATATTTCTTGTATAAGTTTGTCTAATCTGTGTTTATTATATCATTTTGTGCCTTGAAGAAGAAGAAAAGGTCATTGATTCAAGTGCCTTATTCCAGCAATTCATTACCCTCTTCTCTACCACCAATTCATTGACCTCACCCACTTTCTCCCTGTCCATCCTTCCTCCCATGTCCTCATTTATCTCCCTACCCAACGTAGATCTCATGGTCAATCAAGGTTTAACACCCTGTCCTTTAAAGACGCCCTCAAGCCCCAGTTTTCCCTCTCTTCATCCATCAAACTTATGTTTTCTGGCAAAATATGAACTCTGTAAACCTAGTTCTGAATCTGCCCTGCGCCTCTGAGCCTGCATGGAAACAGCTGAACTGAATGTAACATGGAAAAAGGCGCACAGGGAGACAGATCTCACTTTAAATACAGGTTAGCTGGTGGGCGCTCAGGCTGCCTGCCCTGTCCTCCTGTCTTCAGCCACACTCCTTTCAGGTGACTCCACCTTCTCCTCCCTCCTCAAATGCCACCCCACACCCCTCTTCATTCTCTGCAAATAGCCTTTGCTTTCATTTTGCTGAGTAAATAAAAGTAACCAGTTTTCACCTATCTACTTACAAATGTTCCCAAACATTCTGCTTCCCTCTTGCTATCATAGATAAGCTGCCCTGCTCCTAGACTTAAGTGACTGCTTAAAGAGGTAAAGACATAAGTCCCTTTACCTCTTACCTACTCTCTCTCTCATGTGTGTTTGTGTGTGTGTATGTGTGTGTGTCTGGGTGTCTGTATCTGTGTCTCCATTGTTTTTTTCACTCCCTACAGACCTTTACATGTTGGAGTGCCTGAAGACCCTCAATCCTCTTCTCACTTATACCAACTTTCACTTCCTGAATGTTCTCATTGAGTCCTATGATTTTAAATACATCTACATAGAGACAACTCCAAAGTGTGTCCAGCCCTCACCCCTTATCTGTCCAGCTATGTATTTATTTGTTAAGGCCACTTGAGCAAGTAGTGGGCATCCCAAGAGCATGGGTTTAAAAGAGGTTTTTATTTCCACTGCCATCTTCCCCATTTCAGGAAATAGTACAGGTTAACAATTCCTTATCCACAACTGAAAATTCAAAAACCCTAAAAATCAGACTTTTTTCATTTGGCAGCAAAACTTGGCTGGACCTGAGATCATTCTGACAGCAAAACTGGACATGAACTGAGAGGAGAGAAGGTATTGTCTTTAAGTGAATACTTTTATGTTTTGTTGCAGATATGTGCTTATGGAGCTACCCTAGATCACACTGGGAATGTTTGGTAAATTTTGGAATAGGCACATGATTATCTTTCTAAAATTTGGGAAGCTGTTAATTTGGTTCGGATCTGGGCTCAAAGGTTTCAGGGTTTCAGATAAGGAACTGTAGACCCAGTTGTTCATGTTCGTTCTCTCTCTCTCTCTCTCTCTCTCTCTCTCTCTCTCTCATTCTCTTTTATACACACACACACACACACACACACACACACACACACCCATGGCATTGTGCCTCATTCTTTTCCATCCTTTAAACCCATGTTCATTTCATCAGTGCATTTTGTCAGCTCTAATCTAAAATACATTCCAAATCTTTGTACTTCTTACCACCTCCAAGGCACCAATGTCAGCAAAGCTACAGAACCTTCACCCAAGCCTCCCGACACATCCTCCTATTTTCAATTTTGTCCTTCCTTGCCTCACCATTTCTTAGCTTTATTTTTCACAAAATGGTCAGAGAAGTCTTCTTAAAACATCAGTCAGATCTGCCACCCACCCTCCTGCTCCTAAGCTCCAAGGGCTTCCCACCATGCAGGAAATAAAATCTTGACTTCTTATCAAGGCTTGCTGTGTCTTGGGTCATCTGACTTCTGCCCATCTCTCCACATTCAATTCTCCCACTCTCCTCCAGCCCTTCTGCTTGAACTAGTTTTCTTCAAACAGGCCAAACGCACCCTGCTCAGGGTGTGTGCTCTTGCTTCCCTCTGCACACCAAGGGCAATGCTTCAGGCCTTGGCATCACTCACTACTCACTTCATTAAGGTCTCTCTTCACAAATCATCATCACGAGAAGCTCCTTCCTGACCACTCTGGTCTAAAATGGAGACTTTTAGAACTCCCAGGAACTTTGTTGCTATACGTTGTTTTATTAAAATTAGATTATATTCTTTTGCCTGTTTATTATACAACCCCACCATCAAAATATACACTTCAGGAAGGTAGGGATTGTATCTGGACTGTTTATTGTTATACCCCTGGTTCCTAGCATAATGTTGGAACTCTCCATGTGCCAGTGAATGAATATTTGTAGAATAAACAAATAATTAAGTTGTATTAATAAGTCAACAGAGTTGACTTAATAAAAGAATATTAGTTTTACTTTACAAAGTATCTCAATGTTTTTTAAAGTATCACTATAGTTTGGATGACTTTGGCTATAACTTTCTTTTTTTCTGAATGACTCTCATTCTTAAGACAGTTCTAATCAGTGGCTAAGATTACCACGGTGTGACTCACACTGTGTACGTTAGGGTTTATTGCTATACCCACAAGACATATACTTAACAAAACAATCTGAATTCCTCAAGGACAGCCTTTTCTTTTAATTCTTTACTTTCATTGTGAGCTTAATTTCTCTAAGGAATTTAAGATTACTTGGCTGTATGTTTCTAATTCCAAGGTGCTCTAAAGTGATTCCATGTGATTTCTCGTTTCCCAGGCAGTATTGGTAGATACAATCAACTTATCTAATTACAGAAAGTGTATATTATGCAAATTTAGCATAGAATTAGGAATTTTAAAAACATAAGAATGGAGATAAGCAAGAAGTAAGGATAAGCAAGAGTAAGGATTTACAGTAAGGAATTTTAAAAATTATTGCCTCATGTAAAATAATGGGAAAGTATATGTAATAAAGTCATTTGGGGACTAATGCTAGGACTATTTTAATCTCTTAAACTGGGTATTACTATTTTGGTTGTGAATTTCATTTTGGAACATTCTCAGTCATTAAGCACATATGGTTAAGCATCTCCTTTTGGACAGATGAGTTAACTTTTAGAAGGAGGCATCTTCTGATAAACATTTTACAAGTATTTATCCCTAACTGAAATTTTGTTTACATGACAGGATAAAGTCCAAGAACAAAAATTAAGTGACACCTTCAAAATGGTGACTATTGTCCAAGGTTCATCACACACCTTGAACTTGAATGTCTGGTAAAAAATGAAACTAGAGAAATGTTAAAATTCCTCAATTACATTGGAAAATTTCAAGATCACCTTGCCTTATAAGTTTCTTTTTAAGGACCCATGCAAAGAGAAGATTATTTAGTCTTCAACTCAGCAGTGAACAACACATTGTAGCCTGGAAGCTAATTCTAAAGTATTTGGCCTGATTGTCTTCAAGTTCAGTCAGCTTATCTCCCCCGTCTGACTCACCACAATTGGGAAACTTCAGCAGGCAATTATCCCTTACAGGACACACAGTAGTCTCCACTAACCAAGAATTTTCCAGGCTGCAAGGCCACATGAGGCTAGAACATTCACTAATCACTGAAAGATACTGTCAACATAATCCTAATTATTCAGCTACATCATGAAACAGAAATTTCAGTTTTCCTGGTATATGCATGGTGGAGAACTTAGGAAATTAGAACCTTGGAGTACAAGAAATTCAATCAGTGTTTAAATCTCCTCTACCTCCACCCACTATATAGTTATCTAGGGTGAATGTTTACCACAATCTTACATTTGGCAGAGGAATGGGCAAAAACGAACACATTGTTTTCCACATAGATATACCAAAAAAGTAATTTACAGTAACAGCTATCATTTGTAGAAGCTTATTCTGAGCCAGACACAGGGCTTGGGCACTTTGATCGTATGACTTTATCCCTCACAACAGTCTTCCAAAGACTCTCAAGTTCCATCGTACAATGTTTGGTTTTCAGTTTTGTTGGGTTTTGTTTGTTTATTTGTTCTTGTCGGTGATATAGTAACATCCCCAATAATGTCTACTGGTAAAGTTTTTCTGATCATTCTCTCTCTTCCTTTTTACAAAAGTGCTCAAACATCCTCCATAAAACCTTCATAACCTTCCAGCTGATGTTAAACAATTACAGCTTTCACTGGCTGTATTATTCAATTGTAATGTTGTGACACACTGCCTGATTATCATTTTTTGTTGTATTAAACCATTTTTAAGCTCTTACTTTATGCCATGTGCTATGGTAGGCGCTGAGCATATATTAACGAGCAGAAGGATTCTACTTTCTCCCTCTTGTGACCTCAATGGTGTGATAAAGGGTTACCTAGAAGGCAGAAAAACTAAATAAACAATAACAGTGAAACATGAAGTGCAATTAGAGTATTAGAAAGGTTGCCTAATGTAGTCTCAGATAATCATGAATATTTCTCTGACACTAATAACTTTAATAATATTCTGGGTTCTTTGTTATTGTTTTATTGTTATTGCTGTTGTTTTGAGACGGGGTCTCACTCTGTCACCCAGGCTGGAGTGCAGTCCCTCTATCACAGCTAACTGAAGCCCTGACCTCCCAGGTTCGAGCTATTCTCCCACCTCAGCCTCTTGAGTAGCTGGGACTAGAGGCTTCTGCCATCGTGCCCAGCTAATATTTAACATTTTTTAGAGACAGAGTTCTGCCAAGTTGCCCAGGCTGGTGTCAAACTTCTCCACCCGCCTCAGCTTCCCAGAGTGCTGGGATTACATGCGTGAGGCACCACACGTGGCATCCTAATGATATTTGGATTAGGCCTCAGCTTTTCCACCTGATCTTTCAGAAATTCAACTTTCACATGATTACATTCTCCCAAAGATACTTTCTCTACGTTCATCTATACTTCTTTTACATCCAATTTAAATTTAAAACATTTTCTTCACAAATCCCTTTCCTGTTTTTTAAGAGAAGATTTTGCCAACATTTCCATCTCATCAAATAAAACTTCTAGTTTAGTGAAGAATTTACAGTTGTTACTCTACCTTTTAACCCAGAGAAGCCAACTAATATTTTAATCTACAGACAAATTAGTGACATTTAATAGTAGAAGAATTAATGGTATTTGACAGTTTTGAACATACTAATATTTTATTTATTTAATTTTGAGTTAGGGTCTGGATCTGTCACCCAGACTAGAGTGCAGTGGTGCAATCTCAGCTCACTGCAACCTCCACCTCCTGGGCTCAAGCCATTCTCCCACCTCAGCTTCCTGAGTAGCTGGGACTACAGGCCCACACCACCATGCCCAGCTGATTTTTGTATTTTTTGTTGAGACGGGCTTTCATCATGTTCCCCAGGCTGGCCTCGAACTCCCGAGCTCAAACAATCTGCCCACCTCAGCCTCCCAATGTGCTAAGATTACCTGAGCCACTGTGCCCAGCCCAGACAACTATTTTAAAATAAACTATAAGTTATAAAGACAAATGATATTTCTTTCTTATAATCAAACCAATTGCACAGGGAACAAAGAGAGAGAGGAGGAAAAAAAGAATTTGATCAGATTGCTTTCTTACAAACTCTTTGTGGAAAGAAAAGATGAGTGACTAAAGAAAGAAAAAGCTGAACAAGAATGAAAAAGGAAAAATTTTGTATAGAATTGGGGATTCATTTGATGAAAACTTGTATAGCATAACATCATTTTGTGATGTTAGTGATGCACTGTCTGCTTGCAAAACATAGGCAACCAGATCAACAGCCATTTTATAGATGTGACTCCTTGTGATGACTCCCTAAAAATTTTAAAAGCTAACTAGTGTGGCTAAGTGATGCATACCCCAAATCAGCTTTCAGTTGCTAAACTGTTCTTATAATATTAATGTGTCTCTGGTTTCCACAATTTATTCTCATTACTACTTTGATTCTCTCTCATTTTTTCTTATCATTTACTCCTTTGAACTAATCAAAAATTAGCAAATGTTTCAGAGCTTATAAATGTAAAAACTGAAGTCGCTATTTCCTGCCCCCATCTTACATCTGGAAAGATAATCTTATTGTGGAATGGTTCAGATGATAGAAGAAATAGGTAGGTGGGAAGGGAACAAGATGCAACACCACTTTCTTCTTTGTCTTTGTGGTTACAAAGAAGACTGGGAACTGGGTCTTCCCATGCCCTGTATGACCTGTTGTCAGGGCAACAGGATGTGTGGGGAGCCCTGGCCTTTCTAGTGCCTGTTGCCAGGGTAACAGGATATGAACCATCTTCTTTTATGCAACTATGCAGTTTCCCTACTTTACTCTGTGCTTCTCTCCTATTTGGTGGGAAATTACATTCATTCACAGAAATCTAAGAGCAAAACGAGCTCAGTACACAGCCGCTTAAAGAGCATGTATTGGAAGAAATATTGTATGTGGACACGTCATTGATGACACCGTGTTGCTGCTGAAAATAATATGTAGATGAATTTTATTGGACTGTGTTTCTAAAAAGAAAGACCTCAATGTTTATGTTCGTAAGCTCTAAAATATTTACTAATTGGTGATTAGTTCAAAGAAATAAATGATAGGAGATGATAAGAAAGAAGTAAGCAGAGTGATAGGTAGAGAAAAAAAAAACAAAAACTAGAAACCAGAGAAGAATTGTGTGAAAAATTCAGAGGCTAAGAGATGATTAGAGGTACATAATTGACATGTACCTCTAGTAGGTACATGTCAATTAGCTTTTATTGTACAACAAACCACTCCACAACTTACTGGCCAATAGCAATAAACATTTATTGTTTTCTTACAGTTTTGAGAAAGTTGGGTAGTCCTCACTCACATGTCTAGTGGTTGACTGTTTGGTTTAGAGAGGCCTCAGGTGAGTAGTTTATATCTGCCCCATATGGCCATCCTCCAGTAGGCCTCACAAGGCTTCTTCACATGCTAGTTTGAGGGTTCCAAAGGGCATAAACTCCAGTGCATACGCCCTTTCTAAGACTTTGATCATGTCACATTTGCTAAGGTGAGGTAAAAACAAGGTGTATGACCAAAAGTAAGTATGAGAGAGATTATTCAAGAGAATGGATGCAGGAAGTCATGCATAAATTGGGCCATTACTACAAGAGTAACCAACAACATGGAAGAATTTCTGGAAGATAAAAAAATAATATCTTTGGAAAACTCAAGATATTGAAGAAGAGATTTGCAAGGAAATGAAGTATCAAATGGCCACACATAAAGATACTGCAACCAGTGGGAAGTACGGGAAATTTTTCAAGGTCTAAAATTATTAAAGGAACTCCTTAATCCATATACTACCCATCTCTAAGTGCAATCTAAGAAAGCCTGAGAGAAATGCTGTATAGTTTCAGTTCTGTTTGGGAAGTAAAGCAGAATAAACTATATTAAGATTATTTTTCTAAAATAAACAGAAAAGAGAAAGACATTTTACTTCAGGGAAGAGCATTCTTACATGCTTAAATTTTGTTAAAAGAAGAAGACAGTAGTAGCTTAAGCAAAAATAAAATACCTAGTTTTAACGGTTAGAATTCTTGAATTTATTTTTATTGGTTAAAAAAAAAAATCTTCTGAAATAGACACCCAGACATCATTACTTTGCAGGGTTTTCTTTGTTGTTTGGAGTACCAAAGGCCAAATAAGTTACAGTGATTTTGCAAAGGTCCAAGCTCTAAGGTGGTAAAAGAGTTTAGAAAATGTCAAATTCCCTTGTGGATATTAGCTAGGATCATTGTTTAAATAAATTAATTTAAAAGGTAATGGTAGCACATGTCCTAGAGTAGAGAGACAAAATTGCAGAGTTTCTACATCTAAACCGTATGTCACATGATAACTCCCTTTGGTATTCAGCTTTGAGTATGCAAAACTAGGCAAACAGATGGCCGGACTGTGGAAAAATCAAAACAAGAGAACAGCTTTTAATTCCTGAAATGTCAGGCTTTATAGTGAGACTTGAGTATTAAGTAGAATTACCTAAGTCAGTGTTTAATGGAGTAAGTATTGGCCTTGGAATCTGGCCCTCCCCTTCCTCACTGTGAAATAGTGGCCAAGTGATTTAATATCTTAGAGGCTCAATTTCCTCATCAGAAAGACTGGAAATAATTGTGCTGAGCCATACAGATAAAAAGTAAAATCTTTCAGGAAGTATCAGGCAGAAAACAATTATAAAGCATGATTACTACTATGCTTCAATTTTGAAGAGATTTTTAAACCATTTAAAGTAGTCAGAAATGTGATTGATATCAAAGTTGTTCAGCTTTTTCTTATCTTGCTCCAAATACAGCTTATTTTGCACCAGCTCTTAGAAAGTCCAGTTTTAAATGGACCAGAATCAGTACACTATTGTTATTCTAATAAGCTCATTTTTATTTTCTTTTAAATTATCTAGGACTTATTTTACAAGAATCCCTTGAACATCCATACTTATTCAGAGTTTAGTTAATGCTGACCTCAGGTTTCTTCTCCTGGAGACTCTGGTGCCTAGAGATTTTACTTTTTTTTTTTTCATGACTCATTATAAACTTATTTGAATAACTATAAATATTAAAAATTTGCCTACCAAAAATTATCTGCATGACAAAGCTTTTTCTGGGCCTATTTAGTAAAAGTCCCTGTTTTAAAATATTTTATATCATATAAAATAAAATTTGATCTTTTTAAAAAGCTTCAAGAAAGTATAGCTGAAAGGAGAAACCAAAAGGGTCATAACGTTTTATATATGTCCCTCTAATGACCTATTATTGTTACGACTTCCTTAACTATAGTCATTCATGCCTAAAACTTGCTCAGACTGTATACATGAAGAATATGATTCTCATGAGGCTTTAACACTATCATCTATTTAATAATGGTAATTAAGAGTTTCTTTCATATCCAAAAGGCCTATAGCACAGTCCTCTACCAGATGGACTATGCTATAGGCCTCTACCAGATGATAAGCACATATTACATTTGACTAGCTAATTGAAATACGTTAAATGACAAACTCTGATAACATAATGGAAATACAGCATTTTCTAACATGAATCAGCAAAGGATGGATATGGAACATGAAACAATTACCTAGAAGTCAAGTCTGTTGTGAACCAGATCCAGGTTGTAATAAGGAAAGGCCTAAAGAATGATTTTCAAGCCAGAGTGACTCAGGAAAATAAGTCTAGCCCTGAGATATACATGATTATAGAGACATAAAATCCACTAGACAGCTACCTCAAGATGTTGACCTAAGGATGCCATTGAGACAATTCTTCTACCAGTGAAACTCTCAAAGCCCACTTCTCCTCAGTTCTCTCTTTTTGTATAACCCTAGCTCCTGCTCTAGGAAAACACAAATCCTCAAGTATAATGATTCTGGTGAACAGAAAGCTGGGGACCCCTTATGAGAATACTTTCAATGAGCTAAGAGGAAGTCTTCTTTCTGCATCTTGAAAACCCCACTCTGTGTGTTGATTCTAGCAAGAAAAGTACATGAAAAATATATAGAATTATGTTTCTGTACTTAATATTAGCAATAACAATGATAAAATCTAGGATTTCTTGAATTCTGGACACTGTTCTAAATAATCTATGTGTTAATTTAATTAATTCTCTTAACACCTATGAGACAGGTAATGATATTATTTCCATTTACAGGCAAGAAAATTGAGGAATTGAAAAATCAATCAAGGGCAAGGAACCAAGATGGCCAACTAGATGTAGCCAAGAAAAGCTTCTCCCACCAAGAGACCAGATCATCAAGAAGTCCAGCACACTTCAAGCAGATCTTCAGAAGAAGGCATTGAGATTGGACAGAAGAAACAGACCCTAAGCTGAAGGGAAAGGAGACTGTGAATGCTGCATGGGATTGCCAAGCACCAGGACTCATTTGTGGCCCGGATCAGCTTCTGGGGACAGGGTGAGTAAAAGAGGTGTGGAGTGGCCCACTCTCACCACAGACCTCCAGAATCCTAGCTGCAGGAGACCCCATGACACATACTGACTTTTGAGCTGGCAGGGAGAGCTGCTTGGAAAGTTGGTAGGGTTGGGACTTAAGCCTGCACACAGCCCAGAGGGTTCAGTGTGGGAACAGCTACAGTGAAGCACAGGGATGCCCATCCCCCAAGGCTTGCCATGCTCCTATAGCAGGCTCTGGCTTGTGTTGACTGTCAGATCTAGACAGAACAGAGTTATTTTCCCATGAGACAGAACCAATCAAATCTGAGTCCCCTTGTTGCCAGCCTCTCCCCAGAGCCCCTGCCTGGCTACACCCACTTGCAGTGCAACCACAGATACTGAACTGCGGTGCTTTCCAGTGGCCACCACCATAGCTCCTTCACCAGCAGACCTTGTCTGAGCATCAGAGAGCTTCTGAAGATGGGCTCCTACCAGTTTACACCCACCTGCAGCATCCCCTACCACCTTGCCATCTGATGTGCACAAATGTGTCCTGCAGCTGCCAAAACATACATGCATGGACCTCACTGCACCACCACCACCAGTGCACAAGCAGATACCACCACTGCTGCTGCCAGTGCTTGTGTGCAGACCTCCTCACACCACCATCCCATTGCCAATAGTGAATGTGCATACAGAGTCCGCCACCTCACCACTACCCCAGCACCACCATTGCACATGTGCACGTACAAACTCTAATGCTACAACCCCAATAAAGTACTTTTTCCAGCACCTTTCTCCACATCAGTTTTGCTGCCAGTGAATTGGGAACACCTCAATCCCTCCAGTGTGCCAGGTGCTTAACCTCAAGGAGCCATAAAACCAAGTCATGGGCTAGGTCCCAGCCCCCAGTGTTACAGCATCCAGCCCAGGAGTGCTGAGCTGAGACTTGGGCCCCTGAGACAATCCAAAAACAAAGCCAGTCAACTCAACACACCTTATAATACGGTCAAATCCTCGTGCATAAAAGAATATAAAAGCAAAAAGCCCCATCCACAGGATAGCAACTTCAAAGATTAAAGGAACATCAGCCTACACAGATAAGAAAGAAACAATGCAAGAATTCTGGCAACTCACAAATATAGAATGTCTTTTACCTCCAAATGACCATAACATCTACCCAGCAATATTATTGTTTTGTTTTGGTTTTGGTTTTGGTTTTGGTTTTTTACCCGACTGAAATGGTTGAAATGACAGACACAGAGTTCAGAATCTGGATGGCATGGAAAATCATTGAGATTCAAGAGAAACCTGAAACCCAATCCAAGGAATCTAAGAAATCTAGTAAAATGATTCAAGAGCTGAGAGGCAAAATAGCCATTTTAAGAAAGAACCAAACTGTTCTGATAGCATTGAAAAGCTCACTACGAGAATATCATAATACAAAAACAGGTATTAATAGCAGAATAGACCAAGCTGAGGAAAGAATCTCACAGCTCAAAGACTGATTCCTTGAATCAATTCAGTGAGACAAAAATAATGAAAAAAAAATTTTTTTAAATGAACAAAATTTCTGAGAAATATGAGATTATTTAAAAACCACGCCCATAACTTAATGGCACCCCTGAAAGAGAGGGTGAGAGAGAAAGCCACTTGGAAAACATATTTGAAAATATTGTTCACAAAAATCTTCCCAACATCACTAGAAAGATTGACATTCAAATTTAGGAAATCAGAAAAAGTATTTCACCCCTGTGAGATACTATACAAGATGACCATCCCTAAGACACACAGTCATCAGATTGTCAAAGGTCAATGTGAAAGAAAAAATATTAAAGGCAGCTAGAGAGACAAGGCAGGCTGCCTACAAAGAGAACAAAGGCTAACAGCAGACCTTTCAGCAAAAACCCTACAAGCCAGAAGAGACTGGGGACCTGTATTCAGCATCCTTACAGAAAAAATTCCAACCAAGAATTTCATATCAGTCAAACTAAGCTTCATATTCTCTAAGCAAATGCTAAGGGAATTTGTTACCACCACACCTGCCTTACAAGAGGTCCTTAAGGGAGTGCTAAACATAGAAACAAAGACTATTACCAGCTACCACAAAAACGCACTTAAGTACGTAGACCATTGACACTATAAAGCCTGTACACAATCAAGTCTCTATAACAACCAATTAACATGACCAGATCAAATTTGTGCATATCTATGTTAACCTTGAATGTAAACAGGCTAAACACCTCACTTATAAAGCACAAAGTGGCAACCTGGGTAAAGAAGCAAGACCCAATTGTATGCTGTCTTCAGAGACTCATCTCACATGTGCTGACAATCATAGGCTCAAAGTAAAGAGATGGAGTAAGATCTATTAAGCAAACAAAAAACAAAAAAGAGCAGATATTGCTATTCCTAATTCAGACAAGACAGAAATTAAGCTAACAATGACCAAAAAGGACAAAGAAGGACATTACATAACAATAAATGTTTCAATTTAACAAGAAGACTTAACTTTTCTAAATATATATGCACCCAACACTGGAGCACTAGGATTCATAAAACAAGTGCTTAGAGACCTACAAAAAAACTTAGATAACAACAATAATAGTATAAGACTGCAACACCCCACTGACAGCATTGGACAGATCATTGAGGCAGAAAACTAACAAAGACATTCAGTACCTAAACTCAACACTTAACCAAATGGACCTAACAGACATCTACAGAACTCTCCACCCAACCCCCAAAAAAGAGAATGTACATTCTTCTTATCAGCACATGGCAACTATTATAAAATCAATCACATGTTCAACCATAAAGCAATTCTCAATAAATTTTAAAAAGCTGAAATCATACCTACTACACTCTCATACTATAATGCAATTAAAATAGAAATTAAAATCAAGAAAATCTCAAAACCACACAATTACATGGAAATTAAACAGTCTGTTGCTGAATGACTTTTAGGTGAACAATGAAATTAAGGCAGAAATCAAGAAATACTTTGAAACTAATTAAAAAAAAAGATATAAAATGCCAGAATCTCTGGAACAAAGCTAAAGTAGTGTTAAGAGGAAACTTTATAGCACTAAACACCCCCCATCAAAAAGTTAGAAAGATCTCAAATTAACAACCAATATCATACCTACAGTAACCACAAAAATATGAGCAAACCAACCCCAAAGCTAGCAGGAAAAATATAACCAAAATCAGAGCTGAAGGGAATGAAACTGAGATGTGAAGAAAAACTGTGCAAAAAATCAACAAAACCAAAAGTTGGGGTTTCAAAAGAATAAGTAATGTTGATAGACTGATAACTAGTCTAATAAAGAAAAAAAAGGAAAATCCAGATAAACACAATCAAAAATGACAAAGTGGACATTACCGCCAACCATATAGAAATACAAAAAACCCTCAGAGACTATTACGAACACCTCTCTGCACACAAACTTGAAAGCCTAGAAGAAATGGATAAATTCCTGGGAACATACAACTTCCTAAGACTGAACGGAGACAAAATTTAAACCCTGAACAGATCAATAATGATCTCTAAAATTGAACCAGTAAAAAAAAACCTACCAACCAGAAAAAGTCCTGGATCAGATGGATTCATAGCCAAATTCTACCAAAAGTACAAAGAAGAACTAATGCCAATCCTACATCCTACTGAAACTATTTCAAAAAATTGAGGAGGAGGAACTCCTCCCTAATTCATACAATGAGGCCTGTGTCATTCTGATACCAAAACCTGGCAGAAACACACACATACAAAAGAAAACTTTAGGGCAGGATTCCTGATGAACATACATGCAAAAGTCCTTAACAAAATACTAACGAACCTAATCCAGCAGCACATCAAAAACTTAATCCACGATGATCAAGTAGGTTTTATTCCTGGATTGCAAAATTGATTCAATGTATGCAAATCGACAAATGTGATTCATGACATAAACAGAACTAAAAACAAAAACCACATAATCAACTCAATAGATGCAGAAAAGGCTTTCAATAAAATTCAACATTTCTTCACGTTAGAAACCTTCAACAAACTAGGCATCTAAAGAAAATACCTCAAAATAATAAAAGACATCTATGAAAAACACAGGCAACAGCATAGTAAATGGGCAAAAGCTGGAAGCATTCCCTTGAGAAGTGGAACAAGACAAGGATGCTCAGTCTTACCACTCCTATTCAACATAGTACTAGAAGACCTAGCCAGAGTGACCAGGCAAGAGAAAGAAATAAAAGACATCCAAATAGGAAGACAGAAAGTCCAACCATCTCTCTTCACAGATATATAATTCTGTATCTAGAAAACCCCATAATCTCTGCCCAAAGGGTCCTAGATCTGATAAACAACTTCAGCAAAATTTCAGGATACAAAATCAATGTACAAAAATAAGTAACATTTTTTTTTTAGATGAAGTCTCACTCTGTTGCCCAGGCTGGAGTGCAGTGGTGCGATCTCAGCTCACTGCAACCTCTGCCTCCCAGGTTCAAGTGATTCTCCTGCCTCAACCTCCCGAATAACTGGGACTACAGGCACATACCACCACGTGCAGCTAATTTTTTGTGTTTTTAGTAGAGACAAGGTTTCATCATGTTGGCCAGGATGGTCTCAATCTCCTGACCTCATGATCCACCCACCTCAGCCTCCCAAAGTGCTGGGATTACAGGTGTGAGCCACTGTGTCCAGCCAATAAGTAGCATTTCTATATACCAGTAACATCCAAGCTGAGAGCCAAATCAGGAATGTGATCCCATTCACAATAGCCACAAAAAGAATAAAATACCTAGGAATACTACTAATCAGTGAAGTAAAGGATCTCTACAACAAGAATTAGAAAACAATGTTTAAAGAAATCAGAGAAGACACAAATAAATGGAAAAACATTCTATGCTCATAGGTAGGAAGAATCAACATTGTTAAAATGTCCATACTGCCCAAAGCAATTTACAGATTCAATGTTATCCCTATCAAACTATCAATGAAATTTTTCATAAAATTAGAAAACACTATTTTAAAATTCACACAGAATCAAAAAAGAGTGTGAATAGTTAAAGCAATCCTAGGCAAAAAGAACAATGCCAGAGGCAGCACACTACCCAGCTTCAAACTATACTACTAAGCTACAACCAAAACAGCATGGTACTGGTACAAAAATGGACACATAGACCCATGGAACAGAATAGAGAACCCAAAAATAAAGTTATAACCATCTGATCTCTAACAAAGTCAACAATAACAAACAATGAGGAAAGGACTCTCTATTCAATAAATGATGCTGAGATAACTGGCTAGTCATATGCAGAATATTGAAACTGGACCCCTTCTTTTTTTTTTTTTTTGAGGTCACAATGCCTATTTATTCCCCACATGTCACGCCCTGCACCCGGATGGGCTCGGCACACACCTCACCGCCGTGAGGGTCTGCAGGGCCATGGGAGCCCCAAAACTGGACCCCTTCTTTTCACCATATACAAAAATCAACTTGAGATGGAGTAAAGACTTAAATATAAAATCTAAACTATAAAATCCCTAGAAGAAAACCTAGGAAATACCACTCTGGACATATACCCTGGCAAAGATTTCATGAGGAAGACTTCAAAACCAATTGCAACAAAAACACAAATTGACAAGTGGAATATAATTAAACTAAAGAGCTTCCACACAGCAAAAGAAACTCAACAGAGTGAACAGAAAGTTTATTTTGTTCTATAGGTGTGCAGTTTTGAGTGTTAAGTTGAATTCAAAGGCCTTCTGGTTTCTTTAGCTGCACACCCAAACCATGTCCTTCCATGCAAGTTTAATCTGCAATAAGCTGATATTTTGATTTTCATCTATGGAACTCCTAAACCTATCTCTCACTTAATTCTGAACTTGGGCAGGAATCAGGGGTATCATTCATTAGCACTACCTCTCACCCTAGCATCTTATGAGGTAGATATCAGCTTTGTCCATGTCTCAGTTGAAAAATAACATAAAAGAAGTCATCCTTGAATACCCAAAATACCTTCCCCAAATAACTTGATCACATCACCTGGTGCATTTTCTTCTGGTCATTTCTTACTCCATATTAACTTGCTTTTTATAATTCACTATTTTGTTGTCTCCTCTACTGGAACATAAGCTTCTGTGACTAACATTGTACCTGACATCGTATACAATCAGAGTATATTTATTGAATTAGTGAATGAGTGATCAATTCAATTAATGGGTTTTACAAATAAGAAAAGTGAACTTTAAAGAAACTAATAACTTTTTCATGGACACTCAGTTAAAAAGCAGGTAGTATTAGAAAATAATATGATTAGCTCTAAGTTCAATTTCTAAGCTACCTAATCAGTAAGGTATTCCACCTTAACAATGTTAATTCTATAAACTATAACATAATGTTACATAGGACTGAATATTAAGACTATGTCTACACATCAAAATGGATTTTCATGAAGTGGTTTTCTTTGTTATGATTATGTTTAAAATAAGTATCTTAAGTTAGTAATGCACCTAATATCGGTAGAACATGGGTTTAAACATAGATCTGCCTGGCTCTAATGCTCTTATTTATTTGCTTCCAAAATGAAAAAGATGACATTCTCAAAATGCTTACTCAAAAGACAGCAGAAAAGGATTTACACTGGTGCTCCTTAAAATTGAATTCCCAGACTTGGGGTAAGCAGACTCATCATCCTTAAATCATTATGTTAAGTTATGATTATGATTAAAAGACAGATTTTTAAAAACTGAGTTGCCTGATTAATCCATCAAAACAATCACATACTCAACAATGTTCAGACTTATCAACAATTTCCACGAAAAATCACATTCTCTTTTGACATTTGAAATGAATACAGTGAATACCCTCAATCCCAGAGCTTGGTGCGGAAACTGGTGTTTTGGGCATGCAAGTCAGGGTTAGATGGAGGTACAGTGAGTTGTGTAATGGCTAAGGGTAAAGAGTAATTGAGTCGAATGTGTCATAGAGTGAGGCAGGGCTTCGCCACTAGGGATCGTGTGTGTGTGTGTGTGTGTGTGCACCTGTGTGTTGGGAGGGGATAGCAATGGTCATGTTGATGTGTTCTTCTGGTATAGGAGGCATTTATTAGTTTTTTATTACTACTGTAACAAATTTACCACAAATTCAGTGGCTTGAAATAAATGAATTATCTTTAGTTCTGTAGCTCAGAAATCTGGTGCAAATTTCACTGAGCTCTAGTGGCAGCAGTACTGCATTCCTTCTGGAAGTTCTAGGCAGAATCTGTTTTATCACCTTTTCAAGTTTGTAGAGGTTGCCCTTGGCTCGTGGCCCACTTGCACCATCTTCAATAGTAGCACAGACGAGTTAGCCTTTGTCACTCCCTCTGACTTTCTCTTCTGCCTCTCTTCCACTTTTTGAGCTTTTGTGATTGGCCAGGCACAGTGGCTCATGCCTGCAATCCTAGAACTTTGGGAGGCTGAGACCAGCGGATCACTTGAGCCCAGGCATTCAAGCCCAGCCTGGGCAACATGGTAAAAGCCCATCTCTACTAGAAGTATATAAAAAATTAGCCAGGTTTGGTGGCACATGCCTGTAGTCCTAGCTACCTGGGAGGCTGAGGTGGGAGGATCATCTGAGCCCAGGAAGTCAAGGCTGCAGTGACCAGAGATTGCACCACTGCACCAGAGTGAGATCCTGTCTGTAAAGAAATGAAAAGAAAAGAAACGAAAGGAGAAGAGAGGAAGGGAGTGGGGAGGAGGGAGGAAGGGAGGAAGAGAGGGAAAGAGAGAAAGAAAGAAAAAGAAAGAAAGAAAGAAAAAGAAAGAAAGAAAGAAAGAAAGAAAGAAAGAGAGAGAAGGAAGGAAGGAAGGAAGGAAGGAAGGAAGGAAAAAATGAACGCTTGTGATTACACTGGACTCACCTGAATAATCCAGGATAATTAATCCTATTTTAAAGTCAGCTGATTAGCAACTTTAACTCCATTGACTCATTTAATTATCCTTTTCAATTAAAGTAACATCCTTAGGTTCAGGGGATTAAGACATAGACAATTCTGGAGGGTGATAAGTCTGCTTAACCCAAGCCTGGAAATTCAATTTTAAGGAGCACCACTGTAGATTCTTTTCTGGTGTCATTTGAGTAAGCATATTGAGAATGTCATCTCTTTTGTTTTGGAAGCAAGATAAATAAAAGCATTAGAGCTGGGCAGATCTGTTTAAACCCATGTTCTACCAGATACTAGCTGAATAACTAACTTAAGATACTTATCTTTTTAAGAACACTGGTGGGGAGTAAGAATACATATGTGTTATATATGCACAATTCTAACAACTAGTAGATGATAAAGCAAACATTATTTCCTTCCACCTTCTCCACCTTTATTCCAGCTGTGAATGTATCTCCAATTCTCCCATCTGATTTTAGTTCCTATTTTGACAACCTGGCTGATCTAATTTTTTCGTTAAAGCCAGTGTAAGATTCAGAATTTTATTCATTAGTTGATTTAAAATATTAATTGCATTATCTCCTATGTGCTAAGTACTGTGCTATGTGCTGGAATCCAAGAGCTAATCCAATTAAGTGAGCATAGCTCTAGCACTCGGAAGCTGTGGTTGAATAGGGAAGGTGGATTTTGTTATGAGAAGAGAAATTCACGTTATTTATCAGCTGAAAATAGAAAATTAATCTAGTATGGAAGGTCAGGAAGAATTTCCTTTGCAAGTGAAATTTAAGCAGCAATCTTTGAGCATTTTTTAATAGGGTATCTATCAGCACTTTGAATGGGACAGCTCTTCCTGATAAGGAAGTACCCTGAGCTCTGTAGGACATTTAGCCACCTGGACACTGCTGCCCACTAAATGCAGAAACACCTTGCGGTCACCAAACCACCAGAAACTTTCCCACACAACTCCAAAAGTTTCGTAGAGAACAAGAGCAACTCTGGCTGAAAGAGGAAAATGAAGGAATAGTTTCCTCCAGAAGAGAACAAAATGAGTGAAGGCAAAGGCGTGGTAAGCAATATTTCTTTTGGGTGACCCTCGGTCTGATTAGGAGAAGTGTCACAGAAGGAGAGGCATCAGAGGAGACTCTAAAGATCAAGCTGGTACAAACTGACCCTGTGAAGGACGCAAAGCTTTAAAGGTGCTTAAGCAGAAGAGTAAAAGGATCAAATTTGCGTCTTATATATAACGCAGCTTCATCCTAAAGTATGGTTCCAATGTGGAAATATGATGCTAATAGCTCCTGTCACCTCCTCTTTTTTTGCTAATTTTAATTCTAAATGTATATTTCTTCTACATCCTTTTGTTGATAAGGGCCTGGACAACTCCATCTGAGAACTGCACAATATAACTGCCCTCTTCAACAATAACAGTTGCTTCGAATTAAAGGATTACCATCTAATTTTCTTCTCTCCTTCACTTTTGGCTTCTAAACATTTTGTCCTTCACTACTGATAGTCACATTTACTACCCTACCAATCACAGAGAAAAAAAGAAAAAAGCTTAACTTAATGTCTTTCAAGCATTGCATTCATAATTCCAAGCCTTAATATTAATATCTGGACATTTGTCAGATAGAAGAGATGAGGAAGTATGTGTCTGGACATGTAAAATTACAGATCAGATATTAAGTTAGCTTCTAACCGAAATTGTGATAGGTTCTAGTACTGTGTTTATAAAAACTGAAGGAATTGGGGCAATCAGTACTATGACATGGTGAGTATTACATAGTTGTCAGTAATTTTTGGTTTCTGGCAGTGCATACTTTCTTCTCTTCTATTGAATCCCTGAGTAAGATAATAGTTTGTTTCAGGTTTTTCCCTATAACTTCTCATGGTTTTCACTGAATTTTCTACCTGAAAAAATGCTAATTTTCAGTTTTCTGATAATGCTGTCACCTCTTAGATTGAATTCTTATCACAATGTCACTAACTGGAAAGAGCAACACCAGTGTTTTTTAAATATGTTTAATTTTTTAATAAAATCCACAGTTGTGGAACTCTTAGTATGTTTAAATAAAAAAAAAGTACATGACACAAAAAGGCATTTATCTTTTAAATGGAAAACGACACAATGTGTAAGTGAATTTACTATAAAATCTTCAACTTTCCACATGGGAATCAGTTAAATTAACAATCTTTGAAAGACTATCGATATGTTTTCTTAGTATGTAGAAAGAAGTCTAGGTCCCAGATTCATAAGAAACTTCTGAATCAGAAATTTCATTTGGTGTTGAGATGGCATAATAGGAAGTGTTTTCCAGCCCTAAACAGTTTAGAGAGTTTATGGCCAAGTATATAATTCTTTTTAAATCTAATTTATGAAAGACCTGATGCCATAGTTATTTGCCCATATTTCTACTATCATAGATGATGAGTTATAGTGTAGAATTTAAATTGCTATACTGAGTCACAAATTTGTGGTTGAAAATGAAAAAAGCTAAATAAAAAGATTATAAATATAAGAAGAAAATTAATAGACTAAAGCATAGAAGTCTACATCAGAATGGGAGTAAGAAACTGTTTCACCTTTGTTGCCACAAAGAAAAAGAGATTTCTTGGCACATAACTTTATATGGTGTGTCAAATATTATATGAAATAAGTTAGAAGGAGTTCAATAAAAGAAAACAATGGTAGAGAAGCAATGATATTTTAATTTAGTTACCAATGTTTCCACATGTGTTCCAAAATTTAAAAATTATTTTTATGGACCCAAAAGACTCTAGAATGTTATGTTATATATAGCAATGTCTATAAGAGATTTTCTCTATATATCTACCTGTAATGGTTCATGATTTCTATATTTAAGGCATAATTGAATAAACATTATTTTACGTTCACCTTCTCTATTTTTATCCTTAAAATCTACCTACTATAAGCTCAATTAAAAACAGAATATTATGCCAAAATAAGTCAATGTATTTGTAAAGTTAAATACAGTAAAAGATTTAAAAAATCACTTTCTAAACAAATATCTAAAAGTCTTGTGTCTACTTTAACAAAAATAAGAAAACTATTGCATGATTGATTGTTTGATAGTTTTAATGAGTAGCATGATTTTAATTGCCAAAACTTAAGTGTAGAATTCTAGGACTGGCAATTTTGATACGCTAAAATTCTGTTTGAATCAATATTGCATTTTAAATAGGCAAGACAATTTCAGCAATGGAATAGGGAGTCCCTCATATCACTGCTTTGAATGCAAACGATTCAAAAGACCATAATTAAACAATTTGGTTGTCATTAGTCATGCAGATTTTGGATTTAGAGTTTCTTGCTTTGACAATTCTAAGCCTGGAACACTGAAAATGTGTTAAGTCAATGTACAAGTTAAAGTGATAGTACCAAAATGCAATTTCTTCTTCACTCAATGCAAAAGTAGTCATTTTAGTCAGTTAGATAAAGATTTTTAAAAGAAAGAAAGAAAGAAACTTAGTTAACGGTTATTTACTGGCTCAATGTAAACACAACTCAAAATTAATTTTGCATGTACGTATTTTAGCATATCCTTTTTATCAATTCATGAAGATCTACTGTTGAATGACTCTATCACCCTTTTCTGAAATAAAATGACAGATTGATCTTTAAGATCAACTGATACAGTGAGTCAATAACTTTGCCTTAAAGTATTAAATAAACAAAAAAGCACTTTCCAAATTTCTTAAAGACATGTGCATAAATCCACCACCATACATCTTCATACATTCAAGTAACTACAGGAAACTAGAACAAATACAAACAAAACAAAATAAGCAAAACATCCTTCTAAGGAGAAAAAAATCTAAAATAGGTTGTGATGAGAGACATAATTTTCCTGGTACAGATGTTCATCCACTCATTAGGTTAAAACATAAATCATCTGATGACTGCTAACGTTTAATTTGCATTTATGCTAATTAATTTTGAGAGCTGTTATTTTCTTTGATAGGATTACTTGTTCCCCTAGAGAACAACCTCACCAACAGCTGTAATTTCTAAATCTTCAGTGGATCTGGGAAACGGATTTCTCTAGTCCATCCAAATAATGTAAAGATGGCTTTCTTTTTAAAAGTTATTCTCTGCTAAATGTTCTTTGCATTATTGTGCTCTTACACTAGTGCACGGTAAAGCCATGTGTTACTTCAAGAAGTAAGAAAATATACAGAGAACAATATTAAAATACATAAACATCATTAAATACATTCAAATGGAGGAAAGTAGAAGGAATTTTTACCTCTAAACAAAGTTTGATGTAATTTTCTTTAAAAAAAAATCAAAACAGGGACATCAAATTTACTCAGATACTGAATTTTATAAAACAGTTTGTAAACAGAGCATTAGAGATATAAATCTTAGAAAATATCTATTTTGCATAGTGTAGGATTCTTTCAGCTGTTATTATAGAAAAGCAAATATATTAATATTTTCATTTGTGATCTGCAAATATACCCAATGGCCTGTAAACTTCATATTCATACTTCACATATTCACCCAAATGTTAAATCTGATTTTTAAATTATGACAATTAAGATAAAGCATATATACAATGTGTTGCTGGAACACTAAACAGGAACTAGTAGCATACACAACTGAAAAAATGTAAAGATGCAAATATCAAGGTGAATAGCATTGCAATTAAAGTTAGACTTAGGTAATTACATCCCATCCTTGACATAAATGCATAATTCTTGAACTGTTTTACTAAGGGCTATTATGTACTATGGATTATTCTATACTCTTAAGAGAAGTGAACTGTGAACTGATTAATTTAAAACCAAAACTCTCCAATAAGTTCGATATGCTGTTAAAATTTTTTCCATGTAAACATTTTTTCTTATAGAAATATCATTTAAGCAAAAAATAATCACAAGGAAGTACAATTATTTATTATCATATTAATACTCTCATTGTTTTTCAAAATCTAATCACAGAGAAAGAAGTATCAGCCTTATTTCTCCCTCTGCTTACCTGAAGGAAATTTTATTTGGGGCAGTATCCCAGCAAACAGCTTTCTTAGTTACCTTTCTGCATATCTGAGCCATATATCTAAACAGCACACAGAATTCATAAAAGAAACCATGTAGTATGACAGTAACGTGACTTCTCCAGAAGTTACCTTACTTTAATAAAATGTGCAAGTACAAAAAACCATTCGCCCTTCAACAAGTTGCCAGCTGAGATAGACACGTTTTGCTTTTCAAGAGAAAATCTTTCTAAAGGAAACTAATCCACAAAGGCGGATAGCACCAACAATTAGTCATGTTAATAGTCAAGTCCTTCAGGGGGAAATAAAAAGCAAAGAGCATACTCACATTCCTTTCAGGCGCTGCCACATTTTTTCAGTCTGTTCTCCTATAAGATACTTAAAAGTGGTGTTTTCCAATTCTTCAATTTCTGTAACACGAGACCCCATGATGATGTTCCTAAGACAATACAGTTACAGTCAGTTTCAGTATCTAGAACAAGCATTCCTCAGTCCACTACAAATCTTACACACTTATACAGTAGCCTCTCTTATCTATCAAAACAGTGCTGATGTGCAAAGCTGAGGGAAGACTCCGCCAGATTTGCTATTGACTTTGACAGGCATATATCCACTGCTCACCACCTCACCACCCTCTTCAAGTAGACAGCAGTTTAAACAGATGCTCTGACCTCACAAGAACAATCCGTACATGCGAGCCTGCTACTGTACTGCTGACCGACTGAGTACTCAAGCTTTCCCCAAAAGCAGCTCATCTGTACTGTTCTGTGCACTGAAGCATATCAGAATTCCTACAGTTTACGAGCTCTATTATACACAAGAGAAACGTGAATGACTTTCGCGCTCCAGAAGAAGCTGAATTCCTCTCTACCAAGAGAACGAGAGCAGGATGTAATAAGGAAACAGATGGTAGGAGCCAGTATCAGCAGCACCACCCTGAGAAAAAAAGTGCCTGTTTAAATGCCGTTTTTGTCTCTAAATTGATCTGAAACTAACACTTAAAATACATCATGATCTAACAATAAATGCAAAAAATATTAATGACAACAAAGAGAAAATAATATATAGATCCATACAGAAGAAAGAACACAGTTCCACAGGTTGTTATTGCAAGAATATATACATCAACTGATGCTGTAATCATGCTTATTCACCTTCTCCTAGCAACTCCACACAGTAGGTAACAGCCAATTTAACCAGTGGAAAATACGGCAGCTGCACACAGCCTGCTCCATGAATCCTTTGGGGATTAAAAAATAAATAAAATGAAAAGACTGTAAATGCATGTGTGTGAGTGTGTGTGTGTGTGTGTGTGTGTGTGTTTTTTGAAGGAAAAGGGAATAGGTGTGTAGGTGTGTGTGTGTGTTTACGAGAGAGAGGAGAGAGGGAAAAGAGAGAAATTGATGCTTTGCTGCTTGTGCATTTTTGAAGAAAAATGAAAGAGAGTGGACATAAAAGGAATCAGAACTGAGTCATCTGCCAAGCTCCCAACACATGGCGAGCTTTCTTTGAAACAAGCACAGACCTTAAGTATGAGCACCATAACAGCTCTTGCTATCTGCAAGCTGCTATGGAAAATATATTTATAAGCAATATTTCTTCTTGTTTGTTTGAAAACCCAGATGTAGTTTTATTTCTCCTTGCAAGAAAACTAGCCTGTTACTATGAGTTTTAAGGTAGTGATATTCAAAGATAGGTAATAACATCCAGTATTTGTTGAATGTTTCTAATGTTTCAGACAATATTCTCAGTACCTACTACATATTACCTTTTTTAATTCTTACAAGAAGCCTGTGAAATAGGCAATACTCCTGTTCAGCAGTTGAGAAAACTGAGAAACAGAGGCATTCTCCAGATTTAAAGCCAATCCTTAAAAATGGGAACTATTACTAACAAGAAGTCTTCCAATATAAAATTATTATGTCTATCCAAATGACACTGATGATATCTAGTAGTCAGTCATAGTGTGTATGTAAAAAGCACCTTTGCAAGATGTTATAGAAAATGCCTTCTGATTTGCAAATTAGTTAAATCAAGAGAAGCTTTCGTTTTCCTTTTTCAGGCAAGATATTTCCAGAATTCAATCTGAATGTAAAGTCTTTAGCTAGCAGACAGCTTTGTGAAATTAAAATTTCATTCCTATAAGCATTTACCAGAGTTGTCAGAAATAAGTTAATCTTTACTCTGAAAGTACCAAGTTTACCCTCACTGTGCCTTTATTTGTAATCCTAGCAATATTCATTTAACACACTCTTACCTGATATTTCTTTAATGAAATAGTCAACAAACATCTATATTCTGCTTTCAAAGAAATAATGCAACCAAAAATCTCCATAGAAAGCAATCACTCTTATCATTATTATTTTATGAATCAAGATACCAAAGTCCTTGAGGCAATACAGATGATTTTCTAAATATGACATAAAATGTCAAGTCCTCACATTGGCCAGCTTACCAATAACACTGCAAGGTAAATAAAGAATGAGAACTATTCTATTTAAGTATGTGTCGCAAGAATCTTGTTTCATCACTACAATCCATTTGCCCTTTGCCTTCACTATGTAACTTCTATCACACATTAACATTTAAGACCTCAAGGTATACTAATTCAGTCACTTACCACAAAAAAAAATCCTTAATCATTTCGTTAAATGTTTCATAAAATAAAATTATGAATAAAAAAATAGATAAAACAGTTAATTATTTAAATCCTTGACCAAGATAATCTTCATCCTTAGGAAGTATCAAAAAGCAACTTCTGTTAATAGAGCAAATTCAAATCATTTTTTTTTTTGCTAGTTTATAACTAATGTCTGCAAGATGTATTAATAAAATGAAAATAAATCACTTTAAAAAAGAATATAGGAGAGAGATCCAAGATGGCTGATGATTAGCAGCTCGGGCACGTACCTCCCAGTGAAAGCGCAAAGAACGAGAGGACGCCACACTTTCAGACGAATATTAGTTGCTCACGGACCAGGAGATTCCCAGTGGAGGAGCTTCACGGGTCGCCAGGGCGACTCTTGTGGCCGGCGCGGCGGTTTTGCTGGTGCCTTAGCACGCCAGTTCTTGGTGCAGAGTCCGGAGATTGCCGGGCAGAAAAGCACCATCAATCTTAACACCGCTGTTTTGGCCGGCTCAGTGGATTGCTCAGATTTCGGCGCAGGGAATCAACAAGTTGGACGTCAGAGACCCAGTTAGAAAGTCAGTAATTATAAAGACGACAGACGGACAAATATATAATGAAGGGAAGAAACCAGCGTAAAAAGGTAGAGAATACTCAAAATCAGAATGCCTCTCCCTCTACAGGGGATTGCAATTCCTCATCAGTAACGGAACAAGGCTTAATAGATTACACGTGTGTTCCAATAACAGCAGCAGGTTTCAAAACGTGGGTGATAAGAAACTTCTGTGAATTAAAAGAACTTGTTCTAACTCAATGCAAAGAAACTAAGAACCTTGAAAAAAGGTTTGACGAAATGTTAACGAGAATGGACAAGTTAGAGAAGAATATAAGTGAATTGATGGAGCTGAAAAGCACAACACGAGAACTTCGCGAAGCATGCACAAGTTTAAACAGTCGAATTGATCAAGCAGAAGGAAGGATATCAGAAGTCGAGGACCAGCTCAGTGAAATGAAACGAGAAGACAAGAATGCAGAAAAAAGGATGAAAAGGAATGAGCAAAGTCTCCAGGAAATATGGGACTATGTGAAAAGATCTAATTTACGTTTGATAGGTGTACCTGAATGTGATGAAGAGAATGAATCCAAGTTGGAAAATACTCTTCAGGATATCATTCAGGAAAACTTTCCCAACCTGGCAAGGCAGGGTCATATTCAACTCCAGGTAATACAGAGAACACCACAAAGATATTCTTCACGAAGACCAACCCCAAGGCACATAATCGCCAGATTTATTAGGGTTGAAATGAAGGAGAAAATACTAATGGCAGGCAGAGAGAAAGGTCAGGTTACCCATAAAGGGAAACCTATCAGACTTACAGCAGATCTCTCAGCAGAAACCCTACAAGCCAGAAAAGAGTGGGGACCAATATTTAACATCCTTAAAGAAAAGAACTTTCAACCCAGAATTTCCTATCCAGCCAAACTAAGCTTTATGAGCGAAGGAAAAATTAAATCTTTTGCGAACAAACAAGTACTTAGAGAGTTTACCACCACCAGGCCTGCTTTACAAGAGCTTCTGAAAGAAGTACTATTCATATAAAGGAACAACCAATATCAGCCTTTCCAAAAATATATCAAAAAGCAAAGAACTTTAACACAATAAAAAATTTACATCAACTAATGGGCAAAACAGCCAGCTAGCATCAAACGCCGGTATTAAACTTATATATCTTTTAATTGGATAAAAAGCCAAAACCCATCGGTATGCTGCATCCGGGCCCATCTTACATGCAACAATACACAAAGACTCAGAGAGAAGGAGGAAGATTTACCAATCAAACAGAGAGTAAAAATAAACTAATAAACAAAAAGCAGGAGATGCAATTCTCGCCTCTGATAAAGTAGACTTTAAAGCAACAAAGATCAAAAGAGGCAAGGAATGACATTACATAATGGCAAAAGGATCAATGCAACAAGAAGAGCTAACGATTCTATAGATCAACGAGATAGAAAATCAACAAGGATATTCAGAACTTGAACTCAGACCCGGAACAAGTAAACTTAATAAACATTTATAGAACTCTCCACTTCAAATACACAAAACATACATTACCACCTCACACCTATTCCAAAGGTGACTATATAATTGGAAGTAAATCACTCAGTAATCGCATAGCATTTCATAGGTTTAAATTAAATATTGGTTGGCTGTTTGTTTGTTATCTTCTTCCCTTATTCCTTCCTGACTACATCATTAAGTATAATTATCAGTATAAAAGAGGTTTTCAATACTCATTACTAAATTGCATTCTAGCCTGGGCAAGAAAGCAATACTCCCATTCTCTCTCCCTCTTTCTTTTCCTTCTCCCTCCTCCCCATTCTCTCTCTCTCTTTCTCTTCCTTTTTCCTCTTTCCTATTCTCTCTCTCTCTTTCTCTTTAAAAAAAAAAAAAAGAATATAACTTAGAGAATAGTGTAACATTTTAAAATCAATATATTGAAAAAATTCGGATATTGCATTCATAAATGTAAGCTACACCAAAAAATTATGACATGAAAAATAAAAATAAGACAAGAAAAGATTCTTAGAATTTAAAATATATTTGCCAAAACAAAACATTCAATATAATTTCTAGAAGGGAAAATGGAGAAAATAGTCATGAAAATACAGTAAAAATTGATTGAATTTGTATGTTCCTCATCTCTCATAGTTTCTATTTATTTTGCTTTAACTCTACAGTCAGGTAAAATATCTCTAATAGAATAAGTAGTTCCTTCATTCCTGTTTACCTAATATTTTATTAGAAATGGTAATAAAAATACATAAAATGAATTTAGTATCTATTAATGCCAAGATGCAATATAACATATACACTAAATCTAGACTACCTGGGTTTGAATCTTTATTCTTTCACTGAAAGAATTATGTGATTTTTTACAAGTTGCAATTTTTTGTTTGTTTCTGCATGTATAAAATGAGCATAATAATAACATCTCCTCATAGTGTTCATGTATTAAATGAGTTAATACAGGTAAAGAAATTAAAACAGTATCTGGTACATCATAATTGCTAAATAATTATTTGTTCTCATTATTATTAATAATATTACATGATTTTTCTCCTTTTGATTATAGTATAATTATTCAATATATTTTAGTGACAATTATTTCCCAAATCATTTGTAGTTATTTTTATTCATTGCTGGTGTTCCTTATGTTTAGAAACTACATCCTTATTTATAAGCAAAATAGTTCTAAATATTTGTGTCACTAAGTTTATTGATTTTCATATTATGGTTATATTGGCTAATATAGTTTGGATCTGTGTCCCCACTCAAATCTCATGTTAAAATGTAAGCCCCAGTTCTGGAGGTTGGGCCTGGTGGGAGGTAATTGGATCATGGGGTGATTTCTAATGGTTTAGCACCATCCTCCTGCTCCAGCCATGTAAGATGTGCCTGCTTCCCCTTTACCTTCCACCAAGATTGAAAGTTTCCTGAGGTCTCCCTAGAAGTAGCTATGCTTCCTTTACAGCCTGCAGAACCATGAGCCAATTAAATCTCTTTACTTTGTAAATTACTCAGTCTCAGGTATGTCTTTATAGCAATGCAAGAATGACTAATACATTGGCACCCAGTAATTAATGGTAAAGAAAGTAATTTTAATTCTTTAGCCAGTAAGCTATCACTCAATTTCAAAAATTAATGATGACACATTCAGAAACACCAAATGCAGAAAGCATACCATTCAAATACTCTTTAAAAATAATTAGATGAGTTAATATACCTGAAAGAAAGAAAAAAAGTAATTCATGAGTAAAATCAAAAACATACCTAACCTAGAAATAGAAATTCATAAACAAAATCCCAAATTGACATCTGTGAAGTGGTGCTAGGAAAAAATTAGTTGAAATGAGAACAAGAAATCATAGGGATCAAAAAAGATAGCTTCAAGAAAAAGTAGGATTAAATTCATTAAGAATATTTAAAAAATAGAAATACTGTTTTACTGATAATAAAAGTACATTATTTTCTCATTGACAAAAAAAATTAGGAAAATACATTAATTTCTGAACAATATGGCAGACTAAAGTACTCTTAAAACTTCCAGACCAAAAATAATTTTAAAATATTGGAAAAATTCTAATAAATAGTATTTTGAATACACAGCTGAACCTAATAAAATGAAGTTCAAAATTAACAGTGATAAAAAAATAGAACTGAAAGTATATTTATCAAACATAGTAATCTACAGCCTTGTATTTTGATCAGTATATCGGAAACAGTAAATAAGGGTTTGAGTCTGTACAGTATGAAGACTTGAAACTAAGGTTTTCCCAGAAAGATAGAAACCATAAAAGGCTTCTATGTGGACAAGAAAGCATAAGTGTGGCCAAGAGGTATATGAAAAATTTTCTCTTTCAGCTTAGTCTCTCGGAGAGGAAAAAAAAAATAAAAGCATTCTTTGATAGATTTTTAACAATGGATCTGCCATCTGTGAATTTGATTAAACTTAACACCACCAACTTTGTCGGAGAAACAGCAAAACTTAAAGTGATCCTGAGTTAGTGGTATCCAAGGTTACCTAGAATAAGAAAAGCAAATTTCTTTGGTGGAATGAATCCTCAAACACACCTCTTAAAATTCTTACAGATAAATCTAGTCAAATATGAGCTTACAATTCAAAATATAAAACATATAGTTAATCAAGTTATCACTAGTGAGAGTTACTAGACAAAAAAATAATAGAACCACATCTTTAAGGACCTTAGGTATTATAATTACCTAATAAGTTAAAATAGTGTTCAAACTCTAAATAAATAGAAAAAAAGAGAGACTCAAAACACAACCAATGGAAGACATGCTATTTTTTAAAGGACCATTCAGATTGAGAAAAGAAGTAAAAATAATCTTTTTTAATCAAAAAAGAACCATTGAAATTATATATTCAATGTATAAAGTAAGAGTAGAAAGAGAGTTAGCTAATAAGAAAAATCTGAAGAGGCCAGGAGCAGTGGGTCATGCCCATAAACCCAGCATGTTAGGAGGCCAAGGCAGGCAGATCACCTGAGCTCAGGAGTTCACAACTAGCCTGGGCAACATGGTAAAACCCACTCTCTACAAAAAAATAAATAAATAAAATAAATAAATATACACACACACACACACACACACACACACACACACACACAAATTATCCAGGCATGGTAGAGTGTGTCTGTTGTCCTCGCTACTTAGGGGACTGAGGTGGGAGGATCACTTGAGCCCAGGAGTCAAGGCCCCTGCAAAATATGTGGAATTTTGCACTTGAGGGAGATGATTTAGTGTATTTGGTGGAAGAAATGTCTAAGCAGCAAAGCATTCAAGAGGTGATTTGAGTGCTGTTAAAAGCATTTAAAAGGAAAACAGAGCATAAAAATTGGGAAAATTTGCAGCCTGAGGATGCAACAGAAAGGAAAAGCCCATTTTCTGAGGAGAAACTCAAGCTGGCTACAGAAATTTACATAAGTAATGAGGAGCCAAATGATAATCACCAAGACAATGAGGAAAATGCCTCCACAGCATGTCAGAGACCGTGGCACCCCTCCCATCACAAGCCTGGAGATCTAGGAGGAAAAGTGGTTTTGTGAGCCAGTCCCAGACCCCCCTTGCTGTGTGCAGCCTGGGGACTTGGTGCCCTGCATCCCAGCCACTCTAGCCATGGCTACAGGGGCCAAGGTACAGCTTGGGCCATGGCTTTAGAGGATGCAAGTCTCAAGCTTTGGCAGCTTCCAACTGGTGTTGAGCCTGCAAATGCACAGAAGTCAAGAACTGAGGTTTGGGAACCTTTGCCAGGACTTCAGAGGATGTATGGAAACACCTGGATGTCCAGGCAGACATTTGCTGCAGGTGTGGGGCCCTCATGGAGAAACTCTGCTAGGGCAATGTGAAAGGGAAATGTAGGGTTGAAGCCTCCACACAGAGTCCCCACTTGGACACTACCTAGTGGTGTTGTGAGAAGAAGGCCACTATCCTCCAGACCCCAAAATGGTAGATCTGCAAACAGTTTGCACCATTCCCACAGTGTCTGTGGGAAAGCCACAGACACTGAATATCAGCACATGAAAGCAGCCAGAAGGGAGGTTGTACCCTGCAAAGCCACAAGAGCAGAGCTTCCAAAGACCATGAGAATCCACCTCTTACATCAGAGCTGTATGTGAGACATGGAGTCAAAGGAGATCATTTTGGAGCTTTAAGATTTTACTGTTCTGCTGGATTTCGAACTTGCATGGGGCCTGTAGCTCCTTTGTTTGGCCAATTTCTCCCATTTGGAGCAGCTATGTTTACCCAGTGCCCATACCCCCATTCTATTTACAAAGTAAATAACTTGTTTTTGATTTTACAGGCTCATAGGCAGAAGGGACTTACCTTGTTTCAGATGAGACTTTGGACTGTGGACTTTTGAGTTAATGCTGAAATGAGTTGAGACTTTGGGGGACTGTTGAGAAGGCATGATTGATTTTGAAAAGTGAGGACATGAGGTTTGGGAGAGGCCAGGGGCAGAATGATATGATTTGTCTGTGTCTCCACCCAAATCTCATTTTGAATTGTAGCTCCCATAATTCCCACATGTTGTGGGAGGGACCAGTGGAAGATAATTGAATCATGTGAACTCTTTTCCTCATACTGTTCTCGTGGTAGTGAATAAGTCTCAAGAGATCTGATTGTTTTATAAACCTTTCATTCAGCTCTCATTCTCTCTTGTCTACCATCATGTAAGATATGGCTCTATTCCCACCATGATTGTGAGGCCTCCCTAGTCTTGTGGAACTGTGAGTCCATTAAACCTCTTTTTCTTCATAAATTACCCAGTCTTGGGTATATCTTTATCAGCAGCATGAAAACAAACTAACACAATCTCTTTGTATTTTCAGAAGTCTAAAACAGATTGAATATAGAAGCAGAAAAATATGAAGAGGAAGCAATTAAGACTATTCCAGAATTGGTGGAAAACAAGAAAATTCAAATTTGGGAAGCAAAACACATTGTAAACTCTTACTAAAAAGAAATCCAGGCTTCTACTTCCAAACAAGATTGAGTAATTAGGACCATCTAAATAAATCAGGCAGAAAGCAGACAAAATACATTGTTTTCAAGCCCTTAGCCATCAGGCAACAAGGGACCGTATCTTTAAGAGATAAGGGAAAAAAAAACCAGAGTAAACTGTATAGTTGCTCCAGATAAGCACCTTCGAGATAAATTTCAAACCACAGTAAAGGTAATGGGACCCCAGATGAAAAGAATAAAGAGAGCACGGGGAAAAAAACTCAAAGAAATAATGAATAACAGCTTTCCAAATTTAGCAAGAGACATAAACCTAGAGACTCAGAATGAGTGGATTCCAAACAGGGTAAACCCAAAGAAATCCACACCAAGATATACTGTAGTCAAGATTCTGAAAACTAAAGTCAAGGGGAAAATCTTGAAAGCAGTGAGAGAAAATATCTCACCTCTAGAGGAAAAAAAAAAAAAAACATTGACCTGTAGAGAAAAATCAATGGATTTTTCATCAGAAACCATAGAGGACAGAAAGACGTGGCACAACTTTTTTCAAGTACAGCAAGAAAAGATCTGTCAAACTTGAAATCTATATTCAGTGAAAATATCCTTCAGAAATGAAGGTGAAACTAAAACAATCACAGATAAAGAAAAGCTAACACAATTTGTCACCAAAATACTTTCCTTAAAAGAATAGCTAAAGGAAATTCTCCAAACAGAAAATAATAAAATGAAACTTGGAACATTAGGAAAAAAAGAAAAAGCACAGCAAGCAAAAATACAGGTAAATATCGTAGCCTTTCTTCATCTCCTGAGTTTTATAAATTCTGTTTGAAAGTTGAAGCAAAAATTATATCATCTGATGTGGTTCTAAGCGTATACAGTGGAATATATAAAATTATTTTAAGTGGGAGAAAGTAAAGGGACATAAATAAGGTGAGAGTTCTATACTTTTCTCAAACTGATAAAATAATGACATATCAGTAGATTGCAATAAGCTATGCACAGATAATATGATATCTAAAGCAACTGCTAAAAATAGCTATTTAAACAAATACACTTAAATATATAGATATAGATAAATCAAAATAAAATTCTACAAAAAAAAAGTGCTCAAGTAACCCATAGGAGACAAGAAAAAGAAAACAGAAGAAAATAAAAGAAAGCAAAAATAAGGACCTAAATCCTAACATGTCACCACTTAAAAGAAAAAAATGAGAAAAAAAAAATCCTAACATGTCAATAATTACATTAAATATAAATGAGTTTAATGCTAGTATATAAGAAAAGCACTTCAAATGTAAAAACTCAAATGAATTAAAAGTAAAAGGTAGTAAAAATATATACCATAATAATTCTAACCAAAGGAACACTGGAGTCATTATAGGAATATCAAAAAATGTAGATTTTAAAGCAAAAATTATTAAAAGAAAGAAAGGCATATCCTAATGTTAAAGAGTTTAAATTCATTATGAAGATATAAAAATCCCAAATGTTTACGCACATAAAAATAAAGTTTCAAAACATATAAAGCAAAAATAATACATAAAAGAGATTTCGTGTATTCTAGAAGATTTTCATGTATTGTTCATGTATTTTCTTTCTTCTATAAGGAGAGGTAAACAAAATCACAATTATAGTCATATAATCAAATATTTGCTATTCATTACTTTATAACTAATAGGGCAAATAAAAGGAAAAACAGTAAGGGTATAAAAGACCTGAATAATGCTATTAACAGACTTAAACTAATTGACTTTTATTCCCTCTGCCCAACAAAAGCAATACACACCTTCTTTTAAAGTGCACAATGGATATTTGCCAAAAGAAACCATATTCTGGGCCATAAAACAAGTCTCAATAAATTCTTTTGAATTGAAAGGATACAGATCATACAAAGTATATTCTCTGACCCCAGTGAAATTAAATTAGAAGTCATTGAGAGAAAAAACTTTGGAAAATTCCCAAATACTTGGAAACAAATTAATGTAATTTGAAATAACCTATGGATTCAAAAAGAAATCAAGAAAGAAATTAAAAATTATTTTGAACTGAATGAAGATGAAAATATAACATATCAAAATCTGTGAGATGTACTAAAGCAGTATGTACAAGGAAATTTGATAGCACTGTATATCCATATTAGAAATAAAGATATTATATCAATGACCTTAGGATTCATATTAAGAAACTGGAGCAGATAAGCAAATTTAAAACAAAATAAATAAAATAAGGAAACAAATATCAGAGCAGAAATCAAATAAAATAGAAAACAGAAAAATAGTAGAGATGATCAATGAAATAAAAATCAAAACATTCATAAATAAAATTAGTATACCTTATTTTATGAATAAATACAATAAGATAGTATGAACTGTGATGATTCTGAGTTTTCACAATTCTTACAAGCTTAACTGTGATAGCTCTGAGGTTTCACAATTCTTACCTGCTATCAAGTTAGCCTGCAACATTTTTCTGAATACTAGTAGAAAACACTCCTGAGCCAGAGATAAAGAACAACATCTATCACTCACATCAAAAGCAGTAACCAGAGTATCAGCATTTTTGTGGAATTTCTCTGAGCCCCAATCCCCACAAAGTGACACAAAACGGCCAGGTAATACCTGCACACTCAGCTACTTTTGCTTCAGGAGAGAAATCTTGAGCTTGGGAACTTGAACCTTTTATAATGGGCAGTAGGCATCCCAGATCTTTGTTCCAGAGGGAAACATTAGCTTTACTCTTCTAGATAGTCAGCATGTCTGTTATTTGCTTCAGAGGAAGACTAAAATTCTCTAAAAATGGATTAAGAAAATTAAGTTCAATGCATGTAACATAACCCACAGAGTTTTCATACCTAAATTCTGTAAATAATTCCTAGAAACCCATAAAATAAATACAGACAAATTAGTAGAAAAATGGATAAAATTATGAACAAGAAAGCCACTGGCCAGGCGCAGTGGTTCACACCTGTAATCCCAGCACTTTGGGAGGACAAGGCAGGCAGATCATGAGGTCAGGAGTTCAAGACCAGCCTGGCCAACACAGTGAAACCCTGTCTTTACTAAAAATACAAAAAAAAAAAAAAAAAAAAAAAAATTCCCTGGGCATGATGGCTTCCAAGTAGCCTGTAATCCTAGCTACTTGGAAGGATGAGGCAAGGAGAATCACTTGAACCTGGGAGGCAGAGGTCGCAGTGAGCCAAGATTGCACCACTGCACTCCAGTCCAGGTGACAGTACAAGACTCCATCTCAAAAAAAAAAAAAAAAAAAAAAAGTCACCGAGGCAGAAACAGAAATGGACAATAGATTACTATATTCAGTGAAATTTTAAGGTGACTAAAAATACTAAATATACCCTTTTATATACAATAATTTTGGTGAAAAATTTATCTGGCAATAGCAGACACTGTAAGGATGTGGGGGCCTAGAAGCCTTATTCCCTGATAGTAGTGGCAAAATCATTTTAGAAAGCAATTTACCAATATCTAGAAATACTGAAAATGTGCATACTCTAAAACATTTTCTTAAATGTAGAAATGAGACACAATAATACAGCAGATCTTCAAATAATGTCATTTTGTTTAACTTCCTTTCATTGGAACGTTGATGAAAAAAAAATTGATTCCCTGTTAGGTCCACTGTCTGTGTGCAGTTTGCACATTTTTCCCATGTCTACATGGATTTTATCCAGCTACTCCAATTTTCCCCCCACAAAGATGTACATGTTAGGTAAATTGGCATGTCTCAATTGTCCCTGTGTGATGGAGTGCCTGAGTGAGTGTACCCTGTGACGGAAGGGCATCCTATCCAGGCCTTGTTCCCGCCTTACCCCTGAGCTACCAGGATAGGCTTCTGCAATTTGGGACCCTGAACTGGAATAAGCTCTGAAAAACAAATGAGTGGATGAATGTAAGTTATTATAAAATAAAAATGTGTAAAGTAGATAATAATCATACAAATGCATGACAATAAATGACAAGGTACGAAAGTGCTCAGTAAGCCCACCCTATTTGTTATTGTTTGTGTTTTAATTTTGTGGTGATAGGAAGTGCTCCTTACAATTTTTGCTTTGCAAACACATTCCTTGATTAAACCCACCACCACAAGACCCTGTCACTCACTGATTCACTAAAACTGAGGTAAGTCATTATCTTATTTGTTTTTATTAATGTTTCTCAAATACATGTATAGCTAATACTGTATTTCAGTGTTGCATAGTGGAAGTGTTTAGGATCTTTACTGAGAAATTTAGTGATGTTTTTACGACCAGAAGTATGCCACAGGAACTAAACTCCTTTTTATATCAATTCGCCTAAGCTAAAACTGGTTTCATTATATTTCCTTTCAATTAAAATCACACTTTCCAAGAACCTGTCAATGATATTAAGTGAGGACTTGTACTTATAGTATTGTTTGCCAAAGAAAAGAAAAGAAAGAGAAAGAGAGAGAGAAAACACCTACATAACTTTCCATTAACTGATAAATGAATAAATACTGGTGAATTCACAAAAATGGGGCATTACATGACAGTGAAAATGTGTAACCTGCAGTAAAAAAAAAAAAAAAACTACATACATGATGAAGCACACAAAAATAATTTTGCATAAAATACAAGTCCAGTAGAAATTCAAACAGTATAATGGCATTTATTTATTTACTAATTAGAAAATATATATGTAGTAAGAAGAAATTTTAAAAATGATAACCATCAAACTCTAAATAATGGTAACATCTGAAGAGAGAGGGGAATGCTATTGAGGTGAAATATGTCAGGCATTCCAACTGTTTTTGAAAGTGTTTCTTAAGCAGGGTGTGAATAGGCAGGTGCACAGATACTGTCTTTGGTATTTATGAAATATTTAATTTAAAATTTGTTTTAGAAAAAAATTTCTGAACAAAAAGCTATGAATATATTATTAACCAAACTGAAATATGAAATAATTTAAATTGACATCATATAAGAAAAATAAACTCCAAATACTCTTGTTGACTGAGACATTTTCCTTTGAGTAGACTGGTTTCAAAAACACAGAATTAAATTTCTTAGGTCTCTACCTAAGAGACATAAAAACATATATCTACACAAATATCTACACACAAATATTCATAGCAGAATTATTCATAACAGCCAAAAAAAATGGAAATGACCCAAATGCCCATCAATTGGTTGAATAACAAAATGTGATGGGTCCAAAAATGGAATACTACTCAACGGTAAAAAGGTATTGAATACGGATGCATACCACAACATGTACAAATCTTAACATCATTTTGGTAAAAAAACAAATTTTTTTTTAAAGGATACAAAAGTATATTTAGAAGAAATAAGTTCTAGTGTTCTGTAATGCTGTAGGATGACTATAATCAACATTAATGTATTGTATAGTTTCAAAAAGCTAAAAGATGGATATTGAATATACCCAATACAAAGAAATGATCAATGTTTGATATGATGAATATGCTAATTACCCTGAGGTAGAGTCCACACTCTGTGTATCATAACATCACTATGTATCCCATAAATATGTACAATTATTGTGTCAATTTAAGAATGCTTAAACTTTTTTAATTAAAAACTTTTCAAAAATTATAAAAAGCCAGACACAAGAGATCACCCATTATATGATTCCAATTATATGAAATGCACAAAAGGCAAATCTATAGAGTCATGAAGTAGATTAGTTGTTTCCAGGGGCTGGGGATAGGAAACGGGATTAACTGTAAATGGACATAAGAATCTTACAGGGTTGATGAAACTGTGAAAATGTTCTAAAACTGAATTGTGAAGATAATTGTACCACCTGGTATGTTTACTGAAAACCTCTGAATTATATACTTAAAATCAGTGAATTTTATAGTATATAAATTATACCTCAATAAAGTTGTTCACAGGCAAATAAGAGGCCAGACACAGCTCAGGCCTGTAATCCCAGCACTTTGGGAGGCCAAAGCGGGTGGATCATTTGAGGTCAGGGGTTCGGGACCAGTCTGGCCAACATGGCGAATCCTCATCTCTACTAAAATACAAAAATTAGCTGGGCGTGGTGGCTCATGCCTGTAATCCAGCTATTTGGCAGGGTGACGTAGGAGGATCGCTTGAGTCCCAGGAGGTGGAGATTGCAATGAAACGAGATCACACCACTGCACTCCAGCCTGGGTGACAGAGTGGAAAAAAAAAAAGCAAAAGAAAGAATTACATTTTTTCAATGGATTTCAAATATGCAGCATGTTCTATTGATATATCAATAACTTTTGCATAATCATAATATTATCAATTCCTGTTTGATAATCTTTTGAATCTTAATAAAAGTGATGGAGTAGCTGCCAAATAATGGGAGAAAAGTGAGGATGAGAAGTGGAGGGAAGTTTATGATCACTGACATTCTCAGCTCATATTGTGAAAATTCAGTATACTGTCTAAAGAAGAAAAATCAATTGCCAGATAAATTTTGTGGCCTATCATATATGATGCAATTACCTTTTTTCCTTATCTTTTGTAATTCCATTTTTATTAAATGTTTGATGTTACACCTAACTTTTTATGTAGTCAAATCTGTCCAATTCTTCTCTGTGTTTCTGCTATTGCTCTTTTGCCTTACAGGTTTTTCCTAAAGTCAATAGTCAATACTTATTGACCCAAATTTTATTCTAATTTACATGCAGCTTTATGTTGTTTACTTAATGCTCTCTTTTACATGAAATTTACCTGTGTTTCAATGAAAAACACATCTAACTATTTCTTTTCACAGATTTAAATGATGGTCCAGAATAATTTACTAAAATTTTCCTGCTGCCTTCATTGATTTGAATTGTGACCTTTTTCAAACAGTATTTTCTTATATATAAGTACTGTATTTGTCCCTGAAGCACCTGTACTATTTTACTGCCCTATCAGTCTATTCTTATGTAAATCCTACAGTTTTAGTAATAACGTTTTGATGCATTTTAAATTACATTTAATAGATATTATGTTAAAGTGCTTTGTCCAGGCATACATTATCTGTTAATCTCAGATTAATATTACTTTCATTTTATAGATGAGGAATAGTGAACTCAAAGAGATTAAGCCCCCTCCCTGTCTAGTACAAGACAGAGTCAGGATTTAAACCTGGACATGTCTAGTTCCAAAGCCTGTACTCTTAAATAGTTTATTTGCCTTTTACTTATTCCTTTATATCTTGTCATCATTCCTAAGTATTTTATATTTTATTGCTATTATGCTTTCTTATTTTTCCATTATGTCTACTAATCATTGCTCTTTATAAGAAAGCTAGTGGTATTTTTATGTTATTTTCTATCCAATTAGCTCATTGAATTTGATCTTTAGTTAATTATCTTGAAGTTTTAGTTAGGTAATCCTTCTGTCAGCTATGAAAAATGATCTTTTGCCTTCTCTTTTGCAGTCTTTTAAATCTATGTATATTTGATGGTGGTAAATAATTAATTTCTCAACCATTCTACTAAACTGTGAATAGTTAGATTGTTCTCAGTTGGAATGAGAAATCGCCCATTTCTCTGTGCCTCTGATTGTCATGTGCTGGAGGTTTATTATTAAGAGGGCAACCTTAATGCATATCCCCATGTTTGTGTCACAAAACACTACACTGTGCATTATGGAAAATGGGTTTTAAATGAACATTCCTTGGCTTTAGAAAATTACCATTGTTTCACTAAAAATCCAAGGAATACTTCTTCCCTTCTGGTTATAAACAGTCTGCCTTAAAAGAAGCAGAAATTTAGGCACACTGAAAATGGTAAAGTGAACAGTCCAAAATGGTGAGTAGGGTCACTGTACCACACAGGTCATCTTCACTGATATAGCATGAGCTACATTAAGGTAGTTGTATGGCTGTGACTAACACACTATTTACAATGTTATAATCTGTGCATATGAGCAGATTACAATCTAAACTCACATTTCTCAACTTTTGTGATTTGCATCAACTGAGAACTCAGGAAGTATGATGCTGTTTAAAAACTAGTTTTTCCAAATGTTATACAGGAAGGATGTATTTTCTTTTTTCTACTGAGGCACATGTCATAAAAACCAATGCACGTTTAGGAAAATTTTAGTATATTCTATCCTCTTGTTGTGTTTCTGGAACAGTTTATGGAAATTTATACAACTTTCTTCCATCTCTAAAACACTAGTTTTCATAATACTTCTATTGTTTCATAGATCATTAATTCAGGAAATATTTATTCATTCAGTAGCAGAAAGTGTTGAGTGCCTACCATATGATCTATGTAGCAAAACCTGATTGATCAGCAGTAAAGAAGGCTGTAAAAGTCTTGCTTTTATAGGGCTTACATTCTAATGGTAGAAACAGAAAATAAATAGAGCAAAGTCTGCACTGGAGAAAGAAAAAGGGATGTGGAAGATTATACTTTCCAAACATGGAGAATATATTTATATATACCATTACACATGTTCTTCTTACATTGTCACTTTCCCCTCCGTTCTTGAAGCTGGCTTAACCTTCGTAACTACCTCAACTAACAGAATGCAGCAGAAGTAACACTCACTGACTTTCCAAGACTATATCATAAATGGTATGGCTTCTACGTGGCTAACTCTCTCCCTCAGGACATTTGCCTTTGGAGTCTTGAGCCACCATGTAAGAATTCTGGTTATCCTGAAGCCACCATGCTGGAGAGTCCTTATAAAGAGACCCAGGTGTTCTAATCCCCAGCTTTTTTAGTCTTCCTAAACCAAGTGCCAAACAGGTAAGTGAAGGCTAAGAGATTATCTCAGCCACAGCCACTGCGTGAATGCGACATCGTAAAACACCCGGAGCCAGAACCACTTAGCTGAACCATTTTCAAATTCCTGACCTCACAGAAACTGTGAGAAATAATAATCATTGCTATTTTAAGCAAGTAAGCTTTGATGTAACGGCTTACATAGTCATACCAACTGGAAGAAGCAGGGTAAAGGAATATTGAGGGATACAAAGAGGTTAGATTTTACGTTGATATTGAAGGTAGGCTTCTCTAAGGTTTTAAAATTTGAGCAGAGAAAGAAAATATGGTACATATACACCATGAAATACCATGCAGTCATAAAAAAGAATGAGTTCATATCCTCTGCAAGGACATGGATGAGGTGGAAACCATCATTCTCAGCAAACTAACACAGGAACAGAAAACCCAACACCACATGTTCTCACTCATAAGTGGGAGTTGAACAATGAGAACATATGGACACAGGGAGGGGAACATCACACACTGGAGCCTGTTGTGGCATAGGGGACCAGAAGAGGGATAGCATGAGGAGGAATACCTGATATAGATGATGGGTTGACGGTTGCAGCAAACCACCATGGCCCATGTATACGTATGTAACAAACCTACACATTCTGCACATGTATCCCAGAACTTAAAGTATAATTAAAAAAAGAAAATGAACAAGAAGAATTAAGGCCTGTATATACCCATGGAAAGAGAATTTCAAGCAAAGGGAGCAGCAACTAAAAACATCCTGATGCTGGAGATACTTGGCATATTAGACAATTAGCAAGAAGTTATGTTGCTGGTAGGAAGTAAACAGAAGAAAAGTGGGTGAGTGGATGGGAAAAGTCATAGCATACAGAGCCTTGGAGGCCCCTGAAAAGTCCTGGGATTTTGTTCCAGGTGTAATGGGAAGCTCTTGAAGGATTTTGAACAATAGATTGAAGCTCTTCAAGACTGAAGCTCTTGCAAGTTTTCAGCTCTGATTTATGTGTCAAAACCACCCTTCTCTATGACTTCTTCCCCTGTGCTCTCTTTCCCACTAATTTGGTCCAGCCACACTGGCCGTTCTTCTATTCTTTCAGCAGACAAAACTCTTCATGGACTTAGGTCTTTGAGGTTACTGTTCCCTCCACCAGCACCTGCCTCCTCGTATCCTCAAATGGATGCTGCACCAAACATTCCTTGGTCTGTTTATCCAACCTAAAACATCAGGCCACATCAGGTGACACTTCCAATCACATTTCCCTGTTTTTACTTGTTTATGGTGTGTTGCTCCTTCTTAAATATAAACTCCATGGTGAGAGAGACTGTGTCTCTCTTGCTTGCTGATACATACACAGAAATGTAGAACAATGTTTGAAATAAAGTAAGTGCTCCACCAATGTTTGCTAGATAAATGCATGAATAACAATATCTTCTGTAGATACTGTGAGAAGGAAGAAATACAAGGTACAAAAAGATACTGGCATGCACCATTCATTTAGAGAATTTTTGCTGTACTCTGTATTCTTATTTGGCTCATGCAATATAAGGAAAATGTCCTCATTTGTTTGACTATACACATTTCACTTTTAATTATAAAATTATTTAAATATTTATCTTATGAATAGATTCTAAACAAGAGAAAAACTTCAATAATGATTAGCAGAGATTTTTAAATCTAAATATTCTTTGGAAATACTTTAGGTCTAGTACTTCTCTACTGTATTCCATGACATTTGTCAAAACTAGGTGAATCAAATACATGTGGTGTCAGATTTTCTAAAACTCACTCTGATTTTACGTGGTAAAAAGTACTCATTCAGTAAAATGAAACATCAACATTATATAGTTGAGCCTACAGTAGTAATAAGTTATGGCCTGACCCAACATTCATGTTGCTACCCTTTGCTACATCAGATCCATACCTAAGATTATGTCGAAATCAATCTATAGCGTTAGAAACTGCCAGTACATCCACACTATCGTTAAAGGATCTCATTTGCAAGATCATGAAGGTTTTGAGCTCTGATTTGTGTGTCAAAAGCACCCTTCTGTATGACTTTTTCCCCTGCACTCTCTTTCCTATTGATTTAGTCCAGCCACACTGGCCTTTGTTCCATTCCTTCAACATACAAAATTCTTTCCTGACTTAGAGTCAGATAGGGTTTCATAGAGACAGGGTTTCACAAACATGGTCTATTTTATTCATAGTAAATTTCCACGTTATCTGAATCAAACTTAAATTCCGTAAAATATATATCATAAAAGATTATAAGCAAAAGAAGCTCTTGAGCCATCACAAATCCTTGGAAGCTTTCAAGATTTTCTCCTTCCTCCCACTAGCTGCTAGGCATGTGGTGACTTTGCATTATTAGTTTTATTTTGAGTCCCCAGAACAAACAGTGAGCTTTCAGACACAGCCCAGGGTTTATAAACCAAACTTCTGAATATCAGCACAAAAAGGAACATTTGTGAGCATAACTCCACTAGCGTTCAAAGCAATTGAATAAAAACAAATAGTTTCTATCCTAATTTAAAACTATCTATGGGAATATTTGGCTCATGGTTTATTAGGTAGAAAAAACTATAATTTTATTTTGTTATATGTATCACGTCCCATACTAAAAGTCTTAATTTTGCCAGGAAAAAAGAGGTTGTATTATTTCACTGCTGTACATGTTATAGATTATTTAGTGCCAAGCTCATCTGATTGTTTAGTATGAATAGCCTAACTGTAGCTTCAGTACAATGGACATTAAATAACAATGAAATGCATTTTTAATAAACACTTGTAAAAACATCTATCAAATGATTTGTTGGTTTCACTGTCAGTTTTATGCAGATATGGAGTAAAGTTCATTCAGCTATGCTCAAGAAGTCACTTCTTTTCCTTCAAATATGTCTCCCACTCACTTGATAGTGACTAAAATTATATTCAGGAGAAACCTTTTTATTGTAGCGTTACTCAGAAATATCAAAATGCAAATAATTCTTGGAGAAATAAGACATTGACCTGAAGTTTCACAAAGGCATAAATTACTAACATCAAATCATTTATTGAAAGACGCAGGAAGTGGCCAGGTTCAGTGGCTCATGCCTGTAATTCCAGCACTTTGGGAGGCAGAGGCAGGTGGATCATTTCACCATGTTGACCAGGCTGGTTTTGAACTCCTTCCAAGGTCAGGAGTTCGAAACCAGCCTGGTCAACATGGTGAAATCCCATCTCTACTAAAAATACAAAAATTAGCCGAGCGTGGTGGTGTATGCCTGTAATCCCAGCTACTTGGGAGCCTGAGGCAGGAGAATTGCTTGAATCTGGGAGGCAGAGGTTGTAGTGAGCCGAGATTGTGCCACCTCACTCCAGCCTGGGTGACAGAGGGACACCCTATCTCAAAAGAAAAAAAAGAAGAAGCAGGAAGTCAGAAGAGGTCAAGAGCGTTTTGGTGCATGAAGAAGGAGACAAGGGATACAGAAGAGTAAGTTATTTTCCAAGAGACTAATCTCTCTCACTTTAAGCCCTTACCAAATTATTACATTGGTCACACTGATGCAGAATAACTACTTCTTAAAACGAATAGTGTCTGAGTTAACCAAATTCTCTATATTGAAAAACTTTTAAGTTGGTTATTTTTTGATTTAAGTAAAGCCATATTTTTTACATTCAAAATCATATATGATCTTGACTTACACAGTTTTACCTTTCTTCACATGTATACAGTTTGTCAAAAACTGGTATAAAATGTTCCATTCACTTATGTAGTTTTAATAAATATAATGAACATAATATATATTCATTTATGTTGCTCTTAATTCACATTGACACAAATACATGACTATGTACTTTTTGTACTGTATGTTAATATGTATGCATACAACCTCCCCCAACTGAAAGGCTCCATAAAATAATAAATATTAATTACCTAATTATATATTTATGCTTATTCCATGCAGGAAAACCCAACTGCCTTCCCCATTACCATTAGCTAAAACCCCCGACATAATTGCAGCAATTATCTTGGAAGGAAGGAAGGCTGCGAGGAAGGAAGGCAGATTGGCTATAAAATCAGAAATCAAAGAAACAAGATATATTTATATGTAAGAGGATAGAGTTCAAAATATATACAAAAATATCTAATCTAAACATACTGAAATTCACTACTAACTTCACATGATTTAAATGAAAAAGTAATATTTATGAAACCCCTTACAATAATTTGGCACAGCATGGTAATGGAGTAAAATCAGCGCTGGATTTGGAGTCACAGGAACTGGGTTCAGGTTCTGGCCCTACTCCTTGCTAATGATCCAAACACTTAAGCTCTCTATATTTCAGTTTCTTCATCTGTAAATAAAAAGCCAAAAAGGTTCAGATAAGCTTAGATCTATTCCCAGTCTTACCACTTATTAACACAGTAGCCTGGGAGAAACTGCTTAATATTTCTAGATTCTTCTGACATAAAGCACTAATCACAGAACTTCCTTCACTAGGTTATCATGAGGTTTCAGAGAGATAATACATGTAACATGGTGACCATGGGTTTTGGTGGAAGGAAACATTCAATAAATGCAGTGTATCAGTATGCTATTGAATGGGCTATAAGAAAAGCTGTCATACCAACCTTAGAGTTTTCTCGTGAGGCTCAATCTCTAATACAGTTTATAAAAGCCTATTACACTTGTAACTATTTTAAAACCCATTATAAACTGACCATTAGGTCTCCATTTGTTCGTATTTAAATTAATTTAATTGATAATGGTATGTTAATGCTCTGAACGTGGAACATTTGAAAATGTGTTGTTAGCCATGAATGTTTACAGGCAAATCTGCTTGTGACTTAATTATCTTTACATGTTAGAAAAGGAAATATTAAGCTTGAAAATCCTAAATTAATTATTGTAAATGAAGCTTTATGTGTGACTTGGGCAGGAAAACCTGGTTTAAGGCCAGACCCAAATATTAAAATTTCTTTTCCAACTAATAAACTTATCAATTCCAAATCCAAAGCATGAAAATTAAAATCGACCTGGGAATTTAATGTTAGGAATTTAAAAACATTTGCTGAAAATAACTAACCTAGTTTAATAATTTTATGTGATTATAAAATACATTGCTTTTATTGGATTTTTTTTTTTTTTTTTTTTGAGAGTCTCGCACTGTCACCTGGGCTGGAGTATAATGCGCAATCTCAGCTCACTGCAATCTCTGCCTCCTGAGTTTACATGATTCTCCTGCCTCAGCGCCCCTAGCAGCTGGTATTACAGGTGCACACCACCACACTCAGCTAAGTTTTGTATTTTAGTAGAGATAGGGTTTCATTATGTTAGCCAGACTGGCCTCAAACTTCTGACCTCGTGATCCGCCTGCCTCAGCCTTCCAAAGTGCTGGGATTACAGGTGTGAGCCACTGTCCTCAGCCTTATTGGATTATTTTTAAATCAGGCATTATCTTTTCAAATTAGTTATTATTTTATAATATCTATACCTATGATTTCAGAGAAAATATATATTTTAAGTCAAAAATCTAATCTTAAATATTTCAAAATATGTTATGTATTCTGTGAGTTGTTTAAGCTATCCTCAATTTTACAAAGAGATGGATTTGATCTTTTATTTGACAGCTATCTCTATGTATGTGCTTTAAGGCCAAATTATTTTTTAACATTACAGAAAGGGCCCAGATTTTCTAAACTGCTAACAAGTAGATTTTCCAAATAAATTTGGGTAAAAACATCACTGAAGATATATGAGAATTTCTAACATTCTGTATGAGTTAAACATTTTTGTAAGTTTAATGAATATATTAAATTACACATAGTATCTGATATATTCCAAGTGTTGGATGTCTTGAATTATTTCATTTGTATTTCTAGTTTTTAAATTGTTTGCAAATCTCATTTTATCCTTCTTAGCATGTTCTATTATTTTATTAAGCAATAAAAGAGCAATACCCATTTAGGGAATAGAAATCTCTTGTTTCCATGTCATATCATTAGAATTTCTACACTATAGGTTTGCGTCAATGAATGATAAATTTTTGGTTCTCGAAGATATCCAACTGGTGTATAGAAGCCAATTGTCAAGATAAAAACTTGGATGTTTCTCAATGCTCACATTTGTTTTGATTTCTCTGCCAAAATCGTATCTTTATCTCTTAAGGGGAAATCATGTTAATAAAAATAAGCATATGTCTTCATGTCCAAAAGACAGAACTCACAATGCAATGATAAAGGAAATCAGAGTGTACGTACATTTATAAGAATTATCATTGATGTACATTGCTTCCATATCTCATTTTTCCTTTGGCTTTTTTAGGAGACTGTGTTTTTAAGAGTGTGCTCTGAGTGAGTCAGCTCAAGGCAGCTGCTCTATTTCCCTCAAGTTACAAATCCAGGAAGCAGTGGGCACTGGAAATGGTAGCCATCAGAGGAGAGGGTGACCTTACACAGACCACTCAAGTCATGCTTTGTAACTGCACTATATATGAAATATTGATAGTGTACGTAGCTCAGATATTAAAATATAAATGATTGTGAAAAATAAAGTCCATTTTCTTTTAAGTACCTTTATTAATGTTTTCCCAAAAAATGTCCAGGAAATGAAAGAAAACATACAGATTTGTATGATTAATTCTAAGTAGCCAGCTTCTACTCATTGACAGACAAAACCCTAATATATCACTAACCATTGTTATAAGCTTCTACAACTTGCTATTGTGGCTATATTTCACTAGGTAAACCAGATTACAAGATTCTTGAAGGAAGGAACTGTGATTTTTTTTGGGTAGTTTATCCCAGGGTTTAAAATTAGGACTCACACCTTTGTACATCAAGCTGTAAAAGGAAGAGGAGATGCCTCAATTATGGGTAACAGTGTTTTGGTGGATTTTGTTTTTTATATTTTGGTTTATTTTATTTTGAAAATTAAAATTGAACTTTAACCTTATTTTAAACAAAGACATGTAATCTTTATGTCCTTGACAAATTAAATATTAAAAACAGTTCTTTTAGAATTTTTTTCATTAAAAAATAGATGTCTCAATTTCTCTTTCAAGGTCAGTCTATATAAACTCCAGATACTCCTGAAAAATTCTTATGAATTATAATATGAGATTTATAATTTAACTGAAATACTCTTCTTAATAGGGTTTATTTTTAATAGGATATAGACTAAAACTATATGGCAATTGAGCAGAGCATTATGAAGCACCATATGGGCTTCTAAACTGAGAAGATGATACACACGGGTCCTGCCAACTCTTCCTCTCTGTCTCTCCTTCCCCACCTGCCAGTCTCCCTCCACATCCTGAATTCTATCATGATATTGAATGTCTTTGGTGAAAAATTACTTAAGTGGTGGTCTCTGTATTTTTCAGTAAATGTCTCTTAGTAACGAGAGGCAGAAAATAAAAAATCTTAACCTTCTTAAAAATCAGTGACCTGGTTTAAGTTACAGGACTATGAACACATAAACTTTCCCAAATGAGGCTAAGAGGTGACAAAGCAATTAATGACCTGAGCGTTAACTGGCAACCAGGGCTGGGTGATAAACAGATACTGCTGAAATTAAAGCAGTGCCACTTGCTCAGAGCAGCAGCAGGACTAGCCCTGACAGATAACAGTAAACAAAAATCACTGAAGTACAATACAGCTGTCTGGTTTCCCTCCTCTGTTTATGGTCAAGTTTTAGTATCTTTTCTACAGGATGCTTTCTTTTGCTGTTTTTGCTTCCTTTTGCTGTCCAAACTTAGACCTTTGAGTCTAGATGAGTTTAAGTTGCAAGGAAAAAGTTGTGTAAAATATTCATAAAAAAGAGGATTTGTGGCATACCACCAGCTCAGAGAGCTAAACACATGGCACCTGCTCTGGTGACAAGAAATCAAGATCAGCCTAAAGCAAAGTGATGTAGTGGAGGAAGAATTTGTTTGAAATACTATTTTTCCACTCACTTTCCTAAGCCTTCCCCCATCCTCTCATTTGAATGAGGAGAATGCCTATTGAAATGTAGTATGCATAGAATCATTTCAAAACTTTATCATTATAGTTACTGGCCTTGCTTTTCTGCCTCGATTTGTCTGTTCTTATGTCCACATTGGCTTCTCTGATGCTTCCACTGCCTTCCCCTTTTTCCCATCTCATCTTTCTGGTTCCTCTCCTTGTTTATTTATCTCCTTCTCATGTGGTCGAAAGAAACAGAGGTAAAATTACTGTAAAAGTTGTGATAAGGATGAAAAGGAATAAATAGTACAGTAGTCATTTCTCATTTTATCATTTACTATTTGTGTAATTATTTATTATTTTATGATAGTTAAATACCAATCTTACTGGAAGTGTGCTTCCTTTGACCCTTTAAATATATCCCTTTAGAGCTTAGTTATTAGACATGCCATGTGTTTTCTTAGTTCATAGCCATGTACTCACTAGGAAAATACAAAAATGAAAGAGAGACACAAGTGTAAGAATAACAGACAGGATGAAGGAAGAAATCAAATACTATTCCTTGTCTCTCTGCTGTGGTTGGCTTCTCTTAGAATGGCTACGCCTTTTTCATGGTTCCAGATCCCACTGGATAATCCCATCCCCTGTGGTTCTGCCAAGCAGCCCCTTCCCTGGTCCTAACCTCTAACCCACGGGCTCCCATGGCCCACTCAAGCGCTAGGAATAGTGGCCGCTCCCTGCACTTACTGTCCTCTGAGTTGTTGCCCTCTTCCCTGTTCAATCTCTTTTCTCTTACATTTCCAGTGTAACCAATTCTCTTTAATAAATTCCTTCCATTTGAAATATGGAGAGTGGTTTCTATTTTTTTAAAATAACTGTGATGGATACAAATACTATAGTGGAAAACACATGAGATGAGAAAGCCTGATTTCATGTCTTAATTGTTACTAAGTAGCTAGTCAGATGTTCCGGTCAAGTCATTCAACCTTGGATTGTTGCTTTATGGCTCAGAGCTCAAAGTTTAAAGTGAAAGCTCTCTAACTCACCTTATGAACAGACTTGTCATATTAAAACTGTCTGTTCCTCTGTAAAACATACTGACTGACTTCCACAGCACAGTGAAGGTCAAATCTGTGATCTTTTTTCCAGGAATTTATACTGCTGTTCCTACATGGTAATTTATGTTCTTACCAGCAGTCAGTTATACTTATTCCAAGATCTGTTCCTGCCAGTTGTTAGTATAATTACATAATGTAATTAGTAAGTGACAGAGGCCAAACCTGTCTACTGACTTTGATCATACAGAATTTTAAGAGGACTTTTACTCTATAGAGAAGCAAGATGGAGTGACCTTTTCGAGTCTATGGAATTCGTGAAGAACAATCCATTGCTCCCTTCATCCCCTCTGTGTCTGAGGAAAGTTATTTGAATCAGTTTTCTAGGCTCTGGTCTTTCAACCAAAAGGAGTATTCAAAGTGTCTCCCCTTGTTACTGAAGCAAGTATTGGTAATCATCTCTTGCCTGAAAGTGGCTGAGCTCCTGATAAGCAAAATACCTGAGGCAGTTGCAATACCAAGAAGAAGCAGGAGAAAAGGGGCAGATCAGAAGCATGAATGCCAAGAGTCCAACCTGCATTCCTACCATATGCTGTTGCTAGGATGTACCAGGGTGTCTGATACAGAGCTAGACAAAGGAGAAGGTAGCAAAGTGAAAGCCATTTTGCTGATATCCATTCCAAGAGACCACTCATTGGATGGATGTACCCCAGGAGCAAGGCATTCTTGGTGGTCCATCTGCTGAGGGAGGCAAGAAGGTAAAGATGAAGTTGAGACTAGGATGGGTATCGTCTATCAGAGGGCTGTGCATCAAGAGGCCACTATAAGGCCCTGTGAGGAAGCAACAACTGAGCAAGGGTGATAGCATTTGAAATCTACATGGATAAGGAAGCAGTGATCACCCACAAAAGAACAGCAGTTTCACCACCACCCATGAGTAGTTGTTCTCATCTAAGAACAAGAGCTACAGTCAACCAAAGAGATTCCAGCCAACTTGCTGTGTGTCATTGCCCTGTTGTTGGTTCCTCAAAGGGCAGATCTTTCCCTCTTCTTCCTTGCTAAACCAATACCAGAGGAAGAAGTGTGGAGGACAAGAAAGGATTCACCATCAAAATGAAACCTTTTATTAACTCTAAATGACAGGATGTGATAGAATTGAACTGAAATAATCTTAAGGAAGCTTACTACTACAGAGCAAGAGATATAGTTAATTTGAAAGAACTACCACTGAAAGGACAATAGAAGTTATTAAAAAGCTTAATCATTTCCTGTTTTTACCTCCAAGTTGATATTTCATCAAAATGGTTACTTTCACATTATTTTTTATGGAATCATACAAAATGATTAAGAGAGACACTCACAGCTAACTGAAGTTAGTGCTCCTTCAGCAGATGAACTCACTTTTTAATTTTTTTAAAATCAAATTGAAAGTATATTAGTGAATAGGGGGTAAATACATCTAAAAATAGGATTTAACAAAAAAAGCCTTCATTAACAGCCCTAATTAATGACTGCATTTGCGAAATACAAAAAGAGGCATTTGTGTATCTTGGGTGCTGGGTTTCCATCTCATTGTCGGGTTCCTGTTCTAAACTACCAGCCTACCCTTTCTGATCTAGCACTCTTTTGCTGTCCATATGTATCTAGCAGAACTGTCATCTCCTAAAATAAATCTACCCCCACAAAAAAGAGAACCAAAGGGAAGTCTTAGGAAACCAACCAAAGTTGGTGTGATTTAGCCCTCCATCTTATGCCGTCCTGCCTTTGATGATGAGCATAAGATATTTTCTTGATGAAAAGACTCCAGGTAGGAGCTAACTAATCAACAGCATCAGAACTTATTTCATGTAAGCTGTTTTTACTAATCAGGCCAGGTTAACCAACAATACCCAGTAAATACTGATTAAAACACATACACTATGCAGACAGTTGACATATTTTTCATATGACATAGAAAGTGTACATAGGCAAATATCCTTTAAAAAAATAGATCTACATTTATTTACACTCAGACAGACTAGGCTGATGCCTTTGTAATGTAATTTGGCAGTTACCAGAAGGTCCACTCTGACCAAAAATCTCTCAGAAACCTCCTGTGAAAGAGCCAGAAATTTCTATGACTAGAATAAATACTACGTAGTTTTCAATTATTACTCTTCATGCCATCATGTGAATAAATTGCTAAAGTAATTATTTCCCAGTTCTCTAAGAGGTTAGTACCTAGGACAAGTAAGTTTTGAAGAAAAAAGTTAAATAGTAATTTTTATTGCAACAATATCGAGAAACAGAGAAGTAGGGTCTGAAAGAGAAATGTAGATATGGGAATTGCTTACCCTAAAATAAAATCACAATTTTTTTCTGGGACTGGAATTCGGTACTATTTAATTCCTATCACAAGTTTAAAATAAACATCTCCTTTCCCAAGTTTGTGCTTTTTCCCAAGGAACTGGAAGATGGAAAAAGATTTTCTTTTATCCTCATCTTAAGTCAGTGAATATAGTATTTGCTCAGACACCAGAGGTGAAACAGTAGACAGTAGATCAGCACCTAAAGAAACCTATGCTCCAGATTCAATTGTTACTAACAGGAAACAACTAGTTTTCCCTTTTTTCCCAAGATCTCCTAAATAGTTCCTTGACTTTCGACTTTTGTTTTTAAAGTACCTGAGCCAAAACAACAGCAAGCTTGCTTTTTAAAATAGCATCAGTGACAAATGCTGAAATGCCAAGTCGAAATGCACAGGATACGACCAAGCAAAATGCAAGAAGGAATTTGGAAGGCAGATTAGGGTAATGTGGATCCCAATCTGTGCCTAACAACTGCTCTCAATAAACTGTGCCGAGGTCAAAGAAACATTTGGGAGTTTATTCAAAAACACGCACAGACCAAGAAGGCAGATGCTGCTTTTCCACAGATTTTTAAGAATTTTTTTCTTTTTTAAATAAAGGGGCTAGAGCACTTCCCAAAATTATGGACTTCTACCTTTCTTTGTGGATGAGGTTTTTTCTCCTATTGCCTAAACGTTTATCTGGAGTAGGACAGGTCCCTTTGGTAATTCCCTAGTTCATTTTCCCCACTAGCATATTTTCCCCACTTGGAACAAAATTCCACTCATGGTTCTGCATTCTCTCAGATAGGTCATTCTGAGGTCAAACAGCAATTTCACAATGGAAAAACTGACCACTACATGTTCTCTAAATGTGTGCAGACCAGTCCTAAAGAATGTTCCATGTGGATAACCAATTAAGTATTTTTGATAATCACAATTTGTAAGACTAACAGAAAGCAGAGATGTGTTTAAGGTTTTAAGCCCAACTTATAAAGCTGAGAGTATGCAGTGAAGGCAAATGTATGTTAGTATGTATACATCATAAAAGAAATTAATATTTATAAACTACCTTGAAGTTCTCAAATATAATTCACTTTGGATTATAGAAGTTTTGAATCCTTTAATCATAGATGGCAGTTTTCCTTGAAAAAATCATTTTTATGGAAAAAATATTTGATATATATTTGAATAGTCAAAAATCTTGAAAAAATAATAAGCACAATCAATTTCTATTGGATGTTTTCATAGAAGATAAAGTCTTCTACTTTAACTTGAAAATAAGAATTATGTTTCTATTAATTTAGATTTTGTCTCTTTCAAATTACAAGTATTAATTACACAAAAAGGCACAAAACCAATAATTCTAAAAGAATATAGGAAATTTAAAAGTCATGAGTTACACATAAATCAGGAGTTAATGGTAATATAATCAGCAATATAACATTGTATTATGCATAGAACGTATAACACATTGGAGAAGGAAAGAGTGAATTAGGAAATCAAAATATGATTGGCTGATATCCGGAAAATGTCTCTAAATTTGAACACATTGTGTATTTAAATAGAAAACAAATGCCTTTTTCTTTTCTATCTAAATTATATTTTGCTACAAATCATTTACTATAAGCAAAGGTAAAACTGAGGAACTCTCTTCCAATTTAAATAGACATGTAATACAGAAGACAGAAGCAACACTATTATTCTGAGTACATATTCTTTTCATTCCTTCACCAAGTTATTAGGGTTCTTTCAACGAGCTAGTGTTTTTTGACATATTTGTGTGTGTGTGTATGTTTATATTACTTATAGGCAGAGTTATTAAATAGTTTGTACTATCTGTATTATTTAATTCCATTTTGTAAATAGTAACGTTTGGTTAAGGTAAATTGATATAAAAATAAAATCAAGCAGAAATCCTGATTATTCTCAATTTAGTTATTATCTTTATGTCTTAGCTTTTCTCTAAGACATTTTTATTTGCACATTCATTGTTATTCAAAGTTATTAGATTTTTCTAGCCATCACTGAAGAAAAAGAGAAACATTTTGCCATGGAGATTCCTAGAAAAGAAGTAGCAAATTTCTGACCCCAGATATCCAAGATAATCAAGACCAGCATTACAATCCAGGTTCTACATCTATTTAGCCTGCTAGAGAATTCTTCCTATAAGTTAAGAAAGTAAATGTCTGAGAATGATATGTAACTAGTTGAATTTGTCTTTTCCCAGTCCAGCAAAAATTCCCTGAACTCTAAACAAAGGTGTTAAATACCATGAAATAAATAATTAGTTTCAAACTTAGTCTGGAATAGATTAATTCATAGGGCACTTCGCTGTCTTTTCTATTTGGTTATTATAGCTGGAATAAAACCACGTTCTCCAGGGAAATCATGCTCTGGGCAACTATTATACTTTTCTGGCACAGATCATCAGAATTCAGGGCAATTCCAGCCAAGCCAGACTCTTTGTTAGCCTTAGTCTACTACTGGCTCTGGAATAATAGTTAAGCAAGTATTGGTGATTTTAAGACCTTTAATTCCATTATACTGAAGGCAAATAGGAATAATATGTTAATGAACAGTTACTACACTCCAGTCACAGTTCTAGGTGCATGAGACACATTATTGTATTATTCAGGATGACCTCATTGTTATAACAGACAATCCAATAGTTTTCATGCCTTAACAATAGGATTCTATACCTCTGTGCCAGGTAAAAGATCAATGAGTGTGTTTGGTGGGCATCTATCAGGAGCTGATTCAGGAGCCCAGAATTGTTTTCATCTTGTGGTTCCACCATCCTGGAAAGAGCATCAGCGTCCTCTGTTGGATCTTCTGTGTCCATTTGGCAATGAGGGAAAAAGAGCATAAAGGCAAGACCTTGAAATGGTATATAAATTCTGTTCACATTCCTTCAACCAGAAACAAATCACAAGGCTACACCAAACAGCAAGGGGGCATGGAAATATAGACTACCAGTGTACACAGGGAAAAAAGAAACAGATTTGGAGAATAACTTGCCAATGTTTCCTACAATCAGCAAATTAAAAAAAAAATCCCTGACCTTTAGGAACTTACATTCTATCTGGGGGAAACAAATGATTAGAAATAGGCATAATAACCTATAAATTGCATAATCTATTATAAAATAATAGGTGCGATTGGGGGATGCAGAGTAAGCTCAGAGCAAGGTAAAAGGGAGAGGTATCTTCTGACAATAGCGGTAGGTGGCTGTGGCAGGGTGGAAGATGGATCACTGCAGAAGAGTCAGTCAAAGGAATGAGAGGCCAATTATTGGAGAAATCATTTTTGCCAATAATGGGATAATGTTGGAGAGAGTGATGGTGATCCAGAAGCTGAAATCATAGTTAAGTGGAGGCTTGGGGTTGCCCCATGAGTAAGTTGGTAACAGTAACAGAGCAAAGCAGTAGGTGTCATGGAATTCAGAGTTTTAGAGGAAAGAAAAAGAATGATTTGAAAGCAGTAATGAGGAGAAAAGAGAATGCCTAATCCCAACTTCAGGTCCAGCTATTTAAGAGCTGTAGCATTAAAAGCAGCCACCACTTGAGAGGGCTGCAGAGAAGGAATGTCCTCTTTTGAGAGACCAATGTCCCCTAGAAAGCATTCTTATAGAAAGAATGGTAAGGATATCAGGATTTTAGGAAATCTGGGACTTTCTGTGGTGACCAGTACGAACAGAGATAAGCGGCATACTGAGATTTGTCCTGGTGGAGTCGGACTAAAGTGGTGGCAAGCATACGAGTGTCCAGGACAGTAAGAAGTGAGGGTTGGCAACTCACTCTTGACCCCTGCTAAAAAAAAAGGTAGATAGAAAGCTTAGGATTAGGTTTTCTTAAACTCAGTACTTGACTTCAATCTGGACCTCTTTCAAGAAGAGTGAGTTTATGCCAAGAGTTCGGTGTCTATTTCTATACCCAGAGAAGCTAGAGATTACTCTGGATGAAAAGGTAAAAGTCACAGGGGTGTGTGGTCTTGATCCACCTTTTGACTTCCTATGATTACTACCAGCCAACCATCACACAGAATTATTTTGAAACCTTTAAAAAATATTTTAGAATATATTGCATTTGTTTTTACCATTTCATTTTTATTGCATAATGAACTCAAATATTCCCATTCTCTCTCCAAAAAGTCATATTGGGCCTGAGTATCACTTCAGCTTTTTACATGTAATGCCTTTCCAAACCTAGAACATATCTTCTAGGGCTCTCAAAAACACGGAGAAAGTAGATTCAAAAGAAAGCATGTTAGCATAAGCAACTCCCCAAATTTAACTCTTCCTCCACATGCTCTTCCTTGACACAGCATTCAGCTAGCCATTCAACAAGGAATTGTGAGCAGCTATTGTGTACCAGGAGCTGCACTAGGCAATTGTTTGTAAAGCAAAAGCTATACAAAGATTTTTTTTTTCTTGAGATACAGTCTCGCTCTGTCACTCAGGTTGGAGTGCAGTAGTGCAATCTCAGCTCACTGCAACCTTCGCCTCCCAGGTTCAAGCGATTCTTTAGCCTCAGCCTCCTGAGTAGCTGGGATTACAGGTGCGTGCCACCATACTCAGTTGTTTTTTGTATTTTTAGTAGAGACGAGGTTTCACCATGTTGGCTGGGCTGGTCTCAAGCTCCTGACCTCAGGTGATCCACCTGCCTCAACCTCCCAAAATGCTGGGATTGAAGGCGTGAGCTACCACACCCGGCAAAGAAGTTTTAAACTAAAATGTTGTCTTTACCCTTCAGGAACTAACTCATAGTTGGGAGCATGTGGAGACATTATTACAGTTCAAGGTGATAAAATGAAAACATCTACCAAATGCAATGGAGGAATTGTGAAAAGAATGATTAACTTGCCTGGTAGGATTTGAGAGACTTCTCACAGGAGGTTTCATTTAAACTGGAACTAAAAGTATGAGTAGGCATTTTCAAAATGGGAAAGAAGAAGACAAGCATTCAGTCAGAGGTACGAATGCACACACAGAGGTGCAGAGCAATCTGCATGACAGATTTATGTGTATCTGTATCACAGACCTAGGGGCTATAAAGAATCCCTGTGTGTCTGAAATGATGGGTGCATGCAGAAAATTATCAGGAGACTTTAGACATTCGAAGCCAAAGCCTTGAGCACCAAGTTAAAAAACTGACGATGGAAATCATCACAGAGTGTTTTAGGTAGGTAGGTTATGGGATCAGATTTGTATTTCAGTAGATAACTCAACTTTATAGTGGAGTGTTTATTACAAGGCACAAAACTCCAGGCAGGTACACCAGTAGAGAAAGGGCTATAATTTAGATGAGATATGAGATGCTGAAGGAAGGCATCTCTCAAAGGAGTCACACCATTTTCGTTTGACTAAATTTAACCCACAATTCAAAGAGATCATTTGTTTAGAAACCAAATTTTCTAAATTATTTCATATTCCTTTTTAGTGCTTTAAATTATAACTAATTTTAAATCCATCTTTGATGAAACTCCAGTCACGATTTCCCTTCTAAAGTCTAAAGGTACATAAAAATACATTTCTTACTGATATAAACATAGAATCACAGATTCTCAGGGCTTGAAAGTTTTACTTCACTTGGTTCACCATCCATCTGATGTTGGAAGCCTTTCTAAGCTCTCCTTGCCAAGTCATCTTCTGGACTAGGCTTGATCATCTCCAGGAACGAAGTATCTAGTGAGGTGGTGAAGGTGTGGGTTCTGAAATTAAGCAGACCTAGATTTGAGTTCCTATTTCAACGCTTCTACTTGTGTAAACTTTGGCAAGTTAGTTAACTTTTTTCTCAAAGCTTTATAATCTGTAAAATGAATATAATATTATTTAACTCATAGAGTTATACAAAGGAAATAATGCAAACACAGTCTTCAAAAACATTTCATAATGTTATCATTATTTTTATTCATGCCATCATCATTATTACTTCCCAAGGCATTCGTCTTCTAATGTTGGATAACTACCTTAGAAATTTCTTCTTTCTGCCAGTTCATAGACAAATCTGGTTTCATAATGTAATTTGGCAAAATAAAGTCAGTATTTCATTAGTTGTAATTCACCACAAAATTTGGAGGAAACTCTTTGAAAAGGATTTGCACAATCTCATCGATATTTTCTCAGATTTCAAGGCATCAATTTAAAAGCGTAAATGGAGAAATAGTTGAAATATTGAATCTATAAAGCCTTGTCAGTACTATCTGGCTCATAACACTCATATAAACTAAAGAGAAATGAACAAACCTAATCTGTTACCTGACATCACAACTGGGCAAGGATTCAAATGGCAAATTTAATTACAGTAGCACTCACAGTATTATTCCCTGACTTCAGAATTTTCTGTTGACACAGGCACTCTAGACAATAAACAGAATCTTAACCAAAAAACGATTTTATGAAGCCTTTCTTAAATTTACAGCAGCTTTCCACGCTACCTGAGTTAATTACATCATTCAAACACATTGTCAGTGAATGTTTTTGTCAAGATACTCTGAGCATTTGATAATAGAAGTAAGATAATAGAATCAAGATTTTAGGAGCTATAATAAAATTACTTCTAATCTGTGTGGATGCCACCTGCCATAACTAGCAAATTCTGAAATATGTAAATAAACCTCTTTTTTCATGTAAATTAGCCAATTCTTTTTTAAAATGTCTTTTATGTTATAGTGCAGTGAAAAAAGTCAACTATCTTAAAAATCACATAACCCTTTTTCACCATTTAAGAATATGTACTGAGAATGCATATATTTTGCACTGAGAAAATTTTACCAAAACATATTCTCAGAAAATCTTTGAAATGTCATTATTAGTTATTAGGAATTTTTTAAGGTAATATTCTGTAAGAATGGCATTGTTGGCAGAGCATGGTGGGTCATGCCTGTAATCCCAGCACTTTGGGAGGCCAAGTCAGATGGATTACCTGAGGTCAGGAGTTTGAGACCAGCCTGGCCAACATGATGAAACTCTGTCTCTACTAAAAATACAAAAATTAGCTGGATGTGGTGACAGCTGCCTGTAATCCCAGCTACACGGGAGGCTGAGGCAAAAGAATTGCTTTAACCCGGGAGGCAGAGGTTGCAGTGAGTCAAGATCATGCCACTTCACTCCAACCTGGGGACAGAGGAAAACCAGCTCAAAAAAAAAAAAAAAAAAGAATGGCATTGTTTTGACTTAAGATAATCTACTCTCGGATGGATAATTAGAACATAACAGCGTTAAGAAATTAAAGAGGAAAACAAAAAGCTTATTGGAAGAAAAATCAACAATAAAAAAGGGATTGATGTACATAACACTCTGGCATAAAAGAAAATCAGAACTGACCACATTGAAATCATTTCAGATGGTAGCTACAAACATGGAGCAAGAAAACCTTTGGAAATAACTATTTAAACCACCTAAAATTTCCCACCAAAGATCTACCAAAGAAAATATGGCAATGAGGCTGAGATCCGAAAGATAGTTTGGCTCTTGGGGTGGTGAGAGAGGAAGAAAGAGCCACAGGCAGCCATATCGTGACTTTCCAGCTTACTTGTAAGCAGTTAAATTGGTTTACAAATTCTTCTATATACTGTTAACTAAACTTATTCCCAGAAAATGCATAAGTATCTTAAAAATACTTTTGTAAATAAATTAAATATTAAAGACAGTGTAATAATGATGCAAGCACCAGCAAGCAATCAGAAACCAAGGAAGCTAACCTTCCTATTAGGAAATCTTCTTCAATGGTCATATTGGGAATTGAAAGCAATGAGTCCAATCAGCCCTTTAAATTTTTTGAAATTATGGAGACTATAAAATGAATTTACATGAACTTTCATTTATGATGAATGCACTGCCCTAATTTTATTTCTTAAAATATTATCTAATGTGCTTGAGAAGCCATGGTAACTAGAAAGATGACATTTTAAAATATTTTCATGCCATGTTCATCTCAGCCTTCTCAATTTCTATTTCTCTGTTTATTTCATAATATATTAGGTACTTCATATAGTAGGCCTGGTACTTAAACACTAGGACCATAGTACATGTATATTATTAACGAAAAAATAAATATTGGTGATGCAGTGAATACACATTTTCACTGAAAGCTGAATGCTGGAATTGATATTTACCCAAAGCCAAGTATTACCATCATGGAGAGAATACCTGGAATAAGAATAAACAAGGTCAGGTGTGGTGGCTCATGCCTGTAATCCCAGCACTTTGGGAGACCGAAGCAGGTGGATCACCTGAGGTCAAGAGTTCAAGACCAGCCTGGCAAACATGACAAAACCCTGTCTCTACTAAAAATACAAAAATTAGTAAGGAGAATCGCTGCATCCCAGGAGGCAGAGGTTGCAGTGAGCAGAGATTGCACCACTGCACTCCAGGCTAGGAGTGAGACTCTGTACAAAAAAACACAACTAAATTTTATCAAAAATATTTATTTCAGATCATTAAAAATTCTAGTCCTTGCTTTTCTAAATTCTTATATGATTGTCTGAATATAATTTATCAGCACTGTAATCTCTAGATTATTTTAGCAAACACCGTTTATAGAGTCTGATTCAATTGGCCCATTTAAAAATGTCCCTAGGCTGGCACAGTGGCTCACATCTGTAATCTCAGCACTTTGGGAGGCCAAGGCAGGCAGATCACTTGAGCGTAGGAGTTCAACACCAGCCAGGGAACATGGTGAAACCCCAACTATACACAAAATACAAAACTAATCCAGGTGTGATGTCATGCACCAGTGGTCCCAACTACTTGGGAGGCTGAAGTGGGAAGACGGCTTGAACCCAGGAGGAAAAGATTTCAATGAGCCAAAATTGTGCCACTGCACTCCAGCCTAGGCAACAGAGCAAGACCCTATCTCAAAAAAGAATAATAATAAAATTAAAATAAAATAAAAATGTCTCTAAATTTATCTGTGCAAAGAATATTATTCAGAAAACAACTTTTTAGTAGTATATTTCCTAGAGAGAATTTTATAAAACATCCACAGCTTGAGCAAATCTTACAAATCTTTCATCATTAACTACTGAAAGTGGCTGGCAACTATAGCAATCATAAGTTTTCTCTTGAAATTTTAACTGCCATAGCCACAAAACTTTAAGAACTTTTCTTTGTAAATTGTTATAATGCCTGTTATTTCAAAGTTTAATTAGTGAGTACAAAATGTGTTTAGGGTGATCCATTCTTCTCTTAACATAGTTCTTCATATTCTTATAATAGTTTGAGTTGAAAATAACTGCTCATTGATGTATATAATTTTGTAGGATTTTCTTTCCTGTAAATTTTGAAGAGATAAGGTTGGCATCCTTTTATTATTTTATTCTCACTAGATGTGTAGGATTCTTAAAGAAACATAAAACAGTTTGACAACTCTTTTTTTATAAGACAAGGACACCAAAAGAGCCTACAAAGATTTGAATTGTGATATAATCTCATATATATTATGGCATTAAGATTTAAGATTTATCAACATTGTCACAAAAAATAAATTGACGTTTCCAAATTTATGTAATATACTCATTTAATATGCATATTACTGGCTACTCTATATCTCTATTTAGCTCTTTAACAATATAATATAAAATAACACAAATTAAAGCTTTTACAATCATTATTATAATTCTAGCATAATAAATAATACTACAACCATAATTGCCTTTAATCTATGTAAAACCAGGACTGTTATAAGAAATGAAAGGTACAAGATCATGTCAGTCTTTTCCTTTTAACAAATATATAGTCAACTACAATTTTAAAACATCTGACAAAAGAAACAGTAAAAGTGAAACAGCTAACAGTTCTTTCATAGTGCATGACAAGAATGATTTATAAAAACCATGCCAAAGAGAAAGGATTTGCAAAAATAATAAATGTGCTTTCCATCTCTCAATAAATCATAGTGTACAGTATTTAAACTGTCAGTACTCAAATCATGTAGTCTTCCATAAAAGAAAATGTACTCTTCCTCCTAGCTCTGTTTGTCTGCAGAAAAGAAATGTCTACAGATCAGAATGTGGGCTTGAGTCAATGTTAACATTTATTCAATCCCAGTGACTCCAAAAGGCTGTTGAAGAACGTTTTTTCTCCTCCTAGTCAAGAAACATACTCTGATTGATCATTGCTAATATCAAAGCCTAACCCTAAATGCAAAGGGGAAACAAAATGGTGATTTTAAAGGACTTACTATTCTTAAACTTTACCACCTTAGTTTATCTTGACTCCTTATATTTCCCCAGTGATTAGTTTTTTAAAAAAGTGTTATAACACTAAAACGAAAAGCTGAATAGGTAAAAAGCTGAGACAAAAACCTAGTGCAGAAGTTCCAAAGTTAAGTTTGTAACTATCAAAAGAAGTAAAGTCTGCGATCTGGAATCCAGAGAACAAGGGAGACCAATATAAAATGAAATCAGGAGTAAGCAGTGGCTAGATTATACAGAGGTCTGTAAACTATGATAAGAAGTTGGGATTTCATTCTAGGTTAGATTAGCAGCCATGGGAGGGTGTTTTCAAAACAGAAAACATATAATCATGAATTTAAACCATCACTCTGACCCCAAAACATCCATCAGCACAACTAAAATTACAAATATGACAACCGTAAATGTTGACAAGGATATAGAGCAACCAGAATTCTTTGACATTGCTTGTAGAAATGTAAATGAATAAAATCACTTTGAAAACTACTTTATGCTGTCTACTAAAGCTGCACATAGTTATACTCCATAGCCCGGCAATTCACTCCTACCTATATTTCCAATAGAAACGCATACATATATTCGATAATAAGATATGCAATAGAATGCTTGTTATAGCATTATTTAAATAGCATCAGACTGGAAACTACCCAAATGCTCATCAACAGTGCAATAAAGTGTATCATATTCATACAATGAAGCACTATACGTACAGCGATTAGAATTAATCATTTACAACTAAACAAAACAGGATGAATCTCACAAGTATCACTGAGCAAAAGCCAGTTACAAAATAATGCTATTGAATGAATCTATTTAAATATTTTTAAAACAGGCAAAGCTAACCTATATTTGTAAGAGACAGGATAAGGGTTACCCTCGGTGTGGGTAAGGAGCAGCCAGTGACTGGAAGGTAGTATGTGGGGGAAAGGAAGCAGTAAACACATTCTCTTGGTGGCAGAGGGATAGATGAAGAAAAGCTAGTGATTCTTGTCTTGACGGGTGGTATGTACATGAAAAGCGCAGAATCAAAGAGTCCTACTTTGCAGTCATCTGTTACAATCTGCCTTCTATATGTCTGGTTGAACCACCAGTGTTGAGAAACACAATTTATAAGGAAGACTAATTCTTTTTGAAAAAAAAAAAAAAAAAAAAAAGAACCTAATGGCTCACATGCCACTTATTAGAGTCAAAATTTTTTCTAGTTGTTCTCTCTGAAACATGAAACAGTCCACTTGAATTTCTAGTAAAAGTTCTTCCAGGATTGAACACAAACACTGCCCCATCACCGTCACCACCCTCTGATAAGATCTCATTTGCAAATATTACTAAGAAAAAGAAGAAAGAGGGAGTAACTTGGATCAGACATGTAGACATGGAATACAGAATATGTGGAATTGTGAGTTCAGGGAGCCTCAGAGCTCAGTGATTTGAGAGAGATGAAAGAGATTTCAAGTGTGGTTCAAGGTAACTTCCCGATCTTCTGGTTGACATTCTTATACTAATTCATTTACTTGCTTTCATGCAGGCCATTAATTCTTATCTAAAAACCTTCTTTCTTGTGTCACAACTCTATTTTTTGTTCCACTGAACCATAACAAACCTTGGTCAGAACCTTAGGATAAACTTCTCCTGTTTTAAATCAGTTCACTTCCCACATCTATCTACCTGCCATATTTTTGACCCTACACCTTCTAATACTGTAATTTATAAGTTATATTTCATATAAAATTGGTAAACTTCCTACTCATCAATATTTCAAAATAATTAACAATGAAGATTAAAAATAAAAGAAAGAAGACAGGAAATCATGGAGGGGAAGATTCCAGTAATTTTATATTCCAAATATATATGATTTGTTTTAATAACATGCTATGCATAATATAAATTATATAATACATAATTTATTTATTGTATATGCTATGAAACAGGAAATAAGTAAATTACATTAGATTTTAAATATTCCTTTCTAGTTTCTCAAGACATGGTTTCTAGCATGGAACTGGAAAAGGCTTCAGTGTTAGTTATTTATCTGAGAATATGTCTTTAAAGTTCTGAAGTTTATATTTGAGTCCCAACTTCTATAAAGCTAGGAAGCTGATGTTAGTGTGTTAATTTGCCAAGTTTTCTTTCCTTCCTTTCTTAACAGTCTAAGACCATCTACCAGTTGTAAGTTTACTTTTCATCTTCTGTAAATAGCAACACTGCTATGGAAATATTTTTTATAAGCTTTGCATAACATCTTGAAGCAATCCAAATTTTTAAATTTATTCCTGTGAATACCTAGATTTAGTTTACTGTTTACTCTTGCTTTGCAACATAGAAATAATCCATGATAACCTTATAAATTTTGTTTCTTATATAATTATAATTTAGAATAAATGATTTGAAGTGTTAACAGTCCTGGATAAGTCTAGCTTGATTAGTTAATTTATTTATTAGTAATTAGTTGTAACTTTTTTTAATGCAAAAATATTTTTGCTGCTATAACCAAATTTAGCTGTATGATATTCTGGATCACTCTTTAATGCCATCGTGTAACAATTTGCTATAACGTTACAATGAGAGAACATTACTGAGAATTAGGAAATCAACAAGAAAAGTACCTGATTCCCACAAAAGATTTGCTTCTAATTGGATGACTATGAAACTTCATTTTCTTGGTATACTTGTGCTTGATATCTCTCCCAGCTTGTGACCTAATGCTCTAAGGTAATTCTTCAGGAAGGGAAGAAGATTTTATAGCAGAAGTACTATTCATTTACCTTTCTGGCACCTGCAGAAGAAATCTGGAATAATATACCTGGCTTTCAAACTAAGAGTCAAATAGTTATGCAAAGGAAAATCTTTACTCATTTAGACATGAAATACCACCAAATTGGGAAACTTCAGAAATATATATTTTCTCATCTTCCTTCCATTTATAATAAACAAAATCTCTTTAAGGAGTTTTCTAAAGCAAATACGGTAATTTCTTATTGTTCAACATAAATAATGTTTTAACAACTAATCATTAATTTTAGCTTGTAATATTGCAAACTGAAAAAATAATATTCATCTTGATTTTTTACATTCTTGTTGAAATAAAATCTATTTCCCTGATAATGAATTTCTAATATCTTTTATATAATTAATAAATTATTTTAATGTTTAAGTTTTCTAAACAGCTTTTTGTATAGCCTTATTTGTAGAGCTTCCTTTAGTTATATTTAAGTTTAAAATGTAACAGTATTGTTAAATTTTTTGGTTTTTAATCTGTTCTTTAATAATGAGTTAATAAACTAAAGTTTAAGGTTTTTCAGCTTATCAGAAATATGAGTTCAATGAAAAATGCTTTTTCTTAAGGTTATAAGAAAGGTTATATTTATAACCTTAAGAAAAAGCATTTTTCATTGAACTCACATTTCTGATTTCCTTAGCTACTATTAAAATTTTGAACACAAAATTATTTTAAATTAATCTTCTGTCCTTTTATAAAATGTTTTTATAATAATAATAAACACAATAGGTACGTATTCCTGTATGTATCATCAATGCAAATATGCTCAGTTGGTATACAACACGTACTTTCACTCAAAAAATTCATGCAAGTTTAATTAGCTAAATAAAATGGCTTAGAAACTTTTTCTTGAAAGATCACATATGTGATCATATATATTTATTTCCTATAGGCCAGGCATGGTGGCTCACGCCTGTTGTGTTTTAAAAGACGAATCATAATTCTCAGCTTGCAAAATTGCAGATTAAAAAAATAATATTCATCTTGATATTTTTTACATTCTTGCTTGAAATAAAATCTAATTTCAGCCCTTTGGAGGCTGAGATGGGTAGATTACTTGAGCCCAAGAGCTCAAGACCAGCCTGGGCAACATGATGAAACCATGTCTCTAAAAAAATTTCTAAAGTTAACTGGGTATCATGGCATATGCCTGTAGCCCCAGCTACTTGAGGGGGATGACATGGGAGGATCGCTTGAGCCCAGGAAGTTGAGGCCGCAATGAGCCGAGGTTGCACCACTGCACTCCATTCAGTCTGAGTGACAGAGTGATATCCTGTCACACACACAAAAAAATAAATAACTATAGATATATACATATTTCCTATGGTAATAAAATAAAGCTCATATTTGTTTGTTGAACATTAACTCTGACCTATAATTTTTCATTATGCTCTACATAAATTCTCTACTCTAGCTAATTGGTTTTATAAGGCAGGCACTGCATTCAGCTATGGCCAACCTGCTCCCAGCTCTCTGTTCCATCATTCTGAGTGTACTCCTTATCCTCAGGGTCTAAGATGCTCATTGAGCTCCTTGGGCATGAAGCAGTAGGATGGTAGAAGGAGAAAAGAATAGCAAACTTCCTCTCTTTAAAGAGACTTTCTCAAAGTCCCACACAGTGACACACTTTGTGCTTATATGTCACTGACAAAAATGGATTACTTTGATTAACATGGCTTCAAAGTAGAAATAGAAAGCATAGTCTTTTATCTGGTTACATGGCTGCTCTAAAATAAAACTGAAGTTCAGCAATTGAGGGAGAGATGAAAATGGATGTTGCAGCACACAACTAACAATCTTCTGCCATTGTTATTTGAATAAACCAGATTCCCATTTCTATATCTTGGTTCAATACATTTTCTTTTCTTAAAAATCTTCATCCTTTCCATACTCCTCTTACCGAAGTTCTAGCCTTTCTTCAATGGCCAGTGTAGTTTCTATTTCTTCCTAAGTTTTTTCCAACTGTCCCAGACCTCATGCAAAACGCCTATAGTATTTTTTTAATCTATACCACTCATGGTATTCACTAGGTGAATTTGTTTCTGCGTCCTTGTGCTGTATTCCCGACCATGTTGAGCTTCATAAAATCAGAGACCATGCCTTTTGCTTCCTTGCATCCCTGGGGTTTGGGGACACAAAATTGTTTCTATCTATCTTATTCTATAAGAGATTTGAGGTGGTTTACATAAAACATTCAAAGGGGTGATAAAATGTTAGTAAAAATCTGGAGTGGGGAAAATACAAACTGAAATAGGAAGCCAAGACATAGAGAAGGGAAGTAAAGAGTATAAAATGCAAAAATGCAGACTGTAAGAATCTACTGTAAAATATTTTTAATACTGAGCTACATATTTGACTCTAAGACACATATTTGACTAAACTAAATATGTTATCCATGGTAACCAAAGTGAAAAGAGAAATATGGACAGTTGTAAATGACTGCTGAAAAGGCAGGAAAACCATCAGTGAAAGCAAATCCTTTCTTATCACTAAATTTTAAAAGAACTTCTTCACTCAGGTCGTTACAATATGAGATAAAGTAATACAGTGGACAAAGTCCTCAGTAGCATTCTTGTGTCAAATACAGCAACGGACCTATGAAGCTGTTTCTTAGAACATCCACCAATAAAAGAAAGGCCTGGCATCAAATGCAGTAATGAAGTCTATTTTAGAAAGGGTCAGTGTTCAATAGGATCATTTTCTTATTGTTTGAAATAGGGTAAAAAGGAAACCAAAAATAATTGGAGCAATAACTGTCCTTCAGTCATTAACAACTTAGACTTTCTTGATCTTGCTTCTAAGCTAGGCCAGATAGTGGAGAGTTTAAAGGTTTGTGAATCCATATAGTCGACATGCAAAGCTGTGTGAGAAAATGGCACAGGATAGAGATAAAGGCATTTGTTGCCTGTAGAGCACTGGGTAAGTTATTTGACATCTCTTTGCTTTAATTTCCTCAACTGTAAAATAAGACTAATAATTGTACCTAGCTCATTGAGTTGATATGGATAGTAGAACAATATTGTTAATAAGGTTCTTAGAGCAAGACCTGGCAACAGCAGCTGTTATAAAAGAAGTTGCTAATTCATTTTAAGTAGATGCTAATGTGGAAATACTCATACGAAGATTAGAAAGCTGACTGGGGTTTTTATTTTAATGGGTGCCCACAATTTATCCTTGAATACTTCCTGATTGTGAGAAGAATGGTAAGAGCTATTTTCATGGATGAAACTAAAATTTTTAGTTTGTAATTCAAAATTTTAGCATCACGTTTTTCATATGTTTTCTTTTAAAATAGATGTCAATGAAATAACACCAAGAGGAAGAGAATGAATAAGAATAATGTAAATATTCTCATTATTATTCTACAAATCAAATCATAGAAGAGATGATGGGACTAGACAAAGAAAATTTCAAGAAAATAGCACAAAATGGTTATAACAAACTTTGAGACTTTGGATATTTATTAAGCCTTTTATTTTTCAATTCTTTGTCTAAAGTGAGTATGGATCTGTGAAAGCAAATGTCGTGAGTTATAAGGGAGACAACGTTTCTCTCTACATTATTGTTGAAATTAAAATATTGGTAAAATGCAAGAGCTGCTTATTGCTGGATTAAAGATAATATTCAATGGCACTTTCCTGTTATGTGAGAGCAAAATAGGATGTTAACTACTAAATTAAACATTAAGTTTATATTTTAAAGAAACAAAAATAATGTCAATCATAGAAAATGTTTTAAATACCAGTAAACCTGATTTCCGAGAGTAGCAAAAAAGCTCAACTAACTTTCAGGTCGCTGGTGTAGCTGCAACTTTTCAAGAATTCTAAATCTACAACACAGCAGCCACTCAACCATATCTCCTTATCCAGAAAAGATCCTTTTAAAAATTGACCTTATTCTATGTTCGCTTCCTAAGAAAGGCTAACCGTGTGGCAAAGTCATCTTTGTGATGACCTCATGACAGCCCATAGCTTATTTCTCTTATAACTGAAGTGTCAGCTAACTCCCCTTAGAAAGATGGTTTCTAACTGAACTATAAATTCCTGAGAGGCAGAGACTTTTTATTCAGTGGGTTTTATGTCTCTATAGATCCAATAACTGGCAGTATGCCTGACACTGAGCAAATGTTCAGTATTTGTTTCTTATTGAAAGAATGGATGTTGGCAGAATGTCTTCTCTGGGGTGTGTTTTATGTGCTTACAAGAAGCCCATTTTGCATGAACTGGTGAGGTAGAAGACAAGGAAAAGAAGAGCTTTCACTGAAGAGGAGTGAGGGGAAAATTCATACAATAATCTCTCCTCTTCTGGCAATCTAGGAGAACACTTTTCTGAGATAACTCTGAAGGAAAACGGGCAAAGGAGGAAAGCAAGAGAAGAAAATCATCCACTATTCCTTTACACAGACTGCCTCTTTCTTCTCATGGTTCCGTTTGTTATCTTAAATCACAAACACTAGAAACCACTTTAGAAAAGTATGGCAATAATTACTATACAATTCCATATCAGCCCTGGACATGCTAGGAAATTTTCTACTTCATTGTAAAACCACTCGAGGGAAAAAAAGAAACTTTTGCTAAACATTTATATGGCCAACAGCATTTTAAAAGTGAAAATAAACAAACAAATCTTACTTGCCACCACTAGAGGGGACAATGGTGCCCAATCTTTACTCTGGAAAGTAATAACTAAAAGGAAAGAGTTCAATGTCTAACTTGCCTTTTTTTTTTTTTTTTTTGAGACGGAGTTTCGCTCGTTACCCAGGCTGGAGTGCAATGGCGCGATCTCGGCTCACCGCAACCTCCGCCTCCTGGGTTCAGGCAATTCTCCTGCCTCAGCCTCCTGAGTAGCTGGGATTACAGGCACGCGCCACCATGCCCAGCTAGTTTTTTTTTTTTATTAGTAGAGACGGGGTTTCACCATGTTGACCAGGATGGTCTCGATCTCTTGACCTCGTGATCCACCTGCCTCGGCCTCCCCTAACTTGCCTTTTTAAAGGAATTCTAATTCATCCCTGTTTGTAAATCCCCAATGAAATAATAATTTAAAGACGAAAGAGTGCAAAAGCCATTTGAGATAAGGCTAGTGGAAGTGGGCTCTGCCTCACATGTTATTTCATAGACTGCTTAGCAAACACCTGATACACTCTGCAATGTAGAGACTTGACTGATCCTCTCGTAACCCACTGATCTAGCCTAGCAAACTGCTGGAGGACAAACTGCCTTCACTTAACTGCTGGGATTACAATATAAAGACACACTGGTCATGTCAAAAATGTCTCATCTGAATCTCATCAAGGCTTTGGGACTAACTTCCAGATTGACAGAAATAGAGGACACAGAGGAAGAAGCTGAACCATGCCATAAGGAAATCATTAAAAAAAAAAAAAAAAAATAGAATGTGGGACATTTCTCAATATAGCTATACTGGTCTCTTAAAAAAACTAATTTCACAGGGAAAAACAAGGGGTTATGACTAAACTAGGACAGAATATAAAGAGACACAACATAATGCAATGCAGGAATCTTAATAGATCCTGGTTTGAAAAATTTGTCTATTAAAGACATTTGGGGAACAGACAATGATATTTGTGTGTGTGTGTGTGTGTGTGTGTGTGTGTGTGTGTGTATAAAATACTTTAAGTTCTGGGGTACATGTGCAGATCTTGCAGGATTGTTACATAGGTATACACATGCCATTTGCTGCCTCCATCACCCCATCACCTACATTAGTTATTTTTCACAATGTTATCCTTCCCCAATCTCCCCACACCCCACTATCCCTCCCCTAGCCCCCCAACCCCCAAAAGACCCCAGTGTGTGATGTTACCCTCCCTGTGTCCATGTGTTCTCATTGTTCAACACCCATCTATGAGTGAGAACATGCAGTGTTTGATTTTCTGTTCTTGTGTCAGTTTGCTGAGAATAATGGTTTCCAGATTCATCTATGTCTCTGCGAAGGACGTGTACTCATCCTTTTTTATGGCTGCATAGTATTTCAAGGTGTATAGACGCCACATTTTCTTTATCCAGTCTATCACTGATGGGCATTTTGGTTCCAGGTCCTTGCTATTGTAAATGGTGCCACAGTGAACATACATGTGCATGTGTCTTTGTAATAGAACGATTTATAATCCTTTGGGTATATACCCAGTGATGGGATTGCTGAGTCAAATGATATTTCTATTTCTAGATCCTTGAGGAATCACCACACTGCCTTCCACAATGGTTGGACTAATTTACACTCCCATCAACAGTACTCCACATCCTCTCCACCATCTGTTGTCTCCAGATTTTTTAATGATCGCCATTCTAACTGGCATGAGATGGTATCTCAATGTGGTTTTGATTTGCATTTCTCTAATGACCAATGATGATGAGCATTTTTTCATATGTTTGCTGGCTGCATAAATGTCTTCTTTTGAAAGTGTCTGTTCATATCATTCATGCACTTTTAGATGGGGTTGTTTGTTTTTTTCTTGTAAATTTGTTTAAGTTCTTTATAGATTCTGGATATTAGCCCTTTGTCAGGTGGGTAGCTTGCAAAAATGTTTTTCCAGTCTGTTGATTGCTGGTTCACTCTAGTGTTGTTTCTTTTGTTGTGCAGAGGCTCTTTAATTTAATTAGATCCCATTTGTCTATTTTGGCTTTCGTTGCCATTGCTTTTGGTGTTTTAGTCATGAAGTGCTTGCCTATGTCTATGTCCTGAATGGTTTTGCCTAGGTTTTCTTCTAGGGTATTAATACTGTTAGGTCTTTTGTTTAAATCTTTAATCCATCTGGAATTAATTTTTGTATAAGGCATAAGGAAGGGATCCAGTTTCAGTTTTCTGCATATGGATAGCCAGTTTTTCAAACACCATTTATTAAATAGGGAATCCTTTCCCCATTGTTGATTTTGTCAGGTTTGTCAAAGATCGGATGGTTGTAGATGTGTGGCATTAATTCTGGGGCCTCTGTTCTGTTCCATTGGTCTATATTCCTGATTTGGTACCAGTACCATGCTGTTTTGATTACTATCGCCTTATAGTATAGTTTGAATTAGATAGCATGATGCCTCCAGTTTTGTTCTTTTTGGTTAGGATTGTCTTGGCTCTGTGGGCTCTTTTTTGGTTCCATATGAAGTTTAAGGTGGTTTTTTCCAGTTCTGTGAAGAAGGTCATTGGTAGCTTGATGGGGATAGCATTGAATCTATAAATTACTTTCGGCAGTGTGGTCATTTTCACAATATTGATTCTTCCTAACCATGAGCATGGAATGTTTTTCCATCTGTTTGTGTCCTCCCTTATTTCTTTGAGCAGTGGTTTGTAGTTCTCCTTGAAGAGGTCCTTCGCATGCTTGTTAGTTGTATTCCTAGGTATTTTATTCCCTTTGTGGAAATTATGAATGGGAGTTTGCTCATGATTTGGCTCTCTGTCTGTTATTGGTGTATAGGAATGCTTATGATTTTTGCACATTGATTTTGTATCCTGAGACTTTGCTGAAGTTGCTTATCATCTTAAGGAGATTTTGGGCTGAGATGATGGGGTCTTCTAAATTTACAATCATGTCTTCTGCAAATAGAGACAATTTGACTTCCTCTTTTCCTCATTGAATACCTTTCCTTCTTCCTTTTTTTTTCTTTTTTTTTTTTTTTTTTTTTTTGCCTGACGGCTCTGGCTGAAACTTCCAATACTATGTTGAATAGGAATGTTGAGAGAGGGCACCCTTGTCTAGTGCCAGTTTTTGCCCATTCAGTATGATATCGACTGTGGGTTTGTGGTAAATAGTTTTCATTATTTTGAGATACATTCCATTGATACCTAGTTTATTGAAAGTTTTAGCATAAAGGGCTGCATCTATTGAGATAATAATGTGGTTTTTGTCTTTGGTTCTGTTTATGTGATTGATTACGTTTATAGATTTGCATATGTTGAACCAACCTTGCATCCCTGGGATGAAGCCTACTTGATCATGATGGATAAGATTTTTGATGTACTGTTACATTCAGTTTCCCAGTATTTTATTGAAGATTTTTGCATCAATGTTTATCATGGATATTGGCTTGAAATTTTCTTTATTAGTTGTGTCTCTGCCAGGTTTTGGTATCAGGATAATTTTGGTCTCACAAAATAAGTTAGGGAGGTTTCCCTCTTTTTGTATTGTTTGGAATAGTTTCAGAAGGAATGGTACCAGCTCCTCTTTGTACCTCTGGTAGAATTTGGCTGTGAACCTATCTTGACATGGACGTTTTTTGATCTTGGGAGGGTGCAAATGTCCAGGAATTTATCCATTTCTTCTAGATTTACTGGTTTGTGCGCATAGAGGTGTTTGTAGTAATCTCTGATGGTAGTTTGCATTTCTGTGGAATCAGTGGTGATATCCCCTTTATCATTTTTTATTGTATCTATTCTATTCTTCTCTCTTTTCTTTTTTATTAGTCTGGCTAGTGGTCTATCTATTTTGTTGATCCTTTCAAAAAAACCAGCTCCTGGATTTATTGATTTTTTTGAAGGGTTTTTTGTGTCTCTATCTCCTTCAGCTCTGCTCTGATCCTAGTTATTTCTTGTCTTCTGCTAGCTTTTGAATTTTTTTGATCTTGATCTTCTGGTACTTTAGTAGTGAAATTAGGGTGATGATTTTAGATCTTTCCTCATTTCTCATGTGGGCATTTAGTGCTATATTTTCCCTCTAGACACTGCTTTAAATGTGTCCCAGAGATTCTGGTACCTTGTATCTTCGTTCTCATTGGTTTCAAAGAACATCTTCATTTCTGCCTTCATTTCATTATTTATCCAGTAGTCATTCAGGAGCAGGCTGTTCAGTTTCCATGTAGTTGCTCAGTTCGAGTGAGTTTCTGAATCCTGAATTCTAATTTGATTGCACCATGGTCTGAGAGACTGGTTGTTATGATGTCCATTCTTTTGCATTTGCTGAGGAGTGATTTACTTCCAATTATATGGTCCATTTTAGAGTAAGTGTGATGTGGTGCTGAGATTAATGTATATTCTGTGGATTTGGGGTGAAGAGTTCTGTAAATTCCCATTAGGTCCGCTTGATCCAGATCTGCATTCAGGTCCTGGATATCCTTGTTAATTTTCTGTTTTGTTGATCTGTCTAATATTGACAGTGGAGTGTTAAAGTCTCCCACTGTTATTGTGTGGGAGTCTAAGTCTATTTGTAAGTCATTAAGAACTTGCTTTATGTATCTGGGTGCTCCTGTATTGGGTGCATAGATATTTAGAATAGTAGCTCTTCTTGTTGCATTGATCTTTTTACCATTATGTAATGCCCTTCTTTGTCTTTTTTGATCTTTGTTGGTTTAAAGTCTGTTTTGTCAGAGACTAGGATTGCAACTTCTGCTTCTCTCTCTTTCTCTCTCTCTCTCTCTCTCTCTCTCTCTCTCTCCATTTGCTTGGTAAATCTTCTTCCATCCCTTTATTTTGAGTTGATGTGTGTCTGCACATGAGATGGGTCTCCTGAATACAGCACACCGATGAGTCTTGACTTTTTATCATATTTGCCATTCTGTATCATGAGTCAGCCTAAATCATGCAACCTCTATAATAAAGCATAACATGGATCTCTTTCCTTCTAAACTCCCTTCTACTCTGTGGCAGGAAGCAAATTTAAGAGTCCTCTTTTATACCTTATGTATCTATTAAGTTTATCATCTGAGTTTTTTACAAATTTTATTCTGAACATACAAAACAAAACAGAGACAAAGCTCCTAACATCAAAAAGGCAATATTTTACTACTTCAGAAAGAAAGTCTATATTATTAAGGTTTAAATTAGTAAAGTTTTGAATCATGTAATCTGTCAAAATCTATTTTAAAATATTCATGTACTTTGACCAACAGATTTGTTTTTTCATAAGCTTATCATTTAACAGCAAAGAGGACAGGGGCCCAGGAAACAAACCAAATGCTCATCAGTAAGGGAAAGGTTGAACAAGTAAATTTATACCGTAGAAAATTATACTAGCTTTTTTAAATGAACTTGAAAGAATGATATTTCCACTCCATGAAAACAGTAAGTTGTAGCAGTGTATATAGTTTGGCCTTATTGTGAGCTCAGGAAAGGGCAAGGAAGGGTAGACAGTGAGGTGCTAACACTGGTGACTTTAGGCCTGAAGGAAGGTTGAAGAAAGTATTATCAGCCTCTTTTTAGATCTCACATTGTGACCTTGTTGCAATAACAAAGTACTACTATATGATTTTTTTATCTAGTAAAGACAAAATTCTGAAGTTCTGCTCAACAAATACAATTTGTAAAGTCAAGTTTCAGGCAATGGAATTGTATCTCTCTCTTTTTCCTAAAAGGAACTTAGTTATCTATTCACACAAAAGGAGAAAACAAATGTTTTCACCTTGAGGGAAACGAATAAATAACCTGAAAACAGTTTTGAAAGCTCAGAGGCACTTAATTCTAACTTGATTGTAAGAGGAAAACAGTGAGCTTAATGTATCCCAAAATAAACATGGTGGATTTAATAGTTGACAATCTCTGCCTGCTGAATGGGGCTGAACTGACCCCAGCTCTAGAGCCAGACTGCCTGGGTTCAAATTCGATCTGCTACTCACTAGCTGTTTAGCATCTGACTCTTTATTTATTCTCTCTATAGGCCTCCATTTGCTCATTTTAATACGTATACAATAAATGTTAGGAGTTAGGCATTCTGCTATAGAGTTCAGTCCCTGCCCTAAAGTAGCTCATAGAAAAGCAGGAAGACAAATATCTAGAAATTAGCAAGAAATACAGCTAATGAAGATTTCTTCTGCAAGGGATCAGAATCATTTTTAGTTCTCCCCAAGTGGCATGGTCTGCAGCAGCTTGAAGATCAGCCAAGGGCTATAAGTAGATAGAGCCACTTTGACTGTCATTGTTGGCATAAGTCTGAAAGGAAAATAAGTTTGAGAGAAGGGTATAACTATTTTCCATCACAACTGGAAGCAAGTACATGGTATGCCCAAAAAAGGAGAAATTAGCATTTAAAATTGAAATTACTTTCATATAAATTATTATAATAAAGTGGTATACCCTGGTATGATTTGGACAAAAGAATGATGACTATTGGACTAGAAGAAACATGAACGGAAGGCATTAATTCCATGAGAACAACAAGCAGTGAAAGAATGTCTAGCTAACTTTTCTTGTCCACAAAAATGCTATCAGGACATATTTCACTATAGCTGATCAAGAGCAATATGACTTCATTAAATGCAGACAAATACATAGACCCTGTTTCCATTTCATTCAGGCTAACGACATCTTCAAAACAAACTATAACTACTCCTTTGAAAACTAAAAATAAACACATAAATTAATCATTTGAATTTCCCAAATTTGCCCTTTCTTAACAAGGAATTCACTACATCACAGAGAATTTCTTATGGTTGAATTCTGTCATCCAAAATGTTATATTGATGTCCTAACCCCTAGTAACTCAGAATGTGACCTTATATTAATTAGTAGTTTGCTAGGAGTACCATAACAAAGTTCCACAGACCAGATGGGAAGCTTAAACAACAGAAATTTATTTTCTCACAGTTCTGAAGGTTAGAAATCTGAGTCCAGGTGTTGATAAGTTTGGATTCTTCTGAGGCTTCTCTCATTGGCTTATGAGTAGCAGTCTTCTTCCTGAGTCTTCACATGGTCTGCCTTCTGTACTTGTCTGTGTTGAAATTTTCTCTTCTTATAGGGATACCAGTCATATTAGATTAGTGCCCACCTGACGACTTCATTTTATCTCTTTAAAGACTTTACTGCCATGTACAGTCACAATCTGAAGTACTGCAAGTTAGAACTTCAGCACTGAATTTGAGGGTGGAGGGTCAGGGGACGCCATTCAGCCATAGCAAGGTTTAGAAAGATTTTACCAAAATCTAAATGAAAGACTGGCTTTCAGTCAATCCATTTGAAATGTACTTAGTGCCACTGTAAGTACCAGGAATAATGTACATTTTTAATTAAAATGTATTAATAAGAGCCAAGGGATATTTCATAAAGGCGTACTTCTTTTTAACAGCATTTGTAAACATTCTCTGCTTGATACCTGCTCAATAATGGCCTTAGTCATATAACTTCATTACTTATCTTTTGTGAAGTAATTAAATACTCACTGAATTTATTCAGAGAATATCTAAACTTTTCCCTTTTTTCCCATTATTCCATGTAAATTACATGTCTTGCAAAAAATGATCTCCCAGCTGTAAAATATATATGCCTCTTCACTCTTACTCCCCTAGTCTGAAGTACCTTACCCTCCTACAGCTTTCAATATGGCTGACAATATCAGACAACATCTAATAAAATAATCATGGCTGTTGACCACATAGGCAGTCATCATTTTCTTCATAAATTGAGTATGATGACAATAAAAACAAGTGATTTAAAGCTGTACTTGCTGGCTAGTTTTAATTATACCAAAGCAAATTTTAGTCCCTGGAAGACACCTATTTTCATAATTGTTGCACAAAGTCAGTGAAAACCACCCTATCTTCCCAAAAGGACCTGGTAAAGAAAAACTAAAAATTGTTAAAGTAGTCTCACAGGTTTATTTCTTCAAAAGTAGACTCAGACAAGAACAGAATTGGATACAAAACTCAAACGGCCCCACATAGACTCTCTCTTGCCAAAGAAAATAGCTGTAGACTCGCTCAGCATGCAAAAAGGCTCCGTGTGTTCAAAAGATAGCACTGGCTAAGCAAACGTACTCTCCAATGAAGAGCCTTTGCACACAAATGCACCTGTGTGTGAACCCTCCAGCAGACTTTTCATTTTTACCTAAAGTCATAACTGGGAGACCTGCACCCACGTCAGAAATCAAATCGATCTATTATTTCTATCTAATAATTCTCTATCTCTCGCATTAGTTAGCTGTCAGTCTTCCCTGTTATGTAGAAATCAAAGAAAATATCACATTGAGAAATCAGAACCAAGTTAGCATAGAATACCCAAAAAGAAAAACTGTACTTGGAAAACCTTTGACTATTTTAACTGGACAGAAACAGCTGAGGAAACAGAAGCTTAGGGCAGTGAAATAATGGCTAGCACCTGGAGCGTTCACTAGAGACTCAACCAGAATGTAAGCTGATCTGAATCCAGTTGAGGGCACCTTCCATATTAACCCCCCCTTCTATATCACCTGGAGGAGGCAAAATAGTTTTGTTATCTGGCTTGAGATACTAAGAAAAATAGAAATCCTATGCATTTTTAAAATACAATACTAAAGCAAACTCACCAACTGCTCCAGGTAAAACTAAAAATGACAGTAAGGAAATATTAAATTACATACCAAAGCGTGTCATTTTATGTAGTAGAATTTTAAATTATTTAGTTTAATATTAAAAATAAAGCAAATTGCCTGACAGTCCCCTCCACCCTAAGCTGCAACTTGCACCTGAGGACTGCATTTTAGAGGCTGACCAGATTCTAAATGCAAGGGTGGCAAGGATCAAAATGTCTGGTTACATGGATACTTCCAAGGAGTTGGAAATTTAAAGCAATGAACTGGGCAAGAATCTTCAAAGTTCTGTCAGTTGACATGAAAATGTGGGTATCTTCTCCAAAAGGGCATCAAAATTGATTAACATAATTTTAAAAAAAGCTTTCGAATACCTGATATGTGCTTGTTGCTATGCTATACGCAGATGGTCTTTAAAATGAAGTCTTCTTCCAAGGAACCCAGGCCTAACAAAGGGGATAGATACCAGATTAAAAAATAATACAGTAAAACTGAAATTTTTAAATTATATCAAAAGCACTACAGAAACACAAAAGCAATTAATTTTGTAGGTGTCTAAAACACTAAGGAGTGATCAATGAGTGAGATCTCAGGAATGAGTAAGGATATATGGACAAAAAAGATGGGAGGGTGCCACTCTGGCCAAGGGGAACAGCCTGTACAATGATGCACAAATGCAAAATTTCAGATGTCTGCAGGGAAGAGAGTGCCCTAGTGGGGCTAAGAACACATAGGAGAAAGCTTGAGATGAGATTAGAGGGAGAGACCCAGTTCCAAGAAACTTATTATTAAGCTAGCAGACAGAGTCTATGAGACTTGGAAAAGAACTACCTACCACAGAATCAGAGACATACCCTGTGTTAAGTCTGACCATTTTTGTTTCCCACATTTTTCTGTCCTTGTAACCTTATTTTTATGGTTCTGGGTTTGGCTAATATTTGAGTATTTTATGCTATATTAACTGTAATAAAAAAAGAACTGAAAAATGGGTTCCTTTTTGTGCTTGAATCAGACCTTTAAAATAACTACAGCATAGTCCCAGGAATGGTTTGATGATAGTGGGAGTGATTAGAACAGAAGAACCCCAAGACAAAGATAAATGCAGGAAAACAGAGCAGCAGCTACTTGTTTACCCACTGTCCTCTTCAAAAATGATCTCCTTCCAGTGTCAAAATCCATGGAGTTTCTGGGTTTTGTTTCAATAAGAAAGGCTGTTTTTTTTCCAATAGCTGACATTATATGATTCAGCTATTACACATTTAATAAGAATTGAAAGAGAACAGCAAAATATCTATAAACGAAGAAAATTCAATAATTGAGGAAATTATCAGAATAATATATGTAAACTGACCACTTAAAATTATTATAAAGATATTGTAGAGATCTGTTTCACTATTTATCTGAAACATCTGGCTTTTCTTTCTTCAGCTACAGACGTAAGATCAAAATGTCTTTCTCAAGTTGCTGGGAGCCATCCCTCCAAAATGCAATCATCATCATCCATGGATTCCTCACTTTAAGTTGTAAACCTGCCACCTGTCATGAAGATATGAAAGTTTACTTTTCCTTTGGGTAAGTCCAATTAGCAAACACAGGCAGCCTATGATTCTCTTCACCCTGGCTCTTAAAAACTCTCCAGTCCTAGAATTGCTTGAACCCGGGTGGCGGAGGTTGCAGTGAGCCAAGATTGCACCACTGCACTCTAGCCTGGGGCCTGGCAACAAAGAGAGACTCGGTCTCAAAAAAAAAAAAAACCTCTCCAGTCCTTTATTTTGGAGAAGTTGAGTTCAATATCTCTCCCTTATTGAAACTGTCTTGAATAAATACTTCCTTGCCTGTTTAACTTTTGCCAGTGTAATTTTTTCTGCATTATTCACATCAAAAGATCAGTCACGTGTTTCTGCTATACTGTATTCGCAATCAGTGACAGGTCTTTGCCTTCATTATAAAAAGTTTCACATGAATTTTAAATCACCTATTAAGTGTTCCACAGAAGACTTGCCTGAGTAAGTACATTGTGGTTATTAAATTTTTGCACAGAAGAAGTTGAAATTAGGATGATTTAAAACTTGGAACTCGAAGTTAACAAGAATTGAGTAACAATTCCTATCAAGAGATTCAATAATATTATTAAATTCTTCAATCTCTGATTTCCTGATAAGAAAACAGAGATACTATGTGATCTCATTTGGAAAGCTGGCCAATGCTACTTTCTCTTACTAGTTAAAAAGGTAGCTCTAGAGATCTTGCAAGGAGCCACAAGGAGATGCAGACAGAGAACACAGCAGTGTTGGACTTAGAAAGACTTCAGTTTGAACTCTAGCTCTACTGTTGACTATGTCTGTGACTTTATAGGCAAATTACTTAACTTAAAGGCTCAGATTCCTTGTCTTTAAAAAGAAGATATTAATACTCACTTGGACATGGTGCTGTAAGTCATATATGAGATGATGAGTGTATGTGAGGCAGGGTGGTGGCTGTCACCACCTTCTCAGGCCACCAGTGTCTGAGACAACTGTGCAATGCTGATTATCTAAAAGGGAATTGATAGGATGTGCCAGCGAAGAGTCCTCCTAGGGTGATGGGAGTCTCTTGCCAGCACTGTCAGCACTTGCAGTTGAGGCTCACCTCTCAGCAGAAAGCCTTGCTACACCAGGGTATTGGCACTCCTCTCTCCTCACCCAAGAGCAACTGCCTCAAGCTCTCTTGAGCACAGGAGGAAAATAAAGCCCAATCATTAGCTCCACAAACAGAACAGATTCAATCCACTGTAAAAGGTGATAGGAGAAAAGCTTTATTTTTGAGCTGGTTCTACAAAAACAAAAATACACAAAATCAAACAATAAACCTGATGTAAAAAAAATAAGAGAGTTCTTCAACTTCTTGATTTTTTGAAAAATGTTATAAAGCAAAAACTTTTTTTTTTTTCTTAATCTGTCCTCATATGGTATAGTTATCCCTCAGTATCTATGGGGGACTGGTCCCAAGACTCCCAGGATGCTCCAACCCCTTACATAAAATGGTATAATATATACAGATAACATATGCACATTCTCCCATACACTTTAAATAATCTCAGGTTACTTATAATACTTAATACGATGCAAATTCTATGTAAATGGCTGTTTGCTATATTGTTTAGGGAAAAATGGCAAGAATAAAAAACTGTACATGTTTAGTACAAATGCAACTACTGTTTACAGTTTTTTTTTTTTTTTTTGGAACACTGTATTTTGAATTCAATGATGGTTTAATCCACAGATGGGGAACCTTTGGACGTGGAGGGCTGACTATAAATGTGGTATGTACTAGTCCTCTTGTTCTATGACATTTAGGATTAATTTTTTTTTAGATAAACTAAGTTTTTTTACCCAAAACAATGTCAGACCCCAAGAGCGGTAGTTGAGAAATCATTAATCTCATTTAACCCTTTTCAAGACAGATGAGAACACTGATGCCTACAGCTGTCAAAGTAACAAGCCAGGCCCAAAATCTCAGCTTCTGACTACTGTACTGACTGCCCTGCCAGCTATGGTTTCACAAGCATTCTTATATTTCTTTTAAAAGCTATAAACTGACCTAATGACAAATTATTTACACTAAGAAATGATAAAACCCAGTAAAAAAAGCAAAGACGTTTTTTAAAAAGTTGAAAGTGGCATATTTCACAGTAAAAGCCTTTATTTATATAGTAACACCTTATCTTTATAAATATTCATTGACAAAAGCAAAAATATCGTCAAATATATACTCTTCTAACTCTCTGACAAATGAAGAAATGCATGCAAACAAAATTACTTGTGCTGACAAAAGAAGAAACAAACTAGGTGAGGACATAAAGGCCTGCCCAGTCATTTCCCCTTTAATATCTTTCCCATATAGAAGAATTATAAGATACTTTCATTTGACAATAAAGTTACCCATTTAGGATCTGTATACTGGTAGATTTTGCAATCTGTATGATACAGTGTATGTTACTAGACACAGCAAATGTAGTGGTTATGGGTATAGATGAATTATGTCAGACAGACCTTCAATCCAGGTTTCTTTCTTTCTTTTTTTTTTTTTTTAAAAAAAAAAGGAAGGAAGAAAGGAAGAAAAAAAAAGAATGAAGAAGAGGAAGAAAAAGGAAGAGAAAGAGGGAGAGAGAACCGGAGTATTGCTTTATTGCCCAGGCTAGAATGCAGTCTAAAAATGGGAATTGAAAACCTCTTTTATGCCAATAATTGTGCTTAACAATGGAGACAGGAAGGAATAAGGGAAGAAAATAACAAACAGCCAACCAATATTTCATTTAAACCTATGAAAATGCTATGCAATTATTGAGGAGTGATTTACTTCCAATTACGTAGTCACTTTTGGTATAGGTGTGATATGGTACTGATAAGAATGTATGTTTTGTGTATTTGAAGTGGAGAGTTCTATAAATGTCTATCGAGTCTATTTGTTCCTGGTCTGAGTTCAAGTCCTGGATATCCTTGTTAATTTTCTATCTCGTTGATCAGTCTAATATTGACAATGTGATGTTACAGTCTCCCACTATTATTGTGTGGGAGGCCAAGTCTCCTTAAAAGTCACCAAGAACTTGTCCCATGTATCTGGGTGCTCCTGTATTGGGTACGGGTATATATAGGATCGTTAGCTCTTCTTGTTGCATTGATCCTCTTACCATCATGCAATGTCCTTCTTTGCCTCTTTTGATCTTTGTTGCTTTAAAGTTTATTTCACCAGAGGTGAGAATTGCAACTCCTGCTTTTTATTTATTTATTTATGTTTGCTCTCTGTTTGGTTGGTAAACCTTCCTCTGTCCCTTTGAGTCTTTGTGTATCGTTGCATGTGAGATGGGTCTGGATACAGTGTACCGATGGGTTTTGGCTTTTTATCCAGTTAATAATATATATGAGTTTAATACTGCCATTTGATGCCAGCTGGATATATTTTTGGAAAGGCTGATACTGGTTGCTCCTTTATATGTATAGTGCTTCTTTCAGAAGTTTCTGCAAAGCAGGCCTGGTGATGGTGAAATCTCTAAGCACTTGCTTGTTTGCAAAAGATTTTATTTTTCCTTCGCTTTTGAAGCTCAGTTTGGCTGGATATGAAATTCTAGGTTGAAAGTTCTTTTCTTTAAGGATGTTGAATATTGGCCCCCACTCTTTTCTGGCTTGTAGGGTTTCTGCTGAGAGATCTGCTGTTAAGTCTGATAGGCTTCCCTTTGTGGGTAACCCGACCTTTCTCTCTGGCTGCTCTTAGCATTTTCTCCTTCATTTCAACCCTAATGGATCTGACGATTATGTGCCTTGGGGTTGGTCTTCTTGAGGAATATCTTTGTGGTGTTCTCTGTATTACCTGGAGTTGAATATTGTCCTGTCTTACTAGGTTAGGAAAGTTTTCCTGAATAATCTCCTGAAGGGTATTTTCCAACTTGGATTCATTCTCTTTGTCACATTAAGGTACACCTATCAAACATAGGTTAGGTCTTTTCACATAGTCCCATATTTCTTGGAGACTTTGCTTATTCTTTTTTATCCTTTTTTCTCTAATCTTGACTTCTCGTTCTATTTAAGTTGATATTCGAACTCTGATATCCTTTCTTCTGCTTGATCAATTCAACTGTTAAAACTTGTGCATACTTCCCAAAGTTCTCGTGTTGTGTTTTTCAGCTCCATTAATTCACCTATATTCCTCTCCAAATTGTCTATTCTCGTTAGCATTTCATCAAACCTTCTTTCAAAGTTCTTAGTTTCTTTGCATTGGGTCAGAACAAGTTCTTTTAATTCACAGAAGTTTCTTATCATCCACCTTCTGAAGCCTACTTCTGTTAATGGAACTCACTCGTTCTCCATCAGGGCTTGTTCCGTTGCTGATGAGGAACTGTGATCCCTGTAGAGGGAGAGGCATTCTGATTTTGGGTATTCTCAGCCTTTTTACGCTGGTTTCTTCCCATCATTGTATATTTATCCACCTGTCATCTTTGTGATTTCCGACTTTCAAATTAGGTTTCTGAGTGGACGTCCAACTTGTTGATTCCCAGCGCCAAAATCTGAGCAATCCACTGCGCCTGCCAAAACAGCGGTGTTAAGATTGATGGTGCTTTTCTGCCTGGGAATTGGCCAAAAGGGGACCCAGTCCCACTCACTCTGCACCAAGAACTGCCACGCTGAGGCGCCAGCAAAACCACCTCACTGGCCACAAGAGTTGTGCTGGCAACCCGTGAGGCTCCTCCGCTGGGAATCTCCTGGTCCGTGAGCAACAAAAATTCATCTGAAAGTGTGGCGTCCTCTCTGCACTTTCACTGGGAGCTACAATCCTGAGCTGCTAGTGGTCAGCCATCTTGGATCTCTCTCTCCAAAAACTTTTTTTTTTACTAGATAATAACAGTTTATTTAAGAGTAACATAAAACGGAGGGTGCAAGCCAATTTCATAGCATGTGCCTTATTCATTTACCTTCATGCATTCAACAAATAATTACTGAGCAGCTATTACACAGCAGCCACTATGCATGGCACAATATTCCAGGAAATAGTATGACAATTCTCCTACTGGTGCTTTCCCTAAGAAAGCAGCCAACACAACTCCAAGAACTTTTTTTTTAAAAAAAAGAAGTGGAATATCAAAGGAAGCATATGAAGTGAAAAGAACTCCAGACTTAGAATCAGGAGTAGAAGATTAGAATTTCAGCTCACCACGTAGTGATGAAACCTTGAATTTACCTAGCACAGACTTAGTGGCAGACATTGTCACAAAGCCTTCTTATTTAGATTTTTACTAGCTATACGATCTTGGACAAGTCATTTATGTGATTTGAACCTCAATTTCCCATTTGTAAAGTGGAGTACTAATTCTGTGTCTACCTCACAGGGTTGTTATAGGAATTAAGGAGGTAATGTAAATAAATGCTCCTTGCACATTCTAAATTGCTGTCTCATGGAAATTACTATAACAAATCTGTTGTTTATATTACCACAATTTAGATTTTCTTGTAATTTACATATTTTTCTCTGACCTATGCATTTTTTTCTACTAATAAAATGATTTGGGGTTCTTACTGGCATACTACTTATGCGTACTACTTTTTTTTTTTTAATCAGAGTGAACAGGCAACCTACAGAATGGGAAAAAAATTTTGCAATCTACCCATTTGACAAAGGGCTAATATCTAGAATCTACAAAGAACTTAAACAAATTTACAAGAAAAAAACAACCACATCAAAAAGTGGGCAAAAGATATGAACAGATACATCTCAAAAGGACACATTTATGTAGCCAACAAACATATGAAAAAAAGCTCATCATCACTGGTCACTAGAGAAATGCAAATCAAAACCACACTCATCTCACTCCAGTTAGAATGGCAATCATAAAAAAATCAGGAGACAACAGATGCTAGAGAGAATGTAGAGAGCTAGGAACACTTTTACATGTTGGTGGGAGTGTAAATTAGTTCAACCATTGTGGAAGACAGTGTGGCGATTCCTCAAGAATCTAGAAATAGAAATACCATTTGACCCAGCAATCCCATCACTGGGTATATACCCAAAGCATTATAAATCATTCTGTTATAAAGACACATGCACACGTATGTTATTGCAGCACTGTTCACAATAGCAAAGACTTGGAACCAACCCAAATGCCCATCAATCATCAATGATAGACTAGATAAAGAAACTGTGGCACATATACACCATGGAATACTGTGCAGCCATAAAAAAGGATGAGTTCTTGTCCTTTGCAGGGACATGGATGAAGCTGGAAACCATCATTCTCAGCAAACTGACACATGAACAGAAAACCAAACACCACATGTTCTCACTCATAAGTGGGAGTTGAACAATGAGAGCACATGGACACAGGGAGGGGAACATCACACACCCAGGCACGTCAGGGGATGGGGGGCTTGAGGAGGGATAGCAGGGGCTGAGGGGCTAGGGGAGAGATAGCATTGGGAGAAATACCTACTGTACATGACGGGATGATGGATGCAGCAGACCACTATAGCACATGTATAACTATGTAGCAAACCTGCACGTTTTGCACATGTAACCCAGAACTTAAAGTATAATTTTTTAAAAAAGCAAAAACTTTTGAAACCTAAATAGAGAAATACAGTAATGTTTTAACTTCAGTAGGAGAATAAGAACTGAATATAAAGTGCCAGGAATTGCATTTTAGCTTTAATTCTCATGTGAATCCCATTTAATCTTTACTATTTGGCAACAATCACCTGGAAAGAATTGACATCTCCAGGAAATTTCATCACTCTAGAGATCCTGATGAAAATTAGACTTGTGATAGCAATGTGTCCCATAAAACATTTCATTCAAAAATTCATGGCATGTTATTTTTATGAAGTGTAGTTTGGGAGTCTCACTCGTATTTGGTAAATTTTATTCTTCAATGTCCTCAATCAGAGATTTTTCCATTAAAATTCACATATAGAAATTTGTATATGAACCGCAGTAAGTGATTATATTCAAGTCAAATAATAGATTTATCTTAAAAACTACCTCGGTTATTTCCTAATTCAGAAAGCGATTCAGAACTCTCAAAAAATTGATAGTATATAACCATCTTTATGAAAGTGGGCTTTCAGGAGTTCAGTCCACTTTCTTAATCTTACATTTTCTATTCCCCACCCACACGACTTTGCTTTTCTCCTAGCAAAATAGATAATAACACAAGGTTAAAAAGAAGGGCAACATCTGTGCTGATTATTCAGAGAAGCAAAATATTTCTCATCTTTGTATATTCATTGGTGTTAGAAGTAATTTTTCTCTGTTTCCATAGCTACAGTAATTCTGATTAATAATCAGAATGATAGATCATAAATCACAAAGCCAGTTAAATATCATCTGTCTTTATGTAATATTTTAAACATTTTCTTGTTTACTAATTGGTACCATTTGTTACAATGAACATGATTTTGAAAGATGGTTTGATTTTAATTTAGATGCATTTCAGATGTATCTGTAGAAAAAAATCATCTTACTATGCTTGATCATGTGTAAACTGTGATCCAAAAGAGATATTATGTAGCATATATGAAATAATATACACCTATTTCTAAGACAGGTCAAAATACTGAATGTTTTCTCATTTCCCATATTAGAAGGACTTTAGGTTCTATTTCCTCCATCTTTCTCCTATGAATTATGAGGTATTCATTTTCAGTATTCATTCCCAGTAGATAATCTATAATGTTCAAATAGAATATTATTTTTTTAAACTTCAAAATTGAGTGATAGAAATATTTTATGGATATTAAGAGGAAGTCAAGGCAACGTAAAAGAGGAATTAACTAGAAGGGATAAGAAAAGGACAATAAATATATTAGAGAACACATCCCAGCCTGAACCTTGAGAACTACTCTACTCAGTCTACCACATAGGCCACCACTAGCAAGGGAAGATTGACGCCTCTTGCTCTCCTTGACTTTGGTGCTGAATCACGCTTCTTGTTCCTTGTCTTAAATGGCTTCCAAACTTCCCACTTATCTACTTTGACAGTCTATATTTTCTGCTACTTTTTTCTGAGGACAACTTTACATTGCCTATCACATGTTGCACTGAACATGGTATTATTCGTAGCTAGGTTTCTCAATCTCGGCATTATCGACATTTTGGACCAGACAAGTCTTTGTTATGCACTGTAGGATGTTTACATCCTACAGTGGCCTCTACTGACTAGATACTAGCACCACTATCCCTCTCAAATCTTGTCAGTCAAAAACATCTTCAGACATTGTTGAATATACCCTAGTAGGCAAGATCAATGGACCTAGACAAAAATCACGATTTTACACTGACATTTATTTATTTATGCATTCACCCATTCAATAAATGTTTATTAGGTGCATACTATGTGTCAAATACTAGACTACAATAGTAGGAAAGATACAGTAGTTGCCCTATCCTAAAGTCTGGTTATAAGTGTGAACAAGTAATCTGTTAATTATAATTTAGTAGATAAAGAGATAAAAACAAAGCACTATTAAAACATAATGAAAGGGCACCTAACCCAGTTTGGCAGGGGCGGGAGTATAAAGCTTTTCACAAAGGAAAAGGCACTTATGTACATACAAGAAAGATGAGTGGGAATTGGCTCAGTGAAAAATTTAAAAGGCACAGAGTGTTCCAGAGAAAGAGACCAAGTAGGCAAATTCCTGCAGGTCAGCATTGTTGGGGCACTGAGAACAGTAAGCAGGAACCAGGTCACACAGGGTCCTGTGTTTCATATTAAGGAGTTTGACTTTATTCTGAGGTTCATGATGAGCTATGATCTTACTCCTCGGGACAATGCTAGTTGGGGTCCCCTACCCTCACGCTTACAACTTGAAATAAATGTTCTTCCAACATAGTCAGTCCTTGGGTACTTCCCTGACAGCCTAGAGCTCCTCCAACACAGCACTGTTTCCAAGCTTTATCCACTCTTTTAACAGGTCCCATACAGAAACCATAAGTCTTCCAGATCTAACCATAAAAGAATGAGAAATTATCTCTACAATGAAAACAAACTATTCAACATTTTTCACCATTGCACAAATAACTAAATTCTAAAGTTATTCCATGTTGTTATAACCAAGTGGGGTACCAACTGACTAATTAAGAATTCATTTTTTAAGAATACAATAAAACTTAATTGCCATTTACAGATGAAACAATGAAAAAATCAAATCAATGACTGATCCAGTTTAGACAAGTTCTACCGACTTCCCCTTTCCTAGCCTTGATGTTATATCTACTTATATTTGTCTAGAGTTCACTGGGGAATTTTTGAGCCATAATAACTCAATTTTTTCAAAAGTAAATGTCTAATACACTCATTACATGAGCAATGGATTTAATCTTTGTGTGAATTAAAAACATTAAATATGCAGGAGATGTTTGTTTGATATACCAGACAACTAAAGAAGACATTTAGCATGAGAGAGAAAACAACTTGATGTGACTTTGAATAACATCTGAGTCACAAGGAAGAAAATCAAATACATGCTCAACATACTGGGTGAATGTTTTTAACTAAGCAGTGACTGTGTTTTAACAGAATGTGGTTTTGATAGCATCAGTTTGGAATGTGAAGGATGAAAAATTGGTAGCATTGCTTTGCAATTAAGTATCCTTGCTCAAAGCAAAGCTTTGTAAAATATGTCTATTTTAAAGTAAGTAAGTTTGAATTCATTTCCTTCTCATCTGTTCACTACAACATAAAACAGGGAAAAAGAGAGCACTAGGTAAAATAAGACCAGAGTTGAGCTTTTTTCTCCAGTTTTGTAAAGATTCATCTTTTCATTTGGAGTAAGTGGCTCAGGGATCTTTACCTTTGATCTTTAGCACATTTCTTTTTTTCTTTCTTTCTTTTTTTTTTGAGACAGAATTTTCCTTTTGTTGTCCAGGCTGAAGTGCAATGGCGTGATCTCAGCTCACTGCAACCTCCGCCTCCCGGGTTCAAGTGATTCTCCTGCCTCAGCCCCCTGAGTAGCTGGGATTACAGGCCCATGCCACCACGCCCGGCTAATTTTGTATCTGTAGTAGAGACGGGGTTTCGCCATGTTGGTCAGACTGTTCTCGAACTCCTGACCTCACGTGATCCACTCACTTCGGCCTCCCAAACTGCTGGGATTACAGGTATGAGCTACCGTGCCCAGCCAATCTTTAGCACATTTCAAAGTGATTCTTTAATATTGATTTTTCTCTCACAGCTGAAAAAAAGTTTCTGGAGTTTTAAATTTTCATAAATTATCTTACATTTTTAATTCTGAATATTTAGAAAGACTCTCGGGCCAGGCGTGGTGGCTCACGCCTGTAATCCCAGCACTTTGGGAGGCCAAGGCAGGCTGATCACATGAGGTAAGGAGTTGAAGACCAGCCTGGCCAAAATGGTGAAACCCCGTCTCTACTAAAAATACAAAAAATTAGCTGGGCATGGTGGCACACGCTGGTAACCCCAGCTACTCAGGAGGCTGAGGCAGGAGAATCCCTTAAACCCGGCAGGCAGAGGTTGCAGTGAACCGAGATGGCGCCATTGCACTACAGCCTAGGCGACAGTGAGACTCTCTCTCTGAAAAAAAAGAAAAAACAAGAAAGACTCTCAAGTACTGAAGAAATTAACCTTTCCCTGAAACTCTTATTACTTCTATCTAAATTTTCTCATTAAAAATAAACTTAAATATCACTGCAGGCTTCTTCAAAATGAACAACCATATGACCCTTTTTCATATTGTGTCACTTAGTATTTAAAAAATATCTCGTCCTTTCTAAGTGGTTATATCTGAATGTCTAATTAAGATTATAAAACCTAGTAGAGAAGGATTAGAACTGAATTCTTTTTTCCTAACAGTATTTAAAATTTTAAAGTATTTAACAAAAGGTAATCATTAGGTAATAATTTTTAGTAGTACTTTTTGGCTGGGTGCTATAGCTCACACTTGTAATCCCAGCACTTTGGGTGGCTGAGATGGGTGGATCACCTGAGGTCAGGAGTTCAAGACCAGCCTGCCAACATGGTGAAACTCCATCTCTACAAAAATACAAAAATTAGGCGGGCATGGTGGCACACACCTGTAATCCCAGCTACTAGGGAGGCTGAAGAGGGGGAATCACATGAACCTGGGAGGTGGAGGTTGCGGTGAGCCGAGATCATGCCATTACACTCCAGCCTGGGTGACAGAGTGAGACTCTGTCTCAAAAAAAAAAAAGTAATTTTAGTGATCTTTTGACACAATTATATATAGTTTTTAACTTAGCAAGATTGGGCCTGAAAGAGGAAAAAAAATAGAGGAAAGATAGCAGAGGAAGAAGGGAAGCAGGAAAGAAAAGAGGAAAAGAAAGGAAAAGAAAAGAAAGGGAGAAGGAAGGAAGGGAGGGAAGGAAGGAAGGAAGGAGGGAAGGAAGGAGAGGGAGAGAGAGAAAGAAAGCAAAAGAAAGAAAGAAAAGGAAAGAAAGAGAGAGAGATAAAGAAAAGAAAGAGGTATGGTTGATATAATTCATAGAAGCTATAGTATGACAATTGCCACTGAGATTTAGAATCAATAAATAGTGTGCAAGCGCGGAGATTCCCTAGCCCAAAAGATCAAATCCAATCTGAATGAATATAATAATACCCTTAAAGAAAGAAGATGTCCATTACAACTTGGTGGAAGATATGAAAAAGCAGGGGTATTCTGTCATAAAATCATCTAAAATGAAAATTCAAGGAGAAAAAAACTAGAGGTGTCCATACAAGCCTCATCCAGGAAAGGAAGCATTTTAACCAACTGCACTTGGAGTAATGAAATCCCATGAAAAATGTTCTCCCTGTTAGGGAGATGAGTACATCAGGCTAAAGAAATTTGTATCTATCTAAATCTCACTGCTCTGATTCTGATTTCAGATGGATGTGCCTACAAATCAAGAATACTCTGATTATGCCAACACTCATAAATACTGATATATTAAAATTGGTCCCACAAGCCTGGTTAGTGGAAGTCCATCATACCAGTGGTAAACATATCCACCCTAGAGTGACTATACCAGATTTAGGATTACATATACTTACTAGGATAATAAATGCCACAGATGATCCGCCAGGCTTCCTCAAGTGGACATCCTAACCATGGTATTAGCTTTTGGTGCTCTCCATTTGAAATTTCTACAACTAAAACTCACCCATTTCTTGTCAACATTAAGCAATATGTACAAACTATAAAGACAAGTTATATGTGTCCTTTCTGGATGTTTTTCTGTCGTACATAACTCCCTCTGTGTGCTAGATTCTTTAGTAAGTAGTGGAGATGCGGCATACCTACCTTTAAATAGATCACAACCTGTCAGGGGAGGCAAAAGTGTGTATAGATGTGATTGGGTGTGGTGGTTCATGCCTGTCATCTCAGCAATTTAAGAGGCAAGGCAGGAGGATTGCTTGAGTCCAGGAGTTCAAGACTAGCCTGGGGAACAAAGTGAGACCCAATCTCTACAAATAATTTAAAAGTTAGCCACGTATGGTTGTGCCTGCCCATAGTTCCAGCTACTCAGTAAGCTAAGGTGGAAGGATCTCTTCCACCAAGGAGTTGAAGGCTGTAGTGAGCTATGACTATGCCACTGCACTCTAGCCTGGGCAACATAGCAAGACCCTGTCTCAAAAAAAAAAAAAAAGAGTGCATGAACATAATATAGTATGAAAAACACTATAATGGTGCTTTGTGGGAGGGAAATTGAAGCAAGCGGAGGGAGAACTTAATTCTGCATGCAACTCAGTTGGGAGGGATCAGTTCTGCAATTTAAATAACCATGAGACTTTACCAAATATCCACCATCTTTTATCTCATAAAATAAAAGCAATGATTGCAGAATTTGTACTTACAGATGTTCTAACTCATGAATGACTACCCCTGATCTTTTATATGCAAAGATTTCCATTAAATACAGGGAAAACCTGGTTCTGAGAGAAAAATGTATCTGTTACATAAAATTGAGGAAAGCATGTGACTCCGATCCTCCCATTTATTTGCACCCACTAATTTGTACTGGAAATGACTTGCCTACTAGCAAAACTGCTCAGCTGTGTTCACAATTGGAGCTAAGACATATTTCAAATATAACCCACATTAAGCAAGCCCTGTGTCTATTTTTGCTCACCATTATATCCACAGGAACTATAACAGCGTCTCATACATAGAAGATGCTCAATATAACCTAATGAATATACAAAACAAATATTTAAGCATGTCAGTAGCTCCTCAAGATACTGAGTGGGTCATCAATGTGTTAAAAGGTTGAAACTAGACCTATTCTTTTTAGAACTAACCTAAACAAAATTAGTCATGCACAATCACTAGGTTATTTTGATAAATATAAATACTCCCTAATGAGAGGCAGATAGGGGCCATAGGTCTTCGTTCTCAAAATTTCTTAGTCTACCAGGTGTTCTATTACAGTAAGTATAAGTCTTAGACCAAATTCTGTAACACATTCAAACATATATTAGCAAGTAGGCACTAAAACAGTTAAGTCCCAGTTATCTGACCTCTTAGGAACTCCAACTATCACGTTCCATCAAAGATTCACTTGAGAGAACTGCAGCAGTATTCTGGCAGCAGGAGTTGGCTAAATTTCTAGACAGAAGCAGGTGGCAGAATCCTCAGTTAATGGCTACACATGGGACCAAATAGCATCCTAGACCTGGGATACCACCCTGATGGGTCTAGGCTAGGGTTTCTCAACCTTGGCACTACCAGTATTATGGAGTGTATAATTCTTCAATGGGGATGAGTGATGAGATTTTATGCACTGTAGGGTTTTCCGCAACACCCTGGGTATCTACCCACTAGATGTCAGTAGCAGCCTCTCCCCCAAGTTGCAACATCCAAAAGTCTCCAGACCTAAATATTTTGGGACAGGAGAGGCAAAATCTCCCTAGTCAAGAACCACTAGTCAAGCTGCCTGGCTCACTGGAAATTTAGTCTCTTTTTACGTTAAGTCAGTGGTGCCTATGCAACATTTCTAACCAATTCACACATCTTCAGCATTCTCATTCCACCAGTGAAGAATCATTTCTCACATTGTTTATGCTATAATTAGGACACCTACCAGTGCTCATCATAAAGCAAGAGAGTGCTGCTAGTAGCAGGTGCCTCTGGAGAGGGCACTGCTGATTAGATTCTTTCAAATGCTAACTAACTGCTTGTGGTGGGTGTATGCCTGATTAGAGTATTTCAAATGTTAACTAACCATCTTCTGACTTCAAATCAAATGAACATTTTTTCTCTAATTTTGACGCCAGGTTGGTAGTACACACAAGCACCTCAGAGAAGCAACCACTGGGAAGCTTAAGGCTAAACTCTCAGAAAAAAATTGATAAAGCTGATAGCAATAATGCAAATACCTTAAACAACACAAGCTTACATGCTGTACCTGCTGGGAGAACAGCTGAGATGTAGCATGCTCTACAGATTCTCTCCAAGTTTTACCCAACAAAAATGATTTTATTCAAGCTCAAGCATATTCATTATAGCAGGTGTTCAGCTCAAAGAATGAATTATGGGCAAAAGTTTTGCAAGTATATAGAGTAAATATTTGGGTATTGAGATTTAAATGGTGCTAGATTCCTATATCCACGTGGGGTGCATTTACACATGAAGTTGGTTAAATATCTTCCCAACACCAGCTTCCATGAATCAGAATTGAGAGGTGGTTTTAGATTATTTCAATTTTGAACTGAGTAAAAGTATGATTATGCTGACAAAAGACAGCTACACCCCATCCTGGACTGGATATTGTGGGGATGCCTTCTGCATACAAAATACAGGAAAAAAAAAAAAGGACAGGGCAAAGCAAGTGAATCCAGTGAAATAATTGCAGGCATATGGAGGTGTTTTGGACAAATTATACTCCTGGTCAGAGTGGCAGAGGTTTCATGCCTGACACAGAAAGAAAAAGAGGGAATCAGAAAATGAGTCAAAAAAGCAAAGAGCGTAGTTGATACATTTGTCAAAGCAGACATCTCTTCCACACACTGTTCTGCCTCTCTGGACAGTGGACTTGAATCTGCTAATCCAACCATTAGGAACTGAAAGCATAAAAGGATGAGGTGACCCAGAGACCTTACCCCTAAAGATAACTGTGAATGCCAAGGATGGTGCCCACCTAGAAGGAGGTCCAGTTGAACCTCTCGGGAGAAACAGGGATAAATTCCACCCAATAATTAAACATATCTACACACACCACCATTAATGTATACTGACTGTTTAGGAGATAGTAAGAGTTCTATGCCCCTGAGAGTACTCCCAGGAAAAAGACTGGGCACAAATGTTGTTATGAACATAGATAGACGGCATTATTTAGCCAGAAGTGTCAAAATCATTACTGTACTTACAGTGTCAGCCCAAAACAATCACAAATAGCCCTTTTTGACTTCCCTATCACCTGCTGGTGGAATTTGGGATCAAACCTATGGATTAAACTGGGCAAGTCTGCACTTGAATCCAGTTATAGTTTCCCTTCCTTACTAAAGAATCAGAGAACAGATATTGTCAAGAATACTAACAGAAGAGCACTACAACTGAACCAGAAAATCAGGAGAGATTGGCAGAGATCATATCGAAGCCCCATCAATCCACTGCTGTATGAACTAAGTACTCAGCGAATCTAGACTACAAGATAGGATAATGTGGTTTCACTTAACATAAGGACAAAATAATTCTTTCTGATGAGTCAGACCTGTGGGAGGGAATTTGTGTTGAATTTGAAAACTCCATTGGAGTTTCTGCCAAGCAGCGTCTTATACTAAAAAGATATATAATTATATAGAGTGACTAATTTACTTTTGCAGACCCCTTACATGTTATATGAAATAAAGTCTTCTGTTTACCTGTTTGTCTATGCCACTGGGACCATGTCTTACAGGACAGGGACTGTGTCATCTGCATATTTTTGTCTCTGTAGTGTAACACAGCGTGAACACAATAAAGGTTTTCTGAGTGTTGGATAAATAGGCAGGCAAGTCTTTATGCAGAAAAACCAATAGCATCTGCAAATGTGAGTATTCTCTTGTGTGATTCCAGGCCATTTGTGAAACTTCAAATAAAACTGTCTTGAAAATGCATGGGAGTCACTTTTTCTATCCGGAAGTAATTTTTACCTGTTCCCTTTGTTACTTGTATCTGTTTATTACTAATTAAACTTATCAAAGACCCCTTAAATCTAGAAATGTAATATAATCGTAGATTCTTTCTACTTTATTAATAAAAAGACCTGCTGAAATAATAAGCTGAGATTATTTTCAAAGGCTATATCATGATTTATGATCTAAAGTGAGCTTATATATTTTAAACAACCTAGTCGTAAATTAATTTTTCATTTACTTTTAACACATGTATAAATATAACCCAAATGATTTATTTATTTCTAGATTGCCAGATGTGAAGATAATACCATTAGCTGAAAACTCTCTAATCTAAAAAGTGGATCATCTCTAGATAGAGTCTAAGTATGGCACTTTCCACAATGTATTTCTTGGTAAAGATTTAAGCAATTGTTGAAAATCTGTACTGTCTCCTTTCTAGTCCTCACAGCAACTCCTACACAGTGACTACTGCGTAGTACTCCTTTGTGTTAGCAGCTGCCTTCCTTATTTCAACATATTTTAAGAAACCTCCAAGTTGCAAACTAAAGTCCTATTAAGGTATTCCTCATATTCTTTTTGACTAATCTAAGATCTAGTTTCAACATGACTAACTTTTCTTTGTCATATACAAACCAGATATTAAATAATTACAAAACAAATTTCCAAAAGTAATTTATAAAAGGTATTGGCATTTTTATAGGAACACTTCTTATAGAAAGATATTTAATTAGACACTTAGTCTTCTGACCTATAATATGTTGACTGCAGGATTTTTTAAAAGTTGTTTTTAAATAGGTACGTAGTCCAACTTAATTAATAATCTCATTTAGTACAGAGATCTACCAATCAGAATAGATGTTGGTGGTCATAACACTGGACTAGGTCCTAAACTGCCCTTTCATGCTCCTCATTAGTTGCTGGATCATGGGAGGTCTGGGCAAATACAGGCATTCAATGGAATGGTAGTGGGGTGCACTCAGATGCTTGAGGCAAGGGCTATTTATCAACAGATTTTTTAATAACAACTGCACATAGTGGTACACGTTGGTGTAAAATAAACCCTATGATAAGCCTTTTTGTTACTTTTTTTCTAATAGAAAAGAAATGGAATATAAAGACAATTGAACTAAGGGCTGTTTCACTTTGAGAAAGGGAGTAACTATCCTATTTCACAGTGTTCTCAGGGATTCTACATAATCAAGTTAAGCAAGGTCTGAAGCTTCCGCAATTGAGAAAGAAAACACTTAAGAAAAAAATATTTCTGATGCAAATTTTACAAAAAAAAAAATAGGTCTATATGAATACATTTCTAGAGTTGCTCCCAGAGGGCCTAAAGCTCCAACTTCATTATCATCACTAAATCCCCCTCTGCTGATTGTCCAAAAGAAATTGCATAATTGATTGACACTTCAAAAGATTCTCCTGTGCCCAATATAAATTGTAACCCTAGCAAACTGAGAAATCTATTAAAATCCAGAAATAATATTACATGTGACACTGTTGGCGGGAGTGTAAATTAGTTCAACCATTGTGGAAGAGAGTGTGGTGATTCCTCAAGGATCTAGAAACAGAAATGCCATTTGACCCAGCAATCCCATCACTGGGTATATACCCAAAGGATTATAAATCATTCTATTATAAAGACACATGCACACATATGTTCATTGTGGCACTGTTTACAATAGCAAAGACTTGGAACCAACCCAAATGCCCATCAATGATAGACTGGATAAAAAAATGTGGCACATATACACCATGGAATCCTATGCAGCCATAAAAAAGGATGAGTTCTTGTCCTTTGCAGGGACATGGATGAAGCTGGAAACCATCATTCTCAGCAAACTGACACAAGAACAAAAAACCAAACACCACATGTTCTCACTCATAAGTAGGAGTTGAACAATGAGAACACATGGACACAAGGAGGGGAACATCACACAGTGGGGCCTGTTGGGAGGTGGGGGTCTAGGAGAGTGATAGCAGGGGGTAGGGGATTGGGGAGAGATATTAAGAGAAAAACCTAATGTAGGTAACGGGGGGATGGATGCAGCAAACCACCAGGGCATGTGTATACCTATAAAATAACCTTGCATGATCTGCACATGTACCCCAGAACTTAAAATATAATTTTTAAAAAGAAAAAAAAAATCACACATGACATTAACTGTGTTTTTACATAGTGAACAGGGAAATCAAATAGGTCAGGGATGAAAATGAGATAATATATGCTTATTTTCCAATCCTACTAAATCCTTTTCAATTTGGCCAAAGATTATTCTTAGAGCTTAGAATGGGGAACTCTGTAGCACCCATAAGGCTGTCTTTTTCTCCCTCTGAAGTCTGTGTTTGAAATTCTTCACTTATATGAATTGCTGTGGACTCACTTCAAGCACCAAACTAAAATTCAGCCTTCTCTGGCCATCAGGTGGATCCCTTGATATGACTTGCTGGGGGGTGAGGGCGATTTGTTTGCTTTCATCTGAAGGAGGAGGACTACAATTTTGACATCTGGAATAAAGATTAGGAGGGTGAGGAGATGACTATAACGTTGGCCTCCTGTCAGTGATTATAAACTGGAAGTTCTAAACCCTCACAGTACAGTAGAATCAACTGATGGTGGGCCCATCCCAGATGGATTAAACCAGAATCTTTGAGTTTGAGGCAGCAGCACTTTTAAATGGGATAACTTAAAATGGGTGATTCAAGGTGAGAAACACTACTATAAATTTATAGTCCAAACAAATAAAGTCAAAAGCTAAAAAAATAACAACAACAAAAACATCTTTGTTTCATAAGGGAATATCTGAGACAGGACAGGCATAAGGAGTGTTACTTCAGTTTCTAAAACAAAGTCTAACCAAGTAAGGCACATTCTTTGATACGTTGGGACCTAGCAGCTATGAAAGTTCAAAGAGAGTGAATACTTGGTGTGAGCATGGGTGTTTTGCATCAAGCAACTGCAGGAGCACTGACAGGCAGACCTTCAGGCAAAGGGGAGTCCGAAGAGCACAGAGGGATCAAGACAGTGTGCAGAGAATACACCCATAGACTCTTTTGAGGCACACATGAGACATACCTTTCCCCAGGAAGGCTGAAGACTTAGGTGAGAATTTGCAGGGGCTTACAGATGCCAGCCACATCATGAGGGGAGAGCAAAAGCCAGTGAAATTTGAGCTATTGATCCTGTTATCAAAGTGAAGATACTCTTCAACAATTGGTTTATACTTTAAATACTTTTATATCTTTAACATAATATTCACTATGTGCAGGGAACTCCATTGAAAAATAAGCTATCAAAGTTGAGGACCATCAGTAACTATGAGGCTACTGTATAATATGAGTTATCTGCATGAATAATAAACTGGATGGATGGATGAATGGATGGATGGATGGATGGATGGATGGATGGATGAATGGATAGATAAATGGATGGGGAAAATGCCAGAATTTGGGCAAGGACAAAGAGAGTAAGGCAAGAATCAACAGCTGCAATGAAAGCTTTAGATCAAGCAGAAAGCTGATTTTTAAAAAATAGAGGCAATGAGGTGTGGGGAATAAGAACTTTCATATAAAGAATTGCCAATCAATGATAGACTGGATAAAGAAAATGTGGCACATATACACCATGGAATAGTATGGAGTCATAAAAAAGGATGAGTTCATGTCCTTTGCAGGGACATGGATGAAGCTGGAAACCATCATTCTCAGCAAACTGACACAAGAACAGAAAACCAAACACCACATTTTCTCACTCATAAGTGGGTATTGAACAATAAGAACACATGGACACAGGGAGGGGAACATCACACACTGGGGTCTGTTGCGGGGTTGGGAGGGCTATGGGAGGGATAGCAGGTAGTCAGGGGATTAGGGAGGGATAGCATTAGGAGAAATACCTAATGTAGGTGATGGGGTGATGGATGCAGCAAACCACCATAGCACATGTATACCTATGTAACAAACCTGCGCATTCTGCACATGTACCCCAGAACTTAAAATATAATAAAATATTTCTTAAAAGAATCTAAACACACTCCCATGTGCAATGGCTCACACCTGTAATCCCAGCACTTTGGGAGGTTGAGGCAGGTTAATCTGTTGATTCCAGGAATTGGAGTCCAACCTAGGTAACATGGCAAAACCCCATCTCTACTAAAAATACAAAAATTAGGTGGACATAGTATCGAACGCCTGTAGTCCCAGCTGCTCAAGAGGCTGAGGTGGGAAGATCGCCTGAGCCTGCAGAGGTCGAGGCTGAGGTGAGCCATGATCATACCACTGTATTCCAGCCTGGGCAACAGAGTAAGACCCTATCTCAAAAATTAAAAAATAAAATAAAATAAGAAAAAGAATATAAAAATATTATCTAAAATTGATTTGGAGTTTTGGACTTAAGAGCAATTATGAGAAATGAATTTGACATCCAAATCTTAGATTGCTGAGGGATTTTAATTTATGGAGACAATGGAATGTACCAGGATGGGTATTTGACTAATTCTGAAAGATACAGACTATGTGGTTGCTATGCCACACTAAGGGGAAATACATCTGAACGGTGCATGTGAAGGAGCCATCGATAGGTTCAAAGTCAAGACTGGAGGCAACAGAGAAGCCAGTACTGGCAGGCTATTGCAGAGGAAGGAAGGAACTGATGGGCCAGGACAGGGCATGAGAGCTGAGGGGTCCTGGGAGGGTCCTGAGAGGTGTGGGGGAAAGGGAATAAAGAAAGTAAAGAATACAGGAGGCCAGACGCGGTGGCTCACGCCTGTAATCCCAGCACTTTGGGAGGCCGAGGCGGGTGGATCATGAGGTCAACAGATTGAGACCATGCTGGTCAACATGGTGAAACCCCGTCTCTACTAAAAATACAAAAAATTAGCTGGGCATGGTGGCACATGCCTGTAATCCCAGCTACCCAGGAGGCTGAGGCAGGAAGAATTGCCCTGAACCCAGGAGGCGGAGGTTGCGGTGAGCCGAGATCGCGCCATTGCACTCCAGCCTGGGTAACAAGAGCAAAATTCCGTCTCAAAAAAAAAAAAAAAAAAAAGAATACAGGAGTAGAAAAACTGTTTCCATAATACCCACCTCGTAATTTTCCCCGAAGTCTACTTCCAAATTAAGAAGTGTACTTTTTCACATATAAACAGACATCTCTAGATTTTAACCTTATTTTGAGTAATATAAAACTTCCTTTAAATTATAAACTTCTCAGGCATTGTAAAGTCCCCAGGGAAAATGACTCAACCTTCAATATCTTCCCTACAACAACTGCACATGGTGATACTCAGAAACAATCCTTCCACAAATAGAGACAAAATAGTTTCTTTTGCTTTTATCTTTGGTCATTCAGCAGTTTGGAGACTTCTCAAAAGGCACCGAGGCATAAAGAAAATCCCCTTTTCACAAATTTGCTCTGTTCTCCCATGAAACTTTTCTGTTCTTTTAGAAGAACACTTTAAAATTTCCTTGTTTCCGCATGTTAAAGAAATGTGAAATTTAAGCAACTAAGTCAGCCTAGTGGGTCACCAATGCAAAATTACTACAATCTGTTTATCAGTTTATCAGGATCCCTAAAGTCCATTAAGTCCTATGCACAGCCATAACAGCTTCATCTTCAAATGCTTAGAAACACAGCCCAGAAATTAAAATGGGAGTTTAATTTATTCCTTTTTCTGTTCAACCCTTAATCTTTTTTTCCAGTGCTTTTCAGGCTGATTTACTTTAAATTGCAATTATCCTAAGAAGAGAATTTTAAAGGAAAAAGAACAAGGCTCTCAGCCAGGTGTGGTGGATCACACCTGTAATTCCAGCACTTTAGGAGTCCAAGGCTGGTGGATCACTGTTGTGGTCCGTGAGATCGGCACGTCTGCCGGGGGTTTTTTGACTAGTAAGAGGGTCCCAATACCTGGAAGAGAGAGTGCGCGGAAGAAAAGAACGACAGGAAAGTTTGGGGTCTGGAGGGCTGATGAGGATTGCCCAAGTCAGCAATTTATTTTGTGCACAGCGTCTCATTATATACCCTTTAGCCTGCAGTGGCTGACGTCAGGTTACTTAGTGAGGTAACTACAACAAAGGAGAAGAGAAAATCACAACATTACAAGCCTAGGGTTCAAGTTAAAACTAGTAAAAGGAGAAGCATACAATCAACTGTCATAAAGATTGATCAAGAAGTCATAAAACAAACAGGTGACCTTTTCTACTTATCTGATAATCGAAACACAGAAACAAGATCACATTTTACAACGGTCAAACCAAGGCATAAATCTTAGAGGTAACAATTTCAAATGTCATATGAATAGTCACAAGCTTCAGTGAGTACCTGGTAACGGAGTCATAAAACAAGCCCAGAGCAGAAACTTCAAGAAATAGAATGTGCAGTGAAACCACACAGCCTTCACCCAGCCAAACTGTTAGATCAGTGAACCAGAAAACTTCTGCAAAATCAAACTTCTTGCACTTCCTTCTTTCCCTTAGTTCGACTGCGTCCAGGAGGGGAGAAATGTGTCTGGGCTCAAACTCCATTATGGCAGAGACACTTAGGGGTCTCTACGCTGGAGCGATCCCCCCAGATCACCAGAGACCAGGAGTTCAAGAGCAGCTTGGCCAATGTGGGGAAACCCTGTCTCTACTAAAAATCCAAAAATTAGCCAGGCATTGTGGCAGGTGCCTGTAATCCCAGCTAATTGGGAGACTGAGGCATGAGAATCACTTGAACCTGGGAGGCGGAGATTGGCACCACAGCACTCCAGCCTGGTGACAGAGCAAGACTCTGTCTCAAAAAAAAAAAAAAAAGAAGAAGAAGAACAGAAACAAGGATCTTTGCCATTGCCATTAATTCTGCTTTCACCCTCTCCCTTTCTCATTTTCTCATTCCCCACGTACTATCTCCCTATCAAGCTCTGTCTTTTGAGTGTGGGGTAAAGGCAGAGCAGGGGAGTCCTTGCCCTACCAAATCCTCTGGTGACTACTTCCTCCACTAACTCCTAATACTTTATTGGGTTAAAAGTAAACACTTTTATAAAAGAGATATTTTATAAAATAAATTATATACTATTCCTGGAAATTTCGTTTTTTAAAAAAAATTTCATACACTTTTCCTAAAGTATATGTGATCAGAACTATACATGAAGTATTTATAAATTATAAGGATCTTATAGGAATATAAAAGAGTAAGAATTTTAATTATATCTAAAAGTAATTATAATGAAATGTAAATAAAATTTTATTTTAATTTTTCATTTGGCATAATTCTTGTTAATTTGTAGAGTCTGTGCACTAAAATAGATGTATCATTTACATAGAGCAGTGCTTAGATAACCAGTCTAATTACTTGAGAGTTATCTGCACTTTGAGCCATTCCTAAACTAGCAGTATAAATTTAATACATTACACAAAATATTTCAAGAGGAAATTTGCTATTTCTTGAACATTGCTTGGAATACTAACCGACTAATCTTAATTTTAAACATGCTATCAATCATTATAATCACAGAAGACAGTCATATTCAGAGAAAAGGAAAAAAGTACTTCCCATGAAGAACTACTTAAAATGACAAAAATATTCATTTGCTCAGTCCAAGGATATGGAGAATACAGTGGAAAGTTTATTGAAAAAGACTATCAATGAAAGAAGTTATAGGTTTTCAGAAACCAAATTTTTTAAAAGATAGTCTATAGGTATTTTATGTATTATTCCTAAGCATGCTACTACTGATTAATTTTAATTTCCACATTTGTTACTAATTGATAAGGAAAATTCACGCTGTATGTATAAAATAACCATTCCTGGTAAGAATTCACAGCATTCTAAAAAATTTAACCCAAGATAGTTTTGGGAGCCAGGTTATATTTTTTAAGTGTTTTGTAATTGTTACTCTTTTTTTTACTCATTAAAGATCTACCAAGTGTTTAGTATTATATGTCAGGTACTCTCAAAGAGTTTTTTCCACTCTAATGAAGAGAATAGAAAAGTGAACCAAAGAAAGATATTTTATTTCTAAAGTGAGACTTAGTGGCCAGCTTCAGAATCACTTAATCAATCTCTGGGTGAGGATCTGAGGGGAGTCAAGGAGTCTATTTTTATCATGTTCCTCAGTGGATATTTTTCCTCACTGAGGTTTTAAAACCACTTGCCTAAAACTGAGAGCATTTGACCTTAATAATTCATTTCAAGCCATCTTTGCCCTGGGCCCTGACCTGGTCCAATTAGGCCTACCAATGACAAGAAGCCCCTCCAATGCAGAAGGTGACCTCAAGCCCAACCCACCTGTAGTACTACACATCAGGGCTGCTAACCAAATATTTCCGGTGCTTTCCTCTTCCTACACTACCTGTTCTCTCACAGCTAGTTGTGATCCTGTGATTAGTAGTGGCATATGAGATGTGAATGGAAGTCATTCCAGGTGGAGGTGTCATTCCAGGCAGAGGTATCATTCCAGGCAGAGGCTTTAAAAGCTAAAGCATGAGTTTACATACCCTTTTCTAAATTCCTTCATAACCGTGGAAACACAGGGATGGATTCTCCCTCAGTCACTGAGTAAGGACAATGTGGAGCACATCTCCAACGGATGGCCTCATGAAATATGAGTAAGAAATAAACCTGTTTTTTAAGTCATTAAGATTTTTAAGTTTGCTTGTTTCCACTAACCTGATGGCTACATAACCATACCAGCTACACAACATACAAAAAGTCATCAATCCATTGATCCAGAATAAAGGGAGAACTTTCAAACCTCTCTGTTTTCCCCTCCTAAATTTCACCAAAGCATCATAGTCAAATTGTGTGCCTGAGTATTCCACAAAACCAGAGCTGCTCACCACGGGTGGAGTAAAAACAGAGGAAGGGATAGCTTTGAACTAAATGTTAATGTGAACTATACTTGTGATGGGAATTACATTTGAGAATCAAAATTCCAATTAAACACAACTGGACATACACACACTAAAACATCTCAAGGACGTCACATCTTCTAGCTCTCATATTTTTTTAATGCTTCCAAGGCCTATCTGATTTGCAGACTTATCTATCTCCTGTGACTTTCTCAATAAGATATCATGCCATTACTGTCACTTAATGACATTTGACTTTATTACAGTGACTGTGAAACATAGGTAAGAAATATAACTATAGCACTGTCACAGAAAGAATAAATTACTCTCCAAAGTATTTATTTATTTGTTTGTCTTTAAGACAGAGTCTCACCCTGTCACCTAGGCTGGAGTGTAATGGCACTATCTTGGCTCACTGTAACCTCCACCTCCTGGGTTCAAGTGATTCTCCTACCTCCTCCCAGTCTCCTGAGTAGCTGGGATTACAGGTGCATGTCACCATGCCCAGCTAATTTTTGTATCTTTAGTAGAGATAGGGTTTCACCACGTTGGCCAGGCTGGTCTCGAACTCCTGAGCTCATGATCCACCCACCTTGGCCTCCCAAAGTGCTAGATTACAGGCATGAGCCACAGTGCCTAGCATCCCCAAGGTATTTATATAATGAAAATTCAAACCCAGTTTTTTTTCATTCATTCAATTATTTAGCAAATATTTATAGCTACTGAGGATACAGCAATGAACAAAACAGACAAAAATCCATGCACTATGGAGGTTACAATACAGAAAAACAAGACAGGAAATAAACAAGCAAGTTTATTATGCATCATACCAGCAGGTCATAAATACCATGAAATTAATAAAACAAAAATTGTGTATCAAAGTTTCAGGAGTGAAGATGTCTTGCATTTCTAAATATAGTGGAAAATGAAAGTATTCATGAGAAAATGGCTCTGAAGGAATTGAAGGCCCCATACTGACAGCAGAGGGGAAGCTTTCCAGAAAAAAGGAAAAGCAAGTACGAAGGTGTCACCAAAATGCCAGAGGTTAATTCCATGCACTGCCATTTGGATATGCTGGATAACAAAGCAACACTCAGCACCTGAGCCACAAAGAACTCCAAACCGTTCACCACTTGAGGAGAGCAGGAGAAACAAGGAAAAATGGACTTCAAAATAGCAATAGCAAAAGAGTGCACTTCAGAGAAGTGCCTTCCCCAAAACATATCTCAAATATATATGCAAAAAAGTAGAATGCATATAAACAAAATAATCCCAAGGCACAGTATTTCCTCTTTGCTATACTTTTCACTAAACTAATCTTAACCAGTATCAACCATCTGTAAATTTAAATTTCAACTCATCTTCCATTTTGCTTGAAATAGCAGATTTCAGAACCCTGGGATTAGTAGACTCTTAGAAAAGTATGCAATTTTAACCTTCTGCCTTAATTTATGACCTAAAATAATCCCAGAAAAACTGTCTTACTGGTAAAGATTCCAAAGATGGTGCTTTTATGGTATCCTTTAGCAATTATTTCAACATTTAACTGTTTACATTGCCAGGAAATAGATATTAAAGAAAGAATGAAGAAAAAAGAAAAAAAATCATGTCTATTTGAAAGCAAAAGAATTGTAAAGCACAAAAATAAGCAAATAAAGAACAATGATATCTGAAAACCGATGACCAGCTTTAAATAACAAAGTTGAATATAAGTACATGAAGATGTTTGGTCAAATCACTATTTTTCCCAAACAAGAACAGCTAGGCCAGCTGCTTCAACACTTTCCATGCTCTCCTGACAAAATCTCAACCTCAACACTGAACTCTGTCAAACCAACAGCTCCATTTTCTCCAGGTGCCCTAATCAGAGGACAAAATGTCAACTCAAATATGCTTTGCATCACAAAGGGCTCCAGCCCAGTATTAATTTCATCCAAAACAAATACATACAAGATTTTAATATTCAGAAAAATCTACAAATTAATGTCAAAATAATTTCATTTATAGAAATGTTATTCTTAATGAACATAATATTTAACAATTCAGTCCTTATGAATCATGTATTAAAAACTAATGAGGTTGCTTAGACAGAGATATCAATTTCACAGGTATTCAAGACAAAAAAATGTCTGAGTGAAGGAATTTCATGGATTAAAATAACTTTTCATGGACTATGGTTCAGAAACAGATTGGAGTAAAAAATGAACATGCTCTAATACCTAATTCTCATAAATCCAGCATATTTATTCTTCCAGTATGTAAGTTCTCATTACATAAATGCATCAGTAGAAATTTATTTGGGTTTGAGCACCCGAGGCTATGACACTGAAATCTTCTGTTTGTGCAATCAAATGATATCCAAGTATGAAAACAGGAAAAAAAAATGATAACAAAAAACACCTTGTATAGTAAAGGCCTCATGTATTTCACTCCAATCTATATGTAAATTCATTATCTTGCAAGGCAAGAATGAAAGTGGCTTTCATGATGCACCATTTTTCTTTTCTTGATGCCCCTATATGGGGAAAAGCAAAAAAAGTAGTCACATATTTTCTGTTCCTATTTGTCAAAATGTCAACTGACTTATATAAAAACAAAGCAGGACCAATATGAATATTTACATAAAAATTAAACTGAACAGAAACGAGATTATTTTATAAAATTTTCCTCTAAGATGAATCATGGGCCTCTATTTGGGAGAGATGGGAAAAGCCATTTGTGAGATCAGCCTCCTCCATAAGCCACCAATCTTATTCATTTCTGCAGTTTTATTATCTTTTCATGAGGCTGAAAGATAATAAAAGTTCATAGTCAAAAAAATTTGACTATGAACTTTTTACAGTGAATCTGAAGGACAAGAAATATTTTTAAATGCACAGCTTTGTGGCTATACAAATCTTACCTGAGAATTCAACATTTGAAATTTGTAACAAATTGGATAATCCTGATTTATATGTTATATAAAAGATTAAAGCATTTTTATCTCTGTTATCAGGGAAAAATATGCATGATATTATTTTTTATATTTGTCAAATTGTTTTTAGGAGTTTTAAAAATTATATTATTGAAAAAATTGTTAAGGATTCATTTATTTCTTCTATGTATAACTTCAAAGAACATCATTAAATAATGTTTTAATATACTTTGTTTTTAAATAGGGTTCCATTGAATGGTACAGTGGTAAAGTCTTAATGAATAAAAGATCAAATATCTTCAGTTACTAAGATACCTTGAATGCAAAAACACACTGTGGTTTTAAATCCTAACTGCAACTTATTAGCTGTGTCATTTTGAGATATCATTTAATCATGAGTTTCCCAAACTGTATGCCAAGATATTCCAAGGAGTGCCATGGGATATTTTAAGTTTTCAAGAGCAACACAGTGATAATCAACATCTTTCCAATACAGTGCAAACAGGGTCAACATTAGATCACGCCACACTCCTTTCAATGATGGCATGTTTTTGCAAAGCTGGGTTTTCAGAAATTAGTATAATAAGCAAGTACCACTTCAAATTCAATGTAAAACAAGAAATTGGGGTGATGTTACCCCATATGATGTGAAGTTTGCAAAGCCATGCAGTGCCCAAAAGGCACATGCATCCTGATAGTAATTGTGGTTATTTAAGAATTAAGTTAAAATATTAACTTTAGCTTCAAATTACGTATATTTTATTTTCAAGTGGCTACTAAGTTGTTAAAACCTAAATACCTATTAAGATTTTAGAAATAATAACTTAGTCAAGGAAACTTTTAGGAGCACCTTTAGGCAGAGTGGTGTGAAAAATTACTGAGATACTAAGAACATTATGCACTGAAAAAGTTTGGGAACCTAAGACTCTCCCTCTGAGATGCATTTTCTTTATCTGTAAAATGAACATAATAGCTATTTCATAGAGCTATTGTGAGAGTCAGAATTTACAATGAATGTAAAAAATATCTAATATAAAGATCATATAAACTCTATAAATTTTAATTCTTTATCTTTTCAAATGACTTGATTTTTCATTTTTGCATATTATAATATGAAAACATTTTTCTTTGCCACATTTATGTAAGTTATCACTTTATTACATAATATTTAAAGTAACCAGGCTTATGTATTTTTTTTTATTATTTTTTGAGACAGAATCTCACTCTGTCTTGGTCAGGCTGGAGTCCAGTGGTGCAATCTCGGCTCACTGCAGCCTCCGCCTCCCAGGTTCAAGTAATTCTCCTGTCTCAGCCTACCCAGTAGCTGGAACTACAGGCATGTGCCACCACACCCAGCTAATTTTGTATTTTTAGTAAAGATGGGACTTCACCATGTTGGCCCAGCTGGTCTTGAACTCCTGACATCAAGTGATCCACCTGCCTCGGCCTCCCAAAGTGCTGGAATTACAGGCATGAGCCACTGCACCCAGCCTATTATTATTATAACTAAGGAGATGCTCACAATTCTTATCCTAAACCATAGCATGAAACAAAAATGATTTATAAATTATCAAACATAAGGTAAAATGTCCTGTATAGTTTTAATATTGATGATACTTTTAGAATAAATAATTCCTATACACTCTGTTAATCAGAGTATTTCATAAATTAGAATATTCTATTTTCCTGAAAATTCATTTGTAATTGAATCCAAATGCATGCTGCCATTTTCACCATTTCCTAAGACTATGTAGTTATGACAGATGATTTGAGAATGTGTGAAATAGTTACATAAATTTCATTTCATTTCATTTCTACTTCCCTGGGAGTAAGATCCAGTGAAAGTCTCCTGAATAAAAGCAAGTAGGCTACAATTCTGTTCAGACTCCAATTAATAATTTTGAACCATTTGACCCTTCCTGGTATATGATGACATATCTTTGCCAAGCTGGGTTTTCAGAACCCAGCTAAAATGACAAGATCGGTCCTGCTCCAAAAGCAGTACAAGATACAAACAAAATGTAAGTGCTGCTTATTTACATCTCATTGGGACAATACAATTAAAATATTATTGGGAAGAAAAAACTGTAACACTTAGGATAAACTCAGAAACAATATAAGACCATATGTTATCACATGCTAAATAAGCAATTTCCCTAGTAAAATTAAATATAATTATCCTGACATGTTATCAGTAGCATTACTAATAAAATAACCCATTGTTGTTGGTCTGTTTTCTTTGTTACTGTAACAGAATACCAAAGACTGGGTAATTTATAAAGGACAGGAACTTATTCCTTATGGTTCCAGTGGTTGGGAAATTCAATATCAAGGGTCCCACATCTGATGAGGGGCTTGGTGTTGCATCATATCATGGTGGAAGGTAGAAGGGCAAGAGAGCATGCATGTGCACACATGAGAGGGGGAGAAAGAGAGAGGAGAGAGAGAAGGAGGAAGGGTTTAAACTCATCCTTTTATCAGAAACCCACTCCCACAATAACTAACTCAGACCTGTGATAACAGCATTAATCCATTGATTAGGGTGGAGCCCTCAAGACCCAATCACCTCTTAAAGGTCTCAGTTTTCAACACTGTTGCCTTGGGAGTTAAGTTTCCAACACAAAAACTTTGGGGGTCACATTCAAACCACAGAACTTATGAACAATACTGAATAAATTATTTAACTTTTTTAAAGTCCTAGCTTCTCAGCTATGAAATAAAAATTATAATGGCACTTACTTGATAGGAATATTGTAAGAATTAAGTTCATTTACGTGTTAAGGTCAGCAATTTGGCACAGTGGCTAGAATAAGGTTTTGATCACTTATCTCAATGAGGTGCTGAGGATCACATACTGCTGGCACTTTTGGAGCCTATACAAAAGTTAAACACTGAAGTTTACATAATCTTACAGCAAGTTATGAGGTATCTCCTATTATCCCCATTTTACCCATGAGGTAGCTAGGGCTCAAAGAATTATCTAATCTGCCCCAGAAAGTGAGGGGCAGAAGCCAGAGTAATAGGTAAACTCATCCATGTGGCACATCACAAAGACAGATGACTTCAGATGGAAGACACCCACTGTAAGGATACAGTATGTCCAGAAAATCAACCTAGCAGTAGTTGAGTAAAGTCTCATGACATTCCCGCCTGGATACCTCAGCAACTCCAATGAAAATCTTTTTATTCAGCTTCTCTGTTTATACTTCTTCTCCTGAGACTACATCTTTATCTGCACCCACTGCTGGAGCCAATTATTTGTCTTATTCAGACTCTCTAGGAGAGGACATCACACTCCAGAGAGCATTTTTACTAGGCAGAGTTTTCCCAGCTACTTCATGAAGTAGCTCCCAAATTTGACCATAAATTAAAATTATCTGCAGATCTTTTAAAACATACCAATCTTGGACCTGCCCCACACTAATTAAATTGGAATCTCTGGGGACAGCAGGTATGGGCTAAAACATCAGCAACATTAATTATCCCTATGTAAGCCTAATGTGCAACCAGGTTGAGATCCATTAGATCTCACTGGAAGACTTTGAGTCAAGAGGGAGGTCCTTATGCCAGACTTCCTCCAAAGGAAATATGGCTGTAATTTAAAAGTTTTGTCCAGGTAGGGATGCCTTATGCCAGACTTCCTCCAAAGGAAATATAGCTGGAATTTAAAAGTTTTGTGGTGTGTGACAAAGAATTAATCTTGCCCAAACAGAGGTTTGACCTCTGCTCTCCATTTCTTGGAGGTAACCTCTATGTCCTTGGTAGGTCCTGCCTAATTACACTGTTTTTGTGTAACTGGGAATCTTGGACCATGCCAAATATCCTACACTAACAATGTGATTTATGGGTGGGGCCTTGAGATGCATGATATCAACTTGATCTCTGAAGGGGCCAGACTCTAAAATCAGTCATATGGCAAACATGTCTATATGGTCAAGCTTCAATAAAACTGTGGACACCAAGACTCGAGTAAGCTTCCCTGGTTGTCAATACCCGACACATGTTGTCACACATCATTTCAGGGAAATATTAGCACTGTCTGCAAGACTCTACCAGGAAAGGTTAACTGGAAGCTCATACCTGGATTTCTCCTGCCCTCTGCTCTATGAACCTCTTCCTTTGGCTGATTTGAATCTATATCCTTTGTTGTAATAAACTGTAACCATGAATATAACAGCTTTTCTGAGTTCTGTGAGCACTTCTAGTGAATTATTGAACCTAAGAGTGGTCTTGGGGATCCTAGTATTTGCAGTTTATGTCAGCAATTAGGGTGATCTTAGGGATCCCCTGAACTTTCCATGTGGCCTATTCAGTTCACACAGTGCAGGGTGGCCTCCCCTGTGAAGAACATAACAACTCTCATTCTGGATAATTCTCCATTTGAGTCATAGCAGCATTCTCTCTCATATCTCCATGCCTTTGCATCGGCTTTTTCATGTTCTTGAAATGTCTTTACTCAACTTCATCATCAGTTCACTCCTTCTCACTCAATGTAGTTTTATCAGGTGTCACTTGCCCCTAGAAACCTCCAAACCTCCAATTACATGTTAGCCTTTTATGTTCTCTTAGGACCTAACACCCATTTCTAATATAACCTTATCATAGTGTAACTCTCATACCTAAAGCTTGTTATTTTTGTTTTCTTTCAATTTCATATGTCCTTGACAGGACTTTGACCAAGTTCAATTTTAGCAGCAAGGAAACTCCAATATTTCATTCATCCTGTTTTCTTTCCCATTTCTGCTGTGCTGCCTACTTAATGTTCTAATGTCATGGACATTTTGTTGTTATATTTGAGTTTTATTATTTGCGAGAAATTACAGGAAAACTGAAAATAAATGTCACCAAGGGAAGGAATTAGAAAGAAGGAGAAAAGACTTCAAATTCCACACATCAGTAATGTTTCCCCTCAGTTTGGGGGAATTATCATAATGTCATAAATTTTCTATTTGGCCAGGTAAGCATATTAGTAAAGTTAATCAATTATAATACTAACTCCATTCTTATCACATTGAATAAATGGATATTTTAATAAGATATATATAGGAAAATTAAAATTGCAAGAATTAAGAATGTGGAATTAATTTAGCCTTAGGATAAACTTGTTATAGTATAGTTTGGTTCAAAGTGGAGGTAGAGTAAGTAAAATAGTTTGACAAGGAAGGTCAGCAATATAATGGCAGTCAAAGAACATTAGGGCCAAAGAATCTACGCAAGAATGGTGGTTGAACTTTGATTCTGCTTGCAAAAAAAAAAAAAAAAAAAAAAGAATAGATGTACATGATCATTTAATAAAGATAGAATTGACAGTTTTCTCTGCATACTGGCAATATAGGTTCACTGCTTTAAAAGATGGCATGCATTGCATTTCTCTTTTTTGTCTTAGATATACATGGCTATTTCCGGGAACATGAGTCAGTGACAACAGGATTCAACTGAAAAATTATCTGTTTACAGATTGTGAGTTTCAGGAGGCAGAAACTTTTATCTTTATGTTCCTGGAACAGAGCACAAGCCTGGCTTGTGTTTGTTAAACAAATGAATGCCCTACGAAGAGAAGACAAACCTCAAAGAAAGTCTCTGTTCTGACGCCATGTTAGGATTATAGGCAGCATTAAAACTGGCCAGAATAAATGGCATAATCTATGTCAGTGACTCCCGAATTTCAGTTCTTCGTCCAGTGCCAGTCAATGATTAAGTTGCCATTGACTCCTCTGGAACAAAAAAAAAAAAAGGTGGGGGCAGGGGAAGATACTGTAACAAGTTCTTCCTAAAGCTAAATTAATTCTACATTCTTAACTCTTGCAATTATAATTTTCCTATATATATCTTATTAAAATATCCATGTGAAATATTACTGATGTGTGAAATTTAAAAGCCTGAGAATCCCAGAAAAATGCTATAGATCCGTCAGAAGATGAGGAAAGTGCAAGCTCTGAGATGATGTTGTGTGACCCACACAAGCAGAGGGCTGTGCAGCCAGTCATGCCTCAAAATGACCAGAACAGCAGAGTAACATGAGCAAACCATGGCAGCAGAGCAAAATGCAGCAGAATCTGTCAGAGCCACTCACAGAGTGGTTACCTACATGGAAATATTTCTTATCCTGAGAGGTTTTTGGCATGAGGAAATACTCTTTTTGAAACATTGAGATTCTAAGACACTGGAGGATTTTACATCACTTTGAATTACCTATTAAATAGGACAAAATATTTTTTCCTTTTATCGAAATTTCCTTATGACACACAAGTAACATAACACATACTCTGCTGGGATTTTTTTTTGCTGGAAAATAAGCCAAGTATAGAATCTCATAAAATAAAGAAGTTATTAACTTTAAAATGTACTTATTTAATAGCAATTAAATGAGTCTATTTGAGTCTATGGGAACCCAACTGTTAACACATTTCTATATTAATATGAATTTCAGTTATTTGATTTTTAAAGCTTAAAATGATTTCACAAATAGTCATTCAATCTTTGTTTATTGCTTGTAGACATCTGATTGAAATCTGTTATTCCATGCAATTTTTCAATTTTGATTATAGCATCTATAAATCTGTCCAGATATAAGTGTAAAATTATTCTGCCAAAAATATAAGTTGGCACCTTCCTTTAAGAACAAAATTATGTTCTATTGTTATCCTCCATCCAAATTGGGTTATGCTGAACTGGAATAAAGAGTAAGAACAAGGATTTGAAAAGAAGGAAATACATTTTATAAAGCTCTTAAAACAGGAAATAGAGGCTAGAATGTTATAAATCCAAGTCTTTTTCAGCCACAAGATTTTTTAATGCCATTAGAAGAACAAGAATAATAAGATTCCTGTTTTTCATATTCCTTTTGAGTTGTCTTATGTAATGCTATAGATTTAATTCCACAAAGTTACATATACACAAATATAATTTTCTTCCTTTCCTGAAATTCAGTTTCTATTTTAAGCACCATTTCACCAGGATGGCAAACTTTAATCTTAGCTCATTTGAGTCCACATCTCCAGTTTTTCTGGGGCTCTAAATTCTGGGTGCCTACATACTGCCAGAGGATTAAGAAGAATACATTTTGTTCTCAATGCATATGATTCTTCAGATATCCAGTACACTGTCCATCAGCAAGGCCCTCTGTGCTCCTTCTGCCCAGATTCATAAAGCAGCCATCTCCTTTCTGAAGCTCCATCACATCCCAAGACTCTTAAGCCTAAAAACTGGAGGCAGATTCCTTCCCATCTTGGGTTCTACCAATCTCTCATATCTTTCTACATCTCCAGGTAATATCTTAGAAGGGGAGCTGTCCATCCTTCTCTCTGTGACTTTAAAATCATTACCTCCTTCATAACTAGAAGAATATTTTGCTATTTGCAGTTGACACTCCCCATTCCCTTAATCTTGCTTTGAGAGTGGAAGAATCACTTTCTCTGTCAAATGTTTTTGCTTCAAAGAGCACCTAATATAATCTCCTCCCAGAGGCTGAACCTTTTGGAAACACAAAAGCCAGAGACTCCATCGTTCTTACTCTCCAACCTATCAACTCTCCTCAGGAGAACTATTTGAGGAGTAACCATACCTGTTAATATCCTTAAAAATGAGGTCTGTTGTGTTCTATAACATCAATTGGCTTTCAACCATTTACAAAGTTATTTGTAATGTAAATGTTATAATGTAAATGGCTTTCAACCATTTACAAAGTTATTTACATTTCAACCATTTAAAGTTATTTACAATAACTTAAAAAAAATTTTTTTAGCCGGGCGCGGTGGCTCACGCCTGTAATCCCAGCACTTTGGGAGGCTGAGGCGGGTGGATCATGAGGTCAACAGATTAAGACCATCCTGGTCAACATGGTGAAACCCCGTCTCTACTAAAAACACAAAAAATTAGCTGGGCATGGTGGTGCGTGCCTGTAATCCCAGCTACTCAGGAGGCTGAGGCAGGAGAATTGCCTGAACCCAGGAGGCGGAGGTTGCGGTGAGCCGAGATCGCGCCATTGCACTCCAGCCTGGGTAACAAGAGCGAAACTCTGTCTCAAAAAAAAAAAAAAAAAAAAAAAAATTTGAGCGGGTTATCATTATACAAATAATTCCTTGTTTTTCTCTCCCTTTGAATGTGTTGTCATACTATTTGGTTTCAAAAAGAAATTCTTTAGGACTTGATTCTTGTGAATACAGCAAAATCTTTATTTTTCTCTAACATTTATACCATTCCTGAGGGTTTCAAAGTATTTAATTCCTATATAATTGAGTGAATGAGAGTAGACAAGAAGAGTACAGCTTTATTACATCCGGAAGAAAAATGAGTTTTCTGATTTAGTATGAAATTTACAGGATGTGAATTACAGTTCATGCATATTCCTTTGGTTTGCTAATTTATAATGCATTTACTTAATAATGAAAAGAGCCTCAAGAGAGAATTACACATTTTTATGAGTTTGGAGAATGAGATTTGAAAATCTAATTAATGGCTTCATTTGTAAACTACAGAATATTATAGACTGGTTATCTCTTCCTGTCTTAGAGAGGAATTGAGGGCTAAGTATGCTTTAAATACTTTTATCTATAAAGAGATTAGACTTGAAAGAAAGGAGCCTATTTAGTATGACATAGAACCACTATGTAAAATCAAGTGGCAAGTGATTGTTTTGGTACGTTCCTCTAATCCAAGTGGTTCTAAGCCCTAGCTGCATATTAAACACACCTGGAGAGATTGTTTTAAATGTCCATGTCCTGGAACCACCTATAGAAATGATGATTCGTTTTATCAGAATGGAGTGGGGGTATATTTTTAAAAACCACTCAAGGTAATTTAAAATGTGCAGCCAGTGCTGAACACCACTGCTCTGTCTCATTAGGTCAGAAAATAAACACAAGAAGGAAAACTGTGCAGTGATACCAGTTTCCCAAATGAGTAAGATAAACTACCCTGAAGCAAGCTTTTACCAAGCCAAGCAGTCTTCTATAATGTTAAAAAAAAGTAAATGCCCTTTATATAGGGTCTGTACAGAAATGATAGGAATTAATGTATATTAATTTTATAAATCAGTTCATACCATCCTACATCCAAGCTGCCCATTATCCACTCCCAGGTCAGTAGGAAGCAAAGGTACTGACCTGGGCTGAGATCTCAGAAGGCTGAGCTAGATTTGATGGTAGCCAAGACTACCCCAGAAATTAGGGACTGTGAGAGCCTGGTGAAACACAACATAAGGACAGGTCCAAAATGAGAAGAAAACTGAGACAATTAGCACAGAGTCAAAAACAAGAAAGACACAAATCCAAGGACATATTCAGAAATGGAGTGTCAAAAAACAGTCTTCAGTGGAAGGAAGCATGTTTATAACAGCAGAGTCTGTGGGTAGGGCACACAGTTAGAATAATAACACCCAAAAGAGGATATGGCTTAATTTACAATAAACGGCACACAACAGCCTCATTATTATCGAAATACAGTGTTCTACTTGATCCACACTGAACTGCAGTTTGCACAACTGGTTGAACTAACACTGCCATTATCTCTGTGCATGAGTTGACATCCATAAATGCTTTGAGATCTGGCAAGAAGGAAAAGGAAAAGATATGACTAGGTAGGCATGTGCATACACTAAACTGGAAATCTAATGAGAGGAAAGAAATGAGGATGGAGGTGACAGCACAATTACCATCCTTCCTGCCTAGCCAATGGACTGGTGTAGCAACTCTATGGAAAGAGAAGTTTAAAAGCAGAAAGATGTAGTATACTTCTCTAGGAGAGCCTGTGTTTCATTCTAGGCATGAGGAGTCTCAAGAAGTCTTGTCACAGGGCCCAAGAGACAGGAAAAAGTCTTGTCACAGCCCACAAGCTACAGCATAGGTTATTTGGATTATATTATTATTTAATGAAACACCCTGGCATAAGCTTTCTCAACCATCAGTTAGTTTGAACATTATACAAACCCTCTAGATAATAAGACAGGTTTTATTCCCATTTTACACCGAAATCCAAAAAAGATAAATGCCTGCTTGATATCGGCCACAAGAAATTTAACTTTGTGTCTCCTGATTAAAAATACATAATAAGCCTCCTGCTAGCTACTACACTCAAGGCAAGGTGGGCACCTCCACTCCTGGCTGCAGCTGCTTATTGAAAATGTCTGTACTCAAAAGGAGAAACAGAAGCCACCACATTTGTTAGCCAACAATCAGATGCTCACACACAGATGGATTCAGAAACATTTGTCAATAGCACTAGATGCTAAGAGGAATTTATATGGTAAATCCTTACATTGATATCATGGGGACCAATGAACACTATTTCCAATAGCACTTTTTTTCCCCTTTTTTTTAATTGCATTTTAGGTTTTGGGGTACATGTGAAGAACATGCAAGATTGTTGCATAGGTACACACATGGCAGTGTGATTTGCTGCCTTCCTACCCTTCACCTATATCTGGCATTTCTCCCAATGCTATCTCTCCCCAACTCCCCACCCCCCATTGTCCCTCCCCTATTCCCCCCAACAGACCCCAGTGTGTGATGCTCCCCTCCCTGTGTCCATGTGTTCTCATTGTTCAACACCTGCCTATGAGTGAGAACATGCAGTGTTTGATTTTCTGTTCTTGTGTCAGTTTGCTGAGAATGATGGTTTCCAGGTTCATCCATGTCCCTACAAAGGACACAAACTCATCGTTTTTGATGGCTGCATAATATTCCATGGTGTATATGTGCCACATTTTCCCTGTCCAGTCTATCATCGATGGACATTTGGATTGGTTCCAGGTCTTTGCTTCCAACAGCACTTTTTAAAAGATGCAGAAACCTTTCTCTTATGGCCAACCTTTATATCAACCCCCTAATGAAAGCTGAGTTATATGAAATCTGTTCCTGGCAACCATGAGCAATATAATTTTTTTTTAATTCTGTCTTGAGCCAGTTTTGAGGTTCTGGTTAGAGGACTGTCTGTCCCCTTCTTGAGCAGCCGATTATTATATCTATACCTCAACCACTTTTCTTATTGGGCTCTCAGAACCTGCATCTGTCCTAATTGCTCTGGGGCCAGGTATCAGACAACCAGCAACAGCCCCTGTGCCCCAGAGACAAGAAACTATTCAAATTAGCTAGTCCACAGGGAGCTCAGCAAACCTAGCTAGCCCCAGCCCACTTTCCATACTTCAGCTGTCCCCTATCATTCAACCTTAATGTTACCCTTGCAACCCCTGTTTGTGTCCCCCAACATTTCACATGTTGAAGCTCTAATCCCCAGTGTAATGGTATAAAAAAAGAGGAGCCTTTGGGAGGTGATTAGATTTGGATGAGATTGTGAGAGTGGTAGAACACTCATGATAGGATTAGTGATGAGATTAAAAGAGACACCAGAGCTGCTGCCATGTGAAGATACTATAAGAAGGTGGCTGTCTGCAAGCTAGAAAGAGATCCCTCACCACATCCTGGCCATGCCTGTAGCCTGATCTTGGACTTTCCAGCATCCAAAACTGTGAGAAATGAATTGTTAACATCCACTCTATGGTATTTTATTATAGTAACCTCAGCAAAGACAAAATCCTATAAAACACCATATAATGATGGTGAGGTGAGGTGGTCCTCCCAGGAATACAAGACGTTCTGGTGCCCTGACCTAACACAGGTATAGAGACTAGAGAATTAGGTGTTAGTTTGACTTTTTCTGACTATTTCTTCCAAATATTTGTTGTCTCTTCTGGACTCTTAACAATTGATATTAAGTTGTGGGCACTTGCTTACATGCAGGGACCATACCTTGATGAAATCTCTCTGCTTTAGGGAACAGGATAGAGATATTACGAATTTATACTAGGTTAGGGAAATTACTGTTGGCTGAATGGATGGATACAGGACCATCTCACTAGTGCTGAGAGAGTCTAAATTTCCTTTCAGGTTTCACGTGGGAACAGACTAAGTAACAAAAACTGAAAATCTGAGTTCAGTTTACATTGCTTTTAAGTTGTCAGTATAATATGATATCTTAAAGCCAATATGTACTTTTGAGGGGTGCAGGGCTAAAAGTCCAAATGGTCACAACATACTTGTAGCTCAAAAGAAAAGAGGCTCAAACCTTGATGTCTACCAATAAAGACATCCTTCCTCATGTACAGCAACATAAGCCATAGCACTGGCATCTACTGTTTCCTGTGTGTGAGAAAAACAAAAGAGAAGAAAGGGAACTAGAAAGATTTACAAGATAAAATTCAAGCAATGCCTAAGACCAAAGACAAAGGCAGACAGAGAGGAAAAAACACCTCAGAATGGTAACGCTGACAAAGCAGGAACAGGTAGCTTGATCCTGCTCACCTGCTGCTCCCTGCTGCCTTTGAAATCTGCAGGGCTTCCACATGTTGGAAGTGCAGGAAGTGACTGAAAATGAGACTGTAGCTGGACACTATGTCTGATTTGCCCCCATGCATTTCCAAAACTAAAAGCAAACTTAAACACCAGATAGCCATATCTTCAGCTCACTTTGAAACAGCAAATGTAAATAGATTTTGAGAGTTCCAGTTAAAGCTTTTTACTGGTGAAAACTAGAATAACACTCATTCACAGAAAGGTTAGTGAGAAACTTTAAAAGCCACAAAATATTTCATGGAGGCAAAGGACACTTGAATTTTTTTTAAAAAAAGCCAAGGATGAGAGAGATCCAAGATGGCTGATGACTAGCAGCTCGGGCACGTACCTCCCAGTGAAAGTGCAAACAACGAGAGGATGCCACACTTTCAGACGAATATTTGTTGCTCACAGACCAGGAGATTCCCAGTGGAGGAGCCCCACGGGTCGCCAGGGTGACTCTTGTGGCCGGCGTGGCGGTTTTGCTGGTGCTTTAGCACGCCAGTTCTTGGTGCAGAGTCCGGAGATTCCCGGGCAGAAAAGCACCATCAATCTTAACACCGCTGTTTTGGCCGGCTCAGTGGATTGCTCAGATTTCGGCGCAGGGAATCAACAAGTTGGACGTCAGAGACCTAGTTAGAAAGTCGGTAATTATAAAGACGACAGACGGATAAATATATAATGAAGGGAAGAAACCAGCGTAAAAAGGTAGAGAATACTAAAAATCAGAATGCCTCTCCCTCTACAGGGGATTGCAATTCCTCATTAGTAACGGAACAAGGCTTAATAGATTACACGTGTGTTCCAATAACAGAAGCAGGTTTCAAAACGTGGGTGATAAGAAACTTCTGTGAATTGAAAGAACTTATTCTAACCCAATGCAAAGAAACTAAGAACCTTGAAAAAAGGTTTGACAAAATGTTAACGAGAATGGACAAGTTAGAGAAGAATATAAGTGAATTGATGGAGCTGAAAAACACAACACGAGAACTTCGCGAAGCATGCACAAGTTTAAACAGTCGAATTGATCAAGCAGAAGAAAGGATATCAGAAGTCGAGGACCAGCTCAGTGAAATGAAACGAGAAGACAAGAATGGAGAAAAAAGGATGAAAAGGAATGAGCAAAGTCTCCAGGAAATATGGGACTATGTGAAAAGACCTAATTTACGTTTGATAGGTGTACCTGAATGTGATGAAGAGAATGAATCCAAGTTGGAAAATACTCTTCAGGATATCATTCAGGAAAATTTTCCCAACCTGGCAAGGCAGGCTAATACTCAACTCCAGGTAATACAGAGAACACCACAAAGATATTCTTCAAGAAGACCAACCCCAAGGCACATAATTGCCAGATTTATTAGGGTTGAAATGAAGGAGAAAATACTAAGGGCAGCCAGAGAGAAAGGTCAGGTTACCCATAAAGGGAAACCTATCAGACTTACAGCAGATCTCTCAGCAGAAACCCTACAAGCCAGAAAAGAGTGGGGACCAATATTTAACATCCTTAAAGAAAAGAACTTTCAACCCAGAATTTCCTATCCAGCCAAACTAAGCTTTATGAGCGAAGGAAAAATTAAATCTTTCACGAACAAACAAGTACTTAGAGAGTTTACCACCACCAGGCCTGCTTTACAAGAGCTTCTGAAAGAAGCACTATACATATAAAGAACAACCAATATCAGCCGTTCCAAAAATATATCAAAAAGCAAAGAACTTTAACACAATAAAAAATTTACATCAACTAATGGGCAAAACAGCCAGCTAGCATCAAACGCCGGTATTAAACTTATATATATTTTAATTGGATAAAAAAGCCAAAACCCATCGGTATGCTGCATCCGGGCCCATCTTACATGCAACAATACACAAAGACTCAGAGAGAAGGAGGAAGATTTATCAACCAATCAGAGACTAAAAATAAACAAATAAACAAAAAGCAGGAGATGCAATTCTCGCCTCTGATAAAGTAGACTTTAAAGCAACAAAGATCAAAAGAGGTGAGGAATGACATTACATAATGGCAAAAGGATCAATGCAACAAGAAGAGCTAACGATTCTATAGATCAATGAGACAGAAAATTAACAAGGACATTCAGGACTTGAACTCAGACCCGGAACAAGTAAACTTAATAAACATTTACAGAACTCTCCACTTCAAATTCACAAAACATACATTACCACCTCACACCTATTCCAAAAGTGACTACATAATTGGAAGTAAATCACTCCTCAGTAATCGCATAGCATTTCATAGGTTTAAATTAAATATTGGTTGGCTGTTTGTTTGTTATCTTCTTCCCTTATTCCTTCCTGACTACATCATTAAGTATAATTATCAGTATAAAAGAGGTTTTCAATACCCATTACTAAATTGCATTCTAGCCTGGGCAAGAAAGCAATACTCCCATTCTCTCTCCCTCTTTCTTTTCCTTCTTCCTCCTCCCCATTCTCCCTCTCTCTTTCTCTTCCTTTTTCCTCCTCCCTATTCTCTCTCTTTCTCTTTTTTCTTCCTCCTCAAAAAAAAAAAAAAAAAAAAAGCCAAGGATATATTTTAAAATGTTATCTGTTTAAAATGCTATTTTAAAAGTAGCTGTGTAGGCTGTTGCTTTTGAAAATTCTAATCATTTCAAACACCTGTTGAACATATTAAGCTAATTTTAGAGTTTGTGATATTAATCTCTGCACTGGTATGGAAAAAAAACATGATGATTGCCTTTATTCTGGAGAACATCATACAAATACATAAACTTTTAGCAACAACCTGCAGATTCAATAAGAAAAATGTTTCCTAATTTGAAACTGCCTTTGAGCAAAAAAAAATGACAAAAGGATAAATGTCTTATTTAAAAAAAAAAAAAAATATATATATATATATATATATATACACACACACACACACACTCTCTTTCAAGTAAACCATTGAGTCACCTTCAGTGCATTCAAGATTGCTTCAACAGATAATTTAAAATAGCTTTTCAAGTTTGATTAGCATTCATTTTGTCTAAGGAAAAACATTGCTCACACATGATATTATAATTATGTCTATTTGCTGTGCTTAGCTAAAAAAAAATTTCCAGACATCTGCAGTTGAAAGTTAAAAATTAATTTAAATTGCCAGGCATGATGGCTCACGCCTATAATCCCAGCACTTTGGGAGGCTGAGGCGGGCAGATCACTTGAAGTCAGGAATTCAAGATAAGGCTTGCCAACCAGTGAGACCCTGTCTCTACTAAAAATATAAAAAATTAGCCAGGCATAGGGGTGCACTCCTGTAATCCCAGCTACTTGGGAGACTGAGGCAGGAGAATCACTTGAACCTGGGAGGTGGAGGTTGTAGTGAGCCAAGTTCATGCCACTGCACTCCAGCCTGGACAACAGAGTGAGACTTCATCTCAAAAGAAAAAAAAGAATAAATTAATTCAAATTATTAGTTATACTGTTTTCACCTCTAACAGTGCTTCTATGAAAAAAAAAGTGTGTATGTGCACATACACACATATAGTTAGAGAGTTTGCATTTGTTAACCTGGAAATGGAACCCTAGTGACCTAGTGAAATGGTCCTCTGAACCCAGCACTGACTGACTTCAGAGGACTTCACTTATCCTTGCTTGGCCTGAATCCGATTATTGTTATTCCTAATTTTCATTTTAAGGAAATAGAAGAATGTGAAGTAAGCAATGTCTGAGAAAAGGGATCAGCAGGAAAACTAGAGAGCTTTCTGGAGGGAAAAATACACTCAAGTAGTTTCATCAAATCTAAAACAAATATATTTTCACATTTTAACACTTTTTAAGTTGGCATATATCTCATAATTAATTTGCTAAGCAAGCCTAGTTTAACTAGAGTTCTTTTCCTTTCATTGTAGTACATAAAATAATAATCCTCTGACAATTAACATCATGTTAGAATGAATAAAATATAGAGACAAAATCTGAAGAAAAACAATGAACCCGAGAGGAGGTTCATCATGAAAAACCCAAGGAAGTACATGATATTAATGTATAGTATTAGTAGTCTCAGAAGACCTTGTGGAAATACACATTATTAATGGTCTGAGGCATAGAAGTAATTTTCTTTTCTTAATGTCTTTGTTTTTTAAAAATTATTCACCACATAGACGTAATTTTATGTAATAAGATCATGTTAATCATTTCTGGTTTTGATTTGGCTTTGGTCTTTTGTAAACATTGTTTTCATTGTTTGTTTGACCATCTATAACAGACATACCCTGCTCTTGACCCCTCAGTGATCCATGTTCTTATAATCATCTCCAGTCCCTGGATAAGTGGGACATGCAACTTTCTTCTAGCCAACAGAATATGGCAAAAGTGACGGGATAGGATGTCACTATTGTGATTGTATTTCATTTTGTAAGACTCCATCTTAGCTGTTTAGCACAAGGAGACTCTCCTGCTGGCACTGAAGAAGCAAACAGACATGCAACAACTGCCTATGGAGAGGGCCATGTGACAAGGAACTGCAGGTGGCCTCTGATATACAAGGGTGGCCTCCAGCCAACAGCCAGTAAAAGCTAGGGCCGGCAGGCAGGCAGTCCCAAGGAAATTAATTCTACCAACAACAATGCAAGTTTGGAAAAAGATCCTAAGCTCCAGAAGGGAATTCGGTCCTGCAAACACCTAGAAGATCCTGAGCAGGGGATTCAGCTAAGCTGTGCCCAGACTCAACCCCTAGAAACAGAAAGTAAGTGTATGTCACTTTAAACTTCTGTATTTGTGTTAATTTGTTACACATTACTGCCACCACCACCACCACCCAGGTAACAGGTGATAAAGTTCCTTTGATTATAAACTTACATATATTTACAAAATACACATACACTTATAGTGGGAGGATCTTACATAGGTTTCAAAACTGGGATATTACACAACATTATCAGCATCCTGTTTTTGTCACTCAACCATAACTTATGGAAATCCTTCAGGTTTCCTAGTATCTTTCTAATACAGTCTTTTTGATGGCTACAAAATAGCCCATGGTATTAATGTGCTATTATGGGCATTTGCTTTGTTTCCAGTTCTTTGCCACCATGAATGTAATAGTCAACATTATGTATACATGTTCATTGGTGCTGTTATTTTTACTAGATTTTTAAGAGAGTGCTAGATCAAAGCATCCTATGCATTTATTTCTTCTAATAGACATTACAAGATTACTTTCCAAAGTAAGTTACTACATTTTTGCTAGAAACATCTGAAACTACCATCCCCTATTCATTCTTTGGCAGAAAGTGGTGCTTTCCTACTTTTTAGTTTTGGCCAGTCTGAGAGGTATATAAATGTTAGTTTAATTTGTACTTGCCTGACTATGAGAAGTTTTATCTTTTGGGGATTAGCTCTTCTATTATTTGCCTATTTTTCTCTTTTTCCCATTTTTCTATTGGATTATCTCCTCGTCATTTGTAATAACTCTTTGTCTATTATAGGTATTAATCTTCTGTGTCCATGAAAATATTTTTTGCCAAATCTATTTTTTTTTAATTCATATTTTTTTAAAGGTCCTCTCTTTCCCACTAGTTTATACTTGCAATCTTGTAGATTTTCTTGTAGGTTTTTCTTGTTATGTTGCTAACTTTAATATCTAATTCATCTCAAATTTGACTATATTGTATAAGTCAGTGATACAATTTTATTTACTTCCTGATGGATAGCCAATTGGGCTAACACCATATGTTGCAAAAACCGTGATTTTCCCAATGAGTTAAAATACCACCTTGGCTGTATGTTAAGTTCTCATCCATACCAGGATCTATTTTCAGATTCTGGATTCTTTTCCACTGATCTGTTCTGATGCCAATGCCATATTGATTCAAATACAATAAATTACAGCATGTTCTCATATGGTAAGGCAAGCTCCTTCTTTAATTCTCTTTAAAAAAAAAATCTTACCTTATTTCAGCCATTTATTCCTTCACAAAAATTTTTAAACACTTCATCAGTTTGATGATTCTAATTAAAAATGAATTTCATTTTTATATAAACATTTAGAAGATTCATATTTTAATGTTATTAATTCTTTTTATCCAAAAATGTATTCTAGCCCTTTATTTATGTCTCATGATCTTCAATACACATCTATGGTTTTCCACATAGAGATGAATCCAGCATCACCTCTCCGCTCAGGGCTCTGGCAAGATCCAGGGGCTCACTAGAACACAGACATCATAAACACAACAAAATTTCTTTTTTCCTTCTTTCCCCCTCCATTTTCTTATTTCAATTTAATATTTATTAACTTAATGAGAATTTGAGTTCTGTATTAATCATGGTTCTCCAGAAAACAGAACTAATCTGATATACATATGTTATGTGTATATATGTATATATTCATATATATATACAGAAAGAGATATTTATTATAAGGTATTGGCTCACACCATTATGGAAACTGAGAAGTCCTACAGTCTGTTGTCTGCAAGCTGGAGACCCAAGAAAGTCTGTGGCACAATTTAAACACTTGACAGCCAGAGAGCCAATGGTTTACATTCTAGTCTAAGTCTGAAGCCCTTAGAACCAGGTGCACTAAGGGCAGAAGATCAATATCCAGGTTCAAGCAGTCAGGTAGAGGAAGAGTGACTCCAATCTGCCTTTGCCTTTTTGTTCTAATCAGGCTCTCAATGGACTGTACAATGCCACATTAGGGAAAGCCATCCGCTTTACTCAGTTCACCAATTCAAATGTCAATCTCTTCAGGAAAACACCTTCACATGCATACCCCCAGAAACAATGTTTCACCATCCATCTGGGCACAATGAACCAGTCAAATTGACACATAAAATTAACCATTACAACTTCCTACACTTGCAAAGCACTTTCATATGATAGGATACTATGTATTTTGTAATTTGCATTTAACAGGCATTAATTTAGTTAAAAATTAATTGTATATTAGAGAAATAAAAGCTTTTGTCACAATTTACTTTTCTTCCTCTCTGACATGGTTTTCACATGGAAATATTTCTCTGCATTTCTTTCAAGTATAATCTTAGGAAATTGTCAAAAATTATATCTTGCTATTCTCAAACACATAAGTGGAACTCAGAGTCCAACTGAAACAGCAATAATTGCCATTTATTTTAGAAAATTCTCATAAATAAAAAAGCATTATTAATCAAATTAGTGGAATGAGATACAGTTGAATCAGATACACTGATACTAAATTATAGTGACTACTTTCTTTTTCCCTTTTTCATGCTGATTTTAAACAACTTTCAAAGGGTTTTATTCTCTTCCAGACTGAAGTATATAAAGGGTGAGGGACAGTTAGTCTGGAGATGGGTCAAAAGGAAGAAAACCTTTAGGATACACACACACACACACACACACACACACACACAGAGAGAGAGAGAGAGAGAGAGAGAGATTTTTTGCAAGCAAATATTTCATCAGATTTAAAGTCAAACAAAAATACAGTATGCTCTCATTAACTGTACCACCATTAAAAATAAATTTTTAAGTTACCGGTATATTTTAATGAGTATATTTTAACCACTTTTGTCCTTGCAATCAAGTAAGTAAAACTGATGACATTTTACAGTCTATGTAAGATTTAGCATTCACCTGAGTAAATCAAAGAATAACTGCAAATGTAAATCTTCCTTTTTAAACATTTGATAATGAATTCAAAGATCAGCATAATGCTACTTCTCTTTTTTTTTTTTTTTGTATGTATGCCCCCTACTCCTCCAGTTGACTTCTCTCTCCCCTAGCAAGAAGATAGCACTATTAGACACTACCAGAAGAAATACTCTTTTTCTACTTTGAAAATCATACCTTCTTCTTTCCTCCACTATTCCCATGCCCCACTGGCTTCTAGACTTATCAAAATGTCCTAGTTTTTACAAAGACAGAAGATACTTTTTAAACATCTCTATAAATGAAAACAAGTAGGCCACACCACAGAATTGTTTACGAAAGTTCAAATTATATTTTGAAAAGCTTATTGTTCTTATAAACATACAAGTTTACTTAGCCCCCCACAATTTTAAATAATAAAATAATCAAGTTTAGGATATGATAGAACAGTCTTAAATTATGACTACTATAATGTGGCAATGCTGCTTTGTTTCTCTGTTTCTTAATTAATGCAATAAAAAAAGTAATTATTTCCCAGAAACCTAAGAAAAAGGAAAACGATTTTAGGACTTCACGGTAAACTCAAAGCACCTAATTTGGTAGCATTCAGATTATGTTGTATCCATTTAGGTCTTAGAGACTTCCCTTCAAATCATGCTATATGACAAATAAATATGAATTTCATGTTGGCTCCATTTGCTCCAATCAAAACAAAGTAAGATAAAATGGTATGATGAATGGATTTACTCAAATACATTTAAGACAGATGTCAGTGTCACAGCAGGTCAACATAAAACGGGTATATAGCACAACATGAGTAAGATTTTCAGTTGCTCACGTCAACAATATGACAATGATTGCATGCACAATATAGAAATCAAAAATAGCTTTATCTGTGTAGTCAAATAGATTTTCCTAAAGCCATGCTACATTAAAAAGGTCCACCCTGTCATTCTGCCCCAGGCTGATGTTTGTGCTTTTCTTCCTGTTTCCTACCTACATTATCCTCCGCAGACTCCCAGTAGTCTCAGTCACTTACACTTAGCCTGAAAAATCACTCACACCAAGATAGAAGTGGCTGGTACTATGTCCAATGATTTTCACTTGGAATATCCTTAATATTGGCATGCAAGGCTTATCTCTTATTAAAGAAAACCATCAGGGAAGGAGGAGTGTTGTTAATCTGTGACCTGAGTCATGGATTTCTTCTAGCAGAAAGAGCAATCACGTGACTTTTGGGCCCATGGCTTTCTCACTTTGTTCCCACTCTTCATTTCACCCTGCCCCTATTTCAGATATTGTCTTAAACATTTCTAATTATTTAGCCTCTATCCTAAGAGAACACTACATTCTTCCAAAAACAGACTTCTACCTATCTCACAATACAAAGGTCCAAACAGAGTGACTAAAGGAATAACCAGGCCAGATGCAGTGGCTCATGCCAGTAATCTCAGCACTTTGGGAGGCTAAGGCAGGCAGATCCCATAAGCCCAGGAGTTCAAGATCAGACTGGCCAACATGGCAAAACCCCAACTCTACCAAAGAAAAAAAAAATTAGCCAAAAGTGGTGGTGCACGCCTGTAGTCCCAGCTACTGAGGACAAGTGAGGCAGGAGGATCCCTTGAACCCAGGAGGGAGAGGTTGCAGTGAACCAAGATTGTACCATCATACTCTAGCCTGGATGACAGAGCATGACTCGGTCTCAAACAAAAGAAAAAAAAAAAGATAACCCTTCAAGTTCAGTAGCAGTCCTTTAATCTGACACCTCAGCACTGGTTATGTCATCAACTAAACAAAAATAAAAAGTAATATATATCCTTTAAACATTCCATCTGAATTTAAAATGTACAAATGTACACTTGTTTTCTAGTTTTCTTTAATGTAGAGCCAAAACCTCTCCAAGTATGAGGACTCAGCTGATGAGTTTTGAATTATGTCTAGTGTGAACCACACATAATGCAGTCTAGTGTTTCTGATTTTTATTTTTTAACATGAAATCAGTTTTGTATCTCTACAATGTTTATAATACTAAGATTAAAAGTAGTCGAGAAAATGAAAACTCCAGGAACAAGGTAGACCAAAGAGCACACAGACAGTTGAAATAAACCAAGCAATAGCAGGGTAAGTCCTGCTTTGCTAAAAGAGGTTTGCAACCCTCATTTTTGGAGCATGAAGCTGGTCCTATTAGCATTTTCTGAGATACTAAGGATTGCAGGTGTCACTATTATTCACTAAATAATGGTACCCTCGCCTTGAAATGCAAAATCTTCCTTTCACATAGGTAGCATTATGCGGTACTCAGAGAAAAAAAAAACCTTCTAATGTGAAGACTGAAAGAAAATAAAGGTCTACAAGAGTACTTGATGAAATGCAAATGAATTGTTTTAACAGCAATTTGCACTGGCAAATATTAAAATGATCAAAATTCACACAGCATATATGGATGATGATTCATCTTTAGTCAAAGCTTAATTACTACATTCATCCTAATGATTGGAACCTGTTCCAGAAATATTGCAAACAGGTGCAAAATAAAAGGTACTATAAAATGTCACTTGCTGTGAAATAAACTGCAGTTGCAATTATTACAAGTAATGTCATGCAGCATATGGATCTCAAAAGCATAATCTGAATTTTAGAATTATAGAACAATAAATCAACTGGATACCATTCATTATAAAAAAGTGCGTTCTCATACTCTGATTGTGGGAAAAGGGGAACTGGGTACATATCCACATTGTGAATGGGGGAGAAAAAAGCTGATTTTTAAAAATTTGATCAATACTTTCTGTATTTTTTTCTTTAGAATTTTTTGTTGATGTTGCTTTTAATACAATTGATTTAATATAATAATAGATAATTCACACAACTCAAAAGTTACAAAGAAGTTCAAAAAGATAGACAGTTAAGACTCCTTCCAGGATAATTTCCATCTGCCCAGTTCCCAACTATCCCTTTCTCAATAACAATTGTTTATATATATAATTAATACTATATATTTATGTTTCCAATTTATGCTAATGGTAGTATATCATAGTTTCCTGGACCTTTTTTTCATTTAATATATCTTAGAAATCTTTCAAAATCAGTATATAGAATACTTCCTTGTTTTTATCAAATGAAAAATATTTCATTAGATGAAGAACCATAATTTATTTAACCAATATGTCCTATGGAGTCGTACAGGTTTAGGAGAGTTTCTTTCACCAGCCCAGTTTATCACCAGCTGTTCCCACATCTTTAGTTGGCCAACTTTGCATTTTAATCATTTATGGATCACTTTGTTTTAAAAGTGTTTCTCTCTGTCTCTCTTTCTCTCTCTCTCTCTCTCTCTCACTCCACATATATGGAACTTTTTTTTTAACTTCAAAGACTGTACTTCATATGGGAGGTGAATTTTTTGTTTTGTTTTTCCAATTTTATTGGGGTGTAATTAATAAAAATTGTATATATTTAAGATATAAGGAGGTAAATTTTGATTAATGTTTTCTGAGGTCTGCTGCCACTGAATTCTCTCACTGCTCTGAGTCCTTACTTTTCTTCTTTCCATAAAACTTTGGCCCAATCTCACCTGCATTTTTTAGCCTTAAAGTAATTTTTAGGCTGCTGGTTAATAACTGTCTCATAGTTCCAACAAAAATGGAATTCACTGAGTTTTTTTTTTAACTCTGTCTTTAACTTTTAGATAATTTCCAGAAGGAAAGGAGCATAATCCTGATTTACCTTTGTTAGGTTTGCACAGGAAGTTCACAAACACTGCTTTCAAGTGGTAAAAGATGATTTAAATCACCCAAAAGATGATTAAGTCACCCAGTTTCCTTTCATCATGTAATTTTCACAATGAGAAAAAACCCCAGTTAGCACTATTTTTATTTCAAACTAATTTATTTTACTTTCATCAGTAAAATTATTCCCTAATCAGCAAAGCAAACTTTCTCCCATGTATTGTAATAGTTTACAATACCTTCTTAGAGGCATAAAACAATACAAATTGACTATCTTACAATTCTGTAGTTGAGAAGTCTGTCTGACCCTGCTTGGAATCTCACAGGGTGCCAATAAGGCTGTGCTCCTTGCTGGACACTCTAGGGAAGAATATGCTTCCCAGTGCAGTCAGTTTGCTGGCTAAGTTCGGTTTCTTGTGTTTGTAGCACTGAGGTCCCTATTTCCCAGCTGGTTGTCAGCAAGGGGCTGGTCTTTGTTCCAGAGGCTGTGCATATTCTTTTCATGCTTTTTGTCAGCCCCCTCCAGCAATGGCAGGTTGAATACCTCTCGCAGTAAACTGTCTCTGACTTGTTTTTCTGCCACATTTCTCTAATTCCATCAGAAAAAAAATTTCTTTACTTTGAAAGTCTCATGTAATTTAGCTGGGTCCAGCAGGACAACCCAGGATAATCTTCCTATTTTAGTGTCTGTAACATTAATCACATCTGCAAAATGTAACATCTTCATAGGTCTGGTGTTAGGGCTTGAGAATTTAAAAGAGGCCATTATTCTTCCTAGACATCCTATAACTACATCCAGCAGTTGAGACATAGCAAAATAAATTTTACCAAAGATATACCACCCCATTGATTAGCTAATATAATCTCCTAGTTCCACCCTTTGACAGACTGAAAATCCCACAGCAATACAGAACAAGTTGATGAAACTGAAATGTGAAGAACCAAGTTGATTAGCGGCTAATCCACACAGATGCCAAATTTGGTGAAGAAGATTAGAATCTCAGCATAAGAAACTGAATTTTTAAATATTCCTAAAGTTGTCAAAAAATGAAGCTAATGGAAATACAAAGAACCAATTAAAGAAAAGAGCACATATCAATGTGGCTAATATATGAAAATACCAAATATGAAAGTTATAATCTTAGCATAGGAGCCTGATTTTTCTTATCACAGAATCAATAGTCTTCCAAAATGTCAAAGTCAGGCTGGCTCACACCTGTAATCCCTGCACTTTGGGAGGCTGAGGTGGGTGGATCACTTGAGTCCAAGAGTTCAAGACCAGGATGCCAAGGTGGTGAAACCCCATTTCTACTAAAAATACAAAAATTAGCCAGGCATGGTAGTACGTGCCTGTAGATACTCAGTAGGCTGAGTCAGGAGAATCACTTGAACTCTAGGAGGTGGAGGTTGCAGTGAGTCGAGATCATGCCACTGCACTCCAGCCTGGACAACAGAGCAAGACTGTCTCAAAAAAACAAAAAGTTAAAGTCATAAAAGAAAAGAAAAGACCAAGGAACTATCACAGACTGGAAGGGGCTGGTCTTTATTCCTAGTGGCGGTGCATATTCTTCTTATGCTTTTTATCAAAGAAATAAAAACTAAATGCAATGTGAAATCCTGGATAAATTCTGAAAGAGAAAAGAAACATTAGTGAGGAAATTTATGAAATTCTAATGGAGTCTGTTAATAATATTGTACAAATATTAATTTCCTGTTCTCAATAATTATCCTTTGGGAATGTAAGATGTTAAATAGAGGAAACAGGATAACGGGTTGCTCATGCATTTATTCTCAAGTCTAAAATTAGTTCAAACTAGATAATTAAAATGAAAATCAGGCATACGGCCCAGCACAGTGGCTCATGCCTGTAATCCCAGCACTTTGGGAGGCCAGAGTGGGTGGATTACAAGGTCAAGAGATCGAGATCATTGTGGCCAACATGGTGAAACCCCATCTCTACTAAAAATACAAAAATTAGCTGGGCTCGGTGGCTTGCTCCTATAGTCCCACCTACTTGGGAGGCTGAGGCAGGAGAATTGCTTGAACCTGGGAGGCAGAGGTTGCAGTGAGCTGAGATCATGCCCCTGCACTCCAGCCTGGGCAACAGAGCGAGACTTCATCTCAAAAAAAAAAAAAAATCAGGCATACAAAAAATTGTTTCTTCTTCTCCTCCTGAATGTCACACAAAGGTAACAGGGTAAATGGGAAAAGGCTCGTTATTTTCAGCAAAAAGCATTAGATACAATCTGCATAAAAATTTTACCAAAAGCAGCTAAAATCATGACAAAGTGACAAAGTTGCACAGGAAGATTACAACAGAAGGAGTAAAAACAGAAGTAAATGACAAGCCAGCATAGCGCTTCTGGTAGGTTAGGGGCTCACACTGAGATGATAAAACTATCACCTTTCCACATAAGAGATTCCAGATCTGGAGAGAACAAGCTAGAGACTGAATAAACAGAAGCCAAGTGGTGAGGAAAGTGTAGCAAAGATACTCAGAATTTCAGTGGTGAGAGCTCATAAAATCTCAGCCCAGCTCTGAAGACACCTCCTTTCAACAGCAGGGTCAAGAAAATCTAACTCATGACATTTTGAGGGATCTGACAGTGCTTATACAAAATTTCAGTATGAGAAACGGTAAGAAAGAGCAGAAAAACTTACTAAATGGGGAACATACATCATAAGTAGATAAAAACTTGGATTAAACATAAGTAACTAATACAAAGAATGATCACTAGATATTTGTCCAAAACTTTAGGTATTTCAACATTTTTCCCAAGAAAGCAGTTATAAATTGAAATTTTTTAACTAAGAGCAAACCGCTAATCCAAGTGAGTTTTTTGGGCTTTTATTCATCTCATATTTATAAAATTAATCATTACAATGAAAAAAGACAATGAATTTATAATTAACAATTTACTATGGTTTCATGTTCTGAGAACATTAGTCTTCTTTCACATCTTCACATAGTAAGTGAATTTTACAACCCTGAATAATGACTAAAGATCTCTACAAAGTTTTTCTGAGGTTAAAAAAAATGTGCTGTTTTTGTAACATATTTATTGTTACTCTTCTTAGGTAGGCATGACAGTCATTTGAAAATTCGAGCATTGTCAGTATAGCTACTCTCTGAGGTAAACAAGACAATATATGTCTTCACAGTTGACATTTAAGCGATCTTCAATTGTCAAAAGATGCATCCAAGAAAGGCTATCTGCACACTTTTCTAATTTACTATGGCATACTTCCTAAGATCATCTGAGGCCTATTATTTAAAGTCACTAGAAACTATTTCTTTCCTAACCTATTGCATTTAATCATAAAGACAAAGATCTATGAGCAAAGTTTCCACAGAAAGGTTTTATGGGACAAACTTAACTCATTTCTAAAGCAAACACTTCAGCAGGGTCTACACATGATGTGGAATCCTGTAAATGATTTGTGGACAAAAATATTTCTTTTGCTTCACTAAATTATAAATTATGTAATATTATAATAAGATATATTTGGGACTCGACACTTTGGAAACTGTATAAGCCAGAACATTTTAAGGATCAAGTGACAGAAAAATGTGAGAAGATCATAAAAGATACATCTCCTGTTAAATCCAGAAATTTTTAACACCATCATCAGGACTCTATTCTCTTGCCTCCTTGACTTTGGTTCTGCTTGCCACTGCTTTGGCTCAGATCAAACAGGATTTGAAATGGCTGCAGGTATCCCTAAGACCATATGGATTACAGATGTCACAAATCTGAGGACTCTGAATTTGCCCACTGTGAGTGACATGCTCATCCCCACAGCAATCACTGAGGTCAGCGGGATGCAGCACTCTGATTGGTCAGGCCTGGAGCGTGTGCTATGGAGGATTAGGAAACATAAATATGCAGCTAGGCCACACCAATTATTATGAAACTGGGGAAGAGATGGCTCCCATCTCTTAAAAGGAATCGGGAAAGAGATGCTGAAGAAGTTTATCTATACATTTTCTTTCTCACTTACCTCTGATGTTAAGATGTCTAACCTAGTAGAAGGAACTTTAGAAGTTCTGAAAAGCATGTCTTTGAAGCCTTCCATAATCACATTTTAGAACCCTAAGTTATTTTAGAGAACACTGTCTGGCTTAAATCCTGAAAACTGAGTCTTCTGGTGACACTTTAGATTTTTGAGTGATATCCATTTACTCCCTTTTATTGGCTCTGAATATCTTTCTTCTGTAGGCAGAAACAACACAAGTTGACACCCCTAAACTGAGTGTCAGGAACAGGGACATAACCAAGCATGGAAGATCAGAAGGTTACAATGAGACCTGATGCCTGTCATTTCCCTCAGCCACACCCTTTTGTTAGAGAATATTCCCAGTCCAGTGCAGCCCTTCAGGCTAGGCAGCCTTAACCTCTGCTTCAGGACCAAAGACAACTACTGCTGGGTCTTAGTCCTCAGGAGCCTGAGTCCTGCTCAATTTCTGGTTGCTTGCTGCTGCTCCTCCAGCTCCATCTTAGCCAGTTACAAGTTTCCAAGCACATTCAAATACTTGTAAACCTCCTTTGAGGCAGGGTATACTTCTCATTCTATACAGATTAAAAATTAATGATAAGAGGTTAATTGCCTAGCACAGCACAGGTAAGCAAGGAGCCAGTTCGTCTGCCTAAGTCTCATGCTTTCCTCCCTATATCCAGCTTCCAGGTTCTCTCTGGGTCTGGCTCATCTTATGCCTGGCCTTGGGTACTGCTCTCAGTCTGACCTTGTCTCTTCTGATCTGCATTCTCATCTCAGCTTCCTGCCCAACCCTCTTACGTTACATAGATTTCTTCCCAATATGTTTGCTCTACAACAAATGGTATTATATTTGAGGTAAGATTTTTTTTTGTTTGTTTGGGTTATTGTTCTAAAAAGGAAGTAAAGGCATGTCAAAGTAGACAAGAGGAGTCATGAAAGAGACAGCTGTCTCACCAGAACTATTAGCATTGCTCTTTATCTTCAGGAAGAGAAAGAAAAGATTTAAAAATGGAGGTCCAGAAACAATGGTTACTGGTCAGGGGGACACCACAATAACAAAAAGAGAGAGAAACTCAGTGTCAGATCTTTAAATAAAAGAAGTGATATGAAGGACATTTGCTTTGGCACATCTAGAAAAATATGAGAAAATAATATATTGTAATTTATTTGCAACATATTGAAGCTGCTTGTGTAGATGGCTTATTAATTAGGCTGAGAGTTCAGCCAAGTCCCATTGATTTATACAATCAAAATTCTTTGTTTAGCTTATGATGGATGATAAATGCTGATGATTAATCTCTTGTAAGTTTTCCCTTTTTTATAATTCCCAGAAGACTACTGTTTGCCTCAAGTGAGTTGATGCTCTTCATAGCCTAATTGTCATATTTAATTTATGTTAAGTTAGAGGATACCTTCTCTCTAATCGATGATTACACACACACACATACACACACACAGCCTTCTAATGAAATTCCTCACCTGAGGATCAACCACCAAAAATGACTTAAATCTGGGCTTTTACTTCCGATATCTCAAGGTCAGAGTCTTAAGACTGTGGGGTGGGTGGGTGTGTATGTGTGTGTATGTACGTGTGTATGTAAAATCATGTATGTTTGGATCTAATAACCCAAAGTTGTTATCAGATCTAAACCATGGAGTTTGAGATGGTTTCTAGAACTAATGGATCAAAAATAGTTAAGTTCAAACATTCATCAGATTTGAAATAAACTGTAATGCTCTTCTAATACAGTAAAAAGAGTCTAGCAAAACTCTACATTAGAAGGTAATAATTGCAACTCTCCAAGTGCATGTTGTTATATAGTTTACGAAGTATAATGCATGGTGTGGAATGAGTTACTAAACTAGAAGATTGAGTTTCTGACACTAATTTTGCTGAAGTTACTAATGCTGTGACCTTCGGCAATGACATCATCTCTCCTAGCCTCATTTTCACATATCTGAGTGGGAAGGATACAACCTGTTCAGAGGACTGTGGTGATGAAAAACTGTGAGAAGGGAGGTAGCATAAGTGGCAGAGTGACTAGCACATGGTTCCTTCTTCTTTCCCAATTCTATTTAAGACCTAAACAGGATCAGTGAAACTCACCAAAATGTTGGAACATAAGTAGAGTCTAGAAAAAACTAATGATATGAACACATATATTTGAAAGATAAATAATAGCATTAAATTGTTTCAATTTTGAAAAGTAATTTAAGATAAATTATTTCTTCTTCCTCAGGCAAACCCATGTCTTCGGTATTTTTGCAGCTACTTTCTGTTATGCATATTTGTTTTAATCCCTTTCTACCTGATTAAATATTTCTTTGAGCATTCTTTCTAATAAAATTGCCACTTATTATAAAATCATCACTGGCAATCCATCTTTTTTCACATTTTCTTCATCTTTACTAAGCCATTCAAACATGGTTGGCATTTCTTATTCAGAGTACATCAGTAACATTGGAGGCCAGAGAATACTTACCTTTTTTTGTCAAATTGAAGTCAGCTATTGTACTATTTGGAATGTTAATGGAGAGCTTGTCAGATATTCAGATGATAATGGAACAGGTTTATCAAAATCATTATGCTCATAAAAACAAAACTTCAAGATTTCTAAAGTAAATGAAAAACTAAAATTTTTTTCAGATTATCTTAAGTCTTCAATGTCTAATGAAAAGAAAAAAAAAATTAATATGTGGTCACTACAGAACAAAATATACTAAATCCAGGTACAACATATTTGTTAATGTGAAAAGGTAAAACGGTGAAGGTTATGTCAGCTTCTTGTTCCATAGTTAAGACAAATCCGTTTTAAATATTATCTCCCTCCCCAACAAGGTACATTATTATTCATGTTAAATGTCATCCAAAGTAAAGAATTTGCCTAAAATATATTTTCTCTTTTTCTAAATATGCTGAATTAGTGATTCATATCTTCCCCATTTGGGGAAGAAAATGTCATATTTTGGTTGAAAATAACTTCCAATAGGCTACATGGGGATATAGAAGATAAATTTTTAAAAGGGTATAGTAAAAAAAGATTAAAAGGCCTTCAGCCACTCTTCTAAGGAGTTAGAGGGATAAGAATATAGGTTGGATTGGTCATGGCTAATTATATTAAAAATTAAGCAAAGTTGGCTGGGCATGGTGGCTCACACCTGTAATCCCAGCACTTTGGGAGGCTGAGGCAGGTGGATTACCTAAGGTCAGGAGTTTGAGACCAGCCTGGCCAACATGGTGAAACCCTGTCTCTACTAAAAATACACCAAAAATTAGCTAGGTGTGGTGGTGCACACCTGTAGTCTCAGCTACTCAGGAGGCTGAGGCAGGAGAATCACTTGAACCCAGGAGGCAGAGGTTGCAGTGAGCTGAGATGCCGCCATTGCACTTCAGCCTGGGCAACAGAGCAAAACTCCATCTGAAAAAAAAAAGAATTAAGCAAAGTCACCCAAAGAGAATAATTCCCAAGTCAGTGAAACATAGGTATAACCCAATTAAAGGTAGTAACATAGCTGAAGAAATTATGTATTAAGCAGAAAGAAAGATTGATCAGCTAAAAAATCATAGGAGCCTCTTTTGAAAACATTGGCAGTGCCTACACAGATGATGTCAAGAAAAAAACAGTAAATTTAGCCATCAGGCTTTCTGGTAATAAATTAGTTTCTAGCTAGGCCTGCATGGAGACAAAGCAGATCTGGCCATGCCGATAAGTAGATTACAGTTCTTATCACACAAATAAAGGTAAAGTAATAGATTGTCACTATGATTTTATGCATTAGTTTTAAGAATTTGGTAGATTTTTGTTTTTTGTTTTTCTGAGACAGAGTCTCACTCTGTCGCCAGGCTGGAGTGCAGTGGCATGATCTCAGCTCACTGCAACCTCCATCTCCCGGTTTCAAGGGATTCTCCTGCCTCAACTCCTGAGTAGCTGGGACTACAGGCACATGCCACCATGCCAGGTAATTTTTGTATTTTTAGTAGAGATGGGGTTTCACCATGTTGGCAAGGACGGTATCGATCTTTTGACCCGGTGATCTGCCCACCTTGGCCTCCCAAAGTGCTGGGATTACAGGTGTGAGCCACTGAGTCTGGCCAGGTTTTTTTTAAACTATGTTGAACTCACCTGTGGAACTGACTGAATTAGGATTTTAAAGCTGTCTAGCTGAGGACCAGCCCCTCAGCACAGCAAATCCTCCAAAATGACTTCACCCCAGGAAGTCTCTTCTCTCAGGGGACAGCACTGCGTGACTTCACCCTGTGGTCCTGTACCTTTGTATGTGCTCTATTATGGTGATGCTTGCACAGATGAGGGATCTTGACAAGATAGATTATTAAATGGATGGATCATCAGTTTTCAAGACCAAAATTTATTTCTGATCTCTTTCCAATATAGCATAGTTAGATTAGATTGGATTGTACACCTTCCCAGAACATCTTGACACAATAACCATTATATAATTTGTCATTTTTCCTATGGTATCTTTATGTGCTTTGTTTTTATAATGTGCCAAGGGCCTCATGGAACTTAAGGGTTATTGAGATAGTCTATTATCTATTAAGAATTACTGAGATAGTTATTGAGATAGACTATTGAGATAATCTAGCAGCTTCTGCAGGGATAAAATGGAGTCACTTAGGGAAAGACGTGTCACCTTTTTCTGAGCAGATAAGATTTAAGTTGAACACCATCCAGTTCCAAAATCCTTTCATTAGTGTATGGCTTTTAAAGATACTCTGCTACGGTAAAGACTAAATCATTTTAGTGGGTACAATTTCAGAATCATTTATTCCAATTCAATTTAGCATAAGAAGCCTCTGTAGAACAATTGGCTTTTCAAACCCAAATTACATAGTGAGCTGATAAACAATTAAATGAAATTCCATCATTGACAGCAGGACCTAGGCAGAGGAGGATGAAAAAGGAAGAGAAAGATGCCCAAATTTACTGAGAAAAAGAAGGCACAGGAAAGGAAGTGAGTATCAGCAGATTAACTTCACATCCTTCTGAGAGATTTTGCTCTAGGAAGTTGATTTTCAAATTTGCTTGAAGATATGAACTGACTAGAACACTTGTTTAAAAAACTCTCAGGCCTCTGCCCAGACCTACCAAACCATAGTATATTGGAGAAGAAACTTGGTAACCTGGCAATCTGTGCATATAACAAGTGCCTCACGTGATCCTCATCAGGTAAGTTTAAGCTAGCACTGTTTTAAAAGTGTAGAGTTGTGAGCTATAAAGATGTTTCTATGGGCTTGTTGGGACATTCTGAGCCCTGGGAGTAGTGGGCTTCATTCTTATAAGACAGTCCAGTTGTTGGGGTCACAATAGGAGCTCTGATTCAGATGAGCAGAACAAAAACATCGAGGCCTCACAGTTTGAGGCAAGGGCTTAAGCAGATGCAGTAATAAAAGTCCAGTGGCTCAAGCCTGTAATCCCAGCATTTGGGAAGCCAAGGCTGGAGGATCCCTTGTGACCAGGAGTTTGAGACTAGCCTGCACAACAGAGCAAGACCCTGTCTTCGCAAAAAAAAAAAAAAAAAAAAAAAAATTAATTAACTGAATCCAGTGGTGCATTAGTGCATGCCTGTAATCCTAGCTGCTTAGGAGGCTGAGGCAGGAGAATCGCTTGAGCCCAGGAGATTGAGACTGCAGTGAGCGGTAATCACACTACTGTACTCCAGCCTGGATGGCAGAGCAACACCCTGTCTCTGAAACAAAAATTTCAAGACAAGGCAGTTAAAGCCCTTTGCAATTAATTTAAATAAACATAACAAAGCATCCTAATACCTGCAATATGAAGATATGAATGCAAATCCCAACTCTTTCAGTCACATTTCTATCATTTATATAAAAGAAGTCATGATATCCAGTTTATAGATGGTTATTACCAGAGCTGATATAAGTAAATAACATGTTTGAAAGTGCCACCTAAATATAAGTAATTATGACTACTATGTAAAGTGTATGAGAGCAAGTGCTGGCATCAGGACAGTCAAACAAGATGTGTCCCTACAAGTGGGTGGAGAAACACGGCAATGGGAATGTAGACTGCAAAAAAATTGTGAGATGTGTATAAGTGGCAGCAGGTAACAGGCCCTTCTGCTGGTCTGGAATTCACCTGAGACTATCATCTTCAGGCACAGAAAGAAGAAAATGAGATTTGAGTTAGTTGAGATAAAACTGGATAGTTGAGAGGTTACCAAGATAAGATTCAGACATTAAAAACAATCTTGGTACCCACTGCCTGGCAACAGGGTATGTGGTAGTAGCTTTGTGCAACATAAGAGTCAGAATAGGAAAAGCAACCATGAGCTATTCTTAACAGTTCAGTTCCCCTTGGTCAGATGTAAGAAAGTTGAGCCTACAAATAAAAAGAAAATCCCAGCTGTAGAACATAGAGAGATGCAGGAAGCTAAAGAGTGTTTTTCAGGGGGCAGGTAAACCAAAGTAACAAGACGATACTTATTCAATCATGAAATGGTGATCAAGAGAGACATCTGCTGGCCGGGAGCAGTGGCTCACAACTGTAATTCCAGCACTTTGGGAGGCCAAAGTGGGAGGGTCTCTTGAGCCCAGGAGTTCAAGACCAGCCTGGGCAACATAGCAAGCCCCCCCTCTCTAACAAAAAAAAAAAATTTAAAAATTAGCCAGACGTGGTAGCTCATGCCTGTAGTCCCAGCTATTCAGAAGGCTAAGACAAGAGGACCACTTGAGCCCAGAAGTTTGAGGCTGCAATGAGCCATGATCACACCACTATATTCCAGCCTAGGTGATAGAGAGAGACTCTATCTCCAAAAAACAGAGAGACATCTGCTGCCAGCAAAAAGATCCTAGGCTTAAACGCACATGGCTTTAGGTGTCAGGTAGATGAGGAAATGGATAAGGGCACAGAGTTTCAGACAATGGGAAAATGCAAGTAATGTTTAGTATTTAGAATGCAATCACTGAAATGCATTCTAATTCAGATTTTTACATACTAACAAGCAAACCTGTCTCTGGGCTGAATTAAATTCCAGGAGACCAGGTTCTTACCATGAATGGCCCAGAGAAGAGGCCACAGATACAAATATGTAGTTTGATGTATTCATTAACATTAAAAGTTATCTTTTTTTCCTGCCTCAGGTTTATTTGTACAAATAGCACAGGAGGACCCCAGCCCCATGCAGATGGCAGCCCCAGGGGGTCACACCAGTCCTTCTGTCCTCATGTTGGCAGACAGAGATATCTACTCTGAGCCTTTGTAGGGGCCTGGGCACCTTTGGGAGCGTGAGCTGGAACTGAAGCTGGAGCTGCAGCCTGGGCCTTGGTTTGATCCTTGGCTTTGGCCTTGACCTTTGGCCGGCAGAGCCTGAGCCCCTTGGCAATGGGGTGGGCAATGTAGGCAAGTCCATCGAGCTTGCAGCTGACGTCCTTTGGGATCTTGGGCTTAACCCCCTTGGGCTTTACGAGGGCCTTGATGGCCTCGGCACATGCACTCATGGCCTTGGCATTGTTGGCCTGCATCTTCTTTAGGCCCTTCTTGTTGTGCTTCTTGGCAAAGCGCATGTTCCTCAGGAACTTGGGGTCCACCCCCTTAAGAGATTCGTATCTTTGTGATCGGGGTTTCCTGATACCATTTCTGTGCCATTTTCGGGACTGGTTGTGTGTGGTGTGCTTCTTGGACTTGGCCATGTCTGCACCTAAGCCGCGGTTCCTGAAGCGCCTAGGACCGGAAGAAAAAGTTATTTTTTTAACTTCAGATTCAGACTTAAAAAAAACATTCAGTTAGCACCTACTATAATCCAGGAATTAGGCCCTCCTATATACATTTCATATGCATGGAAATGGGAAAGAACCAGGCTACTTGAATCTAAATACTTTGATAATCTCATTCCCCAGAAAGCATCCCAAAATTCTGATTTCATGTCTCCAATCCTAATAATGACAGTAGTAGTAAAAACAATTATACAAGGTAATTAAGTAAAATGCCATAAAGTAACATAGGGATAACAATTATACCTATACATATTATAACTCTAACTTTGTAAATGTAAGTATACTTCCTTGAGAAATTAATTGTATCCTAGGCATTAAAGAACTTAAACCATCCCAACTGAAAACACTTAAAAGAGAACACAAAAATCCCACTGCTCCGTGCTGAGAACTGATATTCAAGATCTTGCACAAGAATTCTAATTTTCTGGAAGTATTCACAATGACTTAAATATCTGCATTCATGTTACATTTAAAAAGAATTGCTCTACTTCTTGAAAAACAATAGGAGTAGAGTGCCCTCTAGAGTCATATTTGTGTGGGTTTTTTTTTTTTTTTTTTTTTGGTTGTGTGTGTGTGTGTGTGTGTGTGTGTGTGTGGTTTTTGTTTTTGTTTTTGTTTTTGTGTTTTTTGAGACGGAGTTTTCCTCTTATTGCCCAGGCTAGAGTACAACGGCATGATCTTGACTCACTGCAACCTCTGCCTCCCGGGTTCAAGCAATTCTCCTGCCTCAGACTCCCGAGTAGCTGGAATTACAGGCATCGCCACCACACTCGGCTAATTTTTGTATTTTTAGTAGATACAGGGTTTCACCATGTTGGCCAAACTGGTCTTGAACGCCTGACCTCAAGTGATCTGCCTGCCTTGGGCTCCCAAAGTGCTAGGATTACAGGCAAGAGCCACTGCCTGGCCTTGTATTTTTAATGCTTAATGGAGGTGGTAAAGATATTTTGATCGTTTCTGGCTGCACTCATTGAAATTGAGAAACATGACAAATTTGACTATTGCTGCTACAAAAATGTATGTCTTTACAAAATTTAGTATGATCTTTTTCCTCCCAAGAGAAATATCTTTAAACATTACCTATCTACACAGTTAGAAAAGACCAAAAAAAAAACTCCAAAAATTAAAGATTTGTATTGAAAATATGTTAATTTGTATTCTACTTTCTACGTCCTACACATAAAAACTTATTCAAAGGAATTCTAATATCAGTATGACTATTTCATCTTGTGTGTGCACTTTTTAAAATCTTATACATTCATTTCAGTTTATAAGTTTTACAAACACTTGAGGCTTCTACCTAAAATTTATACAGTGCATTAGGGTAACTAATAAATGCTTTTACATATAGATGCATTAACATACACTGATTAAAATAAAGGCATAGCTAGACATGTCTTTGACCTGCTTAAGATATACAGATCATCACAAGGCTGTGATGGCAGGCCTAATAGGAATATGTGAAGCCTAAAGCTGCAAATGGAATCTGCAGTTTTACAAGAGATACTAGCACTCTACTACTTATCAATGAAGTCAGGGATCCAACATTCTTAGCTCTAAAATGGGATAATATTGACAGCTGAGCTTATTATATATATCTTAATGCATCAATTGTAAAAATTTATAGAAGGGCTTTATAAACTATAAATAGCCATGCATATAAGGTATTTTTTTCTGTTTTTCACATCAAATGAAGAGTTCAGCCAAGTTAGGTCACCCTTTAATAAAAACATAGAGCATTCTCCCAGTATTTTTGAAGATTGCTCTTCAAGCTTCTTTGCCAATGTTTTCCCTTCACGTATATATATTGCCTGTCCCTCGACTATAAGTGTTTTAAATATTCTTTGGGACTCTTCCATATGACCTGTCTAATTTCACTGTTGAAATTCTCCCTAGAGAAATGTTTCCTTCCCAGGTCTTTAGATTCCTTCTTCAGTCTAGAAACACACCTACCTCTCCAGATGGACCTCCTAAGACCTGGATCCCTATTTCAACTGCCTATTTTACACCTTTTTCATCCTCAGCATCAGAGGAACCGTAGGGCTGAGATCAAAGATATACAACAAAGATCGGAGGCAAGATGTTGTCAGTGCCAAATGAGTCAAAACACATATGAAACTATCCTCCCCAGCCACAGCTGGATACAAAGGTGTTACTCAGAGTGTGTGAGGTGGGGCAATGCAGTCCACTCCTGGCACCACTGAAACCCACTTGTACCCTACATTAAAGGCAATTCATCAATGAGTGTTCAAGGTGGTGGCCTCTTCAAAAAGCTTAATATGCAACAGTTAGAAGCAGAAGCTACAGATGCTGCAACTGGTATTCAAATCATAATTCATACTCGTCATTTCACTTCTCTATTACACTTTGTAATTTCTCTCTCCCTTTTGTCCACCAGGTTGCTCAGTCCCTCTTTTGCTGATCTAGGTCGCTTGCCTAACGGAGTCACCCAAACCTTCAGCTGAGATTCTGAGTTCTTAGTTGTTTTGTTCTTAGCATGCTACGGTCACTGCAATTGCTGGTTGATCATCGTCACCAGACATGGAAACACAAGTGCATCTTGTGAGTTCCACTGTGTAGTAGCAATTCTGGCTCTTCAGGATCATGGGGCTCATTTCCTCCCATGAATATATTTCTTTTTTGGCTGCCATTCTGCTGGCATGAGGAGCCCATAACATAGGAATCACTTTTGACCCTTTTGAAGTAGTCACAATTGCAGGTTTAGTGGGCACTTATCATACTGCTGAGTGGAAATATTCTAATATCACAGCACTAATTTGTTTAAAGAGGGAAAATGTGAATTCCATCCTGAGGTGGACCTCAGGATGATGGGGAGAGGAACCAATTCTGTTTCCATGTCTCACTTCCCGGATCTGTATTTTTTAGCCATGAGAGACACCTCACTACATATCGCTAATAATTTAAGGCAATTCTGAAGGACATTGGCTAAACTACTCCATAATTTTAATCATCTGGTTTTTTTTCAGGTGATGTGGTATGTGGCAGGACCAGAAGACTATTTGGCCATACACTTGCTTACTCACTTCTTTCTCTATGAAATGAGGCTCTTGATCTGACAGGATGTTTACAGTATTGCTGTTGTAAATCACACATTCTGTAAGTGCTTGAGTGAGGTGCTGCAGAAACCCTGTTATCAAAGAAGGAAACCCATCTCTAGAAAAGATTGCAACTGAAGAATCACTTTCATCTTCAGGATGGAAGGGGATTGATGTAATCAACTTGCCATCAAGTGATTGGCTAATCTCCTTGAGGGATGGGAACATATCATTGATCTCTGCTTCTGATAGGCCCAGCATTCAGCGGCACTAGTAGCCAGATCAGCCAGGATGAGTGGGTCTTCATGCTATTGAGCTCAGATACAAGTCTTCAGCTCCACCATCATTGCTACTCTGAAACTCTGAAGCTTTATTGGGTCTTTCTCCCAGCTTCTGACACAAATGTGCCTTACTGGGGCAAGTAGGGTCCTCTCTCCTTCCTGCACATCAGATCCAGTTGGCACAATGGCATCAATGTACTGGACAAGTGAAATGATCTGTGAAATATTAAAATAATCAGAGTCCCTGCAGACTATCTTTTATAGACCTAGGAGTGTTAATGATACCCTGTTGGAAAATAGTAACTGCATAATACTGTCCATCTAACATAAAAGTGAATTAATTATGAAACTCTTGATTGATAGAGATGGAAAACAATGCATTTGTTAGATCAATACCAAGTGCCAGAGGCTATATTGGTTGATTCTAATAAAAATTAAATACCTGAAACCACTGCAATTGTGCCCACCACTTGGTTAAGTTTGTGGTAGTCTACCGCCATCTACCAAAATTCATATTGTTGTTATGTGGGTCAAACAGGTGAACTGAAAAAGAATGTGTTGGAAGCAACCCTGCATTCTTTACATCTTTGGGAGTAGCACTAACCTCTGCAATTTCTCCCAGGTTGCAGTTTCACTTCAAATGTTTTTTCTTTGTGTGGAGAGCTGAACTCTCTATAAGATTATTTGGGTCAGGACTCCATTTAGCATCTGCTCTTCCAAGGTGTCACTCTAACCAGGAATCACAGTAATATTCCTGGTCCCCTATTTTAAGTGCCAGCTCAGATCATTTATCCAAAGCCCTTTGAACAGCCTTTTTTCAACATATAATTTGATATATGCTTTAAGTCCTTTTGGGGCAGGAATGGAGACATATCTATGGCATACACATGAAGTAACCTCTCAGGACCTTCCTCAAGTGAACCCAGACTTCCCTTCAATCAATGGGCTCTGGCTCTATGAACTAGCTCAGATCTCTTTAGCTCAGTCTGGAATCTATTTTTCATTGTCCATCATTCCATCTGACATCAGTCTTCTGTTCACAACTCTTTTTTTTTTGCCATTTGTTGAAGTTAACAAACTGTACCCCAATGGGCTTTCCATTTCTCTTCTGTCAGGAACACCATGATGTATGAACCTTTGCCACAGGTCCCAATGGGTCAAGGCCTCCTGGTTATTCATCTGACCTTTTTGGCCATTTATTATGTCTAAGGTACCACCATTTGGCCTCAGAAATTCTGGAATCCCATCATTCCCATTTTGTCTAGGCAACCACAGAAGCCAATCCCCAACTGTCAACCATAGCCTAAAGAGGATAGCCACTACGGAGCTTCTCGAAGATGCCAGTGTTTGCCTTAAAGTGCATTCTTTATTGCTTTAGTGAATGAAGTGTCATCAGGGCTCTCCCAGGGAACAGAGGCAGGAATGAGAGTTTTCTAGTCTCACATAATAAATCTATTCTAACATGCCTACTTCCCTGGACTTCTAACTCCATTCCTCAATACTCTGTCAAAAGGTTCTGACTTCTCTAACTAGCTTCAAAGAGCCACCCTAGCAGGGCATTATGATGGGCTCCAGGTGTCTTCACTAGGATGTTAACTCTTGAGTCATGGGAAGGTGAACCCAAGTCAATAAACTCTCCACTTACCAGCCTTATATTCTGCACCAGGCCCCTTGCTGATGCCGACAAGATCTACTTCCACACCTGTTTACCTAGTTCCTGTTGGTGCAGCCTATCCAGATCCTGCAATCCTTTAAAGAGTAAACTATTCCCCCGAGACTTTTCTCCTCAAGTAATGCTCAGATGTGACCCTTATTTCTAGCCTCTAGACAATGAGAGAAGGAAGGAAGACATGCATCATTTTGCAAGGCATTTGCATGTGTTGAGGTCTTTCATGTAGAGTTTTCTTTTTCCACAGGCAAGGAGAGAATACTCTCCTCTAGCCAGCAGGTGGGAGTCACCTCTGCCAGCACAAGAGAATAAAGGGTTCAAAATTCTCTGGTACACCCACCAAATGTCTTCATTTTGGTTCTCAGGTTTCCAAGATCTAGGCCCTGAATCTAACTTAAGAAACTTGCTAAGGCTTCTCACTTCATCTCCCTTGCATCTTGACCACTCTCACAATTAAATTCCAGTCCCAATCTATTCTCTGACTGCAGGAGATAAGGATCACTTGAAAAACTGCCTTGATGGCCTGCTGGGTTTCACAGTGTCTTGATTAATGGTTGGCGGACCTTACCCTTTGGTTATCCTTCATCAGGCCTTTTAAAGCAGTTAGCAAAGGCCAGACAATTATACAGCCCTTATTATTTCCCCCGACATTCAATTGCTACAGCTGTCAGTATTTTACCTTCTATCTATTGCAAGTGCAATCCACTATGGGTAAGATTCTTAGTCATCATGATACTACATTACCCCAGGAGTTATCATTCCAGTGAGCACCAGCATATCAGTTTTCTTGCAAAAGACCGCTGAGACACATGAAGTACAGATTTAGAAATGAAGTACAGATCTCAATTTGATAGTAATGAAAATAACATTCATTACAATCAAAACCTCTGAAAATCTAAGTGGTTTGAGTCTTACTTTTGTCAAGCAGCCAACTTTTGATTTAGCTATAATATACTTTCTATGATAATTTCACTTTAAAACTATTATAATGAAAAGATAGGAAAAGCAAAAGAAAATCATCACTTAGCTATACTGGATGAGGTCGGTATCAGGAATATAGACTGATGACAAATAAAGCAAGACAGACTCTACTCTGAGCCTTGGGATGAGATTTTAAGTTCTGCAGAAAATGAAAATGAATCTTTAAAATATCCTTTTACTTAGTCTTCAATGAGGAGCTGTACCTAAAACAAGAAAAGCCTATTTGCAGAAATTCAAATAATCATTAAACTGTATTAGGCATATCATATTTGTATTCTGTCATTTATTTTTGTTTTATTTGAAAACTTTCCAATAGTTCAAAAATATATGCTAGTATTATCCAATTTAATTTTTAAGTATTCATACGATATGTCCTGAAAACACATACTGAAATATAGCTTTGCCAGACTTAGGATGGTATGATTAGTCATTTTCTTCTTTTATCTACATTTTCTAAATTCCTTACAGTAAAAATGTATTCTATGCAGTTAAAAAAACACAACTGGCCAGGTACAGTGGCTCACACCTGTAATCCCAGCACTTTAAGAGGTCAGGGTGGGCGGATCACGAGATCAAGAGATCGAGACAATCCTGGCCAACATGGTGAAACCCTATGCCTACTAAAAATACAAAAATTAGCTGGCCTTGGTTGCATGCCTATAGTCCCAGCTACTCAGGAGGCTGAGGCAGGAGAATCATTTGAACCTGGGAGGCAGAGGTTGCAGTGAGCCGAGATCACGCCACTGCACTCCAGTCTGGTAACAGATTGAGACTCCGCCAAAAAAAAAAAAAAACTACACAACTATATTACATTTTTTCAACTGCATTTAGAATATCAAACAGTTGTTTGAGCCAGGTATGTGTCAGACATATAGTCTGTTGTCCTACCTCTACCAACTATTTCTACTTAGTCCTCATATTTAACACTATTACAAATATAAATCTCCAGTGAAGATGATGTCGGCCCTAACAACAAAAGTTATTAAGGATAAACAAATACATAAGAAATATCTGCCAGACCTTAGGAAAACCCTAAAGTGGGCAGGATTTATTTTATATTGCTACACTACCTTCTCTTTCTATATTCTTTCACTAATCCATGCCCATCTTTTTCACCATGTATCCAATGGTCTTCAGCTGTAGAGCTTCTTTGACCTCAGAAAAATATAACAAAAGCTCCGGATAAATTTATGTTTCCATGGGCATATATTATTTTTTCTAGGAATATTTACATTGTAAAAATAAATGTTAATAATAAAAAATAGTGAGACTTTGGGCATTAGTAGGAGATATACTTTTTGCTTCCAATTCTAAAATCAACCATGTGTGAAGCCCCAGGTGGCTAAAAACATCTCTAAGTTTAGCTGTCCCTTTGTAAATGAGACATCATCAGCAATAATGTGTTATAATGGCTTCTTTATCAGATAGAGACCATCTACTGTGTAACTTTGCAAAATTTATTTAAGACTTCTGAGCGTGAGCCTGAGGTTTTGCGTCTATTAAATGGGAATAATACCTACTCTGCAAGGCAGTTGTGAGAAGAACAGTAATGGCATAATGTGTGTATTGCATAGTACCTAGCACATAAACAGCTTCTCAGTAAGGAAAACAGTTTTCCTGCCTTTCTTCCTGTGTTAGTTTATTAGGGCTGCCATAACAAAATACCACAGACTATGTGGCTTAAAACATCAGAAAAATATTCTCTCATTTCTAGAGGCTAGAAGTCCAAAGTCAAGGTATTAGCAAGGCTGGTTTCCTTTGAAGGCTCTACAGGAGAATCTGTCCCATGATTTTCTCCTAGATTCTGGTGATTATGGGCAGTTCCTGACATTCCTTGTCTTGCAATTGCATCACTACAATCTCTGTCCAAGCCATCACATGGTATTTTTCTGTGTGCATCTTTGCCCTTATTTGGCCTTGTTAGACGGACACTAGTCATTATATTTAGAGCCTACTCCAATCTTAACCTCATCTTGATTTGAGTATATGTGTGAAGATGCTGTTTCCAAACTAAGGTCACATTCACAAGCTCCAGAGGTTAGAACTTCAATGTATTTTTTTTTAAGCGACAACAATGCTACCCACAGCATCCTGATTCTATAATGACATAGCATAGGTGGATTCCACAGTGTAACTGAAAGACTAGCCTAAGTAAAGACGATTGAAGGGGTGCTACTCTATTAATAAGCATAACAAGAACATGGTAGAAGCAGCTCAATAAGTGAGAAATGTTTCATTTTGTGCTGAATACAGCAGACGTACATAAATAGTATACGTTCTCTCAGTCATTCAACACTGTATCAGTTCAAGTGGAAAGTTATTTTGGATATCAGCTGTCCAGAAGATTTTCTTAGTATGCATACAAATACACTTTACTGCCATTTCTCACTTTTTCTTAAGTTCTATTATACTTTCAAACACTAGCAAATCTTTTTTCCCATTTTGAAAAAAGACTAAACGTCTACAAATTCTCAGTACAAGCCATTATACTACTGACAAGGACTGGGACACAGAATTGAAAGAAAAACTCATTTCTTACTACCCTCTTTTTACCTATTTGAATTTATCATCTGTCTATATTACCTATTTAAAATAATTTAATTTTAAAAGTTTCCTGATATCTACCCACTTATACCATCTCTCTCTATATTGGTAAGCTCTATCTGCTTAACAAAAGCCTCTTGCCAAACAAAATGTCCTCATCAATCTCCAAATCTCATGAATATTTCTATTCTGAATAATTTTTGTCATTCTTTCTTAGCAAATTTGTCTCTAGACAATGAAACATTGTTAAGGAATAGTCTAAGTGTGAAAGGCTGAGAAATCCTTGAATAAATCTGTTAACTGGCCTGTTTTACATTTGTTGCCTTTATAAACAAGATTTACAGCCTCATAAAAATACAAGGAAAACATGAAGTAGACAAGAAGCATATGCCAAATTATAAATAACAGAGCATAATAGAAAATAAAACCATTCATAAAGAGTTGCACATAAATCTAGAGGAAAATGACAGTCATTCTTTGAAATGAGTTCAGAGCTGCACAAAATAAGATGACATCCCTCCACTTCTATAAAGTTGCATCGCCATTATTTTATGAAAACATGAGATATATTTGCAAACTCTTTCCAGTCATACGGTAGAGAAAAGGTTATAAGAAAGAGCTTGGACTCAAAATTCCTTGGTTGATTTCCCAGTTCTACCCAATTCTACCTGCATAATTTGGGGAATCACCAACCTTGATATTCCGTTCCTCACTTACAACATTACTGCTAAGATTTATGAGATACATATATAGCGTGATGCCTTGTAAACGGTAAATGTAGGTATTACTAATAAACAGAAATGCAGGTATTACTAATAAAAACCACATCTCTCAAAGGTAAAACAAAATACCATGAAAACATTTTTTTCTGTCACTTTAGGATTCTCTAATGCTCTCATAATTTTGTAAACATTCTAACATATTCAAACAGGGAAAGAATAAAATTATACCAGAAACTATTACTAACAGAAAGACATTAGTAAAACTTTACAATAAATTACCAAATATAATTATGGGCATGGCTGGGTGTGTGTGTGTCCATGTGGCTTTGAATATAGCTGAAACTTCAGCTGTAAACCAGTGAAACTCAGAAGCTCTTGGATTAAAACTCATAAATTATCCAACTACTGAAGGGCGCATAAAAAAGATGGCCCCAGCCTTACCTAAGCAATGAGGCTGAAACCAAACTAGCAATGTAAGGCATATGGCAGTTTAAGGTACATGCAAATATTTAGAAAAGATAAAGATTCATTGAAACTTTAAGATGATGCCATGAAACAAAAAAGAAAATGCTTCTCTGAGAGTGGAAGAAAGAGGAGAGTGACACTCTACATATATCCAAGAGCTGTGGTTATCAGACTCCTAAAATGATCCCATTGCCCCTCATCCTGTATAACTGTCTTCCCTTGAGTGTGTTCAGAAGCGGTGAATATAAGATTTCACTCCAGTGATGTTACATTGCATGGCAAAAGAGATTTTGCAGATATAATCAAGGTCCCAAATCTGTTAACTTTGAGTAAATCAAAAGGTAGGTTACTTTAGTTGTTCTGACATAATCAGGTGATCTCTTCAAAGCAAGAATTTTCTCTGGTTGGCTTAAGAGACAGAAAGCAAATACTGTAGCCATGTTGCAAGCTATCTACAGAGAGGAGTGGCCTTTAATTGCTTAGAGTGGTGCCCAGACAACAGCCAGTAAGAAAACAAGGATATAGATCCTGGAGCTGCAAGGAATTAAAATCTGCCAACAACCTAAATGAGCTTGTAAAAGGACCCCAAACCCAGGTAAGAACCTCAGCACAGCTGGTACTGGGATTGCAGCCCTTAAGACTTGAAAAGAGAAGTCAGCTAACCTGTGCCCAGACTCCTGACCCTGGAACCCTCAGATAACAAATTAGCAGTGTTTTAAGCTTCTCACTTTGTGATAATTTGTTACATAGCAATAGAAAACTAAGACAGCAGCAGAACTGCAGAATCTGACTTCCCTCCAAATGCCTAGTATTGGTTTTTGTTTTTGAAGAAGGCATACACAAAAGCACAGCTTCTGAATGACATGTTCGACATTTGAATGTTTATGCCTAGTGAATTGGCATTAACAGAAGTTTAAAAACAGCAATTTTGTCATAAATCAGTTCTCCTTAGTTGCTGAGTAATTTCTTCCTGTTTATCACAGATATCAAAAAGATTCTTAAATATTCAAGTTGACATCTCCTCTGGATAATTTAAGATTACACACCAGATTGCAAGATGTAATCACTTTGTATTCAGGAATATAATTTTCTGAGATTTTTTAATGCCTGACAGAAATGCTCTTACCTAATATATGTCCTTATATTAGAAAGAATAATGAAATTTTTATCAATAATTATTTAATGGGCACCTGCTATGTATCAGATATTAGGTTAGGTGCTGGAATCAAAGACAAATTCCCAACCATTGATTACAAGTAAAGACTATGGTTAATGGTGAACTGTTAAAAACATTGCCATTAAAAGCAGATACAAAGTACTCCCCATCACTACACTATTCGATGTGGTACTAAAGGTTGTCCTAACCATGAAGAAAAACAAGAAAAGATAAAAATATGCAAGTGTTGGAAATGAGGGAAACAAAAATTGACATTATTACCAGACAATGTGACCACCTACATAAAAACATGAAACTATAGACTAATTCTTACAATTAATTGGGTGTAATATACCAAATATGTTCCTAAACTAGCAATAAATAGCTGTAAAATATAATTTTAAGAAATATCCTTTGTAATAATGGCAACAAAAATGTCAGGTACCTAGAAATAAATGTAGCAAAGGATATGTGAGACATTATAAGACTTTATAGAATTACATTAAAGGAGACCAATTAACATAAAGACACACATTCTGCCCAAATTAATCTGTAAAACTGATATAGTTTCAACTAAAAATACAAAGAAAAATTTACTAATTTAACCAGCTGATTTTTTTTTTTTTTATTGTACGTTAGGTTCTGGGGTACATGTACAGATCATGCAGGATTGTTGCATAGGTACATACATGGCAAGGTGGTTTGCTGCCTTCCTCCAGCTGATTTTAAAATTTATATGAAAAAATAAAAAGGCCATAAATAGCCAAAAACATTTTGAAAAAAATATGATAGGGGAGGGAGACTTACCCTACCTAACATGAAGACTTATAATATAGTTTAAATGGTATACTATGACCTCAGAAGTAGATAAACAGAACAGAAGAAAGAACTCAAAAACAGATGTGTATTGAGAAACTTGATATTTCACAGTAAGGAAAAGTTGGAATATCCAAAAAAAGAAGCTTGTTATTAACTGGTTATCTAGTTATCTCAAGATAACTAAAAACCTACATATTAAAAGGCAATTTTTAAATACAGGAGAGCTTAAGAAAATAAATAAATAAAAATAAACAAAAAAACCGTCTTTCCCAAATAGCCACAGCAATCCTAAGCAAAAAGAACAAAGCTGGAGGCATCACACTATCTGGCTTCAAAATATTCTACAGGGCTACAGTAACCAAAACAGCACAGTACTGGTACAAAAACAGACACTTAAATCAATAGAACAGAATAGAAAGCACAGAAATAAGCCTGCACATCTACAACCATCTAATCTTTGACAAAGCTGACAAAAACAAGCAGTGGGGAAAGGACTTCCTATTCAATAAACGGTGCTGGAATAACTGGCTAGCCAGATGCAGCAGATTGAAACTGAACCCTTCCTTACACTATATACAAAAATCAACTCAAGATGGATTAAAGACCTAAATGTAAAACCCTAAAAACCCTGGAAGATGACCTAGGCATTATCATTCTGGACATAGAAACAGTCAAAGATTTCATGAGAAAGATGCCAAAAGCAATTGCAGCAAAAGCAAAAATTGACAAATGAGTTCTAATTAAACTTAAGAGCTTCTGCACAGCAAAATAAATTATCATCAGAGTAAATGGACAACCTACAGAATGGGAGAAAATTTTTGCAAACTATGCATCTGACAAATGTTTAACATCCAGCATCTATAAGGAACTTAAACAAATTGACAAGAGAAAAACAACCCTATAAAAAGTGGGCAAAGGATGTAAACAAATACTTCTCAAAAGAAGACATACATGCAGCCAATGATCATATGAAAAAGAAGCTCAACATTACTGATCAATAGAGAAATGCAAATCAAAACCACAATGAAATACCATCTGACACCAATCAGAATGGCTATTACTAAAAAGTCAAAAAATAATAGGTGCTGGAAAGGTTGCAGAGAGAAAAAACGTTTATACATTGTTGGTGGGAGTGTAATTTAGTTCAAAATTGTTGAAAGCACTGTGGCAATTCCTCAAAGACAGAAAAACTATTCAACCCAGCAATTTTATTACTGGGTATATACCCAAAGGAATAAAAACAGTTCTATCATAAAGACACATCCACACATATGTTCATTGCAGCACTATTAATAATAGCAAAGATGGCTGGGCGCCATGACTCGCACCTGTAATCCCAACACTTTGGAAGATCAAGGCAGGTGGATCACGAGGTCAGAAGTTCAAGACCAGCCTGACCAATATGGTGAAACCCCATCTCTACTAAAAATACAAAAATTGGTCAGGCATGGTGGGGTGCACCTGTAATCCCAGCTACTCAGGAGGCTGAGGCAGGAGAATTGCTTGAACCTGGGAGGCAGAGGTTGCAGTGAGCCAAGATAGTGCCACCATACTCCAGCCTGGGTGACAGAGCAAGACTCTCTCTCAAAATAAATAAATAAAATAAAATAATAGCAAAGACATGGAATCAACCTTAATCCCCATCTGTGGTAGACTGGATAAAGAAAATGTGGTACATATACATTATGAAATACTGCACTGTTAGAAAAATGAATGAGATCATGTCCTTTGCAGGAACATGGATGGAGCTGGAGGCCGTTCTGCTTAGCAAACTAATGCAGCAACAGAAAACCAAATACCTCATGTTCTCACAAGCTGGATCTAAATGATGAGAACACATGGACGCATAGAAGGGAACAACAGACACTGGGGCCTGGTGGAGAGAGGAAAGTGGAAGGAGGGAGATAATCAGGAAAAATAACTAATGAGTACTAGGCTTAGTACCCAAGTGACAAAATCATTTGTACAACAAACCCCCATAACATGAGTTTACCTATGTAACAAATCTGCACATGTACCCCTGAACTTAAAAGTTGAAAGAAAAAAAAAAGCTCTACAAGGTCTCTTAAAATAAAATAAACCATAAGATAATAATTTATAAAAATTTAACATTTTTGAACATTCAGAGTCCCCATTTTCAAAAGTCAAATGACCAGATATAGACTAGGAAAACTTATCCGTAACCCCTTATGTAGCAAATGATTAACATCCCAAATATTTAAAAAAAAAAAAAAAAAAAAAAAAAAACTTTGGTAAGAAAAACAGTTCAATAGAATAATGGGCAAAACTGGAAAAAGTACTTGACTATGAGAAAAACACTAATGAAAGCTACAGTGAGATTCTTTACACATCCATCCAATAAATAAAAATTTAAAAAACAAGTAATAGTAAATCAGTGTGCTGTTTGGTACAAGTCACTTTGGAGAACAATTTGAGAACATCTAATGAAGCGGAAGATGCACACATCTTATAACTTGCAGTTCTGCTACCAAAGAAACTTTGGCAAATATGCCCAAGGAGTCATATAAAAACATTACTTGTAAGAGTAAGGCATTTGTATACAACATAAATGCCCATCAATGACAGAATAGGTATGTAACTGGTGGTATATTCATACGTTGGAAAACCACATGGCTATAAAAATAACACAGAACCCCATGTATTAAAATAGGAAAACCTCACAGTGGCAGAAGGATAGTTGAAGTCCACTAACATTTATTTAAAGTTTTGAAACTCCACTATATTGTTACGGGATGAATACAAATGTGGATAAAACAATGACGTGCATTTGGCATGAAATGATAAGTACCAAATACAATTGGGTTTGAAGAGTAAGGAAGGAGAGAATGTGATTGACTTTAACATTTAACAGAAAGACACCACTGCCCATCTAAATAACCAGGTGTCTGGTAGAAAGAAGTATTCTTATCCTAAAATGAGTTCTAAGTAATTAATGCACTTGGATCCATGGAACCTCTGGATCAAAACTATCAAAGGCTTCATAATATCAAAAAACGCTAGCCAAGGTGATTTCTGTTTTGAAATTATTCTAATGAGATACATAAGTCAAATAATAGTATCTCTTTTGATTCTTGGGTTTAAAACCATACATATTACAATAATGGCATGTAGCACAATCATTTTTCTAAAAAAAAGTAAACTCAAAATACAAAATAGTTGTTGTCAAGGGGAGTTGTTAGGACATCTTCTTTTGAAGTTTATAAACAGTTTTCTTGAAAAATTTTAGTCAAATCAAACTATTTTTTTCCAAACCATTTTGTTGTGAAAAATTATAAACATATGGAAAATTGATAAAATACTACAATAAACTAGACTTTTTTCTTTTAATTTTTCAGTAAAAAAGACTTCAGAAGTATAAATTTTCTTGTCATAAAAAATGTACACGCTTACAAAAACAAAAATTGACAAATGGGATCTAATTAAACTAAAGAGCTTCTGCACAGCAAAAGAAACTATCATCAGAGTGAAAAGGCAACCTACAGAATGGGAGAAAATTTTTGCAATCTACCCATGTGACAAAGGCGTAATATCCAGAATCTATAAGGAATTTAAACAAATTTACAAGAAAAAAAATCCCATCAAAAAGTAGGCAAAGGACATGAACAGACACTTCTGACAAGACATTTATGTGACTAACAACCATATGAAAAAAAGTTTAACATCACTGATTATTAGAGAACTGCAAATCAAAACCACAATGAGATATCATCTCACACCAGTCAGAATGGCAATTATTAAAAAGTCAAGAAATAACAGATGCTTATGAGGCTGTGGAGAAGTAGAAATACTTTTACACCGTTGGTGGGAATGTAAATTAGTTCAACCATTGTGAAAGACAGTGTGACGATTCCTCAAAGATCTAGAACCAGAAATATCATTTGATCCAGCAATTCCATTACTGGGTACATACCCAGAGGAATATAAATCATTCTATTATAAAGATACATCCACACATATGTTCACTACAGCACTATTTACAATAGCAAAGACATAGAATCAACTCAAAAGCCCATTGATGATAAACTGAATAAAGAAAATGTGGTACATATACCTCATGGAAACCATGCAGACGTAAAAAGGAATGAAAGTATGTCCTTTGCAGGAACATGGATGGAGCTAGAAGTCATTATCCTCAGCAAACTAACACAGGAACAGAAAAGCAAACACCACATGTCCTCACTTATAAATGGGAGCTGAACAATAAGAACACTTGGACACAGGGAGGTGAACAACATACACTGGGGCCTGTCAGCAGGGAGGGACAGCATCAGGATAAATAGCTAATGCATGCAACGCTTAATTCCTAGGTGATGGGTTGATAGGTGCAGCAAACCACCATGGCACATGGTTACCTATGTAACAAACCTGCACGTCCTGCACATGTATACCAGAACTTAAAATTAAATTTTAAAATACCATCCCCACCAAAAAAATGTACATGCTTAAATTAATCGGCACACATAAATTTGGCTTAATTAATTAAAGATTACTACATTTTTCAAAAAATCATAGACAATAACACACTCAAAGGGGTAAAGCTTGACAAGGTAGCAAGAAGCAGAGACTTTGCCAATTGCCAAGTATGTCTAGTCCAACTCTGCATTCAGGAACCAGGGAACCAGCTAACTTCTACCTCTGTCTAAGCCTCTGTCTATCACCTGGCCACCATAAGCTCTCATTTGACTGGTACACTATAGCGGGTTTTGGGTGCCCAGGAATAGCATCAGTTGATATTTAAGTGTCTAGGAATATCTGAAAAAGCTGAGTATTTCTTTTTTCTCAATGCAGTCACGGTCTGGGTATTTCCTTTGTTCCAGTGCACAGTCATACAAGTAAGTCACCCTTTGGGGAAGAATCAGGGGAAATTTTACATTATATACTACATCCGTCTTCAGAAGAACCTGGCCTCCCCTTCAATCAAGGAGTTCTAACTCTGTGAACTGGTTTAGGCCTAAAAACTAGGTAGAAATCTATCACTCTCCACTAGGTGGCTCAAGTCAAGCTTTTAGCCACAGACCTGCAGTTTCTGTTTTATGAATTAGGCAACGTTTTAGCAGGCTGCTCGTAGTTTTCATTTCTGGTAACGACATGGTCAATTACTCACTGCCAAAAATTCCTGCAAATAAAAATAGTCTGATTACCTTTACAGTAATCAGAATCTTCTGGCCTTTATAATAAATATGGATGCTTTATCTTTAGCAGTGAAGTATTGTCCATTGGCCTCTGCTCTTTCAGGGTCCCATCCTCCCTATTGGAATCAGGGAACCCATCACAATGGTGGTATTTCCCACCATCATATATGACATACAGATGAGAGCCACCGCATTGCTCTTCCAGGTGTGGGTGTTCCCCTCACTAATGTGTTTCTCATTGCTTTCCAAGGGAGTATCCTCTGGGTGTCATCAGAGGATTCAGTTGAGTGTAGGGGGACCACAGTACCTATGTAACAAATCATTCTTGTTTGAAGTCTTGGGAGTCCAAAATTTTTAGATTCCTTTCTGTACATCTGAAGTCAACAATCATTTTCTGTAAAGGGCCAGACTGTAAATATTACAGGCTTTGTGAGTCAACAGTCAAAACTGAAGACATTCTGTCACAGAAGGATTAGAATTGTTGTATCTGGAAAAGACAGAACAATGTCAATGTTCAACTTACAAAATCTCTCATTTTGGGTTGCAGTTTTGGAAGTTCCAAAATCTCTTTCTTTCAAATGAAAAGTAAACTCTTGGGATCTAGAAATAGGGCTTTATTAGAAGCCATAGTGTAAAGAATACTTGAGATATAATCTCAAGGGAAGTCCCACCAGAGATATTAGAGTATGCTAAGGGAAAAGACTGAAGGAGGGAAGAGGGATGGTGCTGAAGAAGATGCAACATGCTTACCAACCCCTGGACTTCAGTCAAAGGGAAAAGAGATTCCTAAATGGGTGGAGAAGGAATCCAAAAGTATCTGGGAGACTGCTCTGTCCTTCTCAATGTAGCACAGCTGAGAGGTATTAGTCCATGATCAGAGAGCAGCGAGTATATGAGTGGCTTGAAAAAGCACTGATTCTCCACAGCTGACTTATGGTTCCCAAGGGCTCAGAGACATGGGATTTGTAGAGGTGCTGAGAAGGATGCTAGACAACTAGAAATCTGCAGTCAAGACAGGAGACAGGAGCAGGCACATCACAACAGTGACAAATGAAACCATGGACTTAGTTAGAGGGCACTTACATATGAGTGTTATAAGCACACCTCTGCAAGACTAGACCAGACCGATCAACTTCACTTCAGTGGAGACTAGCATGAGACAGAAAAAAAGGCAAAAAAAAAAAAAATGGAGAGGTCACCATGAGTAACTATAAGCCACACAAACATGCACACCCCTAGACACTCTGCAAATGGAGGAAAGGGAAGAGAGGTGTCAGGTTCGAGCCTAAGCTGAGGTCCGAGGGGAGTTGATGGATGAGTGGCGGGTAGTTGAAAGAACACTCAGGGGGCTGCAGGCAGGTGAAATACGGCTTTATTCTCTGGGCACAAGCCTTTGTGTCAGCTGCCTGCTCCTGCCACAGCCCTTCTTAGCAGCCAGCTCTGCAGCTCCTGCTGCCCCAAGGCCTGCAGCTGTGAGGCTCAGCTATCAATAGCTTTTAAAAGCTCTCCAAGCTATTATCATGTGCAGTGAAGGTTGAGAATCATTTATCTAGAACTAGATCAAGTCAAAGTTGGGATAGATTGCCCTAGGCCTATGGCAATGATAAATCACAATCACCTGGGGGATCTTGTTGCTATTCCTGGATTTCAGACCAATTGGATTAAAATCTTTAGTGAAGGGTACCAAAGACTATTTTTAACAAGCTCTCTAGACATTCTTATTTAGCTAAAATGGTTCTGGTTTGGTGACCAGTATTTGGGAAACTAATCACCTACCAATGTTTCTCAAGCTTTAACATACTAAGAATCACCTGAGAAATCTTGTTGATGTGGAGGTTTTAATTCAGTAGGACTATGGTGGAACCTGAGATACTATTTCTTTTTTGGGAGAGGGGGTGGTCAATGGAGTCTTGCTCTGTCACCCTGGCTGGAGTGGAGTGGCGTGATCTCGGCTCACTGCAACCTCCACCTCCTGGGTTCAACTGATTCTCCTGCCTCAGCCTCCCGAGTAGCTGGGATTTCAGGTGTGCGCCACCAAGCCCAGCTAATTTTTGTGTTTTTAGTAAAGGCGGGAGTTTCACCACATTGGCTGGGTTGGTCTCAAATTCCTGACCTCAAGTGATCCGCCCACCTCTGCCTCCCAAAGTGCTGGTCTTACAGGAATGAGCCACTTCACCCTGCCGTGCTAGTTCTAATAAGCTCCCAGGTGATGGCTATGCTGCTAGTCTATGGATCATACTTTGGAGTGGCCAGCACTCAAACTAAACCAACCCAAATTTCCTGATAGGTGCATTTCCTGACTCTTCCTTACTAGCATCATTTGCAGCTTTGCTCTGGTGGCTGTGACTTTCTAAAATGCCCTCTCCTTTCTTAGTGACCATATACCCAGCAATCTTCCCCTTACTTCACCTCGAATTCTGCCTGCTAAACCTCTCCTCTAAATTGCTAGAGCATTAAGTGTCCAAACTAATCATTTTTCATGCTAAATAGCATACTTGCCAATTATTTTTAAATATATTTTTCATGGATCCCTAACAAGTTTTCTTCAGTGACTATGCTAAGAATATAGTAGGTATTTTTAAAATGCTGACTAGTTGAACACTTGAATAGTTATAAGTTCCCAGTGTTACCTATTGTTTGAGAAAATACACATTAAAAAATTAATATCAATTTATTAATGTCTTTGTATAAACACATATTACTTCACAAAACAGCATGTATGCACCTTAAAATAGTATTACTTTACCATAACTTTTAATGCAAAAACTGCAATTACTTTTCACCAAAGTATAAGATATCATGAATTTGGACTGTTGACAATAACTCAGAAACCTTTAGTTAGTATTCACAGAAAAGGTTATTCACATAAAAGAGAGTCAGTCATTAAACAGTTGTCAACAAATATAACAAAAACAGCATTTATAAAAAGAAAGAGACAGGGTAGAAAAAAACACACTAGACTATCTGAGAGCAGTGTGTTTTGTTTTACTTTTCTTTGAGTAAGCTGATTGGCTGGAAACCATCAAAAAGACAAGTGTGGGCAGCCTTCCCTGAAGCAGGCTGACCAGCCATTAGTAAAAACTATTGTAGTGACTTCTGGATTCTCTGAGAAAGTAAGCTGAGCAGCATTCATAACAAGCTGCCTCTGTATGATGTCTGCCAGGTCCTTCTGTTAACATTTCCACTTTAGTTGGTCTAAACTTACACCATATGCCTCTTTAAATCTTCTCAATTCTATCAGCAATTTTTGATCTTCCTTTTAATTTGTAATAAGAATGTGGCCTATCATGTCTTCCTACCTGAGACTGAGAATCCCCATTCTAAGGCACCATCCATGTCATACTGTCATGTGCATGTCCAGTCATTATCAAGTGACTCACGGATTTGGCATTCTGCTACTCAGGTCACTCCAGGATTAACTCTTAGAAAACAGCAGAGTAATTTTCCTGATGTAAAAGAATGACAGTATGACAGAAAAAGAGTCCTCATATGTTTTCGTGGCAATCCAGTTGCTACCAAATATTAATGGAGATGTGCCATTATAGAATGAGCCACATGCCATTCTAGACATATCATTGCCTAAGCCACTATGATGACTTCTATAATATTGATTGTTTCAGATTGATGACTTTGTAATCAATGTATCAGGCGGACCTTAAAATTTCAAGTTTTGATATTGTCTTCATCTGAACATGTGAGTCATTAAAAATTAATCAGAATAAATATGTTATTACCAAAAGGTATAAGTGTCGAAAGACAATGTTCCATGAATCTCTTGTGTTTTTGTACCTCTTATGAAACACAAAGGGGTAGCAAAGCACAGAGGTAAGAAATGTGACTCCACTTCTTGTTTTTGTTTAATTCATTTTATTTTATTTTGAGACAGAGTCTCTCTCTGTTGCCAGGCTGGAGTGCAGTGGCACAATCTCGGCTCACTGCAATCTCTGCCTTCTGGGTTCAAGCGATACCCCTGCCTCAACCTCCCAAGTAGCTGGGACTACAGGAGTGCACAACCATGCTTGGATAATTTTTTGTATTTTAATAGAGACAGGTTTTCACCATGTTGGCCAAAATGGTCTCAATCTCCTGACTTCGTGATTCACTTGCCTCAGCCTCCCAAAGTGCTGGGATTACAGATGTGAGCCCATGCCCAGCTGACTCCAATTCTTTTTGCCGGTGTCTACCTTTTAGTTCAATACATCTAGATGTCGACAATAGCAATGCTAAGAAAAGTTAAACAATAAATTCATGACAGAATTATTTTTCAGAAAATGTGTCACTTAAAATACATTTTGTCTTTAGAATTTATTTTATCTTAATAGTACAATGGGGCAGCATTTCAATATAATATTAAACATTTTAATTAAGTAATTTATGAAGATATTGAAATCTAATTCCATTTAAGATTTAGTTTTTTTGGGGGGGAGGGTGTTCCTTTGAGACAGCGTTTCACTCTTGTTGCCCAGGCTGGAGTGCAATGGTGCAACCTCGGCTCACCGCAACCTCCACCTCCTGGATTCAAGCTTTTCTCCTGCCTCAGCCTCCCAAGTAGCTGGGATTACAGGCATGCATCACCACACTCAACTAATTTTGTATTTTTAGTAGAGACGGGGTTTCTCCATGTTGGTCAGCCCGGTCTTGAACTCCTGACCTCAAGTGATCCACCTGCCTCGGCCTCTCAAAGTGCTGGGATTACAGGTGTGAGCCACCACGCCCGGCTCAAGATTTAGTTTTTTTTAGTTTTTTTTGTTTTTTTTTTATTTTTTATTTTTTATTGCATTTTAGGTTTTGGGGTACATGTGAATAACATGCAAGGTTGTTGCACAGGTGCACACGTGGCAGTATGATTTGCTGCCTCCCTCACCTTCACCTATATCTGGCATTTCTCCCCATGCTATCCCTCCCCAACACCCCACCCCCCCACTATCCCCCTTCCCCCCAACAGACCCCCGTGTATAGTGCTCCCCTCCCTGTGTCCATGTGTTCTCCTTGTTCAACACCCGCCTATAAGTGAGAACATGTGGTGTTTGATTTTGTGTTCTTGTGTCAGTTTGCTGAGAATGATGTTTTCCAGGTTCATCCATGTCCCTACGAAGGATGTGAACTCCTCGTTTTTAATGGCTGCATAATATTCCATGGTGTATATGTGCCACATTTTTCCTGTCCAGTCTATCATCGATGGGCATTTGGGCTGGTTTCAGGTCTTTGCTATTGTAAACTGTGCTGCAATGAACATTCGTGTGCATGTGTCCTTATAGTAGAACGATTTATAATCCTTTGGATATATGCCCAGTAATGGGATTGCTGGGTCAAATGGAATTTCTATTTCTAGGTCCTTGAGGAATCGCCACACTGTTTTCCACAGTGGTTGAACTAATTTACACTCCCACCAACAGTGTAAAAGTGTTCCTATTTCTCCACATCCTCTCCAGCATCTGTTTTCTCCAGATTTTTTAATGATCGCCATTCTAACTGGCGTGAGATGGTATCTCAATGTAGTTTTGATTTGCATTTCTCTAATGACCAGTGATGATGAGCACTTTTTCATATGTTTGTTGGCCTCATGTGTGTCTTCTTTTGTAAAGTATCTGTTCATATCCTTCACCCATTTTTGAATGGGCTTGTTTGTTTTTTTCTTGTAAATCTTTTTTAGTTCATTGTAAATTCTGGATATCAGCCCTTTGTCAGACGGGTAGGCTGCAAAAATTTTTTCCCATTCTGTTGGTTGCCAATTCACTCTATTGACTGTTTCTTTTGTCGTGCAAAAGCTGTGGAGTTTGATTAGGTCCCATTTGTCTATTTTGGCTTTTGTTGCCAATGCTTTTGGTGTTTTGGTCATAAAGTCCTTGCCTACGCCTATGTCCTGAATGGTTTTGCCTAGGTTTCCTTCTAGTGTTTTTATGGTGTTACGTCTTATGTTTAAGTCTTTAATCCATCTGGAGTCAATTTTAGTGTAAGGTGTCAGGAAGGGGTCCAGTTTCTGCTTTCTGCATATGGCTAGCCAGTTTTCCCAACACCACTTATTGAACAGGGAATCCTTTCCCCATTGATTGTTTTTTTCAGGTTTGTCAAAGATCAGGTGGTTGTAGATATGTTGTGTCGCCTCCGACTCCTCTGTTCTGTTCCATTGGTCTATATCTCTGTTTTGGTACCAGTACCATGCTGTTTTGATTACTGTAGCCTTGTAGTATAGTTTGATGTCTGGTAGTGTGATGCCTCCCGCTTTGTTCTTTTTGCTTAGAATTGACTTGGCTATGCGGGCTCTCTTTTGGTTCCATATGAAGTTTAAGGTGGTTTTTTCCAGTTCTGTGAGGAAGGTCATTGGTAGCTTGATGGGGATAGCGTTGAATCTGTAAATTACTTTGGACAGTATGGCCATTTTCACGATATTAATTCTTCCTAACCATGAACATGGAATGTTTCTCCATCTGTTTGTGTCCTCTCTTATTTCGTTGAGCAGTGATTTGTAGTTCTCCTTGAAGAGGTCCTTTACGTTCCTTGTTAGTTGTATTCCTAGGTATTTTATTCTCTTTGTAGCAATTGTGAATGGCAGTTCGTTCTTGATTTGGCTCTCTTTAAGTCTATTATTGGTGTATAGGAATGCTTGTGATTTTTGCACATTGATTTTGTATCCTGAGACTTTGCTGAAGTTGCTTATCAGTTTCAGGAGATTTTGGGCTGAGGTGATAGGGTCTTCTAGATATACAATCATGTCGTCTGCAAATAGAGACAATTTGACTTCCTCCTTTCCTAATTGAATACCCTTTATTTCTTTTTCTTGCCTGATTGCTCTGGCTAGAACTTCCAGTACTATATTGAATAGGAGTGGTGAGAGAGGCATCCTTGTCTAGTGCCAGATTTCAAAGGGAATACTTCCAGTTTTTGCCCATTCAGTATGATATTGGCTGTCGGTTTGTCATAAATAGCTTTTATTATTTTGAGATACGTTCCGTCGATACCTAGTTTATTGAGAGTTTTTAGCATAAAGAGCTGTTGAATTTTGTTGAAGGCCTTCTCTGCATCAATTGAGATAATCATGTGGTTTTTGTTTTTGGTTCTGTTTATGTGGTGAATTACATTTATAGACTTGCGTATATTGAACCAGCCTTGCATCCCCGGGATGAATCCTACTTGATCATGGTGGATAAGCTTTTTGATGTGCTGTTGTAATCGGCTTGCCAGTATTTTATTGAAGATTTTTGCATCTATGTTCATCATGGATATTGGCCTGTAGTTTTCTTTTCTTGTTGAGTCTCTGCCGGGTTTTGGTATTAGGATGATGTTGGTCTCATAAAATGATTTGGGAAGGATTCCCTCTTTTTGGATTATTTGGAATAGTGTCAGTAGGAATGGTACCAGTTCCTCTTTGTATGTCTGGTAGAATTCGGCTGTGAAACCATCTGGGCCTGAGCTTTTTTTGGGTGATAGGCTCTTAATTGCTGCCTCGACTTCAGACCTTGTTATTGGTCTATTCAGGGTTTCGACTTCTTCCTGGTTTAGGTATGGGAGGAGGCTACTGTCCAGGAATTTATCCATTTCTTCCAGGTTTTCTAATTTATGTGCATAGAGTTGTTTGTAATAATCTCTGATGATGGTTTGAATTTCTGTGGCATCTGTGGTGATATCCCCTTTATCATTTTTTATTGCATCTATTTGGTTATTCTCTCTTTTCTTTTTTATTAGTCTGGCTAGTGGTCTGTCTATTTTGTTGATCTTTTCAAAAAACCAGCTCCTGGATTTATTGATTTTTTGTAGGGTTTTTCGTGTCTCTATCTCCTTCATTTCTGCTTTGATCTTAGTTATTTCTTGTCTTCTGCTAGGTTTTGAGTTTTTTTGATCTTGCTCCTCTAGCTCTTTCAATTTTGATGATAGGATGTCAATTTTAGTTCTCTCCTTTCTTCTCATGTGGGCACTTATTGCTATATATTCTCCTCTAGAGACTGCTTTAAATGTGTCCCAGAGATTCTGGTATGTGGTGTCTTCATTCTCGTTGGTTTCGAAGAACATCTTTATTTCTGCCTTCATTTCAGTGTTTATCCAGTCAACATTCAGGAGAAAGTTGTCCAATTTCCATGAGGCTGTGCGGTTCTGGGTTGGCTTCTGAATTCTGAGTTCTAACTTGATTGCACTGTGGTCTGAGAGACTGTTTGTTATGGTTTCCATTCTTTTGCATTTGCTGAGGAGTGATTTACTTCCAATTATGTGGTCAATTTTAGAGTAGGTGTGATGTGGTACTGAGAAAAATGTATATTCTGTGGATTTGGGCTGGAGAGTTCTGTAAATGTCTATTAGGTTTGCTTGTTCCAGGTCTGCATTCAAGCCTTGGATATCCTTATTAATTTTCTGTCTCGTTGATCTAATATTGACAATGGTGTGTTGAAGTCTCCCACTATTAATGTGTGGGAGTCTATTTCTCTTTGTAAGTCTTTAAGAACTTGCCTTATGTATCTGGGTGCTCCTGTATTAGGTGCATATATATTTAGGATCGTTAGCTCTTCTTGTTGCATTGATCCTTTTACCATTATGTAATGTCCTTCTTTGTCTCTTTTGATCTTTGTTGCTTTAAAGTCTATTTTATCAGAGATGAGAATTGCAACTCCTGCTTTTTTTGCTCTCCATTTGCTTGGTAAATCTTCCTCCATCCCTTTATTTTGAGTCTTTGTGTATCCTTGCATGTGAGGTGGGTTTCCTGGATACAGCACACTGATGGGTTTTGGCTTTTTATCCAATTTGCCAGTCTGTGTCTTTTGATTGGGGCATTTAGTCCATTTACATTTAGGGTTAATATTGTTATGTGTGAATTTGATCCTGTCATTTTGATGCTAGCTGGCTGTTTTGCCCATTGGTTGATGCAGATTCTTCATTGTCTTGATGCTCTTTACCATTTCGTGCGTTTTTGGAGTGGCTGGTGCTGGTTGTTTTTTTCTATGTGTAGTGTCTCCTTCAGGAGCTCTTGTAAAGCTGGTCTGGTGGTGATAAAATCTGTGAGTACTTGCTTGTTCACAAAGGATTTTATTTTTCCTTCACTTATGAAGCTTAGTTTGGCTGGATATGAAATTCTGGGTTGAAAGTTCTTTTCTTTAAGGATGTTGAATATTGTCCCCCACTCTATTCTGGCCTGTAGGGTTTCTGCTGAGAGATCTGCTGTGAGTCTGATGGGTTTCCCTTTGTGGGTAACCCGACCTTTCTCTCTGGCTGCCCTTAGTATTTTCTCCTTCATTTCAACCCTGGTGAATCTGATGATTATGTGCCTTGGGGTTGCTCTTCTAGAGGAATATCTTTGTGGTGTTCTCTGTATTTCCTGGACTTGAATATTGGCCTGCCTTGCTAGGTTGGGGAAGTTTTGCTGGATAATATCCTGAAGAGTATTTTCCAGCTTGAATGCATTCTCTTCGTCATGTTTAGGTACACCTATCAAACGTAGATTGGGTCTTTTCACATAGTCCCATATTTCTTGTTGACTCTGTTCATTCCTTTTTACCTTGTTTTCTCTAATCTTCCCTTCTCGTTTTATTTCATTGAGTTGATCTTCGACTTCTGATATCCTTTCTTCTGCTTGGTCAATTCGGCTGTTGAAACTTGTGCATGCTTCGCGAAGTTCTCGTGTTGTGTTTTTCAGCTCCATCAATTCACTCATATTCCTCTCTAAGTTGTCCATTCTCGTTAGCATTTCATCAAGTCTTTTTTCAAGGTTCTTGGTTTCTTTGCATTGGGTTAGAACATGTTCTTTTAGCTCACAGAAGTTTCTTATTATCCATTTTCTGAAAGCTGATTCTGTCATTTCATCACACTTATTCTCCATCCAGTCTTGTTCCTGTGCTGGTGAGGAGTTATGCTCCCTTGTAGGAGGAGAGGTGTTCTGGTTTAGGGTGTTTTCATCCTTTTTGCGCTGGTTTCTTCCCATCTTTGTGGATTTATCCGCCTATCGACTTTGTAGTTGCTGTCTTTCTGATTTCGGTAATTTTAAGTCTGCAGCAGCTGAACTCATAAACCCCCTTTTCTTCCCCCCAGGTGTTCTGGCCCAAGGAGTTAGGGCTTTATGCTTTTCAGCTGTGTTACTACCATTTTCCCTGCCCACAGGGTGGCAGTCTAGTCACACTCAGCCTGCAGGGGCTTCGCTGAGCTGCTGTGGGCTCCGCCCAGCTTCCGTGTGAGCTTCCCTGCAGTCCTGTTTATATGGGTGTAGTTAGAACTGCTTCAGCTGGGCCGGGCGCAGTGGCTCATGCTTGTAATTCCAGCACTTTGGGAGGCCGAGGCGGGTGGATCACGAGGTCAAGAAATAGAGACCATCCTGGTCAACATGATGAAACCCCATCTCTACTAAAAAAAAATACAAAAAATTAGCTGGGCATGGTGGCGCGTGCCTGTAATCCCAGCTACTCAGGAGGCTGAGACAGGAGAATTGCCTGAATCCAGGAGGCGGAGGTTGCAGTGAGCCGAGATCGTGCCATTGCACTCCAGCCTGGGTAACAAGAGCGAAACTCTGTCTCAAAAAAAAAAAAAAGAAAAAAAGAACTGCTTCCGCTATGCTGGCCCGCCCCTGTAGTGATGGAGTCTCTGTAGTGGCGGGTTGTCTTGGTTACGGAAATTGCCCCGGGAACTGCAGGGTGTTTCCCGATGGAAGACGCCCCTCCCCCACAGTGCTGGACCTTCCCGGGTTCAGCCGTGTTTCCAGTGGTGCCCTCTTTGCCTGGGAATGTCTTGGCTTGCCTCCTTGCCTCAGCTCCCCTTGCTGGCCCAGAGGGGACACAGTCTCGTTCACTTTGCTCAAGGAGCCGCTGCTCCCTGCCCCCGGTGCAGGCCAAGCGGCTGCTCCGGTCCAACCAACGGCGCTGGGAACCCATGGAGTTTCTCTGCCTGTGAATCTCCTGGTCTGTGGGCAGTTAAAATTCGCTGCCCTGTGTGCCACTGCGTCAGCCGAAGCAGCAGCTCTGACATTCGTGGCGCGCCCTTGCCCGGGGTCTCCTGGCTTGACTCCCTGCTTCAGCTCCTCTTGCTGGCTCAGAGGGAACTCTGTCTCTCTCGCTCTGCATAAGAAGCCACTGCCCCCACCCCCAGGGCTTCTCCTCCTGTGAATCTCCTGGTCTGTGGGCAGTAAAAATCCGTCTGGAAATGCAGCGTCCACTCACCCTCTGCGCCTTCTCTCGGAGCTGCAATCCTGACTTCCTCCTAAGCGGCCATCTTGGATCGTCTCCTTGTTTTTGTTGTTGTTGTTTTTTTGAGACCGAGTCTCTCTTTGTCACCCAGGCTGGAGTGCAGTGCCGTGATTTCAGCTCACTGCAACCTCCACCTCCCGGGTTCAAGCAATTCTCCTGCCTCAGCCTCCTGAGTAGCTGGCATTACCGGTGCCTGCCACCACGCTTGGCTAATTTTTTGTTTTTATAGTAGAGACAGGGTTTCACTATGTTGGCCAGGCTGGTCTCAAACTCTTAACCTCAGGTGATCCGCCCACCTCAGCTTCCCAAAGTGCTGGGATCACAGACGTGAGCCATCGTGCCTGGCCGGAACTGAGTTTTCTTCCATAATTTCACATTCCTGTAAACATGGCCACAAGAAGTGACCAGAGCTGGAACCCTATTATTTATGGATGGTCTGTATTATGCCTTAATTTCTATTAGGTGCTTTATGTCTTTTATTTTGAATCCTCCGGCTTCTCTGAAATTGTAGAAGAAGAATTGACCCATTTAATGGATGAGGAAAACTAGGTTTAGAAAAGTGGAATGATTTGTCCAAGACGACACAGCTAATTGGCAGAGTTGGGATTCCCAGCCTGGCCTGATTAGATCCCAGGCTACATGAGGAGAAGGTGCCTTTCAATTCCCTTTATGACATTTTTTCTTCTTTAGATTTTGCCTTCAGAGCGTCAGGACTATAAAACATGTTTAACATTCTTTATTTTTGTAAAATGGAGGCATAAATTTCACCCAAACCGGGAGCTGGGTCCTGCTTAGCTCTTTTAGGATTCTTCCCCTTTTCCCTTATGTCATTCAGCAACCTGATCAGAATTGGAATTTCTAACCATTGCCTACACTCATAACTGTATGCTCTACATTAGTCAGAGATCTTTTAGCATGGAGAATCACTGACCTTTCAAGGGCTGTGAAAATTAATAAGTAAAGATAGGCATTTTCTTCTGGAATGTAAATTGAAATTGGTCTAACAGAAACTTCAAAATAAATTGCCACTGGAGATTGAAGAGTTATTTGAAATAAAAATCAATCCACAAGTAGAATTTTTATGTATAATTAAATATATAACTTGATTATTTACCCATACCCCCTCCTGAAAGAAATTTTATCTTGCTTTCATTAGGCTATCTAGACCAATTTGGTTGGTTGAGTTCCATTTTAACAATCAGCTAAGTACATGAACAGGTTCAGATCATTAACTTTCATCTCTAAATGCCATTATAACTTGAAATCTTAAAAAGTAATGGTTATTCTTTCAGAAAGAACTTTGTGTGATTTTCCTATCTGAACGATCACAAAAAAGACAGTGATAATTTGCACAAATCCAAACTGATATATTTTAACTGTTACCTATTTATTCATTTCATTTCTAACAGAAAAAGATTTGAATTTAACCCAATCATATCTATGGGAGAGGAGGAGCAATGCTAGCCACTTCTCTAATAAAGAGTTTAGATTGACTCAGAGCAAAAATTATTAAGATGGTATGTGATAAATTTAATAGAGTTCTAAGTAATTAGAAAATAGCTTTTAAAAGTATTGCTTTGATTCAATATTCTTTATGTTTTCTATGCAAAATACCTTTTTCATGGCTTTTATAATTATGAAAAATAAGACAATGTGTCTTTATTTTCTCTGACCCTTTATATTAATTCATTGTGCTTATTAAGAGCATCACATACCAGCTTCTGTGTGCATTTCTCCTCTCTGTCACTAGAATGCACACTCCTAAGGGTAGAGAACCTGTTATTATTCATCTTCGGGTCCTTCACCAAAAGCAGCAGCCTGCTTGGCATATTTTGTGTCCAATAAATAGTCATGAATAGGCCAGGTGAGGTGGCTCAGGCCTGTAATATCAGCACTTTGGGAGGCCAAGGCGGGCAGATCACTTGAGGTCAGAAGTTTGAGACCAGTCTGGAAATATGGTGAAACCCTGTCTCTACCAAAAACCCAAACAATAGCCAGGTGTGGTGGTACATGCCTGTAATCCCAGTTACTTGGGAGGCTGAGACAAGAGAATTGCTTAAACCTGGGAGGCAGAGGTTGCAGTGAGCCAAGATCCTGCCACTGTATTCCAGCTTGGGCAAGAGAGTGAAACTCCATTAAAAAAAAAAAAAGTCATATGAATAAATTATTACTGTTTATGCATGCTAACGTTTTTCTCACAATTTTAATCTTAATTCTACAAATTAAATTCTATAAATTTGTTTCTTTAAGAGAAACCTAGAATCTAGAGCCCCAAATTTAGCTGTCTTCCTTACATTTTATTTGTATTATTTAAATAAGTGTTTACATAAAATGCATGCATTATCTAAACACTGAATAAAGTTGATCTTGTTAACATTGTTTCAGTCAGTTTTTTTTTCAGTCTGTGATCTTTAATCAAACAAACTGTAAATAATAATTTATATCAGTTAGGAGACAATTAGATTTTTTTTTTGAAACAAGATCTGGCTCTGTCACCCAAGCCGGAGTGCTGTCGAGCAGTCTTGGCTCACTGCAACCTCTTCCCTCCAGGTTCAAGTGATCCTCCCACCTCAACCTCCCAAGTAGCTAGGATCACAGGCACACACTACCACTCCCAGATAATTTTTGTATTGTTAGTAGAGACAGGGTTTCACTATGTTGTACAGGCTGATCTCCCAGTCAGTTTTGCTGGAATACAAGCTCTGTGCTTTTTTTTTTTTTTTTTTTTTTTTTTTGAAACGGAGTCTCACTCTGTCTCCAGGCTGGTTTGCAGTGGCATGATCACTGCAATCTCCACCCGCCAGGTTCAAGCAATTCTCCTGCCTCACCCTCCTGAGTAGCTGAGATTATAGGTGCCTGCCACCACAACCGGTGAATTTTTGTAGTTTGAGTAGAGACAGTGTTTTGCCATGTTGGCCAGGCCAGTCTTGAACTCCTCATCTGAGGTGATCCACCCGCCTCGGCCTCCCAAAGTGCTGGGATTACAGGTGTGAGCCACTGCGCCTGGCCTACATATTTTTTTTTAATGGGAAATTTTAGAACAAATTTGCTGTATGTTGTATTTTGGAAACAGTGAAGCCCTAGAGTAAGGTGTTCTTACAATCTCAGTCTCTTTTTTAAAAGCTTCCTCATCTATGTCTTCATCTTGGCATAAAAACCTGTCTGTAATCTGGTCCCTGCTTAATTTTCCAGTTTTGTTTGTTTTTCAATTTAAGATTTTGCTCGTTACAGTGTGTCGTAATGTTTAACATGATAGTCTCTGAAGCCAGGTTGCTTAGGTGTGAATCCCAGCTCTCAGATAGTTGCCTCAGTTTCTTCCAATGGGAAATGGGCATAACAGCCACTATCTTGTAAGATTATTTGGCGGATTAAATGAGTTACCACATGTGTGCTTAGACCAGGTCCTGAGACATACTATCTACTATTACATCTGGCTGCTTCTAATATTTTTGCCTTTATTCATTCTACTTCCTCTTCTTTCCTACCACTTAATTAGCTTAGCCATAATCCTGTATAGTCTTCCAAGTTTTTAGAAGCTGACACTTGATTTACTCCCCCGAAACTGTTACCAATCACAACTTATTTCATGTTAGGGCTGATGTTACACGCAGCTATCCTCTAGGCATGATGTTTTCTCTTTTAAATATAGAAAATGTAGTAAATATAACCACTTCAATTGTTATATTGCTGTGGGTCAAAATGCAGTTTCTGTACCATAGCAGTAGGATGTAACGGTAAGAGAGGCGAACACGGATAACTCCCCAGTTTCTAGCTTGTATGACTCAGAAGTCAGGAAATACTGTGGAAGTCTCAAATGTTTGTTGATACACACGCTCACACAAAATTGTAAATATTCTAATTTCCTTCAAGTTTCCTACTGCCTCTTCAGTCATCTAGCCTGATATTGCAATCAGTGTCTCTTCAGGAAAGTTCCCTTTTCTCCGCCAAACTTCGCCTTTCGGCCTCACCCAACCATCACCCAGACAAATCCTCCAAAGCTCCGCCTTCCTTTTGAAAGAGTCTCCGGGAACTCAACTCCAAAACCCGCCCTCCAGGTTTCCCCGTCACCCTAGCAACGGAAGCAGGAAGAGGCGGGCTTCGCCGTTCACACTCCCTGCCCGCGGCAGGCGCCAGCCGCATTGGTGAGTGGGCGCGGACTTCTTGGCCGCGGCACGTCCCCAAGGTCCGGGTTGGAGCCGGAGCCGGAGCCGGATCCCGCGCACACGGCCACGTCAACCTAAACCTACACCGCCCTCTCTACCCTGCCGCCGCGGTCTCTAGGCCCGCAACGAGTCTCCCAGGCAGCGTCCTCCACGCCTTTCCCACAATGCTCCGCGCCAGGCTCCGCCCCGGCTTGCTGTGGAGACCGGCGCGTGAGGAGCCGACCGGTGCCGGCGGCGCGTTAGTAGTCGCCGGTGTGACTGGACCTTCACCAAACCGTGCGCGGTGGCCGGGCAGTCGGAGAGTGCGTGTGTTACTCTCCCGCAGGCGGTGCTTGGGCTCGGCCAGGCGGGAACGGCCGCCAGGGTTTCAGGATGGGAGAGTAGCTACAGGAAGCGACCCCGCGCTGGCAAGGTGGGCATGGGCCCGGGACCAGAGCTTTGCTGGAGCCGGTGGTGGCCTGGGCCCTCTGTCAGGGAGGGGCGGAATGGCTGTGCGCCTGAACCTCCCTTCCTCTGCGCTCCTACGACCTGAGTATTGTATTCTTGCTCCCCGTCTTCCTCCTCCCTGTTTTCCACACCACACTTCCTCTGCCCTGCTGTTCCCTCTCAGTTACTTAGGATCCCTTCTCCCTCAGTCCGGCCTGAGACTTCAGACACCAGCAACACTTGACAGCCCTGTTCCCCCGTGTCTCCATCTTTCCCCTCCCCTGTCCCACTCTGCCGTGATGGCAACGCGAAAGGTTTCGCCTTGCCTTTACCTGGCGCTTCCACCTGCCGCGTTGCACGGGCCACGGGCAGTTCGGCCACACCCACGCTGAGAACAACCCCTGAGCTAGGAACAGCTTACCCAAAGTGTTGATTGAGACTGTGTCCTCTCTTTTTCTGATGGTTTTCTTACTTGGATACTTGTTAATCTCTGCATCATTGTATTTTTCAAAGGTATATTTTTGTGGAATGAAAAGGAAATATTAGAAATGACCTGAAGACCGTTCACAGGTAAGGAGAAAAATTTTAAAATAGACATTCAGGATTAAATGAAAAAAGGAGAAACTGAGGTGCAAGGAGAGTTAGATTTTTCAAAGCATTACGGATCTTTGGAACTAAGATATAGCAGTTGAAATATGGTATGATGAAGTAATGATTGTTTTTGCTCTGCAGAGAGCATGTCTAACCGATTCCCTTCTCTTTTTGTTTTTGCTTACACCAAACATCAACTTTGCAATAAAATTACACTGTTAACTTACAATTATTATTCTACTATTTTAGAAAATGGTCTCTACTTAAATTCAATATAAGCACCTTCTGAGAAAACTCCCGGAAAAAGATGGACTGCTGTGTAGATTGTCCATTAAAACAGTATACTTCTCTGCCATTTTTGGTAGGGTTATATGAAAAGTAAAGAACCCTATGTTTCTTTCTAGTCCTTCTCAAACAAGTGAATCCTGTTGAAAATGAAAATTAGACAGCTTTAGGAGGTAGAGAAGTAGCTGAAAGGAAGAGGTATAAAAGGCAACGCTAAAACTGGGTAGACAGAGGAAAGGTATATAGCTTATTGCCACCTTTATGTTCTGATGCTCCTCAGGTCTTTTCTCAATGTTTAAATTGCTGAGTGTGTGTATTCTAGCTAGCTACTAACACTCATGACCTTGTATCTGCTATCTTCAGTGATTTCACCAATCTAGCTACATGGATGTAAGAAACTGAAAAATAGAGCGTGGGGCATTCACACCGATTTGCCATTTAAAGGAAATTGTATTGCTGACGATGTTCTTTGATAAATAAATTGTGCTATTATTGTTTAGTTCAAAATGTATTTTAACTGCCTGCTTTCCTTTCTTAGATTAACATTTTTGGGAACAAATTTGTGATGCTTGATTCACCCTTGAAGTTATGTGGACAGAAGTTCTTAAATTTGCATATTACATCAACTGGAACCAGCATTGAATCTTAATGTTCACTTAAATCAGAACTTGCATAAGAAAGAGAATGGGAGTCTGGTTAAATCAAGATGACTATATCAGAGACTTGAAAAGGATCATTCTCTGTTTTCTGATAGTGTATATGGCCCTTTTAGTGGGCACAGATCAGGATTTTTACAGTTTGCTTGGAGTATCCAAAACTGCAAGCAGTAGAGAAATAAGACAAGCTTTCAAGAAGTTGGCATTGAAGTTGCATCCTGATAAAAACCCGGTAGGTAAACATTTGTTTTCAAAATATTTGGTTGTATTTTTGGTACATTTTGATATTTGCTTAAATTGTTTTAAATTATCAAATGCTTAAGAATAATTATATGTCAAAATTATAATTCAACTTATATGCTAGAAACAAAAACAGCAAAATGTTCTGGTTTATTTAGAATCCTGTGAAGGAATGTCAGTTGCAAAAATTTCAGTTCCCTCTTAATTTGTAAATGAATTTCTAACAATTGTATTAAAGACGTTAACCCGCAAACAAACTATAATATCTGTGAAATAGTTGAAGTAGTTTTCTTAGTAAAATAGGTTAAGATCAAGTATTTTAGAACAGTAACAAAAAAATATTTCTTTAAAACTCAGGGTATGACTTGCTAAAAATGTAAATAATAGCTAATAATAGCATGTTTTAACTTTCACTGTTTTCCCATGCACAAGTCCACAAACCAGAGTTAGAAAGTTTTGTAAATACTTGAGAGCAGCTGAATATAATTTCAGTCATAAATATTTGTATATCCAATAATGTAAATCTTTCAAAACTAAATTCATTTTAATTTTTATGGTTTTTAAAATTGATTTGATTATTTGTTAATGAGATTTAGTGTTCATCTTTAACAAGGAGAAATCATAGTATAATTTTTTCTAAGTAGAAGTTTTAAAATAGGATTATTTTATTTCAGTGCATAAAGCTGAGCAAGAGAGACAATACTTCTTTAAAACATTTGTTTAGTGGACTATCTTTTCTTGAGATCTGCATTCTATTTAAGACTTTTATTTGTTTAAAGTTTCCATATGAAAGATGGTAGATCTTCTGCCACCCAAGTATTATTTAAATGAAAGCATCCTTCAGGAACACATTTTATGAAACACAATAACAAGGAAGAAACATTTCCAATCCAATTTTGGATTGTTTTGTTTTGTTTTGCTGAGAATGGGTCTCACTGTCTTGCCCAGACTGGAGTGCAGTGACACCATCTTGGATCTCTGCAACTTCCACCTCCCTAACTCAAGCGATTCCCCTGCCTCCACCTCCTGAGTAGCTGGGATCACAGGCTGGGATCACAGGCATGCATCACTACTGCCCAGCTAATTTTTTTTATTTTTAGTAGAAACAGCTTCACCATGTTGGCCAGGCTGGTCTCGAACTCCTAACCTCAAATGATCCACCCTCCTTGGCTTCCCAAAGTGCTGGGATCAGTTTTGGGTTATTTTCTGATACCAGTTTTTATGTAATTATCTGATAGATTGGAGCACATCCTTTTTTCAATTAATAAGTTGATTTTGCCACAAATAGAAAAATAACCTACAAATTTATTGATTTGTAATTGTTATAGTAGTGATAAGTATTTATGAAATTAAGGTTTCAACAGGCTTAAAACTCAGCTGCATTTTTTAGGAAGAATAACTTACATCATCTGGTAACATCTGTCAACCTTTTGAAGAGTCAATTATTTCATTGCTTTTCTTACTCTTTTTTTTTTTTTAATATTACTTTCTTAGAAAATATTTCATTTCAACCCATGGTAACTCATGTCATGTTATATCACCCCTCCTAATGTTGGTATGTGGTCTCCCAGAAATTACTAGATTAATTAAACCTATGTATATGTTCTGAAGAAACTTAGATTGTGTATCTGAAATAATTGTATTATATCTAATATTTTTTAACAGAATAACCCAAATGCACATGGTGATTTTTTAAAAATAAATAGAGCATATGAAGTACTCAAAGACGAAGATCTACGGAAAAAGTATGACAAATATGGAGAAAAGGGACTTGAGGATAATCAAGGTGGCCAGTATGAAAGCTGGAACTATTATCGTTATGATTTTGGTAAGGTAATACAGTATTACTTATGAAATGTTTTTTATCTGAGTAAAAGAAAAGCAAATTTTGTCTCACCACTTAGCTTATATATTTAATATGTATCACTTTGACTTTCTTTTTTTAATTTACCATGGGAGTGAAATTTAAAAGGCAAGTCGGTATACAGAGGTGATCTATACAGAGATGAAGTTGTATTGGTCAAATCTTATTAATACTTTTAAAATAAGGATTGCTGTTTAATAAAAAAATATGCATTCATGGACTCTATAATGATGACATTTCATTTAACAACTGACTGTATGTAGGACACTGGTCCCTTGAAATTATAATACCATATTTTTACTGTACCTTTTATATGTTGAGTTACAAAGATACATACCATTGTGTTACAATTGCCTGCAGTATTCAGCAGTAACAGGCTGTACAGGTTTGTACCATAGGTGTGTAGTAAGTTATACTATCTAGGTTTGTGTAAGTACACTCTGATGTTTTTGCAATAACAAAATTCCCTAAAAACACATTTCTCAGAATGTGTTGCCATCAATAAAATGCATGACTATATATTTGCATTAGAAGTAGTTAAATATTTCTTTCAGTATTTTTTAGGTATTGAATAATACTAATTTCACTATATTTTAGAACATCATATTTTCCAAGAAAGGCTAAATTTTCCTTTAAGTTTAATAATGATCTCTTCAACAGAAACGCTTTCCTTCTCTTATGGAACCCTTATTGATGTTTTAAGGTGTGTTGGCCTTCCGTTGACATTAAGGTCCGTACCCCGAAACATTACCAATAAAGGTTTCATATGAGAAGGAAGGACGAAAGGTGATTTTTTCTAAAATATGAAGGAAAAAATAAGGTGTAAGGAGGAAACAAGGTAAAGGAACCAAGGAGGAGAGACAGTAAGCACACAGGTATCAAGGCAGGAAGGTATGTTCAGAGACCCAGTATTTCTCCTAGTCATTAATTATTAGCCTCACATGCAAGCTAAGAATTGAATATGCTTCTGTATTAGACTAAGTAAAGTATTTTAAATTCATATCAGGAGGATTTGCTTCTCAAGACTCATTTTCTTTTCAAAATAGTATTTTCAAGTGTATTCCCTAAACCTTGATAGTCTATATCAGCTGTTAGCAGATTGCATTTCATAGACCAAATCTGGCTTGCCATTTGCTTTTATAAATAAAGTTTTATTACAATGCAGTTGCGTTCACTTGTTTACATAATATATATGACTTCTTTCTCACTTTGAGATCAGAGTCAAGAAGTTGTGACAGAAATCATTTATCTCACAAAGCCTAATACATTTACTGATGGTCTCTACAGAAAAAGTTTGCTGACCCCAGGTCCCTATGCATCATTAATATTATTTGAATATTTTATATAGTAATGAGAAATTTTCTAGTTAATTTTAATTATTAGGGTAAAAAGTTACATTTACTACTTTTTTACTATAATTTTATACTATAATTTGTGTCTGCCTCTGCAAAATATTTTAAGCCGTTTAGCAGTAGAAGATACTCTAAGGTGATAGCCATGTGTTAAAAACCATATAATCTGAAAATTGAATGAGGTCTATGGTCTAGTTAACAGTGTACCACTCTCAGTTTCCTGGTTTTTGATATTGTACTATAGCTATATAACATGTCACCATTAGAGGAAAGTAAGTGAAAAGTGCACAAAGAGTCTATATTTTTGCACCTTCCTGAATCCATAATTATTTTTAAATAAAAAGTTTAAAAAAAAATAGAAATTTTTTATGGAGGTGAAATTATTTGAATATTAGGAACTCCCACATACACACCTATTAGAGTCCATATCAGAATTCTAGTCTCTTTAGATCACTCTAAAGATACTGATAGTCTTATTTACATTTTTTTCACTTTAATTGTTGCATATTCTCCAAGTTTGAGATTTAAAATAGTAGTTTGATTTTTTTGATGACTAAAACGAGTAATCTATTTTTATGTGGCAATTTATTTTCATGGTGAAGTTTTGATTTTTTTAAAATTTTTATGTACTTTTATAATTAGGTATTTATGATGATGATCCTGAAATCATAACACTGGAAAGAAGAGAATTTGGTAAGTTGTGGACGTAAGATTTTATAAAACCAATACAAGTCCAATCTCATCTAAAACTCTTGTTGCCATTTTGGTGTTTTAGTCATGAAGTCCTTGCCCATGCCTATGTCCTGAATGGTATTGCCTAGGTGTTCTTCTAGGGTTTTCATGGTGTTAGGTCTTATGTTTACATCTTTAATCGGTCGGGAGTTAATTTTTGCATAAGGTGTAAGGAAGGGATCCAGTTTCAGTTTTCTGCATATGGCTAGCCATTTTTCCCAACAACATTTCTTAAATAGGAAATCCTTTCCCCATTGCTTGTTTTTATCAGGTTTGTCAAAGATCAGATGGTTGTAGATGTGCGGCATTATTTCTGAGGCCTCTGTTCTGTTCCATTGGTCTATATCTCTGTTTTGGTACTAGTACCATGCTGTTTTGATTATTGCAGCCTTGTAGTATAGTTTAAAGCCAGGTAGTGTGATGCCTCCAGCTTTGTTTTTTTAGTTTAGGATTGTCTTGGCTATGCCGGCTCTTTTCTGGTTCCATGTGGAATTTAAAGTGTTTTTTTCCAATTCTGTGAGGAAAATCAATGGTAGCTTGATGGGGATAGCATTGAATCTATAAATTACTTTAGGCAGTATGGCCATTTTCCTGATACTGATTCTTCCTAACCATGAGCATGGAATGTTTTTCCATTTGTTTGTGTCCTCTCTTATTTCTTTGAGCAGTGGTTTGGAGTTCTCCTTGAAGAGGTCCTTCACATCCCTTGTTAGTTGTATTCCTACATATTTTATTCTCTTTGTAGCAATTGTGAATGGGAGTTCACTCATGATTTGACTCTCTGTTTGTCTATTATTGGTGTATAGGAATGCTTGTGATTTTTACACATCGATTTTGAATCCTGAGATTTTGCTGAATTTGCTTATCAGCTTAAGTTTTTGGGCTGAGCCTATGGGGTCTTCTAAATATACAGTCATGTCATCTGCAAATATAGACAATTTGACTTCCTCTTTTCCTAATTGAATACCCTTTATTTCTTTCTCTTGCCTGATTGCCTTGACCAGAACTTCAAATACTATGTTGAATAGGGTGGTGAGGAAGGGCATCCTTGTCTTGTGCCAGTTTTCAAAGGGAATGCTTCCAGTTTTTGCTCATTCAATATTATATTGACTGTGGGTTTGTCATAAACAGCTCTTATTATTTTTAGATACTTTCCATCAATACGTAGTTTATTAAGTTTTTAGCATAAAGGGCTGTTGAATTTTGTTGAAGGCCTTCTCTGCATCTATTGAGATAATCATAGATGTTTTTGTCTTTGATTCTGTTTATGCAATGGATTACATTTATAGATAAACATATGTCAAACCAGCCTTGCATCCCGGGGATGAAACCGACTTGATTGTGATGGGTAAGGTTTTTGATGCACTGTTGGATTTGGTTTACCAGTATTTTATTGAGGATTTTCACATCAATGTTCATCATGGATATTGGCCTGAAATTTTCTTTTTTAGTCGTGTCTCTACCAGGTTTTGGTATCAGGATGATGTTGTTCTCATAAAATGAGTTAGGGAGGATTCCCTCTTTTTGTATTGTTTGGAATAGTTTCAGAAGGAATGGTACAAGCTCTTCTTTGTACCTCTGGTAAAATTTGGCTGTGAACCCATCTGGTCCTAGACTTTTTTTTTGGTTGGTAGGCTATTTGCTGCCTCAATTTCAGACCTTGTTATTGGTCTATTCAGGGATTCAGCTTCTTCCTCGTTTAGTCTTGGGAGGATGTAAGTGTCCAGGAATTTATCCATTTCTTCTGTATTTACTAGTTTTTTGCATAGAGGTGTTTGTAGTATTCTCTAATAAAGTTTATATTTCTGTGGGATAGGTAGTGATGTCCCCTTTATCTTTTTTTATTTCATCTATTTGATTGTTCTCTCTTTTCTACTTTATTAGTCTGGCTAGTGATCTATTTTGTTGATCTTTTCAAAAGACCAGCTCCTGGATTCATTGTTTTCTTTTTTCTGAAGGTTTTTTTGTGTCTCTCTCCTTCAGTTCTGCTCTGATCTTAATTATTTCTTGTCTTCTGCTAGCTTTTGAATTTGTTTGATCTTGATCCTCTAGTTCTTTTAATCTTGACATTAGGATGTCAATTTTAGATCTTTCCTCACTTCTCATGTGGGCATTTAGTGCTATAAATTTCCCTCTAGACACTGCTTTAAATGTGTCCCAGAGATTTTGGTAAATTGTGTCTTCGTTCTCATTGGTTTCGAAGAACATCTTTATTTCTGCCTTCATTTCATTATTTATCCAGTAGTCATTCAGGAGCAGGTCGTTCAGTTTCCATGTAGTTGTTCAATTTGAGTGAGTTTCTTAATCCTGAGTTCTAATTAGATTACACTGTGTTCTGAGAGACTGTTATGATTTCTGTTCTTTTGCATTTGCTGAGAAGTGGTTTACTTCCAGTTTTGTGGTCAGTTTTAGAATAAGTGTGATGTGATGCTGAGAAGAATGTATATTCTGTGGTTTTGGGTTTGAGAGTTCTATAGATGTCTATTAGGTCCACTTGGTCCAGATCTGAGTTCAAGTCCTGGATATCCTTGTTAATTTTCTGTTTCATTGATCTGTTTAATATTGATAGTGGAGTTTTAAAGTCTCCCACTGTTATTGTGTGGGAGTCTAAGTCTCTTTGTAGGTCATTAAGAACTTGTTTTATGTATCAGGTGCTCCTGTGTTGTGTGCATATATATTTAGCATAGTTAGCTCTTCTTGTTGCATTGATCCCTTTATCATTGTGTAATGCCGTTTTTGGTCTCTTTTGATCTTTGTTGGTTTAAAGTCTGTTTTATCAGAGACTAGGATTCCAACCCCTGCTTTTGTTTTGCTCTCTATTTGCTTGGTAAATCTTCCTCCATCCTTTTATTTTGAACTGATGTGTATCTTTGCACGTGAGATGGGTCTCCTGAATATAGCACACCGAATGGGTCTTGACTGTTTATCCAATTTGCCCATCTGTGTCTTTTGATTGGGGCATTTAGTCCATTTGCATTTAAGGTTAACGTTGTTATGTGTGAATTTGATCCTGCCATTTTGATGCTAGCTGGTTGTTTTGCCTGTTAGTTGATGTTGTTTTTTCATAGTGTCGATGGTCTTTACAATTTGGTATGTTTTTGCAGTGGCTGGTACTGGTTGTTCCTTTCCATGTGCTTCCTTCAGAAGCTCTTATAAGGGAGGCCTGGTGGTGAGAAAATCTCTCAGCAGTTGCTTGTCCATAAAGGATTTTATTTCTCCTTTGATTTTGAAGCTTAGTTTGGCTGGATATGAAATTCTGGGTTGAAAGTTCTTTTCTTTAAAGGTGTTGAATATTGGCCTCCACTCTCTTTTGGCTTGTGGGGTTTCTGCAGAGATACCCACTGTGAGTCTGATGGGCTTCCCTTTGTGGTTAACCCAACCTTTCTCTCTGGTTGCCCTTAGTTTTCTATCATTTCAACCCTGGTGAATCTGATGATTTTGTATCTTGGGGTTGCTCTTCTTGAGGAATATCTTTGTGGTGTTCTCTGTGTTTCCTGGATTTGAGTGTTGGCCTCTCTTGCTAGGTTGGGGAAGTTCTGCATAATTTCCTGAAGAGTGTTTTCTAACTTGGTTTCATTCTCCCCATTACTTTCAGGTATACCGATCAAACATAGATTTGGTCTTTTCATGTAATCCCATATTTCTTGAAGGATTTGTTCATTTCTTTTCATTCTTTCTTCTCTAATCTTGCCTTCTTGCTTCATTTCATTGAGTTGATCTTCAATCTCTGATATCCTTTCTTCTGCTTGATCGATTTGGCTATTGAAACTTGTGTATACTTCGTGAAGTTCTTGTGCTGTGTTTTTCAGCTCCATCAAGTCATTTATGTTCTTCTCTATGCTGGTTATTGTAGTTAGCATTTCATTTAACCTTTTTTCAAGGTTCTTAGCTTCCTTGCGTTGGGTTAGAACATGCTCCTTTAGCTCAGAGAAGTTTGTTATTACTCACCTTCTGAAGTCTACTTCTCTCAATTCGTCACACTCATTCTTCATCCAGTTTTGTTACCTTGCTGGTGAAAAGTTGTGATGCCTTGGAGGAGAAGAGGCATTCTGGTTTTTGGTTAATTCAGCCTTTTTTACACTGGTTTCTTCACATCATCATGGATTTATTTACCTTTGGTCTTTGAAGTTGGTGACCTTTGGATTGGGTCTCTTGAGTGGATGTCCTTTCTGTTGATGTTAAAACTATTTCTTTCTGTTTGTTGATTTTCCTTCTAATAGTCAGACCCCTCTACTGAAGGTCTGCTGGAATTTTGCTGGTACTTCACTCCACACCCTGCTTGCCTGGGAATCACTAGTGGGGGCTCAGAACGGCAAAGATTGTTGTCTGTTCTTTCCTCTGGTAGCTTCATCCCAGAGGTGTACTTGCCAGATGCCAGCCAGAGCTCTCCTGTATGAGGTGTCTATGAGCCCCTGCTGGGAGGTGTCTCCCTGTCAGGATACACGGGGGTCAGGGAGCCACTTGAGGAGGCAGTCTGTCCCTTATCTGAGCTCAAGCACTGTGCTAGGAGATCCGTTGCTCCCTTCAGAGCTGCCTGGCAGAGACGCTGAAGTCTGCTGAAGCTGAACCCACAACTGCCCCTTTTCCCAGGTGCTCTGTCCCGGGAAGGTGAGGGCTTTATTTATAAATCCCTGACGGGCTGCTGCCTTTTTTCAGAGATGCCCTGCCCAGCAAGAAAAAAGACTGGTGACAGTCTGCCTGCAAAGGCCTTGCTGAGCTGCCACGGGCTCTGCCTAGTTGCTCTGTAAACTTCCTAGGACTTTGTTTACACAGCGAGGTTAAAACCGCCTACTCGAGCCTCAGCAATTGGGGATGCCCCTCCCCTCACTGAGCTTGAATGTCCCAGGTCGAGCTCAGACTGCTGTGCTGGCTGCAAGAATTTCAAACCAGTGGATCTTAGCTTGCTGGTCTTCATGGGGATGGGACCCGCCAAGCCAGATCACTTGGCTCCCTGGCTTCAGCCCCCTTTTTCAGGGGAGTGAACGGTTATATATCGCTGGTGTTCCACATGCCACTGGGATATGAGAAGAAAAACCTGCTGCAGCTAAAACAGCCTCCCAGTTTTGTGCTGGAAACCCAGGGTGCTGGTGTTGTAGACGTCGGAGGGAATCTCCTGGTCTGTGGGTTTTGAAGACCATGGGAAAAGCTCAGTATCTGAGCCAGAGTGCCAGAGTGTCAGGGAAAGTCCCTAATGGCTTCCCTTGGCTAGGAGAGGGAGTTCTCTGGTCTCTTGTACCTCCCAGGTGAGGCAGTGCCCCACCCTGCTTCAGCTTGCCCTCCTTGGGCTGCACCCACTGTCTAGCCATTCCCAGTGAGATGAACTTGGTATCTCAGTTGGAAATGCGGAGATCTCCCCTTTTCTACATAGCTCTCACTGGAAACTCTGCACCGGAGCTGTTCCTATTTGGCCATCTTGGCAGAAATCCCCTTTTCTTTATAAATTGAAGGTTTTTAGCAACCCTGCATCAAGCAAGTTTATCAGCTCAACATGTTTTCAATAGCATATTTTCACTTTATGTCTCTGTGTCACATTTTGGTATCAAACTTTTTCATTATTATTCTATCTGTAATCATGATCTGCTCTCAGTGATCTTTGTTACTATTGTAATTGTTTTGGAGTACCACCGACTGTGCCCATAGGATGGCAGGCTTAATTTTTGTGTGTATTCTGACTACTCCTTCTTCCTTCTCCTTCTCTCCCTCTTCTTGGGCCTCCCTACTCCCTGACATACAACATTACTGAAATTAAGCCAATTATTAACTACATTGGCTCCTAAGTGTTCAAGTGGAAGTGATGCATGTCTCTCATTTTAAATCAAAAGCTAGAAGTGATTAAGCTTAGCGAGGGAGGCATATCAAAATCCAGGATAGGCTTAAAAGGTAGGCCTCTTTTTCTAGTTAAATTGTAAATGCAAAGGAAAAGTTCTTCATAGAAAGTAAACATGCTACTCCAGTGAACACACTAATGATAAGAACACAAAACAGCTATATTGCTAACATGGAGAATGTCTTAGTGGTCTGGGTAGATCAAATAATCCACAACATCCCCTTAAGCAAAAGCCTAACCAGAGAAAGGCCCTGATTCTTTTCAATTTTAGGAAGGCTGAGAGAGATGGGAAAGCTGCAGAAAAAAAATTTGAAGCTAAAAGAGATTGGTTCACGAGGTTTAAGGAAAACAGCCATTTCCTTAACGTCAAAGTACAAGATGAAGCAGCAAGTGCTGACATAGAAGCTGCAGCAAGTTTTCCAGAAGATCTAGCTAAGATCAGCGATGAAGGTGGCTACACTAAACAACAAATTCTTAATGTAAATGAGACAGCCTTCTATTGGATAAAGATGCTAGCTAGGACTTTCATAGCTAGAGAGAAGTCAATGCCAAGCTTTGATGGATGGGCTGACTCTTGTTAGGGACCAGTGAAGCTGGTGACCTTAGGTTGAAACCAGTGTTCATTTTAGAAAAAGTCTTAGGGCCCTTAAGAATTAGGCTAAATCTACTCTATAAATGTAACAAGGCCTGGATGACAGCACATTATTTTATGAGTATTTTAAGCTTTCTGTTGAGACCTGCTCCTCAGGGAAAAAGATTCCTTTGAAAATATTAGTGCTCATTGACAATGAACCTTGTTATCCAAGAGCTCTGATACAGATGTAAAGGAGAATAATGTTTTTTTCATGCCTGCTAACACAAATCTATTCTGTAGCCCATAAATCAAGGAGTAATTTAGACTTTCAAGTCATATTATTTAAGAAATATATTTCATAAGACTCTACCTGCCATAAGTGGTGATTCCTCTGATGGATCCAGGCAAAGTAAATTGGAAACCTTCTGGAAAAGAGTCACCATTCTGTGTCATTAAGAACATCTGTGATTCATGGAAGGCAGTCAGAATATCAGTGCTTCATGAGTTGGGAAGAAGTTTATTCCAACCTTCATGGATGACTTTAAGGGGTTCAAGCCTTCAGTAGAGGAAGTAACTGCAGATGTAATAGAAACAGCAAAAGAACTAGAATTAGAAGTGGAGCCTGATTATGTGACTGAATTGCTGCAATCTCATTATTAAATAGGGTGGTGAGGAGTTGCTTCTTATGAATGAGCAGAGAAAGTGGTTTCCTGAGATGGAAGCTACTCCTGGTGAAGATCCTGTAAACAATGTTGACATGACAACAAAGGATTTAGAATATTACATGAACTTGGTTGATAAAGCAGCAGTAGGGTTTGAGTCCAATATTGACTCCAGTTTTGAAAGAAGTTTTGTGGGTCAAATGCTATCAAACAGCATTACATACTTCAGAGAAAATCTTTTAGGAAAGTAAACATCAATCAATGTGGCAAACATCATTGTCGTCTTATTTTAAGAAATTGCCACAGCCACCCCAGCTTTACACAACCACCACCGTGATCAGTCAGCATGCATCAACATCATGACATGTATGACTTGCTGAAAGGTTCAAATGACTGTTAGTGTTAGCATTTTCTACCAATAATGTTATTTTTTGTTCCTTGGTTTGTTTGGGTTTTTTTTTTTAACAGATAGGGTCTCACTCTGTCACCCCAACTGGAGAGTGCAGCAACAGGATCATAGCTCACCACAGCCTCAAACTTCTGGGCTCAAGCGATCCTGCCACCTCAGTCTCCCAACTAGCCGAAACTGCAGGCATGTGCCACCATTCCCAGCTATATTTGTAGAGACAGGGTCTTGCTGTGTTGCCCAGGCTGGACTCAAATTTGTGGGCTCAAGTGATCCTCCTGCCTCAGCCTCCCAAAGTGCTGGGATGACAAGCATGAGCCACTGTGTCCAGCCTATTTTTTAATTAAGGTGTATACTTTTTTTTTTTAGACATAATGTTATTACACACTTAATAGACTATAGTATGGTGTAAATACAACTTTTATATGCACTGGAAAACCAAAAAAATTGTGTGACTCCTTTATAGTGATACTTGCTATGTTGTGATTTGGAACCAAACCCTTAATATTTTGAGGTATGCCTGGTACCAGGGTAGGAGACAGTTTTAACTAAAAGGAAGGTTTTGTGTCAAATACCATTCAGATTTGTTTTATAGCATACTTTTATTTAAAACTTATAAAGGGTAATACCTTGTGTAATTATTGCTTATTTTTATATATAAATTATTACTTGTTTATAGCTAATAATATAATTCTTTATTTCATTAAAGTTTACATTAATTCTGTTAATATTTTTACCTGAATTTGTACTGGTTTGTGGTCTAAACCAATATGGCAATTTTTTCGACCACCTCTGTAGAATAGTCTATTTGTCAGACTTTGAAAACATTGCCAAAGAACAGCCAATAGTCCTGAATTATACACTTTGCCTGTAATGTGCAGATTAACTATTTTCCCATAGGTCTGCCTTATACTTGAAATGTAGGTGAATGCTGACTCCTGCACCTGTTTCTAATTAGCCTGAATTAGTTGCACCATATTTAGAATACCATATGTGATTTAATGTCTTACTGTAATTTCTGAAATTTTTATTTTAAAATAACTAATAACTAATTATAACATGGAATTACATGGAAATCCTTCAACCAAAAGCAAATTACCTTTGCCTTTTTTATCTTGAATGTGAAAGCACATTTTTACAGTGCTAAATTCTTTAAGTGAGTAAAATTTGTTTACTTGCATCAGGTCATTTTACAGATAATATAAATAGGTAGATATTGTATGTTGTTCAGATCTATAATTTTAGCAAAGATGTATTAATGTTTTGAATTGTTAGAAAAACCTCAGCCTTTTCAAACAAAATGATTTTCCAAGGTAAATGTCTTATTTAGGGCTTAGATTAAATTTAATCCCCACTATATTATGTAGGTCTCTTATTTGATTCTTTCAGAGTTTAAAGTAGCTATTAGAATTGTCTAAACATACTTAACCTATGCTGCATATAATAGAAGAGCTTAAATCTCTGTCACTCTCACTGTTTCTCTTGTTTATTTCCCTTATCCACACAAACTCTTATGTGAGGTTTGGCTGCTGTATCTTATGCCGTCACTTTTTACAACTTTATGGCCATATTTATCTTGCAGTTTGAGTCTGCTTTTTTTCAAGTATGGGCGTAGGAGAGTTTTTAAAAAAGTTATTGTTGGTTTGACATTTGAAATATTTCTTTTTGTGGAAAACTTTTTTTAAATTTTTTTAGAATGTCATTTATGTAGAAGATATAGAAAAAAATTACACAGAAAATCAGAAAGACAATATGAAAATTTTATGACTTTTTAAAATTCTGATCTCCACAAAAAGTTTTTTACTAAGATATGCATGAACCTTTAGTAAATAATTCTAAGTTGTTTCTATTTTATGTATTTTTAGATGCTGCTGTTAATTCTGGAGAACTATGGTTTGTAAACTTTTACTCTCCAGGCTGTTCACACTGCCATGATTTAGCTCCCACAGTATGTATTTTTCACATTCTTATTACTAGTTTTATTTCTAATTGATCTGCAATTTGTATGTTAGAATTTTTTCTATAAATAGTAGTTATCAAAAATAATTACAAATACTTTCAAATGTCTGGTTTAAAAATGTATAGCTTGGAGTGTGTTCAAGAGAAGAAAAGTAATCTTATCAGAGAAATATGTTTTCTTTTTCTCTCATAGTGGAGAGACTTTGCTAAAGAAGTGGATGGGTTACTTCGAATTGGAGCTGTTAACTGTGGCGATGATAGAATGCTTTGCCGAATGAAGGGCGTCAACAGCTATCCCAGCCTCTTTATTTTTCGGTCTGGAATGGTAAGGGATAAAGTTAGCGTTTTTTGAAATTTGTGAAACATTATGACAAATTAAATACCAGAGAAAATACAGTATGTGAAAATTATAGAACATTTTAAGTCTTGTTTTAGGTGCCATCTAACTAGGCTTTCATAATTATAAACATTTTGGATTATGAATATTTTTAAACATCGTTACTTTGGTTTATTTGGTTTTTTTTTTTTTGGGACAGAGTCTCTGTTGCCCAGGCTGGATGGAGTGCAAAGGCGCAATCTCGGCTCACTGCAACCTCCGCCTCCTGGGTTCAAGTAATTCTCCTGCCTCAGCTTCCTGAGTACCAGAGACTACAGGCGCCCTCTACTATGCCTGGCTAATTTTTGTATTTTTTTTTTTTTTTTTTTTTTTTTGAGACGGAGTTTCGCTCTTGATACCCAGGCTGGAGTGCAATGGCGCGATCTCGGCTCACCGCAACCTCCGCCTCCTGGGTTCAGGCAATTCTCCTGCCTCAACCTCCTGAGTAGCTGGGATTACAGGCACGCGCCACCGTGCCCAGCTAATTTTTTGTATTTTTAATAGAGACGGGGTTTCGCCATGTTGACCAGGCTAGTCTTGAACTCCTGACCTCAGGTGATCTGCCTGCCTCGGCCTCCCAAAGTGCTGGGATTACAGCCATGAGCCACGGTGCTCGGCCAAACACCATTACTTTGACTTTGCTGTATTTTAAAATTCAATGTTTGCCAATTTCAGTTTCTGTCTTAAGGAACATAATTTATACAATATATATATTGTATTTGGTAGTTTACAAAGTATTTTACAGGTATTGTCTCATTGAATGTAAAACTGTGATAATCTTTTTTTTCTTAGTTTCCAGTGATGAAACTGAAACTATTATAAATATTATTGTTAAAATGTCTTCCATAGAATCTGTACTGTCAAGATTATCAGGATATCATTTGGAAGTACATTATGCTATTGAGAAACAGAACTTTGCTGCATTATTCAAAATGATGTAAACTCAAACTCTTTGGTATTATTTTTACTGAGTTTTAAAAAGAAAAAGTAAAAGATGTTTCTCTTCTTACAAAAACCAATAGGCCCCAGTGAAATATCATGGAGACAGATCAAAGGAGAGTTTAGTGAGTTTTGCAATGCAGCATGTTAGAAGTACAGTGACAGAACTTTGGACAGGTAATTTTATTTTCTTAATTTGCTTGGTTTCCAGGATATTTTGAAATTAGTATTTTGTTTTAATGACAATGTTAACAGTTTGGTCATGAAATTTTAAAGTGTCTTTTCCATGTTTCTTAGAAGAGAATTGTGTCATTTACTCTGAACTTTGCTGAATTTAACAAATTAGTTAAATTTGTACAGAAACTTAAACTATTGAGATGTGGGAAATGGATATGAGATGGGGCTAGGGTAAAAAGACATCTCTCAAAGTGCAACAAAATATTTAGTAATATGAGTGTTTTATTGCTTTTTTAAGTATGCTATATCAGGCAGTAGATTCAGACCAGTAAATTCTGTTTAATTTTAAAGTTTAAAAATGCTTCTAGTCTTAGGCTTTTAATTCATTAACTGCCTTTAGGCAGATTAAACTATCCATGAAATGATAGTATTTGTGGCTCAAGAAGTTAATTTTATTCACTAAGTAAAGTTGTGTCAGAAACGATTAAATAGTAAGGTTGCAGTAGTAAAATATATAATCCCTGCCATCAGTGACTTCATTAATGAGAAAGACATTGTAAACAATTAAAATGCAATGTAGTGATTATTATTATAGAGCTTAAGGAAGCATAAAATATATAAAACAACCCAGTTGGGGAACAGAAAAAGAGTTAGAAAATACTTGTTGAAAGAAGTCATATCCAATCTGTCATGAAGATGGATAGGAAGCCCTAAGAAATCACTGTGTTTAGGGAACTGACAATACTTCATGAATCTGACAAAAAGATGGATAATTGGGTCAAGTGGCATGGGGAGAAATGTACCTGGCTAAATAAGTAGACAAAGCTCAGGTTGCAAGATGCCTCACTTGCCAATTTGAGGTTTTTTCTTAATGAAGTAGTGAATTTCGGTTTTCTATGATGAAAAAATTGGAGAGCCATTGAAGGAGTTTGTCATATTCAAGAGTATCTTTGGAAAGATAACTGGTAAAACTCAGAGTGGATTAGAAGAGGGTGAGATTAGAAAGGAAAGATGACTTAGAAGACTGTTTCCATTAGTAAAGGATTATTAGGTGATTTTTTTTTTTTTTTTTTAAGGAAATTTTGTTAACTCCATACAAACTGCTTTTGCTGCTGGTATTGGCTGGCTGATCACATTTTGTTCGAAAGGAGGAGGTAATTTTATTTTTTTTATTTTGTTACAATGAAGAGAACATGACATTTAAATTTTAGGTGACAGTTTTAAGTATGCTGCTATAATAGATTATTAAGTACTTGAAACTATAATTTATGCCCAAGATTAGGTTTTTTTACTTAATGAATATTTGCCTTTTTCATTGTTTTACACATAAAAGGTTATTGTTTATTTTTAATGTATTCTTTATGTTCTTATGTTCAGTCGACCAGTTGTTCAGCTTAAATAGCCTCATGGTAAATTGTACCTTCAGGTAGCCACAGATGTTATTTGATAGTTTGCAAAAATAACTAGTTGTTTACAGCTCTAACCTCTCCTAAAATAATAATTTTTTGGAAATACGGACTTTGCTTCGTGCTTATATATATCTCTCAAAGATGTATAGATTTCCCTCATACAACTATATATTTGAAGATGACAGCTTCTAGGAACCTTTCCTTGAATAAATTAAGTTGAAAATTCAGTACTCTGCATAGCAGGCCACAAACTATAAACTGTATTCAAACAATGTGGTTAGTTAAAAATTGGTCCAAGATAACAAAATATTATAACTCATTGATATATTTTCATGTGTTTAATCCCAACATGAGTCTTTTCCCCACATTTCATCTCTCAGCCTTCATGTTGTTATATTGAAAAGATATTGCCCTGTAATTAAAATCAACCCATTATCCCATCCTGTAAGGCCTATGCCAGGAAGACACTGCCTTGCAGCAAAATGTTAGCCTTGAACTTAACTAATCACCAAGGGATTTTTTCTCATTTTGGCCTATTGCCCAAATTTCTATTCATCCACGTATGAACAAAACTTCTTACACTCTCTAAGATTCTTTTACTTCTCACCTCAGGTAAATTCCTCCTCCCTATCTTAATAGGTTCTGTGATGCTACAGCTCTCTTTCTTCTGAATCTTCTCTCATTGCATTCTAGTGTTCATACTTACAGAACTTTCATAAAAATAGCAAGGGTGCTATTAAGATTTTATTGTATTTTGAGGATCCTTTACATACTTTTATCAAATATCTGTTACATTTTATATTCCCCCAATTATGAGATCTCTTGGATAAAAGGGAGTGTTGATAGGAGGAGAGATTGAGAGTATCAGCCTAAAGAGAGAAAATTACTCTTTTTCTCTGTAGCTAGACATCCTAGAAATTAAACGGGGAGGAGAGAGGAAAGAGAGAGAGAGAGAGAGAGTGAGAGAGAGAGAGAGTGAGAGAGAGAGAGAGAGAGCGTGTGTGTGTGCGTGCGCGCGCGTGTGTGTGTGTCTGTCTGTGTAGAAGGATTTCCATGTCTATCAGTAGAGTTCAGCCCAATTAATTGCCTTTGAATGAGCATGGTAATTTGGGGTAAAGGCAAATGCAAGTATTTTCATTAGGCTTAATAAAGGTAAAACTGCCTCATAAGGTTTTTTTGTCCCCAGATTGTTTGACTTCACAGACACGACTCAGGCTTAGTGGCATGTTGGTAAGCATCAATCATTTTGTAAAACTCTTTCACCATGTAAAGAAACACATTGGGAAATTGGTTTTAAATATTTTCTTCCCTTGTTTCTTGAGCATTTAACTCACCTATTTGTAATCTTATTTTCTGATGACTGTATTTCTATCCATGTATGTTTTTTTTCTGAATAATTAGCTATGTCCAATAAATTTTGACATGGTATCAATTATTAAGTGTCATTTACTTTAAGTATTTGGTAATTTATAAATTCCTCTTCAACTGAAGTTACATGTTAGTGTTTTTCTCATTTCCAAACCTTATTTTTTGTTGTTTTCTTTTTTAGTCATTTTTAAATTTATTTATCTCTCATCATGTTATGGCTGAGAAGTAGTCTGATTGATACTGATTTTTTAATACCATTGAAATTCCCTTTGTGGCTTGACAGTTTGTCAGCTGTGAAGATTGTGGAAATACTTTGTGAGCTTGAATATAATAATATTCTCTGTGTTAGGTGCAATATTATATTTATTAGACCAGATTTATTAATGTTATTTATATTTGGACTACATGATGTATAATTTCTAAGAGGAACATTAAAATCTCTACCTTCAATCATTGATATGTCTGTTTCTTCTTATATTTCTGTCAGTTCTTCCTTTACATATTTTGACTTTACATTGTTGGCAGCAGTATATTCATGTTCGTTATATCTTTTGGCGGCTATTTATCCTTCTTTATGCATTATGTTTGTTGTTTTTTTAACATAAATTCTATTTTATTTGATATTAAAATCACTAACTTACTCTGCTTTTTTGTTTCCTTCCCTTTCCTTATTTCACCCTATGCCTAGGCCTTCAGTTTTTCAATACTACATTAGAATCACCTGAGGAGCTTTTAAAAATGATTAAAAAAAAAAAAAAATAGGACTTCTCTTCCCAGTTCTTCCTGGAGTTGGGAAAAGTTGGGTTGAGAGGGCAGGAAAGAATAAAACAAAACAAAAAAACACAGTGAGCATTAGTATCTTTATTTTTTTAATATTTGGTGAACAGAGTGATTGGCCTATATTTTTCCTTTCCAGTTAAGTCTGTGTGCTTTTAGCATCAAAGTTAGGTTGGCCTTTAAATGTGTTGGAAAGTATTCTCTTTTTCTCTTCTTTGGAAACAGTTTCTATACAACTGGTGTTATTCCTTGCTTTTTTTTTTTTTTTTTTTTTCTGGTAGAATTCATCAGGAAGCCGTCTGGGCCTGGAGTTGGAGTTGTCTTTGAATTCTTATTTTATAGACTTCTCCAAGCTCTATAGATGGATGGATGGATGGATGGATGGATAGATAGATAGATAGATTTTCTAATTCCTCTATTTGGTAATTTGTTTTTCTAAGACTTCATTGTTTCAACCAAATGTCTAAATGTATTGCTATGAAATTGTACATAATGCCCTATTTTTTTTAGTATCTGTAGTATCTATAGTGATGTTCTTTCTTACTTTCTGATCATGTTTTTTTGTGTGTGTCATCTCTATTTTTTTCTTATTCTGTCCCAGGAGAGGTTCATTAAGCTTTATAAGCTTCTTCAAAGTCCCAAGTTTTAGCTTTATTAATTGTTTTTTCTACCATATATTTCTTTATTTCATTAAGTACTATAGTTCCTTCCCACTACCTTTTTATGATTCAATTTACTGTTCCTGAAATGAATGATTAGTTCATTGATCTTCACGCTTTCCTTTGTAATAGATGAACTTATAAATTAGTGAGTACAACTTTAGCTACATCTTCTCTTTATATATATATGTATATAAAATCATTAGTTCAAATTTTTTTAATCTTCCATTTTTATTTCTTTTTGAATCACAGATTATTTAGCACTATATTTTTCATTCCTAATCATAAAGGATATTTTTTAAAGTAATTTTGTTATTTATGGCTAGCTTTATTCTGCCATGGATAGTGAACATGAATTTAGTTTTTTAAAGTTGTTAAGCCTTGTTTCATGGCCCAACATATGGTAAATTTTTATAAATGTTTATGTGCACTTGAAAATGAATTCTGTAGTTCACAGGTGCACATCTCTATAAAATCAGTAAGATCAAATGTGTTAGCTATGTTAATCAAATCCTCTAGATCTTAATAATTTTATTGTCTACCTGTTCTATTAATAACTGAAAGAAGTGTCTTAACATCCTCCACTACTTTTGTGGATATTTCTATTTCCATTGTTTCTGTCAATTTTTATTTATCTGTATCAATCCTTTATTATTAGATGGATATTAATTTAGAATTGTATATTTTCTTGGTGATTTGAATCTCTAACCTAATGAAATAACCCTCTTTATCTCCTTTCATGCCTTTTGCCTTCAAGTCTACCTTGACTGATAATAGTATAGCTACACCAGCTTTCTTTTGTTTAATGTTGACATTTTTCTGTTTTTTGCTGTCAGCCTTACTGTATCCTTATATCCTGCAATCAGCATTTAATTAGGTTTTGTATTTATCTAGTTACCATTTTTTATCTTAGTCCATTTACATTTAATGTTATTCTTGATATATTTGGCTTTATACTTACCATCTCGTTAGTTTTCTATTTGTCCTACGTGTTTTATAGTCCTTTTTTTCTTTCCTTTTTGCCTTCTTTTGGATTAATCAAGTGATTTTTAAAATTTGATTTCCCATCCCTACTAGCTCTTTAGGTACCCATTCTTTTACTGTCCATTTAATGGAAACCCTACAAATTTTGTACATACATCCTGACTTACTCATTTGCTACCCCAATGCCAGAGTACCAAAGAGAAATGGTTTTACTACCTCTGAAACTTTGCTGTTATTTTAATCAAGTATGTTTTAAGTTCTATCTTAAATGCAATAAAGTAAATACATCTTAAGTGTACAACTTAATTTTTATATCTATGCTCACATGTTAACACCACCTAGATCAAGATCTATTATTTTTTAGCTTTTAATTGTTTTTTATTTTCTGAAGTTCCATTATACTATATGTAGGTCTGAATTTCTTGTTTATTCTGATTGAGATTAACTGGACTTCTTGATTCTATAGATTAATATCTTTCATCAGTTGTGGAAACTTGTCAGGTGTTATTTCACTTTTTGTTGTTGTCTCGTTTTCTTATCTTTTTGAGATCCCAATTGAATGTATGTTAGAACTCTGTTTACTAACTTGCCCAGTCCAAAAATTTTTTTCAGTAACTTAAGGTTCTGAGAAATGTACTTTTGGACAGGATTTTGGAGCTCACTAAAGGAACTTAGCCACTGTAGATGAAAACTGGGAAGGTACTAATTTAAATGTACATTTTAGACACAGAGACTATCTCATAAACTGTATTATTAAAAGGATAGCCAAAATGGAAAGTCTTAAACAGTAGTTTGGTTTATTTTCTTTAACCTGAAAGACTATTGGACAGCTCACTTTCTAAAAATATTGTAAATGTAGTTTTTTGTGGATTCATAGATTTCTAATATTAGGGAAAAACCATTTCTCAAGTTACTAAGTGCAATTTTTGTACTTAATATTTCTAAATTTATGAAAAAGTAATTTATAATATTAGAAATATTGTCTACTTTCTGATATTTCTAATATTAGAAATCTACTTTTTAACTTGGCTATAGAACTCTAAGGCATGAAGTTTTAATTTCATGGTAGAAAAACTGTGTTTTTAGTTAAGTAAATCTCCAAATCCCTTTAACTTTTTTTCCTCCCATCTACAACATGGTTTGTTTTTGTTTCTTTCCATTTTAGGATGGTCTTGTTAATGTAGGATGGATGGACTGTGCCACCCAGGATAACCTTTGTACAAGCTTGGATATTACAACAAGTACTACTGCTTATTTTCCTCCTGGAGCCACTTTAAATAACAAAGAGAAAAGCAGTATTTTGGTATGAATCACTTTAAAATTATTTCTTTACATATAATGTACAAACACACAAAAATAATATATTATCTTTGTAAGCAGTGAGTGAAGAAATGAACAACTTATATTGTCTGATTGTGGAACCTTTATTTAGAACACATAATTTCTGAGATTCTGTTTAATCCATGCTTCAAATTTTAAAATTAAGGATTATTTTTAAACTAACATTTACATTTCACTTAAAGTCATTACATGTTTACATTTAAAATTACCTTACATTTAAAACCATTACAACTTTTAAACCCCAAAATTATGGAGTACATTCCTAAGTTATACAAAAGAGCATTTATACCATGAGTTTTCAATTAATTTTTTTTTTTTTCCCAGACAGTCTCATTCTTGTTGCCCAGGCTGGAGTGTAGTGTAGCGTGATCTAGGCTCACTGCAACCTCTACCTCCTGGGTTCAAGCAATTCTCCTGCCTCAGCCTCTTGAGTAGCAAGGATTACAGGCACCCACCACCACACTCAGCTGATTTTTGTACTTTTAGTAGAGACAAGGTTTCGCCATGTTGGCCAGGCTGGTCTCGAACTCCTGACCTCAGATAGTCCGCCCACCTTGGCCTCCTAGAGAGCTGGGATTACAGGTGTGACCCATTGCACCCCGCCTAATTGTTTATTTTCTAATGTTAAAAATACAGATCAGTGTATTAATGGCTGGGGCCTAAGTATTTATTTTTTTAAAGCACCCCATGGGATTCTGGTGTAAACTCAGTTTTGACTTCTACTGATGTGGTTTACCTCCCTAAATTTATGAGTGAGGAAACTGAGGTTCAGTCTAATTGTCAAGGAGCTGAGATAAAAATGGGATATTGGATGGATCACTATGGAATCCCAAAAGAAAATAAAGGACTCTGATAAGACAAATCTCCTTTAGTTTTCTTTTCTGTATTTAATTCTGCTTTTTTAGATGTTGATAAAGATAACACATACTCATTTCAGAAATTCATATATGGTACAGAGCTGTATAAAGAAGATGCAAAATTTCCTAAAACCAAATCACTAATAGACAGCCACCATCAAATCTTGGTAAATACCCATCCAGATCTCTACTGATATGTATATGCAATTACGACTTTGTGCCAGCAATTCTCTAGTTTATATCTGTGGCTCAAACCTCTGTTCTCCACTCCAGATAAACGTGCACATATACATATATGTGTGGGCGTATGCGTATTTATATATGTATGTGTGTACATACGTATATTATCACTGCTTGTTCAATGTCTCCCCTGGAATATTAGTCACTGTCTCAAATGTAAATGCCTATAACTATATTCCCAATATCCTCCCATAAATCTGCTTCATCCAGTTTTTCCTCATATTATTTGATGAAAACTCTGTCCTTTATTATTCAAGCCAAATGCCCTGGAGTTATTTTTGATTTGTCTTTTTCTCATACCTTATAACCAATTCATCAGGAAAATCTATGGCTCTATGTTTAAAATGTGTTCATGCACATAAAATGGATACAGACAGGTAATTTTTCATAAATGGGATTATATAGTAGATTCTGTTTTGTAATCTAGTTTTTTCACTCAGTGTATTAGGAAAATATTTTGTTATTTAAAAATATATGTTTTATAAACATTATTATTTTATAAATGAATATGTATACATTATCCTTGAAACAATTAATAGTCCCTAAATGTTGAGTCACTGACTAGATGTGACATACTTAATGAGTTCTTTCTTGTTATGTGTTTCTACTTTCTCAAGATTATAAGCAGTGGTATAATGAGTAATCATGTATATTTATCCTTGTGCACTTCTTCAATTATCTGTTTAGAATGGGAGCACTGTGGCAATTTTAAAATCAATTCTGTATTGCCAGGTTGCCCTCTAGAAAAGATGTGCTAGTTTATTCTGTGTCATCATTCCACAAGGATTGCCTACACCCTGGCCAACAATTAATAGAGCCTCTTGCCTTTAGTATTATAAACTCTGGGCTTCATGATAGAAAATTGCAAAGTCAAGGCTGTCTGAGACAGGAAACAGAAATGAATGACTCCGGAAATATAACAGGGACTGGTGAATTAAACACTACTTGTCCCTCCTAAAAGCATTCAGGTTTTAAAAAATATAAAACAGTATGCCAGCTAAATACATCTGGTAGGTGAAATTCAGAGGCTAGATAAGACAACAATCCTATAGGTGTAACTAACAAATTTTCCTCTAACAGAAACAGGTTTATAATAAGGTTTTAGTAGGTTAATCACTACAAGTTTATATAGGCTGTGTAATAGGCATATTTTTAGTAAAGCCTTCATAGTGAATAGGACTAAAGTGAATAAGCTGTAGAACTGAGACATGAAACATTTGTTTTGGCGTTTTAAGCTCTTTGGCAGCAGGAATTATTTTACGTGAACCCCTAAGAATGTTTATGCTATAAATTTTTTTAAAAAGTTTTAAGAAAACAAACTTAGAAAAACAAAATCTGAGTTTTTATTCTTATGTTGTACCTATTGTTTTTAGCCATGTTTGTTCTCATGTCTAGCATGATTAAGCTATGGATTCCATGACTGTTCATACACGTTTTTAATGAGTTTTTAGATCTTTCAAGTAATACTTAAACTGTTAAACATAGATGGTTCATAATTAAAGACATATATTAAACTCTGTCAACTTTCATATACATTTCTTGTTGTAACCATTGCTGCATTCTTTATAATAATGACTACTTCACTGAGAGAATCAGACCAGCAGGGAGAGTTCTATGAGAAAGAAAGTATGCTGAGGATAAAATATTGACAGAAATAAAGGAGATTTTTAGAAAGGCCTGCTATACTCATTTGTGTTTTAAATAAGAGACTTGGCCCTAAACCAAATTTAAGATAAGATCTTTATCATTATATTTTACTTAAGAATTCCTGAGTGGTTTGGTTTTTAGATGAAAACTTCTGTAATGAACAATAAGATCCATTTCAATTTTCCAGTTATAAGTTCCTCTTAATTAATCTGAATTACTGGTTGGGGTATGAAGTGTCTTCAATCATCTATTATTTTTGTGTTATAAAAATTCTTAAGTGAATGTGTAAAGCATTGGCATTCTGTAAAATATGGTTAGCATTAAAATTAAGCTAAACATAATGTGGTTTTTCTTGATTGAGAGGTCACTCAAGATTATTGTGAGGATTTCTATAGAATACACAGCATAGTTAATTAAAAATTCCAGTTAATGCAACACCTTATAATGGAATTTATTTTATATTACTATTTAAGAAACAGCCTAGTTATATAATATTTTTGATAATTGCCAAAATATACTTTTTTTAAAAAAAAAGAGACATTTGGAATTGTTTGAAAAACTGTTTACCTTCTATAATTGTTTTCCTAAAAATACTACATTGGAAATTGAAAAAGAAAGATATCAAATATAATGAATATTTATTCAAAAAGATTACAGTGTGATTTTCTTTTTCTAGTTTCTTAACTCATTGGATGCTAAAGAAATATATTTGGAAGTAATACATAATCTTCCAGATTTTGAACTACTTTTGGCAAACACACTAGAGGTAATGTTTTTATTAATAATAAGTAGCACTAAATGTTAGTGACATTTCAAATCTTAACATTTTAAAATCAGCATTTGTTTTATTTATCTCTAGAGAGAATTGAAAGTAGCAGTTTCAAAGGATTATGTATTAGTCAGTGGTAGGTTAAATTCTAATTGGAGTTCTGGTGTTGCTAATTCAGGATGATCCTGTAGTTGTGGTAAACCTACCCAGTCCTGAAAGTGGGCTTCAAAAGGAACATCAGAAAAGGCAAAATTTTAATCACAGCAACTTTGGATCTAATTTGTAACTTTTTGTTCTTGCTTACAGAACAGACTATATTGATTACTAAGAAGAAGTATTCAGTTTATGAATAGAATGCTGAGAAATATTGTAGTGGAATCAGTTTTGTTTTGTTTTACCCTATTAGGTTGGTGCAAAAGTAACTGCGGTTTTTGCCATTTAAATGGCAAAAACCGCAGTTACTTTTGCACACACCTAAATACTTCCTAACCACAGACCTTTTGAAGTCTGTATCGCTACCAAATCTTACATGTTAAGCCTGAAAAAGCTGGCAACATTACCACCCAACTTTTTAGCTATATGCTGTTAAAATCATGTATTTGTTTTTACCAGTCATCTACTTTGAGATTTTATAATTTAGTGACCAGCCTTCCTGTAGTATTTATTGATTTTATGTAGCATTATTCTAAGTAAATTACAAAATAAGAGAATAAGTGTGTCTGAAGTTTAGACAGTATTTTGAAATAATGGGTAGAGGAGCTAAAATTAACTTCAAGTCATAGAAATAAAGATTAGAACCCTTAGAATTTCCCAACTCTGACATTTCCTTTTCTTTATCACTTTTAAGGATCGTTTGGCTCATCATCGGTGGCTTTTATTTTTTCAATTTGGAAAAAATGAAAATTCAAATGATCCTGAGTTGAAAAAACTAAAAACTCTACTTAAAAATGATCATATTCAAGTAAGAAAAATGTATTCTGCCTAGCCTTCTGCTGGTGTACTTTCTTGTTAATTTAATATGTATAATTAGATTTTAAATAACATAAAAACTCTTATTTGAAATTATTAGAGGCCTATAAGTGCCTTTGGTCTTGGTTTGTGCTTTCTTTTTCCCCTTTTTTACTAAAAGTTTATATGTAATCTGAAAGTGGTTAATTTTCATTTATTTTGGCATTTGATAAACCTGTATCATACAATTTTTCTGGAATGCATACTATAGGACATTATCTTTCCCTTTTTAAAATTCTTTTTTTTTGAGACAGAGTTTCGCTCTTGTTACCCAAGCTGGAGTGCAATGGCGCAATCTCGGCTCACTGCAACCTCCGCCTCCTGGGTTCAAGCAATTCTCCTGCCTCAGCCTCCCAAGTAGCTGGGACTACAGGAGTGCATCACCATGCCCAGCTAATTTTTTTGTATTTTTTTTTTTTTTTTTTTTTTTTTTGAGACGGAGTCTCGCTCTTGTTACCCAGGCTGGAGTGCAATGGCGCGATCTCGGCTCACTGCAACCTCCGCCTCCTGGGTTCAGGCAATTCTCCTGCCTCAGCCTCCTGAGTAGCTGGGATTACAGGCACGCGCCACCGTGCCCAGCTAATTTTTTTGTATTAATAGAGACGGGGTTTCACAATGTTGACCAGGATGGTCTCGATCTCTCGACCTCGTGATCCACCCGCCTCGGCCTCCCAAAGTGCTGGGATTACAGGCTTGAGCCACCGCGCCCGGCCCTGTATTTTTTAGTAGAGAGGGGTTTCACCTTGTTGACCAGGATGGTCTCGATCTCTTGACCTCATGATCCACCCACCTCGGCCTCCCAAAGTGCTGGGATTATAGGTGTGAGCCACCGCACCCAGCCTCTTATTTTTTTATATAAGTATTTCTTGCTCATTGTTTAAAAATCAGAATAAATAAGTACAAAAATAATTATCTAAAAAATAACCCATACTCTTAAGACTGTTCATCTCTGCTAAGTATTTACTCAATAACTAAACATTTTGTGAGTTTCTGTATGCATATGTGGGCATATGTGTATGTGTGCACATGCATACGTATTGTAATGGCAGTTGAAATGGACATACACATGTAAAATTTATATGTATATGTTTTAATCAAAATGGATTCACTGTATACTTTTTTTTAACTTTTGTCATTTAACAATATCATAAACTCTTTCGTGGGCCTGTAAAAATACATGTATATTTATATGGATGTCAAATCTCTGTATCCATGTATATCCTCATTATTCCCTAAAGGCTACATAGTGGCTTACTGTATGGTTATACCGTAATTGTTTAGCAAATCCTTTCATTGATTTTTTTGTTGTTCCCATTATTTTTTATATCAAATGATGCAGAACTTGTCCTTAGTATGAGCAATTTTCTTTTCTTTTTTTTTTTTGAGACAAGAGTCCCATTCTGTCACCCAGGCTGGAGTACAGTGGCATGATCTTGGCCCGCTGCAACCTCTGCCTCCCAGGTTCAAGCGATTCTGGGTTCCAGTGATTCCTTCCTGAGTAGCTGGGACTACAAGCGCATGCCATCAAGCCCAGCTAATTTTTGTACTTCTAATAGAGACTGGGTTTCTCCATGTTGGCCAGGCTGGTCTCGAACTCCTCACCTCCGGTGATCCGCCCGCCTCAGCCTCTCAAAGTGCTGGGATTACAGGTGTGAACCACCGCACCTGTCCATATGGGAAATTTTCAAGGTTATGTTTTCTTCAGTGGTTTTTGTTCTCATTACTAGAGTCCTCCAGAAAGTTTTTATCAGTTTATAATCTCACTGACAGCACACTACTGGCCATTTCTGCACGCTGTGCCCACCATGGTACTATCATTCTTCATAATCTTCGCAATTCCAGTAAGCCACAGGTGATATGTTAACAATATTCACTTTCATTTAATTGCTTTCTACTAGTTGGGGGAAAAAAACTTTTTCATGATTATTAACAAATCATAATTGTTCTCTAGTTAATTTTCTCTTTATATCTGTGGCCCATTTTCTTTTTCCTGATGGGATGCTTGTCCATCTTCTTTTTTTATTTTTTCTTGCTAGAGTGTAGTGGCGCGATCTTGTCTCGCTACAACCTCCACCTCCCAGGTTCAAGCAATTCTCCTGCCTCAGCCTCCCAAGTTAAGTAGCTGGGACTTCGGGCACACACCACTATGCCCAACTAATTTTTGTATTTTCGGTAGAGATGGAGTTTCACCATACTGGTCAGGCTGGTCTCGAACTCCTGACCTCAGGTGATCCACCTGCCTCGGCCTCCCAAAGTGCTGGGATTACAGGCGTGAGACACCATGCCTAGCCCATCTTGTTTGTTAATGGATCCTCTGTCTTACGTGCCTCAAATTTTTTTGCCTGGTTTATCATTTGGCTGTTTTATTTATGCTTGTTTTTCATACTGTTTGAAAACATCCACCTTCTTTTCCATTATTTCTGCTTCTGGAAGTGATCTCTCCTCTATTTCAAGATTATATAAACATTCTCGACATCTTCAGAAAGTAGATTTCTGGAATAACTTCATATTTTCCTGGGAATTTCCTCAAGGTTTTTTTTTAACTCCATAGGAAGCATTTTTTAACTAAATTGAATCTTAGTATTAAATGTAAATGAATTGTTTCTGTCTCTTATTTTCATAGCCTGCTCATTTCTTTTTTTTATTTTTTGAGACGGAGTTTCGCTCTTGTTACCCAGGCTGGAGTGCAATGGCGCGATCTCGGCTCACCGCAACCTCCGCCTCCTGGGTTCAGGCAATTCTCCTGCCTCAACCTCCTGAGTGACTGGGATAACAGGCACGCGCCACCATGCCCAGCTAATTTTTTGTATTTTTAGTAGAGAAGGGGTTTCACCATGTTGACCAGGATGGTCTCGATCTCTTGACCTCGTGATCCACCCACCTTGGCCTTCCAAAGTGCTGGGATTACAGGCGTGAGCCACCGTGCCCAGCCCTAGCCTGCTCATTTCTATTTAAAAACTGTGTCATTAGGGCAATGCAATTTTTGGATTATCATGAATATTTACAAATTGAATGGTAAGACTGTGTTTTTGTCAAATTTGACCTTCTGTTTCTCCTTTAGGTTGGCAGGTTTGACTGTTCCTCTGCACCAGACATCTGTAGTAATCTGTATGTTTTTCAGCCATCTCTAGCAGTATTTAAAGGTCAAGGAACCAAAGAATATGAAATTCATCATGGTAAGAATGGGAAAAATGTTTAAAATTTAGCTTCGTTTTCAAATAGAAGTTTTCTGGCCGGGCGCGGTGGCTCAAGCCTGTAATCCCAGCACTTTGGGAGGCCGAGGCGGGTGGATCACGAGGTCAAGAGATCGAGACCATCCTGGTCAACATGGTGAAACCCCGTCTCTACTAAAAATACAAAAAATTAGCTGGGCATGGTGGCGCGTGCCTGTAATCCCAGCTACTCAGGAGGCTGAGGCAGGAGAATTGCCTGAACCCAGGAGGTGGAGGTTGCGGTGAGCCGAGATCGCGCCATTGCACTCCAGCCTGGGTAACGAGCGAAACTCCGTCTCAAAAAAAAAAAAAAAAAAGTATTCAAATAGAAGTTTTCTAATTGTGTTTTTAAACTTGTTTTATATGGACATGCTTATTGTAAATAACTTTTCTCAGTAAATATGAGGACTGATATTTTGAATTATAGTCATTTATTCTGTTTATTCTTCTTTTTAACATAAATGCCTTTTCTCTGTTCAATATTTTGATCAGGGTTTTTGGTGATAAGTCAAGCTAGTGAGAAATTTAAGTCCTGCTTGTTAGCAAAAGTAAGCAACACCTGCAGTTTATATTCAGGCTTGCCGTGTGTAGCATCTCGATCATTATAGGCAATTTCTAGACTTTTTTTTGGATTTTTCCCCCACTAGACTTCCAGACTTCTCCATTAACTGTCTTGTTATCTTTCTTACATTTATAATTATATTTCAGCTAATTTGGGACTTTAGCTCTGCATTCATGTGAGTTCAGTCTCAATTCCAAGAGTTTGGACTACAGCAGAGTTCTTATCGTAAAAGAGGTCACATGGAGCAAAAGAAACACACAAACTACCAAATATCATACAGTTAAATGAATAATAGGTACTGATGAAATGCCCATTGTCACCTAGCACTGCTTTCAATGTTAAGGATACAAATTTGTAAGACATGAACTCCTTCAACAAGTTTAAAATAGCGCAGTAGGGACCAGAGGAAGGAGATCCTTAAGAAAACATAAAAAATATTTTAATGGTCATTATGCATTAACTACAACAAGATCAAATAGACTTCTGCATAGTAGAGGTCAAGAAGTGGTGTTTGAATTGAGCATAAAGTGCTCAATTTCCTCAAGCAACTATAGGGGAAAAAGAAATGAGACCTCTAGGCTGGAGGAACTTTGTGAGCAAAGGCTTGGCAAGATAACCCTAACAGTAACTACTGTTTATTCACTGCTTTCTACAAGTCAGACATTCTGCCAAAGGCCTTACATATGTAATTCATTTTTGTCTTTATAACAACCCAGTGAAAGAAAAAATGGAGACTGAGAAAGGTTAAGTGACTTGCCCTGTGACACACAACTTGAAACTAGTCATGGTAAATTTTTTGTCTGACTCCAAAACCTAGGTTTATAGCCACTAAATTATGCCATACACTAAAAGGACTAGAAACGACTACGTTTTAATAATGGAATTATATTCTTTTTTTACCTCTGAAATAGTTCTCAGACCTCCCTCTTCTCTATGCTTACTGCTTTGTTTCAGGCCCATCATCTCCATCTATTATAATATTATCATCCTGGAAGATTGCTTATCACCTAGCCTTTGTTCCTTACAATTGATTCCTTGTTTTGTTTGCAGTTATTACCCATTCTTGTGTCACTTTTCTGCCTTGACTTTCCTGATTTCAGATTCCTTATTATAGAAGCAATGTTCTTGTCTGTTTTGCTCACTGTTCTATATCCAACACCTAGAATGGTGCCTGGCACATAGTAACAACTCAGGAAATGTTTGTTAAATGAATGGGGTATGTTCACAGTCTGGCTCTGCCAGTTTTTCCAGTCTTAATTGCCACTGCAGCCCCTCCAGATAGTCTTAGCTGCAGCTAACTTTGGATCCTTGAGAATGCCATGTTCTTTCAGTCCTCTGTGCCTTTACACATGATTTTTCTTCCTGCATTGTAATCACTCCTTCCTGTTCCACAGAATATTTAGCAAACTCCAAATTGCCCTTCAAAACTTAAAGCAGCTTCTTCCCTGGGAAAATATTGTGAATCTCCAAGCACTTCCTTTTATGTGCTCTTACTGACTTTGTAATAGAACTTATGTTGTTTCTTTGGATTAAAATAGTTATTGAGCATCTACATGTACCAGATACAATACAGAGGAATAGGAAAAAATGTAAACTATACCCAGTAATCTCTAATCCAAAGAACATTGTGGACTATTAGGGAAAACAGACAAGTAAATGGACAAGTTTTTAAAAATCTTTGAAGTAGGGAGTATTTATTATCTATTGCTTAGTAGTAAGTTACCCCAAAACTCAGTGGTTTGAAACAAGCGTTTATTAATTCACAGTTTTTGGTGGTCAGGAATCTGAGAACAGTTTAGCTGGATAGTTCTGGACACAGATTTTCTCATGAGGTTGCATTCAAAATATGCAAGCACTATGGTCATCTGAAGGCTAGACTGGCTACAGGGTCCAGTTCCAAAGCTGACTTCTGCGATGGTCAGGAGGTCTCATATGGCAGAAGGCCTAAGTTCCTCACTGACTGTTGGCAGAGCCCTCAGTTCCTCATCATGCGGGCCTTTGTAGAGCTGGTCACAATATGGTAGCTAGCTTCTCTGACAGTAACAGGGATGAAGAGAAGTAGATCTGTAAAAGACCAAGAATGCAAAATCAATATTATTTGGTGACTGTTGAGATGTGGGAGGTCAAGAGAGAGTGAGTCAAGAATAATATCTATGTTTCTGACTTGACAAAATTGCAGTTGAGTGATTATACCATTCAGCGTAAGTGGACTGTGGTAGCAATGTAGAAAATGAGAAAATGGATTAGTTAAGGAAGGCTAGCTGAAGCAGCACTAGCTAGGTTGTTGCAGTAGGCCAGACTGAGTTCAGGCAGTAGCAATGGGTTGGAAATGGTAAGAGATGGAATTGATAGAATTATTATGATACAGGGCAGAGAAAGAAGTCAAAGATCACTCTGGGGAATTATATTTAGGCACCTAGTGGATAATTATGTTATTGCCAAGATAAGGATGGTGAGAAAAGGAGCAGGTTTAGAGGAAAATAACTCAACTTCAATTTGAATATATATAATCATGCGTCACTTTTAACAACAGAGATGGGTTCTGAGAAATGTGTCGTTAGGTGATTTCATCGTTGTGCAAACATTAGAGAGTGTACTTTAAAAAACTAGATGGTATAATCCACTACACATCTAGGCTATGCAGTATAACCTATTGCTCCTAGGCTACAAATCTATACATTGTGTTACAATATACTGAATACCATAAGCAACTGTAATACAGTGATACTAGTTTGTGTATCTAAATATATCTAAACATAGAAAAGGGGTAATGTGTTGCACTACAAAGTTACAAGAGCAAAGCCATCACTGAGCAGTAGGAATTTTTCAGCAGTAGGAATTATAATCTTATGGAACCCCATCATATATGTGGTCCACCGTTAACTAAAATACCATTATGCAGCACATGCTATTTTGGGTTTGATGAGTTTACGTGATATGCAAGGACAATTTTTACTGGGCAGTTGGCAATAGGGTTTTGAATTTATAACAGAAGTCTAGGTTATAGAAAAAGATTTAGGAGTTAGGCCATAGTAATTGCTGAGGTAAGCATAAATAATTTAAAGAACACTATTTTAAAAAGTCATTATTCTACCTCTGAAGATAAGAGAACATCTCAAAAAGATTTGACATTTTTAACTAGTCCAAGAAACAGAAGAGTTTGCAAGAAAAGGGTACTCCTATCAGAGCAAAGCCCTGTATACTATATAGAACACTAAAACCTGACCAAAATCAATTTGTTCATAATTTATATTAATATTTTGAGTATAAAAAACTTTGAAATGTTTCTGTACCTACAAAAAGCAGAATTTGGACTTTAATTTCTCTTATTCCCTTTGAAAGGAAAGAAGATTCTATATGATATACTTGCCTTTGCCAAAGAAAGTGTGAATTCTCATGTTACCACACTTGGACCTCAAAATTTTCCTGCCAATGACAAAGAACCATGGCTTGTTGATTTCTTTGCCCCTGTAAGTTATTTTTATCTGTCAAATTCTAACATTTTCAGATTTTCTCTTATTATGGCAAAAAGACATTTTCTAAATAACTTTGAATTATTATTACTAGAACTGTGTCATTCCATTATGGCCACCATTGCATATTGCTTCTAAAATCCAAGGAAGGTTTGCCACTAAATACAGTTTGTGTTACTTAGCATATTACTTGTTGCAGAAATGTTGGGGTTTTTTTGTGTGTGTATCATTTGGCTCAGTGCTTATGAATACTTTTTCTTTCCTAGTGGTGTCCACCATGTCGAGCTTTACTACCAGAGTTACGAAGAGCATCAAATCTTCTTTATGGTCAGCTTAAGTTTGGTACACTAGATTGTACAGTTCATGAGGGACTCTGTAACATGGTAAGGCAAAGTATCAAAAATTCTAATTATTTTTTTTTAAATGGAGACCTTTTGGCTGTTTAACGTTAAAGCAATAAAATAAGAAATAATACATCTTCTGTTTAGAGTAGTAACAAATTATGTAAACAAAAAATTTTTATAGAAAATGATATCAAATATGATTGGATTAAACCATAAATAGCTAATCAGTGGATTGAATGTAAATAAGATCTTATAAACTCAAGCAACTATTTCATTAACTTAATGAAATGCTTATATGATTTTCTAATTATTTAAGATCTTTATATTTCTTTAATATTTTTGACATTTTATAATTTTTTTCCTTTGGCTTTCCTTATACTTATAAGTATATTTGCTGGAAGGAAATTAAAACAGTTAACAAGCCTTGTGAAATCTTTGTTTAAATGAAAATATTTTCTCAGGTAAATATTCACTTCTCAGTTGCAAAAAGAACTAGAAATTATATACTGTAGAATGAAAGTACATATCACCTATGAAATATTCTTGGCAAAAAAAAAAAAAAGCCTATAGTAGATCTGTCTCCAGATCTATTACTCTATAAGAAATTGAATGACAGAGGAGCATATTAAGTGACATCATGGGTATGAAATCTGCACATCCTAGTATGTGGAGAACTTTACAGGACAAACACCCAGTTTATTGGCTAAATACACTGTATGTAGTGGAGGAGAGAGTAAAGAGACTTAGAAGACTATCAGTCAGATACAACGTTTAGACTTTGTTTGGATGCAATTTAAACAAATCAAGTGCAAAGAAAGAGATAACTGGGGAAATCTGAACACCGACAAGATATCTGATGATTTCAAGTAACTATTGTTAATTTTTGACAACGAAATTGATATTGTGGTTATATGGAGGAGAGTCCTTACATTTTAAATATACTGAAATATTTGTGGATGAAATGATAGATCATCTGAATTTTGCTTTAAAATAATCTTGGGAGTAGACTAGAAAGGGAGTATAAGTGAAATACAAGTAGTCATGAGTCCGTGATTATTGTAGCTATATGAATATGCGAGAGTTTGTTGCTCTCTACTTTTGTCAATGTTTTAAATAACTGATAAAAACTAAAATGTTTTTTAAAAAAAGATGGAGGGAGAAAAGATAAAAGGAAAAAAGAAATGAGAAGAGGAAGGAAAACAAAAGAAAGCCATATGTTTTTAGAACATCATAGAAGTTTAAGCCAGCAGCAGTGGCACATGCCTGTAGAAATTGCATTTAAATAAATTTTTATGAAAGGAAATAAATAAGGCCTTTGGTTTTGAATGTCTTCTAATGTAACTTTGAAAGAAATGCCAACCAAAGATACAAAATTGATGTGATAATAATCTTAATTTGAATTCCTTTGGTGTTTCTACTTTTAATAGCTCATTAAACATATGTGAGTTCAGTGTAAGGGTTTAAAATTATGATACCAGATTTACCTGGAAAGAGAGGCCAGAATTCACTACTCACTCATTAGTTGCCACTCACCAATTGGTTGAAGTTACTTAGCCTCTCAGTAACTCAGTCTCCTAATCTATACAGTGGGTTTTATAATTTTAGCAACAAAGTAGAATTGTTTTGAAGAATAAATGAGAAACTACATGTTAAATGCCAAAATAGTGCTCAACACAGAGTAAACACTTATTAAATTTTAGCTATAATTGCTTTGTTATAAATGTTTCTTTTGTTTTTTTGAAAATTATTTTTAAATCCTTGTCTAAGATTCTAATTTGCTAATGAGTACTTACAACTTTAAGAGTGCAAAGTTCAGCTACAGTAAATCCACAGATCTCTTTGTAACTTTAAAAAATAAAAACGCTTTAGAGAGATGCTTCCTGGGCTGGTGCCCATTTTAATTATCAGAAGGAAATTAAGTATTTCCTACTATAAAGGCTGTCTTGAAGAAAGAATAAAAAGTGATCACCTTCCTAGAGCATGATTCATAATTCTTTAACCTAAGACATAATCATGTACCCCCTAATTATTTGTGTCTTTATTCTTGCTGTTACCTGATCATCATCCATTTCTAGAAATAGTATTTATTGTGGTTTGAAAAAAGACTCAAGCTAGAGATACAGCCTTGTTATAGCCTCTTCTTACCTTGGTTCTGGAGAGTAAAAAGGGACCATTCGTGTAATTACCCATGCTGGTTTCTCAGTGTTTTGATGCCTGTGGTTTTCATGGCTAATGGAGCGGCTGTAAATAAGAATCAGGTATTCATCAGTATTTATCAGTATTCATCGCCATGAGTCCTTTGCTAAATTTGATGAGACTAAAATTATCGTCACCAGCAATTTAGCAATGGGTTTTTAAAATCTTATTAAAGGCAAACTTGTTATAAATTTGTAACAAATAGGTGAAATCTATAAAATCTTTAATTTGTATTCTCCTTTTTATCAGTATAACATTCAGGCTTACCCAACAACAGTGGTATTCAACCAGTCCAACATTCATGAGTACGAAGGACATCACTCTGCTGAACAGATCTTGGAGTTCATAGAGGTATTTCAAATTATAGACTGTGTGGCTAGAAATTTGTCTGTTTATATGTAAATTCTTATTTCATACTATTTAATAGGATTTATTTTTTTCATGCCAAATTTATTTTCTGACAAAATGATTTTTATTTTTCTAACATTTTACTCTTATTATATACTTGTCTGTAAACTCAAAATAAATCTGTGTTTTATTTGTTACCTGCTATGTATAGTGCCTTACAAACAATGGACACAGTTATTTATTAGACATTTGCAGTATACTTTCACATAAAGCCTTGTTACCCCTTTGTCCTGTTTTCTCCAAAAACAAGTGTCCAGCATCTACAGCATCCTTTTTTTTCCTCAGTAACACTCTTGATTGACTAAAATACTTACAGGGATCTCCTAGAAAAAAAATGAAAAATTCTGATTTGTTATTATCCATTTAATGACCCTCTGACCCTGTCCTACTCATCTGTTTCTCCTCCTCTAAAGTACTGTTTTGTGTTGTTTTCCCAGCAAGCCACTTCATTAGTATTACCTGAGTGTTTTTAGGCTGAAGCTTTGTTAAAATATCATTTGGAACAAGGAATCTGTAGAAGGTGTAGTATCTCCAGTCAGAATGGCAGAAAAAATGAGATAGTAGGCTTTCCTTTAGTAATTAAAGAATCCTTTCCAAACCAGTCATTCTTGGTTCTCGAACAGAACTTTATGGTCTCTGTAGACATCCAGGCAGCCCTTGAAACTCTTGTATTATCCAAGCAGAAACTTAAAGTCACCTCTTTTCCCTGCCTGTTATGATTTTAGTGATACATAGAGATAAAGGGAAAATAGACCTTGATTTTACAAAACTGATGTGCAAAATCCAAACTTAAAACATTTAAGTTAGGGTTTATTTTCTTTTTTTAAGATAATTCACATTATATTTCTTTTATCTATCCTTAAGCATCTTTTGGTTTCTCAAAAACGGGAACTTTCTAAAGGACATACACAGACTGAGCAGCCCTAATCCAAAAATCTGAAATTTGAAATGCTCCAAAGACTGGATTTCATGTTTAGACTTGGGTTTCATCCCCAAGATAGATGAACATATTCCAAAATTCAAAATTTACAGTACTTCCAAGTATGTTGGATAAGAGATACTCAGTCTGTACCAGCAATTTGCCAGGAGTATATGAACAGCTATTGAGTATATGAACAGCTATGTTATATATATGTTATAATGGAAGCTATATTCTCTTCAGGATCTTATGAATCCTTCAGTGGTCTCCCTTACACCCACCACTTTCAACGAACTAGTTACACAAAGAAAACACAACGAAGTCTGGATGGTTGATTTCTATTCTCCATGGTGTCATCCATGTCAAGTCTTAATACCAGAATGGAAAAGAATGGCCCGGGTATAGTAAAAGTCGTTTATTTTAAATCTTATTTAAAAGAGTGTTTATTTAACAGAATTATTTTGAAACTGATATGAATTAACCCACAACTAAATTATTACTTAATAACAGTTCTGATCATACCACTTTGATTCCAGCTCTGTTTCTGTCTGGTATGTGAATGGTATAGCCTACCCTTTTTGTGTGTGTGGCATCTGGTACGCTTTGCGTTTTTTGGTCAGTGAGGGACAGAGTCTCTGGAGTGCAATGGCATGATCTCGGTTCACTGCAACCTCAGCCAGCCAAGTAGCTGGGGTTATAGGTGTGTGCCACCATGCCTGGCCAATTTTTGTATTTTTAATAGAGGCAGGGTTTTGCCATGTTGGCCAGGCTGGTCTTGAACTCCTGGCCTCAAGTAATCTGCCTACCTTGGCCTTTCAAAGTGCTGGGATTGCAAGCATGAGCCACCATGCCCAGTACATCTGGTGCTTTTGACTAAATTGTTGCCAGCAACAGCCCAAAAATTTACCTCATTTTTTTTGTTTAAATTTTTTCTACTGTAAGCTCTAAAAACAAAGCTGAAAAAAAAAAATAAAGATATCACTTCCTCACATATTGTAGGACTTAAAAGAAAAAAAAAGCCTTCAGTATGTATATTTAGAAAATTTCGTAAATATAGGCACAATGTTTTAAGTCGTAAAAGATTGGAAACAAATTGCTTCAATACCAGAATGGAAAATGCAATTACTAGTTCACATTTATTTACAAGATAAAAAATAAATCAAAGTTAAAGTGATTTCTAGTATCTTCATATTTAGGATTACATATTTTTGTGCTCTTTTCAATAAAGTTTTTAAGTTCAGGTGTGATTCAGTATAATGTATTAGACACCTACAATGCTTGTCTTCATTGGGAAAAGTAATTCTTTGAAATATTGCAAAGACTTTCATTAGTTGCTAGCACTTTGAATTTTAGAAATAGTTTTTCTCATGTAACAGGTAGATGAAGTAAATTGTTTAATCTGCAATAATTTTAGTAAGTACTTAATTATAAAATTAGATTACAAATTCATTAGTATAAATGGTTTATTATGTGTTAAACCCTAATCCATTTTTATTGGGTAAAAGTCACTGATAAATAACAGAACTATTTCACTATAATAATTCCATAATGCTTATTTCTTTATTGTAAACTTATGTAAAAAGTTATGAAAGTAATCCTTTTTTCTTTTATAGACATTAACTGGACTGATCAATGTGGGCAGTATAGATTGCCAACAGTATCATTCTTTTTGTGCCCAGGAAAATGTTCAAAGATACCCTGAGATAAGATTTTATCCCCCAAAGTCAAATAAAGCTTATCAATATCAGTAAGTATTCTCTCATATTTGAAGACATTTATTATAATTATTTAATTATACACTTAACAGTTAAGTTACCTGAACAAAATAAAAGTTAACCCAACAAATATTTATTGGGAGCCCACTATGTAAAGATAGTGTGTTAATGAGCATTTCAGGAGATTACAATAGAGTATTCAACAGTCTCATTGTTCATAAAGCTTACAGTCTAGACAAAAAGATAAGGAAAGGAAGAGCTAACATTTATTAAGTCCTTACTATATTAGACACTTTACTCATATTATTTCCAATAATCCTCACATATATTCGATAAACTAGGAATTACTACCCTTCCTACTGTTACAGAGAGGTAAATTATGATTCTCAGACCTTAGAATCTAAGGTCTAGACGTTATCTAAGGCTCAGATAACGTCCCCAGGTCACATGGCTGCTAAGCTGGGGTTTGAATCCAAGTCTGTCTCAGAGCCCATGCTGTTTCCACAACACCATATGATATTTCAGGTAGAAAACTCAAATGTAAGGTAGTTACGATGAATGTTCTTAAAGAAGTAAAAATGAGCCATGGATTTCAAGGGAGGACAGGATTACAACTGTGACAAAATTATGAAAGGCTGCATTTTGTAGGTAGTTTTTGACATGTATCTTTAAAAATTGGGTAGGAATTTGACAGATAGTAATAACTTGAATAAAGATTCAGAAACTAAAACCTTGGACATTCTGAGTTTTGCGATTCCCATAGGTCTACAGGAGATGTCCAATAGACAGCAGACGTTCTGGGCTGTGTAGGGCACAAAGATATCAAGACTAGAAAAAATACATTTATGAAGCCTTGTAACCAGAATTTGTAGCTAGATATATCTGAGAAGAGAGATGCCAGATGAAATCAATCAATGTAACTTATTTTTTAAATTGCGACAGTAAGATTGTTTTTTAAAACTAGTATTTTTTCTTCTCTCAGCAGTTACAATGGTTGGAATAGGGATGCTTATTCCCTGAGAGTCTGGGGTCTAGGGTGAGTAATTAAAATATATATCATTGTATAAAATAGATTCAAAGCTGTTTACCCCCCTTTTATGTCAGTAGTTAAATTTACTGTGGGTAAGTTTCTAACATTTTAAATTACTTAGTAAAGGATTATATTTACCAAGATAGTACTGTATTTTATTATATTGCCATTCCTTGATACCATTTTTAACTTAGAAAGTCTTATAATATTATTACATTTTAGATGTTTGCTTTGGTTTTATAAAATTAAAAATGATTTTGATTCTTTCCCACAGATTTTTACCTCAAGTATCCACAGATCTAACACCCCAGACTTTCAGTGAAAAAGTTCTACAGGGGAAAAATCACTGGGTGATTGATTTCTATGCTCCTTGGTGTGGACCTTGCCAGAATTTTGCTCCAGAGTTTGAGCTCTTGGCTAGGGTAAGTCTTATCTATCTTATATAATTCGTAGCCACATTCATGTTTTAATAATTAGATAACACAGGCATAATTTTTAGGTTTTTTTCTTAAATGTTTCCTCTAATTTTAAAAATAACTATTATATTTCTATGACTGTAATCATTGTAGTAGATTTCATCTTTCTTTGTTTAAAGCTTTTAGCTAACATCTTCTCTATCTTGGTAGACATCATCATCTAACTAGTCATAAAAGCCAGAAACTTCTCTCTTCTCTCTCTTGTCTACTTCCTCTTCCCCACCCCAGTACCCTGTTGCCCTCCAGGCAGTCACTAGAATCTGTCAGTTCTGTCTCCTAAATGTCTTTGAAATGTCATCTCTTACTCATCTCTACTGCTAGCCTGTATCTTCAACCCTTTATCATCTCTTGCCTAAACTTAACCATATTTGCCTTTGAAATACACTCTTCCCTTGGTATACTCAGGGGATTGGTTCCGGGAACCCTGCATTCCATACCAAAATCCGTGCATGCTCAGGTCTCGCAGTGGGCCCTCTGTATACAGGGTTTCACATCCTATGAACACTATTTTCCATCTGTAATTGCTTGAAAAAAAAAAATTCCCAGTTCAAGCATTTCAACACAGTTCAAGCCTTATTCAAGAGTCAGCTATAGTCTCATACTACCAGTCTACCTTTGTCAGTGCTGCCCTAGTCATCTTCTGAAATATTTCCCTCCGTGGCTTGCTAAGTTTCTTAATAGGCGTACATTGACTTCAGCTGTCTGATATGAGCTCTGTCTCTGTTGTCCGCCTCACACCTTAGATTTCAGGTGTAACAGAGTACTCCAAGTTCTCTGAACATGTATCCTTATTTACATGCCGCTCCCTCTCAATAAAATGCTGTGTCCTTAACTTGGTCATCTGTATTTTTTTCTCCTCTTCCTACAAAACTAAGCTCTGATGGCACTTCTGTATTCTCTGCCCTTCTCAGTTAATCAGTGTCACCTGGATATGTTATCAAGTGTACTGATACAGAAGGAGCTGCATACCAATGGAAATATTTAGTTGTAGCAATTTTGGGTTTTCTGTTTGGTTGGTTGGGTGGTTTTATTTGCTTTTGGTACAGCATTGTCCATCTTCCTTTGTAAATGACTGCCTCTTCTGGAGGGCAAGTTCCATGTTTTATTTATCTTTATATCCCCAGGGCCTAATTCATTAAATGCTTATATAAAATTAACCTGAATACATACCCTCAATGCAGTCTGAGTTTTTGGTGTTTCTTTCTATCGTAACAGTCTTATTAGTGACTTAATCTAGATTGATAGCTTTCTTGCCTACCTAACACAAGGAAATCTTGCCACTAGTGATTGGTATAAAACACTCAACTAGAATGAGAAAGTCAGCACCAGTTCCACCAGTTCACACTAAAGCTTAGAATCCCAGACCATGGGAATTTTTTAGCAGAGGGATTGTAAAGATCTTATTAGCTATAAAAGATTATTTTTGTTATTAGCTGGTCCATCAGATAAGAGGTTTATTCTTTCCATTTTTTCTAGTTATTTTCTCTTATGCTTCCTTCTGTAATAATTCTGTTTTACTCCATTTCTCATGTACTAAAAACTTTGCTTAGTTATAAACTTCGTAATGCAACTCTGTATTGTATCTAGGAGAAAATTATTAAACATGAAAAAGATCACTCATTCAACAAATTTTAAGCACCAAGTGGAAAGCAGTTATACTAAATAGTAGGGCTACATAACTAACTCCAGATGGAATAAAAGGAAAATGAAAAGAAAGAAATTCCGTGTCTTTAAGGAGATTTTAATCTAGTGGAAAGAGAAAATACAAATAAATCTAAGTAATATAATTGCTGTAGTAAAATTAGAATGAAGCTGAAACATGGGCAGAAGGATGTCAGTGATGCCAGAGAAAGATGTTTAGAGCACCAAAAACAGTATGGTGTCATCTCATAAGTAACTGGAAATAAAAGTAAACAATTAAACATTTTGTAAATGGTATAGAAACTTATAAAAATAACATTTCTACATTTTTCTTACTTTCAGTATCCGTGTGTCTGTGTGTCTGCCTGCCTACATGCTTGTGCCCTAACACAAGTTAGTCTGCATATTAGTGTACCCCTGCCTTGGGGATGTAACTAGAGGCAGCAAAGATACTTTAATTGTCCTAAAGTGAGAAGTGATAACTTTAACTAGGATTAGGGCAGTGCTGATAGAAAGAAGGAGACAAATACAAAAGAGATATAAGAATAAATAAGATTGAATGTGATACATGAAGGATAGAGAGGAGTCTGGATAAGCCTAGTTTTTGGCCTGAACTAAATGAATAAATAGGACAGGAGGAAGAGTGGGTTCAGGGGACATACTGTGTTTGGGTGCTTATGTGGCATTCACCAAAAGCAGGCCAGTAGTTAGAAATGAAATAGAAGAGATAGATTGGGGTACATCAGCATATAGACATGTAAAACCACCCTGGGCAACTGTTCACAATGAAAAGATTGTTGATGAAAGATGGAACTCAGATTGGATATTATAACTTGAGGGGCAGGTTAAGGAGATCCTCATGCTGGAAAAAAGAAAAACAGTCAGAGGGGTAACAAAGCCAAGAAAAAGTAGTGATAAATGGTAAGAAAAGAAAGGAGTGGTCAGCCTTGCACAGTCCTTCTGAGGTTGTTAAGCAGATTACTTCCATCAGTATGAGCTAGGAGTTGAGGTGGAAGTCACCATTGCAGATACTTAAGTCAACTATTTTAATAAATTGATTATCAGTTTTTTTAAAAAAAGAACTAGAAAGAAAAAGAAAGGAGTGGTCAGTAATAAATATCAGTTACCCAATAAAAAGACCAAAAAATGCCTAGTTTGATCAGGCGGTCACTGGCAAACTCACAGCAGTTTCAGTGGAGAAAGCAGTAAGCACAGAAGCCAGACTAATGTTGCGAAATAAGCAGACAATGGGGAAGCAGTGAAAGAGTAGACTGCTGCTCAGGAAAAAAAAAAAGAGAGAGCATGAGAAGCATGATGGTAGAGGAACCATTGTAATCCAGGAGGGAATCCTTTTGTGATTACATACATCTTCACTAGAGAATATGCGTTCTGACAGGGAAGGACTGGAGAATACAGGTGGAGTAGTCAGCCTTCACAAGACAAAGAATGCCCAAAGAGTCCTACCACAGCACACCCCCAATGAAAGGAAGAAAGAATAGAAACAGAAACATGTTTATGATATGATGTGCCAGGTGTGGGTAGCAGGAAGAAGTTGAAACATTTCAGGATAAAGCTGCTCAGTTTTCTTGATAAGGCAAAGGAGGGAAAGGTGGTGGTAGGTGAATAGGGGCTTAAAGGGAGAATTCGGAAATAATCTTGTTTGAATAGGAAGAATTAAAGTTTCTTAAATAAATTCTTAGATTCAAAATGTTTTATGTCCTATTGCTTTGTTGTTGCCAAAGAGAAAATGGCAAACTGTATTTTTCTTTTTCAGATGATTAAAGGAAAAGTGAAAGCTGGAAAAGTAGACTGTCAGGCTTATGCTCAGACATGCCAGAAAGCTGGTATCAGAGCCTATCCAACTGTTAAATTTTATTTCTACGAAAGAGCAAAGGTATGTCCAGGCTTTCTTCTGTTCCTTCCCTTAGTAGTAGACCAAGCTCAAAAGATGTGTTTTAGTCTGAGTAATGTTTTTTTTTTTTCTATTTTCTGCTCCCTGTCATTTTTTTTATATTTATTACATTATTACTGATAAAAGTTTTTAAAATTTACATGTATACTGAGTGATCTTAAAAGGTTTTTTTGTGTCATGGTTGATAGAGACTCAGTTGCCTTAACATTTTTATTCTAATGAATAGGAAAACTGTTAGAAAGAGACATAACAAAGTATTATTAGTGATTATCTTTGGATGGTGGAATTCAAGATAATTTTCTACTTTCTATGAAAGGTTATGGTGACTGTTGAGGTCACTAAGACTACTCTATAATACACACTGCTGCTTGGAATATTTCCTTGCTGTATTTCTATTCAGTATACCAACTATAAAAACAATTACTTAGTAAAATATAAAATAACTGAAACTTAGTAAAATATAAAATAACTTATTTTACTAAGTTTCAAAGTAATGAGCTCACTTTGGCAGAGAGGAAAGAACAATGATAAACTAAAGTATTTGCCATGTACTCATGTTTTCTGGTAAAACATTAAAAAGATAATTTAAAATAGTTTTATACTTTTTGAGGGAGAATTAGGTTAAGATCTAATGTTATTTTTTGGGCATTATATTTTGAGAGAGGTAGGGCTAAATTAAGAAATTGGATGATGAATTTCAGAAATCTAGAATTGCCACACATCTAGATTTTTCAGTGAAGGTTTTTGATCTGTCAAGAATCTGTCTCTGTCTTAAGAACAATCTAGAGCAAGCAGAATTTGATGGAGGTGAAAGGCAGCTTATACCAGAACCTAAGTCTTCATTTCTTTGAATCAACAGTTCTATTTCCCAGTTTTCAGAACAGCTGAGAGATGGGTGACATAAATAGGGGTCTTCTTCAAATAATATCAGAGAAGTATCAATATGATGAGCAGTCACAAGAGTTAACCATACCATAGACAGAGCTGTTTGAAACGATGTTACCATGTGTCCAGAGGAGTCCAGGGGACAAAATTAGGAACCAAACATCCCCATCTAAATTGAAAGACAAGGGTAGCATTCAGCCATTGAGGCCAGACATCAGAAGGCCAAAGTAGAATAACGGTTGGAGTAAAGAGAAATACAAACCAGGTGGACAGTTACACACAAACCAAAATCCTAGCTCAAAGTTTGAGGATTAGGGTTCACACCAAGAATAAGAAAACAGATGGCTCCAGATCCAAATAAGCAGGTCAGAATATACTGACCTGTTCCTTCCCCTGCCTTTCAGCCACCTTCCTGCTGTGGGCAGATGAAAACTAGGAGATACATGTTGCTTTCCAATATTGTTGTTGGTCATAGTTGGCAGTGCTAATGATTGTATTAGAGTGAAATGAGTTCAGTTTTCTGGGAACATCTTTTCTTGTACAGTTTCGATGGTTTGAGACTTTTGGAGTCAGTGGTGCTTTTTTTTCTTTTTTCTTTTTTTTGACAAAGTTTCCATAACACTATTATTAGTATTTATTTTAGGTACATTATGCGTTAGCTGATTTTGCAGCATTGTTCCCTTCAAGAGAAGAAATTTGAATTTCAAACGCTTCAAGTTTTGGAACAAAAGAACTTGAAAGCATATTTAATCAAGTTTCTTAGGTGGAAATGTTACGTTTTGATTAAGTACTTAAAAGATAACAGATGTTTTTAATTTTAGAGAAATTTTCGAGAAGAGCAAATAAATACCAGAGATGCAAAAGCAATCGCTGCCTTAATAAAGGAAAAATTGGAAACTCTCCAAAATGAAGGCAAGAGGAGTAAGGTAAGGACTAAGCCTAGAGTTGACTTTTGGCAAAAGTTAGCAAACTTTATTTTTTCCTATACATTACATGTATCCATAGACAAGCAAAGTAAGGCATCAAAAAATAGTAAGATAGCTGAAAATTCTACTTTGGGAAATAGGACAATCAAAATGTATCCTAGACACTGAGTTGCTTTTAAAAAATTGGACAAGTAAAACCACTTAACAAAAAATAGTGACTCTGGTCCATGCAAAAACATGTATACAAATGTTCATAGCAGTATCATTCATAATAGCAAAAAAGAATGAAACCAAATATCTATCAACTGACAGATAAAACGAGATGTGGTCTATCTATACAGTAGAATATTTTCAGCCGTAAAAGAAATGAAGTACTGATCTTATGCTACAACATGGATGATCTTTGAAAAATGCTTGGTGAATGAAGCCAGTCACAAAGGTCAGATATTAGATAATACTATTTATGTAAAACATCTAGAATAGATTAATCCATAGAGACAGAATGTAGATTAATGGTTGCCTGGGGCTGAAGTGGAGTAGGGTGGAAAAGAGAGCAGAAATGGGTTACATGCTAATAGGTAGTAGGGAGTTTATTTGGGGAATATGGAAAATGTTTTAAAATTAGGTTGTAATGATAGTTGGACAACTCTGATATACCAAAAGTCACAGAACTCCTTTAACTGTGGGAGTTTTATGGTATGTGAAATATGTCTCAATAAAGCCATTAAAAAAAAAGTGACTGTGGTCAAAAATTATTTAAATTTTTTTCCAATGGAAGTAAAGTATTTATTCCTAACAAGGAATAAATATACTGGAGCTTCATAACACATTTTGGATAGCAAATTTTCTTTTGTTCTTGGTTTAATCAAGATGTATTGAAACTCCTATTTGTCTTGGCCCCTCTTTGAAACTTTAATCTGTCAAGAAGTAGGACAGCCTCTTTCCTACTACTCTTCAGAAGGCAGTTCAATTTTACCTTTTTCAAATCAGTATTACTGTAGGTCATACTTAAAAAGAGAACAAAGAGTATATGAATGTTGGAGTGCTTTTAAAGTGGAAATTAATACAATCACATGAGGTATCTTGGATTCTTTCCCTATGAGGCAAAAGAAAGACAAAACAGCTCAGCCTCTGGAAAGGGCTAGAGAAGTCTGGCTTTGTAACACCATATTAGAATATAGGTTCTACTGTAATACAGTTCAGAACTGCACACCCCAATAGACAAAAACCTTACAAACTACTTCAAGAATATTTTTTACAAATCTAAAAGGTAGGAAAGAATTATGAGTCTGTATTTTCATGGTTCCACTGAACAAACATGTTTTTCTAGTGTTTTGCTATATTAGTTCGTTTTCTCAAGATATTTTATTTTGAAATGTATAACTTTTATCTCAAGTTAAATATTTGAAATTTTAAAATTGTCATCATCTAGATTATAACTGAAATTAAGTTAAAGAGCATACCAAATATGCTTGAAATTCTGTAAACCTATATAGTTAGTAATATCTGCTACGGGCAGGTAAGAACTAGGAGATAATCTTTTCTTTTTCATTGTTGTGTTTTGGCAGAGTATGTTTCATGTCATGATCCATTAGATAAGAATATTATTTCTGAAAAAGTAAAATGTTGGTTAGTTTATAGTATTTTACCTTGTTTTTATAACATTACAAACTCATACTTTCTCCTTTCTCTATCACCTTTACATTATTATAGGATGAACTTTGATGATGTTGAAGATGAAGAAAAAATTTAAAAGAAATTCTGACAAATGACATCAGAAGACACCTATTTACAATGTTATATTTATGATGGGAATAAATGAACATTATCTTGGACTTGCAGTTGTACTGCCAGAATTATCTACAGCACTGGTGTAAAAAAAGTGTCTGCAAACTTTTCTGTAAAGGGCCAGATTATAAAATATTTTAGACTTTGCAAGATATAATATACACATGAGAACAAGAATTGAGTCATCATTTATTCTCTGTTACTTGCTTTTAACGACTCTAAAAAATATTAAAACCATTCTAAGCTCAGAGCCATACAAAAGTAGGCCAGATTCAGTCCATGGACCATAGATTGCTGTCTCCCACTATGGGCTCATGATGTTTCATGTGACTGGCTGGAACATGAGTCTGCTGTGCTATTATCTACTTAAATGTCTACATTGTATAAAGTGCACTTTCACTTCCCATTTTTTTGGCTGGCCTGAAAAGAGGTAATGGTTTTTGGTCACTTGTTCTCATAAAAATGTTATCTCTGACCATATGTTTATATTTTGTTTTAAAAACATTCATGATGTGGCAAAGTAAACATACCCTGTTAATGCTATATTATGATGAAGATATTCTTCATTGTTTTCTTTTCTTCTTAAAGGTTGAAAAAATGCTTTTAATTTTTCACAGCTGAGAAACAGTGCAGCAGTATATGCACACACAGTAAGTATACAAATTTGAGCAACAATCAGTGTTCAAATTCTGTAGCTTGCCATATCATCCAGGAAAAGCTGAGGGAAAAAAATTATAGCAATTACTGGGCATTGTAGAGTATCCTAAATATATTATCACGTATTTAGAGTTTTATATTTCAAAGATACATGTGTTCATGTATTTTTCTGAAATTGTTTTCATAGAAATTTTCCCACTAATAGTTGATTTTTGAGGCATATTTCTACTATTTACATATTTGCCTTCTGAACTTTGTTTTGACCTGTATTCCTTTATTTGTATTGTTTTTTTTTCCATAGTTTTGGTTTTTCACTCCTGTCCAATCTATTTATTATTCAAATAGGAAAAATCTTTTCTATTTGAAATAGAAAATATTTCAAATAGGAAAAATATTTTACAGGTTTGTTTTATTGTGGCTTATGAATCTGTAGTTATTCCAGTTACTAGTTTACTATCAGAGGGCTGCCTTTTTCAGATAAATATTGACATAATAACTAAAGTTATTTTTATAAGAAAATCAAGTATATAAATCTAGGAAAGGGATCATTTATTTCTGTGTTGTTTAGACTCAAAGAATCACAAATTTGTCAGTAACATGTAGTTGTTTAGTTATAATTCAGAGTGTATAGAATGGTAAAAAGTCAATCAATCAAAACAAGTCAGTGAATTAAAAAACTTGCAGTTTTTTTCAAAAACCTGTTAGAATATGCTTTATTATATTTGGAAGAGTTTTTTTTTCTTTTCAGTATCACTTTACCCTGCTCCCCAGTATTTCCTCATAAAAGTGATTATAACCATAATTAATATTAAAATAGTTTGTTCTTCATTTTCTCCCATCTTTTTCTCCACTATATACTCGACTCTGTGTGGATTCTGCTGTATGCCTGTGGGCATATATAGAACTGTCACCACTTCTCACACTTAATTTAACACCAGCTTTTTAAATTAATATCAGTAATGTCAAGAGCCTTTTATTCTCAAATTTTTAAAGCCTAGAAGTTCTACCAAATTGGCTTGTTTCTATAAGAATTCCAAAATGGAATGCCTAAAGAACTCTTACTTGGGTAAATATTTACTAAAATGTACTGGCTATGTGCATATCACCGCACTAGACACTGAGGAGTATACAAAAGGAATCTAAGACATGGTCCCCATCTCCCAACTGTCTATAATTCTCAGTTTTATCACTGAACTCATAAGGTGCTTACATTACTACCTATAAATAAGTTTCCTGCACTTATTAGTTGAGAAATATTTTAGGCAGTAAATAAAACAGTAAATATTTTGTGCCCTTTAATTTGACCTGAGCTATGTGCCTTTGGAATCAGCTCTAAGCCAGGGCCCCCTGGGAGTCATGTTAAGTAACATGTATCATAAAGTGACATACATCAAGGTTATCTTATATAGTCATATCAGTGTTATTGGGTCTTTCAAAAACAGCTGGCAGATTTAGCTTTTAATGACTGTACTGATGCAGTAGATCGAGCACCTCTAAGGAGTACCAAGTATAATTTGCCATTTCTCAGCAACACGATTTTTGTTTGCAGCTGACCCTGCATAACATGGTACCAATTCTAGCTGACCAGAGCACATTCTATCAGGCAGCCAGCCTTGGAAATTAGGTCCATTTAAAGTATGTGGCATACAGCCAGGCATGGTGGTGTGTGCCTGTAGTCCCATCTGCTTGGGAGGCTGAGACAGGAGGGATTGCTTGGGCTCAGGATTTCTAATCCAGCCTGAGCAACATAGCAAGACCCCATCTCTAATAAACAAATTGTGTTTGGGTCACTAATGATGTTTGTCTTTTCTAATTTCTCACATTTTATTTAGATCTTTCATAGCTTTTTTATTTAAAGGTATATAATTAAGATAAAAGTAAAATGAAATGGTTAACAACTTTTTATATTGTCAAAATGTTCTTTAAATTTGCTCTTTGTTTTCTGACAGTGCTCAAAGTGGGAATTTTCTTAGAAGTACAATTATCAAAAAAATACGTTTTTTCCTATGGGACACACATTTCAAAGATGTTTAGTACAGTACATTTTTCATAAAAGGGTATCATTTTAAGTCATTTTAATAGATTTTTGTGTAATATTTAGTGTAGTCTTAGTTCTTAAATCTGCCAGCAAAACCAGATAAATGTCTTAAATTAGGCACATTTATTCTACTGTGACTATTAAGAAATAATACAAAGATTAATAAAATGCATTTTAATTTTTTATACTTACAAATAAAAATTGATAATGAAGACGAAAAGTAAATAACCTTTCTGATAATATTCTACTTTACACATATACTGAAAACTTACACATAGCCCAATTCTTCTAGTGAAGAAGTTTGTAATATGGTTTGGATGTTTGTCCCTCCAAATCTCATGTTGAAATGTGATCCCCAATATTGGATGCGGGGCCTAGTGGGAAGTGTTTGGGTCATGGGGTCTGATCCTCCATAAATGGCTTGCTGCCTTCCCCAGTGGTAATGAGTGAGTTTTTGCTGTGTTCATTCCTGCAAGAGCTGGTTGTTAAAAGCATTCTGGCACCACCACCTCCCCTCTCTCTCTCTCATTATGTGACATGCCTGCTCCCCCTGTGCCTTCTGCCGTGAGTAAAAGCTCCCTGAGACCTCACCAGAAGCTGAGCAGGTGCTACGTTGTTTATACACCCTGCAGAACTGTGAGTTAAATAAACATTTTTTCTTTATAAGGTAACCAGTCTCAGGTATTCCTTCATTGCAACACAAGACAGACTAATACAGTTTCTTTTCAGTAAGAATTACAAAATTTAGGCCAATAACCAAGCTGAGTATAAATGTTATTAATCATACACAAAAATATGTTTCACTGGCTTGAGTCATTTTTCTATTTAACACTGAATTTATACTTAGATTCTTGTACTGTCACTGAGTTGCTTTGTGAACAGCTAGGTATATTTTGTGAATGGTGAACTGACCTACATCAATATGGACTCCAGGAATTCATCTTTCAACCCACTTGACTGCATTAAGTAGTCATTTTGAGTGCATCACCTAGTAGCCTGTGGTCCTGAAAGTTAGTAATCATCCTCAAAAAGTCTATGTTAACTAACTACTGATAATCTTCATTAAACAACTGCTATTTCTTTATATATGCACTTTAAGTTCTGGGATACATGTGCAGAACATGAAGGTTTGCTACATAGGTATACATGTCCCATAGTGGTTTGCTGCACCTGTCAACCTGTCATCTACATTAGATATTTCTCCTAATGCTATCCTTTCCCTTACCCCCCACCCCCTGACAGGCCCTGTTGTGTGATGTTTCCCTCCCTGTGTCAATATTTCCTCGTTATGAGTGAGAACATATGGTGTTTGGTTTTCTGTTCCTGTGTTTTCTGAGAATAATGATTTCCAGCTTCATCCATGTCCCTGCAAAGCACATTAACTCATACTTTTTTTTTATGGCTGCCTAGTATTCCATGGTGTATATGTGCCACATTTTCTTTATCCAGTCTAACATTGATGGGCATTTGGGTTGGTTCCTAGTCTTTGCTATTGTGAATAGTGCTGCAGTAAACATACGTGTGTGTGTGTGTGTGTTTATAGAATGATTTGTAATCCTTTAGGTATATACCCAGCAATGGGATTGCTGGGTCAAATGGTATTTCTCTTTCTAGATCCTTCAGGAATCACCACACTGTCTTCCAAAATGGTTGAACTAATTTACACTCTCACCAAACAATGTAAAGCGTTCTGGTTTCTCCACATCCTCTCCAGCGTCTGTTGTTTCCTGACTTTTTAATGATCACCATTCTAACTGACCTGAGATGGTATCTCATAGTGGTTTTGATTTACATTTCTCTAATGACCAATGATGATGAGCTTTTTTTCATGTTTTTTGGCCACATAAATGTCTTCTTTAGAGAAGTGTCTGTTCATATCTTTTGCCCACTTTGGATGGGGTTGGTTTTTTCTTGTAAATTAGTTTAAGTTCCTTTTAGATTCTGGATGTTAGCCCTTTGTCAGATAAATAAATTGCAAAAAATTTTCTCCCATTCTATAGGTTGCCTGTTCATTCCGATGATAGTTTCTTTTGCTGTGCAGAAGCTCTTTAATTTAATTAGATCTCATTTGTCGGTTTTGGCTTCTGTTGCCATTGCTTTTGGTGTTTTAGTCATGAAGTCTTTGCCCATGCCTATGTCCTGAATGGTATTGCCTAGGTTTTCTTCTAGGGTTTTTATGATTTTAGGTCTTACGTTTAAATCTTTAATCCATCTGGAGTTAATTTTTGTATAAGGTGTAAGGAAGTGGTACAGTTTCAGTTTTCTGTATATGGCCAGCCAGTTTTCCCAACACCATTTATAAAATAGGGAATCCTTTTCCCATTGCTTTTGTCAGGTTTGTCAAAGATCAGATGGTTGTAGATATGTGGCATTATTTCTGAGGCCTCTGTTCTGTTCCATTGGTCTGTATATCTGTTTTGGTACCAGTACCATGCTGTTTTGGTTACTGTATTCTTGTATAGCTCAAAGTCAGGTAGCATAATGCCTCCAGCTTTGTTGTTTTTGCTTTGTATTGTCTTGGCTGTATGGGCTTTTTGGGTCCATATGAAATTTAAAGTAGTTTTTTCTAATTCTTTGAAGAAAGTAAATGGTAGCTTGATGAGAATAGCAGTGAATCTATACCTTGGACAATATGGCCATTTTCATATGGAGCATGGAATTTTTTCCATTTGTGTTCTCTTATTTCCTTGAGCAGTGGTTTGTAGTTCTCCTTGAAGAGGTTCTTTACATCCCTTGTAAGTTGTATTCCTAGGTATTTAATTCTCTTTGTAGCAATTGTGAATGGGAGTTCACTCATGATTTGGTTCTCTATTATCATTGTATAGGAATGCTTGTGATTTTTGCACATTGATTTTGTATCCTGAGACTTTGCTGAAGTTGCTTATCAGCTTAAGGAGTTTTTGGGCTGAGACGATGGGGTTTTCTAAATATACAATCATGTCATCTGCAAACAGAGATAATTTGACTTCCTCTTTTCCTAACTGAATACCCTTTATTTCTTTTTCTTGCCTGACTGCCCTGACCAGAATTTCCAATACTATGTTGAATAGGAGTGGTTAAAGAGGGCATTTTTGTCTTGTGCCAGTTTTCAAAGGGAATGCTTCTAGTTTTTGCCTAGTCATTATGATATTGGCTGTGGGTTTGTCATCAATAGCTCTTATTTATTTTGAGATATGTTCCATCAGTACCTGGTTTATTGATTGTTTTTAGCATGAAGGGGTGTTGAATTTTGTCAAAGGCCTTTTTTGCATCTATTGAGATAATGATGCGGTTTTTGTCATAACATCTGCTATTTCAAACATTTGGAGGAAGTAAAGTGTCTTTAAAAGAAGAGTAAGTGTGGAATTTTGGAAAATATGAAATTAGAAACTTAGAAAACTTGAATTCTAAGTGGCTATTTATATTATCAAGTGGTAAAACATTGGCTAACTAAAACATGGTTCTGAAGCCAGTTAACTAGCAAAAAGCCCCACTTGTGCATTGAAATATCTTTCTCAGGTCATTAAAGTATATGACACTAAGGCAAAAAAATAAATACATACACACGCAGAATATCTCAGCAGCCACTGCCAAATGAAAGTAATAAAATGAAACAATTTGTTGGCTTCAATGTATTTAGGAAAAGTCTTGTAGAGTCTGTACCATTTTTCCTCTATTTTTGAGAAATATTAATTCTTACTAGTCTGTAACCCCAGCTTTTTTATTTTAAATCTACTTTCTATTTTGTGACAGGAGTGAAAAAAAATTTTAATGATTTTAAACATATTTATGTATTTTTCAGACTTGGAACTACAGTGTCTCATGTTTTACTATAAAAACTTGGGGATATTACTTGAAGATCAACTATATTGTTATTTTATTTTTAATACCTTAGCAATTCATCTGTCAGTAATTACCAAAGAACACAAGACTGAATAATATGATATATCTAAAGGCCTATGTAATCTGTCACCATGTTAAGACTTTGGAAAGTTAATTTGTATTAATTAATTGTAAATTAATTCTATCAAGTTCATTTGTAATAAATTCAAAATGCAAAAAGAAAACCTATTTCATTACAAGGATTAAGTAAATTTTAAAATTCATTTTGTTGGCTGGGCACAGTGGCTTACAACTGTAATCTCAGCACTTTGGGAGGCTGAGGTGGAAGGATCACTTAAGGCCAGGAGTTCAAGACCAGCCTAGCCAACACAGTAAAACCCATCTCTACTAAAAATACAAAATAGCTGGGCATGGAGGTGTGCGCCTGTAATCAGCTACTCAGAAGGCTGATTAAGGAGAATTTTACAAACCTGGGTGGCAAAGGTTGCAGTAAGCTGAGATCACACCACTGCCATCCAGGTGGACAGAGTGAGACTGTCTAAAAAAAAAAACGCATTTTGTTGATACTTTACACTCAAAACTATGTAAGAAACGTCCCCCAACACACACACACTCAGCCATGTTGTCATCTCAGAAGATAGCAGCCCTGTGTGTCATTCCCTGCAGTGTTGGCAGAACCTAGCACATTGTTTGACCCATAGATGCACAGTGTATATTTTGATTGACAAACAGCCAGAAATATTATACTGTTAAATGTGTTTAAAATTAATTTTCCAGAGTTGTTCTAGTCAGAGTTGATCTCTGACTAGAAATTATAAATTGTTTTATGCCTTAAAAATTAAAAATCATAAAAAATTATAATAATAGCCTATAAGTTTAATTTGCAGCCCTTAAAGCTTAGAGGCATTGTAGTAGATATTATAGTAACTTTTTTAGATGTTAGTAATTTTTACTGTAAAATTTAAAGTAGCTCTACCTGTTAAAGTAGCACCTATTCCTTTGAAAGGAACTTTCTCAGAGGATTTTTAGGGCTTCATAATTTCTTATTGCTCTATGTAAGTCCCTCTGATAGGCTTCCCTGAAGGATTTTAAGCAGAAATAATATCAGGTACCAGTAGATGGCAGTGAAAAATAAGCAGACACATTTTACTACTGATAAAATGCCTTTTCTACCTCAGAACTGGACAAGAATCACACAGCCTAGTTGGCCTTTTGTTTTTTCACTAAAAAGATCCTGAATTATCAGTCACTTACGTTTGACTATGAGAAACTGCAAAAAAGTTAAAACTTTTTCATCTAAAAGTTTGTGATCTAGTGTAATAAATAAGACAAATACTCAAGTGTATGAATGGTATGACAATAAATTTAGAAAATTATACAGGCACACACACTGCTGTAGGCATGTAAAGATACATACATATATTGGGGCTCAGCAGATTCCCATTCATGAAGAATGGTGCCTGTGTAACAGTATAAATGGATCACTTTTAATATACCATAAAATATAAAAAATTGGACTAAATTTTAATTCAAAAGTCTCAGGGTTTTCTGGGGCTTTTAGTACTCCTTAATTTGTAAAATAAGAGACACAGTCTTCAGGTAAAAAAGAGTTCTTTTTTTTTTTTTTTTTTTTTTTTTTTTTTTTTGAGACGGAGTTTCGCTTTTGATACCCAGGCTGGAGCGCAATGGCGCGATCTCGGCTCACCGCAATCTCCGCCTCCTGGGTTCAGGCAATTCTCCTGCCTCAGCCTCCTGAGTAGCTGGGATTACAGGCACGCGCCACCGTGCCCAGCTAATTTTTTGTATTAGTAGAGACGGGGTTTCACCATGTTGACCAGGATGGTCTCGATCTCTTGACCTCGTGATCCACCCGCCTCGGCCTCCCAAAGTGCTGGGATTACAGGCTTGAGCCACCGCGCCCGGCCAAAAAGAGTTCTTGATCTAAGAAATGGGTTTACTGAATTCTTGCCCTATAGTCAAATACTTACTCTGAGTTTGGAAAAATAGCTTACTTCATCTCTCTGTACCCTAATTAATTCATTTGCTAAGTGGGAAAAATATTTCATTAGGTAGTAATGTAGATAAGATGAGGTAATGTGTTTAGAAAAACAAATCAATGTGCAGGACAAATGATATGATTTTTTTAATGAAAGACAGGGAAAGGTATCAGATAGCTTAAAAGGAAATTTAAAGAAAAAGGCTTTTCAGTCAGATGAACCAAATGCAATGTGAGGGCTTTATTTGCATCTGATTTAAACAGACTATTATATATATTTGTTTATATAGAGAGAGAGTAGGATATATTTCATATATGTATAAAACAGTTGGAGAAATCAGAATATTTGAATCTGATACTAAGAATTGTTTGCAGGGTTGTTTGTTGTTACATAAAAGCTAATGACATTTTTTTAATCATAAGAATGTTTGGGATTTGCTTCAAAATAATCCGGTAACCAGGATGTGAGAGAAACCAAAAGGAAAGAGGGAGATAATAAAATCCAGAGACTTTGGGTAGCTGTTAAATGGAACAAGACTGGCTGTATCTTATAAATATTAAAGCTGAGTAAAGGATAGATATGGGTTGATTATATCTTTGTTTTGCTTGACAATGTTCCATAATAGTTTAAATAATGAAGTTTTAATTTCAAAAATGCAAAATATTGTCTTTACAACTAAGATAACATTGGAATTTATACAGAATGCCAAATGACAAATGTGTAATCAACTATTTGCCAGGAAATCAGTTGACTAGAGGTAGAAAAGTTTAGGATAAAAATGGAATTGGTTGGGACTAAGTACGACCACTTTGAAAGAGAATTAGTAGAATTCATTTTCTTTTCATTACTTCCTTTCAGCTTGGAGCGTAAGCATCATTTCACCATTTTGAGCCTCAAGCTCTCAATATACCGGAAAATTCTAATCCTGTTCCTTCACTGAGGTCATAATACTGAATTCTGAAATGTAAATAATTGACTAGAGATTGTCGAGTCAAATTATTTTCTACAAGGAAGATGAGCTTACGCTGCCTGAAGGCACAGAGTGTACCATCGTCCTAAAATATGGCCTTCTGTTCCCAAAGGAATAGACCAGCTGCACCTAGCCTTTGCCAGCTACACAGTTTTGGTAACCTTGCACCCTTGTGTCCTTCAAACCCCATTCTCACCAAAGCCAAGGTTCTCTCCCTCTCTCTCAACAGATTTCTCAGCACATATCAGATTTCACACCAATCTATGAGTAACTCTTTTCAGAGATTATTCTTATGGTCCGAATATTTATATCCCTCCTTCTCTCCCTAAAATTATGTTGAAATCCTAACCCCCAAGGTGATGGTTTTAGAGATACGGGGCCTTTGGGAGGGGATTAAGTTGTGAGGGCAGAGACCTCCCATTTTGATATTAGTACCCTTATAAAAGAGCTCCGCAGAGAGCTTGCTTGTCCCTTCTGTCATGGGAGAACACGGTGAGAGTGAGCCATCTATAAACCAGCAAACAAGGCCCTCACCAGGCACTCAATCTGCCAGCACTTTCATTGTGGACTTCTCAGCCTCCAGAACTGTGAGAAATAAATGTGTTGTTTTAAACCACCCAGTTTGTTTTGTTATAGCAGCAGCCTGGACAGACAATATATTGAAAAAAAATTAGTATTGTAGCTCCACTGGTCATGTGAATGCCAGAGGAGCTGATCCAGTCATAGGCTTAAGGCTTATTTTGGAAACTGTACTGGCTTGACAGTCTCCCCATACTGATTCAGACTCCACCAAGGTGCACATCACCCGCCAGTCATTGTGGCTTCTGCTACTTAAGGCTCTGGAATTATGGAAGAAAACAGAGTGAGCCTACTGTCTCTTCCTACTATTTACCTGGTGTTTTGATTCTTAATAGTTTATAAGCTCTCCTATTCAAGTTCATACAAACCCATAATCTACTATCAAACCATTCATTCTGACAAAAATGTGCCTACCAAAGCCACAGATTTTAGATTTAGGTCTTTGCAAGACTACCGCTGAAAGTTCACATGCTTGATTGGCAGTCTTAACCTCTAACCAATGGAACAAATCAAAGAGATCTTAGTCAAAATAGATATGGGAATGAAAGTGAGACTTAATATGCAAAGAATGAGAATGAGGCCAGGTGGGGGTGGCTCACACCATTAATCCCAGCACTTTGGAAGGCCCAGGTGGAAGGATCCCTTGAGACCAGGATTTTGAGACCAGCCTGGACAACATGGCAAAACCTCCTCTCTACAAATAAGTTCAAAAATTAGTCAGGCTGGTGGAATATGCCTGTAGTCCCAGCTACTTGGGAAGCTGAGGTGGGAGGGTTGCTTGAGCCCAGGAGAGTTGCAATGAGCTGCCGAGGCTACAGTGAGCTGTGATCGCACCACTTCACTCCAGCCTGGGAGACAGAGGGAGACCCTGTCTCAAAAAATAAAAGGCAAACAATGATTTTAGAAGTTAGATGTCTCTAAGTTGAAGTAATGCTCACATAGAAAAATTAAGGCATACTGTTTTACTGTACTCTCAGAAATATGTGTAACAAATACTTGAAGAGCCACTAAAATAAATGAGAGTCCTTTTCACTTTGAGCCTCCAGAGTGACTCCTACAGAGAAGGGTAGAGAGAAGGGCTGGTCAGCTGTCAATGAGGTGGTGATCCCAGAATATGCCATCAACATCCACAAGTACATCCATGGAGTGGAATTGAAGGAGTATTCCCCTCAGAGCACTCAAAGAGATCCAGAAGTGTGCCACAAAGGAAATGCGCATTGAACCAGACTCTACAAAGCTGTCAGGGTCAAGCAAATAAAGGATAATCCCATATCTTATCCATGAGCAATTAATTGTCTAGAAAATATAGCAAGGATGAAGATTCACCAAATGAGCTCTATACTTTAGTTACCTATGTACCTGTTACCATTTGCAGAAATCAACAGACAAGGTGGATGAGAACTGTTGGTCATCAAATAAGTTATAAAACCACCAAAAAATAGGAGAAAACGGGAGTAAAAACAAAATGCATTTTTAAAAAGTATTAAAATTTGAAAAATATCTTGGAAGTAAGGACAGAGAGTTTAAATATTTATCTCAAAAGGAAAAGTGTTAGCAGTGGGTTGTAGCAATGAGCCCTTTAAGTGATGGTCGTATTTGTGTTCTTTAGTCCCAGAGAACAAAAGGAAGTGAGCTTATCCCACAACACAAGCAATATCTATTTATCTCAAAGGAAATTCCGGAAAGTTCCTTCCTGGGAATACGGAAGGGTAGACTATTCAGAAGTTTTCTAAAATGGACTTCAAGCTCTATGGCTTTATGATCACTTCGTATGTCTATGGATTTTTGTGGGGAAGAGAGATTTCAAGTGAAAGTTCATTTTGTGTCTTCTTTAAAACTCTTGATTTCCTTTTAGAGTTTTTAAAACTCTTGATTTCCTTTAGAGTTTTACATAAAAAGATGTAACAAAATTTATGATCTTATTCATTTTTTAAGTAGTATACAGTTCAGTAATGTTAAATATTTTCACATTGTTCAATCTATCTCCAGGGCTTTATCTTGCAAAACTGAAATTTTATATCCATGAAGTAAAACCTTTTTATTTACCAGTGCTGCTAGCCCCTGACAAACACCATCCTACTTTCTATCCATATGACTACTGTAGTTATTTAAGTGAAATCATACACCTTTTGTCCTTTTGTGATTATTTTACTTAACATAAGTCCTCAAGACTCATCCATGTTGTAGCATGTATCATAATTTTCTTCATTTTTTTGAGACGGAGTCTCATTCTGTTGCCCAGGCTGGAGTGCAGTGGTGTGATCTCAGCTCACTGCAACCTCCATCTCCTGGATTCGAGCAATTCTCCTGCCTCAGACTCCTGAGTATCTGGGAATACAGGCACAGGCCACCATGCCCGGCTAATTTTTGTATTTTTAGTAGAGGCAGGGTTATACTATGTTGGCCAGGATGGTCTTGAACTCTTGACCTCAGGTGATCTGCCCACCTTGAGCTCCCAAGTGCTGGGATTACAGGCATGAGACACTGCGCCCTGCCAATTTTCTTTCTTTTTAAGGCTAAATAATATTCAATTATATGTGCATTCTACATTTTGTTTTTCATCTGTTGACAGGTTTCCTTCACCCTTTGGCCATTGTAAATAATCCTGCTATGAGCATGGGTGTACAAATATCTGAGACCCTGCTTTCAATTATTTCAGCTATATACCTAGAAGTAGAACTCTATATCATAGTAATCCTATTTTTAGTGTGGGGGGACCTCCATACTGTTTTTCATAGCAGCTGCACCATTTTACGTTCCCTCCAATTGTGCACGAGAGTTCTGAATTTTCTATATCCTCACCAACACTCACTTTTTTAAATAGTAGGTATCCCAGTGAATGTGCATTGGTATCCCATTGGGGTTTTCATTTGTACTTTTGGAGTCTTTAAATTATTACTTTTTCCATATCAAAGTACTTTGTGGGAAGTTCATTATTTTACATTCTCATACCTTGCTTCATATTACTTTCCCATTTGGATGCCCTTCATCCTTCACCTCATCCTATAAACTCAAAATCTAACTTAAATCCCAAACCAACTTCCACTGTAAAGCCTTTGCTGACTTTACTTCACACTGATTTCTGAATTTCTAAAAGTGCCTCAGTCTCTACCACATAACTTAGTATTTGTTTATAAGAAAAAGCTTTATTCAGTCCTATATTATTCTCTAATTATTCCATACAGTGTCTTCCAAGCTAGATTGTAGGTCTTCAAGAGCAGAAGATATTTGTTTTATACTTATAAACTTGGAGATTTGCCTAAGTACTTTGGGTGCTAAATGCTTCTAGCTTATTTAGTTTACATGACTTTCTGCATGTGAAACTTGAGAAAGTTGCAAATCAAATACTTTGGCCTTATAGAACTGAACAATACCTAAATGTGTTTAAAACTGCTATATAAAATGTCAGACATAAAAGCCAATATCTAATGAATCACCTTTTCCCTTTTCTTAAATTACAATAGTAATGACTGGGCGCAGTTGCTCACACCTGAAATCTCAATGCTTTGGGAGGCCAAGGCAGGCAGATCACTTGAGGTCAAAAGTTCAAGACCAGACTGGTCAACATGGTAAAACCCCATCTCTACTAAAAATGCAAAAAAAAATTAGCTAGGCATGGTGGCACATGCCTGTAACCCAGCTACTTGGGTATCTGAGGCAGGGGAATCACTTGAACCCAGGAGGTGGAGGTTACAGTGAGCCAAGATTGTGCCACTGCACTCCAGACTGGGCAACAAGAGTGAAACTCTTATCTTAAAAAAAAAAAAAAATTAGCCGGGCGCGGTGGCTCAAGCCTGTAATCCCAGCACTTTGGGAGGCCGAGGCGGGTGGATCACGAGGTCAAGAGATCGAGACCATCCTGGTCAACATGGTGAAACCCCGTCTCTACTAATACAAAAAAATTAGCTGGGCATGGTGGTGTGTGCCTGTAATCCCAGCTACTCAGGAGGCTGAGGCAGGAGAATTGCCTGAACCCAGGAGGCGGAGGTTGCGGTGAGCCGAGATCGCGCCATTGCACTCCAGCCTGGGTATCAAAGAGCGAAACTCCGTCTCAAAAAAAAAAAAAAAAAAAAAAAAATTACAATAGTAATAATCATGCCTTCCAACACTAAAATCAAATAACCTTACTTACATGCCTGCTGAGCTGACTGATTTTCTGTCTTTTCCTTTGCTTTATTCTCTTATTTCTTCTAAGTAACCATATTTTCCCCTCCTGTTCAACTGTCTATGCTCTTTCTCTCTTCGTTCACTGTTCTGGTATTTAAATGTTATGACTTATTTTCAAGTAAATATTTTTAAAAGTTCTTCATTTGGGATAAAATATACACTACATAAATTCAGTGGATAAATACCCCCACACAGATCGACCCTGCATGAAATGTGTTCCCTCAGAAGTAGGGCAATTCATTCATTATGGGATCAAGCCATAAAATTTAAATCCAAGCAGTAATTCTCCAATTAAAGTAACTCTACAGCTCAGCTTTCAGTCCTCCTGAATCATAACTAGTTGGCAACAAAAGGTAGTATGCCTTGGTGTGAATAAGCCTTAACATAAAAACTCACCCAGCCTCAAAAGTTAAAAATTAAGAGAGATATGTATTCAGGTGGCCATTTATAAACAATATTTGAATACCATTCTAGCCAAATTAATATCAAATAAGTTACTGTAAAATGAAATTTTAAAAGTATATAAACATCTTAAACTTTAAAAGCTCAGCCCAGCTAGAAGTCCATATGAGCTTCTAAAACTATACTGGGGAAAGTAGCTCTGTCCATAATGATTATACAGTTGTTAGCAAAATATTGGTCAAAACTTTTTCAATTTCATGAGTTTCAAGATACTCTTCAAACTGGCCTCCTCTGTGAAATCGTTCTTGACAAGTGAAACCTGGCTCCAACAATGACTACTTTATTCTACCTCTCATTTCTTTTCTGTTTAATAAATCCAGCATTTGGGCATACAAACTGTACACAACAGTTTAAAACACTCTAATGTGGATAAGACACCTCAAAAACAGGAATTTAGTCATGTTTGTCATGTATTTCTAATATGTGGTAAAATTTTCAGTTAGTAGTTATGGTTTAATTAATTGCAATATGGAAATAGATATTCAAAAATCTAAATTGCATCTTACATTTCAACAATGGATATTTAAAGAGTTTATAAGTTATGTTTTGCATTTTACAACATATTGAAGATACAAATTTTAAATTTAACTCTGAACAATGCAATATTCTAGAGAATCAGAGAATTGGATCCTAAAACACGTTGTAAGTTCAGTCCTGTTGATTGCTCTGTTTCCCTTAGAGTGCATGAACTTTGAAAGTCAGGACACAATCTTGCTCAATTTTCACACCATCATCTTGACACTCAATGCATATTTGAAGAGTAAATTAATGAAAAAAAGATACTCAAGTCAATTTGTAAGTAATCCTCACAAATATTTGCATATCATCAATGAACAGTTATCTTTTAATCTCTATGCTGTAATCTTGCAAAAGTTTCATTACAATTAGATGCACTAGCTGAAGTCTATGTTTATTGAATGAGGACTGCAGTAGTGGGTTATCTTTGTGAGGGGTTCTGAGGGTTGTGGAACAGGATAACATTTTGAGGTACAAAAATAATGAAGAGGATGTATTCCAATTTCTTTCCTTCTCCAAAGCTTTTCATTAGAGCTGTTATAAACCATGGTAGAATTGATTGGTTTCCTTTTCAGCTTCCTGTTTGGTCCCTCAAATTAACGTTCACAAAAGTCCCATCTGATAAGTGTATTGTTTAACCACTCTCATTGTTTGAAAGAACAACTCTTTGCTCCTCCACAAATTATAGACCTATTGGCTTAAGCAGTCCATCTAAATGCATGCCAGTTTTTTCTTGATAAATTACAGGACTGTAACCTCAAACCAGTTTATCTGCAAGAAAAGTGAGTGATGTTAGACTGAACTCTTCCACTAATGGAACATCGTAATTCTTGTTGTCCTCTTTCCTTTGGCCTTCCTGAATAGAAATCATTTATGAGCTAGTTACATGAGCTCAACATGAGCCCCACGTCACTCAGCAAACATTTATTTGAGCACTTACCATGTGCCAGGCTTTGTTCTATGTATTGAAGACAATGCATTAAATTTATTGACCTCATGAAGGTCAATAAATTTATTTTATTCTTGCAGTGGGGAGATAGACAATAAACAATTAAGTAAGTGTTGTGGTATGTTAGAAGATGTGCTATAAAATAAAGAAAAAGGTAGAACAAGGTATGAGGGATTAGGAGTGTGGTGGTAGCAGCACAAGGGTTTCGGTATTAAATAGGGTAGGCAGGGCAGGTCTCCTAGAAAAGATTCCATTGAAGGAGGTGGGAAAATGTAGCCACTAAGTGGGCTGAGGGTAGAACATATGAAAAGAGAGAACGGCCAGAGGACAGGCTCCAAGGCATGCTTGGCAGGTACAAGGAACAGTAGGGAGTCTCATGTGGCTGGAATAGAGTGAGCTAGCAGGAGAGAAGATGGAGTTAAGAGAGAGAGAAAGTGGGGAACCAGATCATAGAGGGTTCTGCAGGTCACTGTAAGGACTTTAACTTTTTAACTTTTGAAAGGACTTCAACTCTTACTTTTACCCACAGTGAAACTGTGAAATGCCAGAACCAAAAAGAAGATCCTTCGAAACCAATGAGAATGAAGACACAATGAACCAGAATCTCTAGGATACATTTAAAGCAGCATCTAGAGGGAAATTTATAGCACTAAATGCCCACAAGAAAACAAGGAAAGATCTAAAATTGACACCCTAATGTCAAGATTAAAAGTACTAGAGGAGCAAGATCAAACAAATTCAAAAGCTAGTAAAAGGTAAGAAATAACTAAGATGAGAGTGGAACTCAAGGAGACAGAGACAGAAAAAAACCCTTCAAAAAAAAAAAAAATCAAGAAATCCAGGAGCTGGTTATTTGAAAAGATCAACAAAATAGATAGACTGCAAGCCAGACTTATAAAAAAAAAAGAGAGAAGAATTGAACAGATGCAATAAAAAATGATAAAGGGGATATCACTACCTATCCCACAGAAATACAAACTACCATTGGAGATTACTACAAACACCTCTATGCAAATAAACCAGTAAATCTAGAAGAAAAGGATAAATTCCTGGACACTTACACCCTCCCAAGACTAAACCAGGAAGAAGTTGAATCCCTGAATACACCAAAGACAAGGTCTGAAATTGAGGCAGTAAGTAATAGCTTACCAACCAAAAAAGTCCAGGACTAGACAGGTTCATAGCTGAATTCTACCAGAGGTACAAAGAGGAGCTGGTACCATTCCTTCTGAAACTATTCCAAACAATACAAAAAGAGGGAATCCTCCCAACTCACTTTATGAGACCAGCATCATCCTGATACCAAAACCTGGTAGAGACACAACTAAAAAAGAATATTTCAGGCCAATATCCATGATGAACATTGATGCAAAAATTCTCAAAAATGGTGGCAAATCGAATTCAACAGCACATCAAAAAGCTTATCCATCATGATCAAGTTGGCTTCATCCCTAGGATGCAAAGTTGGTTGGACATATGCAAATCTCTAAACGTAATCCATCATATAAACAGAACCAAAGACAAAAAACACATGATTATCTCCATACATGCAGATTAGGCTTTCGACAAAATTCAACAGCCCTTTATGCTAAAAACTCTCAATAAATTAGGTATTGATGGAACATGTCTCAATAAGAGCTATTTATGACAAACCCACAGCCAATATCATACTGAATGGGCAAAACCTGGAAGCATTCCCTGTGAAAACTGGCACAAGACAAAGATGCCCTCTCTAACCACTCCTATTCAACATAGTATTGGAAGTTCTGGCCAGAGCAATCAGGCAAGAAAAAGAAATAAAGGATATTCAATTAGGAAAAGAGGAAGTCAAATTATCTCTGTTTCCAGATGACATGATTGTATATTTAGAAGACCCCATCGTCTCAGCCCAAAATCTCCTTAAGCCGATAAGCAACTTCAGCAAAGTCTCAGGATACAAAAATCAATGTGCAAAAATCACAAGCATTCCTATACACCAATATCAGACAAATAGCCAAATCATAAGAGAACTCCCATTCATAATTGCTACAAAGAGAATTAAATACCTAGGAATACAACTAACAAGGGATGTGAAGGACCTCTTCAAGGAGAACTACAAACCACTGCTCAAGGAAATAAGAGAGGACAAAAACAGATGGAAAAACATTCCATGCTCATGGTTAGGAAGACTCAATATTGTGAAAATGCCATACTGCCCAAAGTAATTTATAGATTCAATGCTATCCCCATCAAGCTACCACTGACTTTCTTCACAGAATTGGAAAAAAACACCTTAAACTTCATATGGAACCACAAAAGAGTCCACATAGCCAAGACAATCCTAAGCAAAAAAAACAAAGCTGGAGGCATCACCCTACCTGACTTCAAACTATACTACAAGGCTACAGTAATCAAAACAGCATGATACTGGCACCAAAACAGAGATATAGACCAATGGAACAGAATAGGGGCCTCAGAAATAATGCCACACATCTACAACCATCTGATCTTTGACAAACCTGACAAAAACAAGCAATGGGGAAAGGATTCCCTACTTAATAAGTGGTGTTGGAAAAACTGGCTAGCCATATTTTATACAAAATTACAAAATTTTTTTTATACAAAAATTAACTCAAGATGGATTAAAGATTTAAACAAAAGACCTAATACCATAAAAACCCTAGAAGAAAACCTAGGCAATACCATTCAGGACATAGGCCTAGGCAAGGACTTCATGACTAAAACACCAAAAGCAATGGCAACAAAAGCCAAAATAGACAAATGGGATCTAATCAAACTTAAGAGCTTCTGCACAGCAAAAGAAACTATCATTAGAGTGAACTGGCAACCAACAGAATGGGAGAAAGTTTTTGCAGTCTACCCATCTGACAAAGGGCTAATATCCAGAATCTACAAAGAACTTAAACAAATTTACAAGAAAAAAAACAAACAATCCATCAAAAAGTGGGTGAAGGATATGAACAGACACTTTTCAAAAGAAGACATTTCTGCAGCCAAAAACGTATGAAAAACTGCTCATCATCACTGGTCATTAGACAAATGCAAATCAAAACCCCATTGAGATGCCATCTCATGCCAGTTAGAATGGCAATCGTTAAAAAATCAGGAGACAATAGGTGCTGAAGAGGATGTAGAGAACTAGGAATGCATTTACACTGTTGGTGGGAGTGTAAATTAGTTCAACCATTGTAGAAAAGGACAATGTGGTTATTCCTCAAGGATGTAGAAATAGAAATATCATTTGACCCAGCAATCTCATTACTGGGTATATACCCAAAGGACTATAAATCATTCTATTATAAAGACACATGCACACGTATGTTTATTGTGACACTGTTTACAATAGCAAAGACTTGGAACCAATCCAAATGCCCATCAATAATAGACTGGATAAAGAAAATGTGGCACATATACACCATGGAATACTATGCAGCCATAAAAAAGGATGAGTTCAGTCCTTTGCAGGGACATGGATGAAGCTGGAAACCATCATTCTCAGCAAACTGACACAAGAACAGAAAACCAAACACTGCATGTTCTCAAGCATAAGTGGGTGTTGAACAATGAGAACACATGAACACAGGGAGGGGAACATCACACACCAGAGCCTGTTGGGGTATAGGGGGCTAGAGGAGGGATAGCAAGGGGTGGGGATATTGGGGAGGGCTAACATTAGGAGAAATACCTAAGTTGATGATGGGGGGATGGATGCAGCAAACCACCATGGCACATGTATACCTATGTAACAAACCTGCACCTTCTGCACGTGTACCCCAGAACTTAAAGTATAATAAAAAGATGATGATCCTGGTAAAAGAAAAACTTTCAGGAAAAAAAATAATAATTTAATGGTTTATTTGAGTAAAGAACAATTCATGAATCAGGCAGCACTCAGAACCAGAAGATATTCAGAGAGCTCTGCTTTGCAAGGTATGCAGTGAGCATTCATGGACAGAAAACAAAAATAAAGTACAGAAATAGCTTGATTGGTTACAGATAGGCATTTGCCGTATTTGGACAGAGTCTGCTCCAAATAAGGCAAGTTGGCAGCATGCAATTGGCTGAGACCTGGCTGTTACAAAAATATATCTATATAATCTTAAATCAGGTTACAGTTTATTTATGTACTAAGTTAGGTTACAGTTTATTACATGGGAACTCAAAGCCTGGAGACAGCCTCAGGCCAAGTTCCTCTGCTTATTTAATTTAGCAATCCTGAAACTTTTCAGAGAGGCAACACAACACATACACACACATTACCTACAAAATTAAAATACAATTAGATTGTAATTGGAACGCTAAGTATTCTAGAAGACTTTGGAGGAAAGCCTTCCACATTCTGAGAGGAAAATATTATTGACCTAGAATTCTATTCATACCTATCCAGACTAACAAGGAACAAGCAGATAAAAAATGTATTTTTAGCTGGTTAGGTGATGGAATACCTCTCCAAATTAAGTCACAAACAAAAATGCATGGGGATCCAAGAAACAATGACTCCAACCCAAGAGAGCAGTGAAGCAAAACCTCAGGACAGCAGCTAAGCAGGAGGCCTAAACGTGACCCGGGGGCGGACTCAGGCAAGAGAGCAGAGAGCTTGGGAAAGAAGTCTCTGAGGAGGCAGTAGGCAGTAAGTCAGATTCGTATCTGTGCGCTTCAGAAAAATTTGAGCACATAGGAAATGATTGGTGAAGGATAGAAATGAAGAATCCATTCAGATTCTCTCCTTTGAATGATGACCACATTAAACCTATAGAGTAAGAAATGTCATTCTAGATTTGATTCTGTTGCTTGTCTTTGCAGTGAGCTATTATATACATAGACGTGAATAGACAAATGCTGTCACCAATTTTCAGCTTAACAACATAAAAGTAAATACACACTGACCCAGGTAAAGGACGGGTAGAAGCACTAATGTCCTTACCTTCCAGAGTGAAGAGAGGCTGTAGTCAGGTGTTACAAACTCACATAGCTAAGGGTGTTTGGTAGGCAAAGTACATGATGGTAGTTAATGTGTGCACTATTTTAAAAAGGCAGTTTCTCTGCTCCAAAAGACTATTGTCATGAAGAAAGAGACCCAGATATTCCAGTTTACCCAGAATTTACCCCAATCTGGATTTTTATGTAAAATATTTCAAATGTTTACAACTACTTAAAACATTTAAAAATTCAAGGGTCAGACAATACCAGATCCAGCCTGGGGTTTCCAGTTTGGGACACTGCTGTAGCAGATGGATAAGAAAATGAAGTAAGGTGTTGGCATGTATTACATTAACCAGTATGGATGTTAAACTGGCAGCAGCAGCTTTAGGGTATGGAAGGGCCATCCAATCAAAGTCAAGGTGAGGGGATTTTTTTTAAAACTATGTTGACATTGCAAGGATATTATTTGTGCTTATTTGGGGAGGTGGGTAGGGAGAATTGGGGAGCTAAATTTCTTTCCCCCAACACTTGGAGAGCAGTGATAAAACTATATTGGGAAGAAAGAGGTAAGGGAGAAGAGAAAAATGTGTAAGTGTGCTAAATCCTCACCTATCATAAGAAATCAAATGCCAATATCTAAATTAATATACTCTTAAAGTACTATAAACATTAAATACTAAAAAATGAAAAAATGGTAAAAATGGCCGTCTCAGGAAACAACAAAACTACATCTGCATTTATCCCTTGCCTTGCAATCCTATTTTTAAGAACCTACACTGAAGATATACCTCAACAATTTGAAAATATGTATGTACAAAACTATTCATTGTTGCATTATTTGTAATAAAAAATACTATAAATAACCTAAATGTTTATAAATAGGAGATCAGTTTTATAAATTATAGTATCTATACTCAATAGAATACTATGTGTGAATTTTTTAATTTTTTAAGAGACAGATCTCTATAAACTGATATGGAGTGATTTCTAGGATATGTTATTAAGTTAGCAATAAAAAGTTCAAAAGAATATCTAGCATGGTACCTTTGCTTACTTTTGTAAAAAGAAGCACCTGAAGGATAAATGAGAAATTAATGAAATTGGAGACTACAAGGATATGGTAGATTGGGGTAAGAAGATAGAGGAGAGAGCAACACTCCTCCAAGTATGCCTTTTTGTACTATTGGAATCACATTAACGTTCTACATACTCAAAAAATAAAACTACATCAACAAAAATACAAAAACCCTAAAACCAAATGCAAACAAATATAAATGAACTCAACTTTATTTAAGATGAAACATAGCTAAACTGAAGGAAAAAGGGAAACTCATATGAAACTCACTACGACTATATATGTGCAGTCTAGGGAAAATGCAAATAAATCTTTAACTCTTTTTCATAGGTTTTTTTTATGATATGGGTGTAGCAATTCTTAAATTATTCTCTGTATACTATGGAACTGAGCAATTGAGTTAATATGTTGATGTTGAGAGCTGGGATTCTCATTATGGAGGAAAGGAAGTTAAAATGCAGAATGAATGAAGTAAAGAAAGTGGAGTTGGATTGAAACTGGAGGTGAAAGTCAACAGGAAAGGCAGGTGTGTGCAAGGATGGACGGGCAGACACAGTGGTATGCTGGAGTTTACTCCTATTGGCTCATTAGACCCAGTTATGCATATTTTCCCAGATCTGCATTTAGTGACGTCACATTAGTAGTTTGAAACCAGCCACAGTGGGAGTACTTACACCATGGAAATTGGCAAATACTAGAAATCAGGTCTTTCTATTCCCTTTTGTTAAACTTTTCCAACTCAGCACCGGATAGATAGGTTTTGTAGCTCTATCTGCTTTAAAGGTTTAAAAGCCATTATACCTCAGCAGAAGTAACCCCATGTAATGTCCAGATCTTAGCTTCTAAATTTTATTCCTTGGTTGGAAAAATTACTAATTTCAGGATTGCTGTAGAAAAGGTACAGATGGGGCTACAACATCTTTTTATGACAGAACGTAAACATATGCTTGAAAACTAAAACACCTATTCATAAGGACACACAAGGGAGCTTGAACGGGGTGTCCTCTGTCCAAATCTCAGACATCAATATAAGGTCAGTAATAAATTATAACTTACTGAATAAAATAGGAATCCCTGAGGCCATACTGATGATAGAATGAGAAAGGGAGGGGTGGCATAAAAGGAGAGGGAAGAAAAGACAGAGAGAAGCCAAACAAAGGCTCTCCCTTATAGCACCACGTAAACTGATAAATGAAAAAGTACTGCAGTTGTTAAAAAAAAAAAAAATCAACATTTTGTGATAATACTAGCAAAAATTAATTCCGAAAAAAAATAATCCAAAAGAGGATGCTAAATAGATGAAATTCAATAAGAAGCAAAAGCATTTCTGTGGTCTCAAAGTGTCTCTCCACAGATTATTAGTTGCAAGGGGGAAAAGATTATAGAGTAGGAAGATGATTACACCTCAACCAGGTGATCGTATTACCAATAGGAAGCAAAGGGATAAAGTTTATCTCCAGCTCTGAGAAGGAAATCTTACTTTTATGGTATTCCACCTGGGTGTGTATAACCTGAATCTAACGAAGAAGAAATATCAAGGCCGGGCGCGGTGGCTCAAGCCTGTAATCCCAGCACTTTGGGAGGCCGAGGCGGGTGGATCACGAGGTCAAGAGATCGAGACCATCCTGGTCAACATAGTGAAACCTCGTTTCTACTAATACAAAAAATTAGCTGGGCATGGTGGCGCGTGCCTGTAATCCCAGCTACTCAGGAGGCTGAGGCAGGAGAATTGCCTGAACCCAGGAGGCGGAGGTTGCGGTGAGCCGAGATCGCGCCATTGCACTCCAGCCTGGGTATCAAGAGCGAAACTCCGTCTCGAAAAAAAAAAAAAAAAAAAAAAAAAAAAGAAGAAATATCAGAGAACCCTAAATTGAGAAGCATTTAAGAATATCAGTATCAAACACATCTTTGAAAAGATACCACCAAAGAAAATACAGATAATAAACACATAAAGTACGCTCAAGATAATTAGTCTTGGGGAAATGCAAATTAGAACCATAATAAGATGCTACTATACAATTTCTAGAATCGTAATAATTAAAGATTGGCCATTGTAAATATTGGCTAGAAAATGGAGGATCTGGCCAGGCCCGGTGGCTCATGCCTGTAATCCCAGCACTTTGGGAGACTGAGGTGGGCAGATAACCTGAGGTCAGGAGTTCGAGACCAGCCTGACCAACATGGAGAAACCCCATCGCTAATTAAAAAAAAAAAAAAAACTACAAAATTAGCTGACGTGGTGACCCATGCCTGTAATCCCAACTACTTGGGAGGCTGAAGCAGGAGAATCACTTGAACCCAGGAAGCAGAGGTTGCAGTGAGCTGAGATTGCACCATTGCACTCCAGCCTGGGCAACAAGAGTGAAACTCTGCCTGAAAAAAAGATAAGAAAAGAAAATGGAGGATCTGGAGAACTCTTATATAATGCTATTGGAATGCAAAATTGCTAGTAGGGGGGTGGGGAAAAAATCGCTAGTGAAATACAACCACTTTGGAAGTTTCTTAAGTTAAATATAGACCTATTATGTAGTCCAGGCATTTCCTTATAGACATTTACCTGGAAGGTACATAAGTCTATACAAAAAGTTTCACGTAACTATTCATGGTTTCATATGTAATAGCCATGGAAACAACCCAAATGTCCATCAACAGGTGAATGGATTAACAATCTATGATATATTCATACAAAATAATACTTCTCAATAAAAATAAATGAGGCTGAGAACAGTGGCTCATGCATATAATCCTAGCACTTTGAGAGACCAAGGTGGGAGGATCACTTGAGTCCAGAAATTTGAGACAAGCCTGGGCGATGTAGCAAGACCCTATATCTAAAAAAAACAAAGAGTTTTAATTTTCCAGGTGTGATGGTGGGCACCTGTAGTCCTAGCTACTTTGGAAGCTGAGGTGAAAGAATCACTTGAGCCTGGGAGGTTGAGGCTGCAGTGAGCTGTGATCACACCACTATACTCCAACCTGGGCAACCAAGAGAGACTCCATCTCTAATAAATAAAATAACATAAAATAGATAAAATTTAAAAATGAAACATCGATACATACAACACCACAAATGACTCAAAATAGTTATACTGAAAGAAAAAACAGTTCACACTTTATCATTTCATTTATATAAAATTCTAAAAACAGTGATGGAAGGCAGATTAGTGGTTGATGGGAAGTGAGAAAAGAGTGGCTGGAAGAAGTTACAAAAAACACAAGGAAACATTTGATGGTGAAGAGTATGTTTCTCATCTTGATGCTGATTGTTTCACAGATCTATACAGACTTAAAATGTATCAAATTGTACAATTATCTACTGTACAATTATCATGTCATAATTTTATCTCAATACAGCTTTTTTTAAAAGTGAAAGTGTTTTAGTATGTTAATACTGTAAAAGACAGAAAAAGGCTTAAGAGTTACTGCAGAATAAAGGAGATTAAGATGAGTGACAAATGCAACTCCAGGACCCCCCACCCAATGGGTACCAAAATTTGCAGATGCTCAAGCGCCTAATATAAAATGGCATAGCATGTTTACGTAATCTGTGCATATCCTCCCTTATACTTTAAATTATCTCTAGAGTATTTACACCACCTAATAGAATGTAAATAGTCATTGCACTATACTTTTTAGGGAATGATGACAAGAAACAAAATTTGCACATGTTCAGTATGAATACGATTATCATTTCTTTCCTGAATATTTTGGATCTGCAGTTGGTTGAATCCTTGAATTTGGAAACTGGATATAGGGCGCTGACTGTTAATACAATACTTGATCCTGAACTGGATTTAGCAATAAAGAATAATAAATCCTCTAACAGACATAATTGAATCAGTTGAGAAAATTGAAATACAAACTATCCTGAATTTAACAGTTGTTCTTAGATTATATAAAGAATATTGAACTTGTGGTTAGGAAATACATGACTGAAGTATTTAAGGGTAAAGGGCCATGATGCATGCAAACTAGTATTCAAAACATTGAAAAGATCATATATATGTATCTGTCTCTACATATGTATATAAAGTGACAAAATGGTAATATAAATGAGGCAAAATATTAAAAACTGGTGAATCTGCATAAAATGTAAAAAATAAGACAAGAAATGTTTAAGTGGTGGCATCTGAGTGAAACAAGAGAAGAAGGTCAGTGCCAAGGATTACCGCTTTTTTGTTTAGTATTTTTATGCTACTTTATTTTTAAAATAATGTTAATATGTTTGTTAGTTTGGTTTTATTTTTAAGTTTAAAAATTCTAGAAGTCCTGTATTGAGACTCTTCAAATACCATCAAGGTTGCACCTGCTTTAGAATTCAAGATGGAGTACTTTCTGGGGAACTTTTCCATCACAAAAAGCAACAGAGTCATTTTAGCTCCATATATTTTGGGTGCAGTCAAGGGCCTAGATTCTGTTTCACTGAATGTGGTCCTATAGAGACTGGGTGGCCATCTATTTGAACAGCATCCTTGCAATTCCTCAGCTTTTACAAGATAATCATCCTTCCCCCATCGGTTGACTACTAAAGCTAAAGCTCCACATGCAAACAGCACCACAGAAGAGCCGCACTCCAGGTGCTGGCCAGGAAACAACCTCAAATTCACTACCACTCAAAGTTCTACAAAAGCCCAATTGAGAGGAATAATAATTACAGATGGTGGCCTGCAGGATCTACAGTTCGTTCTTCTCTCTAAATAGCCTAAAATGTTTTCCTAAATTAAGCCAGGCCAGCAGAGATCCACAAACCTGACCACGTCTTCTGAAATCCCCACCCCTACTGAATTGCCTTTTACTGAATTTGGCTTTGGTGTTTGTCATACATTACGACACAGTGAGGGATGTTGTAAAAAGCAGCACTACGAAAATCTGTTGGACTTATTGGAGAATAGTGTCCACTTCATCACATAGTGACTTCTTTGTGAGATTTACAAGAGAAATATCTTTCTGGTCTCCCAACCAGAAATAATTGTGCTATGAGCAACCAGATTGTTTTTATCTCCTGAACACTGTGAATCATTTAACTGATCATTTTTCCTTCTCAATTTTGCCAGCCAAAAATCTTAGAAGCAAATTTGTGGTTGGTCTCTAGCAGAACCACAGGACCATACAATTTCTGTTTTGTATATTAACCTTATTCCCAGCTTCATTGTTGAATCAATAATGTATCACAGGGCAGAGGGCCTGGGTGGGTTTGAACCCACCACTTACTACTATTTGTATGGTTTTAATCACGTACCTGTGCCTCAGTTACCTCATCTATAAAATGGAGATGATAATATAGGTTGAGTATCCCTTATCTAAAATGTTTGGGACCAGAATTGTTTCAGATTTTAGAGTTTTTCCGATTATGAAATAGTTGTACATATACATAATGATACATTTTTGGGATAGGATCCAAGTTTAAACATGAAATTCATTTGTGTTTCATATACATCTTATACATGGAGACTGAAGGAAATTTTATACAACATTTTAAATAACTTTGTGCATGAAACAAAGTTTGTGTTAAGCAATTATGTATAGAACTTTTCACTTATACTGTCATGTCCATGCTCAAAAAGTTTTTGATTCTGAAGCTTCTCTAAGATTTCCAGATTAAGGATGCTCAACCTGTAGTATTGTTCCCATGAAGCTGTTGTTGGGATTGCATGAATGCTTAGAACAGTGCTGATCATAGAGCAAACTGTCTATGTTTAGGCACTCATCTTTCCTACTCTCACTTTTCCTTGATGTCATTCTCCTCGTCCACCAAATTTTAATGTAATCTTTTCTCTTGTTATGTATACATTAAGCCACCTTAAATGGAACAAGACTGGGGAAAAACAAAAGCAAGGAGTGCAAAAATGCCAAAATGTGTGTGGCAATCAAGAATAAATTAGGAGTAACCAAATGAAAATACTAACTTTTATAAAACACACTTACACGATAGCTACAATATGGACCATCATCTTGCTAGACCTTAATCTGGTACTTGCATCTGTAGAAGATACTACTGTCTGATCATGTGCTGATTTGCTCCCAATTATAATTTGTTCTGACAATGAGTTCTGTGAGAAAAGCTCTTTATACCAAATAGCTGTTCAAAAATTGCCACAAGGAAACTACCTGAAACTCTTTATTGACAAGAAAAGCCTGGAGGAAAGGCATTTCTCCACTTCATCTTTGATTAGATGAGGGCCTGAGCTTCTAAGGAAGCATTCGATTTCTTGGCAAAGGCAATGCCTCCTTTGTGTGTGTGTGTCTGGAAAGCATTTATTCAGATAAAATGAAAATCAGATGCAGGACACAAGGAAAGACATAAAACAGAAAAGGATATTGTTTAAAAAGCACTGAAAATTTTACTCATCTTAAATACATTTTAATTAAAATAAAACTTTGTGTTTTACTTCTCTACAGTTCAAACAGCACTGCTGTTGTGCATTATACAAAGTCTATTTCTCATTTAGTTTTCTTGTCTCACTCCTTGTCTCCGGTGATAACTATTGAAAGGGCTGACCTTGGTACTAGGTCAGAGATCATCAAAGGAATCCCTTGCTGTGCAAAAATACTTTCTCCAAATACGAGTTGCTGTGAATTAGAGCTTTGCTCCTTTGATTTAAATCACAGCAAGGTTTCTCCTATTCTAATGAAAGTAGCCCAAAGAGAAAGGTACTGAGCCTTCTCCACTTTGAGTTATTTGATTCTTAACTAAAAATGGGTTTAATAAAAGAGGAAATTTAGTCAACAAATGTTTACTCAGCACCCACTATGGGCTCAACAGGCATTGGAGTTATGACAATACGATCTTCAGTACTGGGTCATCCTAATGAAGAGATATCAGAAATAAACAGTGTGACAGATGATAAGGAAAAAAAAAAAAAAACAAAGCTGGAAAAGAGAAAAGAGTGATGGCAGAGGTGGGATGGAGATGGAGAGATATTGCTTAGAGAGGAAGGTCAGGGAAGATCTCACTGATAGAAGAGCTATCCCAAGAGACCTGTGGTGAGAAAACAGGGTATACTTAGGTAAGGAAGGAAGAAGAAGCACTCAGCAATGGAAGAGTAGGGGTCCTGGAGTTAGTTTTGCTGGTCGCTGAATGGGAGTCAAGTTCTGAGTCCTCATCCTGGCTCTGTCAACTCCCGGCCATGCTTGACCTCATCTTTCAGATGAGAGTAATAATGCTTGTCCTGTCTGTACCTTGGATCTGCTGATGTTTGAGGTCATATTTGGAGAATATTTTGAGCTCTACAGGCAGAAAACATTAGGAAAGCACAAGGTACAATTATGTTGTTTTCCTTGTATTTTCTTCCTGTTTTATTCAGTTTGGCTGCTATTTTATTAAAAACAAACAAACAAACAGAGCTGGTGACCTATTCCTCCCTCTCTGTAAGCTAACCTCATCTGTTAGCTTAAACATGTCTCATGTAGCCACAGCAGGCCTGAGATCCTTCTCCATACTGAAAGGTCAAGGTCAATATGAAACTAAAAAGAAAATGGTCTACAATTAAAGCAAAATTTGGTGTGTAAAGGTTAATCCTATAAAGAGGATTCCCATGTAGAATGTATTCTCAGAAGAGCAAACAAACACAGGATGTCACTGAATCCTTGAGGCAGGAAAGAGAGTTTTGTAGATGAACTCTCTGACAACAGCACACTTACTTAGCGTTTTGATGGTACTGGAAAGGTAGGGGGACTCTTACAAGACGTAACATACTTTTTCTAGGTTTGCAAAGTTCAATTAACTTCCTATCATAGGCCTCAGATTTTGTTCGAACCTCCCTTCATTTTTTTTTTTATTGCATTTTAGGTTTTGGAGTACATGTGAAGAACATGCAAGATTGTTGCATAGGTGCATACGTGGCAGTATGATTTGCTGCCTTCCTCCCCTTCACCTATATCTGGCATTTCTCCCCATGCTATCCCTCCCCAACTCCCCACCCCCCACCTTTCATTCTCTTTTAGCTATAACAGTAGAATAGGTTAAAGCAGGAGAAAACAAAGGAAGGGAAAAAATAGGAAAATTTCTAATCAATCACTAAAATTCACAGGGAGCATCAAAAGTTCATGAAAATTTTTGGAATTCAAGTTTTTAAATACTCAGAATGGAATTAAAAAAAAAAACAAAACACAACGCTCTACCTTGGAAAATGCCAAACATATACAAAAATAGAAAAAATAGTTGAGTGAGCTCCAGGCACCCATCATGTAACTTGAACAACTTTCAACTCATTGCCCATTTGTTTCATCTATGCTGGATCCAAATTCCCTATGCCTCTATGAATTATTTTTATTTTTATTTTTTTGAGACGGAGTCTCTCTCTGTCACCCAGGCTAGAATGTAATGGCTCAATCTTGGCTCATTGCAGCCTCTGCCTCACAGGATCAAGAGATTCTCCTGTCTCAGCCTCCTGAGTAACTGGGCTTACAGGCGCATGCCACCATGCCCGGATAATTTTTTGTATTTTTAGTAGAGACAGGGTTTCACCATGTTGATCAGGCTGGTCTTGAACTCCTGACCTCGTGATCTGCCTGCCTTGACCTCACAAAGTACTGGGATTACAGACATGAGTCACCTTTGCCTGGCCTCCGTGGATTATTTTTAAGTAAACTTCAGGTATCATATCACTTCATCAGTAAGTACAGTCGATTGTCATTCTTGGTAGTTATGTTCTGTAGAGTCATCATAAACACTGAATTAGCAGACACTAAACTACTCCTTCTAGGGTAAATAATGGGCTAAGTCCCTACAAGCCTCTGGTCACATTTTTGTCAGCTGGTCAATATATAACCTTGTTTTATTTGTTTCTGTTTAAAGACACCTGATTCAACATGTATTGTTGACTTATTAACATTGAACTAATGGCCAGCAGCACCATAACTCATGCCTGAATGAAGCATATTTAACATATGTATTTTCTCTGTAGAGCAATCACAGCCTTGTGTATAGAAACCCTAGACAGCACTTTAGCACTTGCTTGGGGACCACTGTAAACAAAACTATTACCAACAACAAAATGTGATAAACAGAGCACTAAACAGCCCATGAGAAGGACACTTATTTACAATCTGAGGGCTGAACCAAGAAAGCAGAGTTCAGCTTTGCTCAACCTCAGCTAGGAATGTGTACTTTAGGTCACTCACATTTTTCCCACCCTGCACATAGTCTATAAGTGACCACAAAAGCACCATGAGTATTGACTTGGGGGTTAGAAATACATTTTAGTGAGCAGGCAAATCTATAAATATGAAGTCACAAACAATGAGGCCCAACTGTATTTTGTCATGTATTTCATGTAAAGATTGATTTTTAGTAACATAAACACAATACCTTTTTTTCACTGAAGATTAGCAATCAAAAATGGGTATTTTTATTTACTTTTCAGCTTTTATTTTAGATTTGGGGGGCCATGTGTCGGTATATTACCAGGGTATATTGTGTGAAGCTGAGGTTTGGGGTATGAATGATCCTGTCACCCAGGTACTGAGCATAGTACCCAACAGTTTTCCAACCCTTTCCCCCTCCCTCCCTCCTCTGGTAGTCCGCAGTTTCTATTGTTGCCATCTTTCTGTCCATGAGTACCAAATGTTTAGCTCCCACTCATAAGTGAGAACATGTGGTATTTGGTTTTCTCTTCCTGCATTAATTCACTTAGGATAATAGCCTCCAGCTGCATCCATGTTGCTGTAAAGGAGATGATTTTATTCTTTAAAAAAATTGGTATTTTTAAGTGACATTTGTCATTCACACATTAATTCAAACATTAAGTACCTACTGCATGCTTTAAAATTGGTCATGACTTAGCTTTGTTAAAGACAAAGCTAGAATCGTAATTAGGTAATGTTCCATTCTCAAATACGATAGTATAGGCATCCTTCATTATTAATGGAAAAATGGTTCTAGGACCTCTTGCAGATACTAAAATCCACAGATGCTCAAGTCCCTTATATAAATTGACATAGCATTTGAAATAGCCTACTCATATCCTCCCATATGTTTAAAATCATCTCTAAATTATAATACCTAATACAATGAGAATGTTATGTAAATAGTCATTAGATTACGTTTTTTTATTGTTGTTATTGGCTTTTTCTGAATACTTTTGACCCATTGTTTTTGAATCTGGGGATGCAAAACCCACAAGTATTAAGGACTAACTGTAATTGAAAGTATATCCAGGGTTTTGAAAGAATTTTTCCAAGGTGTTTTTTAGGGCAAGATTTCCTGTCAGCATGAGGCTTCATTCAGTATTATTTATTATTATGTAGAAAGTACTCTTTAATTCCCCTCATCCTTAAATAATTGTTAGCTAATCAGCTACTATGCTGTTCACTTTTATATTTCTGTTTTTGTCTTTCTATATAAAAACTGCCCTTAATGGAAATTGTTAGTTGTTTAATGTTTACTTAGCAAACCTTCATTTTAATATGGCTGAGATCCTGACTCACAATGGCAATTTTATCTTTCAAAAGTAGCAAAATACAAGAGTTCCAGCTATATGATTTGTCCACAAGAATTATCTCTGAAATGTGGGCAAAGCATTTTAAGATGTGGAAAGAAACTTTCCTATTGACAATCTTGGTGGCACTTCTCTCAAAGCACCCAAGCTGAACTTTTAGGTTATCAGTGCATGAATGAAAAAGTTGGAAAATAAATTTCCTTTCAGCCTGTCATTTCCAGAACACTTGAACAGTGTCATGGAACATTCATCTATTTATTGATGAACGAGTATTACAGATCTAAAACATTATTTTCTAAACAGTAAAATTACTGTTCTCAATCTAACCCCTCAATTTGCATTTACAATGATGATTGTAGTGAAAACTGTACAATTTTAAGTAATTGCATTTGATTAGTCCTATTTGGTCACAGAGAAACCACACTGTGGAACTGCCATATTTGAACATGTGTTTATATGCCCTACACTCAGAAGTACTAGAGTTAAAAATTAAGCAATTCAGGAAACTTGTGTTCAAATGTGAATAATTCCAAACTAAAACAGAGGTTGCTAGTGAAACAAGTTTAAAGAGGTTTTTCTAATATGAACAGCAAATTCTTTTTTGAATCTTTAGCTGTAACATATATTTCAGAAGAAATATTCCAACTGGTTTAAGATATTATAAAACCTTGACTAAGCCCCAACCCACTCAAAGCTCTCAGTTAACTGGAAAGTTCTTGTTCTTCGCCTTTATTTTTAAAAATTAAATTACAAACTATGCTGATACTAATGCAGTATTTGTGTTTGTGTGTATTAAACAATAGTTAACTTATATTATTAATCCTGGTATGTACACAAATTTAGGTTAATCTTGCACAGTTTTCCAAAATGATCATATATTATCAGATTAATATGGGGATGCTAAAAAAAATCTAAATAACGTGAAATTAAAATATACCGCATAGTTCTTAATAAAGTAGGGAAGTCTGATGAACTCAAGGATACTCAACTAATTCTTTTTTCCTTCACATTCAGTTCATCAATCAGTTCAGTCTTTAATCTCTTACAAATCCTTAGCCCTTCTAGACACACTGATACCGTCTTTATGCAAGCTCTTTCATCTTTCTCCGAAAGCTTTATTCTTAGCCAATTTGTCCTCCTTAATGCTGCCAAAACTATGCTTCTGGAATAATATGATTTGCATTTAAGTTCTCTATGGTTCCCCTTTGTCTACAGCACAAAATGCAAAATCTTTATAGTTTAGTATACAAGATGTTTTTAAATCTGCCCTGTCTCCCCGTGCAACATCACCTCCACTCTTTCCTATCTTCTTCCCCGCTCGTCCTCCCTCTCATGCTACACGCTCTGGCCATATTCAACTAATGCCAGTTTCTGAATGGTCATGCCATTTTTTAAGGTCTCTATGCCTTTGTACATACTATTCTCTCAAATAAGGCCTCAATAATAGCCTATTATTATTATTGCCTATAATAAATATTACCGATTATTACCTGTAATAAAGACCATTATTAGATATAATAAGAACTGTAGCAACAACACAAGCAACAAGTTGAAGTGCTCACCCTCAAAGCCTGGACCATGTCCGTTCTGAAGGTGCTGTCCTCCGGGTTGTCAATAACCTCCATTCTAGGGTCTTTATTCTCCATGCCACTTACTCGACCCCTCACCAGACTGATTGTTCTCTAGTAAAGGAAGCTCCTCTCCCAGCTTCAAGAACATACTCTCCTGGTTTCCCCCTCACTATGCATGCCTGACTAGTCTGCTTGCATCTCTCCTATTTGACCTCTAAACGATAGAGAATCCAGGACTCCATTGTCAGCTCTCTTTTTCTCTGCTCTTCTCTATCTACATTCATTTGTTTCTACATTCACTCAGTCTTCAGTATCTCAGTAAAATGTCTTCAGTTACTCTTATCAAACTCCTAAAAGTAATCTCGGATACATTTACTTGCCTCACCCTCCATAGCCAGCTCATCAGCAAGTCCTATAGGTGCCACCTCCAAAATATATCCTGACTTCTTCTCTTCCCTTCAGCTTTCCTGGCACTACCCTGTTTGTAGCCCTTACCCTCTCTTTCCTGTATTACTGCACAGCCTGTTAGCTGAACACCATATTTGCACTCTTCCTCTTCCACAATTTGTTATTTATAGAGCAGTAGAAGTGAGATTTATAAAGTATAAATTCAATGTTACTCTCCAGCTGAACAATCCTTCAGTGGCATCCCATTTTACTTAGAATAACATGAACCCTTCCCCATGATTGCCAGCAGTCTTGGTGATGTAATCCCTGCAAATTCCTCAGGCTAATCTGGGATTGCTCCCCTCCCACCCGCTACTTTCAGCCACACTAGTCTTTCTTTTGTGTTGACTCCTTAAAATCACTCTTCACCTCTGGGCCTTTGTACTTTCTGTTCCAGCTGCCAAAAATATTCTGTCACATATGTGATTGGCTCTTTCTTATCATTTAAATATCAGTTCAAATCTTACCTATCTAAGCCAGTTCTTGAAAATCTTGCTGCTCTTATTTACAACAGCCTAATTTAGGTGATTAAGTGCATGGTGGTTCTCAAAAAACAAGACAGGAAACACACAAAGAATAACCAGTGTTGGAGAAAACACGTTCAATTCAGGACCTGTTTGAGTTGGAGATAGAAGGGCTGCCAGGGAGCTGAATAGATGGAACTGATCCCCTGGAAAGATAGACAGTTGGATATGTAGTTACCAGTTCACAGCTAGTAGCTGAATACACGAAAATAGCTAGATTTGCTTCAGGAAATGAGAGGTGAAAAATTATAAAAGAGCTGAGAATAGAACACTATGGAATGTTGCCTAATTATTTATTTGAGACGGAGTCTCACCCTGTCGCACAGGCTGTAGTGGAGTGATCTCGGCTCACTACAACACTGCCTCCTGGGTTCAAGCGATTCTCCCACCTCAGCCTCCTGAGTAGCGGGAGTTACAGGCCCACGCTATCACACCCAGCTAATTTTTGTATTTTTAGTAGAGACAAGGTTTTACCATGTTGGTCAGGCTGGTCTCGAACTCCTGACCTCAGGATCCACCCACCTCAGCCTCCCAAAGTGCTGGGATTACAGGTGTAAACCACCATGCCAGGTCAAAATGTTGCCCATTTAATTGACAGGTATAGAAAAAGAAACCACAAGAGCCCGGGAGGTAAAATGGAGTAAGAAAATCAGTGAAGAATGGAGACAGAAAGCCAGGAGAAAGAAGTTTCCAGAATAATGAAGTGATAAACTCCAATAGAAAATTTAAAATGTGGAAAAAAATGAAAAGGGCTCATTGCATTTGGAACTGAGAGGTCACTGATGGCCTGGGCTAGAGCTTCAAGGCCAACTTCAGCAAACTGAAGGTAAAAGAAGAAGGAATGACAGTCCATGATGTATTTATCAAATGCCTGTCTTCTTCACCAGATTATAAGCCCCACGAGGACATAGCCCAATCCTTCCAGTATTTCATGTTTCCCAGAGCTCAGTAAAGTGCTGGACAGATGATGGGCACTCCTCTCCCCAACGTATTTAACCAATGAATGAATTAATGGGAGAGGCTGGGGAGGTAGAGGGAAAAAGAAGAGGAGAGATGAGAAAAAGGGAGAGAGATGAAAAAAGAAAGGGAAGAAAGAAAAGAAAGGGAAACTCAAAGAAAGATACAGCAGTATCTCATTGTATCGAAGATTCAGCAGAATCTAATTGTTTTCAGGATGGGAACATCTTGAGCACATTTATATGTAGAGGCAGAAGTAATCCAATGGGGAGAGTTTTAAGACACAAAAAAGAGAAAGACAAATGAGAAACTTCTGTGAGAGGGTAGGAGATGGAATCAGGAACTAGTAGAAGGATAAATTTCATATTGATAGTTCAATGAAAATTAACTTTCAGTGAGACTGAATGCCATTCATAAGGCACAAATGATCGACAGGGTGATTTAAATTATTTCTGATACTATCATATGATTAATTGGTTTTATAATGAAATTATATGAAATGGCTGTTTATATCCAATTTTACATTCTTGACTGTATCCTTAAAAACCCAGTTCTTATAACCATTCATTGGTTATAATTTGCATTGTTCCATCAGAATTTTCATTTTTTTCAGAACAACTTTCCACTTTTGCCATAAAACATTATCTCCGAAAGTGAGGTAGAAATAAGACAAAGAATAAGGGAAAATATGCTTAATTTTCACATAGTATAAATGGCTGAATCACATATTTAAAAAAAAAATTGTTCTGGTTTGTCAGCATCAAAATCAATTGAGGGTGAAAGGAGAAACAGAAATAAGATCTGTTGTTTGTTAGAAAAAAGATTCCAGGCTAAGTTCAATATATTTTAATCCATGTCCTTTGAGAAATGTAAATCTCTCTCCACCTCCAAAAAAGAAAAAAAAAAAAAAAACGTAATAGTCATTAAACTCTATTGCAGTGCTGCCCTGCTGTTGCCAAATTTCTTGTTTACTAAAATCGAACTGTCATAACATTTGTCCTGTATGCTCCTATATTGAGACCTTGAGGACAAGGCTCTACTGATTTCCTTGTGCTTTTTTAAGACCTTATTTTGGCCTCAGCCCCAAACCCAAGGAAACAAATTTGAGTTTTACCTAATTTGAATCTTCGTTGAAGGTAGGTAGTATTATGCTTCAAAAACTAGGTTCCTAACTAGGATCTAACATCAGATACTTCACCTCTGTTTCTTAGGATGTTTGTCAGATCTGACCTAAGAGATAATCATTTTATAAGAGGATATTTGCATCTCAGGAAATAGGGATGGCTGGACTGCACACCACTAGTCATGAATAAAATTGGACAAAGTATCCATGGGGTACCCTGTTAAAGTGGTTGATGACCAAAACAATTGGGGAGTCCCATTTGATTCTTCTAAAATAAATTTGTCTTCTTCTCTGTCTCAATTGTAGCATCTTCTCTGTCTCAATTGTACCCACGTTTCCTAATTCAGAAGACAGCTATTGTGGCCACCGATAACCAGAACCCATGTTTCATTTTACTTTGGGGTCTTTGTATTGCTCATTAAAGTCTCCTACAGTGAGAATGGGCACTGTGACCAAAGGGGATGCTTGCTTTTTGTTCTACTTTGTTAATTTGCAAAGCTAGTAAAAGGTATAACTAGAGACAACTTTGAAACAAATGGCTTAGGTAGGATTTTTTGGCTTTTGGGTTTTTTTGTTTTGGTTTGGTTTTTTTGTTTTCTTGGAGATGGAGACTCACACTGTCACCCAGGCTGGAGTGCAATGGCATCATCTCTGCTCACTGCAACCTCCACCTCCCAGGTTCAAAAGATTCTGCCTCAGCCTCCCGAGTAGCTGGGATTACAGGTGCCCACCACCACACCCAGCTAACTTTTGTATTTTTAATAGAGACAGGTTTCACCATGTTGGCCAGGCTGGTCTCAAACTCCTGACCTCATAATCTGCCCGCCTTGGCTTCCCAAAGTGCTGGGATTACAGGCGTGAGCCACGACGTCAGGCTGAGTTTTTCTTAAAAAGGGTAAATTCCTGTCACGAGCAATCAAAAGTTCTGTAGTGAACACCATCGGCCACTCCACCAGCATCCATGTCCCCTCCTTCCTGACCGAATCACACTCCTCTCTGCAGCAACTTCGAGCCCTCATTGCCCACCGTGTCCTGTCCTGTCCCAGCACGGTGTGGTTGCTGACAATTCCATGCAGGGCCAGCCTGCTGTGCCTCCACCTGAGACACCTGCCAAGGAGGGCCCTGCTGAGCATCTTTTCAATCCTATCCTCCCTCCCTGCCCCACAACACAACTGAAGTGCAGGAGCTTCCACACCCATGATTCCTTTGGACCAATGAGAGATGGGAGCCATTGGATAAATGTCTCCACGTTCCACTCCACCTTCAACATAACTCTGAACTCAGACTCTCCAGGACTCAGGCAAATTCCTTTTTCTCTCCACCCCAAGAACTCAGTCTTTTGAATCTTTGAAACCCACCCCTCACCTCACCCCTCCTTTTTTTTTTTTGAAATGGAGTTTCACTCTTGTTGCCCAGACTGGAGTGCAATGGCGCAACCTTGGCTTAATGTAACTTCTGCCTCCCGGATTCAAGAGATTCTCTTGCCTCAGCCTCCCAAGTAGCTGGGATTACAGGTGCCAGCCACCATGCCCAGCTAATTTTTTGTATTTTTAGTAGAAACGGGGTTTCCCCATGTTGGCCAGGCTGGTCTTGAACTTCTGACCTCAGGTGATCTGCCGCCTCAACCTCCCAGAGTGCTGGGATTACAGGTGTGAGCCACCACACCTAGTCAAAAACCCATTTTTTTCTAACTCTTGTTTCTTAGTGAGTTTTCCGAGTTAGGTTGTTGTGGTTTTTCTAGGGAGGAGAAAAATGAAGGAAGAAAAAGTGAGGAATGCTTACAAAAGCATGATGCCTGTGGTTCATTCCAGAAAGGTGTGACACTGATAATGAGTGACACAACCAAAAACTATATTCATTCGTTCATTTAAAGACCAGGTCTCATTCTGTCACCCAGGCTGGAGTGCAATGGTGTGATCATATCTCACTGCAGCCTCACACCCCCAGGCTCAAGCAGTCCTCTCACCTAGCCTCCCAAGCAGCTGGGACTACAGGCAGGAACCACCACATCAGACTAATTATCTGATTTTTTTTCGTAGAGACTGGGTCTCACTATGCTGCCCAGGCAATCCTCCCACCTCAGTTTCCAAAAGTGCTGAGATTACAGGCATGAGGTACCACACTGGGTCCAAACCATCTTTTATCTATATTTGTTTAACACGCTGAGGTAGACATAGAGACACTCCCAACAATACTTCTTTAAAAATTTCCTTTAAATTCTCTTACATTCTTAACGTATCCCCTAGTCTTCTTTCAATTTCTCTACCCAGCCTGTACTTTCAAAATTCAAAACTTTGTCTCTTCAGTCTTTATAACATTCTCATGTTAACTTTTTTCTTCGAGTCCTTTTCCGCTACTTCCTGCCCCCACAGCACTGACTCTATGCCCCTCCTCCAGATCTCAACCGTAAACAACAGTAACACTTCTGGAAGTTTTCTAGGAGTGAAAATGCCTTAGGAGGTGTCAAATGACTCACGATTTATATCATAGCAGTGGCTCTTGAAGTGTGGAAGTGTGGTCGCAGAGCAGCATCCATAAACACTAGAACTCAGCAGTGGAAATTCTAGGACCCTGCCCGACATCTCCTGAATCAGAAACTCTAGGAGTGGAGCCCAGCTCTCTGGTTTCACAAGCCCTTCAGGTGATCCTGATGCAACTATTATAGTAACTATTGCCACGTGGTTCTCATTCAGCACTCACTGTCTATCAGAATCACCGGAGGAGCATTTAGCCTTACAGATTCTTGAGCCCTAACCCAGGGACTCCATTTCAACTGGACTACAGTGGGGCCCAAGGTTCCTAGGTGATTTTGCTGTTTTGCCAGGGTGCTGAAACACTGCACTATCCTTAAATAAGAACTAAATAAAACCAACATTTTTCCTATTGTGAAGGTTAGGGAGAGGGGTAGAAGAAGATGGTTCAGGTTTCCTGGTTTTCCTGATGTGTTTGGAATATTTAGATATCTTTATAACCTTAATTCTAAAGTTGTCATTACCATGAGTATAAAGCAAGACTGCATGTCCAATTTCTTAAAATTTGGTTCATTAAAATATATCAATGGTCTTTAGAATTTTGGAGCCACATTCGTGGTAGAACTGCTTAAAGTAAGCAGAACTATTCCAAGCGTAGTGGACACTGAGATTGGCGACCAGGTACCTGTGGTTCGTTGATGGCTGGCTGGGTGCCTTCTCCCTTCACAAATTTAGCAGCCTTCAGGTTGGTGCCCTGGGCAACTGGCCTTCTCACACCCTCCCCTCTGCCCCCAGTCCTTTGGAACACGACTACAATTCTGCTAATGTCTTCAGACAAAGGCATCATTTTATTCAGCTTTTATTAATAGCAGCAAGTGTTAGAGACTCTGTCGACTGAATCCTGTGGGGAGAAAAGTTAGAGACCGGGTGTGGATTTAAGCATCACCACCACCTCATCAGGCCATGTTTCCATGTTCTTTCCGTAAGAACCAAAATAGACAATGGAAAATGCACCAATTACAATTTTCCAAATGGAAATGAGATACCACTTTGAGGGTTCACTGGTGAAGTTTATGTTTAAATAACATGCACAATCACACGAACCTCTCTTTTATGGCTTCATCTGCCTCCATTTACCACCAGCTGATTTGACTTAGGGATTTTCTTTCCATTTAACTCATCACATGACATGTGGTTGTAAGTAGTACAACCTTCCTCTTTTAAGAAGATTAAGGGCTGACCAATATATTCAAGTTTCAATATTTCCATCTTGTTTGCATGAATTACCTTGATTTTCTCCTAACAATAAAATTAGCCAAAAATCCAGTGTTATCTGGTTACCCCAGGAACAATCACCAAGCTCCAGTTCAGTGAAAATTACCAAAAGCATGTGGTATTTATAAGAAACCTGAGTGCCAGCTTGTCTCTGTGCCCAGCAATAATAAAATGTGAATATCCATTCTGAGCTTGCAGAGTGGTAAGTTAGCGTAAAGGAAAGAAGTAAGACAGGCACTGTGGTTCTCCTCCAAGTAACGGTACATCTGTTCTTTTGCTCATGATATTCTAAACTGTGCTAGGAATGGATACTTACTGTAAATAACTACCTACTAAGAATTCCACAATATCTTGAATCTTGTCTGAAGTTATCTGCAAAATTCAGACAAAATAAAAGTTGAAGGAGATGCAAGAGACAATTTGAGGACTGGTCCAAGTCAGACACATACTGTTGTATTTCCTAACGTGTAAGTGTCATTAAGTCGTCAGTGTTATTAGATGTGGAGTGGTGGAGTGCTGCAGGAGGTGGAACCTGGACTTCTCCCTCATAAACTCCGGATGTGCAGAGTCTGAAAGTAGCTGGGGAGATAAATTTGCAGGAGGACATCCCAACCCCTTCTGAGCTTTCCAGTGATTGACAACTTTCAGAGGACCCAAGAGGACTGGACTGAAGGACCAGCAACAGGAAAGGGCAAAGCTCCTGACATTAAAACACACACCGTGGTGGTAGAAAAGCCAGGAGAGGAATGTGGCCTCTGTACCTCAGAGGCTTACTAAACACAAGAGGGCGTCCGGGTCATAGTGGTGGGCAGACCCCAATCCCTGACCTGGCCCAAAGATGCAAACTTTGTGAGAAGGCTTCTTGGCCAGGATGGGACGAACGTGGAGATTTTTAGCCCTCACACATACAAGAACCACCATAGTTAGGGCAGGGGCATTCATTAGGCTTGATAAGAAGCATGCAGGATGTTTAGCAAGTAGACCACCTTCTGAGGCACAACTAAAGGACCTGCAAACTCTAAGCAAGCACTTCAGCTTCCCCCGTATCTGCTGGGACACTCTAACTCTGATATGGGCACGCAGGGGCCCACTGAGGCAATCCCAGCTTGTTCAGGTGCCCCTTGAGCCCTACTCATGTGGTGAATTCAGAGCCACCTGGACTGACTCTTTGGACTGGAGCAAACAATCAGGCGATGGAAGCACATTCTTTGATAGACAAACCAAGAGCTTGAGCTACTTAATTGACTTCAAAAAGGAGTCTCTATGAAGCAATATATTTGGTTTTCTCAGATGGACCAAATGTCCACAGGAAAAAGGCTCCCCTTTTGAGCCGGTATCACTAATGAAATTACAACTAGGAGGAGCCATGAGGTAGTAAAATTTGAGGTTTAAAATATAATGGGCTTTTAAAGATTCTCTCTTGATGATAGATGATAATAACACTCCCAGAATGTGAAACATGAACTTCAGCCTCAGTCCTTCACCATTTTCTGATTAGTCTGTGGATTAGTCAGATATATTAAGCCAAAGTTAAAACTAGATTTCTTATGCTTCAAAATTACATTTAAAAAAAAAAAAACCCATAACATGAAGGTTCACAGGGAAATGACGGTGTCAATTTTAGTGGAATTTAAATGCAAAAAGCAGAATCCAGAGGAGACCATGCTTGAGTCCATCTTAAAAGCTACATGTAAACCAGCCAGTTTAAGAAAGAGCAGCATTGCTAGATTCTGACGGGCAGCTAAAGAGAATGCCCTGTAATTTTATCACAATCAGAAATATTGTGTGCCCACAGAAAGATCTTAGAAATATTGATTATCTATTCTATTATAAAAATAAAACCTACAGATTGTAGTTGATAACTTAAAAGATACAAAATACAGACATAGTAAAACTCATACAAGCAGGAACCTCTGAGGGAACTGTTACCGGTGGCCAGGCAGTGCGTTCCACGCTCTCACTTGACTGTAGTGGTCCTGTTAGGTAGGTAATGTCATTACTCCCCCTTAAAGATGAGAAAGCTGAGATCTGACATGTTTGATGCTGGATTGATGACTAGCACCTGAAGTTGCTCTCCCCACCACCATAAAGTGATTATATGTCCTCATCTTTATTACCCCTTCCAAAGATAACAAGCATATTTAGGTCCCCAAGAATGTTTATGGGACATTCACCTATGTAGTATAGGAGTTAATTTATTGGCACAAGTTGTGAAACTGGATGCTGGGCTCTCAGATCCCTCTATTTTTTGCTGTTTGTTTGTCGTTTGTTTGGTTGGGTTTTTGTTGTTGTTGTTGTTGTTCTTACAATTTTTGATTATTTTTCATTTTTGAGGCAAGGTCTCGCTCTGTCACCCAGGCTGGAGTGCACAGTTCACTGCAGCCTTGTCATCCTGGGCTCAATCAATCCTCCCACCTCAGCCTCCCCAGCTAGCTGTGACTACAGGTGTGTGCCACCACACCTGACTAATTTTGTAGAGATGGGATTTCACCATATTACCCAGGCTGATGTTGAAGTTCTGGGCTCAAGCAATCTGCCCACCTTGGCCTCTCAAAGTTCTGGGAGTAGAGGTATGAGCACCCGGCATTTTTTATTCTCTTTTTATCCTATTTTATTCTCTTAATACATTTTCTCCTTATCAAATCCTTCCCAAATCATATACAGACAACCAAATGTACTTTCTGAAACAGTTGGTTGCAAAAAAGCTATTTTGATCCTTTAGCATTTTTAACCTCAGATTTTTTAATGCAATTGTGACTACTGTATATACAACTTTGAGTCCTGCTTTATTCATTTATATTCTATTGTCAGCTTTTTTTTTTTTACATCTTTAAGCACTCTTTACAAAAATATTTATTAGTTGATACTATTCCTTCAAGTGGCTAAATCACAAGTCTCTTAACCACTTCTCTGTCATGTGACATGAAGCTAAATTTGAAGTATAAAAGTGAACCTTACTTTAGTCCTTGAGGTCTAGAAACTAATCAGCGAATACCACTCTCAGAGTTAGCACCTAAAAGCCTATTGCAATCAGTAAATTACATAGCATGTCACACTTGATCAATTTTTTTTACCATATTAACAGTGATCACACGTTTCTCAAATTTCACAAGGAAATCAAATAATTGACCACAGCTGGCGGTATTTTATTTTACATGGAACACCACATCTGGAAGAATTCCAGCCTAACCTTGAACAGGGCTTTAATTGACTGCAAGCATTTAAGGGTGATGTCTTGTGCTGATTGATTTTCTCTTCTTTGCTAACCTTTCATTTTGTGTCTGAATATTTTCAGGAGTATTCACAGGAGTTACATAGCTTTCATGGAGGCCCAGGGAAAACCCAGGAGCCCAGCAAGCTTTGTTCCAAGAATGAAAAAATAACCTCCTAAACATGTAGGATCTAACATAGACATTTCTACTCAGCAATGTTTTGAAACTCACTTGATCCCCTCAATTTCACAGCTGTTTCAAATCGATAAGCAGTGACAGTAACTTTAGAGAACATGTTCTGAATACCAGTCATTCCTTCCACAGGATTTTTATAGGTAAGGATGAAATAAAAATGAGAAGAGCAAAAGAGAAATAAAAACTTTTCCTGCCACTTAGGTTTACAATCTCTTACTGACAATCACATTTTACCCAAACCGATTGATTAAACACCAAAGTACTCCATGAATACATGATCATGTGATATGCACTTTCATCAGAATCTTGTTTATCCATTCTGCAGGAATGTCACTACGTAGTTGCAATAGTTTTGATATTTGAAAGAGATGTAAAATCGTTCACAAAATTTGAATCAATATGTGTGATTTAGACTTTAATTTTCCTAAAATGTTTAGTTTTCATTTAATATTGTTAGAAAAAGGGAGAAAAAATGGCCAGAGAAGGATTTTCTAGGATTGTCCTTGACTTACTAAAAATAGAAACACAGAAGCAAAGAATCCAATCTTATTACAGCTGCATTTTACTTGACAGAACAAAGAATGCTGCTGTCTACATGAAAAGCACTTCAAGGTCAACACTTGAAATAACAAAAAATAATCCTTAAAAAATTAAATAACTACGATAGTCATACCCCAATCTTCAAAATATAATTAAGGATCAATTGGAATCAGCTGGAAAAAAATGTTTTCACTTCTAATAAATAGCTGTGAGTATGTATATGTACACTTCCTATAAGCTCTGGCCTTCTACAGTATAATGTTAACTTTAAAACTTTGATCAACATTTTAAAGTTTGTATATATTTTAACTATGTACAACAACATAAAAATGACTATAAATTATTTATTTTCAATTTTAAGATGTAGACTTTAAATGTCTTTTCATGGGGAACAATTTTTTAAATTAAATTATTCAATTTTTAGCAGCCTTCAGGCTTTCACTTTCAGTATTTTCAAAATCTTACTTTAAAGAAAACACTGACCAGCAACTTTATGCCTCCAGTTTCTAGGGACCGTTTTCTATGGCCTTTCCTGGGTTAACACAGACATTAACTGGTACACACACTGTGCTACCAGAGATCAGCTTTAGGGGTATCAGATGTCCCATAGGAATATTATCCCAGAAATTATTTCCATGACACCTAGAACCACGATGTCATCTGGAGCTTAGAGCAGTTTATAAATAATTTTTAAGTGGCAAAGTACATGTCAAAATTGTAAGCTATTAGCAACAAGAGAACTCTACACAATTTTAAAAACAAGTAACTTAAGTTTATGTTACCACGGCACATCTAATTGCCAACAAATGCAGTCTTTATTTTATTTTTTTTAACTCAGCCTAAATGCTTCCAGTCCTTTCCTTCCACGGTGTCAAATGGAGCTGTTGTGTAGGCAAAGTGTCCTTTGTGCCATCACGTGTGGGAATGTAGTAACCTTTTCACCATGACAATTAGACATAACAAAGAGGTATGTATTCATTCAGTATAAATTCTTAGCATTAATAGTTGGCCCAGGACTGGTAAAGTTATTAGACTGGTTCATATCTGGTTCATTTTGCTTCTGCCTTGGTAAAATAAGCATTCAGCTAGGGTTCTCATGCTTAAGGCTAGACATCAGTTAACAGGGCAAAAGGTAACAGGGCAATTTAACTTTTAGTTAAGTGTTTTTCCATTAATTGGGCCACACATTCTTACAAGCACCAGTGCACACAGTTTGGTCCTGAGAAGATTTGCAAGCATTTTGTGTGTCTTTTGTTAGTTCCAATATACAGCTTATCCTTGATTTAGCAGACTACAGTTATACAAGACTTTTCTTAATTGCTTTTCATGCATAGTTGGAAGAAACAGTAGGCAGCCTTTAAGCAAAGGTTTTGTGGCCCAAAATGGTAGCTTAAAGTGCCTCCTTTCCTTTGTTTATTGTTGACAATTCAATTAGCATACCAAAGCAGCTGTGTGCTGTAGCAAGCAGGGTCAACCAGACGGCACAGAAACTAATTTTATTAACAGAGGGGCAAAATTAGCTGTGCTGCATTTATCTTAGCATTTACTAAAGAACACAACAGACAGGAGAAATCTAGCCAGTTCTCCCCAGTTTAAATTAATCTTGTGGAAAGTCACACATGTAAACCATTTTTGTTCCATTAGTAGCTGATGAAAAGCTATTCATTTTCTCACTCTTCAAGCCTTAATAAAAGCCACACTTGGCAACAATGAGATAAAGACCTCATATTCATGGGAGATTTTATTTTAGTGGAAAGTGACTTTTTTTTTTTGAGATGGAGTCTTGCTCTGTCACGCAGGCTGGGTATAGTGGCTCAATCTCTGCTCACTGCAACCTCCGCCTCCCAGGTCAAGTAATTCTCCTACCTTAGCTTTCCCAGTAGCTAGGACTACAGGCGCACGCTATCACGCCTGGCTAATTTTTGTGTTTTTTGGTAGAGACAGGGTTTCATCATGTTGGCCAGGCTGGTCTCGAATTCCTGGCCTCAAGCCATCTGCTCGCCTTGACCTCCCAAAAGGCCGGGATTACAGGCGTGTACCACTGCACCTGACCTAAAAGTGTATTTCTTAACCAAAGAAAGCCAAACAGAATAAGTCTCATTTAAGGGTATTTTATGGATAATGCAGTCAACAATGATATTTTGGGTAACGACAAGCATACTGAATGATTTAGTTGTTCCTGGCAGTTCAAATGTAACTGGTGAGAGACAACCCATGGTGCACTGACATGTAGGTAACCTGAAGGGACTCAAGGGCCAGATAGGAGCAGCTCCTTCAGGCGGATCTGGCTCTGTAGGTGATTTCGGGGCAGCTCTCAAGCAGGTGCTCCGTGTTCTGCCAGTGCAGCTGTGCTCTGGATCCACGTGCCACTGTGTGTGTGTGTGTGTGTGTGTGTGTGGTGGGGGTGGGTGTTAGAGCTCAGAGGTGACTGCTGCTTCTCTAAGAGTTCAGCCAGGAGATTGGCCACAGCAGCATGTGTGATGACTAGACCCTATGTGTCCCAACCAGAAGTAGGGATGTCCTGAGTCCATGTTCAACACTGTTGACTTCTCAGGTGCTAACATTTAATTTTTTGTGAGACAGGGTCTTACTCTGTCACCCAGGCTGGAGTGCAGTGATCTAATCATGGCTCATTGTAGCCCTGACCTCCCAGGTTCAAGCCATCCTCCCACCTCAGCTTCCTGAGTAGCTGGGACTATAGTTACGCACCATCATACATGTTTTTTTGTTTTTTAATTTTTGCAGAAATGGGATCTCACTATGTTGCCCAGGCTGGTCTCAAACCACTGGCCTCAAGTGATCCTCCCACCTCTGCCTCCCAAAATGCTGAGATTACAGGCATGAGACTCCAAACCAGGCCTAACACTTCCTTTTTAATAACTTAGGTTAGACTTTGGACATCATCTTTGGCTGATAGCTATAGAAAGTCTGAGTTGGAGGTAGAGATGCTAAAGGATGTAACCTCACAAGGAAATAGCTTGAGGTGGCTATCTACCTGACCGATTCAATTTTCATACCTAAAATTCTACAAATAGGCAGAATTTGAAAGCTGCTTTATTTTTCTATTGCAGCACTATTCAAGGTTTCCTGAATCATTTTATTTTCATCCTTTCATTGTAGCCACCTAACAGGTTCACCTTGCCTCCTGCCTAGACAGAGCCAATTAATTAAAAGAAGGGAATTGCAATAGAGAAACAGTTTAATTCATGCAGAGCTGGCTGTATGGGAGAGGGAGTTTTATTATTACCCAAATCAATCTCCCCAAAAAATTGGGGATGAGGGTTTTAAAGAATAATTTGGTGGGTAGGGGATTGGAAAGTGAGGAGTGCTGAGTGGTCAGGTCAGAGATGAAATCATAGGGAGTTGAAGCTGTGTTCTTGTGCTGAGTCAGTTCCTGGGTAGGGACCATAAGACCAGATGAGCCAGTTTATCCATCTAAATGGTGCCAGCTGATCTGTCGAGTACAGGGTCTCCAAAACATCTCAAACACTTATCTTAATACTTACAATAGTGATATTTATCCTCAAGAGCAATTTGGGGAAGTTTAGTACCTTGCAGCCTCTAGCTGCATGACTCCTAAACCCTAATTTCTAATCTAATTTGTTAGTCCTGCAAAGGCAATCTAGTCTCCAGGCAGAAAGGGGGATTGTTTTGGGAAAGGGCTGTTATCATCTTTGTTTGAAAGTTAAACTATAAACTAAGTTCCTCCTAAAGATAATTCGGCCTAGACCAAGGAATGAACAAGGACAGCTTGGAGGTTAGAAGCAAATAGAGTTGGTTAGCTCAGAGCTCTTTCACTGTCATAATTTTCTCAGTTCTAATTTTTGCGAAGGCAGTTTCATCATCATCCTTGCCCCTTTTCCAGTCGTTCTCTAAAATGTTTTTACCTTACTGTTAATTGGTACTTCTTTAAGGTTTAATATTCTAGTGCTAAGCAACCCAAAAATTGTTATTTTCACCCCTAAATTTATTAAGTTGACTTGCCTGTTGGGCTTATATTTTTATTATTTTCTGCAAAACCTTTTATTTTGTTGTTTTTCTGGATTAGACTTCTGATCAAATGCTACCAGGCTTGAAAATAAAAATTTCAGGAATTTTGTGTGTGATGGGGTAGAGGACATAAGTCCCACACAAAGATGAGATTCCCCAAACTTTTAGATTACCAGCTCTAATTTTAAAAAATAGAGAATAATTGGAAGAAACAAGTTCTGAAATAAAATGGAAACTCATTTATACAAAATCCCCTCATGGAAAACTTCATATAGAGTTGAATGTTGAGATGACTGGCCTTCTTCACATTGCGAAGTGACAGATGGCATCTCCTAAGAAGCTTTGCAGCCTCATGATCTCCTTCTTAATTTCAAATTATTTAAATACCATGTATTCTCTAAAAGCCTAATGAACACTTTGTTTTAGAATAATGCAACTTTTCCTGTGTTTTTATCTATTCATTATGTATACTGATCTGTATATTCCCTAAGGAAAAGGTAAGAATTTTTTGGAATACCACCAAAACAAATGACTTCTCTCTTATGGTATACAATCTCTATTTTACAGCTTTTCAAAAATGGTCTCTAGTGCTTACACCATACACACATACAGATTTGTCAGGATCCCATACCCCCAGATCATGCTTAATTATAGCTGACACTTAGAAATTTGTTATGCTTGAAGGAAATTAAAACACCAGATTAGCCAAGACTTCTCTTACTTATTTGCAAAAATATATTTTTAACTCTGGGAAAACATCTCCTAACCGAAACCTCCTAAAGTCAAGGTCTTAATCCACAGACAAACATAATGTTGGCCATATTTCATATCTGCTTTCAAAGTCTGGCGTCTTCATCAATTAGAATGATTCAGTGGCGGTCGTTTAATTATTTCTCCCAGGCCACTGAGAAATGTAAACAAACTCAGATAACAAAGGTAAAGTCTGATTTATTAAGATGGTATACATATTTCACATACCTGCACACTTGAGTGGGATTAAATGATGCAAAATCATGGCTAAATCCGTAATCTTTCTTTTATGTCACCTTCACACAGAGGTCAACACTGACATATTTACATATATATAAAGCCATATCCATTATATTATTGAATGCCTTTCTAAATATTCCTAATAGAACTTTTTATGACGATTGCAACCTCCTGGAGACACTTCTACCCAGCCCTCAACATGTTTTTTTACTAAGAATCCTGTAGTTCCACCTGAAAATAACTTTTCAATTTAGCATTTCTACTTAATCCAATTTAAAGGCTTCATCCTATCTCAATTAACTTATGGAATGAAACCAGTAGTAAGAACAAAATTAGGAACTTTATATAGTTTAGAAATATGTTATATTTACCAAATACATGTTGGGACTCTCAAATTTTTACATATAGCTCTCCCCTAAGTTACAGACTCATATATCTGACTGTCTACTCAACATCTTCCTGCTGAGTAACCAATAAGTATCTCAAACTTACCAAAACCAAATTAGAATTCCTTACCCACTCCCTACCCAACTTTTCCCTTTTTCTAGGCTGTCCTCACCCTAGATGGTAGTGACACTACCATCAACCCAGTGGCTCAAGCCTGAAAGTTGCTCAAGTCATCTTTGAATCTTTTTCCAGCTCCCTACATTCAACTCATCAGCTAGTCCAATGATTTCAAAGTCTAATAGGTATCTTAAATCTGTCCACTTTGCTCTGTAACATACTGCCACCAGCCTGGTCCAAACCACCATCTTCTCTCACCTGAAATGCTGCAAGAGCCTCCTTTCTCTAATCATGTCTTACCCTCAGATCAATTCCGCCTGTGGAGTCTGAGTAATCTTTTAATAGCATAAATCTGAGCATGTCATTCTCCTGCTTAGAAAACTCCAATGGTTTTACATATCACTTTGCTACAAACCAACACCCTGGTATGGCTACGTGCCCTCTATGTTTGTCCATGCTAATTTCTCCAACTGTACCTTCTACCTCTTTCTCCATTCCCCATCTACTCCATCCTCAACTCCTCTGATTGGCAAGGCAATTTCCAGCTTCAGAAGTTTCAAATGGTCCTTCAACTCACCTGAACTGCTGTCCCCACATCAAGCATGGCAGGCTCTTTCTTATCCTGTGAAAATCAACTGAAATCTCTCCTCCTCCAAGAAGTCTTCCCTAGCTACTAAGTGTGAATCCAGATTTTGTGAACCCTGAAGCTTATACAATTCGGTAGACAGTTCTTTATAGAAAGATAATGTATTAAAGCCTTAAATGTGCACATTTTGCGAAAACACGTGACCATGGAAATACTCAGGGCGTTTGAAGAGGCCAGTACAAGTGAAGGACCCTTAAGCTTTGCTTCAGGAACTTTACAATGATTCTAACTCTACAACTACCCTTATTAAGCAGGTTTTCTCCTCCTCCCACCTCCATCGCTGATATTCTCTATTATTGCATCTTATTAAAAGTAGTGGCAAAACCCACAATTGCTTTTGCATCAACCCAATATATTTATCTTTCGTAGCACTTCTTTGTCCCTTGTGTGCCATCTGCCTCTTGCATTTGTCACCTGTGTGCTGTTCGCCTCTGCCTCTGTGTACGTTGCAGCAGGGTATGTACTGCAAGTCCACCCACTGCCATACCTGACACTTGACACAGTAGTATTCAATTAAGACTTGTCATTGGGCCGGGCGCGGTGGCTCACGCCTGTAATCCCAACACTTTGGGAGGCCGAGGCGGGTGGATCACGAGGTCAAGAAATCGAGACCATCCTGGTCAACATGGTGAAACCCCGTCTCTACTAAAAATACAAAAAATTACCTGGGCATGGTGGCGCGTGCCTGTAATCCCAGCTACTCAGGAGGCTGAGGCAGGAGAATTGCCTGAACCCAGGAGGCGGAGGTTGCGGTGAGCCGAGATCGCGCCATTGCACTCCAGCCTGGGTAACGAGAGCGAAACTCCGTCTCAAAAAAAAAAAAAAAAAAAAGACTTGTCATTGAATGAATGAACAACATGCCCTTTGAAATTAATTGTGCTAGATAAATGCAAAGAACTATTTAACATTTTAAAGTTTCCATGTCATTAAAGCAGCCGTTTCTCCTTCCCTTTCTATGGTAAGAAGGGGACAGCATGGCACAATTTCTGCTGCAGAGGAAGCTATTGTTACACCCCATCTACACGCCTCAGGAATTTTTAAAGCCACAACCTAATTAAGCAGCTGTTCGTGAGGGTTCAGCCTAGTTACCTGGTCAAAATCACCATGCTCGGTGTTTAGAGGAAGAACTCTGCTTCAACATGGCTTCTGGCTGTGGTGACGCTAGACTGGGTCCAGGGTGCCAGCATCCGCTCCGGAGCCCTAGATGCTTCCTGGGCTCTCAGGCCTACCCTCCCAGGATGCATTGGTGCACCTTTTTAGTCAGCCTGTTCTCATCACTGCAAGATGTTTCCCCACTTTCTGGGCTGTGGCTTTGAAAAGGGGGTCAGGCAAGGGGCCTGTAGTTTGTCTAACCCCTCCCAAGGAGGGCTAACACTTGCACATGGACAGGTAGAGGTGTTATTTGAAGCTAATTCCTTTCTCCCTGAACCTGAAGGAGAAAACAGGAATGATCCTAAGAATTGCTAGGATGATATCCAATTTAAATTTGAAGTACTTTCACACTTGGCTTTCTAAGTTAAAGGGCTGAACAAATACTTGGGGAAAATTATAACATTCATAATTGTAGCTAAATATTTTACAAAATTTGACATCGTGTGCTAAAATCTGTACTATAAATTGCCAATAGCAGAAATTATTAAATTCTAGAATTGTCAACAAATGGAGATTATTAAGTGTCTTCCAGTGCACTTTTAAAAAATAGGATGGTTGGGAGGCCAAGGTGGGCGGACCACTTGAGGCCAGGAGTTCAAGATCAGTCTGGCCAACATAGTGAAACCCCATCTCTACTAAAAATTCAAAAATTAGCCAGGCATGGTGGTGCACACCTGTAGTCTCAGCTACTCAAGAGGCTGAGGCTGAAGAATCGCTTGAACCTGGGAGGCAGAGCAGAATGAATAAGCCACTATCTTAAGTGGTTTGTATTTATTTTTACCTGGACTAGATAAGACTTCGTTGGTTATCAGATTGAGAATGCTACAAAAATCCCGTTTGCCTTCCACTGACAAGCCCTTAAAATCCTGGAAAAAAAAAAAAAAGCTACACAAATTTAGAAATGAACTCGTTTCTTTTGTATTTATATGAAAAACTGCATTTCATTTGTTGAGTGGCTCTGTACCGTTCATTTATTTGGGACAGGTTAAACAGTCAGTCAGAATGTATATTTTATGGTTAAATAAACCTGAGCTAGGTTAATTATGGTAGCAACTGACTCTCAATCCTATTCTTTGCAGATTGACCTTAATATGATGATATTCAATTCTAAGCTACAGTATATTAAACACAAACTTCTGATTGGAAGCAGTTTCAGAACCAATTTGCATTCAAATAAAAAGGCACTTCAGTGAGAGGCACATTAAGATGTTTAAATTATGGGGCATGTGGGATTCATCAAGCAAAGAAAGCAGTTGTAAATCAAGCTTATAGTGAATAGGTTAAACATACAAGAGGGTTTTAGTGCTACAGCCACACTTCCTAAGATCTTTTAGTTTTAGCAACTAAAATGAAAAGGTTTGAGAAAACAGCAAAGACTAAATAAGGTTTTCAAAATTAACAACTACCAACCATATTTATTATTTTTCACTGTCCGGCATGCTAGCCTTAAAAATGTGATAATTAGCACTAGGACAACATTTCAATACATCATACTAGAATGAATGGGAGGGTGGGCAAGAGGGAAATGAGACCAGCAGTTTGAGGAACTTTTTCTAAAAAGAATGGCCTTTTGTTGTTCTTTCTTTTGCAGACTCTACCATCTTATATTACATGTAGATTTTTCCCTGCTGGATTATCTTATTTACCTTCTTACTTTCAATTCCTAGCAGTGAGTCTTGCAGCAAAATAGATGTTCATTGAATGGGTGTGTAAGAACCAAGTGGGTACTCTCTGTCTGGACATGAACACTCATTTATGCAGGAGTTTATTCCTAAAGAATGAGCCATTGCAGAAACAAAATAATATTACTGGGAACCTATTGGGTCCTCTGAATAATTGTTTCAGTTGGGAGGGTTGGGGAAGGCTAAAATCTCTCTTGTGTGTCTCTTTTTCCCTTTTCAGTCCCCATTTCCCTGCTCTAGGGACTATGTTCTCTCAGGCAGCTCCTAGAGCCCCTTTCAGCCCCAGTTACTTAATAAGCTAATTGTTACTGAGGAATAGGGACTGATATATTTCATATGCCCTTGCATATTAAGTGGATTCATGAAGACAACAATGATTGACCCAAAAGACTGAATCTTCAGTAGTAAGATTTTAGGTAACCTTCGTTAGTAGTTAAGTTTCTACTACCACCAAACCACCGATTTCATTAAGTTCAAAGAACGATAAAATAATTCAAACTAGTTAGGAAGCATTTTATTAGGCACACACAAGAGTAGGCAAACCACAGCCCAACAGCCAAATTCAGCCCACAGCCTGCTTTTGTAAATAAAGTTTTATTGGAACACAGCCATGCCCATTCATGTGTATATGGTCTATGTTTTTGAGCCTCAGTGGCAGAGCTTAGTAGTTGCAACACAAATAATATGGCCTGCAAAATCTTAAATATTTACTATGGGACCCTTTACGGAAAAGTTTGTCACCCCCTGGATTAGTTTCTTCCTTTTTCAGCTAGGTTTTTGGTTATCATCTGTTTTCCCAATATGGACTAGTCCAAGTCCTTTATGAGTTGTCCTTACTTCCCAGTTTCAGTAAAAGCTGCCTCTGTTTTGAGAACCCTCAGTGTGTAGCCTGGAATGCAGAGCCTGCACTTTTGAAACATAAACACTTTGTCTCGATATAATTTTAGTACTTCTGGAACTCCCTAGGAAATGAAAAACATCAAGAAGATCCTCTGACAAAAATTCAGCTCTTATTGAGAACACATATCTTTTCAAGTGGTCTCTCCTTGCTGACCTAAACTATGAATAATAACCTTTTTGGGGAGCCAAACTTTTATAAAGAACATTCAGTGAAAATTGTTTTCTTTACTTTGCTGTTTCATATAAAGTAACCTATTACTTACGATGGATAATAGTAAAGTATAAAAATGTGATTCCACTTGAAAGTTCAAAGAATAAATGAATCAATCTGAAAGTTAACATCCCATAGAAACAACCAACATGAAGACATTAAACTTCTTATAGGTTTATTATTCTCTCTATTTAAAAATGGTTGGAGGCTGGTCCTACCACCTTGGTGTTTACAACTCATTGATCACAACCAGTTACAGATTTTTTCTTCCTTCTTTACCTGCATTGCTTGACTAGCCTTAAAAGATAATAATAATAAATAAAACATGGTTGCAGAAGTCTTTTGGTTCTTTGGTTGCCAAAATAAATAATAATATTTGGAATGAAATATAAATTTGTATTAGTGATGTATTTGTAGATGTTAGCACTTACATGGTTTTTCCAGAATCTTTCGTCCAGTCTCTTGATCAGGCTGCATTTTAAGCACACCTGCCTCACTGGAGGGAAAGGAAAAGAACTTCCATTTCAGGAAGATTTGAGAATTTTTTGAGTCCGGCATCTTAAAGATGGAGAAGAGAGAACAGGCAGGAAATGTGACCTCTTGAAAGTCACTTTTCTTCCAGGCTTGGTGAGCACTCACTAGAGAACTGTGTATTTCATAGAGAAGATCTGGGAGTTAAAGGTGGAATGATTCTGATTCCTATTAAGCACCCACCATGCTCCAGGCACTGTCCACAGAGTCTGCCCAGCACTTCTCTCCTAATCTTGAAACTTGGAAATAAAGCTAACCAGCCAACGAGTTGCAAAGTGAGAATTTGAATCCAACTGTCCTAACTCCAAAGCTCTTCTCAAGGTGTGGTGAGGGGGCCATTTTGAATGAGTGAGTGTCTCCAAATGTTGTCTCTGAGGAAGAAGGAGTGTGAGCAGTCATAGTTCCAGGCATCATGTAGGCAAGAAAAGCTCAGGACAAGAGTGCCTGAGCTAATGACGTGAAAGAAATCAAAATGAGCTTCATGGATATTGATCAATGAATTTAAAGAATATCAAACAGTTCTATTTGCGTCATGCCTGATCTTCTAGCAATTCTAAAAATATTCCTGCAGGTATGTGTTTGATTTAATTAGCCAAGCAATATGAGAGAAAGCAGAACAGGTGAGAATGACCAGGAGGGAAAGAGATGAATGTGTGCAGACAGGACAATTCAGTCTTTGTGGGCATATTTTCTGAGTATCATGCATTTTTGTTTTGTTTTTTCTGTTTTTGTTTTGTTTTGTTTTGTTTGCTTTTCTTCTCTTAGGCCATGTTTTATTAGAAAGAGCCGGCTGCTAGATCACTTACAAAATACCATATCCTGAATTTTCAAAGAAAGAGAATCCTTCACAGAGCAATGGACTCATGGCAATTCCAGTAAATAAAGAGAAGGAAAGAAAAGGGCAAATTTAAACACATTTGTTGTTTTTTTGGCAGAAGACTTCACCTGGAGCATCATGCATCTTTTAAAGCTTTGATATATTACTTGAGTTTTAGGCCCTAGAGAAAGTTTTCCAATAGGAATTTTGTTCATATCGATCTCTTCTGCCAAATTCTCCCACAGTTCAACTCAAATTCTGCTTTTCAGTGCGAGGACAGGGATAGGATCTCTAAGAAGCCACGATTCCCTCCGAATCACCAAAATAATGTAGAAATAAAGACATTAGAGGGAACTGGATCTGCTTTATTAGATTTACCATCCAGTATAAACAAAAAATCCTTTGTTCTCTGTTTCATTGACTTTTTAACATTTCAGAGCTATCCTGTGTTTCAGATATCACCCCATCCACCCTTACTGAGGCCCCAGACTATCCTAACTCCAACCCTGCAATCATAACATCAATCCCACAACATGATGCTAAGTGTGTGGGGAGGGAGGTGGTGGCTGTTTGCAAGAATGGCCACAGTACCACTGTGCAATGAGTGGGGTCATTCCCCTCCACATCTCTGTGGTTAGTAGGAAATTTTTTTTCTGCAATTTCTTTCATTTCTGTGTCATTTTTCTCAACAGCCCACAAATCCTTTTATCTTTTGGACACACTTCCCTGAGCACATCTTTTCCTTCTTCATAGGACAACTCTTTGTGTTCTCAACAACCACCTAAGTAGAAACATGACAAACGTTTGCATTTCATCCGAAGAAAAACATATTTAGTTGTCTTGTATTAACATGTTGAATCCCTATCATAGTGAAAATACTTAACGAATGAAAAGCAGGGAGAATTAGGTAAGGTAGAATAGTTTTTCTACATTATGGAGGACTCTGGTGGTACGAAAAATAGAGGGCATAATCTTAAAAGGAGAAATGAGAGTTCCCAGTGGAAGTAGTCATTTTGGTTTTATTTGTAATGATTATCAACTTTTAATTTCAACTTTCTTCCAGGTGTTGTTGAATACAAGTAACTGTATACTTTTCTCCAAATTCAAAAGAAAACAAAAACTTTAAAAAATGCCTTTTTATTTTATTTTATTTTTTGAGATGGAGTCTCGCTCTGTTGCCCAGGCTGGAGTACAGTGGCGCAATCTCGGCTCACTGCAATCTCCACCTCCTGGGTTCAAGCAATTCTCTGCCTCAGCCTCCCAGGCAGCTGGGATTACAGCCGCCCACCACCACGACCAGCTAATTTTTTTTTTTTTTTTTTTTTTTTTTTTTTGTATTTTTAGTAGAGACGGGTTTCACCATCTTGGCCAGGCTGGTTTTGAAATCCTGACCTAGTGATCCACCCAGCCTCGGCCTCCTAAAGTGCTGGGATTACAGACATGAGCCACCATGAATGGCCTGAAAAATGCTTTTTTAACTGAGAGTCACATATTTTTAAACAATTGATGCCCCAAAAATTACTTCATCACCTACTCATCATGTATGGAAATAATTCTACTGAAATTCTGATTTTGTAAGGGGGGACATCTGAAGAGGTGAAGTGACAGTATCTTGGGTTAGAGTTGGGACTATATTATATAAGCTTTCTGATATCATTGATAGACCGCAGTTTAAGAAATATTAGCTGCCACCATATGCATGGCACTGTGCTTTTTCTTTTTTTTACAATGCTAGGATGCATTTACCTTTTATCAGAAATTGCAATGGTGGAAAACATATAATTTGGAAAATAAGATTAAGAGGATCTAAGGCCCAGCTCTGCTACTGACAGAACTCTGAAGTTCTAAATCCTCATTTAAAAAAAAAATCTGTTAAATAAAATAAAACATCTACTTCACCAACTTTAAGGAATAAATGAAGTAACAGATGTGTGTTTCATATAGAGTTCTAGCCACTGTTAGATGTTACTACCCCAAACAGATAAATGTGAAAGATATAACTATACTGTTTTTGTTAATATTAATATATCTGGGAACCATATTTTTAAATTTTATGGGCTGGATTTCAGTAACACCATATTAGAAGTCTCTGCTTTATTTTTACCATCTTGAATTCTTGTGTATTAAAATATGCTAAAACTCATAGTGCTAAATATCAATCTTGAAATATTTTTTTAAGTCATTTTACTTGTTGAAATGTATTAGCAAATAACTTCTTGCAGAAGGCAAAGGGTGCCTTTTGCTCACAGTGATTATAACTTTTGTATTTGCGTTCTTAATGTATAACAGATGTGGAAAGACAAGAGTTTGTCTCACCTCATCCCTGAATGCTGCGTGCAACATATGGTACTGAATCAGATTACATTGTATGTGACACAGTAAAATACATACCCATGAAAAGAGAATCCATGTTTGCTGTTATTTAAATATTCGCTTCTTTATTCAGCATGCATCTGACTTTCATTTGGCTAAGAAAATTAAAATCCTGAAGGTGAATAAAATTTTCTAAAGAAATATGAATTTTATCCATCTCAATGTTACTGATAAGAATGCATGTATATTAAATTTTTAGTGGCTTTAAAAGTTCGTATCTGCAAGAAAACCCTATAGAGAGGCATGAATGAGATGCCTTTGTACTAAGGCAACTAGAGTAGAAATGGTTTTGCAGTCTGATTAGAGACGTGACCATCATGATAAATCATGCCATCCTCCCAAAAGAGGTCTGCACATAGTTTATTAGTGAAGGTATTGTAGTTATCAAGCTGAAAAACCAAATGTACTTTATTCAATAACTTTATACCGTTAGAAATATTTGAACGACTGACAGAAGCCTCATACAGATGAGCAAAACCAAACATTGCCACTCTAGATGGTAGAGGTAAAACAGTAGGTTGTAAAATGATACCAAATGGAAGGGGGTTAAAAAAACAACTGCTGAATCTAAGAATCTAGCCGTCTTTTGTTTATATTAAGCATAAAGTGTGTCAAATTCCTACACAGAAACTGATCATACCCCCTCTACCCACCCCCCTCCCCCCAAAAAACTGCAGAGGCTGGAAACATCTGTAGTTTTTATTATACATCAAAAGAGTTCCTCACTTAAAATTGCTTACAGTGCTTTGAGAGAGTTGACGTTTGTGGATTTGAGATAATAGTTCTTTTAAACCTCTCCTGTACTCAATTCTTCTCCTTCTTCTCAGAGTTAAAGTGAGAAGGCCTGAGGGAAAGAGGCTGAGGCACCAGCACTCCTTTCCAGCCGGCTGTCCTCAGGCTCCAAGTGAGGTTTCCATACCAGGAAGAGAGATTCTGAGGGACAGTCCCTCCACGGTGGCACTTCATTACTCGCCAGTGACACCGAACTCACGTTTTAAGGCTATGAAAGCAGCACCTCAAAAGAGATGTCCTTGCCATCTGGGAATATAGCTACAATGGGTGGATGGCAAGCCCTTGGGAGGTGGTCTTTGGAGCCCAAGACTATGCAGTCCTATAGGCAAAGGTAGGAATGTTTTCTTCTGGGGCTGGGGAAATTGTCGGCCTTGGAGAGTCAATCAGAAGGCAGGAATGTTCCCTTACTCTGTCACCTTTAAATTTAGGAAGAGAAATCACCAAGTAAAGGGATTATTTGGGAATGCAAGAATTAGAATTGTAATTCTGGGCGCACAAACCAGTGTAGCCTCTAGGTGTGTTCAAAGAACAAAGAGAAAGGCTGAGTCTTTACTGGGGAAGAGAGGAAGGGGATCTAAATTGTTTTGAAAGGAAGTTTACTGGAGCCGGGAGCGTCTTGTTGGGTCTAGCAAGTTCTGATTAGTGAGTGACAGCAACTACTACTCTAACTTAGAGTTAGGTCTTTGTGTTTTTTCTGAACTGAAAAAACAGTTCCTTGAACAGGGACCTGGGTGCCCCCTCCCCTTGGCTTCCTGACTGCATTTTGGTTGGGTATGACATGCATGACTTCAGTCTGTAGAATCAACTTTCACACTTTTGTTGTTACAGAGACAGGGTCATGCTCTATCGCCTAGGCTGGAGTGCAGTGGACACAATCATAGCTCACTGCAGCTTCAACCTCATGGACTCTGGCCATCTTCCTTCTGTAGCCTCCCAAGTTGTGGGGATTATAGGTGCACCCACCATACCCAGCTCACACTTGTAAGAAAGACCATTTGGATAGATGATTATTTACCATATTAAGAAACTTTTGTTCAGAAATGAATTTCATCCTTGCATGATTATCCTTGTAGAAGGAAACACAGCACCATTTTTGCCTCATAAGTGTTTTATTTTCAGCACACGACAGCTTAGAAATTTGGATTTACTAATAGCACACATGTAAATGGCAGAGAATGAAACTTTCAAGTAATTGGCACAGGCTCTAAGGAACTCTGCCGGAGGAAGGAAGTACAGATGCTCCTCCATTTACCATAGGGTTACAGCTGGATAAACCCATTCTAAACTGAAAATATCATAAGTTGAAATGAATTGGGCTACATCCTGATAAACCCATTTTAAGTCAAAAAATTGTTAAACTGAACCATTGTAAATTGAATCATTGTGAGCTAGGGACCATCTATAAAAGCATCATTTGTTCACCACAGCCCCTGGGATCTCACTGCAGCTTGAGTAATGAGAAACGTGTATTTGGTTCAAAAGTCAAAATAACCTCTCTCCTGACAACTGTAATTCATTTTATTAGACATTTTTTACTGAGCATTAAACAGCACAAATCCAAATGATAAAGTGCAGGCCAGTTTGCAGGCCTGTATTTTAATCCACCTTGCGTGTGAGTGCACGGATACACATGTACACAAATACTACACAAACACCAGAAAAAGAAAAAAAACCTTGCACATTTCATTATTCTGTAATCTACATCATTTTAGAGAGCTATGTACTTTTAAAAACTAACACCCTGGTGCACGTGCACACATAATCTTTTCCTGGTCAATACAGCAATTCAGTTTTATTTTAAAAGAAGAGGAAAAGAAAAAGACTTTCGCAAATGGGTTTATTTAAAAGGAAGCAAATTAAACAAAACTATGGTGATAACAGCAGATGTCTAGTTATAATTCATTTCCCTAATGCTGATTAATATATTCATGAACAAATCAAATGTATTGCCAAAAGAAGAATGCTACCATTAACACCCCAGCGGCTACTGGTTTCAGTTGTGCTTCTCAATCAGGCAAAATGTTCTTTCTTTAGCTCCTAATCCTATTTATTTTGCTTCCTGCCAATCTCAAAAATAATTCATCTTGCGTGTTTCCTCATAAACGCTCCCTGGTTCTTGATTGCTTTGCCTATGTGGCATTTGATTTCAAACTGCCATTTTACCTTTATTAACATTTGGAACTTTCTAAGCACGAGGAGAATGCCCAAAAGGCATACAAAAATAAGGCTGTTATTAGATCGGCAGCGTATGTTTTATGGCATATCTAGCTTTCTGTGTATACCAGAAACCTCTCTTTGCATCCAATATTGCATCCCCAATTGGGGTGCAGAAAGTAAATTATCATCTTGGGATTCCAGCAAAGAAGCTCTGGTATCAACATGTTTAATTTATTATTATTGCAAAAGAACAGTTTTTCTTATGATTAGTGAAACAGAAAACTCCCAATATATTTAAGAGTCTGCCCCTAAACCATTACAGGGGTGGGGGAAGAGAAAAGCAGAAAACAAAAGAGAAACAGAAGTAATGATCAGTTATCACGATTTTTGTAGTAAACAATAGAATATGATGTGCAATAGTGCAATTTTCCTTTGCTAGTCCAGCAATGCAGGTAAGTCTTAATAGGAAGTCCACCGATGGTACTTTTTCTATTTCGGGATTTAGTTGCGTGCTTGCCGGGGGTTTGAGTTCCTGCCGGACTTCTGACTCTGAGTGGAATCACTGTTGCTGGAATCACTTTTACTGAGTTCAAGATGACGAAGCTTCATATCCCAGCGCTGTGAAATTTAAAATAGAAAATAGTCACAAGCACGTATCACTAGGGTCATCATTTCTGTGATTCTAAAAACTGGGTCAGACCACAAGGTCAGATCTCTAAAGCATTTTACTACTTTCCCAAAAGTACAAATCCATTTCCCAGAGTAACAAGAAAACTGATGCGATATGAACATTATTCTCTGATTTTAACAAGCACAAAGTTGCCCATCTATATTATATTTAGTAATGCTTTCTTATCAAAACTTGAACTTAAAATTTCCATGTCTGTAAATGATGATGAAGTATCACCTATACCTCTGGGTATTTCCTGAGGTAACACACAGGAAGCTAGTGCTTCACAGGTACTCAACAAATGGAAGATTTACACACAGAATTTGAAGGAAAGGCTATTTTTCAGCATCCTCTCTTAAGACACATAAGAACATAGCCTTTAAAAATCTATGTGATTTGAGCAAGGAAAAAAAAATTAAAATTTTTTTGAGGGATGGGGGGGTCTCAAAAATATTTTTCTAAGTAATATCCGCCAAGTACAACAAACATAACAGACAAGGTCCTGCCTTCATTCTAAGTTTTACAAAGCAGGCATTAGCAATGTTTTTATTAACCACAATCAAGTTTAGTAATAGTTCATATTGATAATGTCAATATTTACACACAATTTAAGTTAAATGGAAGTTATATTCCATGAGGATAGGTAGGGAATATGAACTACAGCTGTACTTCCCAAACTTCAAACATGGATATTGCATGGGGAATTTGTTAAAATTGCCAATTTTCATTCAGTAGGTCTGAGACAGGGCCCAAGATTTTCATTACTAACAAGCTCCCAGGTGATACCTATGTTGCTGGTCCAGGGACCACATTTTAAATAGCAAGGATCATCAGATCCTTGGGTCAGGTGGCCCAAGTTCAAAGTCTAACTCCCCTACTTACCGTGTGAAGTTTCTTGAATTTACTAGACTTCATTTTCATCATTTATATGTTGGAACTGAGAATCTACTTATAAGAAGTAGATTCATCTGAAGATTGATAAAAATATATACAAAGTGCTTAGCATATAGTAAATTAGTTATTGTTTTTCTATTACTGAAAGTCATTCTTCATTTTAGTATACTTTACTCCACAATCTTGTTTTCCTATTTTATAAACAGTCTGATTCTCAACTTCCCAAGGAAGTCCAAACATCTTGAATAGTTTGCTATAAGAGACTTAGGTAAACAACCATTTCCATGAAAAAAAAAACCATAATAATAAGGTTTCTTATACAATTCTTGATTGATCCACTAAGAGCAAAACTCAGCTAAGAAAAAATCTGATTAAAAACCAACATCCTCCATAAAACTTTTTTTACACATCTTCAAATTGACTGGAAAACTAAAATGGGGATCTCAATAATTCTGGCCAAAGGAGATTTTCTACTCAAACTCTTTAGCCCTCAATATCTGCAAATGAATTTAAAATTGTTCAAATTATTAGTTTTTTTTCCTTTAGAGTATTTAAATCCAGACTGAGAATATAAATGACCTCACAATAACTCTGCAAGTCCCCTGCGTAAAGCAATGGGAAATACTGAGAAAGCAATGGAAAACGGGACAAACAAGCCACATGTCCTGTCAACAACACAATGATATTGTTTTGCTACCAAAAGAGGAGCAGTAAGCCTTGTTACATGCTTTGCAGCAGGGATATTGAAAGCTCTTCCAACTGGTACAGGAATTTAGGACAAATTCCTGTTCTGCATTAGCAAGCAGAAAACCAAATTAAAAAGACAGTAAGAGATTCCAACATACTGAACAAGAGCCACTTCTTTCTTTACTAAACAACAAACTAATTGAAGAGAGATGCAGAGAGAATGCCCACAAGTCTAAACTTGAAATGCATCTCACTTTTGACATATCTACTGAAAGGGGGCAGAACTTACTGGAGGGTAGTTTCCCCTTACAAAATAATGCCCTCTACATTTTTGTAGGTCATTTAAACCCAAATGTGTCTGCTGTGTCAAGTGCCAGATGTATAAGATAAACCGCCCAGGGGTGTTTAACTTACCATGTAAATGTTTCCCAAGCCTTCAAACTTGCAGATGGAAGAGGACGTATTATGTTTGGTAAAGTTCCCATTCCCCTCACCCATCCATACATCCTTTGAGATTTTTTTGTCTCCCTCTACATTCCCCCACCCCATTCTTTTCTTTGAAACAGATTTGCCTAGTGCAGTAAGAAGAAACAAAACCTTCTATAATACAGTCATGTACTATGTGATTTTTAAAAATGTATCAATTCCACAATCTGAGAGCTATTGACTTAAAAATAAGGCTAAATTACTGCTCTAAGGACCTAATTTGTTCAGTTCTCTTACATATAGATGAATGTAGCTACCCTTTGTACATAGGAATTGGTGTTTATTCATTGGACATCAGTGTTTATTTTCTTACCCATAATTTATTCTCCCCTTCTCACAAACTGCAGTTTGTTCAGGGAAGCAATAACCCTGGATTTAAATAGACTACATTTCCTAGGCTGTTTTGCAGCTAAGTAAAAGTTGCTTGATGAGACTCTTGGAAATCCCTTTTACCTCCTCTTTTTCCTGCCTGAAATGTAGATGTGATAGTAGAGGCAGAGCAGCCGTATTGTGACCTCCAGGTGAGCGTAAGTATGGAAGCAATGCCTTTAAAAATGACAGAGCAGCTGGTCGTGGTGGCTCACGCCTGTAATCCCAGCACTTTGGGAGGCTGAGGCAGGCAGATCACCTGAGGTCAGGAGTTTGAGCCCAGCCTGACCAACATGGAGAAACCCCGTCTCTACTAAAAATACAAACTAAGCCAGGTGTAGTGGCACATGCCTGTAATCCCAGCTACTCAGGAGGCTGAGGCAGGAGAATCGCTTGAACCCGGGAGGCGGAGGTTGCACTCCAGCCTAGGCAACAAGAGCAAAACTCCTTCTCAAAAAAAAAATAATAATAATAATAATAAAAGGTAGTGCAATAAGCTAGAAGAAGCCTGACAATGTGGAACCACCCTGCCAGGACTGGACTACAGCTAGACTCCTTGTGAAGAGAAATTAGGGCAACTGTAGTTAGATCTTTGATACACATACAGGGAATTAATTCCTTAAATGAAATAGACATCAAAGATAAATTCAGCTCCTGGAATATATAAATATATGCATACTAAATTTTAGTATTTCTCATATAGTTGAAGGAAGCTCTTTCATTTTAATGACAGATGGCTGGTTTTCTACTTTTATTTTCTGTGTATTACTTCAAACATAAAATACAGGCTTACCTTAACTTTTTTACCAAGACGATCCTTCCATTTCTCAGCTATAGAGCCTTCCACCAAGAGTAATCTGCGTTTTTAAAAGAAGCAACCATTTTTGAAAAATTAAAACCTGTTACTGAAAAGTACAAGTAATCAGTGCCAAGAAAGACTTACATGTTTATTCTTGAATAGGACAGCCAAGATTTAGAATCGTTATTATTAACCATTTGTGAGTCAGAGGGCCCTTTAAAAAATGAATGAAGTTATGGTCCCTCTCCCCGGAAAAATGCAAACCATAAACTACACACATACACCCATTCCATATATGAAATCAAGGATCCCAACTAAAACTTACCTGTAATCCCCAAGAAGGTGGACAGATCCCAAGGTAAGAATGTGAGGGTAAGATCTCTAGACAGAAGTGCAATGAGAGTAGGATAAGCAAAGCAGTTATTCTGTATCCTTAATGAGTGAATTACCTGGAACGTTCCTCATCTTCATAGCCCATGATGACGTATTCCTCATTAACATTAAGCGGAGGACAGAGGCAGCCAGAGCTGGTGTAGAGGTTGACAGTATCCCGTGGAATGTTCACCAGAGAAGACTTTAGAATCTCCTTCACCTCCACTACTGCAGTCACATCATGGCACTTTGTCTTTATCTCTTTAACTTTAGCCCGAATGACTGGGATAAAAGACAAGAAAAGCTGATAATAATATGACACATAATAGGTACCCCATTCAAAAAAGCAAAAATAGCCTTCTCTTCAGTTAATTCTTATCCACTTAATATTCAACGAATGGAACAGAAAAGTTAGCCAGATATTTTCGCCTTAGACTGCAGCGTGCAACATACAACCACACATGGCCTCCTAATGCTCTGCCCTGCTCCCTTTACAATTTGTGGCTATGCATATATTCGTGTGTATATATGCATGTGTGTGCAGGTGCTTTTGAGAAATCCATTTAGAGATTCAAAGATTGAGTCAATAATCTGATATGATTTTGCTCCAAAATTCCATTTTGGATGTGTATATGTGCATGTGCAGCTCCAATTGCTGCCAACAGGAATTTAAACTATGTTAATCCCACGATATGAAAAGACCTAGTACTTAAATATGCTTTCTTTCCTTGGCATTCCTTTATCAGGTCTATTTTTATTTTTATTGCTTTTTATCATTTTTTTAAATCAGGTCTATTAATAGGTTTTCTCAAGTGGTGGGCCTCTTTAGTGTTATAAAATTGTCCTGCTCAATAGTGTTTCCAAACTGGTTCTGCAGTCTTTTCACCTGCCTCATTTGGGTTGCTGTTCAGTTATTAGCTCCTTTCTTTCTCTGTGTTCAGTACAGATTGTCTTTTATATTCTCCTTTATGTGGGCTACATTTTCTTCTTTGTTCAGATATCAGGTCCTTTCTTCCTTTGTGTTCAGTGCAGATTATCTTTTATATTCTCCTCTAGATGGACTACATTTTCTTCTGGAATAAAAATTGTCACCACTAGACATTATTTCCTCCATCTGCCTTGAAGTCAGACACTCCAACACTCCTTCCCCTCACATGCTACAGAATCTATTCTCAAACGTCAATTGCATCATTCTACCTCTCTCGATGGATATATTGGCACCCAATTTACGTCACAAGAGTCACTTTACTTCTCAATGTAACAACAAACGGCCTTCAGTTGCAAAGTTAAAGTATTTGACTCAGAATCTAGAAAGTATAGTTCTGCTTCTTTTCTGTATGTCCCCCCTTTAAAAGAGTCAAATTGTTTAGATTCCTGCTTCTAGTAAATGAGCTTTTAAAAGAGCAGTTTTAAAACATCAAGAAAGAAGTAAAATGTCAATTAGTAAAAAGACAATGGCATTTCTCCCAGTACCCTCATTGCTCCAGTTCAATATCCATGGACATTATATAGAGGAAAACACAGTTTACCCAAATGAGTCAATGTTTCAAAAACTTTTTAGACATGTAATTGCAAACCACTTTAATCTGAGTACCTTCCCACATATTTTAGAGGTTTTGGACTATAAAGGATTAGAAGAAAGTAATCCGTGAAAAATATAAAACCAGCTAATCAACCATTCCCCCCATTAATGCTCCAATTTCATCACACAAACAATATTCTACCAGTGCAACACACATGACAGAAATTAAGTTACTAATGAATTCTAAAAACTTCACATTTCAGTCTTCAGAGAATTAGTTGCCTCAAGTATGATAACTTGTAGCAAACAAAAGGTGTACCCAACTGTCCTCACTTGGTTCAACTGGCAAGTGGAGTCCCTGTCTATTCATGTTCTCCCTATTCTGTATTTAACGAAAGATAAGATTGCCCTTTTTGAAATGCCATTTGGGAGAATCAGATGAGAAATTCTCAACCCCAACTAACAGGCATTTTTGTGTGACCTGGCTTAAGTGTACGTGCTTCATAGCATCCATCAACTATTAGAGATTAGTGAACTGTGCAAATGTTCTCAAACTAATGATTTATTTACCCAGTGTCTACTATTTTCATTAGAAATTTTTAGCACATGTACCCACTCCAAAATAAATATCTTTCTACAAGACCTACTTTTTTACTCAAGTAATTTTGTTAACACTTAAGGAGTTTTTCACAGAATTAATCCGAATGAAGTAGAGGTTTTGTCTAAATTTCCAGTTGCTCTCACCTTGACTTTATTTTCTCAGTAGACACATGCAGATATAGAAGACAAAAAATAAAAATATTTTGCAAGTAAAATATATTTCCTTTTCAGAATTCTTTCTTCTATTTAATCATTTGAGTGCCTCCCTTTCCCGAAGAAACTGTAAGTAAATCCCAGACAAATGAAATCTTGAAACTATGATCAACTTAGCTATTACTTGGCTACAAAAAAGAAATTATCTGCTACTTTTCACTAATTATGATCCATATCCCATTTTATTTTATGATATTCATTCAGCTATCTTCTCTAAGACCTTCACTTTCCATGACTTGTCTTTCAACTTTTAACAAAAATAACAGCAACAACTATTGCAGCACTAAAGAAGCTCGGATAAAATGAAATTTGAACATAGGATAAGTAAAATAAATAATTACATTTCCCTGATATAAAATTTATATGTTTTTGTTCTTAGCATTACAGTATTTAAAAGTTTATATAGCATTTTTCAATCTTAACAAGCTAATCTCCTAGAAATTAAGGCCTCTTTTTTCCCTAGGGTTCTTCACATCAATCAGTAGAGAAATGGGTTCCTAGATAAAGCAGCCAGGCATTTGACTTCTTAGATAAACATAACCTTACAAACTTCTGAGCATCCATCATTAACTAAGAAAAGCTACATTCCTCTTAAGATGAGTAGCAAGCAAAACATAAAATTCCATTGAAGAAAAACTTGGGAAACAAGGTGGATCTGTTTTAAGGAGATTTAACTAAACCAAAAATTTTCAACTTTATATTTTTTAATACACTTCATTTTGAAAGATATTGAAGATAACTCTTACAGCCTTATTCATTTCTCTCCTTCCAACTCCCAAAAGTATAGAAGAAATAAATCTGCTCTATATATCATATATACTTTTAAATAGTGCACATAAATGCAATAATAAAACTCTTATTTTAATAAGGTTCACTTTAAAAGTCTGTTTAATCGCTATGTTTACTCATGGACTCAACATCAATAGTCTTATGCAGAGACAGTAACATATCTTTTACTAATACCATAGATATTAGAAAAAATAAAAATGCCTATGGAATACAGTAAATATCTGTTAGTTCCTTATGTTTCAGCTGGAAAACTCTGTAAATTGCCATTTCTAAATATAATGACTGTATAAATAAATTTATGACTCTTGACTCTAAATATATACCAGCATCCAAAAGTACATTGTGAACAATCAAAGAAGGGACAACTTAGATTCAATAATCATTGATAAAATCAGGATGGTAATATATCTCATGGGGCAGCTGAGAAAATTAAAGATAACGCATAGAAATCACTTAGCACATAGGACAAAAATGGCAGGCTTTTTAATCCTTCAGTTAAGTTTGTCAGCTACATTTGGATTGGTAGCTCTTCAATTAATATTTAGTTTATTAGAATGTCAGATTTTAAGTCAAGCTAGATACAACACATTTCTTTAGCTGAATACCAACAACTTCTACAAGTGTTGCTTTCCAAATCTATCTGTGTTTTTCATGGGATAGGCTGACTGACAAAACCAAGTTTGAGTCTTTCAACAGTTCCTTATGCATCAAAGTGCTCTTCTGTTCACCCAGTGAAGCACAACTGATGGCCTATGCAACCCAACTTGAGATCAAATCCTCCTTCAGCCTCCAGGTAGGGAAGAGTCCCATGTATCTTGATACTTAATCTCTGTGTACTTATGCGCATGGCTCTAAGAGGACAACAATACTGCCTGGTGTGCTTCAACATCAACCATGTCTGCTTGGTATGCTCGAACATCAACCATGTGTTAAGCATTTTGCCCATGGGAGCCATGTTAATTGGTTGGGGCAGAGGGACTACGCTCCTAAAAGTTGTCTTTTGGTTTTTAAACCTTATTCTTAAATGGCTCTACTTATTTACATGTGCCCATATTCATGGGTGCATCCACACACCTTAACACAGCAGTTTATAAATCAACCATGAAGTTTTCCTTACCATAGTTGTAATTGTTCCGGAAGTAGGTCTTCTGCGTAGCTCTAATAGGCTTACATTTACAGCGTTCTGAAAAACACAATTTAGTTATAAGCACATTTCCAATATTAGCTTTCTTTTGTTTACTCATGTTTTTTGCTGAAACTAGATCTCAGTTTGGTTGTGAGAAGGCTCTTGTCACTTCTGCGTGTCTGATCTTTTTCTCCTGGAAGTACATTCCTGTTTATTCTATCCACATGGCCTCTTATTCAATGTCAGTATGGGCATTGTTTCCATTCTCAACAAACCACCCAAATCTTGAGGAAATGCTGTTCACCCCCATGCATGAGAATAGCATGACCCCTTAATCCTAAAAGAGGTGTGCTTCATGATTATGGAAATATTAACATCATGAATGCCAACTGGGAGGCAATTTTCTGCCTATGCTCAGGTCGCTGGTTTACCCTGTGGACTACCATCTCATGTTCATAGACTTTTAACAGATGTCACAGCAGTCCTCCTAATATTAGTTCCGAGATCTCAAAGCAACTCGAGGAGATAAGCAAGTGTTATTAAAAGCCAGTGAACTCCGTGAGGTTCTTAAGGGGGGCAGTGAGCCCCTTCTATAGGGTATAATAGCCCCCATTCAACTTAATGGTATTCTTGTGCTTGTTGGAGTAAATTATTATCTACATATTTTGAAAAGAGAAATTTCATGTTTTAAAAATATTTGGTGAGTAGTGACCAGAATGCACATTTTATGTATATATTAGGTTAGTGTAGAAGTAATTGTGGTTTTTGCCATCATAATAATAACAATTCTAATTATCTCAAAATGTTTTCTCTAAGGATGGATTCACTTGACATCTTAGAGAGTAGATTATTATACTTTTTATAGAAGAGCTACACAGCTGAGATTACTTAGCTAAGAAATATACATCATAAGCATGGTAAATTGTCAGGAATTAATGTCAATATAAAAGTAGAAAAAATACACAATTATCTTAAAAGTATTTAATTATATGTAAAGATTTCTTTAAATAATGTCCCTGAGTAAGCTTCATTAAAAATCAAATAGTATGTGCTTCTCTTTTGACACAGAAAAAGGAAATAAGAATACATAAATTAGAGAAAGAACATCAACAAAAAAATTTTTGCTTAAAAAGTGTTTTATGGCTGGACACAAGGGCTCATGCCTGTAATCCCAGCACTTAATTTGGGAGGCCAACAGGGTGAGGCGATAGGTGAGGAAAAAAAAATTGAGCCCAGGAGTTCAAGACCAGTCTGGGCAATGTGGCAAAACCCCATCTCTACAAAAAAAAAAATACAAAAATCAGCTGGTGTGGTGGCGTGTGCCTATAGTTTCAGCTATTTGGGAGGCAGATTTGGGAGGATCACTTGAGCCCTGGAGGTCGAGGCTGCAGTGAGCCAAGATCACGCCACTGCACTTCAGCCTGGGTGACAGGGTGAGACCCTGTCTCAAAAAAAAAGTTGTTTTATGTTAACATGGAGAATAAAAGGCAGAAGCTTTTCTTGACCACTTGTATTTTCTAATGAAAATAAATTTTACTTCCGGTTGAACTTGTCAATAACATACTTTAAAGTAGCAGTCCCAAAATGAGTATCGCCCCTCCTGCCAGAGAAATAAGTATCTCTAATGGGGATGGTAGCAGCAGCAACTGTTGCTCTTGCCCATGACAGAAATGAGAATTCCTCAATGATACGCACAGCTTCTTCCCTTGTTCTGCTGATCATTTTTAGCACACAATTTCTGTGAAGATCTCAGCCCAATAAACAATGACTAACATTAGTGCTCGTTGCTATTTTGAAAAAAAATTACTCCAACAATAACTTTATTAGCATACTGATTATATTCTCATTTAAAAGAGAATGAAAAGTTACCTAGCTTTTGGCTTTTTTACAGTATTTTATTTTGTATTAAAATGTTATATGTATTTTTAAAGAGATATTCTTGAGATGAGAATATTTCTGAAGAAATAAATGTTATGGTATTAGATTTATAAATTATCTTCATCCATATATATATATATAGACTTGTGATTTTTCTACTTAAAAATAGATATCTACCAAAAATAATGCATGTAAATAAATTATCTACACATTTGTAATTCTTCAGAAATTTGCATACAATCAAATAAAAAATTTAGGCAAAAACTATAGCAACTGTCACTTAATTGAGTCTAATTGGATGTTTTTACTTACATATCTGCTGGGAGCATAAACAAATGGATTCCATAAAACTTTCTAGGCAGGGATTTTAAAAAATTATATTATAAAGTGATTTAGTAATATTTCAAGTAGGTATTTACAAAGCTATGCATACACCTACATATACATAGCTAGACTATTACCTAATAGCTAATGAGCTAAGCAAATATTCTTGGAACTAAATTTTGCTCATCTGCAATATAATTCTTATTTCTGGTGGTCTCCAAGGTGACAATGCCATAGTAATTATATGGGACAATGTCTCAATCCCTAACTCTTGCCATAAGCAAATTATCTGTCTAGTTCAAGTAGCTTGATAACATAACAGAATGAGAATTTGAGTTTTTTTTTTTTTTTTGAGACGAAGTTTCACTCATGTTACCCAGGCTGGAGTGCAATGGCGCGATCTCGGCTCACGGCAACCTCCGCCTCCTGGGTTCAGGCAATTCTCCTGCCTCAGCCTCCTGAGTAGCTGGGACTACAGGCATGTGCCACCGTGCCCAGCTAATTTTTTGTATTTTTAGTAGAGACGGGGTTTCACCATGTTGACCAGGATGGTCTCGATCTCTTGACCTCGTGATCCACCCGCCTCGGCCTCCCAAAGTGCTGGGATTACGGGCGTGAGCCACCGCGCCCGGCCGAGAATTTGAGTTTTATACCCACAAAGCTCAAATATGAAAGAACCTTGTCTCATTTATGCTTACTCAACCCAAACATTCATATCTTAGGTTATTCATGAAAAGTGTATCTTAGATCAATAGATCTGAAACATTACTCCTCATGTAAATTACGTTTACACACATCGACATACACATCCCCAAAAGCCCCAAAACTGCGAAATTGTGAAGAATCACAGAGAGATTCGTTGCATGCATTAGTTGTCACCATTTTTTATGCCTGCTACCCTAAATCAGATGTAACAGTTTATTTTTATTACCAATAGTTGATTTGTTGATACTCAGACTTTTTGGGGGGGCCTGTAGCATTACTATCATTTCTAGTTTAAGGGCTAATAGTCTTCTTCTCCCAACTTCCTAAAGGCACAAGCTTTTTAAGTTTTGGCTTTTAGAGTAGAAAATGAAATCTATTATTTACTGAGTTTTAAACAAAATCCATCAGATACTGATTTTTCTTTATTCCACTGTTGAGGAGAAAAGCTTACAAATAAATTAGTCTGCCTTGGTGCTTTATCTGGGAAAAAAAATATTTTAAAAGTCAAAGGAGTTGGTTTTGACAAAATAGGCTAAGAAATGACAAGATCTTCAAACACGGGCAGTTTTAACATTAACAATTCATTTACCTCAAAGCCTGGAATTAATATAGAACCTTCAAATGCGGGACACAGTGCAGTGCTGCATCTTAGGAGCAGCCATGGAAAGGACAGGAAACTGTTTTCAGCTCAGTTCTTTCTCACATTCCCTCCACTCCTCTTGCTTGCTGCTTCTAGCTACTCTCTTAATATTAATGATCTCCTACATATCTGCTAATGAACTTGGAGACTGTTTATTATCCTAGTACAAACATGAGTTTATCACTCTAGTAGAAACCTGAATTTGCAAAGTTAACATGCCCAGTACTTTGCAGAACTTGTTCTGTAACTCAGGGGAAATGCCTCACGATACACATAGTGCCCTAGCGGTGAACAGCCTTGCTGCCTCACAGTGGCTTCTTATAAAAATAAAAATAGTTCAGAGGAGACAAGAATCTTAGCCTTCTTTATTCAAAGCTTTGCTCATACAAATATGCTCACTTATTTTTAAAAAACATAAGGATACTACTATTTTTGATATGATTTCAGAAGATCTAAAGAAATCTAAGTACCTGATCCAGTTATGAAATATGATACTCACTGGACTGTCCCTATTTAATGCAACCTTGTTTGAGTTCAAGCTTAAGTGTGATAAAACTTTCTAACTATCCCTGACCTTTGTTTGAAATTGAATGCTTTTGGGTCTTATCCAGAGCTGTAAGACTATAATTAACTTCATCAGATCCTCAAACTCCCATAACCTTTCATGTAGCATGACTTTGGAGGACTACTATGTTTGAGTGGATATTTTTCTATTTTTTCTAGGAAAAAAATATTATCTGTGCTCAGGACTTATTGTCAAAAAGTAAGGAAAAGGAGAGAACATACAATTGTATTTGTGTTACAATTTCCTTTATAACTTTTTCAAGACTGACACTTTCTAATCAGATCAGAATTTAAATCATTTTAATTTTTACCAGATGCACTGTATGTCTCATACCCTGGCATTTCACCCCTGAAACCCACTCGTCCTCTTTTCCTCCATTTAAAAACACACAGGAGCAAAACACAACACATTTTAAAAGACACAAAAAATAAAATTTTATAATTTGAAGATCCATGTCCTTCACCATGACTTCTTTACTGAGATCTCGATCAATATTTCCAACTGCCTGTAAGAGGGGTTTGTGAGGAGTTCCATAATTTTTAACATCTGGTAACATCCATCACACCATGAATTTGTCTTTATCTATAGAAATGATAGTAGTGTCCTCTGACTCCGCAACTCTGGTATATCTATGCTTCTGTAAATATGAGATGGGAAGGAAAAGAGAACTAACATTTGTTGAACCCTTTCAGTCACTTATATATGAATTCATTCATTCTGCAAATATTGGGCATCTGCTACATTCCAGGCTCTGTAATAAACATGTAGGCCACATGATGGGCTCTACAGACAATCCAGAAGAGGATAAAGACATTGAACAAAAAAAATTACACACAAAATAATTTGTCATATGTGATACATGTTAGGAAATTAAAACACAATGTGTATGTATAAGAAGAACATATCACTTAATGACCTAAACTAGTCTGGCCTCCAATATACTGTGAGAAAATGATATTTAAAGCTTGAAACCTGAAAGGTGAGTTGTAGTCCTCTAGGCAGGAACTGCATCTTTATATATAAGACAAAGAATATTAAGTCCATAAAGGAGACTGAGAAGAAGCAGCCAGTTATGTGGAAGGAAATACAGGAGAGTGTGGAGTTAAAAAAGTGTATTCCAAAATAAAAGCAGGGCAGTCCTCTCTGTCAAATGACCCTCAGAGCTAAAAATGAGTTCAGAGAGAAAAGGGTCCGCTAAACTCAACTTGCAAGGTGATGACTGGACCCTGAGCAAAAGAGAGAATCGGACTTTGAAAGTCAGAAGACTTCATCCACTACACAAGAATAAAAAGGAGAGAAGGGTGCTGATACTGACAAGTTTATAAATTGGTTGGTGGAGTAATGAGGGAGTTCTTTCCAATGGCTTTTATTTTCTTATTGAAGAATGAAGTGACGTCATCAGCTATGGGGAATGAGGGGCTACGAAAAGCAGGATGTGGGCATGTAAGTAAAGAAAGTATAAAGCGGTTATTTCATCAAGTAGAAGGCAAACTTTATAGTGAGTAGGAATGATGGGCAATCTTGATTTTCTATCTGATATTTCTGTCTTGAATTTAAAGTGAAACTAGTCACCTCAGTTGAGTAATTTTCTTAAATAACTGGAGTTGGAATTTGCCAGATGAATATGGCAGAAGAAAAGAAAGCAAAGAAATTGAGGGTATTTTCAAGGGAATGAGAATTGCAATAGACCGTGATATCTCACGCAGACAAGGAGGCCAGAGGCTTAGCAGATAGGAAGTGGTAGCTGATGAATAGGTAATCTCAACATGGTTAAAAAAAAAAGGAAGCAGTGATGACAATACTGCAACAAGTCATGTCAAATGAAAAGAAGTGGTAAGCAAACAGTGGGACTGTTAGAATTAACATTACAATGCTAGCACCACTGCTAGATGGCAAGGCCCAGAACTGCTCATGGAAGTGAGTGGCTGGGGTAGAATAGACTAGCATATTAGTAAAGTGAAAAATCAACGCAGTAGGTGGACCATCTGCCTTACCATCACAGCCATCAACAGCGACAGGAATGGTTGCCATTGTGGAACTTGTTCAGATAGCCCTTAAACATAAGTTGGGCAATATGCCATTCAGGAGGTCAATTCTACTATCCTTCTAGAAACAAGGTGATGGTAAAACATCGCTAGATTCCACCCCGTGGAACATACTCCCTCTTCCCAAAATTGCAAGTCATCAAACGGGCACTTAATGGAAAAATTGACAGGGTCTTATTGTTCCTAGAGCATTAACAAACAAACAGAAACACCGGAACCCTAGAGTTCTGACATCAATGATGAAAGGGGAAAACAACAACACCCGCAGATTCGGAAATTAACTGTATTAAACTAGGAACCATATTAAGGAGGTTTGAATTTAGAAGTCAAATTGATATTATGTTCATACCAGGGTGTACTTTTATACACTAAAAATTAAAATAAAATGATGCACAGAACTCAAAGTCTCAGAAACGCCATGGTATGCCAAAGCAGTCAGTCCCAAGTATATACGTTATGCTTCCCTTTACGTGAAGCTGAATATCAACACCAATCTATGGCAATAAAAATCAGAACTGTGCTTGCCTTATTCTGAGGGCAAGATGGGTGATTGGACACCTGATAATTTTGAGAAATGTTCTTTATCTTGATCTGGATGGTGGTTATGTAAGTATATACATTTGCCAAAATTTAAATGCAGCATACACTTAAGATTTGTAGTATTTTACTACAAATAAATTATTGCTTAATAAAGTTATAACATAAAAATAAGATATTTCTTTCATTTTTTTCATAAAATGAAGTGTTTTCTTGACTTAGCAGTCATTCATTATGTATTTAAAACAATATTTATTTCCTAAACCTATACATAGGGCAAAGAATATCATATTAAATTTTATTTTGGATTAGACCAGTATATGGAAAATGTGATGAAGCTGACTGGCGAACCTAGGTGATATAATAAGGCTTTAAAAAGTAAAAGTAACATTTGCTCAACTTAGCTGTAAAAACAAACCTCAATATTGTAATAAAGGACTCAATTCATAGTAATTTGCACTTAGTAAAAGGAATTGCTTAAGACTGAGAGAACTAACACTATATTAATAAGAAAAGGAAATGCAGTTTATTCCTTTATGTCTTTGGAAAATTTCAAATAAACTGCCTTTCACAAGTTTTCTAGATTCAAGTTACTCAGAATATCCAAAATATAGAAAGAGTCAATACAATTATGCCTGTTTTCCCTCATGACTTCTGAAGTGCTATTTTGTGATAGACTCTAAAGAATCAATTAACAAATAAAAAAGGGGGCTTCACAGCCTTTAGAAGGTCATGTGTCCACTCAATGCCAAGTACATTGAAAAGAAGTGAAAAAAAGGGAGTGCCAGTCACCTATTTGCTCTTTCATTCCATGTCCTTGGCATAGAGAGTGCCTGATACCAGTGTCCCTTACATTTTTTATTAATACATAATAGATATATATATTTTCAGGCACATTGATATTTTCATACATTCACATAATGTGTAAAGATCAAGTTACGGTAATATCCATTGCCTTAAACATTCCTCTTTATGCTATGAACATGTGAATTAGCCTCTAACAATAAATCATTGTTAACTTTAGTTGCCATACTGATCTATCAAACACTAGGTCTTCCTTCTAACTAACTGTATATTTGTACTCATTAATCATCCTCTCTTCATTTCCTCCTCCCTGTTACCTTTCCCAGCCTCTTCAACTCAATTAGATTCATTTTTTTTTTTTAGCTCCCACATATGAATGAGAACGTGTGATATTTGTCTTTCTGTGCTTGGCTTATTTCATTTAACATAATAACCTCCAGTTCCATGTTGCTTCAATGACAGAATTTCACTCTTTTTATATCGGAACAATATGTCATTGTGTATATATACCACACTTTCTTTCTTCATTCATCCACTAATAAGCACTTCAGGTGATTCCACATTTTGGCAATTGTGAATAGTGCTGCACTAAATATTGGAGTCCAGATATTCTTCAATGTATTAATTCCCTTTCTTTTGAATATATACCCAGTAGTGAAACTGCTGGATCATATGATAGTTCTATTTTTAGTTTTTTGAAGAACTTCCTATTGGTTTCCATAGTGGCTGTACTAATTTACATTCCCACCAACAGTGTACTAGAGTTCCCCTTTTTCCACATCCTCACTAGCATCCATTATTCTATCTTTTTGATAAAAGCCATTCAAACTGGGATGAGAGATCTCATTGTGGTCTTGATTTGCATTTATCTAATTAGTGACGTTGAAAATATTTTCATTTACCTGTTGGGCATTTGTATGTCTTTTGAGAAATGTCTATTCATATATTTTGCCCATTTTAGTTAGATTATTTGTTGTTTCTTATTTTGTTTTTGCTATTGAGTTGTCTGAGTTGCTTATATATTCTGGTTATTAAGCTCTTGCCAGATAGTTTGCAAATATTTTCCTTCATTCTATGGATTGTCTCTTCACTTTGTTGATTGTTCCCTTTGATGTGCAGAAGCTTTTTAGCTTGACTACTCATTACATTTCTGAGGAATGGTGGGACAGATGGACTAAAACCAAATAAAGTTTCAGTATTAGGGACCTAGAAAAACAATGGTGCCACATACTTAAATGAGAAAGTTACAAAAGAGAAAGTTTTAATTAAAAGATTACTTCAAGGCTGGGTGTGGTGGCTCATGCCTGTAATCTGAGCACTTTGGGAGGCTGAGGCAGGTGGATCACCTGAGGTCAGGAGTTCAAGACCAGCCTGGCCAACATGGTAAAAACCCTTCTCTACTAAAATTACAAAAATTAGCCAGGCGTGGTGGTGGGTGCCTGTAATCCCAGCTACTTGAGAGGCTGAGACAGGAGAAGTGCTTGAACCCAGGAAGCAAAGGTTGCAGTGAGCTGAGATTGTGCCACTGCACTGCAGCCTGGGCAACAGAGCAAGACTATCTTAAAAAAATTACTTCAATGGGCCAGGCGCGGTAGCTCACGCCTATAATCCCAGCACTTTGGGAGGCCGAGGCGGGTGGATCATGAGGTCAAGAGATAGAGACCATCCTGGTCAACAAGGTGAAACCCTGTCTCTACTAAAAATACAAAAATTAGCTGGGCATGGTGGCGCGTGCCTGTAATCCCAGCTACTCGGGAGGCTGAGGCAGGAGAATTGCTTGAACCCAGGAGGCGGAGGTTGCGGTGAGCTGAGAACGCGCCATTGCACTCCAGCCTGGGTAACAAGAGCGAAACTCTGTCTCAAAAAAAAAAAAAAAAAAAAAAAAATTACTTCAGTAAAAAATACATTATTTTTGAAGTACCCAAAGAGTACCCAGGTAGAAGTGTTACTGGAGGGAAGCATGGTACTTTGTCTCAGAGAGTGATCAAAACTAGAGTCATAAAATTGATAATTCAGCCTATGTAGCTTGATGGACTCCAATAGGATGAATCCCTATGAGGAGAGAGAAACAGAGGCTAAGCACAGAGCCTCAGTGACTGTCTACAGTTGAGGGACAGGCAGAGAAGAACTAGGACAATTTGGGTAACAGCTCAAGGAGAGGAATGCTTAGGAAAGAGAACTGGTCAAAACTATCAATTGTTGCAAAGTAATGGAAAGAATCCTATAGTTTTAAGCTACTGTATAATTACAAAAATATTATTTATTTATTCTATTATTTTCCAATAAGGTGTAGAAGCTGGCTTTATAGTCAGTAAACATTTGCACCAAAGAAAAAAACTGAATTCATTCTCAAAATTGGTAGTAAGCCAAAAGGGAGGAAAGAATTTTAAGAGAAGGAAAGAGAGGGAATGAATGGGTCTATACTACTCAAGCTAAGCATAAATTACGTCAGCAAAAGAGGGAGCGGCCTGGCAGGCCTGGCAGCTGCAGTCACCAGGAATCTCCAGTTGCTCAGCAGCCACCAGGCAGCTACCCAGCGGAGCTTCTCTGGAGCACCTTTGGAATAGGGCCAAGAAGAAGTTAGTGAAATCTCTGGAGGAACATCTGACCTATGCTAATGTTTTCCTAGTTTAAAGATAAATCAGAACGGAACTCAGAGATCAATACAATCTGATTTTATATTAGGAAATGGGCCCCAAGAAATAATTTGGTCACACTTATATATTTAGTGTCAGAATTTACCAACTCTATCTCTGCTCTGGAGACATTTGTGTTTTTCAAGTATAAAAGTTCATAAATTGGTCACCATCACAAAGCAGAAAATGGGGAGAATTTTTTTTCATTATTTTAATTAAAAAAAAAAAAAAAACCTTGGACCACTTGAATATCTGCCTTAAGTTTCTGTGTGCTGATTTGATAGGTCAAGTGACTAGGTCACTTAAACAATAGAACAAAATTGTTTTTCTCCATATTCCATGTTATGGAAATAAAGAGCATCTATTCCTTATTACAATAGTGGATTTGCAACAGCAAAACATACAATTGGATGCTGTTCAGAGTCATTATCTCAAAAAAAAAGAAAGAAAAAATTGTTAAGCTCTAAGGCAAAGAATAAATTAACTAGAGTGAAAGAATTTCTTTTCCAAATTCCAGACAGAAACAGCTTGACACTTTGGAAAGAGGTTCTTATGTGGGTTACAGTGTTTTCGTGCCTTCCTCATTTCCTGTTTTATCATGATCAACCTCAGCTGTTACAGTTCTCTAAAGCATAATTTTCTGAGTGTGGACAAATTATATTTTCTCTTTAGAACACGTGAATATGTTAGTGTTTTTTCACAAATAGAATGAGCTTTGGTTTTGCCTATTTGTTTTCATCACTCTCATTATACCAGAGAATTGGAAAACATTTGTTTTTTTCTTTCTTTTTTCTTTTTTTTGCTTAACATACCTGATAGCAGTAACTTAATGGAAAACATTTTTAAAAGAGAAACAGTAAACACTGACTGAGAACACGACATTTGTTCTAGGTAGTTTTACATGTTGAACTGTTTTTTGTATATGGTCGATAGTGTTGTTGACGTGTTTGCTCTCTCTCACACACTGAAGTGCTATATTGCTCTAACCATAACTTTATAAAAAACTGGTAACATATACATGTCCTTGGCCAGAAATTTTGACTCAAGAATTGCAGTTTTATACAAATAAGTGTAAGGTTTGAATGAAGCAACTGAGATTTAAATGAGGCAACTGAGGCCAGTTATTGGAATAAAGAAATTTAATCAGCTCCTGGGCAAGGTTCTACGGTCCGACAGGAGGGGCCGGAGAAGTCGCGCTTCTCTTCTTGGGGTGTGGGGTTTTATAGGGAGTAGAAGTGGCTGATTGACTTTGGGGGAAACAAAGACAAGGTAGTTCTATTGGGTATTAAAAGTTCTACTGGGGACAGGCGAGGTGAACAAAGCGGGGGCATTTCCTTTGGGTATGAAGGGAGTGAGCACGGATGAGGGGCTGGCCAAGGACGTACGGGGGAGCTACCATAGGGCAGGTTCTTGGCGGGCCTTTTCAAAATTTATGGCGGGTGCAGGGCTGAGATTGGAATGCGGAAATGGGCAAGGGGAGCCTACGTGGAGAGGGCAAATGCTGAGCAATGTGCTCAGAATGATGACATAGTTTTTAGGCGCGGAGAGAGAAGGGCGTGTCCATTCGGCTTCCAAGGAGGCACCGGCCTTACAATAAGCTTTTCAGTTCGGGTTGAGAAAACATAATAGAAGGAGTGATCCTTAAAATAGCAACATTACTAGACACCAATGATTTCCAACTGATTTTATGACACTGAAAGACATTCGCAATTACATAACAAAATCATTCTAAAATAATTTTAATTTACTTATGTAAATATTTGTTGGGGACACCTTTGGTAGACATTCCCTCAGATCAAACACATGTCACCCTGATAAGATCCAGTGGAAGTCAATAGAGAAAACTGTCCCAATGTAATAAAAATTGATATTTCAAACTTCTTTACAACTTAATAAATGTTTCATTTCCACAGATAAGACACCTTATAAGGCAGGATATACTGACCAAAGTCAGTGCAAAATACTAGAGGAAAGTGAAATGGAATATATGGTGCTCATTGCAGCTATCATATTGTAGAAACAAATGCAGCATTAGTCATAGTAACAAAAACTGAAAACAACCCAAATATCCAGGAACATTAGAATAAACAAAGTTTACTACATTCAATAATAGAATACTATATAGCAATTAAAGTAAAAAACTACTGCTATACACAGCGTAATAAAAAGCAAAGGAAATCACATGCACACACAAAAATACATACTGTAAAATTCCATTCATATAAAGTTGAAGATCAGGCAAAATTAATCTATAGTACTAGAATTTCTGGTAGTAGTTACCTTTGAAAAGAAGGGTTGGGGTAGTGACTTGGAGGCTCCTCGAGTGCTGGTAACGTTACATATCTTGGTTACAGAGAGTGGTGACTTTGTAAAAATGCACATTTATGATTTGTGTACTTTTCTGCATGCATGTTATAATTTAATGGTTTATTTTATGGACTCCATCTTGTTTCTCCCACTGAAAGCAGATCTGAAACCTGAACAGAGTGCCTGAAGCAGCTACATAAGAACTCTAAAAGGTAATACAAGCAGAGTAGGGAGACTGGGGGGAAAAAAACAATACCATAAAACTGATTGGGGGCTCATCATTTCCCCCTCTGTTATCCACCAGTCTGGTGTCAACACAGCCTGTATCCTAGAGGTGAGCATTGTGCAGACAGAGTACACTCCAGGAGAAACCCTCTAGTTCTAGCTCAAGAAATGGAAAGGATCTCTAACATATCAGCTTCTTGCACTCTCTTCCTCAATGCATCCTGGGACTGTGGTAACAGCTGCAACAAGAGAGACCCTCAGGAACCCAAAACTCTGATGAAGGAGAGAAACTTACTCTCTGATTAGAGGACTTGTAGTTCCAAAAGACAGGGGCAAAGCATCATTACTTTGTCTCTCTCTCTGTGTGTCCTCCCATCTGAAGGAGCAGTCACAAGAAGTGAATCACAGAGTGGGATAAAGCTCCAGCTTTCTGGCCAAAGTACCAAAACAGGGAGTTCCAAGAAACTGAAAAGTGCTAGGGAGATCACAGAGAGGAAGGAACTTGGGAAAGGATTTTGTAAAGTTGTTTATGAACTACTGAACTCACCCCTGGGCATGTGTGACTCTGACATAAAACAGTATATCATAGATTTCAAAAACTGTGCTATGGGATAAATTATTGCCCTGACCTCATGCTGGCCACTGAGTGATACACACATAGGATAGATATGGAAGGTACATCAAAGGCTTTGGAAATGGAACTGACATTGAAATCATAACCCACAGAAGACTAGGCAGAATTTGCAGCCTAATCCTAACTAGTTGACTGATGCTAAAATTAAAAAAAAAATAAACATTTTCCATATAACTTTAAATAAACAAGACCCAAAGCTTTATTGCATGTATTCAAAATGTCCAGGATTGAACCCGAAATAACTCTACACTTGAAGAATTAGGAAAAATAATTTCAACTTGAGTGGAACAAGATAATTAGATGACACAAATGATGAAATTATCCAACAATGACTTTTTGGTAGTTATCATTAAAATGCCTCACAAATTAAGGGTGAAGACCGTTGAAATAAATGGAAAGATAGAAAGTCTTACCAAAGAAATACAAAATATGATGAAGAATCAAATGGAACTTTTAACTTTGAAAAATATACTAACAAATAAAAAACTATATGTATGTGTTTCAGAGAGCAGGAGATTGAACATGACCAATGAAAGAGTCAATGAACTTGTAGCTAGGTCAATAGAAAATTACCTAATCTAAATAAGAGAGAAAAAAGATTAGGAGAAAAAAATTAACAGAGGCTCTGGGGCCTGTGGGACAATATCAGAAGATCTAACATTCAGATCATCATAGAAGAGACTATTGCATAAAAAGCAAGTATTTGAAGAAATAATTCCTAAGCACCCCTCAAATTTGGCTTAAGTTATAAATTTATAGATTTAAGAAGCTTTGTTAACCCTAAACAGGGTAAATTCAAAGGAATCAATATCTGGACATGTCATAATCAAATTGCTGAAAAGTAAAGACAAAGAAAAAAATATCAAATGCAACCAAAGAAAACTGATGTATTACTTACAGGGAAACAATTTATTTGCAAGACTGCCAATTTCCCATAAGAAACATTGAAGCCAGAAGCAAGTGGAATATTTTTTATGTGCGAAATCTACTACAAACCTAGAATTCAGTATGCAGAGAAAATATCCTTTAAGAATGAAGGTGAAATGAGGATATTTTCAGGTAAAAGAAAAAAGACATTTTGCCAGCAGAACTGCTGTAAAACAAGTGCAAAAAATACTTATGAATTTTTTAAGTAAAAAATATTTCAGACAGAAGTTCTGTCTGAAGAACAGAAGAGAAAGAATACCAAAAGGAAGCATGGAATGTTGGAAAAGAAGAAAGAACAATAGAATTAAAACATTTGTATAAATACAGTAGGCTACTGTTTTCATGTTGTTTAAAATATATTTAATGGTTGAAAGAAAAAATATAAAATTATCTTGAGGATATATATCTCACATACATGCGTGTGTGTATGAGAGACAGAGAGAGAAAGAGAGAGAGACTCAATCCAAAAGAAAGAAGGGAATGTGAATAAAAAGGAGAGGGCACAAACAGAAAGTAAAATAGTAGCTCTAAATACAAATATCATTACATTAGCTGCAAATGGTCAAAACATACCAATCAAAAGACAAAGATCAACAGTATCAATTTTTAAAAAAAGATCTAACTATATGATGTCTACAAAAAATGTATTTAAAACACAATGACTTAAGTATGTTAAAAGTAGGATAGAAAAAGATACACCCTGCAAACACTAATCAAATGACAGCTGGAATAGCTAGAGCAATATCAGAAAAAATAGACTTTAGAGCAGTGAAAATTACCAAAGATGAAAGGACATTACATAATGAAAACATCAATTCACCAATAGGACATAAAAAATATTAAACAAGTATGTACCAAACAGAGCTTCAAAATACAAGAAGCAAAACTGACAGGCTGAAAAAATAAATAGAAAAATCCATAATATTTGGAGACCTAATCGCCCCTCTCTCAGTAATCAACAGATCTAGTAGACAGAAAATCAGCAAGAATATGAAAGAACTAAGTAACGGTATTGTTCAACTAAATTGAATCGACATTTAAAGGACATTCCATCCAACAGCAAAATACACTTTTTTCTAAGTGCACATGGAACATTCACCAAAATAGATTATATCCTGATTAGAGAATAAACTTTAATAAATTTAAAAGAATTGAAATCATACAATGTCTATTATTAAACAGCAGAATTAGAAAAATAGCAAAGATAATGGGAAAATCCTCAAAAAGCAGCAAATTAAACAGCACAATCCCAAATGATGCACAAGTCAAGGGAACTATCAAGGGAAAATATAAAATATTTTGAACTGAAGAAAAATGAAACTATCGAAGTTTGTGAGATGCAACTAAAGTCATTCTTAAATGAGTATTTATAGCATTACATTACATTAGAAGAAAGATCTTGGCCAGGCACAGTGGCTCACGCCTGTAATTCCAGCACTCTGGGAGGCCAAGGTGGGCAGATCACCTGAGATCAGGAGTTTGAGACCAGTCTGGCCAACATGGTGAAACCTTGTCTCTACTAAAAATACAAAAATTAGCTGGGAGTGGTGGTGGGCACCTGTAATCCTAGCTACTTGGGAGGCTGAGGCAGGAGAATTGCTTGAACCTGGTAGGTGCAGTGAGCTGAGATTGCATCACTGCACTTCAACCTGGGTAACAGAGCAAGCCTCCATCTCAAAAAGAAAAAAAAGGTCTCAAAACACAGTATAAGCTTCTACTCTAAGAAACAAAAGAAAAAGCAAAATCTCTAAAGCAAGCAAGCAGAAGGAAAGAATCAATAAAATTGAAAACAGTAAAACAATAAAGAAAATGAATAAAACCAAATGATGTTCTTTGCATCCAGAATATGTAAAGAACTCTCAGAACTCATTAAGAAAACAACCTGACTTAAAATGGGCAAAAGAATTGAACACTTTAACAAAAAGGATATATGTGGATAGCAAATAAACACAAGAAAATATATTCAGCATCATTAGCCATTAGGGACATGTAAATTAAAACCACGCTGAGTTATTACTACATACCTATTAAAATGGCTAACAAAAAATATTGATAATACCAAGGGCTAGCAAGGATATGGAACATTACTGGCACAAAACTGAACAGCCATCTTGGAGACAGTTTGGTACTTTTTTACAAAATTAAATATATACTTACCATATAACCCAGCAATCCTATTGCTACATATTGAGCCTAGAGAAACAAAAACTTACATTCCTACATAAACCTGTACTTGAATGTTTATAGTAGCTCTATTTACGATTGCTCCAAACTGGAAACAACCCAAATTTCCTTGAAGGAGTGAAGTGGTAAACAAATGGTCGTACATCCAAGTAACAAAATATTCAGTAATAAAAATGAATGCACCATTGATACATGCAACAATTGTATAAGTCTCAAAGGCATACTGTCAGTCTATTTACATGAACAATCCAATCTCAAATAGACAAAATTACAGTGATAAAGAAAAGATGAGTGATTGCCAGTAGATGAAGGTGGGGGAAACTTATAATTATAAAGGGATACAGCATGAAGGAGTTTTGGGAGATGATGGAATTGTTCTGTATCCTGATATGGTGGTGGTTACATGAATCTATACATAATATTAAAATTTATGTGTACTAAACTGTATATCAAAAGAAAAGATCAATTTTACTACCTGCTAATTTTTAAAATAAAATTAATATAAATCAGGAAATTTTTTAAAGTTTTCTTATAAAATGTAGGGTACAAACTTCCCCAAGAATGACTTGAGTATCTAGATTACAACAATGGCTAATCTGATCACACATGAAAACCAGGAAGATAATGATATACTCACCACTGCTTGCCCCTCTACAGTTTCCATTACTAGAATCCATAGGAAAATCTGAAAGGAGGTGATAGAACAAAGAATCCATAAGATATTTGTTTTATTTCAAGAATTCCTAAAGATAAAAATCTAACTCAATCACAAGTTTGGTTTGGGTAAGAATCCAGTTGTCTCAAGGAAGTAGATTCTTATTAGCATCATGAGGTTGGCATTCTTATCATTTGTGGGTTGAATATGGTTGAGATCTATTTCTTCATGACTCCAATTCAGTACTTTTATGTAAGAGTTTTACATTTGTAGTAAAACTTTATGCTAAATTAGTTTAATGCCTCTTTTTATTCTAAGAGAAAATAGTATTCTTCCTTTGTCCTTTTTGTTTATAGGTCATATCAGGAATAAATTAAACGAGGGGTTAATACTGTTTTAGGACAATAACACCCACAATTACAATTAATGTATTACTTTCTCAGGTTTAGTAATCATCAGCAAATATTTAAAAAGCAATATCCAAGAAAAGATAGCAGTTAGCAAACAAACAGATAAGCAGGTAACAAACACTAATTCTAAAACACTTGGCTCAACTTGGGCATAAACTATTAATTACTAATACTTTCATTATATTCAAACATTTATTCATGATAAATGTACCCAAGTATTAGAGTAATGTGCTAGTGGTTTTCTATGTCTGAATAATCAAGTGATAAAATGCATACAAAAATAATGTCTTTATAAAGGAAGAAATCATGTTGGCCCACATTTGAAATGTTTATTGTTTAAAGGTTGAAATAAGAGTGAAAAATAAAACTTTGCTTGGTAAAAGAGAATCACTTCAAAATAGCTAAGCCAAGGAGAATGCTTTACTTCTTTCATTTTTATTTACAGGAATATGTTTCTACAATTTCACAAATGCTTAATAGTCAATTGTTAGAACTGTAAGACAGAAAACAAAAATTTTCTAATAATCAAAAATTATTATTATCAGAAAGCTAAACTTAGGAATTCTACCAACAAATTATTGTAAACTAAAATAGAAGGTATTATTAGTAAGTTTCATGCCCCAGGGTTTTTAGTGGAGATCACAGAGGTTTCCAGATGAGTCCTAAGGAGTTAGGAAACGTAGGGAGAGTTTTCCAGATAGAGAATAGCACTGAAAACATACTGAGGTGAGATGCCTGCAAATGTGGCTGAAACAGACAGCAGTATAAACAGAGAGAAACAAGCTAGAGAAGTCAGAAGGGTGAGATCACGCAGGCCAGAGGCAGATACCAAAGGATTTTAAGCAAGAGATTTGCATTTCAGAAAAAAATAAACTTTGGAATATGGAGGGGTAACACTGGAGATAAGAGAGACCATTACCATCCTATGGCCATAATCTGGGTGAGAAATGGTGAGGTCCAAACTTAGAAAGTAGAATTACAGAGGGAGGGAAGGGAATTTAAGTCAGAGTAGACCCAACAGCATGTGATACCTATTGAATGAGGGGAATGAGGAACAGGATAGAATCAAGACTGCCTCCCACAGCCAGGTGCAGTGGCTACGCCTGTAATCTCAGCACTGGGAGGACAAGGTTGGGCAGATCACCTGAGGTCAGCAGTTTGAGACCAGCATAGCCAACATGGCGAAAACCTGTCTCTAACAAAAATACAAAAATTAGCCTGGTGTGGTGGTACATCTGTAATCCCAGCTACTCGGGAGGCTGAGGCAGGGAGGCTGAGGCAAGGAGAACTGCTTGAACACAGGAGGCGGAGGTTGCAGTGAGCCAAGATCCTGCCGCTGCACTCCAGCCTGGGCAACAGAGTGAGAGACTCCATCTCAAGGAAAAAAAAAAAAAAAACTGCCTCCCTCTCAACAATAATATAGAAGTATAGAAAATACTAGAAAGAAGTGTATGCCGGTGGGGAAATGATGAGTTCACTCTGGGGCATGCTGAGACTGATGGACTAGGGACTAGACATGAGCATCTGGGATGTATAATCTCTACTATCTCAAAATTGCAGTGAAGTCAGAATCTCTTATCTCTTTGAATCCATTGTCTAGATGCCACCTTTTATTCTCTTAAACCATATATAAATGGGCTTCAAAATAAATGAAAAAAAACATTGTTCCTTTAACTGCAATCTGCTAGGCAAAGAATAACAGATTCTCTAGAAAGTTAGGAATTAGATTTCTCAAGGGAGGAAGCGTAGTGTAGAACAGGTTCCACTTTGAATTCTCTTTTTCTTACTAGCTCTTCTGACTTGGACAGTCACCCAGCTTCTCTATATGCCTTGGCTTCCTCTTCTCCAAAATGGGAATAATAGCACCTACCACGCACTCACGAGGATTAAGTGAACGTGCGTAATGCACTCAGGACAGCACCTAGAACGGAAGTGTTGGTAGCTTTTATTCTGTTGCCAATGGTTCCTGTCCTGAGGATGACACGTCCTCTCCCCTATGACGTTGTTGTTAAACATTTATATTGTGCTTTCCCATTTATCAGTAACTTCATATTAGTATTTCTTTTGTTCTTCACAGTCCCCAGTCAACTACTTCAATGTACAAAATTCATGGCAAATCTAGAATTCCAGCTAAGGACCTGTAACTCTGAAACTGTGGCTTTCTCTAAATTGAGGAGACGGAGCCAATTCTTAATTATTCAAAACTATGTCCATCTGTTGGCTCTTGGTCTGCTCATTCTAGACACCAAGTAGAACTACAAGAGCCAAATATAGCCAGTTGTACAATTTGTAGCAACAACTATATGAAGGTTTAGTGGGAATGAAATAAAAAGTAAATTATTAAAATAAGATTTGGAGACTACGTAAGATTACCCCGATAATGGGGGTTGCTCTAAATAAAGGCAAACACTATTAATATAACACTGAGATACTCTTCCCTAACCCATCCAGAGTGCCTTTCAATGTTTTACACCATGAAGGATCCTCAGAAGCATGTTTTCTCTTTAATCCTAATCTAAAATTTCCATTTCTCCTTTCCATTTTCCTCCTCATATCACACTAAATAATTCTTCCTTCTTGGTACTTGGCCCCTCAAATATTTGTAGACCAGGGCTAAAGAAAAGACTGCCTGTTTCTCTGAGAGTGGAGAAACGATTAAATGGCAACTCCTGCATGTGAAAGTTGGCACGGCTCTGCCAGGAGAGAGAAGGCCTGCAGAAACGTGCCGAGCAAGAGCTGGGGAGAAAAGTTAACTCTGCCACGGCAGCCAGCACTGACTGAGGAGTGATTATAAAGCCCTTGGCACGGCAAACTGTAGGTGTTGTAGAAATAGCTGTGAAATATCATACCATTAATTTTTCTAACTGCTTGATTCCTGGGTTTCTGAGATAAATTATTTGTAATTAACTTATCCATCAGACTTATTCTTTTCTTCTGTTGCTCCCAAAGGGATCTGCTCTTGAGCCTGAGGTCTAGGTCAATTTGTGTAAAGTGAAATATTAACTTTATATATTTAGAAGAAATAAGATCTGTTTTGCCAGTTAAGTTCCAGTGTAAAGCTTTTTTTTTATTATTTTTTCCCCCAGGAGATGAACTAATAAAAGTTCTAGGCTGCATCTGTATTTACCAACATAATCATTTCAAAAAACAAAATAGAGAATGTTAGTCAATTTGTTTTAACAGTGATAACAGTAAAATAGCAGCAGCAATTTTTTCAGTGCTTGCTAGGTCTAAATGCAATGCTTTATATGCAGTTTAATTTTTTTTTTTTCTTTTCTTTTTTCTTTGAGACAGAGTCTGGCTCTGTAGCCCAGGCAGGAGTGCAGTGGCGCCATCTCAGGTCATGGCAACCTCCACCTCCCGAGTTCAAGCGATTCTCCTGCCTCAGCCTCCTGAGTATCTGGGATTACAGTCGTGTGCCACTATGCCTGGCTAATTTTTTGTATTTTTAGTAGAGACGGGGTTTCACCGTGTTGGCCAGGCTGGTCTCCAACTCCTGACCTCAAGTGATCCACCCACCTCAGCCTCCCAAAGCGCTGAGATGACAGGAGTGAACCACTGCACCCGCCTTAATTTCATCTTTACCATGCCCTTGGGATGTAGATAGTTTTGTCCTGATTTTATAGATAAGAAAACTTTGAATTACAGAGGTCATATAATTTTCCTATAACAGTCGATGTGTGGGGCAGTCATTCAACACCTGGTCTGCCCACTCCAAGCCTATCCTCTTTACTCACCACACAATATTAAAGATTTGACTGAATATCACCACTAACTTGCTGAATGACTAAATTGAGCTGAGTTTTCAAATAATCTGTAGTCACACTATAGCAAAAATAAAATGTGTAATAATAATAATAATGATGGCCGTGATGGAACCCATTCTTTATAAAAATATGTTTACCTTAGTATTTTGAAAGCAAAATGTCATTTCAAGCATTACTCCATTTCAATAAGACTGCTTTGTAAAAGGTCCTAAGCTTGTTTGTGGAGTCACGATACACTATAAGAGAAAAGATTTCCACGAATGGTAGGATTTGAAAATCCTCTTGGCATTGAAAGAATGTAAAAGATTGTCCCATTTTCAGGGAGAACTAATTTTTATATTTAGCTGTACTGATACTAGTCAAAAGACAAAGGGATTCTCTTTATACCCAAATAAAGAAGGAAAAAAAACTCTGCTTTGTGAACTATCACATCCCACTGAACCAAAGAGTATATTGGAAATTGCATCTTAAGTTATACTGGCCACATGTGGTAGTTCCTAAGTAATTCCAGGTGTCTGACAGTTTGACCCAGCATAGGGAATGTAATTTTCAACTAGCTGGCCCTGGAAACCGGGAGACCCTTCAGGCTACAATCTACCTGTTTCATTCCCAATTTCCACCTCCCCCCACCCTTCAGCTCCCCCAGCCACCACAGTCTCTGGTTCACACTGAAGCTTATGGAAGGGGACAGGGACACCATCACTAAATATGATTCCAACTACCACCTATTTTTCTAGCAAGGATGCTGTCAGTAAAGCAAATATTCTGGCACTTTAAAGAAGCTCAGAAATCAGGTCTCATGAACTGACACATTGTTTCCATGCATGTCCTATTTGAGGGCTTCAATGAGGCAACTGTTCCATGTTTGTTTCAGTGATTGGTAACTCAGGGACATTTAATGAAACTGCTTCCCCTCTTTACTGACTATGGCTTTAACCTTGCCAAACCTCACTCACTCTAGGTCCACCTCTAAGGGAGGTTTAAGAGCAAGTTTTGTCCTTTAAGTGGGGAGGATGCATTTCAGCGTGAACCACTGCTACCTGATTCCTAGCACTTGGCCTGGGAGAAGCACCTGCATTTAACTGATTCAAAGTGCCTGGCAAATCAGAGGGGCACCTGTGCTGGATTCTTCCAGACTCTGCAGTCTGTGACTTTAGTGAGTACTCAGGCTCAAGCATGCTCTTTTAGCAAACAGTAATAAAGAATACATTTCTGTGATGATTCTACACAACCAGCTTTTGGTTCTTGATTAAAATCAAGAAGACAATAGGTATATTCAAAAAGTGATAAACTGAGGTCACCATCAAAAAGTTCTTGAAATCTTTGATTTTTTTTCCCCCTTCAACTGTTTTTACAATTACTTCTACTTCTCTCACTTTGTTAAATGAGTCAATAGTCAATGTGCACAGGAAGTAATTTTTTCAAACCAATTCCCTGATAACTAAGAATTACTACCTAGAAATGGACTGGGGACATGAGCCTAGACTGTGCAAGTTGAACGAAGAAGGAAAGTTGATGCCTAAGAAATAAACAGATGAAGGCAACCAAATCAACACATCTAAGACAGAGTTGATCTGGAGGGCGGGGTATGAAAGAGGACCACTAGTGAAAAAAATTGCCTTATTTGTAAAATATATGAAGGGTAAAACTTGAGGTTTGGGTTAGTTGTTAGAAGCAATACTGAGTCAGAATTAAATGGACCATAATGAAGTAGGTTTATTTGGGGTCTTAGAGTTATGAATGTCATAATTAGACTAAACACTAGTGAAAAAACTAGTGATTGATTCCATTAAAATTTAGAACTGCAATAAAGTTTTATGATAGGGAAAGACTGAAATAGCTGTGTGGTTGGTGCGCACACAGAAAAGGAGCATGAAATAAGATATTAAAGACAATTTTTTTGTGTGCAAAATATGAGAGTGGAATAAGGGGTGAGATTTAAAATAACATTATGTGAGTGAATGGTGATAACACACCTTAAATATAACTCCTTTCATCTGTATGCCACTTATAAAATGACTTGAAGGCATGTGAAAAGATCCCAGTAATTTCAGTCTGCCAGCTCTATGGCTGGAGCAAGCCACAGGAGCTAATTAACAGTGCATAGCAATGTTTCACAGCTGTTTCATTCCGGAATGGAAGAACAATTTATCTCATTGAAAGGAAGGGGAAATTTAAGGTGAAGGTAATTGCTCAAATTGGATCTTGAGCAAACACATACCCCTAACATCTGTCGGTTGGAGTAAGGTTATTGAAATTATCTCGGCATTTTTAATTAGAAGAAAATGGGGCTTCAGTTTTCTGTTTCCTCCATACAATCTTAAAAAGCAGCTAAAACACTAAAGATATAGAAGCCTGATGACTGAGATTGCCTGAGAATCAGGAAAGAAATCCCAATGACTATAAACCAATTGTAAAAGAAAAGAGCATCACTCTGCAAAATGTGGCTACTTCCACGTGTATAGAGTTGAAGTGAAGGATTCCTGTGGAGTCTAAGTGTGATGGGTGTGGAATGCACAGAGTGCTTTAGAAAGATCATCTATTGGAACACAGTGCAAGAGTGCATCAGTTTGGAAGGTGATGAGGTGAGGTTTTTTGTTCTGTTTTGTTTTTGAAGAAAGAAGACAGAAGAAGAAGAGTGTTTGATAGAGGAGCAGTTAAGGGAGAGTTAAAGATAAGTGATCCGAAGAGAAGAATTAGCGAGTAAAGGCGACTAACAAGGACTCCAAGAAGTGAGGGAGCTGGAAGGTAAGGGGAGAGTGGGCCGTGGCAAAACTCACCAGCTCCGTCCGCAGTGACGATGGCCTCGGGAGAGATGCACACGCCCCGGTCGTACACCGGCAGCTCCTCGCAGGCCAGGTTCTCCGGCCACGAGTGGCGGTACTTGATGAGGATGGGCTCGCAGCCCTGCCGGGCCCGCTCGCACACAGACTTACAGGGCTTGATGGGCTCGTGCTGGAAGTCAATGGTGCAGATGGGCGCGTACATGGCACAGAGGAAGAAGAGCAGGTCGGGGCTGCAGTGGGTGCCCAGGAGACCTTCGAACTGCTCGATGGCCAGGATGGCGTTGGCCTGAGTGCTGTGGTGCAGGTGGTTGGGCATCTTGGTCATGTTCCAGGGCAGGGACTTGCACAGGGGGATGCGGACGGGCTCACAGGCTGCAGCCCGAGCCCCGGGCACCCGAAGCAGGCAGAGCGCAGCCAGGGCGAGCAGCCCGGCCCGCAGCAGCAGCATCCTTCCCGGGCTGCCGCAGACCATGATCCCGGCAGGATGGGGCAGGGTGCAGCCGCGCAGTGGACGCCGAGAGGCCCGCTCCGCCGTCTCCGCCTCCCCGCTGCAAGTGGACACAAGGATCTGGGAGCCTCTCCTCCCCCGGCAATCACTGCTTCCTTGGATCAAATTCCCCCAATGGGGTACCACGAGCTTTACCGAGCTCCAGCCGCCGCCCCAGCCGCCCAGGCTGCTCTTTCCCAAAGTCTAAGCCTTCGGAGGCGGCAACATCTATTTATTCCTCTCCCTCTGGCAGAAGCATCAGACTTCGCAGATCAATCAGATAAGAGGGACACGAGAGGAGGCGAGGAAGACAGAAAAACAAAAGTAGGATTCAGCTGAGAAATAGTTGGAGCTATGGGGTGTCACGTCCCCTAGATCATGCACACAAAAAGATCCTAAAGAAAGCACTAAATTCTCCAAAGTCAGGGGGACAGAGGGGTTGAGGGGAAGGAGGGAGGAGAAGCTCGTAACAGGAGAGAAGGGTGCAGTAAGAGTTTGCAAGTCCTGTGGGCTAAGAAGATCTAATTCTCCGTATAAGCTGCAGCCTCCACTGGGGCTGCCACCCGGGCTGGCAGGAGGGACGCGCGGGAGGAGCCTCGCCGGGAGGTCTGTGCCTCGGCCCCCGCGGCTCCGAACTTTCCCACCTCTGGCCCGAGAGGGAGCTCCGCCCCCGGGGCAGTCTCTGCCCTCCCACGCCTGCTGCTCTTCCCGAGAATGGAGTGGGCGCCCGGGGGAGAGAAGGCCTGGGGGGTCGCAGGCGGTGGGGGCGCGAAGCCGTGCGAAGCGGTGGGAGTGCGACCCCAAGACAGCGCCGTGTCGAGCTCCGCCCTCACACTGCGGAACCCGACTTTAGTCCCAGAGATGAACCCCCAGCCCTTCACTAAAAAGCCCGCTCCAATTCCCTACGGAAACGTCCCCCTACTTCCCCACTCGGGAACCCACCCGAGACCCTCCTTCCTGGAGGTATTTCGTTTGAGCAAACTCCAGCTTTACCTCTGCGATCACTGGCTCTGCAGGAAGTCAGACCTGGTCGGGGGAAAGGCTTAAGCAATGTCACTTTGTCCAAGTGGCGAAAAACACAGACCCCTCCGAGCAGCGGCGGAGCCTTATCAACCCAGAACTAGTGACTACAGAGGTCTGCTTTTTCAGTAACTGCGGGGGAGGAGGTGGGGGAAGGATTGTCTTTCATTAAAAAAAAAAAAAAGGAAAGAAAGATGCTGCGCAAGATTACAAATAGAACACCAGAAGAAGCAAGGAACAGGTTTTTTTTCTTCTGTTTTTCTCCCCATTGGAATTAGAACTTTTGAATTTTGCTCCTTAAGCTTTAAGTGGAAACTAACAGCTCTAATGCACTTGCACTTTTTTTTTTGCTCACGAATAAAACAGCAGATATTATCTGCTAATAACTCTTCTCAGCAACAATTTTGCCCAACATTTGAGAAAAAAAAAAGTGTAGGAAAACGACATCACGCAGGTAATGATGATTATAACAACAATCAAACCCTTTCCATCCAGATGAGTTCAATCTGGAGGAGAAAATGGAAAACAGATCCCCTCCTGCTCTGCTCCTTTCACTAATGAGCCCCCTCTTCCCCCCACCCCCACTCCACCCTTCCCTTTCAGCTTATATTGTAAATGGCATGACCTGCAGAGACCCTTGCACTATGCCCTCTCAATGGGAAATCACTGAGCAAAAGGATTCCCTAATGTCAGAAGACACAGCCTTCTTTGAAAGGAGAAAGAAACAAAACCTGAAACCAAACAGGAAGTCACTTTTGCTCTGCATCACTGAAATATTTATCTGCTTTGATTCAGCCATCTCTCACCGTCCATAACAAGCAGAGAAAATATGTCCCCACTCAGAGCACGTAGTGAGATGCTCGTTTCCATTCCCTAGAGTGGCTTGACAGCACTGATAAAATGTCAATGCTAACTTGAGTTATGGAATTTTATCTCTAAAATGACCATAAAGAGCAGTTTGTGACTGCAGTAAATTTCTTTGGAAGGAAGTTTGTTCCACTTATGGTGGGGGTGGGGAACCACCAGATGGTAGACAGGGAGTCAGTTAGTATACAAGCTTTGCCTGGTCTACAATTACCCAGTGTCATGTAAGCGAACAAAGTCAAAAATTGTACAAATGAAGTTAAAAAATGATTTATCAAGTAAAATTTAGAGGAAAAACAACTTTAAACACAGTCAATATTAGAACATTTTGGGGCTATTCTGTATAAGGAAAATATAGCTGAGATTTTCAATAAATTAGAAAAAAAAATCAGGAGTAGATGCAATAGATTGTTTGCTAAATACATTTTTCTGTTCATCTTAAGTCTTACAGTGTGAGAAGAATTATGTGCCGATAGTTTTAATGGTTCTACAACTATCTGAAACAAACTGTTTTCCTTCCCCTGCACAAGTCAGATATCTTCTTTGTCTAATAGGTCCCCTCACAACTTTAATCCAAATTGTTTTTATAAAAACCCAAAATAAATGTCACTGTCTTGAGGAAGCCCTTTTGAGTACCTTGTCTAGTTGTGTTCATTTTTCTGGTTAGTTACCCTTAAACAGTGTTTGTTTTTACAAACTATTTTTTTTTTCTTTGAGATGGAGTTTTGCTCTTGTCACCCAGGCTGGAGTGCAGTGGTGTGATCTCTGCTCACTGCAACCTCCGCCTCCTGAGTTCAAGTGATTCTCCTGCCTCAGCCTCCCTAGTAGCTGGGATTACAGACACCCACCACCGCACCTGGCTATTTTTTTTTTTTTTTGTATTTTTAGTAGAGACAAGGTTTCACCATGTTGTCCAGGCTGGTCTGGAATTCCTGACCTTAGGTGATCCACCCGCCTCAGCCTCCCAAAGTGCTGGGATTACAGGCGTGAGCCACCATGCCTGGCCTATAAACTATTCTTTGGCACCTGCCAATTACTTAAAAAAATTTTAATTTTTCATCTGAGTGTGGTCTGCTTTCCTAAATATCATGTATGATTTTTGAAAGAAGAGAATTCATCTTTAGTTTCTCTTGAAATAAGATTTGAGAAATGTTAGCTGATGGAATTTGGAATGCAATATATATATTCCTTTTAATATCAATAGTTGTGGGGGTACAAGTGGTTTTTGGTTACATGAATAAATTGTATAGTGTTGAAGCCTGAGATTTTAATGCACGTGTCACCCAAGTAGTGTACATTGTATCCAATATGTAGCTTGTTATCCTTCATCCTTTCCCAAGGTCCCCACTTGTGAGTCTCCAAAGTCCATTATACCACTCAAAGGTATGCCTTTGTGTATGCATAGCTTTGCTCTCATTTATAAGTGAGAACATATGATATTTTGTTTTTCATTCCTGAGTTACATCATCTAGTATAATGGCCTCCAGCTCCATCCAAACAGCTGCAAAAGACATTATTTCATTCTTGTTTATGGCTGAGTAGTATTCCACGGGGTGTGTGTGTGTGTGTGTGTGTGTGTGTATACATAAATATATATATATATCACATTTTCTTTATCCACTTATCAGTTGATAGACATGGATACTTAGTTTAGTTCCACATCTTTGGTCGATGGGCACTTAGTTTGGTTCCATATCTTTGCAATTGTGAATTGTGCTGCAATAAACATATGCATGCAGTTGTCCTTTTGACATATTGATGTATTTTCTCTTGGGTAAATAGCCAGTAGTGGGATTGCTGGATCAAATTGTAAATCCAGTTTAGTTCTTTGAGAAATCTCCATATTGTTTTTCATACAGGTTGTACTAATTTACATTCCCACCAGCAGTGTATAAGCATTCTCTTTTACCACATCCACACAAACATCTTTTGTTTTTGTTTTTGTTTTGCTGAGATAAAGTCTTGCTGTGTCACCCAGCCTGGAGTGCTGTGGCATGATCTCAGCTCACTGCAGCCTCCACCTCCAGGGTTCATGCGATTATCCTGCCTCAGCCTCTTTGAGTAGCTGAGACTACAGGTGCACACCACCATGCCCAGCTAATTTTTGTATTTTTAGTAAAGACAGGGTTTCACTATGTTGGCCAGCTGGTCTTGAACGCCTGACCTCACTCCACCCACCTCAGCCTCTCTTGGGATTACAGGTGTGGGCCACCGTGCCCGGCCAAGTTTTGCCATGTTTCCTAGGCTGGTCTCAAACTCCTGGGCTCAAATGATCTGCTCACCTTGGCCTCCCAAAATGCTGGGACTTACAGGTGTGAGCCACCACCAAATTATTAATATACCAATACTCTTCTGGAAAAAAAAAAATCTATGAACGCCATATTTGAGGACTTCATGATTTTATCTCCTTTTATCTTTTATCATAGGAAAATTGGAAACAAAATTTTAATAAAGCAACCTAATAGCTAAATAACTTTCTAAAGTTTGTCTAGATGCCTCTACCACTCAAAGGCCATAATAATAGCCCCAGTGAGACTTGACCTTACAATCAGCTGGCCCTCTGACCTTCATGTACTGTCCTGAGGGTCACAGCGTCACTCCACCCCCATTGCAACAGAAGAACGATAGATCCAGCTTCAAAGAAGTTCCAGAAGGAACCTTAGTATCTTACTGGTAGAATGAACCTCAGCAATCTAGTCCCCACATTTCTTTCACCTGCTAGCCCTCCCCTCCATACCTTAATTTGAAGAGAAGACTCGAAATAAAATCACTTACCCAAAATCATGAAGTTAACGGCATGTATGGCAGACACACCTAACCGCAGCAATAACTTAACTTAAGCATACCCTGAGAATGACCCTACAGTCTAAAAATAATGTGCTTTTAGATTAGAGCTGCAACCTAAGGAATTCAAAAGTGGCCAACCCAGAGATTAATTTCTTATTTATGAGGAACATATGAACCACCAGCCCATTCTATGGAACATAGGCCATACAGGGGATTGAAGCTGTTTATTTTGGGTTAAATGAAGGTTTTTCAGGTAGAGGTTCCTAGGGAGAGGGTGCTAAGTGAAAATCTGCATAAACAGCATACTTTCTACAAATGGTGGTGGTTCTCCTATCCAGCTCACTGCCACTGGACTACCCTGTATCTAAGTTCCCTCAATAAACTCCGTCTCATTTATTGGCTCTGAGTCCCTTCTTTGGCCTCTTGAACATGGTGCCATCCTTACTGAAGTCAATAGGGGTCTGGCATGACACGGAAACTCATATGGTTTGGCTGTGTCCTCCCCGCACCCCACCCTCAGCAAATCTCACCATGAATTGTAATCCCCATAACCCCCATGTGTCAAAGGCAGAACCAAGTGGAGGTAATTGGATCATGGCAGCAGTTTCCCCCAAGCTGTTCTCATGATACTGCGTGAGTCTCACGAAATCTGATGGCATTTTCCCAACTTGCACTCAGTCCATCCTGCCACCCTGTCAAGAAGGTGCCTGCTTCTCCTTTGATTTCCACTAAGATTGTAAGTTTTCTGAGGCCTCCCAGGCAACATGGAACTGTGAGTCAATTAAACCTCTTTGCTTTAAAAATTACCCAGCTTGGGCCAGGTGCAGTGGCTCATGCCTTCCAGCATTTTGGGAGGCTGAGGCGAGTGGATCACCTGAGGTCGGCAGTTCAAGATCAGCCTGACCAACATGGAGAAACCCCATCTCTACTAAAAATAAAAAATTAGCCAGGGGTGGTGGCACGTGCCTGTAATCCCAGCTACTCAGTGGCTGAGGCAGGAGAATCACTTGAACCTGGGAGGCGGAGGTTGCGGTGAGCTGAGATTGCACCATTGCACTCCAGCCTGGGCAACAAGAGCAAAACATTATCCCAAAAAGAAAAAAAAATTACCAGCATTGTGCTCACTTTGGCAGCACATATGCTAACATGGGAACCATACAGAAAAGATTAGCATGGACCCTGCACAAGGATGACATGCAAGTTCGTGAAGCCGTCCATATTTTTATAAACAGAAAGGAATAACAACAACATTAACAAAAAGGACATTCACACAGAAACTCCATCCAAAGGTCACCAGCATGAAAGACCAAAGGTAGATAAATTCACAAAGATGAGGAAAAGCCAGCATAAAATGATGAAAATTCCAAAACCAGAATGTCTCTTCTCCTCCAAAGGATCACAACTCCTTGCCAACAAGGGAACAAAACAGGACAGAGAATGCATTTGATGAACTGACAGAAGTAGCCTTCAGAAGGTGGGTAATAGCAAACTCCTCGAAGCTAAAGGAGATGTTCTAACCCAGTGCGAGGAAGCTAAGAACTTTGAAAAAAAGTTAGAGGAACTGCTAACTAGAAAAACTAGTTTAGAGAAGAACATAAATGACCTGATGGAGCTGAGAAACACAGCACGAGAACTTCATGAAGTATACACAAGTATCAATAGCAGAATCGATCAAGCAGAAGAAAGAATATCAGAGATTAAAGCTCAACTTAATGAAATAAAGTGAGAAGAAAAGATTAGAGAAAAAAGAATGAAAAGGACTGAACAAAGCCTCCAAGAAATATGGGACTATGTGAAAAGACAAAACTTAGTTTGATTGGTGTACCTGAAAGTGACAGGGAGAAGGGAATCGAGTTAGAAAACACTCTTGGACATTATCCAGGAGAACTTCCCCAACCTAGCAAGACAGGCCAACATTCAAATTCAGGAAATACAGAGAACACCACAAAGATACTCCTTGAGAAGAACAACCCCAAGACGCATAATTGTCAGATTCACCAAGATGGAAATGAAGGAAAAAAAATGTTAAGGGCAGCCAGAGGGAAAGGTCGGGTTACCCACAAAGGGAAGCCCGTCAGACTAGCAGTAGATCTCTCTGCAGAATTCCTACAAGCCAGAAGAGACTGGGGGCCAATATTGAACATTCTTAAAGAAAAGAATTCTCAACCCATTATATCACATCCAGCCAAACTAAGCATCGTAAGCAAAGGAGAAATAAAATCCTTTACAGACAAGCAAATGCTGAGAGATTTTGTCACCACCAGGCCTGCCTTACAAGAGCTCCTAAAGGAAGTACTAAACATAGAAAGGAAAAACCAGTACCAGACACTGCAAAAACATACAAAATCATAAAGCCCACCAACACTTTGAAGAAAGTGCATTAATTAACTAATAGCAAAATAACCAGCTAGCATCATAATGACAGGCTAAAATTCACACATAAAAATATTAACCTTAATGTAAATGGGCTAAATGCCCCAATTAAAAGACACAGACTGGCAAATTGGATAACTAGTCAAGATCCATTGGTGTGCTGTATTCAGGAGACCCATCTCACATGCAAAGACACAAATAGGCTCAAAATAAAGGAATGGAGGAATATTTACCAAGCAAATGGAAAGAAGAAAAAAAAAAAAAAAAGGCAGGGATTGCAATCCTAGTCTGATAAAACAGACTTTAAACCAACAAAGAGAAAACAAGACAAGGAAAATACATAATGGTAAAGGGATCAATGCAACAAGAAAAGCTAACATAAATACATATGCACCCAATACAGGAATACCCAGATTCATAAATCAAGTTCTTGCAGACCTACAGAGACATAGACTCCCATACAATAACAGTGGGAGACTTTAACACCCCACTGTCAATATAAGACATTTCAATGAGACAAGATTAACAAGGATATTCAGGACTTGAACTCAGCTCTGGACCAGGCAGACCTAATAGACATTTACAGAACTCTCCACCCCAAATCAACAGAATATACATTCTTCTTAGTACCACATCACACTTATTCAAAAATTGACCACAAAATTGGAAGCAAAACACCCTCAGCAAATTCAAAAGAATGGAAATGATAACAGTCTCTCGGACCACAATGCAATCAAATTAGAACTCAGGATTAAGAAACTCACTCAAAACTGCACAACTACATGGAAACTGAACAGTCTGCTCCTGAATGACTACTAGGTAAACAATGAAATTAAGGCAGAAATAAATAAGTTCTTTGGAACCAATGAGAACAAAGACACAATGTACCAGAATTTCTGGGACACAGGTAAAGCAGTGTTTAGAGGGAAATTTATAGCACTAAATGCCCATAGGAGAAAGCAGTAAAGGTCTATAATAGACACTTAAAAGAACTAGAGAAACAAGAGCAAACAAATTCAAGCACTAGCAGAAGACAAGAAATAACTAAGATCAGAGCAGAACTGAAGGAGATAGAGACACGAAAAACCCTTTAAAAAAATCAATGAATACAGGAGCTGGTTTTTTGAAAAGACTAACAAAATAGATAGATTGCTAGACCGACTAATAATGAAGAAAAGTGAGAAGAGTCAAATAGACACAATAAAAAAATGATAAAGGGGATATCACCACTGATCCGACAGACATACAAACTACCATCAGAGAATACTGTAAACACCTCTACTCAAATGAACTAGAAAATCTAGAAGAAATGGATAAATTCCTGGACTTGTATATCGTTCCAAGACTAAACCAGGAAGAAGTTGAATCCCTGAATAGACCAATAACAAGTTCTGAAATTGAGGCAGTAATTAACAGCCTACCAACAACAACAAAAAAATCCCAGGACCAGACACATAGCCAAATTCTACCAGAGGTACAAAGGGAAGCTGGTCCCATTCCTTCTAAAACTATTCCAAACAATAGAAAATGAGGGAATTCTTCCTAACTCATTTTATGAGGCCAGCATCATCCTGACACCAAAACCTGACAGAGACATGATAACAACAAAAAAATGTCAGGCCAATATCCCTGGTGAACATCGATGCAAAAATCCTAAATAAAATACTGGCAAACTGAATCTAGCAGCACATCAAAAAGCTTATCCATCACAATCAAGTCAGCTTCATCCCTGGGATACAAGGCTGGTTCAACATATGCAAATCAAGAAACATAATCCATCACATAAACAGAACCAATGACAAAAACCACGATTATCTCAATAGATGCCTTCAATAAAATTCAACACCCCTTTATGCTAAATATTCTCAATAAAGTCGGTATCGATGGAATGTATCTCAAAATAATAAAAGCTATTTATGACAAACCCACAGCCAATATCATACTGAATGGGCAAAAGCTGGAAGCATTCCCTTTGAAAACCAGTACAAGACAAGGATGCCTCTCTCACCACTCCTATTCAACATACTATTGGAAATTCTGCTTAGGGCAATCAGGCAAGAGAAAGAAATAGAGTGTATTCAAATAAGAAGAGAGGAAGTCAAATTGTCTCTGTTTGCAGATGACATGATTGTACATTTAGAAAACCCCATCGTTTCAGCCCCAAATAGATTTAAGCTGATAAACAACTTCAGCAAAGTCTGAGGATACAAAATCAATGTCCAAAGATCACAAGCACTCCTATACACCAATAACAGACAAACAGAGAGCCAAATCAAGTGTAAACTCCCATTCACAATTGCTACAAAGAGAATTAAATACCTAGGAATACAACTTACAAGGGATGTGAAGAACTCTTCAAGGAGAACTACAAACCACTAGCTCAAGGAAATAAGAGAGGACACAAACAAATGGAAAAAATGCCATGCTCATGGATAGGAAGAATCAATATGAAAATGACCATATTGCCCAAAGTATAGATTCATTGCTATTCTCATCAAGCTACCATTTACTTTCTTCAAAGAATTAGAAACAACTACTTTAAATTTCATATGGAACCAAAGAGCCCATACTGCCAAGACAATACTAAGCAAAAAGAACAAAGCTGGAGGCATTATGCTACCTGACTTTGAACTATACAAGAATACAGTAACCAAAACAGCATGGTACTGGTACCAAAATAGATATGTAGACCAATCGAACAGAACAGAGGCCTCAGAAATAATGCCACATATCTACAACCATCTGATCTTTGACAAACCTGACAAAAGCAATGGGAAAAGGATTCCGTATTTTATACATGGTGTTGGGAAAACTGGCTGGCCATATGCAGAAAACTGAAACTGTACCACTTCCTTACACCTTATACAAAAACTAACTCCAGATGGATTAAAGATTTAAATGTAAGACCTAAAACCATAAAAACCCTAGAAGAAAACCTAGGCAATACCATTCAGGACATAGGCATGGGCAAGGACTTCATGACTAAAGCACCAAAAGCAACGGCAACAAAAATAGACAAATGGGATCTAATTAAACTAAGGAGCTTCTGCACAGCAAAAGAAACTATCGTCGGAATGAACAGGCAACCTATAGAATGGGAGAAAATTTTGGCAATCTATTTATCTGACAAAGGGCTAGCATCCAGAATCTAAAAGGAACTTAAACTAATTTACAAGAAAAAAACAACCCCATCAAAAAGTGGGCAAAGGATATGAACAGACACTTCTCAAAAGAAGACATTTATGTGGCCAACAAACATGAAAAAAACGCTTATCATCACTGGTCATTAGAGAAATGCAAATCAACAGCAAAATGAGGTATCATCTCACCTCAGAATGGCGGTTATTAAAATGTAAGGAAACAACAGATGTTGGAGAAGATGTAGAGAAATAGCAACACTTTTACACTGTTGGTGGGAGTGTAAATTAGTTCAACCATTGTGGAAGACAGTGTGGCAATTCCTTAAGGATCTAGAACCAGAAATACCATTTTACCCAGCAATCCCATTACCAGGTATATACCTAAAGGCTTACAAATCATTCTATTATAAAGACACATGCACACGTATGTTTACTGCAGCGCTATTCACAATAGCAAAGACTTGGGACCAACCCAAATGCCCATCAAGATAAGATAAAGATAAAGAAAATATGGCATATATACACCATGGATTACTATGTGGTCATAAAAAAGAATGAGTTTATGCCCTTTACAGGGACATGGATGAAGCTGGAAACCATCATTCTCAGAAACTAACCCACCAACAGAAAACCCGTGTTCTCACTCATAAGTGGCAGTTGAACAATGAGAACACATGGACAAAAATTAACACCTTATACAAAAATTAACTCAGGATGGATTAAAGACTTAAATGTAAGACCTAAAACCAAAAAAACCCTAGAAGAAAACCTAGGCAATACCATTCAGGACATAGGCATGGGCAAAGACATCGTGACTAAAACACCAAAGCCATAAGGAGAATATCACACACCAGGGCCTGTCGGGAGTTGAGGGCTAAGGGAGGGATAGCATTTGGAGAAATACCTAATGTAGATGATGGGCTGATGTGTGCAGCAAACCACCATGGCACGTGTATACATATGTAGCAAACCTGCACATTCTGCACATGTATCCCAGACTTAAAGTATAATAAAAAAACTTACATTTTAGTTATTTCTTTATTTAAAAAAATTCATATAAACAAAAATAAGTAAACAAATGAAAATTACCTAGCTTTAGATATTTCTTCATAGCAGTGTGAGAATGGACTAATATAGCAGTTAACTGTGCTTGCTAGTTTGAGTTCTGTTTACACCATTCTCCTCTGTTGGTAGTGTGTGTTTTTCTTTTCTTTTTTTTTGATGTTTTATTATTTTTATTTTAGCCATTCTGATATATATGTATTAATACATATCTATGCATTAATACATGTATTGATAAGTCATTGTGGTCTTAATTTGCAAATTTCTAATGACTAATGATATTGAACATCTTTTCCTGTTTATAATTAAATATCATGTATATTCCTTTTCACATATCATTAGCTCAATAGTGAAAAAGCAGAACAAAATACGTTTTTCCACATGTCTGTGTGTGCTTTTCTTATATACCTGGAAACAGAAAATGCCTGTATAAATATATATGATAATTAACATAATGGTATTCAGTTTATGTAATACCTTACAATCATCTAGACTCTTCAGGCAGTCCAAAAAGTTTTCAGGGTCTGGAACGGGAAGTGGGGGCACATGCAAAAGAACCCCACACTGTAGGCTCTCCCCATATCAGGTGAAACCCAGATGATTCTGAATTTGTTTCTAATCTCCCTTTGACAAGACATAATTACAGATAATTTCTAAAACACCCTTTCTACCATTTTACTCTAGAATAGACCTATATGTTTTGCTACATCTTTTGTATTGTCATAATTTTTAAAGCCTTACATTATTGCTCATTTCTTCTTATGGTAACAGAGGAGCGACCAAGTAGCATTCAGGTCATTCCAAATGAGTTTTATGCTTCAGTTACAATGTAGACACATAACTAATTGTGACCAAGGCCAAGTTAGAAACCGGTCTTAAAATGATCCCTCACAAGACTATAAATCCAACAAAGCAAAAGGCTGGGCACGGTGGCTCACGCCTGTAATCCCAGCACTTTGGGAGGCCAAGGCAGGCAGATTACGTGAGGTCAGGAGTTGGAGACCAGCCCGGCCAACATGGTGAAGTCTGTCTCTATAAAAATACACAAGTTAGCCGGGCATGGTGACGTGCACATGTAATCCCAGCTGCTTGGGAAATTGAGGCAGGAGAATCTCTTGAACCCAGGAGGCAGATGTTGCAGTGAGCCAAGACTACGCCACTGCACTCCAGCCTGGGCGACAGAGCAAGCCTCCATCTCAAGAAAAACCCCAAAAACAAAACAAAAAGAAGCAATAACCAGGTTAATCCTCATACATCTGTGATTTTTTAAATGTGAGTCATACACCTTATGTTTAACCTGGAAGGTGAATCAGTCTTTTTCATTGATATAAAAATAATGAGAAAACTAAGCTGCCAACTTGGCAACCACATAAAGTACGAAATCCAATGCATTTTTTTAAGTCTAAAATTTTGTCCTTAGTTTTGAAGAATAAATGCTAATCAGAATGTTAGAAATGCCTATTGAAAGATTTTTAGGGGCAAAGTGAGACATTTCAAAATAAATCAGCTATAGTAAAAGACCTACATCTTAAGATGGATCCTCCCAGTGCTCACAGAACCTTCCCTGCGAATAGGTTTAGTACCACTAGATCACCAATCAGTAATGGCCCCACCTGGGAATCTCCACCTGCTGCTCCTTTTGCTAACCCAAGAACATTAACCATCCTGTGCAATTTTTCCTCCAAGCTATTTTCCAAACTGAGACCGTGACCCTCAAGGTGGCTCTCAGCTGTCTCACTCTTCCCATCACTGGCTAGTAACTCCACCTCTGGCGAATACTCTTTCAATCTTTCTGTCCATTCTTCCATCACAGAGAACTGACTTATCATAACATAAGTCAGGCCAGAAGAGTGGGATCCACTCAATGCTAACAACCTTAGTAACTCAGGAGTTAATTTAGTAGCTAGAGAGTTTCCTAATTATAAGTCTCAAAAGGTGAGTGCTGATGTCTTGCCTTTTTCTTGGGGTATAATGAATCACATTTCACAGATACAAGATACTAATTCTTAAAATGTAGCTGCATGAGAAGGCAAATACAAATATTTTATTCCTCTGTATTTTATTGTCTCTCTGTAATCAACTCCTTAGATACCCATTTTTTTCTTACTAAAATTTTGGCTCCTTTTTTCATGTGATTACTCACTCATTTGGAAACAGAGTTGAAATTCAGTCAGCTCCAGAGGGTTATGCTTGAGATTGGTAGCCTATATAATAATAGCAAATACTTATATATTTAGGTTGGTGCAAAAGTAATTGCAGTAAAAGTAATGGAAAAAAACCGCAATTATTTTTGCACCAATCTAATAACATTTACTATAATTTATTACGTACCAGGCCCTGTTAAAGCTTATATTTAATCACCACAACTCTAAAACATAATACCATTATCATTATTCCCATTTGGTGAATGAGGACAGTAGGCCACAGAATAATTTTCCCACAATCCTTAACTTAGTAAGAGGTCATGTCAGGATTAAAATCCATACAGTCCCTCTGCAAATTCTGTGCTCTCCGTCACAGCACTGCGTTGTCTCTGCATGGAAATTTACTCCTCCAATCTTGACCTAGTGCCCACTAGAAAAAGTCTGGCATGTTTTGGCCGGGCGCGGTGGCTCACGCCTGTAATCCCAGCACTTTGGGAGGCCAAGGCAGGCGGATCATGAGGTCAGGAGATCGAGACCATCTTGGCTAACACGATGAAACCCCATCTCTACTAAAAAAAAAAAAAAGAGAGAGAGAAAAAGAAAAAGTCTGGCATGTTTTAATATAAATACCTCACCTACTAAATTGCTGCCAATCCCTCAGATATCTTTTTTTATAACAGCTGTATTGAGACACAATTTGATTTCCATAAAGTTTAATCTTTTAAAGTATATGATTCAGCGGTTCTTAATTTATTCACATAGTTGTGCACCCATCACCACAAACAATTTTAGAACATTTTTATCATCCCCAAAATCAAACCTCATACTCATTAGCAGTCACTCCCATTTCTCCCCAGTACCTCCAGCCCTAGATAGCCATTAATCTATCTCTACGGATTTGCCTATTCTGGACATACACATGCCTACTTATATAAATAGACTCATATGATCTGTGGTCTTTGTAACCAGCTTCTTTCACTTTACATAGTGCTTTTAGGTTCATCTGTGTTGTAGCATGTGCCAGTCTCAATTTTTTTTTATTGCTAAATAAATTCTACTCAATGGATATATCTCATTTTGCTTGTCCATTTATTAATTGATAGACATTTGGATTGTTTCTACTTTTATTGCTATTATGAATAATGCTGGCATGAACATTTGTGTACAAGTTTTTGCATTAATACGTACTTTCATTTCTCTTGGGCATACACCTAGGAGTAAAATTGCTGGATCATGTGGTGACTCTGCCTTAACATTTTTAGGAACTCTCGAACTGTTTTCAAAGTGACTCTGCCATTTTGTAGTCCTACTAGCAACATATAAAAGTTCCAACTTCTCTACATCCTTGTCAACACTTATAGATAAAACATTTATATAGTCTTTTTTATTATAGCCATCCTAGTGGATGTAAAGTGGCATTTCATTGTGCTTTTGATTTGCAGTTTCTTTTGCACTTTGAAAGCCATACACAATTTCTTTTCTTTTTTCTTTTTTTGTTTTGTTTTTTTTGATTCAGAGTCTCACTTTGTTGCCTAGGCTAGAGTGTGGTGGCATAATCTCAGCTCACTGCAACTTCTGTCTCCTGAGTTCAAGTGATTCTCCTGCTTTGGCCTCCTGAGTAACTGGGATTACAGGCGCGGGCCACCACGCTCAGCTAATTTTGTATTTTTAGGAGAGACGGGGTCTCACCATGTCATCTGGGCTGGTCTCAACCTCCTGACCTCAAGTATTCCACCTCCTCTGCCTCCCAAAGTGCTGGGATTACAGGCATGAGACACCGTGCCTGGCCTGCAGTACACAGTATCTATAAATTCTTCATCTCCTCTCTTTATAGAACTTCCATTGTTGACATATCACTAGTAATTGCCAGACAAAAACAAATTGAATTCTTTAAATATTTTGCAAGAGTAAGAAATAGCATCTCTTTTCTTAGATTCCCTTTTTCCCAGTTTTGAAACTAGAACAAATTTAATTTGTAAGTAAAACATAATCTGCTTTGAATGAAAACATTCAAAAGTCTCCCAAGAGGTCATTGGAGTGGAACGTCCACTGGAGTCCATTTACATTGTTTTATGTTAATGTTGCTGATGATGATAATCATGGTGATTAACACAATGAAAATACAACTATTAAGGTCTAGAATACTGTGTCTAATAGGACCAAAGTGGACAGGATACAGAGGAAACTATGAAGCCTCTCTGGGGAAGGAAGTGAAATATAATCTCTGAGGAAGGTTTAAAATAATATTGCTATTCTGAAAAAGACAATTCACCCAATTCATTCATTGAACATTTATTGCTCACCTTCTAATTAGCAGACAATTTTAGGTTGTTGAGATAACGCAATAAACAAAGCAGGGTCTGGGCCATCATAAAACTTAAACTCTAATAAGTTTTCTTTACAAGATGGAAAGAGCTATAAACAGGTCAGTCCTATACATTAACTGAGGAAAAACTACGTTACGACGTTGTTTACGTTACAGCAAAGATTTACACCAGATGTGAAGAATGTTCTAGTGTAGAGGTTGGTAAATTCCTGAACTTGATTTTTTAAAAATTAAGTTACGTAGAATGAAAGAATACTTTTCAAAGGGTTTGGACGACACCACCCTGCAAGCCTGGCCATATACATCACTTTTCTTCAGAAAGGCCATAAGCCTAATGTGGAAGGAAGGAGGTTGGGAGATAGGGCTTTAAAAGAACTGGCAGATGGAATACGATTAACTTGGCATTTTTGATAGTGCCTATAAACTGCTTTTGAAAAACTGCTTACACTTCACCAACGTATGTCAATGTTGGCATATATTTATCTGGTCACTTTTCATTTAGTAACAGCCTAAATGTGTATATTTGAAATAATTATTTGTCCTGCAGGTGACACATTTGATGTTTCATTTTACCTGGTTATAGGTTTATATTTTCATTTTATTTTTGTTTCTCCTCTCACATTATCCATGGACATGCAGTTTGCAGAAAATTGCATTTTCCTTTTCTAGGTATAAACAATTTTTAACTACAAGTATCTGTAAGATCACTATTGCCAGGTTTTTTATAGGCTTCAAGGAACTCTCTGTCACCTGTTGCCACATCAACCATTGGGCTGCCTAGTGTTAAAAATATCATTTCTGGTGGACAATTCGGTGGGGAACTCTACAGTGTTTTACATCTGCTGAGCATTTTGTTTTCGAGCCTGTTTTTCTCTGACGATCATGGTAGAGCCAACAACAGGCTAAAATTTCACGTAAATATTTAAGAAAAACCAAACAGAAGACTATAAAATTATTACACTTAGTTCATAGTAAGACTATGACAAAGGAACTAAAAGCAGTCAAGAAACGACTTTACATAGAAAAGAGTTCGATCACATGTAGGAAAGAAAAAATTATGCAAATAGACTGCCAATTAGTTGCTTCTAGCTAGCTATGACTAACTCTAGGATCTGTTTATAAATGAACTTATTCTTTTTAATAAATGTAATGTTCCTTAGGTATTCACACATTCCATGTTTCAACCTAAATGCAATTTATTTTTTCTTTCCTGAATATGGAGAATGAAGATTTGTTTCATTTCACATATAGATCTAAAAATATATAAATTACGTATTTCCTTTACTGGGATTACAGGTGCGTGCCACCACGGCCACCTAATTTTGTATTTTTAAGAGAGATGGGGTTTCACCATGTTGGCTAGGCTGGTCTCAAACTCCTGACCTCAAGTGATCCACCCTCTCCGTCTCCCAAAGTGCTGGGATTACAGGCATGAGCTACTGCGCCCAGCCTGCAGTACACAATTTCCGTAAATATAAAGATATATTACTATTATATCACTATGGTTACTATATATGATTGAAATAAATTATTAAGAAAATGGGCAGAGAAAAATGTTTGATGGATTCCCATGGTCAATACAGTATGAACCCCAAGACAGGGAAACAGAGATGTGGAAAGGACAAAGGAAATAAATAAGTGTAGCAAACGAGATTGAAGGATGCTAGGGAGGAGCTTAACGTTAATGGGGAAACAAGAATGTATTTCCAGAGAGGAGAAAATGTCCACTCTCCTCCCCAGTACTAAAAACAACATGGGAGGAACGTGAATGGAGGAGCAACTTTTCAGATCTGCAAATCTGAGTGAAGAAAGGCATCTGGGCTTTCCTCTCTCCTTTGGAACTCTGCGACACTTTTCAGGTGCCCCATGTGGTCACTTTTAGGGGTGGCTCAGCCGGCAGAGGAGCCCTGCAGTGGTCCAGCAAACCCATGACTGGGTACTTAATTATTATGAATCCAGGGGCCCAGCGGGTGGCTCACACCTGTAATCCCTGCCTGTAATCCCAGCACTTTGGGAGGTGGAGGCGGGCAGATCAGGAGGTCTGGAGTTTAAGACCAGCCTGGCCAACATAGTGAAATCCTGTCTCTACTTAAAAAAACAAAAAAAAAATTAGCCAAGCATGGTGGTGGGCGCCTGTAATCCCAGCTGCTCGGGAGGCTGACGCAGGAGAATCACTTGAACCCGAGAGGCAGAGGTTACAGTGAGCTGAGATCACGCCATTGCACTCCAGACTGGGTAACATCAAGACTCCGTCTCAAAAAAAAAAAAAAATTCTTATAAATTCTGAGGTCAAAAATTAGCAAAACCTGTTAGTTGCATATCTAAAGCCACATTTTCCAACCAACTTTATATAAGTAATAATATCCATCAGTTAATCTGCTGAGACTTTTGTTTCAATTAATTTTTAGTTTGGATTAGTAAAAGAGGTGTTTGTTTATTGGGCCCCTTCAAGATTTACCAGGAATCTAATTTCATCCCGTTGGCCTCAGGGACTCTGTGTTCTCCTAGAGTCTAGTTCTTCTATAGTGGGGATGGTAAGGAGGCTTCTGTGCAGGCCCTCTTGGGGAGACAGCACCAAAAAGGACACAATTCCAAAGAGATGCTTTGATAAGTACTATTCTTTACAATAATATTGTTTGCTTTTTCTGAGTTTTATTTTTAATTGACAAATAATAATTGTATATGTTTAGGGTTCAATGTGATGTTTTGATATAGGTATACATTGAGGAGTGATCAAATCAGGCTAATTAATATAGCTATCACCTCAAATATTTATTTGTGGTGAGAACATTTCGAATGCATTCTTTTAGCAATTTTAAAATATACAATGCATTATTAACAACAGTCACCATGCAGTGTTATAGATCACGAAAACCTATTTCTCTTGTCTCACCAAACTTTGTACCTTTTGACCAAATGATCCCCTTTCCCATCTACAGCCGCCTTCCCAGTCTCTGGTAACCACCATTGTACTCTCTACTATGATGAGCTCCATTTTTTTAGGTTCCACATACAAGGGAGATCATGCGGCATTCGTCTCTCTGTACCTGTCTTATTTCACTTAATATAATGTCCTGTAGGTCCATCCATGTTGTTGCAAATGACAGAATTTCCCGTTTTTAAAAGGCTGAATGGTATTTCATTGTATATATATCACATTTTCAATCCATTCATCTGTTGATGAGCACTTCGGTTGTTTCCATATTTCGGCTGTTCTAAATAATGCTGCAATGGACATGGTAGTTCAGACGTTTCTATGACATACTGATTTTGGTTCCGTTATGGCCAGAGTGGAATTGCTGGATCACTAATGGTTATTTTTGTAAGTAGTATCACAAAGAACAAATAAGTCACAGAATATATAGAATATAAAATACTGTTTACTAGGGCTTCAACTCTCACAATTATTTTTTTCTCGTGTGTGCCATGACCTCTCCCCAGCCAATTTTCGTATCATATTACCTGTTCTTCGTTTTTCTATAAACAAAAATGCCCTGGAGATTAAGCACGACATACATATAAGATAGAACAGATGGTGCGCTGAATAACCTCTTTTCCCTACATCCCCCAGAAAATCCAGGACTAAAGTTGCTTTTGACATACTGTATGTTTTTATAAGGCCAAAGGTGTATTACACATTTTTATAATATGAGTACTGTTCGGGAATCTGATATGTACTGTGGTTAATGCCATAAAATATCTAAGATTCTGAGGCAAGGTCCATGAAAACTGCTGAGCTGAATGTGAATCTGCTTGTAATCCACCATGTGTCCTTCCAGGTTTGTAATACTGTCACCAAGACTCTCCTGCTTGTTTTATTTGCAACTCCCCACTGATAAAAGTAATGAATTCCAAGCGTGTTCACATGAGCCTGTGAACTAAGACTTAAGTCCTAAATATGTTCCCTGGTGATATGGAATGGTTACAAAATCATTATGCTTTGGGGTAAAAATGTCTATATACTTCCATTATTAATTGGTATTATACAGTGTTTATGAAGATTTGTATCTGGGCAATCATTAACTGATTTCTCCCATTTTCTTTTTTTTTTTTAAAGAGCATGTCCTCACATAAATATGTATTTACTAAATAACAATAACATGTAATCCCAAAGGGAGTGGTGATTAGCTTAAGGCATTCTAAAATCTTTCATTGTTTGAAAGGATTATTTGCTTGTCTAATTATTGACATTAGACCGTGTGAGGTGAAATATGTCCTTCAAAATGTGCCTTGAGTAGCCACTACAAAAGCAACAGAGCATGTAACTTAAACTAATAAAGGAGAACATACCAGAGGAGCAGAGAAAAACTGAAAGTAAAAACTTCAAAATGAATCTTTGTTCTTGAGAGTGGACATGGTCTGGAAATGATTTACATTTGCAAATGTTCCAGAGGTTGCAAAAGCCCTCCACTCTTGTGACCTTTGAACCCCATTTGCTCACTAAACCCAAGGCCTCTCTCTCCCCTCTTTCTCCTTTTTATCTCACTATACTTACATATATATATATATATATGGATCTATATACTCAGTTCTTTTTATGGTCTCTACTTATTTTTAGGTCAATACTATATATATGTTTTAAGTTTTTAAAAGACAAACAATTTACTCATTTCTATGATTGAATCTATATACTAATAAATAAATTTGACTAGTTAACAAAAAAGCTAAGCTGAATACAACTGAATTTTGACCTACCTGGTTGTTTGCACATAGTATTAGGATTTTAAAAAATCTATTTTCAATGCTAAACCAACTCTCAATGAAATTTTTGTAGCTTAAATCATTATTTGATCAGAAGTATATATTACTTGCTTGACTGGTGATAATTTAGGGTCGAAAGAGAAAGGAGAAAAAAAGCAGGTCATGGAGACATATAAAGAAACTGTTCAGGATTGGGAATTAGTTTGCAGCAGAAACAGGGAGAAAGAAAGAGCCTTCCCAGACAGTTTCACCAGCTATTTATCAACACTACCTTCTTCCTTCTAACTCTGATCAGATGGTCCTGATTTGACAAATTAATCGTTGTAAGGTTAGGATTAGACTCCATGTCTCATTACTATGGCCTCTAGGAATAATGAGACAGTCTATACTTGTGAATGATGCAATTAATCATAGCTGAGATCTGCCTGTAGCCTTTATTTATGAAGCATATCTTGATAGGAAGAGAAGACAGGAGCTTTAAAACTGAATTAAGCCTGTAATCCCAGCACTTTGGGAGGCCGAGGCGGATGGATCACGAGGTCAAGAGATCGAGACCATCCTGGTCAACATGGTGAAACCCCGTCTCTACTAAAAATACAAAAAATTAGTTGGGCATAGTGGCGCGTGCCTGTAATCCCAGCTACTCAGGAGGCTGAGGCAGGAGAATTGCCTGAACCCAGGAGGCGGAGGTAGCGGTGAGCCGAGATCGTGCCATTGCACTCCAGCCTGGGTAACAAGAGCGAAACTCCGTCTCAAAAAAAAAAAAAAAAACTGAATTAAGTGAGCAGAAACAACTCTCTAAAAAGACATTCTATTTGAAATAAAAAGATCTTTGATGTTTAATTTATAAAGCTCTTCAAACTCTGTGAATATCCAGCAACAAATTTTGTACCTATTTGATTGATTTAAAGTAAATTAATTAAAAAAAACTCTAGACTTAGACTTTCCATTGCAGTATGATTAATTTACCAATCTAAATTTAAGATTCAGTAATAAGTTATTCACATTACGTATTTCCCAAAAACCCATTAAATATTACGTTAACTTGCAATTTCTCCTGGACTGCCATTTTGTCTGACATGGCATATTTTTGTGTATGGAATAAATGCCCTTCGGTGGATGCATAGTTGGCTAGTTTTTTTCATATAGACATAAAATATCAAATGGCTAAACTTAAGTGAAACCTGATTGCTACCAATTAAAGGTTCTTTAGTGTAATATTTTGAAAATGTTCTAGAATTTACAAGCTTTGAAAAAGTAAGCTTTTTGCCAAAGGCAGTATTGCTGAATTTGCCTAGTCCTAAAGGGATAAGGTAGCAGTTATCGCCCTAAAGATTCAGAAAGCAAACAAACAAAAACTTAGATTAATTACACCAGAAGCTCTGGAGCTCATTCATTGCCTTTTAGTTTTGTTGGATTGCAAAGGCATAAAGTGAATGTTAAAACTTATGAAAACAGTCATAGGGTTTATCTTTTTCTGTTAAAGCAATTATGACATTTCAGATACATTCTGAAGTTCAAACTTAGTCTTTCCAAAAAAAGGCTTTTGGAAAACAATCTAACACTGCTAATAATGAAAGCAAATGCTTCGACTAGAAGAGTCTTAAAACGACCTATTCCACCAAATGCTTTATGCTCCTTTACTGCTCAGTGAAACACATCACTTGTTATTGGAATAAAATTATAGCTAAATAACTTTAACACTAAGATTTTCTGTAGATCATTATCCTTCAAAATGAGCACATGGACAATTTCAGCCCTGTAACTGACTACAATAAAAAGAACAATTTAACTTACTTAGCAAAGTGTTTGGTCATTACTTTCTCCTTTGAGGCACACAGGAGCAGAGAGTAGCTGCATAAAACTGAACCCACTCTTTGAGGTTATGAAAAATGAATGTGATGGGACACATACCCAATTGATTTTTTTGTCCTACCAGTGATAGTGACAGGAGACAGACAAATTCCTAGGCAGGCAGGGATAGGTTCCCAGTTAAACCCAACGTTCAAGCTAAAGATGGCCCGAAGCCTGAAAACCGAGCTGCCAGTTGTGGGTGGAGTCCACCACCAGAGTGAGAACTTCCTCCATGCCTTTTAGCCAATGGAATGGTGCTTTTTCCAGACCTGCCCATGGACCAATCAGCACTCAGTTCCCCATTCTGAACCCATAAAAATCCCAGAACTCAGCCTCACAGATGTCTGCCTGCTTTCGGGTTTCCTCCCACACAGAGGGCTACCCACTTCAGGTGCCCTCTCGTGTCAAGAGCCTTTCTGTCGCTCAGTAAAATTCTCTGCCTTGCTCACTCTCCGGCATCCACGTACCTCATTCCTCTTGTTTGTGAGACAAGAACCAGGAACTCACCAAACGGCAGATGCGAAAAGAGCTGTAACGTGCACTCCTGCTCCCCAAGGTAGGGAGTGGAAAAACCACGGGGCAGTACACACCCCCGTTCACCGAGCTGCGGGCAGCAGGGAGAGCCTGTAACACACTCCGTTTGCCTAGATGTGGTAATGAAGAAGCGAAGCAGTTGGGCACCATTCCCCCCTGGCTGGCTTGCCAGACTACAAAATTCACAACATTTCTTGGGGGCCCAGACCTCAGCACTTCCTGGGTGAGAGCTGTGACACCCACTGGGGCTCTGCAGTTGCTGGTATCTCTGGGTTTTCAGGTGCCACCGCATTCCCCTCATCTAGACTCTGGTGCCCAATGCAGAAGTCACTCGTGGCACACCTGGTCCAACTGCAGGCTGAGGGCAGAGTCCCTGTTTGGATGCCGGATCCCAGCCCAGGTGCAAGCTGAGCACACCCTGCAGGCTGAGTGGGTGGAGTGAGTCCCTGAGGCTGAGTGAAGCCCTGGGCAGAGGTCACAGCAGCTGCAGAGATTTCCTGCTGGTGAAGCCGCACTGAAGGAATCCTGTAATAGCAGGAAGTGTTCCAACCATAACATAACATGATGTGAGCACAAGTCAGGGACCTCCAGAGAAAGGAGAGACTGAACTCCTTCTATCTTCTATCTTCAGTGTGGTACCTTATATGCTACAGATGTTCAATAAGTGTAGATTGTAAGAATGAGTGAATGAGAACTAGTGAGTGAATGAAAAGATAGAGCATGTGCCTTTTTTTTTTTAGCTTAGCAACTTCTGTCCTTTCAGAATATTTTGATATAAAAAATAATGTTTTTTAAAAATTTCTCAAACACATTTTCCTACTGAGGTTAAATCCAAGGTAAAGGGAAGAAATAAAGCAGCCCTCGGAAGTCACCCTCTGTGCCCTTCATAGCGCTTCAGAGAGGACCCAGAATGTCAGTGGGGTGGCTGAGACCCACTCTCCAGCATTAGGAGGTAGCTAGAGTCTTGGTGTCCAGCCTTCCCCAAACTCATGCTTCTTCAAAGAGGCATAAGAAGTGGGCTGGGGCTGAGACTGACCCTTCGAAGTTTTAATCAAAGCCCTGTAGGGAGTTGGTCCAGGATCCTCAGACCCCTAACATTCTCCCCTGTACCACCACTATGCCAAGGGTCTTTCTGCTCTTGGACTGTTTATGCTCCTTCCGTAGAACCCATTCTATTCTCTCTCAGCCAGCCTAAAGCTGTTTCTCAATACCGCTAAATTAAACTAAATTTGGCCAAGGCCACCTCCTTTGTTTCTGCCTCCTTACGTTGTTTCTCTGTAGCAAACTGCAACCTAACAGCATATAAACCAAATGCAGGCTAACACCTGAGAGTAGTAGCAAGTAGCTGAATCTCAGCTAATCATAGTAGCCAAACTTCAGCCAATTACAGGCTGCCAACTAATCAGACCATGCCCAAATAAGGCAAATACCAAGCTGTAACCAATCAAGCTGTCTCTGTGCATTATTTCCTTTTTCTGTCTATAAATATTGCCTGCCACATTGCTCCACACCGTTGGGTAAAGCTCTCTGAACCTCCTGGAAATTCTCATCTCCACGATTTCTTAATGTTGGTGGGCCTCAGGGTTCAGTCCTGGTTCTGAATACTGTCCAATTCATGAATCATTGCTCAAATAAACTCTGCTAAATTAAATTTGTCTAGAGATTTTCTTTTAACAATGCACTCTCTCTGCTCCAGCCAAGCTGATATATTAGCATGATCTTTGTGAACTCTTCCCCAACCTTGGCAGCCTTCAGTGACTGCACTTATCACAGCTACATCATATTAAGGGTTAATCATATTAACCCTTAAGGTATATGCATATATTAATTTCTGGTGCTTCAAGGTTGAGGGCCGTATCCTAACTCTTTATGTCCCACTATTCTTTGCAGTGTGTTGTTCACATAGCAGATGATTCATATTTGTAATTGAAATAAGAATATATTCTTTTTCTCTGGAACTGCCTTCCGTATCTTTTTTATTTGAGGTATATTAATTCAGAGCAAAGACTTTCCAAACTAATACGTGATAGTTGTAGAACAAGAGGTAGCCGCCTTGTTATGTGCAAGAGTCAGCTAAGTAATTTCTCTACCCAGAAAATTCACCACTCTCATATATATGAGGAGATCAAGTGTAAATTTTCTCTGTGAAACACAATCATGGGCCGGGTACGGTGGCTCACGCCTATAATCCCAGCACTTTGGGAGGCTGAGGTGGGCAGATCACAAGGTCAAGAGATCGAGACCATCCTGGCCAACATGGTGAAACCCCATCTCTACTAAAAATACAAAAATTAGCCGGGCATGGTGGCATGCGCCTGTGGTCCCAGCTACACAGGAGGCTGAGGCGAAAGAATTGCTTGAACCCAGGAGGCAGAGATTTCAGTGAGCCGAGATTGCACCACTCTACTCCAGCCTGGCAACAGAGCAAGACTCCATCTCAAAACACACACACACACACACACACACACACACACACACACACAATTATGACAGATCCAGTTCACATAACCAACATTACATAATGGTCACGTGGTCATGGAGGTGGTGACGGTGATGGGAGACCATTTGGATACCTAGGAGATAATCCTCAAATCCTCATCTCCATAATTTCTTAATGTTGGAAGTCCTCAGAGTTCAGTCTTTGATACACTTCTTTTCTCTATACTCACTCCCTTGGTGACTTCATCCAATCTCACAGCTTTATATTCCGTCTAAAAACTGATGATGTCCAGATTTATGTCTCTAGCCCAGATCTTGCCCCTGAACTCTATACCACATTTCCACTTGGAAATCTAACAAACATCTTAAATTTGACATGCCCTAAACTGTGCTCCTGATCTTTCACCACCACTTTCACCTCAAAACAAAATAATGAAAAATTTAAAACCTGGCCCACTAACAATCTTTCCAATCTCAGTTACAATAGTTCCTTCCTTTCAGTTGTTCTGGCTATAATCCTGGGAGTCATTCTTCCTTTTAACTCTAACTTCAAAATATGTAAAAATCTGACCATCTGGCCATCTCTCATTACTCATGTTAGCTCTATGGTTCAAGTCTGGATTATTGCAGTAGCCTTGTAACTAGTCTCCCTGTTTCCGCTTTCAGCTCCTTATAGACTAATCTCAATACAGAAGTCAAATTGATACTTTAAAAACACAAATTAGATTAATGTGACTCCTCCAATGTCCTTTACTTTCACTTAAAGCAAACTTCAAAATCTACAATGGCCTACAGATGCTACATGAGCTACCTCTTCCCTCTCTTCTCTGACTTTGTCCCCTACTACCCGTCCCCTCATTCATTCCATTTTACCATATATATTTCTTGCTGTGTTTTGAACACATTGGGAATGGGAATGCTCTTGAGTCATTGATTTTTCCCTTGCTGACCCCTCGGTCTGCAGTACTCTTTCTCCAGATGTCCATGTAACTCATTCCTATACCTCTTTAAAGTTTTTGCTTAAATGTTAACTTCTCAATGGAACCTACCCTGACTACCCTATTTGAAAAGGTAAATGCCCAATCCCATGACCCTCTTTGTCTCTCCTCTTCCACTGATTTATTGTTCTCCATAACTCTCATCACCTTCTACATAATTCATGTAGTTATTTTATCATTTACTTTCTTCCCCTAGAACGTAAATTCGAATGAAGACAGTGATACATTCATTTTGTTCTTGTGCCTATGAAAGAACCAGGCACCTTATAGGCATTCAAAAAATAACTTGCAAGAATTAATTTATGAATGGCTGAGTCATTCATTAATTAGGCCATGATATAGTCTTAATTAAGTCATAATACAGTCTTCACTCACCGTTAACATCAAGGAACAGCAACATTAGGAAGTTATTCATAACTCCACCAAATATATAACATCTTGACCCTGGGTACATCATTGAACGTCTCTGACCCCTGGTGTCCTCATCTGTAAATTAGATATAATAGTCCGTTCTCATTCTGTATCAAAAGGCTGTTTTGAGGCTAAAGTAAGATAGTGCCTATGAAAATGGTATAAACCTTAGGTAAGATTCTAGCTTTAACAATGTCAAACAAGTAATTTTAATAATAAAAGTTCAAGGATAAGTCAACTCAGTTCCTGAATTTCTTTATTGAACTTATTGTCTGTTAGACTTATTTAGCATTTTATTATATAATAGTCTATAAAATTTCCATTAATTTCATTTATGTTTACTCATTCGACTTTTCACACTTGTCCATTAAATTAAGATTTTTTATTACTACCTTTATTGTCTTATTATAGCAGTAGTAAACTTTCTGAAGGACAAATTTTATGATATATATTTTTATATTCTTCTTTTATATATGTTCTCATACACATTTGTTTGTTATATTTTTATCAAATGAACTTATTAAATAGATTCCTAGAAAGGTGAGCTGTAAAGATAGCTCATAAATACTGGCTCGCAGAACTCAGGTCCAACTGACTTAGACTTAAGATACACAGCAACATATAATTAACATTATAATATTACATAATTATGTTATTATAATTATATCATAAATTATAATATAATGGAAATAGAATATCAAACTGGTTGTAATCTTAGATATAATTTTATCTTGCCTTGAAGCAACACTGTTCAAACCATCGTAAGACTAGTAAAAAACATAATGAAAGGTCATCATGTTTTTATAGCCCTGGGCAGACCAAGACATACAGTTACATCAAATTAATTACATATACCAGACTTATTTGATAATTATCTCACTCTAATTCACCCATAATTTTCAGAAGGAAATGCAGGGTTTCAATCTTTATGATTCTCTTCTGTTGGTTTTCGGGACAATAGCTTGGCACAACTAATGCTCACCCATAAAAATAATAGAAAAATTTACATTATTTTTCATTAAACTTAGTCTTAGCAACACTTCAGATGCAAGTCTAGGGGAAGCAGCTGCTTCTGTTAGGCCAAACTACCCAGGTTGGGAGTGGCTGGCAGGGATGGGCGGAGACTGGGAGGTGCTAAGGCCACAGGGCAGGAACATACACCTTCTTCTTATTGATAACATAAAAACACAAATCTAGGCAATGTAGCCTAGGAGCTAGGAGCTAGGAGCTAAATCTGAACATCTTCAGAAAATGATGTTCCACACCCTTCTTCAGTAAGGACTAGGGTCTGTTCCACAATTTAAATAGTCTGCATTTCCTGGAATTATCTGCTAATCTGCAAGACCTCCATGTACACCCAAACCTGTGCTCTGTGGGACCCTAGGGACACAGCCATCATCCCTAACCTATTTCCTGGTCCCAAGTTCTATTCACTGTCCCCAGATATAAGCACCCAAGTTCTTTTCACTTAACATGTGGTAAAGAAAATTTTTACAGGAAAATTGAGAAGAATGATGAGGATAGACAACATGGGAGGTTACAAAGTTGGCAAACTGCTCAAAGTCACACTCCCAGGGGTGAGCTTCTGACTCCTTTTGGAATGGAAGCAGATGCCTGCTAGAATTTTAGCCCCCCATTTTTTTTTTTCTGAGGCTGGGACTCACGAAATTGCTTCCATTTCCCTTCCCCAACATTAGAGAAGTCTCTGTGTGACTTAAGCAAGTGTCTTACCCTTTCTCAGACTCAGTTTTCTTCCCTATAAAATGACAGTGATAACACTACCAGATGCCATGAGGTTGTTGTGAAGATTAAATGTATTAATGCATGTAAATCCTTAGAACAGTGCCTGGCACATAGCAAAGCACAATAAGTGTTAGCTATCATTATTATTATTTGTTCTGCCAAGAATCTCTTCCCACCCTAAAGAAAAGTATCGCATCTCTTTGTCACATGGGTGCACGGTGCCTGTTCAAGCATGCCAGGTTTCATGGTATCCAATGTACAAAGCTTCAGCTTCAGCCAGACACAACCCAATATTTCCCTCATCCATCCCATCTGAGCTTATTACTTATATTTTCTCATCAAAGGAAATGGGTAATTAGTAATTGTTCATCCTCCACTGGAAATCTAGGGAAGTGGCTACAGATCTTTTCCACACAGTAATAGTTCTGGGGGCCATCAATGAGGCCATTTCTGCCTTTGGATGAGACAGCCTGACCAATAGTATGCTTCATAACTAAGGAGACCATCATCCTGGTTTCTACAAAAAGTGGAGGAATTTGCACAGCTACGTTGAAAATTCTCACTCCAAGATTGTCCACTCTTTGCTTCTCCTGAATTACAAAGGATAGGCAGACCTGTGAGCGGTGCCCAGGGTGCTTTCAGCAACCCTACCCAGTACAAGATTCCTGAAAAGCCAGGTCAGCTCCACCCTTGCTCTGGACCTTCAGTCACATGTTATGCCATGATGGATGAGGAGAGTTCTGCATCTGTTTTAAAACATGGATAACAGAGATAATGTGACCTGTCTTTGTGAAAGTAATGAATTTGTTTGTTCAACAAATATTTACAAAGTATTTACCCTGTTCTGGGCCTTGAGTTTGTAGAAATGAACAGAACACATATGAGAATCATGCTGCGGCCCTTGGAATGCAATAAATCAATGACATAATTAGAAAGTTACTGAATATGGCCGGGCACGGTAGCTCACGACTGTAATCCCAGCACTTTGGGAGGCCAAGGCGGGCAGATCATGAGGTCAGGAGATCGAGACCCTCCTGACCAACAAGATGAATACCGTCTCTACTAAGATACAAACAAAATAGCCTATTTTTTTGTATCTTAGTAGAGACAGAAGGGTGCACCTGTAGCCCCACTCAGGAGGCTGAGGCAGGGGAATAGTTTGAACCCAGGAGTCGGAGGTTGCAGTGAGCTGAGATCGCACCACTGCACTCCAGCCTGGTGACAGAGCAAGACTCCATCTCAAAAAAAAAAAAAAAGAAAGTTACTGGATTTTGGGATTCAACCCCTATTTCCAGACCCTATTCCTTCTACAGTGAATATTGAATAAACCCTTACTAGGGCCTAGAGTCTCCCACACAGCACACATCTCTCCCTTCTTCCTTCTTCCCTATCTTCTTTTCTCCTTTCTTCCTTCCTTCCGCCTTCCCTCCTTGACTTTCCTCCTCAGTACTGTTACTCTACTTCTATCTTAGTAACACCACTTAATAATTTGCCCCTCCATTTACTTTCTTTCTAGTCAGTTCTAAACTGAGTCAGTCTTTCTTAGCTCTAGTGTATATGACTGAGCTTATGAGCTCTGCCAAGGTAGGATTTAGATGGCAGGGGTGGAGCTGTCCTTAATGCATGGTAGATATGCTGGTCTTCAACAAATACTAATAGGTTACAGCTTATTACATTTAGAAATAGCCATCATTTCGCTTTTCCTTTTAAGGAAAGTAAAATACAGGGACATTTTAGTAGTCAGAAAACATCAAGAAAATCAGAATACATGTTGGAATAGAATAGTTGCCGAAGCCATGGGTTTTGCAGATGGTGAAGACTGATTTTTTGAGTGCTAAGGATTATATAAATGTCGTTTTTCTTTTTTTATTTTGAAACAGGGTCTTGCTATGTCACCCAGGCTGGAGTACAGTGGCATGATCTTGGCTCATTGCAACCTCTGCCTCCTGGGTTCAAATGATTCTCCTGCCTCAGCCTCCCAAGTAGCTGGGATTACAGGCACCCGCCATCATGCCCGGCTAATTTTTGTATTTTTAGTAGAGGCGGACTTTCACCATGTTGGCCAGGCTCGTCTCGAACTCCTGACTTCAGGTGATCCACCCACCTCGGCCTCCCAAAGTGCTGGGATTACAGGCATGAGTCACTGCACCCAGCCTAAATGTCATCTTTCATATAAAATGTCTTAAACGATTTTGGGCTTGGGGCGAGTAAGATACCTACAAGATTGTTAAAAATGCCAAGTGCATCCAAAGCTACAGGGAAAGGCTCAGCTAGACACAAAAGAGAAAAGCATAACCTCCTCTCCCATCCCCACCTGCCCTGCCTCAGCAGCACACCTAGGGCCTCCTGCTGCTGTGTAGGTGTAGGTCCATATACTCTGCAGATAGACACACGCTCACACACACTCACACAGGCAGACATATGCACACACACACTGGCACGCCTTCCAGACTACCTGCTCCCACAGCAGGTCTCCAGCATTTGGGTTGCTGGGAGCTGAGCCTTCGTGAGGCATTCCCAGAATGGCCCTCTGCCAGTGGGCTCAGCTGGGGCAGACAGCGGTCTCTCCATCTAACCGTCATCACATCTTCCACCCCTTATATGTTGGAGTGAGTTAATTAAAGCTTTCCATACTATCTTACAAAGATTGCCTGCCCTTCTTTTGAGACTTTTCTTCTTGGGAACCGAATCTTTTCAGTATGCTCACAGGACTCAGGGGAACACATTTACTGCCTTATTACATAAAGGATATAATAAAGAATACAGATGGGCAGCCAGGTGGAGAAATACTATACATAGGAAGAGATTTGGAAGGGATACAAGATCAGGAAGTTGGGGTGCACCACCCTCCTGGCTCACAGATGTGAGTTGGAAACTCTCCAAACCTGATACCTTAGGGACTAAAGCTTCTGTCCCGTGGAGTTAGGGTGCACTGCCTTCTTGGCTCACAGATGTGGAGTTGAAAACTCTCCAAACCCCATACTTTAGGGACTTTTATGAAGGCTTCCTTATGTAGGCATGATTGAATATTAACCCAATCTCGAGCCCCTCTTCCTTCTCCAGAGGCTGGGCGCAGGGCTGAAAGTTCCGAGCTTCTAATCATGGCTTGGTGTTTCTAGTGAACATGGAGGAGCCCACCAAGTCCTGCCTCATTAGAACAAAAGATGCTCCCCATCACCCAGGAACTTCCAAGTGACTTAGGAGCTCTGTGTCAGGAACTGGGGTCAAACATCAAATATGTAATGTTATTATGCCACCTTATATGATAATGTAGCAAAAATTGTGGATGAGTAAATTCTGGAATATTGTAGATTTGGCAAAAACTTTAGGCTATTTTTTGCAATGTTTTGTGTTTACCAGAATGCATTTTGCAACCAGTACAATTCCTTGAAGTCAATGAGTATTAGCAGGAAATTTAATCTATATTTTACAAATTAATTTATGTTTTACTTACTAATTCAATTTTAAAGGAGATTTTGATATCAAGGGGTTTATTTCAGTGTCTTTTTACAGGTCTCTTTTAAAACTTACTTTCTCCTGGTGACAGGAAATTGCATGGGCAGCACTGAACTCTAGTATATTAGAATTTGTTTGAAACTCTGAACTGAAGAAATTTCTGAATAGTGTGACAAAATTAACCATGTCACTCTTAACTAAAATGACAGTTATCTTATTATATAGTTAAATGAAATTTTGGTGATATAGCTAAAATAAACATAACTGGAAAGTCAGCTGACCAGAAATCAATTCTTGGTCTTTGCTCAACCCAATTTTAGTTTCTTACCTCAGCCAAATATTTGGTATTTTATAATAAACCAAGCATAACAACCCTTTCACTCTCCTGCCTAATATAGAAAACATTGTCAAGTGGATGTCTGTGTGGCACATTGAGCTGTTCAGATTTAAAAAGCTACCTCAAAAAACTTAAGTAATGTTTGGTATGAGGCAAGAAAGCAGGCCCTGTCAGATCCTACGAGTGGGAGTAGAAACAGGAACAGACTGTCTGGAAGACAAAGCGTCACTGAATGGCAGAACCCTTAAAATTTTGACTCATAATTCTACTTCTCCAAATTTATTCTAATAAATAATAAGGGATTGGTAAAATTATGTTATATGGAATATTATGCATCAAACCATTAAAAATGATTTAGTAGACTACATAAAAGAAGAAAAAAATGGCATGGAAAAATATTCATGCCAAGTTTTTGAAAGTTATCCAACAGTGGGTATGGCATGACAGCATGTAAATGTACATATAGATATAAATGCTGAGAGAACAAAAATTAGAAAGCTAGATGGCTATATAGGGATAGATGTAGATGTAGTTACAGATATAAATGTAGATATAGCCATAGAAATACATATAACTCTAGAACATATATATGTATACATGTATATCTATATACAGATACAGATTTCAATAGTTTCATGCATAGTATTCCATATTGCATACTTTTACATGTAGATATCAATATGATATTAAAATGTTAATAAAAACTTTCTAAGAGATGAGATTTGGGGTGATTTTAACTTTTTTTGCTGATTTCTGTTTTTTTTTCTGAATAAACATGGATTTTCTTTAATAAACATGTAAGTTTTCTTCAATAAATATTTTGAAGAAATACTTTATAATATAAAAAATCATTTAAGTGACTGGCACTAGGAAAAAAATAACCTATGTAAACCAATTACTAGCCTATACTATCCTTACTTTAAAAGAAATAAGCAAATCATTATGCATATTTTTATGTGCTCATACTTTTCAAGGTCAAACTCTACAGATGTCAACTTTTGCCCTTTGAGCTTTATTGTAGGCAGGAGCTGTCTCTCCTGAGCCATGCTGCCAGGTGATATGGGAAGTGCATCACAGCCACCATCCCAGGTCACAATCTCAAAATTACTGAGACAACTGCACCAGTAGCTTTGATCTAGGGCTTCTTGAGGTATAGCTGAATTTTCACACAAAATCTAGGTCACTAAGTCACCCATCATCTGAAATATGATAAGTCATTTAATGGCTGCTTGAATGTACTCAAAATTCATTTGGGAAATATATTCAGGTTTTCAAAGAGGAAAGTAATTCCACACTGAACCTTTATATGGCAAGCAAAATGGGATCCAATTTATTAGCCAAAGCACTAATGGCAGGGTAGCACGAGGAACAGGAACATTTATTTTGGCATCCAACTCCTTGTTTTATCCATCTGGGACTCCCTCCCCAGTTTAATAACAAAGAAGGAAATGTGGTCACCTCCACCAGGGAATATCACCTTAGAGTCAAATATTTCTGGTATAATATCCTCTGTGTAGAATGCTGGCTCTTAAGCAAAATGCTTTAAAGAAATAAGTATGGAAATTTTCTTTTTTGGCTTTAGAAGATTGGTGTTCAACCGACAACATGAAGGAAGGCCTAGATGTTGTGCATAAAAAACATGGAAGTGAACAATTACTGGTATCTTTCCGTTCTCATTTAAGCTAGAGTAGAGTCTCTAGAAAAGAGCACATAGAATAGACACATAGATATGCTAAAAGGTTCAGTGCAGAGTTCTCACAGGGGAAGATTCTTTTATATTTTTAAATTTTCTTGAATTTGGTTTGAGGCATGGAAAAATAGTTTGTTTCTTCTTTGTTTTCTGTTTTAAAAGTTAGCTTCCTGGTAACAATAATTAAAGAATAACTCTATCAAATTTCTCTTAAATGAGCTGAAAGAAACACATTATTCAGAGTATTGGGTATATCTCTTCCTAATCTCCAGCCTCAGAAATTAGAGACTCCTTTAAAAGAAAAAGAAGAAAAAAAGTTGAGCTAATGAAACATATTCCTGAAACATCTAGTTTTTGAGCCACCTATTTTTTTTCTCTTCAAACTAATAAAATACGATATATCTTTGTGGTCTAATGTGCTCAACGGGAAACCCCATTGCATATAACCTTTCACATGCTCAGTGTCAAACACCTCTTTTCTCTTCGTTTCAATATCACAGTTGATTAACTGCTACCTGCAGTGCAGACACAAGCTGTTTTTAGGAAGAGGTGCTAAATATACAAAACAGGTTATTATTCAGCAGAGGCTATTTAGAAATACGTAACAAAATTTAATTTACTTGTTTCTCCCACAAGTGGCTATTTTAAACACCATAAAACATATTCACTTACAGTCATAAAAGGGGGATTTATTGTACATATCCTGTTTCCACTGAGGTCTGGTTATAGTTCCCACAGGTAGACAAAACACAAGAGAATTTTAACTTCCTTTAATAATTGCTCAAACTGACTTAGCTAATATAGAAGGAAATGGAAACAGGTTTTCAAAAATATTCTTGGACCTGAAAATTTGCTTTTTTTTAAATTTTCTTTTTGATTGTAGCTATATTGTACCTCTGGATGGTTGGGAATCTCTGGTTTGTATTTCTAAGTTGGTATTTTATCCTTTAGGTTTTTTTTTTTTTTTAAATGATTAATTTTTGTGCACTTTCTTTTCCTAAGGAAAAAAAAAAAACAGCTACCTTATTAAATTTTGCATAATGTATTGGACTAGAGCATCAAAGCTAGATTCCCTAAGCTACATTTTAGATTCTTTTCTCAGCAATGTACACTTACTTTTAAAAAATAATAAAAATAATAATAAAAATCACTTTCCCAAGAAGCTCCGTCTAAAGTTACAGCTGTATTTGGTTACTCTTTGGAGAGCAAGGCCGGTTGCCTTTCTTCTTGGCTTCCAAGCCTTCTTTCTGAATCCTTTCCACACACACAACTCTTATTTCAAAGAGAAACCCCACCGGGAGGCTGGAAGACAGGACTGTGAGAGAAGGAAGTTATGTTAATTCCCCAGCCCCAAAGACACCAGTGAGCATTTCAAATAGTTCGGGAGAAAAAAAAAAGAAGCTTCCTTCTAGATTGATTAAAATTTTGGTTATCACACTTGCAAGTTTTCACAGTTCCACCATTACATCCCTCCTCCCCCACTGCACCAGTCACTTGCTTAGTCACAGAAAGTGTCACCTCTTAAGGAGCCAAGCAAGGCTGAATGTGACCCGTTTCCCCATGGCAGCCTGGGCCCCAAAGTAATTGAAGACATGATGGCTGTTGATTCTGGCTGAGGCACTGCAAGGACTTAATGTTTGGGGAAATCAATGTTCCCACAGTGGACCACAACCCAACCAAGTAGCTTCTCCAGCCTTGAGGAGTACTTTTCCCTCTCACACTTGAAAGAGTCCAGAAAAAGGGGACAGGAAGCGCTAAGAAACAATTTTTAAAATAGTTACACATCTGACAATAAACCAACAGACTCTTATCTTTGTTAATTGCAAGTTACTAATAGAAAAATCTTTCAAGAAGAAATGG